>NC_047020.1:28532914-29990135 GCF_902652985.1 Pecten maximus | reverse complement strand
TGTATGATCATACTTCAGGAATAGGGGACACCATGTATGGAAGTTTGAATCAGAATGCAAACTCGTCTTCGGGGAACAATGATATTTATGACCATTCCAGAACCGCGGTCAATGGGGACACATATGATACATTCCAAACTGGAGCATGCGGACAAGATTATTACGATCATACATTTGATGGAGAAACAACCTACGGGCACCTGAGAAAAGATGCCAGTGGTATGGAACCAGTTGACGATATGTACGACCATTCCGGAGCAATAGTCCGAAGTGACGGAGATATGTACGATTCTTTCCAAACGGGGCGGGGTGGACAAGAAACACCTTCCGATTTTATTGAGTATTCGAGTATCAATACTGGCTATAACTACTTGTAGAAGGTCGGTAAGAATGTGACTCTAAGTGGGAATCGGTACGATATAAGGAATGGGACAAAACGAATCAAATGACTGCTTGGTGAAAGGAAATAGATATTAAGAAGTCTGAGCATGTTTCAAAATCAAATTCCAACTTATGAAATAGGATTCGACTCATAATTTGGTTCTTTGTTATAATTTAATCTAATGCTATTTAGTGGTTATGTTTTTCACGTTTTAGAATTTGATGTATCCTTTTGATTATGTCCATCCTCATTAACAGTTAATTTCACCTCTCTGTTTGTGCTACATATTAGCTTCATATACATATATCCTGGTTGATTATCCTGGCTGTTAATACGACTTTTCCCAAAATAAACCAAACCAAATCCTAGTAAAGTGTTTTCATTTTTATGGTTTGTATAGTTTTTTTCTTTTCGCTTGTTAAAATTTGACTTCATCACTCCATTTTATGGGCGTGGAGGATATTGTGTTATCCGTGTCCCCGTCCGTCCTCTCGCGTCCCATTCTGAATCAATGGTATACCTTGAGAGCCCCTCATACAAGCCCCTCATACAATCTAAATCAGATCACATGTTGGTGTTGATTGGTCCAGGTTAAAGCGTCAAACGTGACCACCTTTTTTACGGAACACATTTTTTAGAATCAATGTCATAGCTTGAGAGCCCCTTAAGAGATTCGGTTCATATTCACATGATAGTATCATAACACCAAATGAACTGGGGCATAAATGTCTTACAGACATTGTCTTGTTTGCACTATATTAGTGATTATCCCGTCAGTTATATGCATTGCTTTTTGTTGTATATGCTTTGTACATATGCCTAACTGTGTTTTTTTATTATTTTTTCTCTCTCCCTTTAACTCCTTCATAAGACTTTATATCTGATTTTAACTATATACACCATTTTGTGCATTTTAGTGACGTTATGTGTATCTTTTTATTGACGATATGTGTAACTTTAATGACGTTATGTATACCTTTTATGACACATTATGTATCTTTTAGTGACGTTAAGGGGGCCTTTTGGTGACGTTATGTGTACCTTTTGGTGACGTTATGTGTACCTTTTGGTGACGTTATGTGTACCTTTTGGTGACGTTATGTGTACCTTTTGGTGACGTTATGTGTACCTTATAGTGACATCATAAATATCTTTTATGACACATTTCTACCTTATAGTGACATTGTGTGTACCTTATAGTGACATCATAAATATCTTTTATGACACATTTCTACCTTATAGTGACATTGTGTGTACCTTATAGTGACATCATAAATATCTTTTATGACACATTTCTACCTTATAGTGACATTGTGTGTACCTTATAGTGACATCATAAATATCTTTTATGACACATTTCTACCTTATAGTGACATTGTGTGTACCTTATAGTGACATCATAAATATCTTTTATGACACATTTCTACCTTATAGTGACATTGTGTGTACCTTATAATGACATTAAAAGTATCTTTTATGACACATTTCTACCTTATAGTGACATTGTGTGTACCTTATAGTGACATTATAAATATCTTTTATGACACATTTCTACCTTATAGTGACATTGTGTGTACCTTATAGTGACATTATAAATATCTTTTATGACACATTTCTACCTTATAGTGACATTGTGTGTACCTTATAGTGACATTATAAATATCTTTTATGACACATTTCTACCTTATAGTGACATTGTGTGTACCTTATAGTGACATTATAAATATCTTTTATGACACATTTCTACCTTATAGTGACATTGTGTGTACCTTATAATGACATTATAAATATCTTTTATGACACATTTCTACCTTATAGTGACATTGTGTGTACCTTATAGTGACATTATAAATATCTTTTATGACACATTTCTACCTTATAGTGACACATTTCTACCTTATAATGACACATTTCTACCTTATAATGACACATTTCTACCTTATAATGACACATTTCTACCTTATAGTGACATTGTGTGTACCTTATAGTGACATTATAAATATCTTTTATGACACATTTCTACCTTATAGTGACATTGTGTGTACCTTATAATGACATTATAAATATCTTTTATGACACATTTCTACCTTATAGTGACATTGTGTGTACCTTATAGTGACATTATAAATATCTTTTATGACACATTTCTACCTTATAGTGACATTGTGTGTACCTTATAGTGACATTATAAATATCTTTTATGACACATTTCTACCTTATAGTGACATTGTGTGTACCTTATAGTGACATTATAAATATCTTTTATGACACATTTCTACCTTATAGTGACATTGTGTGTACCTTATAATGACATTATAAATATCTTTTATGACACATTTCTACCTTATAGTGACATTGTGTGTACCTTATAGTGACATTATAAATATCTTTTATGACACATTTCTACCTTATAGTGACATTATAAGTATCTTTCATGACACATTTCTACCTTAAAATGACACATTTCTACCTTATAGTGACACATTTCTACCTTATAGTGACATTGTGTGTACCTTATAGTGACATTATGTGTACCAGTCCTAGTTAACGTACTTTTTTTATCCATCACACTTTTATCCTATCTCTTGATAGCCGTGATATTTACATATGATTCATGTAATGATCGCTATTCCCGGCTGATATGGTTATGTTTATATCATATACGACTCGAAATAAAATTTCCTTAATATAGTTGCTATTGTTGTGTTATTTTTCAACAGTTCTGATGAACGTTTCTCTGTGATAGGCAGCCTTTCTAATTTGTTCAAAATCTTCATATAATTGTATTAATATTCGTCCTCATATTGATCAGGTTGTGGGTGATTTTTAATAAGCTACAATTGTTGATGAGTGAAATGTATAATACGTTATATATAATTGCGAATTTGGTGACGAGTTTTCGTTTTTAGATGATTCTGTGACTATATTCTGATTATGGATGGTGTGTACAGTCCACAGGGGCTTGAACACGTTCCTTCGACTTAGGGCGTGACCCCTAAATTTCGTATAACGTCCATAATTAGTGATTCAGGGTTTGAACCCAGGGGTAATTGTTTTCATCCCAGGTAATCAGAATGTAACAAGCCCCTGTGATACAATCCGGGGCGATTTTAAAGTAAATTTTACTAAAGTTGAAATAACACATGGGATGATTTGCGGTTTTTCTCTAAGTGGTCCATTTTAGTAAGAGACGTTGCATGTTATACTTAATTCACAATTAAATCTACTGGTTTTAATGGATTAGCATTTATGTATAACTAACGTTCATCGCCTTGGACATGAAGACATCGAAAGACAAAAGTTTTGTCAGACAAACTTTTTAGTTTTATGACAAAGAAATTACCCTTACTTTTTATAAGGAATTTATTGAATCTTGAACTGAAGGGAACGATTTTAAACTCAAAAAGGAGCATGTCGCTTGATTTTCAGACACCAATCTTTAAAAGTAACCAGCATTCAACTGTCAACAAAGGTGAATGATAGGCGTGATGATTCAAATTTCCGTATCGTAAATTCTTCACCAGCAGATAGTAACAACGTTACTTCCCCATCGATATTCGAGGACTTGCTCCCAATATCACACGGCCTGTGCGGACATTTTTAGATACCACAATCTGAATCTATTCGTGACAAATTTTGGTGTACAATTTATCTTTTACAGGAAATGAATTTATTTCATACAGGTATTTGCATTCATTGCCAGAATATATTAGTTCACATTTAAATGGGATGCCCAATGGCCTATCAATTGGAAACGTACATACTGGAATAGTTTAGGCTGAATACAATATATCATATAAAATGTATGATTGACCTGTACGCTGCTATTCAACACTAGCTTCTACAAACATAATCTATATAGTTTTGCTCATTATCAAAGTTAAAGTATTATACCATTTATGTTTACCAAGTGTATGTTATATTATTCGTTAATACATGGCATGCATTTTCTTTAACATATATGTGATTTGATTTGAATATTGGTTTTATGTCATGCTCTTCATTTTGGAGGAAATAAAGGTAATAATAATTAATATAATGCACTCAGGGAGATGACGAAGGTTGACGAAGATTTGTGCGGTCGAAATATATATGATTTTATTGGAAGATGGTTTAGTCTTTTCTTTTGAACGTCCTCAAGTGTCACGATGCTCGATCTTAAGCTTAAGTTGACTTGCTCTCTCTGTACTCTCCAAATGATTCTGAAGGACATATATCTTTTGTCCATTACACTCGTTGTATTGACAGTTTTTATCTCGAACTGAAACCACAAAAACGACAAAGCTTTACACACAATGTGGCTACCACCTATACCGCCCAGGGGACGTAATTCTTCCTAAATCCCCAATACAATTTTACTAAACCCTAATTAAGAAATAATTTACCAACATATCTAACACTTTTATTAAACCGTAATAAATCACTCGTCTTATCAACAAAAAAATAATACCGCCTGTTAAATCAGTCATGCATTAGTAAGTTCTGGGCAACTCCTAAGGCTAATCCTCGTGAAGGATCTTGTCTTTAGCATGCCCCAACGTTATAACCGGAAGTTGCACATGGTTAAAATTAAAGCCTCTAATTCTGTCTTACTGAAAATGGAGAAAAAACATCTGCTGGAAGTGGTAAGTTTTGATATTTATTATATGCTGGTGCCTGTTCGCGACGTTATTCACTTTCATTCTTTAAGGGGGAAATGCAGGATACCGGGTGTCGGATGTAGAATAGAAACCACAGGCGTCTACCAGTCTACTGCAGTACATATACATCTGGTGTAGAAATTTTATAAAACATAACGAATGATAGACAACTTTCACCGGCCCACTTTCACGAATATAAATGAAATTTTAAAAAATATTTAAAAAATTGACATTCTTTATATTCCCGAAAGTTGTTTAAATACTGTGTCTGGTAGGGTGGCGAACCCGATCATTTTGTGGCGCACGTGCGACTTTGTGTATTTGACACGTCAACAGGTAAATTGTTTGAGGTAGCTGAAATCAGCTATATAGCTGAAAATGACAGATTTCCCCAACCTGTTGAACTAGCGACCTCTCTCTTTCCAAGAAACCCCACTGGCCTTACTCCAACAATATTGAGGTTGACATGATGAGAAATTCCCAATAGATACAGTACTAGTGTTACCTCAAACTTCCCCATGGCGATTACCCGATGCTAGCTGTCACATTTTTAAAGTTCAGATTTCAGTATCATTTTGCAATCATCAAGGAGTTACAAGGAATTATAGTCCTCAATGTATCAAACGTGTGTTACCTGTAAAGGATTGCATATTATTATGTGGGTTCATCAATGCGTATATATACTGCTTGCCGTGGCCCGGTCTCACGCTCTTGGAGAGCTGACCAGCGAGTAAGATTCAGGTGATCGTTGGGTATTTTGTCGCACTACAGACTCCAAAAGCACACGACGTCACTTTACGCAAGAATCCGGAACGACAACGGTGAAGGACGAAGAAGTGAACCGTTACAAAATTATATGTTTTTCTCTTCAAACATTAAGAACTTAAGATGACAGAACATCAGCACTCACTTTTCACTAAAAAAATACAAACAGTTCATGTTGATATAAAAACGGAACGTAAATACCTAAACTGGTTATCTCCCTTAGCTCTCTACTCCACTAGGGCTGCGCTCCACTCACAAAGTACTGGTAGTGGGTAACCATGTTGATAAAGATGCGCACATGTTGTTGGCATTCCTACTCTTGATGGTTATTGGCTACTTGTCCTCTGTGTAGCATGCTTACACAAGGAAGATTACTGAGGGTACCAGTCAATGTAAATAACCAAATAGGAAATAAAATGAAATTGCTGTTGTTTTATTACTAGTATTTGTTTCATATAGCATGATTTTTGTGTTTTGTATCCACCGAAACGTCCATCGGCATGTTTGAAAGTTAGGTCAATTCAGCCATGGAAATCACATACAATGTAGTTATTTTTGCCCTGATTTGAAAGTGCTACCAGGAAAATAAGAGGTCGCGGATAGCACAATAATGTCATTTAATAAATTGACCTCATAACTTAAAGCAGTACCACTTGTCTATTAAGGTGGCGTAAAGGAAAATCCCTCCTATCATTCATTAATGTCAATAATACAGCAGTTATCAACAAGTTTAACAATTTTAATTAGAAACTTGCTCAAAATGTTATATTAGAGCACTAGATCTTGATTCTGTTGATTAGTATTCAATCTAATATTGTAGTTTATGGAGATATTAATCTTCTGATCCCACAGTGTGCGATGTGTTATAGTTTAATTCAGCTAATAAGCTTAATTGTTTTTATATTCCAGATAGAAACTGATAATGAAGATGAAACCTGCAGAACTTTTGTGTTACATGGTGAAGATCACACACTGGGGAACTCTCTGAGATACATCATCATGAAAAAGTAAATTAACAACTTTTCCTGTCACTGGGACATTTTCAAAATAGGAAATGATTGAAGATAGATCTAGTTTTCTCAAAGGGCAATCTTTTGGAAACCCTTTTGGAAAGTTGCATTGCATTGTTTTGATAATGATTATATTATTTTATTTGTTTTGTGTAGGGCAATAATGAGTCTGACATATTTTTAACTTTAAAAAATGCAGATCTGTTCTTTTATTTTTTGATAAATCATTATCTTATTCATTGCTTTGTGGTGAAAATCAGATTCTTTACTCACTATGAACTGAAATCAGTTTTTTTCTGAAACTCTGCAAACACCTTCATTTGGTAAGAATGACGATGAAAATTATACTTAACAAGGGCCTGTCTTTATGAGGGGCATAGGTGTCAACCATCACGGATTACACAGGAAGTGCCCGGAAAATTATTAAAATTTCCCCTAAATCCGGATTTTGTATAATTCCCAAATCAGGGGTAACTTTTTCTCTTACCCTGGACAGGGATATCCGCAGTTTTACCGGGGTGAGATTTTCTTATCTCACCCTAGGGAAAAGACAAGCTACACATGTTCTTTGCATGTTCTCAACAATTGCATTTCGTCACGTCAACAAAACCCCGAAAATCTTAGATACTTCGACCCTGGACTAATTATGTACAAACAAAACACCCCCACAACCTGTTATAATTACCGTAGCCGCCTTGGCCTGGGGCTTGGTGAGAAAGGTTCAAGTTCAAGTTCATTTATTACTTTAAGTCTTACGACTCATCAGTGTAAACATATGTATACAGGATATTTACATATATACAAAATGTTAAATTGGCCACAGGAGAATGAACAAAGCTATAATATAATATAATAGTAACATCAATCAATATTATTATTACAATATATATATATATGTATATATATCTCATGCTTGTGATCGGCACTTATTTGCCGCTAACAGATATTTCCCAAGATTACACAAGTCTTTAACATTATTTGTATTAAGTAATTGAGTAAGCTTATATACACTTGGATTATTTCTATAATAATATTTTAAATACTTCTGTCTTAAATCAGAATACCTAGTACAAACTAAAACAAAATGAAATTCGTCTTCTATATCATTAAGATTACATAGAGTACAAACTCTGTTACTTCTATCAATGCCAACATATCGCCCAGATTCAATATTCAACTTGTGAGCTGACAGTCTGAGCCGAGCAATTTCTTTCGTATAGCTGATATTAACTGATTTTGTTAGATACGATTGTAATAGATTTTTATCATTTAATTCCCTGTAAAGCAAACCTTTCGACATATCTATAATAGCGCTATATCCATTTTGATTAAAAATGTCAAATAATCTTTCCTTAATTATTGCAAAAGTAGAATCGTTTCCATTCTGGGCGTCCCAAATATAACCTAAGCCTAAGCGATTCAAATCATCTTTGATTTCACAGACCCATTGGTCCTTAAATAGGAGCATATTTTCATAACACGATTTCAATATACAATTTTCAGTATTGAGCAATTTAAACCAATATTTAAAAATTCTAAGTTTCCTTGTTATGTACAATGGATAACGGCCTAATTCGAAATATACCATCATATTTGGAGTAGATTTGCGCACACCTAACAACCTTTTACAAAAATTGACATGAAGTTTTTCGATATCAGGGCCTTTATGGAATCCCCATATTTCTGAACCATAATTGACTATGCTACTGACATATGTATCAAACACTGCTAATTGAGTCTCAATATTAAAATACTGTTTCTTACATACCCTCATTAATGCAAATAAGGAGTCGGTCACCATGTGTGCCAACCGACCAGTGTATACATTGCATATGTGCCTAGGTGGCTTCATTATATTTGACATGGTCAGTTGATTTTGTGATTACAGCTAGGCTGCATCACTTCAAGAACAAACACTGGTAATATCTGTCAACAAGATTTAATTACATGGATGCCAATAATGCCTTTCTTAATCGTAGCTGACAGTACCAGCATTTGTACTGCCGCCAACTTTAATTTGACAGTTGCAAACTGTCACAAAATCCGAATTTCAATTTGGGCCGGGGAAAAAAAAAAAACGCCTTTTACCCACAGATCAGATCTACTAGCCTTAGGCCATCAGGCCGGGGTTTGTTCTTGCCCGCATCAAGATATAGCTAATAAATAATATAAATATTCATTTTGGAAAATTGGTCTTGTTGAAATCTTATAGATAGGATAACACATTATTGTACAATTCATTATATGAACTACATCACTTTCACAAGTAACATTATAGTAGAATATTTCTTCATCAGTAAGTTATATTTGATTTTGTTGTTTACAGCCCTGAAGTCCAGTTCTGTGGTTATAGTATACCTCATCCATCAGAAAACAAAATCAACTTCCGCATCCAGACAAACGGTACATAACAATGTGTTAGGAGATGTAATTCAGACAAGTTGTATTGTGGTTTAAGTCAATATAGTGTACAAGTTACCTTGAATGAAGTTGTGTTTTATCAACTTATACGTAATTCAAACCAATGGTACTTTAATATGTTGTGTTTAATCAGTAAATATTATGCCCAGGCAAGCAGTACTTCCAAAAAAAATGTTTGTGAAGAAAAATCATGTGAATAATTCTAATGCTAAGCATATGTATATTACTTAAACGTTTTCGAGTTATAATAATGCAATTTAATATGTAGCTTTTTTTTTTTTTTTGTCTGTGTCATGCGACTTTTTGATTTGGAATTCATGTACATGTACTGGTATACAGATACTACTCTGGTAAACTGTTCAATCTCATGGATCTCGTTACATTTAGGTGCAAATGCTACAGACATTCTGAAGAAAGGACTGACTGATTTATACCATGCCTGCGACCATGTACTGAAAACATTTGAGGTAGGGTTGGTGTGTGAATAATTTGCATACTGTTGTTGTATGCAATGTCATTCCTCGGGTTATAGAATTATATAAATAACCACACAACATCAACTGGTTAATTAGATGTAAATAATTTACCAAACAATTAAAGAGACCAACATTGCTGTAGATTTCGTTCTCATTAAACAGTGATTTCTTGATATAAATGGTGGAATTGGATTGAGATATGACAAAGCCTGAGTCTATAAAAATGTTATATGAATAAGTATATGTTTACAAGTTTTGAAACACTGTTAACTTTGGTTGAAGTTTGTAAAAAATATACTGATTTGAGTACTTACAAAACACAGTAATGGACACATTTGATTTTTGAAACTAAAGGAAAGTCTGATATATTTTTTTATAAATATTATGCCTGATAGTGCTGAGAATATTTTCCAGCAGTGATTTTTACTGTTATAGTTGTTTTAAACTAAACATACAAAGACTGCAGAAATTGCTTTAAAAGCTCTAGGCTGATCCGATCGGCTTGGTTCTTTTAAGAATGCTGTTACCATGCAAATAGTCAGATGTCTTTCTTGATGTTGTAATATCTTCTCAATCAGAAAAATATCACTCACACCTATTCTGCCTACCCATATATTTTGCCAAGGCAGCAAGGTGCTTGTCATTTTGTATATTAACCTGAGCTTGACAATGAAATTATGTCACATTTCAAATGCAATTCTGGATGCTATGTGCAATACTTTAGTCCTAATCATGTAAATACTTAATGCTTCCTTGTATCTTTAAGTGACCTGCAAGCATCAAGAGATTAAGATCATCAATTTCATATAACTGCACAATATCTTTTCATTTGACATTACATTATTTTCTCAACTTGTTTAAAATGTGCATTGTTGTGTGTTATGCTAGATTTAAACAAGTACATATCAATAAAAAAAAATTTGAAAGTGACTTTTAAGGAAACACATAGCATTTTGTTTTAAATGAAGGCTTGCTGATGATAAAATTCTCCAGGATTTTTTTTTTTTTTTTCTTTTTTTTTGTTACTGGTAATTTAGAATTTCAGAAAACAAGTGTTTTAGATGACTTTGAATGTCTAACTTCATAATATTGTCATTGTGTCATATTATAAACAAAATATATTTTTCCACAGCAGGAGTCTACAATTATTGTAAAATGACCATACTACTGATTTTACTATTTCAGACTGGCATCAATAACTACAAAAAGCGAAGATTTCCACCTGATTACGAAATGGCATCTGCTGACACCTGACTTGTATTGTGGTATTTCATATGATGACTATGATATCTTGATTGTAAAACATTACCATCATGATGCTGTGATAGACCTGGACAACCTCAGTGAGATACGGTCAGCCAGTCTGTACTGAAGGATTTTATAGACCATGGAAGCATGTACACTATTACAAGCAACAGAGAACATTTCAATCTTTAAATTGACCCTGCACATATCAATTTCAAGTCATTGGATCAATTACAATTATTGTGCTTTCAGTTGAAATGACTAGATCTGAAGCTTAAAAAAGAACCAGCTTACCTCATTGTGACTACATGTACAATGCATTTCAATATATCAGAATTACATGTTAGGACTCATGTGGAAGAAATGATACAGGATGCTCTATTCTGTGGAATTTTAAATGTTAAAAAAGTGTTAAGATTTATCTGTTTTTATCTGCAGATGTTATGGAGTATAAATATTATATTTGTTGATTTTCAAATGATTTAGTCAACATGACTCATTATTGTAAATAAAACAATATTTGTGCCGTAAAAAGATGTTTTTCATTAAATTCCTTGGAAAGAATGTTGCTAAAGATATATAGTTCATGACAATCAGCTGGCATTAAGTTGGGATTGGAAAACATCACAGTTGAATGCATTCATAAATGATATATTAAAATTATGATAAGGTGATCTCAGACTTAATTATGATTAATAACCGACATGTATTGTCTTGTGCTGGAAGTTCCCTCCTTTCTAGGAACAAACACCGATGGTAGTTTCCACAGTTTGATAGATGTTTGTCAGATGGAAGGGAAGTAACTCTTTTGACATTGTACATGTCGTACCCAGTCGATGTCAGTGCCACACTATGAAGAGGTTCACAATGTATGTACATACTGGACCTATTTCAAAACCATATCTAATCCCCACCCCATCCCAGTCCAATATGTAAGATGGAAGATAGAGAAAATAACAGAAAAGTTAAACTTGCAGGAATGAATGGTGGTTTGCCAGTCGTTCAAAATGGCGTCCTTCCATAATCTGTCATTAAAAATAAATCTTGTTTCTCAGAAAGTGGTGGACAAATCTTTCTTCCAAGTTAATCAAAGTTGTTGCATAGTTGTTCATTAAAGTCTTCCTTTAGACACTAACAGGGAAAACATTGCAAATTTCTTCAGATGTTTATTTTGGTGAAGCATTAGGAATTGAACTCTCTATAGTCCTATGGTCCAACATCCCCCATATGACTTAAAAAATTGTCACAACTCACAGTGTCCTCTTTTTAAATAAGTAATTTTTTTTAAATGCTGGATTTTTTTCCCCATTGAACCACGTATGTGACACCAATCAAAAGAAACCTTCATATTAATCTTACTAAGTATACCTGCCGAATATCTGATACCCAAATGTCTCTGTATAGCCGGTAATATAGGCAGCTTGTCCCACTTACTTCTGGTGATGGATGCCAGCATGTATTGGATATTATTTGAACAGTGTTGTGTGAATTTTATTTTTCATTTTTTTTTTTTTAAATAAGCAACAAACACACCATACTGATTTGTGTATACTTGTATTTTATTCTCTTGTCTGTAAAAACTTGAGATAATGAAATGCAAAATTCAAAAGTTTTGACTTTAAGTCAAATAATGATTTTGACTTGTAGTCCATCAATGAGTTATGACAGTGTATAACAACATTCACTAGGTGAACTGTATCCACAGGGGCACACAACGTCCAGGTTATTTTATAGGAGACGAAACATTACAGTAGGGTGACCACCAATCCATTGTACCTCCCTTTGCACTTTTTTTTTAGAGTTTTTCAAAACCAGAAACACTGATAAACCACACACAAAGTTGTGACATGAAACAAACAAGGCCATACATTGTGACACACGTGGGTTGATTGCTGTAACTGAAAGTCATTAACTCCTATATCATTTATGTGTATTGTTATAATGTACTAGGAGATGATGCATACCATCGCACCTTTGGTACACTATACGCAATAATCCGGATATGAATGTAAGGACTATCCTAGAATAAGCTTAATCCGGATGGAAATGCAAGACATAACGTATAATCCCAGAAAAATGACATGACCTTCACTACAAACCTAACTATCGTTATTCAGACGTAGATATGTAAGCTAACACTTGGGATTTCCGTAATCCGGACGTCAATATGTAAGCTGACACTTGGGATTTCCGTAATCCGGACGTCGATATGTAAGCTGACACTTGGGATATCCGTAATCCGGACGTCAATGTAAGGCAACTACTTGGGATTTCCGTAACCGGACGTCAATGTAAGGCAACTACTTGGGATTTCCGTCACGTAATCCGGACGTTAACGTAAGGCAACACTTGGTATTTCCGTAATCCGGACGTAAATGTAAGGCAACACTTGAGATTTCCTTAATCCGGACGTACATGACATTTTGTATTGTTTAATAATGTTACTTAATGTGACTGTGTCTATGTTGCCTTTTAACATTAAATCGACAATTCCTGTATGAAGAGCGGCATGTTTGCTATCCAAAAAATACCTGGACTATTCCTGGTAATCCCATAGCACGTATAATTTTTGCCAAATCATGGAGTACCAATATAATTAAAAAGGTTTTCCGTGACGTTCCCTGGAAGTTCCGCATATCAAATATTGCTTTGTGAAATTACAAATCCATGGAGTACCAACATATATAAAAAGGATTTCCGTGACACCCCGTGTGAATTTCCATAACACTAATCACTGCGAATTCCACAAATCCATTGATTTCCTCACGTCATTTTCTTTACACTGATCACACATGTAACTAGTTAAAAGTTTGCGTACCAGATTACATTAATCCAACGTCGGTATTAATGCGAGGGACCCTCGGGACTTTTTAGTATCGTTCACGTCAGCAGTTGACGGTCATTTCAGTAATCTATTCAATCATACACTTTATTTTGCATCGATGTCTGAATGTGATATAGCGCAAAGTACCCATCAAAGTTATATTTCAACCAAAGTACCCACCAAGTTATACTGTCTAACCAAAGTACCCATCAAAGTTATAAATTTTAACCAAAGTACCAACCAAAGTTACACTTTCTAACCAAAGTACCCATCAAAGTTATAAATTTCAACCAAAGTACACTACAAAGTTAAGTTTCTAACCAAAGTACACTACAAAGCTGTACCTTTTAATCAAAGTGCCCACCGAACTTGTAGAAGGTACAACTTTGGTGGGTCGTTCTCAATAAGATATGTTCCTGCAAAATAAAATTACAGTAGAAAACATGCCTGAGGTGGCTGTCGACATATCCGTTTTTAAGAGAATTCGATACTAAAAAGTCACGTGGACCCCACACTGTATAGAGTTACACACACGGCCCTAGACACATGGCCGTACTATGACTATCCACATGATGTCATTTTTACCGTCAATTTTAGAGACCATTGTCATATATGTCATAGCTTAACCGTTTTTTACTGCCCTTCACATGAGCTCCATTTCGTACACAGCCTGATGTTGTACGGTTTCCGTCGCCACGGGTCGCTGATTTCGTCGCGGTGTTCTGATTCCAAGATACCTTCTTGTCGAGTCATATCTGCTACTTCTCTTACTGCGTTCTGGTACCGATTTTTGTGGCTTCTTTTGCGTGGCGTTCGACTGCTCCTGTTCATCACCATCTCCATTCTCATCCTCTCCGTCGTCATCTAACTCACAGTCGGTAAGTTCAATGTCGCCCTCAGTTCCATTAGGTTGCACATCGTCCAAATGTTCCTCTGTATTATCTATCAAACACGTGCGGTCCGTCTTTCCTACAGGGATGATGTTACTCGTTTGGCCTTCGAACTCGTCCTCTTCTGGTAACAGGTACGGCTTGGGGTTGGCCGGCACCTGCTCCGTCGACGTAGTTTTCAATTGGTCAGGATAGTGTCGTTCTGTGAAAAGTCGTTCTTGGTCCATATTTCTCAGAATTGTAGAATTAGCATCACATAAGTATTCATTGAATTCATCTTCACTGTCTTCCCCGGACGATTCCGAGAATTTCGTCATCTGTTTCGACCTTTTACGACGTCTTGAGCGTACTTCCTGTGTGTAGGTATCGACTTCCGTGATATCCTCACTTGCTTTGTATCCTTCATCATTATCATCAGACGAATCAAGATTTCGATTGAATTGTCCTTTCCTGCTAACTGGTCTTTCAACAACCGTGGCGTTCCCGGACTGAAACTCTCCATTTGCCAATGTATGTTTCTGTCTATTTACACTAGATGTCCGCCTTTTCGTCTTCTTTTTGACTTTCTTTGTCCTGGGTGTTTTTGAAGTTTCATCCACTTCTTCCTCCTCTTTGTGTCGAGAATAACCTTTCAGAAGCAATGTTTCCATGCCGTTTTCAAACTCTTGGTTGTTTCGCCGTTCGTTTGAAGTATCCAATGTGGCGGCACGTATCTTTTGATTCAACACATCCCTGTCCTGATCCCAGTTCATTCGCTGTTTATTTTCTGTATTCTTCATCCCCTTGGATTTCATAACCTGTAGTTTCTCCACTTCCTCTCGCTCTTCCTCATCCAATATTTCGTTGTCGTCGTAAACTTTCAATTGTGCGTTCTCTTTCAGTTGCACCTTAGAAACTGACGTCTTCTTTGGACCATCCCGATGGACGAGGACGTTGGCGTCAAGGAGTCCAACTTTGTCAGTAGCTTTGCTTGGTACCGTCTTGGCTTTAACGTCATCCGTCAAATTATCGGCAACTTCATTAGATGTATCTATAGAACCCGCACACACGCTGGTGTCGATCCCTTCGTTTTTCAGCTTACTTTTCGCTATATGTGCTAGTAAGTTTTGTAGAGTTGTCGTTTCATGTTCGTCAATTGTTTCCTCCATGGGTTTGTTGTCCTTTTTATCGTATTTCTTGATACAAATGTACTTATGACTGTCCAGCTCCATTCGGCGTTTGGGGTCTAGTGACGCTACGCCTGCCTCTGATGGCTTCGTGCGGAATACTCCGGTACGCTTGTTTACTGGAAACAAGAAAAATACCAATCTGGAGAATTCAACATTATCTTCGGGAACTAAGTTATGTTCATTAAACTTATTTGCTTAAAAGATATCAATAGATTTAATGTAAATTGTGGGTATTTGTATGGTTTACGAAATTGTGTATAAACACGTTATATATTAATGTTGTTTTCTTATATATTTTCTGTTATATCACAAATGTTGCCATTTGTAAATATCATTGTATACATGTTTACGGAAAAAGATGTTTTTAACTTATACAACTTGTGTCCTATTCCATTGGAATATTTTCAAATAAAATGTGTTTTAACTAAACAAAATATATTGCCCCGCTGAAAATCTGTAATATTTTTCGTCGTTTCCACATTCGGAACACTCCTTACAAATCAGGTCTCTGCCAGAGAGAATTTTGTATAACAAAAGTACGTAAGGTATTCTAGTTTCACGCGCTTTATTAACTTTATAATTCTGTCAGGGAACATATTGAAATCAATGTAACACGCACGATATTTAAGGAATGAGGATATCCAATACCTTTACGTTGTAACTAACAATATAAGGTGGTGTTTACCTGCGAATAGTTTCTCACGTTGACTGGCAGTGCCTCCCATGGAGCCGTGAAGTCGAAGTTCCTCCATACTCAGGTCGAGGACGTAGTCTAGGTACTGGAAATGTCGGTGTGCCTGTTCCATAGACAGAAACAAGTTATGGTGCTATATAGAGCTGTACCCTAGCGCATTATGTGGCGACGAGTTACGAAAAAGCAGCCCACTTTGAATATGAACTTATTGACAGATACCGAATTGTGAATCATATATGAATTGCCAGTGTTGGATACGGGAGAACAAAAATGAATTTAACAACATCATACAGTTGTGTCGTCCTTCTAAGATTCGTCAGTGATGTTAGGGATACCATACAGCTGTGTCGTCCTTCTAAGATTCGTCAGTATTGCTAAGGGTCAACACAATCTAATTGAAATCTAAATGGCACTACGTTACATGAACATCTAACGACATCGCATAAGGGGTCACGTCAGGATGACTTTTGTTATCTAACATTTCACTTTCAGGTCGAATTGACAATTTTACGATGTTATCGATCTCACCCATTCGTCACATCATGCATCTGAAGCTAACTATTTATATAGCTATATGCTTTGTGGGACGAAATGACTTGAAATATGCAAGCTATGCACTCTCGTCATGCAGATTCGGACATATAAAATTCACTACCAAGATTCTCGAAGTAGTAATTTGATTGGCTAATCCAAAAGGTCACCCCGACGTGACCCCTTATTGGATGTTGTTAGATGTTCATTTAACGTAGTGAGAATGACCATCTAGATTTTAATTAGATCGGGGTCAGAAATGTTACTACCAAGGAGACGACTGACGGAACGCAACAAACATCCAATGAAATTTGTTACAAAATTGCGTCGTTAGCTGTTTCGCCCTTCTAATACTCATTAGTGAGGTTATGGACCGACATTGTCGTAACCCAAGCTAAAAAAAAGTTGAAATTTAGAAGAAGAGCACTAGCTCCTTAATTTATCCAAATTAGTTAATTTTGAATGCATGTTGCCATTACAAGTTTGATTACATTTCCATTATACAAAGCCATGTAAAGTTAACAGACGAGCACATAGTTTTATACCTTAAAGCAAAGACATATATATATGTCTCTGCTTAAAGCCACATACTCCCAATTAACCTAAAATTGCATACATGTATTAATGGCAATCCGAGATGATCAACCATTGGCCTGGACGTTTGACTGGGGGAGTCTTTGAGACATCAGTGTATAAAAATAACTCGCCGCATTTATTTGTCACGGAGCCGAGAACGAGGCTTTAACAACGTGCACTGCAAATACATGTAAACTACACACATTGCCGTTATTTACATATCGAGTATACGTGAACTTTGCCTAATAATGCTATTCACATACTAACTAAACAAAATAAACAAACATACATATAAATACTTAGTTTTAAAATATAGCAATATGCATATGATAACATTTTAGATCAGTGAAGATGACAATGTTCAAAAGCTAACCAGCAATTCAATAGACGTCCGGCAAAATCGGAATTCGAGTCTATTCCCTTTTCTTCCCTCGCTAAGTTCCAACGAATCATTTCTTTCCTAAGAAAATACTCGGATTTTGGCGATTCCAGTCCCTTTTACGTTTCCTTTTGGTAGAATATGTCTGTGTTTTGGCAGGCTCACGCATTCGGCGTCCCGCCATTTTGTATAGACTGATAACTCGCCTGTTGCATTATGGGACTATTTCGCATAGAAACTTGGTCTGTCGGACCCAGTTATTATTTTTGGAAATTTCCCGTATACTTTCATAAATACACATTTTCCTCAATTGTTTTGATTCGCGATAATTTGTTAGGTATGTTTTAAGTCTGAAAACTGTAAAGAGCTCGAAATGTAAACATATCTTTGGGAGTATGTGGCTTTAATGAAATGAGACTCTTTTATAACCACTAAAAGGCGTGTATTTTATAAGAGCTTGTTTATCAGTACAATACCTGTAGAATGCCCGTCTGTATGGCCCACACTGGAAGACAGAGGACACAGCAAATCACATTTTCGGCGGACATGAAGTTGTCTCTCTCCTCTCCGTCAGTGATGATGAGCTTGGCGCCAACAGCCTTACATTTGGCACCAGTGACGCGCGAACACCAGTTCTGTACACAACCATTCATATTCATCTAAAGAAAATAGAAACGACTCGATACAATTGTTTAGCAACAATTGCAAAAAAAGGCTAGTTACATCACCTGATATAAATCACTCTTGTCAGGCCAAATGGAGACGTGGAGGGGTCTTAGAGTTAAAGGAAATCGGATAATGCGGTAACTTAGGTAGGTGATCCAGTATCTTCCCGGATTTTATCAGAACTATGGCCACCTTGATGAGAGCGTTATACAATGCGTCACTCAGACATTGTTTAACCGTGTGATAGAGTCAGCAACATTATGAACGAGTACGTATTCCTGATACAAATAGGAAGTCATAGTAAATATAAAGACATCTGAGACTTGGACAGAGTAGGGATACATTCGCTAGCGTTTAATACAACCAATCAGCTGACACAACGAGAGCTCATATAAAACAAACTAAAAAATGTACTCGTTTCCAGAACTTATCCCACACTCACCTCAATACAGAATTTCCGGCCATGGTCCATAGCGCTGACAGACCTGACGAAGGCGTGATACAACTGGTCCCGAATATTCCCCCTCTTAGGGTCAAATACTATTAGACACGGAGCTGTAAGGAGGAGGGTAATGTAAGCAAATCACAAAATCAGCCAAAAAATATCATATTTAAATTAATTCAGTCTGCATGTATTCAATAGAAGCTAGAATGTACCTATGGAAGCTATGTCGTACATATGGAAGCTATGCAGTACCTATAGAAGCTAGGCCGTAACTATAGATGCCAGGCCGTACATGTAGAAGCTAGGCCGTACCTACCGAAGCAAGGCTATAGAAGCTACGCCGTACCTACAGAAGCTAGGCTGTACCTATAGAAGCTAGGCCGTACCTATATACGCTAGGCCGTACCTGCAGAAGCTAGACTGTACCTACAGAAGCTAGACTGTACCTACAGAAGCTAGGCCGTACCTACAGAAGCTAGGCCGTACCTATAGAAGCTAGGCTGTACCTGTAGAAGCTAGGCCGTACCTATAGAAGCTAGGCTGTACCTGTAGAAGCTAGGCCGTACCTATAGAAGCTAGGCTGTACCTGTAGAAGCTAGGCCGTACCTATAGAAGCTAGGCTGTACCTGTAGAAGCTAGGCCGTACCTATAGAAGCTAGGCCGTACCTACAGAAGCTAGGCCGTACCTATAGAAGCTAGGCCGTAACTATAGAAGCTAGGCCGTAACTATAGAAGCTAGGCCGTAACTATAGAAGCTAGGCCGTGCCTATAGAAGCTAGGCCGTACCTACCGAAGCAAGGCTATAGAAGCTACGCCGTACCTACAGAAGCTAGGCTGTACCTATAGAAGCTAGACTGTACCTACAGAAGCTAGGCCGTACCTACAGAAGCTAGGCCGTACCTACAGAAGCTAGGCCGTACCTATAGAAGCTAGGCTGTACCTGTAGAAGCTAGGCCGTACCTATAGAAGCTAGGCTGTACCTGTAGAAGCTAGGCCGTACCTATAGAAGCTAGGCCGTACCTATAGAAGCTAGGCCGTAACTATAGAAGCTAGTTCGTGCCTATAGAATCTAGGCCGTACCTATAAAAGCTAGTTCGTGCCTACAGAAGCTAGGCCGTACCTACAGAAGCTAGGCCGTGCCTATAGAAGCTAGGCCGTGCCTATAGAAGCTAGGCCGTAACTATAGAAGCTAGGTCGTACCTATAGAAGCTAGGTCGTACCTATAGAAACTAGGCCGTACCTACCGAAGCAAGGCTATAGAAGCTACGCCGTACCTACAGAAGCTAGGCCGTACCTATAGAAGCTAGGCCGTACCTACAAAAGCTAGGCCGTAACTATAGAAGCTAGGTCGTACCTATAGAAGCTAGGCCGTGCCTATAGAAGCTACGCCGTGCCTATAGAAGCTACGCCGTACCTACAGAAGCTAGGCCGTACCTATAGAAGCTAGGCCGTACCTACAGAAGCTAGGCCGTAACTATAGAAGCTAGGTCGTACCTATAGAAGCTAGGCCGTAACTATAGAAGCTAGTTCGTGCCTATAGAAGCTAGGCCGTACCTATAAAAGCTAGTTCGTGCCTATAGAAGCTAGGCCGTACCTATAGAAGCTACGCCGTGTGCCTGTAGAAGCTAGGCCGTACCTATAGTAGTTAGGCTGATGAACAAAGTTATATAGCTTCATATTTTTGGAAATTATTGCAATGCTTTAAAGCAAGGCTTTTGGAGATTTCAATGGATTTTTACAACATTTTATTCGGGTTGGAAAAGATGGACGCTTGTTTAACACCTGGCCATAAAAATTCCTTAACTTAAAGTTCCCAAAGGAAAGCATTACATAACTCAAGG
Source organism: Pecten maximus (assembly GCF_902652985.1). Taxonomy (NCBI): domain Eukaryota; kingdom Metazoa; phylum Mollusca; class Bivalvia; order Pectinida; family Pectinidae; genus Pecten; species Pecten maximus. The sequence goes on along the minus strand of NC_047020.1, from coordinate 29,969,181 downwards.
AAGGTCCATTACCTGATATATTTTCCTTTAATACAGAAATGCTTTCCTTTTATGGAAAATTTGAAGTTAATGAATACTGGGTCTAGCCAAGGGTCAAATGTCCTAAACAGTAAGAAATGAAAACTTGTGTTATTTTAAAGCGTTCTTATTATATAATCAAATTGTGAGTATGTCATTGCAATGAATTGGCAAGCAACTCGTTCCCGATTAGACTGACTTTCAATCAGTTGTATAGTTCAGAGACGCATTGGTATAATTGTTAAATCAGGTCTAAAGTTTGTGGTTATTTCTCTCGAGATCTAGAATACTGCCAAAACTCGGTAAACCCAATAAGTAAAATCACTGAGATATAACCCAATACATTGGAATGTTGGCACAGATCCTGATAGACTTTGCACATTTTACCTCAAATTTTAATCCCCTATGATTGCATTGCGTCGTGTACATAAGGATTAAAATCTTGATATAAAAATTAAGATCACACTAAACCCTCTGTTTCCTCTACTCAGCGTTTCTATACCACCAAAAGCTGTGTGACACACGAAGTTAATTTTGCGGAAAATATTACCCTCGCTCCAGTGATCCATGGCAAACAATGACTGAATCCTTACGTACCACAGGCACTTGTAACCTTAAAAATTATGATATGACATGGGTCCAGGGTTACATGAAAAGGACCTTTACTCAGTACCCAGACCCATGCCATATTAAATTAACATTTTATAAGCAAGTACCTGTGTTCCGAACTAGAGACTACCCCAATATCTTGCCTAGCTGAGCATGCTCCAGTTTTCCAACTTTGTGCCTCCAGAGCTACCAGGATCGTATCCAGACGGTTCTAATGTATTTTATATGTACATACGATAATCCCAGTTTATAAGATAATATTGTATCTCCTCCACCAACAGCACGCGATGACACAGAGAAAGTCAACTAACGATTCCGTCCTCATGTTCTGGCGCTAGTATTGCTATACAATTTTCCATTGGTCAGTCAATCAGCAATACTTAGCATTGAACGGCTTTCAGTTGGCATTCATAGTCAATATGAATGCCAACTGGACAGAGGCAAATTCCATGAAGCGCGCTGCGATTTTTTATTTGTGCGATTTTTTTTTTGAAATTTTCAAATTCAAATTTCAGTTGGCAGTTCATAAGCTGGTGAACTCGCAACTGAATTGGTAGGGTTATATAGTGGCAGTGCCACACAATGGTAAATATTAGTACATGAACATCACATTGGTAAGAGGCTAACGAACATTAGAGAGAGTAAGTTGAAATCAAGCCGATTATCTATTATGGCAGACACTGTCAGTATAAAGACGCTGACTCACCTCTTTGACTTTTACCAAATGTTCCCTCCTTTTTGACGAGCGTGACACCAAATACGGACACTCTCTCCGTTAACCATTGTCGTACCCTATCTAACTCCATCACGTTCTCCACGGTCAGCACCCTGTAATGGTAAGCGACCATGAATATGTATCGTGCAATTTAGTAAAGTTGAGGAGTCAAAAGGACTTCGATATTGTCATCTAACACTAACGGTAAGCATACTGTTATTGTCTGTAAAGGTTTGACGACGGTTGAAACATTGAAATGATAGATTTTTTTACCAATTATCTTTATATAATTTAATTTTGTATGAAACAGGCATTTTCATTGGCTGAAATAATTTTGTTATACCTCCATAACAAAATTGTTGACGTTGCGAAATGTAACGGCATTTTTGATTGGCTGATGACGTTGCGTAATAATTTATCACAGAAAAGAGTTCGCCAAAGAAAGTGAAATATCTTGGTGTGTATGATACGAAATTAAATTATAAGAATTAACATTAATTATTTTTTCTGTTATACAGTCATAACATCAAAAACTGGAATGTACTCTCTTCATAAACCGCTTCATAACAGAAAAAATAATTTATGTTAATCCTTAATTAAAAGCCGAAAATTTAGGACATACATAAGGTGTTAATATGAATCAATCGAAAGTGCAGTTTCATGGGTTTCTGACGATGGGTAAGAACAAGAACCCAGTGATTGTGTTGGGAATGCTCTTATATAAGCACCAACGTGGGGGAAAAGAGCAGCAAAAGCCAATAGGATCCTCGAACTAATCATCGGGGAATCCATTTTTCATGTCAAAAACATCCTTAGTCTGAACACAGTTCTCTTCACGTCCCATCTTCCACACGCCTGGAATCCAATGTTAAAAAGTACATGTTATAGCGTTCAAGAATGTTCATAGGCGAGCAACCAAGAAAGCCAAGACAACTTTTTTCCCCTGACGCCTTCGAAAATTAACAGGCACTGAAAGAACCATCGATACAAATTCAACCCTACTGACCTGATCGGAAGGTAATAACCACAATGAAGATGTGCAGCAACAGGCGACAAATACCATGGTGGAATTCTCAGTGAATCAGAGTACACTGTTTATACAACACCTTGGCGAGTTAGAGGGTCTATAGAGGAACAATAATGTGATGTTTGATAGTTCGTTGATGTTTTTTATCACCCTGGTAATTAGGCTGCGGTTCTAATACAAGGTTTACTCATTATTGTGTAAGCTTAAACAAATGCAGTGAGTCTGTGTATGACTTGATTATCTAATTAATTAGGATAATTTGAAATTATAGGGCTATATATTACCATGACTTTCCGTTTTCAGATACATCACCAAATGTAGGCTTCATCATCCGTGTAGCGTGAAAGAAGACATTGACCTCCTCGGGGTCATAGGTTATAACCCCGTCTGTTTCCAGGTGGAATAAGTCGTTAAGAACCCTTGGATCGTAGATAAAGTCCTCCCATGGGAGAATGGTCACACCACTGTCCACGTTGCTCTCTTTCATAAACTTTGATTGGTTAGACTGACCGTTTTTCATCTTCGACTTTGTCGGCTCCTTTGTGACAACAAAGCTGTTCCTCATCCCGGAGTTCGTGGACGCTGAAACAGCCACGGTCCGGGGTACCCCTAGATATGTATCCGTAACAAGCCGGGTCCCGGGGAGGGATCCTGCACTTTCCGGATAATGACGGGAACAACCGGTCGGTCTGGCAGTCGCCATATTTAATCCCGTTCATTCAGAAAAAAAAAACTATGTGGATTTGTTAAAACATCTACAAATTATTTCTGAAAGAGAAACATGTTTCAGCGTTTCCTTAATACACCATTGTAATCCATCACACACAAAATAACATTTTAGGTCGTTGAGATATCCACTAATTATCAGTAAAAAGTTCTCATGATCTGAACACACTGAGTCCACCTTGCTTAACCAAGGTCCATGGCCGGGTCATTTATGGAGAATTAAAATATCTAATACAGAGGATTACACGACCAGTAAACAATTAATCTTTCCGTCAAGTCGACCCTGTTTCACACCTGACAAACTGTATACTGTAATAACCAGGCGTCATATACCACACGACCAGACAGAATGTCCGAGTTAAACTTAAGTTATGAGAGCAATTGTCAGTGTTTCTGGCCTTCTAGTTAAGAATCCCAATGGAACTTGCTATAATTAGTAGACATTGCAATGTTTATTTCGTCTCTACACTGGAAGTCAAAAAGAATCGCTAGTTCTAAATGTTAATGAAAACTTCGGTTACTTATAAACCTTTGAGCAAATACTACACTTCTGTAAATAGGCTGCCACGTGAAAATGTCAATAGATAATATACATACGGCATCGATACACAAGTTAGACTGTGTTAGTCTGTACGGGGTTTCTCCTTCATTATGGACATAGTAAAGCAAGGTTAACTCTTGTCATAGTCAGAACATACTGTAATACAGATTTAAACAGTAAAAGTATCTTATACTACTTTTAATTAGGTATAAATTGACCTAGTGCTATTGTAGAGGGTTTTCTGCCTTTTAAATCATAGTCAACAATATAGCCGTCAATTACAATAGGAGAGTATTGTCTCCGTGTTACCACAGGGGCTTGAATACGTTCCTATAATGAAATATTAATCCCAGGGACCTACCGCCATATTACTTATAATTGACAAGGGATGATGCCCCCTTTTCGTCGAATATCCCTCTCCAAATGGAAAGCGTTCTGAACCCATCAATATAAAATGTAATGTTTTTTTGTTTTTTTTACTTTTCCCTTCTTTTCCCTCTTCATTAAACCGTTTGATATTGTGTGGAACCTATATATGAAGACCTAGAAAGAATTTTCCGAAATATATCAATATAATTTCACCTATCAAAATTAAGTATGGCTGCCTGTTTGCCACTTTTATTTTCCTGTTTAGGCTCAAAATTGAATGGACTGGACACAAGCTGCAGACCAGGAGGATCATATGAAGTTAGAGAATATCCCTATGGTAATTTTCAAGAAATGGGGATAACAAACTTATATTGTCAAAATCCAAAATGACCGTCTGTCGGCCATTTTGTTTCCCAATCAGACCCAAAATTAAACTATGAACCGAGGGGAACCTACATTTGAAGTTTGAGAAATATTCCGCCAGTACTTCCCTAGAAATGGGGATAAAAAGGATTGTTTACGGATGTACGACGTATGACGGACCACGGACGTGGGGTTATTTGAATAGTTCATTATCTGAATATGGTGGACTAAACACTCAAATGATTAATATCTTATTATTACATGAAAGCATGCACTCGTATCTCATATATAAAGTATTAATTGTTAAAATGTGAACTACCGATAATTTATTATGTGATGGAAGTAATTGCTAAAATGAAAATGTGAAGTAATACGAATCTTGTCGGAATTGATGGTGTCTGTGACTGACAATCAACGTCAGAGTTGTTGGTGTCTGTGACTGACAATCAACGTCAGAGTTGTTGGTGTCTGTGACCGACAATCAACGTCAGAGTTGTTGGTGTTAGTAACCGACAATCAACGTCAGAGTTGTTGGTGTCAGTAACCGACAATCAACGTCAGAGTTGTTGGTGTCAGTGACCGACAATCAACGTCAGAGTTGTTGTTGTCTGTGGCCGACAATCAACGTCAGAGTTGTTGGTGTCTGTGACCGACAATCAACGTCAGAGTTGTTGGTGTCTGTGACCGACAATCAACGTCAGAGTTGTTGATGTCTGTGACCGACAATCAACGTCAGAGTCGTTGATGTCTGTGGCCGACAATCAACGTCAGAGTTGTTGGTGTCAGTAACCGACAATCAACGTCAGAGTTGTTGGTGTCTGTGACCGACAATCAACGTCAGAGTTGTTGTTGTCTGTGGCCGACAATCAACGTCAGAGTTGTTGGTGTCTGTGACCGACAATCAACGTCAGAGTTGTTGGTGTCTGTGACCGACAATCAACGTCAGAGTTGTTGATGTCTGTGACCGACAATCAACGTCAGAGTCGTTGATGTCTGTGGCCGACAATCAACGTCAGAGTTGTTGGTGTCTGTGACCGACAATCAACGTCAGAGTTGTTGGTGTCTGTGACCGACAATCAACGTCAGAGTTGTTGGTGTCTGTGACCGACAATCAACGTCAGAGTTGTTGGTGTCTGTGACCTACAATCAATGTCAGAGTTGTTGGTGTCTGTGACCGACAATCAACGTCAGAGTTGTTGGTGTCAGTAACCGACAATCAACGTCAGAGTTGTTGGTGTCTGTGACCGACAATCAACGTCAGAGTTGTTGGTGTCTGTGACCGACAATCACCGTCAGAGTTGTTGGTGTCTGTGACCGACAATCAACGTCAGAGTTGTTGGTGTCTGTGACCGACAATCAACGTCAAAGTTGTTGGTGTCTGTGACCGACAATCAACGTCAGAGTTGTTGGTGTATGAGACTGATATTTGCGTCAGATACCTGTAAAAGGAACGGCTTGGTGTAGTTTCACCATAGTGTTAATACGGTCCCTGTGGTACATTTCCCGCCGGAGACCTGGGTACGATTCCTGTCGGGGCACTCGGCAGGAATGTTGATTCGAACGAAATAGTATTGCACACGAGCGTTATAGTATTGGAAGATCGTATCATACATGTATGTAGTTATTTCGTTTTCGATCGAACACAAAAATATGTTTAAGTGTCCGTCTCATGTCACCGTGCTAAAAAATGTTGTTTTAGAAAAAACCGGTAAAACATCTTTAAAAGAATATCGGAAACATAATCTATTCTTAAACATATTTTCAGTGGTCACTTTTATGAAATATACTTGGTAGCTTGCACAACATTCATCTAAATATGTCTTCGCACAACATTCAACTAAAAATATGTCTCTATTTTAGCAATATAATAAAATTAAGTTATGTCGTATACATGTAGGTAAAATAGATTTCTGTTAGATATCTCTTTAATCTAATATTAGTATTGTTTCTATTGTTTTGAATAGATGTATATATGATTGATTGATTGATTGATTGATCGTGAGTTCGAGGCCCGGTCAGGGCACGAGTCAAAAGTTGTCTTCCTTCGTCATTTGTGTTTCTAAGCTATATATATATATATATATATATAATAGAGCCATCTCTGCGAAATTAAAAGTATCAAATATAATTTGGTAATAGGAATTTTCTTATATAATACAGAAGACATCTTATATACGATAATTTTTTTATGAACAAAAATGTAATTAAGAAATTTTGAATCATGTATTCCAACAGACACCTTATAAAACATGAAAAAATACATCTAATAGATAGTACAGGATTAAGATATTTGATTCAAGGGAGGCAACACGAATCCAAATTTTGCCTGGTTTGTTTTTTCTGTCAAATAATCCGTTTTGTTACGTATTTTAACAGACTCCCTATTGATATAGGTACAATACACAGAGAAGCATTACTGTGTTAATACCCCAGACCTTTATCGATTTTACAGGTAAAATGAAGGTTCTCTGTATACTTATATCCCCTGTATATACAGGTTGAAACATGTCCAGTAAACCCCACAGTTGTGTGTGTATAGTGCACGCCCTCTCCGACGATCTCCATTTTACTACCAAGACGTGTGCTTATATATTGATAGATACTACATATTTCAGACATTTTAACGGAATCACCTGTAATTAGTGAACCAGGTATGTATTTCCAGGTGCATTACACAGGTGTGAGATCATCCTTTATGAGTCTGATCACGTGAGGCAGTATCTCGTTATATTATTATTGTGTACAGGTGAGAAGTATATACATGTTTGAGAATCCTGAGTAGCTAGTTATCGATGATATCGTTATATTATACTTCCATTGTTACGTTTAAGGTCATTGTGTGTGTTAACGTGTGTAGCGTAAAGACGCATATGTAAATTTGGTATATGACCTTCAACCTTTCACCCCAGTTGACCTAATCTATCGATCGATTACTTGCCCGGTCATCCGTATTAGATCAATATTAGGTATCTAGGTATGACTAAGGCTCTGTTTGCAAGGTTTGGCACGACAAAGACATCTCATGAATATATTCATGAAGGGGTGTAATTGTGTATATGGAGGCCGCAGGGGTATTTCGCTTCTCCTAATTGACTTTAAATGTCATTGTAGAACAGGTTGTAAAATAATCAAACTAAACTGTAACCGTCTAGGTATCGAAGGTTACAAGGCGGAATTGCAATTATAATACTTTTCATTTGGTATTTATAATATATTAGTTTTAAAATCGCTCTAAATCAAATGTGTTCGATGGCCTCTATTATATGTAAATTATCAAATTTGCCCACACACCTGGGTGGGATATGTCTATCTCTCATGTGTCCCCGCCCCTGTAGCCATAACAAGCACCAGATTGTTTACATCCCGACTATTTACAAAATAAAAATACGTACGTTAGTAAATATAAACCCGGTCACGTGTTCATTTTCACGTTGGTCATTATATATTGGTAAATTTTTCAATATCTGTTCAGTTTAAACGAAACATACACAAGGAAAAGTCACTCAACATTTTCAGCCATTTGATCACAGGTAAGGTTAGCTAGGTACTGAATGTATTAACAGCTGTATGTGGATCAGTTAGATTGAAGTATTTAGAATCGATTGATTTATTGATTTTGTTAAATATGACAATTAGAATAAGTCAAAAAGGATTAATGTGAAATTATCAATAAGCTAAGCCTGCAGATCGGAATTGTTCCACGGATACATCAGCTGCTCGGAACCTGTAAACGTGACCAGTCCGACAGATGGTCCCGCTGTCCTCAGTGTCTTTAAAAAACGGGATTTGTAAACAAAGAGGCTCCCATTGACACCGCTTCCCTGATTATCTCTGATTAACACGGACTGGATGAGTTAGATATTTACAAAAAGACAGAAAATCTATTTTATTTGATATTATGTTTCATTTTAAAGTGTGTGCGCCGTGTCCTCGACGTGACATCTTTATTGGCACGGCGCCACCTTTGTCTGTAAGTCTCTGAGTCAACTGGAGCTATCGATTTAGTTTCATTGTTCAGTTCTAATCATGGTCTATATTTAGTTCGTGCGACCTTTTTTAATCAGAACTGCGTATTTATTTGGTTTTATCCAAACAACCACCGAATCATACGCGATGTCCGGTAAATACCCAACTCGCAGGTATTGGACCCGTAGACATCCTTGGTGGCGAAGGAAATATTTTAAAATGTTCTGTCTATCAGGCATCAACTATACTGTTGATAACACACACAAAGAATCAAGACACAATAAAGCAACTGTTCTGATATTAACGTATTCTTAGCCTTGTGTGTCAGTAGATTCTAAATATCAGCATTCAAGTTCGATAAAAAAAAACGTCCAAGACTTCGTCACAAGGTCTGAATCTCGACATCCTCACATGGACTGGACTCTCTGACAGAGACGAGATTTCTCAAGAACTGGACATCCTCACATGGACTGGACTCCCTACCAAGATTTCTACTCCCTTACAAAGGTTTAGAGTCCCTAACTACTTTTGTTTGTTTGTTTGATTGTTTTTTTTTTTTTTCAAATTAAAATGTTTAATAATCACATACTTTGTGTAACTATTGAATGAAATACTTTTTAAACTAAATATACACGAATCCCCAAACATGTATACAAGGACTGGACTATTTAACCAGAACTGGATCCCCTAACAAGGATTAAACACCATAACAAGAAATAGAATTCATTGTATGAAATAGTAACAGCACTGATAACACATTTGGAATAGGTCCAACATCAATGTGATCACGTATCGAGCTATACAGGGATAAAGTGTTCATGCTGAAGTCACGGTTTACATCGCACTACCTGAACTGGATTATTAATAAATTGCGTCATGACTGACATTGTATGTTAAAGGAGGGATACATTGTGTGTGGGAGGAGGGAGGACACGTACATTGTATGTTTAGGGAGGAGGGAGGACACATACATTGTATGTTTAGGGAGGGATACATTGTGTGTTAAGTGAGGAGGGAGGACACGTACATTGTATGTTTGGAGAGGAGGCAGGACACATACATTGTATGTTTGGGAGAGGAGGGAGGACACGTACATTGTAGTTTGAGGAGGAGGGAGGACACATACATTGTGTGTTTGGGAGGAGGGAGGACACATACATTGTATGTTTGGGGAGGAGGGAGGACACATACATTGTGTGTTTGGGGAGGAGGGAGGACACATACATTGTGTGTTTGGGGAGGAGGGAGGACACATACATTGTGTGTTGGGAGGAGGGAGGACACGTACATGTATGTTTGAGGGAGGAGGGAGGACACATACATTGTTTGTTGGGAGGAGGGAGGACACATACATTGTAGTTTGGGGAGGAGGGAGGACACATACATTGTATGTTTGGAGGAGGAGGGAGGACACGTACATTGTGTGTTTGGAGGAGGAGGGAGGACACATACATTGTGTGTTTGGGGAGGAGGGAGGACACGTACATTGTATGTTTGGGGAGGAGGGAGGACACGTACATTGTATGTTTGGAGAGGAGGGAGGACACGTACATTGTATGTTTGGAGAGGAGGGAGGACACATACATTGTATGTTTGGGGAGGAGGGAGGACACATACATTGTATGTTTGGGGAGGAGGGAGGACACATACATTGTATGTTTGGGGAGGAGGGAGGACACATACATTGTATGTTTGGGGAGGAGGGAGGACACATACATTGTATGTTTGGGAGGAGGGAGGACACATACATTGTATGTTGGGGAGGAGGGAGGACACGTACATTGTGTGTTTGGGGAGGAGGGAGGACACATACATTGTATGTTTGGGAGGAGGGAGGACACGTACATTGTATGTTTGGGGAGGAGGGAGGACACGTACATTGTATGTTTGGGGAGGAGGGAGGACACATACATTGTATGTTTGGGGAGGAGGGAGGACACGTACATTGTATGTTTGGGAGGAGGGAGGACACGTACATTGTATGTTTGGGGAGGAGGGAGGACACGTACATTGTATGTTGGGGAGGAGGGAGGACACGTACATTGTATGTTTGGGGAGGAGGGAGGACACATACATTGTATGTTTGGGGAGGAGGGAGGACACATACATTGTATGTTTGGGAGGAGGGAGGACACGTACATTGTATGTTTGGGGAGGAGGGAGGGACACGTACATTGTATGTTTGAGGAGGAGGGAGGACACATACATTGTATGTTTGGGGAGGAGGGAGGACACGTACATTGTGTGTTTGGGGAGGAGGGAGGACACATACATTGTATGTTTGGGGAGGAGGGAGGACACATACATTGTGTGTTTGGGGAGGAGGGAGGACACATACATTGTGTGTTTGGGAGGAGGGAGGACACATACATTGTATGTTTGGGGAGGGGGAGGACACGTACATTGTATGTTTGGGGAGGAGGGAGGACACATACATTGTATGTTTGGGGAGGAGGGAGGACACATACATTGTATGTTTGGAGGAGGAGGGAGGACACATACATTGTATGTTTTGGGAGGAGGGAGGACACGTACATTGTATGTTGGGGAGGAGGGAGGACACGTACATTGTATGTTTGGGGAGGAGGGAGGACACATACATTGTATGTTTGGACAGGAGGGAGGACACACATTGTATGTTTGGAGAGGAGGGAGGACACATACATTGTGTGTTTGGGAAGGAGGGAGGACACATACATTGTATGTTTGGGGAGGAGGGAGGACACGTACATTGTATGTTTGGGGAGGACACGTACATTGTGTGTTTGGGGAGGAGGGAGGACACATACATTGTATGTTTGGGGAGGAGGGAGGACACATACATTGTATGTTTGGGGAGGAGGGAGGACACATACATTGTATGTTTGGAGAGGAGGGAGGACACATACATTGTATGTTTGGGGAGGAGGGAGGACACGTACATTGTATGTTTGGGGAGGACACGTACATTGTATGTTTGGGGAGGAGGGAGGACACATACATTGTGTGTTTGGGGAGGAGGGAGGACACATACATTGTATGTTTGGGGAGGAGGGAGGACACATACATTGTGTGTTTGGAGAGGAGGGAGGACACATACATTGTGTGTTTGGGGAGGAGGGAAGATAGGGAATGTCAGTAGATTCATTGAATAATAATGTGACTCTGATCGGCGGATGTAGTTTAGGAAACGCATCCCCCCTTCCCCACCCCTCACACACAAGCACATCATATTAGCTTAGGCATTGATATATCCCCCGTGAGTTTGTTTAGAAATTTAACTCATCCCTAGGTTTTCGTGCTGCAATTTTACAACTACGACATAACAATCTACCATTTTGAATTCAGTCCCTGTTTAACCGTTACGCTACAAATGTCCCACTCTCTTTCTTTCGCAGGTACATCTGCTCCAAGATGGCGACCGCTGCGGACAACGCAGACGCCGGTGACATGACGAAGAGAAGTTTGATTGTGGACGAAGCTGCATTTGAAGAGCAGTTCCTTCGCTGTCACATATGTAATGAACGGTTTGACCAGTCGGAGCGTCACCCCAAGTCACTCCCCTGTAACCATACCTTCTGTCTACCGTGTCTGAAACAAGTATTTGATCACAATCAACAGAACCAACGTCGGTCAGTGGCGTGGCTGGACGAGAACTTCGAAGGAGTACTCAAATGTCCAGAATGCAGAGTCGAAATATTCTTGAGCCGGAGCGAGATTGATGCTCTCCCAAGAGACCATCGCGTCATACAAATGATGGATTTTCTGTCGACAGTACAAGCAAAATCTCAGAATGTTTGTTCAAAACACGAGAATCAACCGCTGAACTTTTTCTGTAAATACTGTCTGATTCCCGTGTGCCGAGACTGCACAGTGCTAGACCACAAAGAACAGCAAGGCCACAACATTGTGGATGTATCGGAAGCTTTAAATGAAAGCTCGAATGATTTTGATGTAATTGAAAAGAAAAGTAAAGACTTGCTCAGTAAGATGAAAGGTCGGACAGATTCCCTGGCTAACGCGTCCAAACAGCTTGACTTACAAGAACGCCAGCTGAAGAGCTCCATTAAGGACACTTTTATAGAATATCGTCTTTTGCTGGAAAGGCGACAGGAGGCACTGATCAGGATTCTGCGCGAGTCGGTTCAGGAGCAAAAACAAAAGATCAATACACGATTTGTGGACATTTGTACACAAGGGTCAGACTTACAAAAACTATACGACACTTTCAAAACGGCGCGTGCAAGCAACGACATTCGGCAACTATTTACCGTGCAACAGCAGGTGAAGGAAAAGGAAACAGAGTTCACATGTACAGCCGAAGCAAACGACGATGAAATATTCATCGGTTGCAAATTCAATAACCCAAGTGAATTAGGATTTTTGTCAGAGATGAGTGGATTGGGTGAGGTTGTGACAGAGCAAAACTTTGACTTAAAGAACCCAGTTCCCGCTCACCAACTGGTGTTACTGGATAGCTGGGAGCGTCCCCAATATTATGCGGATGAGGGCGACGTACCGGAAGTATTAGAAGGCGAGGAAGGAGAGACGTCTACATCACGGGAAACCTCTAGGGTGACCTCGTCGAGAACAACCCCGTCTAGAACAGCTAGGATCAGCACGTCAAGGGGAGGTCGGGTGTCTTCGCGAACTCCAGATAGTGCTAACTCATCAGTTCTTGCGAGACTAACACGTCGTAACCTACAGTCGACGCTATTGGATCCAACCAACGTCGACGTAGAGGAATATGTACAGCCGCTCGACAATGACGAAGAAAGACATGCGCGGGAGGCCCTCGCGTCAACCTACCTCATGAGGATTGCTAACCGCCTTAACGAAAGTGCCGAGGAAATGGCTGAGGCTTTAAGACAAGGAGATGAACCTTCGTCGACCACAAATGAGGAGGAGGAAGGTAGTCCGACGTCACGTCATACTTCCGGTACTAGTAGAGGAGGATCGTCCTCTCGAGCCTCAAGGTCACCACAGAGCGGAGTGAGAGTCGTGAGGCATCCTACTCCTCCAACTACGCATGCGTCAACAAGAGACCATGGATCGCATGGATACAGCTCCAATAGATACAGTAATAATTAACACTTGTTGGGCTAACATTTAAGATACGCAACATTAATTAATGAAAAGATAATTGTTGGCAAGGTTATGGTATTTAGACATACAGTATATGAGGTAACTACCAGTTGAAGGCATTATACAATTGGAGACAGAAATGAATCATAAGGCCCGGTTTGTAGATGGAAAAAGACAGAAAAGAGCACATATTACGCCAAGTATGGACATGGCTAGGTTCCTATAGTTACAGATTAAAACAGATTCTCCATATTGGAGAATGAGCATTTATCTCTATCATAGTCTGATAGGTCGACATGTATGTTGACATTTCGCGTCTGTTGCATTGATATGATTAATATAGATATGTTAAAATGAAAGTGGTAGCGGTAGGTTTTGGGTGTTCTTGGGTTGGATGCTAGTGTTTTTTTACTTTCTACGGAGTGTGTTGTTTGGAAGCTAGTAAAGATCTAAAATTCCTGCTTTTGATAAGTTGCTTTGGTTGACGATTTGTGATACTGTGTACCGTCACTGACCCGAAATGTGATCGATGTCATGGTGATAGCTTAATGTTACAATTCAGGGTGGTACCAAGGGATTGTGTTTGGTTACATGGTGCTGACGGACAGATATGGGTGTTACCACAGGGATTCCATGGTCCATAAATATATATAGAAAAAGATTGACAAACGACGACTGGCAAACGACTTTGTCATTCTTTTTTTTTCTATATTTTAAACCGGAAATTTTGAAATTGCATTTATAAATTGACCGTGGGTTGGAAATTCGTGTCAAGTCCCTGCGGATGTGATATTTACAATGGCATGACATTTGTGATTTTAAACTGTTAATCTAGCTTCATCAAGTATGGTTTGGTGACAGTGCGCGAACATTGTCGGAGCTTTAAAAAAAAAGACGAAAAATACGTTGATATGAAGCATTTTCCATTTTACGTAGAGAAATCCTGACATTGCTTAATTAAAAGTTACTTTACAGCCATTTTTAAACCATTAAATTCTATATTCCATCAATGATGACAGTCGCTATATGTTATATTTCAATGATATGTTCTAGTAATCACAGGGACTTGGTTCTAACTGCTAACCTATGGTCCATATATATGTATATGTACCACAGGGACTTGTGACGTTCCTGTGACAGAATGAAAAAATAATTCCAGGGTCCGACCACTATATCATCACTTTTTGATCTAATGTAAGACAATTGGGTTAATTTATCATTCTGGATCATAAGAACGTGTCAAGTCCCCGTGCTTGTAATGCATATATATATTTATACATCGTGGGTTGTGAATTCGTGTCAAGTCCCTGTGCATGTGATACATATATATAGATCGTGGGTTGTAAATTCGTTTCAAGTCCCTGATGATGTAATGAGCGTCCAGAAGCATTACAGTTGTTTAGCATTACAAGAATATGTTGTTTTGTTGGCTTTGTTGGCTTTGTTATTTTTACTATGGGCTCGTATAATGAGAAAACGTCAGTGCCTATTATAATAATACTCCTAAGGAGATCGCAAACTTTTGTTGGCTATGAAAAATATTAAAATGATTTAGACTTGTTTACCATTGTCTGTTGTCATATTTATAGTATTGGGTACAAAGGTTTACGTTATACTTATAACATTGGCTGTAGAGGGAGGGTAGTTACTTCCAGGGGAAGTTGATAAGATAGAGAAGAATAAGTCTATCCATTACTTTGGGAAGTGGGTAATTTTTTAACCGCTGTGAAACTAGGTTAACTGGTTTAAACAGAGAAGGTTATAATTACTAGTTAGCTATACGTAACTACATGAGAATGTTTGGCTATTCCGTGGTAATCATGGTTAGTTATAACTAAGGGAAACAGTTCGGTATTACCTGCGGAGAAGGGTAAACTATTACAAGGGGTGGAGGAATATTTATCACGATATGACAAGTGATTTATTGGGGGAAATGATGGCTTTTACGAAAAAAATAGATATACTGGGGATCTACAGAATAAGCTGTCATTAGACGATGATAGGTTTGATGAACCACCGCCGTGTTTGGGAGAGTCCGTTATTTCAAAACAAATTATGTGGTACAAAACTCCTCTATCTATACTTCCATAAATAACACCGACACAAATACTTCAGTTGACGACTCGCCTGTCGCGCAGAGTTGATATAGTTCTGATGCCATGTCTGCTCATTCATTTAAGTTATCTAAATCACTAAAAATATACTGACAAAGGAGGATGAACCCCGTAACGTTACGACTACAGAATCTGGTTTGTCATGGCGACCGCATAATGTCCTGCCCGGGTCACTGTGGAAGCAATTCTCTCTCTCTATCTCTGAAAAGAGAGAAAAAAGGTAAAAGAGCAAGGCAATTGTTTCATATTCCGTTATACTAGAGACCCATACTCTATAATACTGCTTTCTCTTTTGTTTTCTCTTTTATGATGTCCCACATAAGGACGAATTATTGCAGATACTACTTACAGGGGAGCTAACTCTATCTTACTTGGAATGGTAAGGTAAACAAACTGGAGCTTTTGGTTTTATTTACGTAAACAACTAAGGTATTTACAATGTTATTATAATTTACCATGCTGATCGTGATAAAGTAATAGTAGTTTTTGTAGTGCTAAAACTGTAAAATGTGTGTTGGTATGGGTTGAGGAGAAAATAAACGGAAAGAAAAAAATTGGTTGCACATAAATTATTATTTTAGATTTTTGGGTCCTTTTTTCTCTCTCGGTTACGTGCATGTTGTAAAAACGCCCTAGAAAAATGATCACTTTGAATTATAAATACATGAATGTATAAATGTTGTAGATATATTTGATTGTTTTATTTGACATTGTAAACAAATAAACTCAAAAAAGGAGTACGTCCCTGCATGATGTAGATGAAGGATTAAAACAAACACCAAAAAAATATAGAACATGATCCCAGGTGGTTCGTAATTCCGTATACGTATTTTGAGGACTGGTTTACACTTCCTCTCTAACTGATCTGATAACTTCGGCCACTGACCGTACACACTGAACACGCCTGGGGCTGCCTCATCACCTCCGACTGGTCAAATTTACGGCCATAGGCATGTATACGTGTCCTCCTTTGATACAAGCAGTTTATGGTTTTAGTCTATATTTTACGGTAAAGTGTGTATTAGGACCGAGACTACAATTAGACCACAATTAGCTTCGCTGTATGGTTCGCTGTATGTTTATTGTAACATTAAAATTCATAATAAATTCCCAATATCTCATATACAAAAAAAATTTCCATCTCACCTGGCCAAGACCAACATCTGAGAAGCAAAATGTATAAAAGTTTCAACACAGCATGTTTTCTGTAGATAGCTGTCAACATGTGTCACCAACGTGGATTAAATACATCCGGGTCAGGGGTAAAGATACAGGATTCTGGAGCCCAAAATATATTTTACATCACAAAACCTAGATTTGACATCTCTGGTATAAATCCACATTAAATTCAAAGACAAAAATTAAGTTCAAAGAGGCATTTGATTTATTTTCCTGAAATACACACACGTTTGAGGGGACTTCAATTGTGGTTTTAGCCCAATTACATTTACTTTGTATAGTGTTAAAAGTTTCCGTTTGGGGGAGGGGGTGGAAGCTTTTGATGTCAAAACCAAACCTGCATTATGCATAGTCATCCTAACACGCATTTCTGATCCTGAATTTCCTCTACCGTTAATTAGATTTCTTTAATTAATTGTACAGTGTTAAAGTTTTCCATTGAGGTGGCACGTTAAGTTTACTTTAAGGTATTTGGATTAGGAAGAAATGAATAATGGATTGAAATTAGAAAATATACACAATCAAACAAAACAGTCCAACTCCTAAAAATGATGAGATTGGATGTCCGTGCATAGATAAAGTATATATTCGGGTGGTTATGACACATCTATATTTAGAGAGCCCTGTAAAATTCCCACAGCTAAGGCGAGATGGGAATAAGTCTCTGGATGTGTATCCTCCATCTCCTAACCAACTGGTCACATAACTTGGGAGGCCGACTGTACTTACTCTGAAAGCACACCTGGTGTCTTAAGGTATCTAACGGCTAAAACCATCCCCCCTCCCCCTCCTCCGACAGGTCAAATAACATCGCCCACTGTTCCTATACTGGTACTGGTATCGGGGTGTACCTGGGTTATAATCCCATCCTCTCCAACCGATCAAAATTTGGCCACTGGACTGTACCTGCAGGCTACCCCCCTCGATTTGGTCACAAATAACTATTCGGTCATTGTGTCTACCTGTCGTGTCGTACCTTGATCCGCCAACCTCCTCCCCACACTTATCCACACACCTGCTCAATACGGGATACTGACTGTTCCTGGGTCAATGGCTACCTCCCGCTGAGTGATCATTAGGAGTTCGACATGGACTGAAGAAGGCTGCCTGCAGAACCAATACTAAAGTATATACTCAGATATTATCATGAAAGACAAAATTCATTTAAATTCCATGCATTTCTCAATTATGTAACACAACATGAATTGGTACCATTGACTAAATTTATTACAGAAATTAACGAAGAAATTAATTTACAATACTAATGTCCATCTGTTTCCCCATGTATTATTGTCACCCATTAGTGTTTTCTTTATACTGTCATGTTTTTTCTCATAACACAATTGAATTGGTTGAATTGGCTACCAAGCCCGCCTTAGATGTCACGCCAATGCCCGGCCCTGGTGACGTACCGGATGCACTGGCGGATTTAAGGGGGGCGTGGGGGCGCTTTTTAACATCCCCACCCCCACCCCAACTCTATATTATCAGACAGAATCAGACTCTATAATATCAGACAGAATCAGACTCTATATTATCAGACAGAATCAGACTCTATAATATCAGACAGAATCAGACTCTATAATATCAGACAGAATTAGACTCTATAATATCAGACAGAATCAGACTTTATAATATCAGACAGAATCAGACTTTATTTTTTTTTTTTTTTTTTTTTTTTTTTTTTTTTATTTTATAACTTATATTTTTATTCAGTTTTCAAAACAAAAAATACATACACATGACACAATTTGACAATACATTCGTTCCTTTTACCTTCATCCATTTTTTCATATCACAAATTCAAACACTCTTGATACATATAAGCATCCATTGCATACTATTTCCTTTCATACTTATTCAAGTAATCATATCTGAATATTTGTATAGTATGAAAGTATATATATACACACATCATTATGACTGACATTTATATCACTGTTTGTATTTATTTATTTTCTTAGAGAAAGAAATATATTTTATATGTTTCTTTACAATCAAAACAAAAGATAGAAATGTGTATTTTTTTTTATTAAAGGAGGGAGATGCATGATACAGACCAACACAAGACAGACAGATACCACAGACAGACAACTACAAGGATAGACAGATTGAAGAAAAAATAAAAAAAAAATACATATATATATATATAAACACATATAAGACATCTATTAGGACAAACAGCTAGACAGACAGACACCCGACGGACAACTATAAAGACATCCAAACACGAACAGATAATTGGAAAGACAGACAGATTGACAAACAGACAAACACAAGACAGACACTTCAGACATACAAAAAGGCCTTCGGAAGAAAGAAAAAAATTGATAAGTGAATTGAAAACACTTTTAAGAAATACTTGCTGAAAATATATGATAGAATTTTATAAATGTCATTGGCTTTTTACAAACAGTCAGAGTTTGAGAAGAAAAATATATTCAATATAATAAATACTTACAAAAGGAGAACCTTTTTCCATTTTTCCCAACCTTTGTTAAAACATTCAAGAGAAGCTTCACCCTTCCCAATTGCTGCATACTTTTTGACATTGTGGTTTTCTCTTATTGAATTGATAAGAGCATTTAAATTTAGGGTAGTGTTTAGACATCTGGTTTTATAGATATAATGTTTAATGATGATGTTAATCTCATTATCAACTTTATTATACACATTTCTAACTGATGGGAGTCCAAATATAAAAGACTGTTTATTCATAGTAAAAGGAATTAAAAGTGCATCCAGAAGTATTTCTAGACTCTGCAATAAATCCTGTACTTTTTGACAATCCCAAAAAATATGTGTTATGGTTTCGGACTCTGAATTACAAAATGTGCAAAGAGGGTTTATAACAATGTTTGCCTTGAAAAGCAAAGAATTTGTTGTCAAAATATTATGTAAAATTCTGTATTGGAACCACTGAAGTTTTGAATCATTGGTTATTTTGAAAGGAAGATAGAATATATTTCCCCAGACAGAATCATCAAAATCAGACTTTATAATATCAGACAGAATCAGACTTTATAATATCAGACAGAATCAGACTTTATAATATCAGACAGAATCAGACTCTATATTATCAGACAGAATCAGACTCTATAATATCAGACAGATTCAGACTCTATATTATTAGACAGAATCAGACTCTATAATATCAGACAGAATCAGACTTTATAATATCAGACAGAATCAGACTTTATAATATCAGACAGAATCAGACTCTATATTATCAGACAGAATCAGACTCTATATTATCAGACAGAATCAGACTCTATAATATCAGACAGAATCAGACTTTATAATATCAGACAGAATCAGACTCTATATTATCAGACAGAATCAGACTCTATATTATCAGACAGAATCAGACTCTATAATATCAGAGGGTGGGTTGGTTGGTTGTGTGATGTTTCCCGATAGAGTTTCTTTATGTAATGACCATATCTATCGCCATTACATATACAATATGTACTTTGACATGAGGTTATGGGTTTACCAGTAGATATCAGGACATACGTTGGAACTTGCGAGGACAAGCTCCGTGATATATGATGTAACCTTTGTCGGATTACACGAGGATCGAGTCTAATCGCTGTCCATCGGATTATATATACCGCGGTACTGAACAAGAGATTATGGGCAGTGGTCAGTAATCCTCGTGGTCACAGAGAGGTTATCTATCTTTAGTGTTCAATGTCAGAGAAGCGTATACCGGTCGCCAATTGATCGCAATTAAACCATAGCTGTTTGAAATTTAATATCAGATTAGAGAAAAACGAACTCAAACGACCATGATTGAACAAAACAGTTCTATATATTTCACGGCTCTTTCTGTAAAGCTAGTTCTGATGTACCTCTTACTGTATAAATGACAGATATCTCAAAAATAATTAAAATCATAATAAACACCATTAACTGTCTTGTCAAGGTATATAAAAAAAACTGTCAACGTATTAAACGGACGGACGTATTAGACCAACATATCTGATGGATCTGTCAACATAATAAACGGACGGACGTAAATGATTGTGCGACCGATATACAAAACAGACCGACTTATCTACAGGAGCTGTCAACATAATAAACGGACGGACGTATCTACTGGGGCTGTCAACATAATAAACGGACGGACGTGTCTACCGGGGCTGTCAACATAATAAACGGACGGACGTATCTACCGGGGCTGTCAACATAATAAACGGATGGACGTATCTATCGGGGTTGTCAACATAATCAAAGGACGGACGTATCCACCGGGGCTAACAACATAATAAACGGATGGACGTGTCTACCGTGGCTGTCAACATAATAAACGGACGGACGTATCTACCGGGGCTGTCAACATAATAAACGGATGGACGTGTCTACCGTGGCTGTCAACATAATAAACGGACGGACGTATCCACCGGGGCTTACAACATAATAAACGGACGGACGTATCCACCGGGGCTAACAACATAATAAACGGACGGACGTATCTACCGGGCTGTCAACATAATAAACGAACGGACGTATCTACTGGTGCTGTCAACATAATAAACGGACGGACGTATCTACAGGAGCTGTCAACATAATAAACGGACGGACGTATCTACCGGGGCTTACAACATAATAAACGGACGGACGTATCCACCGGGGCTAACAACATAATAAACGGACGGACGTATCTACCGGGCTGTCAACATAATAAACGAACGGAGGTATCTACCGGGGCTGTCAACATAATAAACGAACGGACGTATTCCTGTGAGATGTGAACGATTCACTTCATCATCATAAGACAACTTGTATCAATAATTATCATCACATTGCAACATGTAACCACACATGAAATCATTATCATCACTTACGCCATCACAATATGGTTACACATCATTATGATCGTCGTCGTCGTCGTCGTCGTCTTAATCATCATCATCATCATCGTCGTCGTCACATGCATGCTTATCATATAGCATTCTTTATATACACTCATCATCATTATCAGCATCAAATCAATTGATCATCTACCAGCATCATGTACCATAAATTTGGTTATCGTCCCATAAATCCTACAATCATCAACATCACTTTCGTTATCATCACATGATTATCATTTATCAATCTTTATATGCATTCAACAACATCATCATCCAATCAACTAGTCAGACATATCAGCAATCATCAATTATTATCAGTTCAATTAAGTTCAGTTTGTTTTTTAATATATATTCCTAATATTGATATCAATTGTATTTATATTATGTCACGACTCATGCATAACTATGTTAAAAAATGAAATATTTAAGAAAGAAATAACAATTATTTCAGAAATCTTACAGGAGAAGTACTATACCCAATTACAAATCATCATAATGATTGAATGCATTTCTGATGAACTAGTTAATTAATTCACAGATTGATGGTTAAATTTATTTAATCTTCATTTCCGCATTGTAATCATACGAGAACGTGAGAATTTATTTAATCAGATGGTATCAAACAGAGAGGTGGTTATATTTAATGGATAATCAATAATACCGAAGAAGACAGGCCTGAATCTAATTAGACCTGATGTCGAGTATACCGATGTACATTGTATTAACAACTCAGCACGCCTTTTAAAAAGCAAAAAATAACTTTTTATCCTTTAAAGCATTGTGTATGGTTTGAAAATGATGTATCAACGAAGAATTTATTCAAAGTATTTTCTATTTTCCTAAGAAAAGCTGCAAACATATATTTCAATTTTGCCAACTCCACTGAATGTACTAATTTTCTTTGTCCTGGTATAACTGATAACGTGTATATTATGAAGATCTACAATAAATATCCATGCTAATTGTATTATGCTAATTGTACTGTTATACAGATCAACTGTTTAATAATGAAGTTTCGAATGATAACCAGATTGTCATTCTGTACGAGATGTACTTTCAATGCTTATCTTTGATTGATTTAACACATTTTCATTGCCATGTAGATCAAGGGAAATATGATAAGTTATAACAAAATCATTAAATTCTTTTCCCAAATAAGTACAAACTGGTAACAAATTTCGCAAAAGAGTGGAAGTCATCAAATGAATATTTTTGTAACATACACTGTATATCGTTCTCCGAAGATTAAAAAGCTTTATCCTTAAAGCGACTATAACTGTACGATTCTCACTTAGAAAATATTATCGGGCATAATATTTTCAAATATATACTAAAAATAAAACTTCCCCTTAATTACTAAAATTATAGCCGCTCCCAAGAAATTAATATACAAAAAACGACAGTATATATGATGGCTTCCATGAAGAGGGAAAAACTTATTTATTTTATGTGAATATACTTTTTGTTGTATTTGTTTTATTCCTGAACCCATGTATTATTCAACATCTAAATTTATATGTATACATATATTGCTTTTTTGAAACATTCAAAATTAATAATGTCTGTGGTTCCGTTTGCTATGTGGGACTTACATACATGCCGTTTGATGACCTCTGACTACGGTAGTCGACTACTGTACATAGCTACTAAATCATGTTGTTTACTCTAAATTCCAGTCCGCTTGTACGAACAAGTTAGAAGCTCTAAGTTCTTATTTTTAAATCTCTAGTTCCCGCTGGAATCTCTCTGATCACGGCAGACCCAATCAGCTGGTTTGCAAGGTGCGCGTCGAATCGATAGGTGGCGCTTCGAGCTAATTAATTCAATCATATATTCATGTCCATATCGAGGCAAGAAATCTTTTTTGTCATGGCGGGACGCTAAGGCGCACATGTCTTCCCAGAAGAACGGTTCATTATTTTCATCCACCAAGTAAGTATATGTGTGAAACTATTCTACCGATTTATAGGCTATATGATCCTTGTTTAAAGTACCATGTGTTACAGATGTCGATCTCGCCGATTCTTCTTACCACGCCAAAAATTTGCCGGGTCCATTGTGTGTCAAAACATGGCGATTTTGTTTTGTTGGGAAGTGAAACAATGATACATAAGAGATTTTTTTGTGAACAGTCTTCGATCGTTTATGTGAAGCAATGTAGTGTACAGTAGAGTATATTTAGATGTCTTTTTCTTCAATGGAGTATTTTTCTCGGTGATTTTCTTTGTTTATACGAGAGGACATTGTTTTGAAAATTGTCAAGTTTCAGACATGACCGAGCATAGTTCATCTCTCTCGGGGAATCTGATTGGTTGAAACTGGGTGCCTTGTTCATTTCTGTGTCACAGTTGTTTATATCGCAACTGATTTATATATAGATGAAAATTATTGTTCAGGAAACGGTGATACATCGTAGTGATCGACGGTTGTCAAAACAATAAGTTGAAATCTAGATTACTGTGTGACCCTATTTTATTTGTAAATTGTAAGGAATGTGTCCGGAATCATAGCTACCCTCTCAGTTGATACACAAATGATGAGTCAGAAGAAGATACGCCCGTCGGGTCGGTCTGTAAAAAATGTTAAATAATATGTAGGTGGACAGATTAGTAACTACATACAGTATGTATGTAATACTAGAGACAAGTTGTGAAATTTTGTAATAACCGTTCGTATGAAAGGTAAGAACATATTTTAAGCTCTTCAAATATTGAGATCGTATTACACAAAGGATCACTTTGTTTAGTATCTGCTCTAGAGGGGACTGAACTTTGTTTATGGGTTGATGAACTCCACTCACTTTGTGGCGTTTTTTCTGTGTAAATATAAGGTAGGGATCTATAATTTTCTTTGTCAAATCCTCAGTTGTTTTGTACTTTCCAAAAAAACTTTCTATGATAAGTCACTGACCCAAAGTGAAAGTAAACAACATTCATCATTCATATTTGAGCTGAGACAAATCGTTTGATTTATAAAACTTCACAGTATGTAAGTTTTTGACATCCATTCCGCAGTCAAGGTATTTGGCCCATTCTAATTCATGTGTAAGTTGAATATTGGTTTGATAAACTGTTATCTTCAGACTTTTATCTTTGTGAGAGGTTAATTTAATAATTTCAAGCTGAAACACATCTGTATGGTTATATTTAACTTTTGTCAGGTCCGCTTTTAAGTTATTATTAATATCTATCCAGGTATTACTTACACAATAACACATTGCTAACATTTGTGGATATTTTTTCACTGGACTTGAATGCTAATCAAAAACATGTCTGCCAGGACGAATGGCCTTCCCTGGTCAAAAAATGACCTGTTGACAGGTAACACTGCTTAGCAATGAATAAGGGATTTCACTGTATTTTACAATACACAGGCAATTTAATTGTATTCTTAAATTCATTGTTTGCAGAGGCAACATCAGATCTTCTTCCTAATCACATGTAATGCATAGTCATTGCCTAGATATAGTTGCATTTTGCTGTCAGACTCTCACTCATGATGTATTTTAACGGTTGGTCAAGATCTATCACATGTGTGCTGGAAGGATCATACATATAACCCATTACCCTGAACTTGTCAGTTGATCAACAAAATCTGGAATACTGTTCAATTATTGTGTGCAACTGATTCAAACAGACCAAATGATTTATAGTATCATTTTAAGATACGAGGATGGAGTAAAATGCAACATACCTCTGGTGAATTTAAATCGCTGTTTCAGATTTAAAAAATAACACTAAGGTAAGGTTTGACAATTGTCTTGGTAAAACTTAGCAAGGTTTGAAATTAATTTGCCGCTCAAAATATTATCCACAGAAAGTTGACAGAGTAATAGGATTTTTGAAGACAAATTTACTGACAGGCAGTCATCTTTGATTTTAAGAGTTGAACTTTGTCATCACTAATTTCTGGAGAAGAACGAGCAGGATATACCTCGTGCTTGCTATATAGATTCCCCTCCACTCTAGTTGATCCATTCAGTTTGAGTCATGAGAAATAGAATGGCTTACAGTTGGCCATTTTGAATTTGACAAATGAAGGTTGTTAACTTATTACTCTAGGAATCTTACTTAAAGTTATTGAGAATTCATTTGAAGGTTCTTCTTAATTGCTAGTTGTGAGTTATCACATATAACAGGAAGTGGAAAGAGAAGAAATTACAAAAAACATCAGACTTATATATAGAACCAACAAAACATACAATGGTGGGTGGCGTGATCCCTCTGGGATCTCTTATAATCTGATTTTAACTGATATTCAGATGTTTGTAGTCTTGATTTGTAAGTTTTTTTAAACTGTTAGACACATTGAGGTGCCAAATGACAAGCTGTTATTTAAAAACACTGATGTTAATCAAGGATACGGATTATTAACAGTCATTGTTTTTGTTAAGTGACCAACCCTTAGACGAGTACCAAGTCTAAATATACTCGAACCATGTTTGTAAACATAGACAATGGGGAGTCAGTCCGGTTTGTCTTTGGTGACTTCACCCTTTTGATGTGTTTTGTTGATAATGATTAGGTAAAGAATAGCCTAATTAGCTAACTTAATAACAAGTAAATCTCCCTGTATATGTGCCTAGACCTACAGGAAATCTCTGGTCAGATAGAATCAGAAAATACAGGGATTTTACTACAATAGAAACAGGGTCCGTTAAAAGGACCCATTCCCTCTAAAAAAATCTTGTGAAAATTCCCAATTTTGAAGTCACTTTTGAATGATTAAGTATGTTTTACATACAAAGACCTATATTAAGGCAATTTTGAAAAATAAAAACAGCTACAGATAATGAAATGAAATCAAAAATGATATAATGGCAATATTTATCAAAGAAAAACTGAAATTTGTACGAATTTCACAATTTTTTTGTTTTTCCCAATGTCTTAAGTTTTGTTGTGTAGAAATTTCCAATTCAATAGACCCAGTTGAAAAATTGTAGGAAATCCCTGAAATACACCTATTTTCTGGCTTGTGATCATGATCGCCGAGTGGCCATATGCATACAGTAAACAGCAAGATTATGGTGTAAACAACAAAGATCCCGACTTGGATATGAAGATTACCAGGATAAGTTATTTTCATTTCACTCTATAGTCTATGAAAACGGGCTGCATACAATTTGATGTTTGCGGCGGTAATATATAAACCTGGACAACGTTAGGTGAACCGTGTTTTGAGAATGCGAGATTACAATGGAAATGTTTATAAAAAACAACTTACATTTTAGAAATCAGTCTATATTCCTTGGTGATTTTCTAACCTTATTGCAAAGGGATTTGTATCTTTTCCATTGGGAAAATATGACAGTATTTTCTTAATCTTGGATAAAAAGGTACTTTTTCGAAGCTCAAACATAGTGATCATATCTTTGTGCATAATTTATGCATAATTTAGCTGTGATGAGTAAAATTGGGGACTAGTTGAACTATTACATTGGCTTGTGAAAACATGTGAACTGTAATATGATCAACATTTATCCATATTAATTATATTAAGAATTACATACATGGAAACTAACAATGTCTGATTGGGAAAATATGAACTCAAAACTGGAAAAAATATAGAAAAATTTCTGTAGGGAAAGGGGCCTATATTTGGCCCAAAATGTACCCAAATAAAATAACTGTTCGTTGTGAGTGACCAAATATAAATTCTTCCTCAATATAAAAGGTTTATGATGAATCATAACAAATGTAATGTCTCTATTCAATATTTATATTTCAAGAGCAAAAACTGACTTCAATATATTGTTTATCTCAAAATAGCTGTACCACAATGCAATGCAACAAATGGATTGTTGTCACCTGCGGATTGGCCAATTAGAGCTGCCACGTGCAGGATATATAGCAGAAGTATACCTTGATATATTGCGATACAGAACAGAGCTCTTTATTGTGATGTTTTTCAATATATTTACCTTGACATTAATTGTATTTATTTTATATATATCTCCTAATATGAAAACAATTTATTATATGATGTAGATAATATGCTAAATCTAAATGATCATGTAAATCCTGGCAGAACTGTTTTGTCATTTATATTATGTTGCAAGGAAAAGTGTTTCCATCCCTCACTGTTAGCATTTTTGTTTGGAACAAGTTTTCTAGATTAGATATAATTCTCATTTTGCCGTGCTTCTTGATATATATATATATATATATATAGGGTCTAGTAAGTAATAACGGCGGTATAAACCAATATAGGTACTGGATCCTAACAAACAAATGTTGGATGCGTATTACTAGAAATAGATTTATGTCAAGTAGTAATAACGACAGTACAGACAAGTAAATTGACGAATTTTCGAGGCAATCTGCCCCTTTATCAAGACACAGGTAAATTACATACGATCACATATAGACATAGAACATGGAACAGTTACACAAATATAGTCGGTATAAACAACAATAAATATCGTAATGTTGTGAAAACGATCCCCTTCAGCCGATACTTAATTCGCCGAGGGCCTATTATGATTAATTAGGAAACATCTTGGTTGGTGTACAGATGGTAAAAGTAAATGAATGAATGAATGAATAAATAGATAAGTAAATAAATAATATAACTAAAAGGTTTAACAAAATAACATCGCGGGTTGATTCAATGTGATGGCAGCGCGTGCCATGTCGTGAATGATTTTGTTATTGTTTTTTTACGCGATATGTACGTTTCGTCCCGCAAATCTCGGCCCAAACAGCGGGTAGCAGTGACAATATCGGGTGGCAAATCTAGTATTTAGATTAGTTCGTTTTAACGAAATTGAACAAATATTAAAATAATATAAATGTAATTGTGTAGAAAGGTATAATTTAGGCATTAAAAACCAAACAGAAAGGTGGTCGAAAGATCCTATTAGAGTAACGAAAACCAGGTGGCAGGTATCAGGACGACTCGTCACAAACCGACAACATGTACTCACACAACTTATTCACATACAAGTGTTTGAACCATACCCACTGCACCTTATATATGTATGTAATTTACAAACATTTAAGTGACTCCAAAATAGGACTTATATGTGAAAACAAAAGCGGTACGATGGCTTTTCATTTCTCAAAATGGAAAACAAATACAATTCGCAGCCAGAATCGCTACTTTTTTGTTTTAATGAAAAGTGTAGCATATTAAATGACATTTTGGTTATAAATACTATCTTTGAAATTTAATCGCCAATAACAGATTTAGTTCTACTGTATCACGGAACAATGTTATGATAGTGCATTGTGATATATACAGGTTAACCGCAGCAGTCCTATTACAGCCAATCTGTTCTTATGTCGCTACAATATTGGAATAATATAGCTATGACAGCAAAAATCTATTGAGTATCAAGTCAATGTAGTTAATGCGAGTTTTCTTGTGCGTTTCATAGTTGTAACTTTCATGTTGAAGTGATACTAAATAGGGTAGAGTATTTGAGACTCCGGAAGATGGAAAAGGAGCCAGATTGATGTTGTGGTTGTGTCCTTGGGCATGACGACACTTTACCCTAATTGCTCTGGATGCCATGTGACAGACCTCTGACGTTAAGAAAGTCACCAACTACTACAAAGAGACCCCGCCTCAAAATAACCCAAGCTGTCCACAGGGTTGATATCCCAGCAAACAAGTAAACATTGAAACAAAACAAAATATTTCAAGGTTAATATTTTGCCCCTTGACTTATAGAGCATAATGAGGTAAGTGTCATGAGTTATTATATGGTGTACAGAAAGCATTGACTAAGTACACACACTCAACGGTCTAAGGAGGAGAATCCGTAACCCAATAGTACTAACCTTTAGGAGTTGTGGTTTAGCTCTGTCACAGCTGCATGTATGTCAATTGCAACCTCCTAACCTGTTACCATGGTTATAAAAATCTTGTGACAGTCACTTTACAGTTTACTGAGTAGTATATAGACCTGTCTATCAAATACTGCTACTGTGTGTGTGTTAGTGTGGAGATACCTTGTTTTAATGGAATTGGCCGTATTATTATCTAGGTTCAATATATAGCTTTAGTGTTATGTACAGTTGTCAATGGCTGACATGCATGCAATACCTGGCACTTTAAGCAGAGTACTGCCAATACAGGAGTTAAAATAGCACTGTTGATTGTGTATGAATGAAGTCATCGTTTGTTGTGGTGGTGATTCAGAGTGTTAGACCAGCTGTATAGTAATCAATATAGGGAGGGGGATCAATAAACAGGAGGGGGGATTGTAGGGAGGTCATCACCATTGATTGATTTCCTTAAACATAGAAAATGAAGCAGTGACTCAGTGTCGAATCATCACATTCAATGATGTTGAAATTTTAGGATTATTCATAACCTTATTCAGTTGGTACTGTGGGGAATGTTGTGTCTGGTCAGATTTACTCACCGGTATAACGGTAACATACAGAAGGTTGAGTGTTGAGAAGTTTATGTATGGACAAGTTACATCTAGACGAGATTGACTTGGTGGCAAGTATATATGGTGCCTCTTGGATATTTAACCAATTTGCGAGATGTTTGTGTGAATATGAAAAGTGTCTTAGATATTCACTGGAGTCTGGTCTAGCGTGGAATAAAAGGGTGGACAGAGTGGTTACATCAATACATGCTAAACTGTCTCTCGGATGTTCTAATCGGCAGGTGATTGGATAGTACACTGGTACAATACGGAAAGTGCTTAATTATATAACTTGTCTTTATTAATCACTTGTCTTGAGGACAAGGAGATGTCATATAGGGTGAAACAAAAGGTAATTATATATGGACAATGCTTTAATTATAAATTGTGTTATTTCTTGTCTGTGAACCTTACTATTTACTATGGTAAGTTGTCACAGGTTTTTGGGGGCCGTTAATGGGCCCTAGGCTATTCCCAATTGAAATTATTTCATAGTTAAATTCCAAAAATTCCAGTTTATTCCTGAAGAAGTCTTTCCCAATTTTCTTCCCAAAATGAGAGAGAAAGGCCCCATCCGAAACCAGTGAGAAAAAAACCTGTGATGTGTCTGATCGTTTCACCTTGTATCTTGTATTTATATGTCCTGCTCATAGGTTCAAGAGGAGACAATGCAGAATTTCCCAGTATAAATTGTGAGAAATTATATAATTTATTCAAAGTTGAAAGTATACTTAGTAGGTAATTAATTTATCTAAAGGTGATTTTACCTGGTATTCTTTTTACCAGTTACTGGCTACTTTTGAAATTCTGAAATAAACTTAACAATTGCCTTCTCCAATCCCCCAGACTCCCCACCTCACTTATTTTAGATTTTTTAACCCTCAAATTGCTTGGGGACAGTATTTTTAATATCTACCTCAGGTAGTTTTTATGTTGGGGAGAATTTGGTTTGGAAATAGAAACACTTGAGTATTTTACTAACATGTAAGAGCCAACATTATTAATTATCACTTTAACTGTGATCATATTTGAAGTGCTTCTGTGAAATGTTACATGTGAAATATATTTGGTTGTTTACTTCTTACCGCTCAAGCATGTACATTTCCTTTAATGGCCCGGAGTGAGGTTAAAATATTACCGATTTCTGAATTAGCAATGAATAATTAATACTGATGGCTAGTTTTATTTCTTTGATAAGAAATATTGAGATCTTGTGGCTAGCTTGTCAGAAATTCATCGCCAATTAACCTCCTACAAGAAGGTAGGTATTTATTTACAGTCATAGTCACAGGTGCTTGTTCCTTGGTGAACACTCCCTGACAGGTGTATACACATGTCTACCTATTACATCAAAGTACATATTGTACAGTATATATAGTATACAGGTTGTATGTTTATATATATAAATATGAGGAGAGGGTCGCCCTAATAGACTATGTATGAGGATATTGTACAGTAGAATGTAGTATACAGATTGTATGTTTATATATAAATATGAGGAGAGGGTCGCCCTAGTAGACGATGTATGAGGATGGGGTCGTCTGAGGATGGGTTAATAATCAACAACGGCTATTGTGTTGATGATTCATTGACAGGTAGAATGTTTATAATTGGAACTTATAATTATGACTGGTATGTTACCTGGCTGTACTCCATTGAACTTGCTTACCTCATCTACCTGTGTGGTACCTGTGTTTACAGGTAAATATCAGTAATAGACACAGTCCACATAATTCAAAAGGTAGGTCATTCACATTGTTGATGTAACGAATCAATATTTTGTGTCATTTCAATGTCTTGAGAATTTATTTGTTTCTAAGGCATGGTACACTCGGAGGGTTACAAATCCTGACATTATTATCTTGGTTGGTTGAATATTTACTATGGCAAATTGACTGACAATTGAGGATTTTAAGAGGAAATATCACTGGAGCAGAAAGTTATGAATAAGATGACACCTACTACCTTTTATAAATGATCACATGTGTCTAGCTACTGTTACAGGTATCATATACCTATACCTGACTCAAAGATTTTGAGTTCAGTTAGGAGTACAGGTAGGAGGCAAAAATATTTTAGTATTTCTTGAGTTCTCCTAAGGTTAATTTTATACCCTTGGCTTTAAACTATAACTTTAGTATTTGAACTTTTGGAATTTATAAACAGTAAAATCAACAAAATTGAATTTGAGTTCCGTTAAATAATAAAATTACTTTTGAGTGGAGGTTGAATGAAATGTTGAATCTTAGACCAGGAATATGACTGGGGTACCAGGTTTGATCAGACCAGTCCCTGCTTGTGTCAGATATCAGGAATCCTTCACTAAATACATATGGTGCACATGTATAGCCCCAGCAAAAGTAGGGCACCCAGATATCTGCCTCTGAATCTGTCTCATACTAAGTAAGTGTACTGTCCGATATTTTGTAACTACCAGAGTTAGGTGTGTATTGCCAACCTCCTCAAAGTACTCTCATGATCTCCCAGACTGGAGCCTTAGCTTGAATCACAGCACAATTTATTAAGCCTTTTCACATTTAATAGTATTTAAAAGTTGCCACATGGCTTGAACTAGCTGTATCATGTTGTTATGAGTGTTTTACCAGCCAATATATTTTGATTTGGTGTATTTATGATGTTTATTTTTTTCCAATGAAGTCATTAAAATTCCTAGAATCTTGAAATCTTTATGCATGTCACAAAATCCAGACACCTATTTTCCCATTTCCCTCCATATATTTTGCTGCATTTTTTTTCCAATTTCCCCTAGTGACGATTTCCCAAAGGGGCAGGAAAAGCATGGAATTGTAAGGAATGACAATTTTGTTACCACTACCCAGAGTGCTTCACACATATATCTTATATGATTTCAATATGTTAAAGTTAATCCTTATCAATATTTAAATGAAATGGATATTATGCTAAATATAGTTGAACTCTACCTTGTAAGTAATTTATGATGACACGGCTGGATTTCACTTAAGTTAGACACAACATTATTTATAAGATAAGTAAAATAACTGCATTAAATAAACATTTGATGATCAGAAATATTCAGGTTCAAAATTGAAGAACAGTAGTCTAGTGTTGGTGAACTATGTAATATTGTTGGGCTGATGTCAGTCATGTATATGTATACTTGGGCTGGCCTGTTAGACTATAAATAATCGTCTATATCTATTTTGGTTGTGAGCAAGCTGAATAGATGTAACATTTTCAGTGTATATATATGTGTTGGGACATGGTTTTGTCGATGATCTATTTATACATATTGTCAGCAGTGTATTGAAGGAAATGATTTAATTGCTATCTGGTGTGGTGTTTTAGGAGAGGCTGATCTGTGATCCAGGACTTGGTAATGTGTCTGTCTGGAGATCCACATTATATCAACACAACCTCTTCTTTTTTTCTTGCCCAAGTTTTACAGAACTTAGTTCATGTGCAGGCATGAAGTAAGAAATTTTAATGAACCATCAGTAAATAGCTATACAAATCACTGTTATATAAAGACAATGTTGGAGCTTATATATTTATAGTCCGGTCCACCGTCCTAACGACTATATAACGACTATCTGTTATTCTGTTCGTGTTTCCTTCAGCTGATAGTAATATGTCTTATAATCAAATGCAGCTAGATATTCTAAATATATTTATAAATTGTAAAATGTATAGTAAAAAAATCAATTGGTTGTTGCTGATTGTAACCAACCATTCTGTTTAATTTTTTTTATAGTTTTCCAGCAGCTCATGTTTGCACAAATTAGGAATCATAGTAATTTGGAAGATACTGATTGGTATAAAACTGTTGCTTCAGAAAGGACCTTTGTTTGGCTGTAAATAATAACAGATTATGTAAGTGTCATTAGATAAAATTTAAACCAATTCCCATCACTATTTTCAGAAGATGTTGACCTTCACTTCAGAAATCCCAAAATAGGAAATGAATAAAAACCCCAACTAATAAAGTTATATTGGTACACTGGTAAACAAGGGGTTGTTTAGGGCTTCTTAGGTAGTAGTAGTGGAACTCGAGCTTGAGGTAGCTTGTTTACCTCAGAGGTCATTGTATTGAGGAGGTCAGTGTATTGAGCGGTCATTGTTTTGACACAGGCTGTCTGCCTTGGCTGTTTACCTGTACACATTTGGATACTCATTACTTCTGATAGCTTTATAGTGACAAACCTTTGATTGATATATGGCCAATGATAGACAACCTACAGGTCATAGGTCACACCCACAGCAGGTCATAGGTCATTTAAACTGCTACTCAATCTACTGTAGGCAGCTGTACATGTGAAGGCAAGCAAGGTCATTATACTGCTCATTATGTGGTTGTCCTTGAAGTTTATTGTGGGGAATGTGTAATTGTCAGGTGTAGTAGTTATAAATAATTAGTGGGTTGTAACCTGGTAGTGTAAACTATATATGTATACAGATTATTTCATTTTCTGAGATGAATTTTACACTTCAAAAGTCCAAATGTTTCCCCTAGAAATCTTCTGACGGAGTAAGTTGGTATGATAGTGTATTTGGTTTTAGAGATTTTTTGTTTGGTAGACTTATGGTATGTTCTTTGACTGTAATTCCTTGATTGTCACCATTGATGAGCTATATGTGGTAGATTAACGATATGTGTCGGTTGTCTGTAACTACTTGGTTCATGTCACCATTGGTGAGCTGTTTGATAGACTTACAGCATGTAGCTATAGTCTGTCTGTAAATCCTTGGTTGTCACCATTGGTGAGCTGTTCGATAGACTTAAGATATGTGGCGGCTGTCTGTAACTCCTTGGTTGTCACCATTGGTGAGCTGTTTGGTAGACTTAAGATATGTGCGGCTGTCTGTAACTCCTTGGTTGTCACCATTGGTGAGCTGTTTGATAGACTTAAGATATGAATCGTCTGTGATTCTGTGGTTGAACTGTATAGAGTTTAATTTGCTAGCCATCGAGCACTCTTAATCTGGGAGTGATTTGATTTTGCCGTCTGTATTGAAGGTATAAATGTATTTGATCTATAATTTGTACCTTCAAAGAGCACTATTATCAATAGAGATATCTACAGGGAGTCCTGGCCATCATCTCCAGGTCTGATTCAGCAGAATTTGTCAGACTGATACATACCAACTGAGGTAGCCCGAGTTTTCTCTGGCCCTGTCACCATGTCTGGTGTAGGGCCAGAGCGCACTACTATATGAAAACGTGGAATTATCCGACACCGTTTGGTGTCGCTAAGAATTTGATGCAAAAACAATAAAATCGGGTGTGACATAACACCTACCTTACATATATGGATAAATGAGATATTTATGTACCCCAAAACACCCATTTAGTCTCATATAGGTGTTTTATTTCGTCCGTACAGGCCCTCGCTTTACGCTAGTCAAAATTTCATACTGTTGACCCGCCATTTTGTAAGTGACAGTACGACTAACCACCCAAATCGGAACGCAATGGACCGAAAAGACCACATATCATTTATTAGCTCACCTGCCCGAAGGGCAAGTGAGCTTATGCCGTGGCGCGGCGTCCGTCGTCCGTCCGTCGTCCGTCCGGCCGTCCGGCCGTCCGGCCGTCCGGCCGTCCGTCCGGCGTCAACTTTCCATTCAAGCAACTTCTTCTCAATAACCAAAAGGCCTAGAGACCTAATATTGGGCCTGTAGCATGCTGGGGTGAAGGGCTACCAAGTTTGTTCAAATGAATAACGTTGACCTTCATTCAAGGTCACAGGGGTCAAAAAGGCTAAAATCTTTAAACAACTTCTTCTCAATAACCAAGAGTCTCAGGGAGTTGATATTGGGTCTGTAGCATGCTGGGGTAAAGGGCTACCAAGTTTGTTCAAATGAATGACCTTGACTTTCATTCAAGGTCACAGGAGTCAAATATGCTAAAAAAAAATTAGACGACTTCTTCTAAATAGCCAAAAGACCCAGGGACTTGATATTGGGTCTGTAGCATGCTGGGGTGAAGGGCTACCAAGTTTGTTAAAATGAATGACCTTGACTTTCATTCAAGGTCACAGGAGTCAAAAAGGCTAAAATCTTTAAACGACTTCTTCTCAATAACCAAGAGTCCCAGGGACTTGATATTGGGTCTGTAGCATGCTGGGGTGAAGGGCTACCAAGTTTGTTCAAATGAATGACCTTGACCTTCATTCAAGGTCACAGGAGTCAAAAAGGCTAAAATCTTTAAACGACTTCTTCTCAATAACCAAGAGTCCCAGGGACTTGATATTGGGTCTGTAGCATGCTGGGGTGAAGGGCTACCAAGTTTGTTCAAATGAATGACCTTGACCTTCATTCAAGGTCACAGGAGTCAAAAAGGCTAAAATCTTTAAACGACTTCTTCTCAATAACCAACAGTCCCAGGGAGTTGGTATTGGGTCTGTAGCATGCTCGGGTGAAGGGCTACCAAGTTTGTTCAAATGAATGACCTTGACTTTCATTCAAGGTCACAGGGATCAAAAAGGCTAAAATCTTTAAACGACTTCTTCTCAATAACCAAGAGTCCCAGGGAGTTGATATTGGGTCTGTAGCATGCTGGGGTGAAGGGCTACCTAGTTTGTTCAAATGAATGGCCTTGACCTTCATTCAAGGTCACAGGGGCCAAAAAGGCTAAAATCTTTAAACGACTTCTTCTCGATAACCAACAGTCCCAGAGACCTAATATTTGGCCTGTAGCATGCTGGGGTAAAGGGCTACCAAGTTTGTTCAAATGAATGACCTTGACTTTCATTCAAGGTCACAGGAGTCAAAAAGGCTAAAATCTTTAAACGACTTCTTCTCAATAACCAAGAGTCCCAGAGACCTAATATTTGGCCTGTAGCATGCTGGGGTGAAGGGCTACCAAGTTTGTTCAAATGAATGACCTTGACTTTCATTCAAGGTCACAGGAGTCAAAAAGGCTAAAATCTTTAAACGACTTCTTCTCAATAACCAAGAGTCTCAGGGAGTTGATATTGGGTCTGTAGCATGCTGGGGTAAAGGGCTACCAAGTTTGTTCAAATGAATGACCTTGACCTTCATTCAAGGTCACAGGGGTCAAAAAGGCTAAAATCTTTAAACAACTTCTTCTCAATAACCAAGAGTCCCAGGGAGTTGATATTGGGTCTGTAGCATGCTGGAGTGAAGGGCTACCAAGTTTGTTCAAATGAATGACCTTGACCTTCATTCAAGGTCACAGGGGCCAAAAAGGCTAAAATCTTTAAATGACTTCTTCTCAATAACCAACAGTCCCAGAGACCTAATATTTGGCCTGTAGCATGCTGGGGTGAAGGGCTACCAAGTTTGTTCAAATGAATGACCTTGACTTTCATTCAAGGTCACAGGGGTCAAAAGGCTAAAATCTTTAAACGACTTCTTCTCAATAACCAAGAGTCCCAGGGAGTTGATATTGGGACTGTAGCATGCTGCGGTAAAGGGCTACCAAGTTTGTTCAAATGAATGACCTTGACTCACATTCAAGGTCACGTCGATCAAGTATGCTTAAATCTTTAAATGACTTTTAGTGAAAAGCCAAAGTGCAGAGAGACATTATATTGGTCCTGTAGCATGCTTTCAAATAACTGCAGGATCCATATATGAAAAGATCACTGCATTACAGGTGAGCGATTTGGGCCCATTGGGCCCTTGTTGTGTTTTTCTTCTTACAAAGTTTAAATTATGAAAACTAAGTTGATTATTTCCCAAAAGATGTTATATTCCATTAAAAAAATCATTATTTATAAATTATAAGCGGTAAAATATATAAAAGTAAATGTTGTATTTTTTTTTCTTTTCGCTCCATCGCGCACAGATTAGGGTAATTAGGCGGACCGCGACCTACATAGTTAGCAATATGGCGTCGGGTCAAGTATGAAATTTTGACTAGCGTAAAGCGAGGGCCTGTACGGACGAAATAAAACACCTATATGAGACTAAATGGGTGTTTTGGGGTACATAAATATCTCATTTATCCATATATGTAAGGTAGGTGTTATGTCACACCCGATTTTATTGTTTTTGCATCAAATTCTTAGCGACACCAAACGGTGTCGGATAATTCCACGTTTTCATATAGTAGTGCGCTCTGGCCCTACACCAGACATGGTGACAGGGCCAGAGAAAACTCGGGCTACAACTGAGGTAACACAAGTGTAACACATACATGAGTATAGTGCTGGCCGAATATAATGTTGGCCATAATGTTGTTTGTTGTATTGCATAGTTCAAATAAAAAAGAAAATGTACATGCAATTTCGCATCCTTGCATCTTTTTTCCCATCAGTACTTAGTTGACCCCTGTGGTATATATATATATACGGTATGACAATGGTGTTTTGTCAGAATTTCCCAAGGTCAAAAAACAAAGCTATAGGTCACTGAACAGTGTAGTGCTGATGTTAAGGTTAAACTTTGTTTTTAAATTAACGTCTTCCATTCTGTCCGCTGAACCATGACGACTACTAGTTAAGGCACTACTGGATATCTCTTCTCCAATGACATGTGCAACAGAGTCTCACCGACTCTGTTCAGATTGGATTTAAACAATGCTGCAAGTATGTACATGAGCTATAAGTTGGGATCCACAAGTCTGATGTTGAGGAGTAGTACTTCATATTGTTACTGTTAGCTAACATTTTGATATGTATTATGAAATGTAGATCTGAAAGCATTTTTTGCTTGTCCTGTTGCCAAAGTACTCAAAGTAGGAAAGTGTACATTTGTACAGTATGCAATGATAGAAGTGAACTTATATGGAATGTAAATATTTCATGATTGTAAAGTTCAGTTTAAAATTCTAAATTCAGATTTTATTCTCCTGGCTTAGTTTAAATTTAAGAAATGAAATATTGAAATACAGATTGTTAAATTCTGGGTACATTTGATAATTCACATGCACATCATAATGAAACAATCGGAAAATTGATGCTTGTAAAAAAAAAAGAATAAATAAGATAAATTATGACTAAAACTAAGTAATTTTTAAAGGTCTGTCAAGTTATTCTGTATCAGTATTGGCAAAGGTCATACCTGGTGAGTCTGTGTCTTGAAGGATCCTTTTATCATACAATTGTACAAATGTACCATATGTCGATGGAATAAGTATGGGTTTGAGGTGAATATATTGTCAATCTTACGATAATTGGAACATCAAAAAAAATCTCAGATAGATTTCTCTTTATCATTATGGTCTTATTATTGTGACCTGTAGGCAGTCGTTACTGTGACAAAGTGTTTATCATCTATAAGGAATAGGTAGTCTGGTGCGTCCCAGACAAAGGATAATTCCTCACAGACAAAGGATAAATCGAAGAGTCAGGGCTGTTTACCAGTACAGTTGATAGGGAGGATTGGGAGTGCTGTCCAGGGCTCGAGTCAGTGAACCATGGGACTCTGGCCTCGATGTCTGCCATTGTCCTATCATAGGAACCCAGAGGCAAGGAGTATCAAGTTACCCTGTGCTCAAACACAAAGCCGAGATTTTCTGACAGTAGTTTTCTACAGGCTTGGTGATAATTTTAGAGATAAAGATCAGAACGGATTGTTTTCACTTGACCTGTTCCTTTACCTGTATAATTGAGCTTGCTGTTGTCTGTTAAGGGTGGTTTAAAATGTCCAGGTAGAATAAGCGGCAAGTACAAGCAAGACTGAGCAGGAACAGATTTATAATAGCACAGCCAATGAGCCTGTCAGCTTGAAAAATAAAAATGTGATTTTTTTACCCAGACATTAGTCAGGCGCTGCCTCTTTGTGTGTCCTGTGTGAAAGGCATGCTGAATGCACCTCATTTCTCTAGGGAGACGGAGAAAGAAAACCATTCTATTTCCCCCACTTGAATTATGGAATGATTATCATGAGTCATAATATGGCTGACTTTACACCAGTAGTGGTGAGTGGTATCAGACGGTCTGGTTAGCTGGCGAGACTGCTATGAGAGGAGGTTCTCTGCTAGCTGTAGGCCCCAAGATGCTGGCATAGTTACATAGGTTTGCCAGCTGACTGACAAACAAACCCAGCGACTCACTGACAGTCAGACCCTGCGGCTGCT
The DNA here is from genome assembly GCF_902652985.1 of Pecten maximus. Taxonomy (NCBI): domain Eukaryota; kingdom Metazoa; phylum Mollusca; class Bivalvia; order Pectinida; family Pectinidae; genus Pecten; species Pecten maximus. Next base: position 29,929,221 of record NC_047020.1, on the reverse strand, counting down.
TGTCTGAGTAAGGCTTTTGAGTCATTCTTTATTTAATTCTCCAGCTGCCTCTCTAGGTCTCCTTCCACAGTGGAAACATGGCACTGTAGTGATACAGCCATCTCCCCTGACGTCCCTGGCTCAGGGCAACAACATTTCGTCAAGAAATTTTGGTTTAAATTTGGAATTTAGGACATATTGATAACAAGTTGCTTCCTTGTTAAAGATTAAATCATAGTGAATTATAATTGTACAATTAGACAATTATAAGAATAGTAATATGTTAATTGGCTTATAATAGGGTGTACTGTATAATATGCCGAGGAAAACTTTGACCTATCTTTGGAGTGGTTTAAATTGTAGTATGGTGAGGATGTATTAATTTATTTAGTACATTTGGAGTTGATCCCAATTCTATCCCAATTGGACCCAGCCATATTTCATCACTATTGTAATGTTCTTGGAAGAAAATAAGTCACTGGCCCAGGGGATTTTTACTCTACCAAATTAACTGACCAAGAGAAAATTGATGGCCGAGTCAGGTGCTGGTGTAGTGGTTGAATCAACATTAGACTGTCGGATAAAAGGCATCATTGAATATTAATATCAAGCTCGGAAGCTAGAATTATTTTAACAAAGAGTGTTGGCCATTGGGTTGTAAGATCAGAGGGGATTGATGAAATTGATGAAGAAGGGACAAATCTTATAATACTTTATCATGTATACTACAGTATATATACATGATAAAGTACATATATACTAAATAAGATATATACCTATAGCTAGCTACCTGTATAAATTAAAATGTAGAGTATATAAGTAATAGTAATTAATTACCTGCTGAGACTGCTCTAATATGCTAAGACAAGCACGCCCCAGCCATTTCTGGAGAAAAGGAGTTCTAATATGTAGAATAATATATCGATACTGATCGTTATGACTACATAATAATTATGATAGGTACAATATACTGATACTGACTACATGATAATTATGATAGGTACAATATACCGATACTGACGACATAATAATTATGATAGGTACAATATACAGATACTGACGACATAATAATTATGATAGGTACAATATACCGATACTGACGACATAATAATTATGATAGGTATAATATACCGATACTGATCGATATGACTACATAATAATTATGATAGGTACAATATACTGATACTGACTACATGATAATTATGATAGGTACAATATACAGATACTGACGACATAATAATTATGATAGGTACAATATACCGATACTGACGACATAATAATTATGATAGGTACAATATACCGATACTGACGACATAATAATTATGATAGGTACAATATACCGATACTGACGACATAATAATTATGATAGGTACAATATACCGATACTGAGACTACATAATAATTATGATAGGTACAATATACCGATACTGACGACATAATAATTATGATAGGTACAATATACCGATACTGACGACATAATAATTATGATAGGTACAATATACCGATACTGACGACATAATAATTATGATAGGTACAATATACAGATACTGACGACATAATAATTATCATAGGTACAATATACCGATACTGACGACATAATAATTATGATAGGTACAATATACTGATACTGACGACATAATAATTATCATAGGTACAATATACAGATACTGAAGACATAATAATTATGATAGGTACAATATACTGATACTGACGACATAATAATTATGATAGGTACAATATACCGATACTGACGACATAATAATTATGATAGGTACAATATACCGATACTGACGACATAATAATTATGATAGGTACAATATACAGATACTGACGACATAATAATTATGATAGGTACAATATACCGATACTGACGACATAATAATTATGATAGGTACAATATACCGATATTGACGACATAATAATTATGATAGGTACAATATACTGATACTGACGACATAATAATTATGATAGGTACAATATACTGATACTGACGACATAATAATTATGATAGGTACAATATACAGATACTTACGACATAATAATTATGATAGATACAATATACTGATATCGATACTGACTACATAATAATAATTATGATAGGTACAATATACTGATACTGACGACATAATAATTATGATAGGTACAATATACAGATACTTACGACATAATAATTATGATAGATACAATATACTGATATCGATACTGACTACATAATAATAATTATGATAGGTACAATATACTGATACTGACGACATAATGATTATGATAGGTACAATATACCGATACTGATGACATAATAATTATGATAGGTACAGTATACTGATACTTTGAATTTTCAATCATAATTTAGAAATATCAATACCTGGTACTGTTTGTTACATTAAGTTGTTGATCGTTAGAACTGGTTGATAGCTATATGTATAATGGTTGCTTTGCTAACAGATGTTTCACTATATACCATGTGTTACCTGTCTCGTACCTGGAGCACACAGCTGTTTACATCAATTTGAATACATGGTACTTTATAATGGCTAGAAATATATTGTCATTGGAATAATATTACATTGCCAATGAGATGCTTGGTATAGTAAAGTGTGCAAAAAATATTTCTGAAATTTATTGTGTGTATATCCACAATTTTAAATAATTTATGTAAATGTCCATTGTATTGTTTTTTATGGTATACATGTACCTGTATTAGCTTTTAATAATAATATCATTTTAATGTTAGATTTTGTGATGATAGATCTTCAGTAAATCTAGTGTTGATAAGACAGGTGGCGTATTTAGATAACGTATTACTGGTTGTTGTGTATTCTGTAAACTAACAATTTCTTCACATTTGTATCTTACAGGTGCAATTGATAACCAATCAACAAACATGGCTTCACCTACACCCTCACAGAGTGACACGACGACCACTGCGTCGACCACATCAAACTCCTCAGACAGCGAGATGGGCGAGACAACAGGGCCCAATACTCGATGCTCCATTTGTCATGAAACATTTACGATCCCTAAGGTGCTAAGCTGCTTCCACACATTCTGTCAGCCCTGTCTGGAGAAACAACAGGAGGTCGCCGACAAGGTTAGCTGCTCAGAGTGTCACCAGGACACTTTTCTTGGTGGTCAGGGGCTGACTGGTCTCCTGCCAGACTACGCAGTCAGCAATTTGTTAGAAACAAATGCTCTGGACACAAGTGCCTTACACTGCACAGGTTGCAAGAGCAAGGACCTCAACGCAGTGGCCCGCTGTTTTGACTGTGCAAATTTCCTTTGTGCTAACTGTGTGATGGCTCACCAGTTTATGCATTGTTTTGAAGGCCACAGAGTGGCAAGTCTGAGCGAGCTGCAGGGAAATAAGGAGGACAGCGGCAACAAGACTGAGAAACCCATCTACTGTCCACGTCACAAGACAGACGTACTTAAGTTTTACTGCAAGACGTGTTCCCAGCCTATCTGTAAGGAGTGCACAGTTTTTGACCATGGCCGTGGGCACGACTGCCAATTCATTATGGACATTGGAGAGAGACAGATGGATCAACTGAGAAACCTTGATGAAGATGCTAAGGGCAAAATCAATGAGCTGCGTACATCCGCCAAGGGAATCGAGCACATGTCCAGCAGACTGCAAGTACAGTACCACAAGGCACAGAATGATATAAATGATACTTACAACTTCTATCGCGCAATGATCGAAGAGCGCAAACAAGAATGTCTGAAGGAGCTCGACCAGGTGTTCAATACCAAACAAGTGTCCATAAGTACTCTAGCCCAGAAGATCCAAGAAAACATTGACAGACTCTACCAGGGATGTGAATTTGTTGATAAAGTCCTCAAATTCGCCAGCATCACTGAAGCCTTGCTGTTCAAAAATCTGGTAGAGCAGAGATTCCAGAACATGTTTAACTTCAGCCCTGACATGGACAATCAGGCCTACTTTGACATGGAGTTTGTCTCCAATTTCCAAGCCATCACTACTGGTGTTCGCAACACCTTTGGATACATCCGTGAGGGTGAAGACATGATTGCTCCTGTTCAGAAACAACAGCCCATTGCTCGACCAAATGGCATCGTCACCCAGACTCCAACTCTTACAAACGGCCACATCTTTGAACCCCCACCACTGACCAAGAGTGAGTTTGGATCATCTAACAGTCTCATATTCCCACAGTCAGACACCAGTATGTATGAGAAATGGTCTGTTGGTCTCGACATCTTCCAGAATGGTGTCGATGTCTTCTCAACGAGCAGCGATCCTCTCTTCGACCTGACATCCAAGATGAACCTGACAAGTCTGTATCCACCAAAGTCCCAGATTAAACGCCAGAAGATGATCTACCACTGCAAGTTTGGCGAGTTTGGTGTCATGGAAGGTCAGTTCACGGAGCCCAGTGGTGTATCTGTCAATGCTCAAAACGACATCATTGTCGCAGACACCAACAACCATCGCATCCAGATCTTTGACAAGGAGGGGCGATTCAAATTCCAATTTGGTGAATGTGGAAAGAGAGATGGTCAACTGCTGTATCCCAACAGAGTTGCTGTAGTCCAATCATCTGGTGACATCATCGTCACCGAGAGGAGCCCGACACACCAAATCCAGATCTACAACCAATATGGACAGTTTGTCCGAAAATTTGGTGCCAATATTCTCCAGCACCCACGAGGAGTCACTGTCGATAACAAGGGTCGCATTGTTATCGTTGAGTGCAAGGTGATGCGAGTAATCATCTTTGACCAATATGGAAATGTCTTGCACAAGTTTGGATGCTCAAAACACTTGGAGTTCCCCAATGGTGTGGTTGTTAACGATAAGGAAGAGATCTTCATCAGTGACAACCGTGCACACTGTGTTAAAGTATTCAACTACCAGGGAGTGTTCCTGCGACAGATCGGTGGCGAAGGAATCACTAACTACCCAATCGGTGTCGGGATCAACAGCCAGGGCGATATTCTTGTAGCAGACAATCATAACAACTTCAACCTGACCATCTTCACTCAGGAGGGCCAGCTTATCAATGCCCTTGAGAGCAAGGTGAAGCACGCTCAATGCTTTGACGTGGCCCTGATGGATGATGGCTCTGTGGTCTTAGCCAGCAAGGACTACCGTCTCTACATCTACAGGTATTCACAGATACCAGGTATGGGCATGTGACTAGACTGGGAGATGGCACCAGACCCGGACCGAAGTCTGTTTCAGCATTTAGTGAGTACCAACCAACCTTGAACAAGAGTGGTTGTTGTTATGGGACTGCCTGGTCATTGGACAGATTATTGAACTGATTCCAGGTCATCAAAGAGTTTGGTTAGTTGGAGCAAGAAATCCTATTGAGGATGGAATAGAAGACTGCCCCGTTTTATGGCTGCCATATATATTGTTTACAATGTTATGACCGAGATGACAGAGTTGTCGGCTTTGGTTGATATATGTGACGTTGATTTCTATGATTGTATGGCTGCTTCAGCAAGCAAGCATTTTTGGATGACTATTATTTGTTATTGCGTGTGCTTGTCAACACGTAAATCTGGAATGTGATTCCGCAGAATTTACTCAGCAGTAACGACACTAGTCAGACATTTTCTACCACATGACGGCGTTCGTCAACATGGAACAAAGTCTGGTCTTGATCTGCCTGTTGTGTTGCTATGACAACAGTTGTCATAGCATGCCAGATTTTGGGGTCCTAAATAATATATTGTGTTACTACATCAGCCCAGCATTCTCATTGGTGGGGAATTGTTATTTTTTATTATCCTTTATTATGTTGTTTCTGCATGGCCATCATATAAAACATTTAAAATCAGTATTCACATCACCCACAACACCTGAGAGATTGCTGTGTTGATGTGGCCACACAAAATCCCTATGGGAAAGGAAAAACGTAGTTTCTCCTTTTCTTTTTATACTAATTTATTGCAAAATAAATGTAAAAAGTTATTTTTTCTGCAAAAGAAAAACGTGAAAACCAAAGGGTCACCTGATTGTATCATTATCAACTGCTTATAACATGCTCTTTGCCTGATCAAAATATCTATTTTCTAGTTCTATCTTGGCTAACTTTCTTCTCGGAACATTCTATACAAAAAAATTCTTTCTATTTTTGCAAATGGCTATACAAGTTTCCAACACTGGAGGTTTGTCTCCAGCAATGGAGGAATGGTTGAAGCCATAAATAGAATCTTTCCAGGCCAGCAGACGACAGTTGGTGCACAGGCCCCTTCTGCTGTACAAAATTATGTGATAGCCATGTTGTGGCATTGTTCCCTTAGTTACTGTTTCTCCAGAATTTGACCAGATTATTTAATTATGCTTTGTAAAGGTTTTTCAGTGTTATTTAATTTGTAGTTTAGTATATATATATAGTGTTGAAATATTCTCATGTTGTCCTAGATTTCTATATATAGTTGTTTGGTTTGGTTATAATTGTTTTCCCGCCTTGTTTCATATTTGAACCCCCCTGATTTTTGTTGTTGTTGTTTTTCCCCTTTTTTATGATATTATAATTGGTTGCTGGTTTCACTGTTTCTGCCACAGTGATATGTTGCTGTCACGGCTACCTCAAGTTATACTGTATTTATATACAAGTAGATCAAAACTTCATAGCAGTCAAAACAAGTGGAATAATTCTTTTCATTGAAATGTTTAATTTGTCAAAAAGTTTGTCATCAGAAAAGAGTTGAATTGAAAGACCACTATTCTTTTGAAGCTTGTTGCCAAAACGATGAATTTACATGCATGTTCAAAAAATCACCAGACATGTCATATGTAGTGAAAAAGTTCTAGTATGTTTTCTGTAGCATTTTTATCTCATTAATTTTGGGTGATACCAAAAAGACAAAGGTTGTTGAATAATGAATATCAGATGGAACTTGCTGACACTAACAGTAATATATATTATATATATATATATATATATATATAAATGTAATTTTGGTAATATTCTGGTCAGTGTTAAAAATGTATTGAAATTTATAAGTTATGATTGTGTTTAGCTTGATGGCATAATATTGTTTTTTTCTGTTTTATTTATAAAAACAACAGACAATGGAGACAAGAGTTTATGCCTGTGGATTAGTGGGTTTTTTGCATATTTTATTGTAGAAGCGAAACAGAAAAGTTCCGAATATATTTCATATTCAAGTTTATAATGTGGTTTTTTTTTTGTGTACAGAGATGTTGTGTTTTCACCAACTAAAGGTTAAGCTTTACTACACAGAATCTGCTAGACGATTTCATGCAAGTTGTTTTTTCCGAGAGATATATATCGTGATTTCGTATTGTATTTTTATACTACCTGAGATTTTTTTGTATGTCTTTATTATCTGGTCACAAGGAGTTTGGTACTCGATGTTCTAGGTGTTGTGTGCCACGTAGTAGTGTAAGTTAGTCCGAGACAAACCGGTATGACGGCCAAAATAAACCTCACCAAGTTTGTCTGTATGGTGAGCCATGCTCGTTGATCCATATCTTTTTTGCTGGAGAATGTGTTGTTGGCTGTCAACAAGGATTTGCTCCATTTATAGACCAAAATGTTTGTTCTGATGAACAGAGAAACTTTAGAAGTTTTATTAATCATTTGATGATGTTATTTAGATACGAACCTATTCCTATCTCTTCCAATGCATGAAGGTAACGCTGCAGGATATTGTTGTCAAGGTTTATATTCAATGCCTCTTTAAGTCCAAAAGTGAACTTTTTTCAAAATCAAAATACATGTTGATTACTAGCATTATGAGTGTGTTATTGTGTTGGCTGTTACCTAAATGTATTTTGAGTTATTGTGTACATTCTTGCATATTGATATGTTATGATTTCTATGGGGAACTGTTGCACAAGGTGTCCTCTCTTGCCCAAAATTACCGACATGTCGCTTGTCCAACTTTATGCTTTATTTTATCAGAGGTATGTGGTTCACGGCCTCTGCCAATATCCACAAATAGAAAATTCCTCCAGTCACGAATTAAGTGATTACGGATGAAACTATTTGTTATTATCTTGTAGGGGCAAAATGTCTTATAATGGGAAGACAAAAGAAAGCAGGACTGTATTGGTTGAAATTGAAGCACAAAAACTTATTTACCACGAAATTTCCTCATATGCATAAAGATATTATTAGTTTAAGTGATCATGATGTGGATTTAAGGGATAAAAGTCCATGTTGGATTCCAATTCAGCTAATGCTTCCCATTATAAGTAGTTTTCTCACTAGCTGAAGATGTTTTTTGCCATTTAATGTGTAAGTGTTCAAAAGTATGAATTATTTTTCTAAGTATGTTGACCGTTATATAGGGGAGAAGTGTTGACCAAACCGTTATCAAATATACCACGGTGTCTTCCTATCTGTATATGTGTTTATCCAACCTATTTGGTATTTTGGACTAGTCCACTGAGATACTCGGATGGACTTTTCCACTCATTATTAGGTGGGGTGGATGGACATGCAATCATAACCGTTCGTTGTTGTTTTAAGCAGTTATGAGAATGCATAAGCATGAATAGGCCTTAATTTGTAAAAAAGTATAAAAAAAAAATATCAAGAAAAAAAAAATACAAAGAAAACTGTTTTTGCTTGTTCACTGTCACTTTGATATCCAATGTTGCTATGTGACTTTTCTGTTGAGATTCCCAGCTACGGGTAGGGAGACTCGGTTTGCTGTTCTCCTATTGTTTGGCCCTGTCTCACTACCCGGCCAAGCGGGCTTGTTACAATTTTTACCTGTGTAGACGATGCATTACGTGGTAAGAAACAAACGGTGCTGAAGCCACCAATAGTTTAATCACCAATTCCTGTTCGCGTTTTTTTTTGTTTTTTTTTAATGAAATGAAAAAAAAAAATCACTCACCAAAATCATGCATGCATTGGAAAAGCCCGGTCTTTTATTGAAATTGAAATGTAATTTGTTTCATTCTCATTTTCACCGTTGTCATAAAGTTCATCCCAATGTGTTTTTGCCTTATGCATTGTTGAAAATGACCACTATATATTCTGGTATGTATGTTGTAAATGCGTTCAGCTTTTTTTTGTGTATGCTTTAGGTGTACAGTAGCTGTCTGACTATCCAGTTACCATCACTGTTAACATAAACTCAACAAAAAGCCACAAAATTGAATAACGGTAAAACAAACTTTGTTATCTTCCCTTGTTAAATTGTAGTGTTACCTTGTTAAATATCTAATATTAGTGCTAACATTTGTCTCGTTTCCAGTGCCTGGGCTGGAAGAGTTAAAGTCCTCACAAATTTCAAACAATCTTTTAAAGATGAATTAAGGAATTTTTACCTGAATATTACAACTGACTCTTGACTTTCCAATGTGTCGTGAAAGTGTACTGCTACCTTAGATAGAACATTCCCCATAGTTACATGTCCTTGTTGCTATAGTGATGACATCACAATTCATTATCCAGACACATTTATGTGTGTTGGTAGATTTTTTGTATACACAAATGCTCACTGTATAATCCCGAGATTTTACAAGAAATATTTGCCTCAGTCGATTTCAACCCCTTATGTTTATTGTAATAATTTATTTTGCAATTTGTTGATCTTAGAACCACCTCATTTGTTATGTTTAGTTCCGCTGAATTATTCTTAAGTTATCTCCCTTAGATTCGTCTCGTAGGTAGAATTTGATGACTTCTCCTGTACATAAATTGTGAGATGTCCAGCTCCTGGTCAATACAGCGAGATAACGTCCAGCTTTTGTTAGTATTTAATGTAAAATGACCACTCGAAATGAGTCTGTTGTATATCAGTTGCTAATATTATTTACAGAAAGTGCCATTATTTAAAGTACGTAGTTGGTTCTACATTGTTATTGTTTGTGTACATGTTGGTGATCAGTGGGTTGCTGTCGTGGGTCCATGTATCGCTGATATTGTGTCTCTGTCCATGTATTCACTGAAGACGCCTGCATGTATGTGTAACCACCCATGGAGCCAGTGTTTGTTTCTGTGATCTAAGTCAATATAGTCCACATTGATTTCTAGAATGTTTTAACTGATTCGTTTGGTTGACTTGTCTGACTACAGGTGAAGCTAAATGTTAAAACGTAAAGTCCTTATTGGATATTTTTACAGACGTTAAATCATCATCACACATGTTGAGTCTGTGTTCCTCCCATCCCTTGTTAATCCATCCCCCATCACACTGAAGCAATATATTGTTATCCTCATATCTACAATCATGGGTGGATGTTTCTTAGTGTTAGAAGTCCCAGGATGTGCTCTGATATGGTAAGATAACTCTAATTACTCAGTTTTTCTGTTTCCCTGTAAATTATTTTTCAGTACATGTATCTAAAAATATTTTTTTCCTATTTCCATTATCACCACGATATTACCTAATGTGGTTTTATACTCATTGTTTTCAAGATTAAAAAAAGGTTTGTTGAAGAGGAAAAAAAAAACAACAGCTGGAGACTTTTTACATTAAGAATGTTTTTGAATGTTTAGTTAACCTGACTTGACTTGTCATACCTGTGAATAATTGTAATTTTGATTCGATAATCTATTTAATTTAATAGTATTTAATTTAATATTTTAAGTTACCAATAAAATTGATGTTATTTGGTAAAAAAAAAATTCTATGTAGATTGTGAATAGGCATGTTATGAGTGTTGAGATTTTTTTAATCATCATTGTGAATGGCACTGGGCATTGAAGATTGTATATAGATAATGACTAGAAAATTTTTGTACATGGTAGATGGATTGCATGTTGTATATTTTATTATTAACAAAATTGTTATTCTGGAGTGATCTTTTTTGAAGGTCAGGTTTGACTTTGAGAGAGATATATCTTTAATGTGGAAAGGGAAAGGAAATTTGACAGCCATCAGTAAGAAGGCTTAATCTGGACAAATCACTGTCTTGTCCATCTTTGTGATGTTTCATTTTGACTTGAGGCTTTTTTGTGGATCTCATAGAGATGTGCAGCAAAGAAAAAAATAAACTACCAGAGCTGCTAGGGCAGACACTGTTGATTTAAAGTTAAAGTTTGGTTTGGTGCAGCAAAGTTGTGGGTTTGACAAAAAAAAACACTTTTTTTTAAAAAAAATTGACAAAAATATATTGTTGATTGTTGAGTGAAAGGTCCAACAAGGTAGCTTTGTACCTATATTATTTTTTGCATGATGATATGGAATCATTGAATTTACATAAATGTTGCCTTTGAAAATATGTTGCAATGTTTGTTTGCTTTTTTGGGTTTTTTATGAGAATTCCAGCTAGTTACTAATGATACAGATAGAGAACATATGTGGTTTTCTTTATTCAGAATACTGGGAACAAATGTTCCTTTGTATGAATGTTGTATGTATGTTAATCTTTGAACATGATCTGCTTCACATTCTCAATTTGTGCTGTTAACGTAAGGGGCCTTGTTACCATAGTTATATGAACAATTCATGGAATTTATTTTCCAAACCTGCCAAAAACAAGTTGGATCTAAATATGATGGTTATCTTTATGTCTTGTGCTTGTCTGAGGGACGTTACCACTGTATATCCATAGATATATATTATATATATAAAACAAAAATATTTAGGTAGTTATGAGTTGTTGTGTGATCATTGTCAAACATTAATATTAAGTGTTGTTTTTTGGCTTCATTCCAATCTAACTTCAACATATGTTTTCTAAGAAAGGGAAATACCAAGCAAAAACGGCTTAGGTTTTGTAGAGTTTTTCAGTTTATTTTCTTTTGTTCCTGATTTTGATGGAAAGAAATTTCAAGTACTTTTAATGATATTATTATTTACTTTTTTGAATCCTGAGGTTTTTTTTTTAAAATCATAACAATATGTCTGAAATGGAGAAAAAGAATCAAATTTTATAATAGCACAAGCTAGCATTGAATGCAGAAAATGTTGTTTGAATTTTATACCCCTTTTGTAGCAGATACTTAGATTATGTTCATTGAACTTCTTGGAATGGAGGTGTATAGTAATACTCACAGAAGTGTTGACTTGCAATTTGTTGGTTGTTAGATTAAAAATATCATTAAAAAACAAAAACAAGCAATACCATTCACTTAGAACAGGAGATACATGTATAATTGTAGACCATAGCCTCATATTTTATACTTATTATTGAAAACTTGTTTTTAGTTAGAAACATTTTGAATTGTTAACAATTTAAATGGACAAATTCCCTCGGTGATCATTAGTTTGTTATTGTGGGTGAAATTTACTTTTTGAGCGACAGTTTTGAAATTTTTTAAAACTTGAATTTGTAAGTGAATGTTCAGGCCAGTTATGTAAAAGAGTTTACTCTTCAGATCTTTATATTAAATGGACACCTTTTCAAATAAAAACAATACTTAATCCATTGAAGGGTGTAACCCCACAAACCTGTAATTGCTCACGGTGAAAGACATTTGTCAAAAGAGTAGGAAACCTCGTGCGGACTTTGTGCCGAGACAAGTTTTGACCAAAAGATGTTCAGACAAGTGTCGGCTTACAAACATACCAATCCTTATATTACAGTTGGTTATTATTATTACTTATTATTATTATTATTATATATATTTTTTTTCATGTTGACCCGTATTAATCTGTTGTTCAATTATCACAAATTATCAAATATAGTGTCTGCTTTGTTTTTCTTTTCCTTTTTGTTTGTCTAACAATGAATTAATAAATAGTTTAGAAAGAAAATGCATGAAGTGAATTAAACAAAAACATAAAAACAAACAAAAAAAAACAATTTTTTATTGCCAATGTATTTAATATGTTATATATCTGTTTGTAGATTTTTCTTGAATGTTAAGTTTTTACTGGTACTGTATCCACAATTTTGAATTATTCACATTTTGTTAACTAGCATTTAGAGTGAGTGCCAGCCATGTTTTAATGGAAGTGTTGTATAAACGTTCACATGATCAGGAATTTGTAGATTGCCTTTGTTTTGCTTTTCTCCCTTGATAAGTTTAAAACAACCCTTCATTTCCTCACTTTCAGATTCGACATCAGAATACTAAATGCCCTTTGATGATCTTAGGGTCAGGCCTAAAAGCTTTTCAGTAGCTTGTGCTGATGTCACTAAGATGTCCTTCAGTCCAAGTCAGGATAATCTTTTGAGTATCTTGTTTGATGACCCTGTGACAAGGCCTAGTTACTCTGTAAGGCCCCTAGGCTAGGGTCTAGTTACTCTGTAGTAGCCTGATTGATGCCCTGGGGCGAGGTCTAGTTACTCTGTAGTAGCCTGATTGATGCCCCGGGGGCGAGGTCTAGTTACTCTGTAGTAGTCCTGATTGATGCCCCGGGGGCTAGGTCTAGTTACTCTGTAGTAGCCTGATTGATGCCCCGGGGCGAGGTCTAGTTACTATGTAGTAGCCTGATTGATGCCCCGGGGGCTAGGTCTAGATACTCTGTAGTAGCCTGATTGATGCCCCGGGGCGATGTCTAGTTACTATGTTGTAGCCTGATTGATGCCCCGGGGCGAGGTCTCGATACTATGTAGTGGCCTGATTGATGCTAGGTACAGTTACTCTAGAATAGTCTGTTAGATACTCCTGGGGCTTGGCCCAGTTACTCGACAGTAATCTGTTTGGTGGCCCTGGGGGTAGGCCTAGTTAAGCAGTCTGATAAGTGTTGATGCTGTAGAGGATCGTGTGTGGGGTGCCCCTTGTCTGTTGTGTGCCTTTGTCATGGTAGTTTTAGAAACCTTTCCTCCCCACCCCATAGATATGTATACATGTTCAACATATTATACACGCCCAACGGTTCAGAATTTTAAAATTTGTAATTTTATGATAGAAGATATTTATTTGGAGGAAATATACTCTCTTTTTGTTAGGAATCAATGTTTAGAAAATTCAAGGCAAAAACAAATGTTTTTTGAATCCTGAAATTATCTCAACAAAAAACATGACGGGCATGTTATGCTCCCGATTTGACAGTCTTACATCCAAGTTCAGCCAGATAATCCCAAGTACTCTATAGAACTACTTACTGTTGTCATGGAAACAAGGTAGAGAAGAAATATTTTTCATTGTACAAATAAACAGTAATATATAAACTGCTTATATCATTAGCATATTTAGTCATCTATGATATTGATTTTATCTTTGTTAAGTTTTATTATTTATTCATAATTTAAATAATACTTTTGTACATACTTATTTAGTCCATCAGCGATGTGTTGATTCATCTTCAGTCTCCTTAGGTTGGTTGCCCTCGGTAATAAGCATCTTTGTATAATACACACCATCCATTATGTATTCTACCATGATATCGGTTAAAACATACACACATTTTTTTAGTTTTATTTCTATTTGATCAAAATTTCTTTTTTTTAAATCCATTTAATGAAAGTGATAGATCTTTAATTAACCATTAGATAAATACTTCAGTATTTTGTTATGTGAAATTCTCTTTGAAGCTAATTCAGCAAATTACGATTCTCTTTTTGATGATGACATTACCGAGTGTTGGGCCATGTACAGTAGAATCCCAGTTTCCATGACAACTGATCTTGTAGTTCTGGGGACATTGATCAATCTAATTCAGGGTAACAGTGCGAAGTTGTGAACATACGAGGGTATGTGATGCGAGATCTAGTCAGGAAGGATATGGGTCAAGGTCAATGGTGTCCATTTCACATAGCTTGAGAACATGTAAATCGGATGTGCCAGTCTTCAATTAAAGACAACCTTATATCAAAATGTTCATTTAATCTCAATGTCTTGGGACAAAAAAGCAGGATAGTAATGAAAACTTGCACTTGTCCAGTTAAATAAAATAAAGGTCATCATGAGGCCTGGTACAGCTTGAGTGTTGTAACTTGGATGTAAGACTAATGATCGACACATGTACTTAGGGAACTGGTTGGTAGAGCAATTAGTGTATAATAATGTTGGTCAGAAAGTGCATTTCTATACATGTCCTATATATCAATAGATTGTAGTCTATATGTAGCCTTGTAGTCGTACTGTGGAATTATCGTCATCACAACCATTTCAACTCAACAAACTGAATCCTTTCAAGTCCCACTAGTTCAGAATAGTTTAATCATAAAATGCCTAATGTTTTCGTTCATTTTTGTTATGATATTCAAAAAAAAAATTGTTAGAAATTTTCAGTGCAACTTTTTTAACAGAAGTTTTTCTACGTGCAGCCAAGTAACGTTCCTTTTGTCATGGAAAAATATCTGAACTTTGATATTAATTCTTTCAAGGTTAGAGATGTTTACTTAGAAAATTGCCTTAATCATCTGGAGTGAAAATCATCTTATATTGGCCATCTCGAGTTAGAGTGATAACCCTGAATCAAACTTGTTTGACCAAAGAGAGCAATATAACATCATTGTTATTGGGCTCATATAATCTTTCTTGATGGTTTCATAGAGGTGTGTCATTGTATTTTCATTCATTTTCCTAACCTAATAAAAATCAGTAGGAATCCTGATGCTTCCATTTATAAATACTTAGTAGGTAAATCTGCCAAAATGTACTGCATGTTAATTCCGAGAATGAAATGATAGAATTAAGGAAGTTTTACTCTGTCACTTGGCTGCATATGTACTTAAATATAATTCATGATAAAAATTCATAAAAGAAGATATCCATTTAATTAGAGATATTTGGCCAATGCATGTAAAGAACTTGCTGCTCTACCACGAGTTGTGACTAATGTTCAAATAAGTTGCCGTTTGTTCTGTTTTTCTTCCCTCGGCCAGTTTTAATCAGGACAGAAATGTTATGTTGCTTTTTTATAACATTCCAAGGTTAATCACACACAAACAAGTTGTTAGCAGCTAATGTTCAAAACATTGCATAGTAATTACTTATTGAAACACAAAAATCCCATCTACTGCTATTGTTTTTCACAATGATAAAAATCTTGTTACTTAAAATAATTTTGAAATTAAAAAAAAAAAATCATAATCAATATACGGTGCTTTAGACTTATTTTTCAGTGTGTGCGTGTGTTTATATAAAAGTTTTCATAAAAAAAGTTTTTAAGAAATGTTGCTCCTTATGTTTTTGAAATGAAAAGTAGATGTAGAACTGATATGTTGTATGGGATATGCTTTGTGACAATATTTTGGTAAATTTTACTACAATGACCCGTTAAATGGTGCAGTATAGAATACCCATGTTACATTCGAACAGAGGTACACACCCTCCCAGCTGTTTACAGTCTACAAGATATCGCAGCGTAGTGTCAGCATGACATTTACCCTGGAGTGGCATATCGTAATTATGCATGCGTATATGAATACTTTTATCTCGGTAGAAAAATAAGAGGCTACATGCATAGTATTTTTTGAGGGGGACTATTTGAACCCCACCATGCAATAGGTATAGCAGCCCTTTCTCTCTCCCAGGAACTGCATGCCTACAATTGGGTATGGCCCCGAGTACAATATAATTAGCCTTGATCTCTATGTTGGTTGATGAACTGACGGTTCTGTGTTAACTTATATATATTTGACAAACTGTACAACGGTAATTCATTTTTATTGTCTATTCACACGTTTTGTTATGAGTGTAAACTGAATGGTATTCAATAAAGTATTTTGTTTGCTTCCAAAGTTGGTGTTGATTGTCTTTGTATCTGGAGTGAACCCATCTCCCACTGATGGGAAAAGTCCAATTGTTTATTTTCATTCAATAAATTATGTTTTCTTGAATAGTACAATCTGAAATATGTCAAAACCATCATGACATTTGATGAAGATTTAGAATTAGTGAGTTACAGAGCAAAACTCGGATTGTTGAAGGATAAACAGCTGAACAAGATAAGCCATGGATATGGCTGCCTGAAGACCACATATAAAATTTCGGATCAGATTAGATTTTTTCCTCTCGCCTTTGACTTTGTTGCGAAGCAAGACTGGTGTTACTTTCTGGCAATAACAGCATTTTCAGCAATAGAAGGAACTGAAATTAACTTTATTTTCAAAATATGATTGACTTGTGGGTTACACTATAAGTTTTCAGATATAGAACTACACCCCACAATCCTGACTATCCATCATACATTTGATTATGAAGTTCTGCAGTTTGCCACACACCTGTATAGGATGCTGATATTGTGAAGGGAAATTAAACAAGGATGGATAGTATTGCAACAGCAATACAAAGTCCCCTGCCTGAACCAGGAGTGCAACTATTTATTTTCCATTTTTTAAGCTACTTGTTATACTGATCACGTATACCAAGTTTCGTTAAAATCGGAGTAGTACTTTAGGATTGTCCGGACACGCCTCAACCAATGAGAAGTTGGCGGCCATTTTGAAAATTGGTTTTTCGGGAAAAAAAAAGTAGGATGCACAACTACATGTTATACTGATCATGAATACCAAGTTTCGTTAAAATCGGAGTAGTACTTTAGGAGGAGTTGTCCGGACAAGCCTCAACCAATGAGAAGCCAGCATCCATTTTGAAAAATGAATTTTTGAAAAAAAAAAAATGTGGGATGCACAACTACATGTTATACAGATCATGTATACCAAGTTTCGTTAAAATCGGAGTAGTACTTTAGGAGGAGTTGTCCGGACAAGCCTCAACCAATGAGAAGCCGGCAGCCATTTTGAAAAATGAATTTTTGAAAAACAAAAATGTGGAATGCACAACTTCATGTTATACTGATCATATATACCAAGTTTCGTTAAAATCGGAGTAGTACTTTAGGAGGAGTTGTCCGGACAAGTCTCAACCAATGAGAAGTCGGCGGCCATTTTGAAAATTGGTTTTTTTCGAAAAAAAAATGTGGGATGCACAACTGCATGTTATACTGATCATGTATACCAAGTTTCGTTAAAATCGGAGTAGTACTTTAGGAGGAGTTGTCCGGACAAGTCTCGACCAATGAGAAGTCGGCGGCCATTTTGAAAATTGGTTTTTCGAAAAAAAAAATTGTGGGATGCACAACTACATGTTATACTGATCATGTATACCAAGTTTCATTAAAATCGGAGCAGTACTTTAGAAGGAGTTGTCCGGACAACTATTGCGTGACAGACAGACGGACGGACGGACAGACAGACGGACAGACGGACGGACGGACGGAGGGTAAACCTATAGTCCCCCCGTTTTTCAAACGGCAGGGGACTAATAAGGGTCTAACAATGTTTTACTGGAAATATTTAATTTCTATCTTTAAATTAACACTTGCCTCTAAATTTTATATTTGACCCCATTTCCATAAATGTTGAAGCAATATACCAAAGTGACATGAATTCTGGTAACAAAATACATAAAATATGGAAGTGTAACAAGAGGAATGATTTACAACAAAATACTGCTTAAGAACTGGTATTACTGTATGTGATGGTATCAAATCCTACCAAGCATAAATTTCATAGAGATCGGATGAAAACAAAGACAGAATATCTCCAGATTAAAATAGTGAAATAAAGAGCTTTTATGTATCTCAACTTACATCAATCATAACGTTTGCAAATAAATTGTCATGTCAAAATGTGTGTAAGGAAAATTGTGACGGATGTATAAAAACAATGTCATCATAAGGTTTAAGTCACTTTTTATTGTATATTTCTAGCAGTTCTTTACAGAATCGGTGGAGAGGAAATCCCATCACGTTGTAATAATCGCCATAGATCCCTTCCACCAAGGATGCTCCGATTGCCTGGATGCCGTAGCCACCTGCTTTGTCCCTGTCAAAAAGGGAAGAAAATCCTTATTTAGTTTATTTTTGTTAAACATCCTATTAACAGACAGGGTCATTTAAGGATGTGCCAGGTTTTGGAGGTGGAGGAAAGCTGGAGTACCATGAGAAAAACCATTGGCCTATGGTCAGTACCAGGTAACTGCCCTATGTGGGTTTCGAAGTCGCAAACCCAGAGGTGGAGGGCTAGTGAAAAAGTGTCTGGGCACCTTAACCACTTGGCCACTGCGGCCCCTAAAAAATCATTAAAAAGCGGTGCCCACCAGATATAATTTAAAGCAATGTCTTAAAATTTCTATTTTTTTTGGTATGCTCGGTCCATTAAATCCAACATGCTAACCTGAATGAGTTATAGTTGTGGGATCACGAGTCATGACATTAGAAGTCAAATGTGCACATCAGATGTAAAGACTTTCCTTATTAAAGTAAAGTTTTCTCTGTTTTCTTCAATAATACCTGTTCATCATAACTTCATTTACCTTTTATATTATACTACCCTCATTGTCACACAGAACAAAAACTTATTGTTTAAAGGGCCTAGGCCTAGATGGTTAGTTATAAGAACTTGCACTCAATCCCTTTGATGTATTGAATATCAATAAAACATGTTTTAATGAATAATTTATTAATATATTCTAAGTAATGGTGCAATTTATTGATCACTAGAATGTGCACACCATTTACATGTATTATAGGGTTTAAGCAGTCATTACTATTTAAAGGGAGATAACTCTAGAATAATATAACCTCTGAAAACTAGATGCTCCTTAAAATACTGACAAAAGCACCTTTCTTTTATGCTATCCAGTAGGTTTGTCAATTTCAAAAGGTAGCATTTCAGACATAAATCTGAAGTGATCTACATATGTTGATACAGACCTTGAAACTCCTTGTTAAAGCCCATCAGAAAGTAAATTAACATTGATAGAAACTTTGATCAATTGTAAATTGTTGTTTAACATTTTCATTGCACCATTATCAATGTCCCATGAAAGGTGCATACAAATTGATGATGTAGCATCATAGCAAGCTTATCGGAACTATATTTTGTATGAAATCAACATCGTAAGGTGTAAAGTATCTGCTACAGCCTTATCGCAACTGTCATCCGCCGTCCCAAGTTGTTGTTTACATACGTTTGGATTTGGTTCACACTTTGATTGGAAAACAGGGTAAGAGAAAAATAATCATTCACTCCTTTTTGGGATGAGATTGGGGGATATCAACCCTCGGGGGAGATTGTTAAGTTACCAAACACTCGGTAAGCCTCGTGTTTGGGAATTTAACAATCTCCTTCCTTGGGTTGAGATCCCCCCCATCTCATCCCAAAAGGGGTGAAAGATTCTATCAATCCCATCCCCTAGCAACCACAGGGTCACCCCGTGAAGTATGTAAGAATACTCATAATATGACTGACTGAGGATGCAACAACGGCCACATCCAATTATGGAACATTCCGAGCCATACACATGTATCAAAACATATGTCTCCTCATTAGCCATTCCATCTCCCAGTAACATGAACTATTCTTTTCCCCTTTTTTATAAAAAAAAAAGATACACACAAACTTTAAACTGCGTGTTATTTTCCTGGAGGTCTATCCACTTTCAGGCGAGTCATACAATAACAATACCACCCAGAGCAACATTGCCCCACCCTATGCCACCCTCTGCCACATTGCCCCACCCTATGCGACCCTCTGCCATATTGCCCCACCCTGCGCCACCCTATATAAAGGGCTGCAGACTCCACTCACTTAACCTCTGATAAGTTAAGTCTTAGTAACGAAACCGGTGAGGTATTATACTAAGTGGACGATATGTTCCCTACACAACACAGAAAGCATGTTAGTGTCTTTTTCCCAGTCAGTTTTTTTTTATGTAAGAATACTCAGTCCGTCATTTCAGAAACTAAACTGCTATGGTCCAACCGTTTTAACAGATTAACAAGAACAGCTCCATAGAAATGTGATCAATACAATTATGTCAATGGTGATGTAGAATGTGTCTCAAAACATTATTTTCAATACACTACTCCTAAAATATTCATTATAAACAAGAGATCCCAGAGGGATCTTGGCGCCCACCATTGAATGATCTTCATAGGTACCATGTCAGATTGATCTTTTCTCTACTTTTCCCTTCATTTTACTAATCTGTGCAAATTGAGACATCCCTCCAGTACTTTTCACACAAGGGAACCTAGCTATATAAGAAATTTGAGATTAAACGATAATGGCTGTTTGTTTGCCAGGTTGTTTTCAGGACACAAGGTACCAAGGGGAACCTACTTATGAAATTTGAGAAAGATCCATTCAGTACTTTGAGTTATAGAGATAACAAACTTCAATTGTCAAAATCCAAGATGGCGGTCTGTCGGCCATGTTGTTTTCCAATTGATCTCAAAATACAATAAGCATAATGAGGCACCAAGGGGAACCTCCATATGAACTTTGAGAAAGATCCATTCAGTACTTTCTCAGGAATAGCGATAACAAACTTCAATTGTCAAAATCCAAGATGGCTGCCTGTCGGCCATGTTATTTTCAGATTGGTCTCAAAATGCAATATGCATAACTAGGCACCAAGGGAAACTTACATATGAAATTTGAGAAAGATCCATTCAGTACTTTCTCAGAAATAGTGATAACAAACTTCAATTGTCAAAATCCAAGATGGCTGCCTGTCAGCCATGTTGTTTTCTGATTGGTCTCAAAACGCAATATGCATAACAAGGCACCAAGGGAAACTTACATATGAAATTTGAGAAAGATCCATTCAGTACTTTCTCAGAAATAGTGATAACAAACTTCAATTGTCAAAGTCCAAGATGGCTGCCTGTCGGCCATGTTGTTTTCTGATTGGTCTCAAAACGCAATATGCATAACAAGGCACCAAGGGAAACCTACGTATGAAATTTCAGAAAGATCCATTCAGTACTTTCTCAGAAATAGTGATAACAAACTTCAATTGTCAAAATCCAAGATGGCTGCCTGTCGGCCATGTTGTTTTCTGATTGGTCTCAAAACGCAATATGCATAACTAGGCACCAAGGGAAACCTACGTATGAAATTTCAGAAAGATCCATTCAGTCCTTTCTCAGAAATAGTGATAACAAACTGAAATTGTCAAAATCCAAGATGGCTGCCTGTCAGCCATGTTGTTTTCTGATTGGTCTCAAAACGCAATATGCATAACTAGGCACCAAGAGAAACTTGCATGTGAAATTTAAGAAAGATCCCTTAAACACTTTCTCAGAAATCGTGATAACAAACTTCAATTGTCAAAATCCAAGATGGCTGCCTGTCGGCCATGTTGTTTTCTGATTGGTCTCAAAACGCAATATGCATAACAAGGCACCAAGGGAAACCTACGTATGAAATTTCAGAAAGATCCATTCAGTACTTTCTCAGAAATAGTGATAACAAACTTCAATTGTCAAAATCCAAGATGGCTGCCTGTCGGCCATGTTGTTTTCTGATTGGTCTCAAAACGCAATATGCATAACTAGGCACCAAGGGAAACCTACGTATGAAATTTCAGAAAGATCCATTCAGTCCTTTCTCAGAAATAGTGATAACAAACTGAAATTGTCAAAATCCAAGATGGCTGCCTGTCAGCCATGTTGTTTTCTGATTGGTCTCAAAACGCAATATGCATAACTAGGCACCAAGAGAAACTTGCATGTGAAATTTAAGAAAGATCCCTTAAACACTTTCTCAGAAATCGTGATAACAAACTTCAATTGTCAAAATCCAAGATGGCTGCCTGTCGGCCATGTTGTTTTCTGATTGGTCTCAAAACGCAATATGCATAACTAGGCACCAAGGAAAACTTACATATGAAATTTCAGAAAGATCCATTCAGTACTTTCTCAGAAATAGTGATAACAAACTTCAATTGTCAAAATCCAAGATGGCTGCCTGTCGGCCATGTTGTTTTCTGATTGGTCTTAAATCGCAATATGCATAACAAGGCACCAAGGGGAACCTACATATGAAATTTGAGAAAGATCCCTTCAGCACTTTCTCAGAAATAGCAATAACAAACTTCAATTGTGAAATTCCAAGATGGCTGCCTGTCGGCCATGTTGATTTCAGATTGGTCTCAAAACGCAATATGCATAACTAGGCACCAAGGGGAACCTACATATGAAATTTGAGAAAGATCCCTTCATTACTTTCTCAGAAATAGCGATAACAAACTTAAATTGTCAAAATCCAAGATGGCTGCCTGTCGGCCATGTTGATTTCAGATTGGTCTCAAAACGTAATATGCATAACTAAGCACCAAGGGGAACATACATATGAAATTTGAGAAAGATCCCTTCAGTACTTTCTCAGAAATAGCGATAACAAACTTCAATTGTCAAAATCCAAGATGGCTGCCTGTCGGCCATGTTGATTTCAGATTGGTCTCAAAACGCAATATGCATAACTAGGCACCAAGGGGAACCTACTTATGAAATTTGAGAAAGATCCATTCAGTACTTTCTCAGAAATAGCGATAACAAACATCAATTGTCAAAATCCAAGATGGCTGCCTGTCGGCCATGTTGTTTTCAGATTGGTCTCAAAACGCAATATGCATAACTAGGCACCAAGGGGAACCTACAAATGAAATTTGAGAAAGATCCCTTCAGTACTTTCTGAGAAATAGCGATAACAAGAATTGTTTACGGACGGAGGGACGGACGGACGGAGGGACGGACGGACGGACGGACGGAGGGACGGACGGACGACGGACCACGGACGCAGGGCGATTTGAACAGCCCACCATCTGATGATGGTGGGCTAATAAACAGAACTAAATTTGAATATCAATTTAAGTATACAATTTTTTAACTTATATTTATTTGTCAAGGAAAATTCTACTACCTGTAAAATATTTTCACACATATGATGGTCTACATATATGATGGACCTGGCCACAATACACTTTTAACCTTGTTAGTTTAGAGGGCCTGGCCCCTGGGTAATTATAGACAGACATATTTTTGTTAGTTTGGAGGGCTGGCCCCTGGTAATTATAGACAGACATATTTTTGTTAGTTTGGAGGGCCTGGCCCCTGGGTAATTATAGACAGACATATTTTTGTTAGTTTGGAGGGCCTGGCCCCTGGGTAATTATAGACAGACATATTTTTGTTAGTTTGGAGGGCCTGGCCCCTGGGTAATTATAGACAGACATATTTTTGTTAGTTTGGAGGGCCTGGCCCCTGGGTTATTATAGACAGACATATTTTTGTTAGTTTGGAGGGCTGGCCCCTGGGTAATTATAGACAGACATATTTTTGTTAGTTTGGAGGGCCTGGCCCCTGGGTAATTATAGACAGACATATTTTTGTTAGTTTGGAGGGCCTGGCCCCTGGGTAATTATAGACAGACATATTTTTGTTAGTTTGGAGGGCCTGGCCCCTGGGTAATTATAGACAGACATATTTTTGTTAGTTTGGAGGGCTGGCCCCTGGGTAATTATAGACAGACATATTTTTGTTAGTTTGGAGGGACTGGCCCCTGGGTAATTATAGACAGACATATTTTTGTAAGTTTGGAGGACAGGCCCCTGGGTAATTATAGACAGACATATTTTTGTTAGTTTGGAGGGCCTAGCCCCTGGGTAATTATAGACAGACATATTTTTGTTAGTTTGGAGGGCCTGGCCCCTGGGTAATTATAGACAGACATATTTTTGTTAGTTTGGAGGGACTGGCCCCTGGGTAATTATAGACGGACATATTTTTGTTAGTTTGGAGGGCCTAGCCCCTGGGTAATTATAGACAGACATATTTTTGTTAGTTTGGAGGGCCTGGCCCCTGGGTAATTATAGACAGACATATTTTTGTTAGTTTGGAGGGCCTGGCCCCTGGGTAATTATAGACAGACATATTTTTGTTAGTTTGGAGGGCCTGGCCCCTGGGTAATTATAGACAGACATATTTTTGTTAGTTTGAAGGTGAGTAATTATTGGTGAGTCTGACCCCTGAGCTGATATTTAGAGACTAACTATCATAATGGTAATTATTGGTGAGTCTGACCCCTGAGCTGATATTTAGAGAATAACTTTGGTAATTATTGGTGAGTCTGACCCTTGAGCTGATATTTAGAGACTAACTTTGGTAATTATTGGTGAGTCTGACCCTTGAGCTGATATTTAGAGACTAACTTTGGTAATTATTGGTGAGTCTGACCCTTGAGTTGTTATTTAGAGAATAACTATGGTAATTATTGGTGAGTCGGACACTTGAGCTGATATTCAGAGACTAACTTTGGTAATTATTGGTGAGTCTGACACTTGAGCTGATATTTAGAGACTAACTTTGGTAATTATTGGTGAGTCTGACCCTTGAGTTGTTATTTAGAGACTAACTTTGGTAATTATTGGTGAGTCTGACCCTTGAGTTGTTATTTAGAGACTAACTATGGTAATTATTGGTGAGTCTGACACTTGAGTTGTTATTTAGAGACTAACTATGGTAATTATTGGTGAGTCTGACACTTGAGTTGTTATTTAGAGACTAACTATGGTAATCAAAGTGTTAACAATCATAATTACATGCATTCTCCTGTGTCTATGTAAGCATTGACGATCTCTGGGGTTAACTTAGCCATCATCACATCTGTTGACTCGTGGAACTGTGTCATCAATAAGTTCTCATAGCCCTCAACTTTTGATCCGGTAAAAGCTGAAAATTAAGGACAATTTTACTAGTAATGATAGTACCAGTAAAAAGCATACATGTAAACAACATTTACATGTATACTAAAAGGAGTTCTGATTTGATTTAAAATCAATGATTTGACATTTACATAGAAAATTAAGACTTTTCAAAAAATTATTTCTATTAGATTCAGCCTGAAGTCAAACATACAAAGAACATAGAGATAGTGTGACCTACCTGTAAATTTTTGTGACCTAAAAAGTATGACCTACCTGTAGATTTTGTGACCTAGATAGTGTGACCTGTCTGTAGACAGTGTGACCTACTTGTAGATAGTGACACCGTCCTGTAGTGTGACCTACATGTTGATGATATGACATATATGTACAAAGTGTGACCTACCTGTAGATAGTGTGACCTACAATAGCTGTAAATAATGTGACCTGCCTGTAGATAGTGTGACCTACAGGTAGACAGTGTGACCAACCTGTTGATGATGTGACCTACCTATAAATAGTGTGACCCAACTGTTGATGGTGTGACCTACCTGTAGATAATGTGACTGACCTGAAGATTGTGACCTACTAGTTGATGGTGTGACCTACTAGTGGATGGTGTTACCTACCTGTAGATAATGTCACATACCTGTAAATAGTGTGACATACCTGAAGATTGTGACCTATCTATAAATAGCGTGACATACCTGAAGATTGTGACCTATCTATAAATAGTGTGACCTACCTTTAGATACTGTGACCTACCTGTAGAATTCACAGGACACACTAATGTAACACCTGTACACACTGAATGCTTTCTGTCACTAAATCTAGAAATGAAAATGTTGCAATTGATATAAAGTCATACTAATTCAACTAAGCACATGTACAAAACTTATTTATATGAAACATGATAAGAAAAGAGGGGCTTAAACCCACTATTAATTCAAAATCTACCCAGTCATTCCTGACTAGAAGCGACTTAAAGAAATAATTGCCAGATGGATTAGACATGGCAAAAGCTCGCTCCAGTTCATTGTACCAGATGGACTAGGAAATATAATGCTGAAACTGATGGTCTTTACACTGAAAAATTGTCATAAAGCTTAAGGTTCTCACTCAATTTGTTAATAACATGTTTCTTTCTTGTGATGATTAACACAACATATATATCATACTTAAACAAATATTTGTGGTTTGAAGCTGCTAAGATTGTTGGATGTCGTCAAATAAAAATAATTGGTGACACAGCTTATAACATAAATATGCATATAGTAAACAACTATGTTATATCTATAACCTAATTCATGGTTTTTGTTTTTACACAAACAACAGAAATCCCTGTAAGATTATTATTACATGTATACATAATACATATATAATGATACAAACAGTAAAGGGAGGTAACTCTGATAACAAAACTGGTAAAAAGGTTATTACACAACATTTTACCTGATACTACTCACCTCATTATCATATTGAATGCATCCTGGCGGTCTTTTGGTTTTTCAAATATCATGTTATCTTGTTTTACCACAGTATCAGCACTGATAATCAAATCCGGTGATCCCTAAATAAGGAGGTAAAAGAAAGGAACAATGAAAATAAAAGGCCTGTTGGTCTCTTCCGCTTGGCTATAGGAAAATTTGCACCAGGCTGACCGAGTATAGTGACATTACTCTCTCTACCTTAACGCTACTACCCAGGCTGATCATGGTGACATTACTCTCTCTACCTTAACGCTACTACCCAGGCTGACCGAGTATAGTGACATTACTCTCTACCTTAACACTACTACCCAGGCTGATTGTGGTGACATTACTCTCTCTACCTTAACACTACTACCCAGGCTGATCGTGGTGACATTACTCTCTCTACCTTAACACTACTACCCAGGCTGATCGTGGTGACATTACTCTCTCTACCTTAACGCTACTACCCAGGCTGATTGTGGTGACATTACTCTCTCTACCTTAACACTACTACCCAGGCTGATCGTGGTGACATTACTCTCTCTACCTTAACTCTACTACCCAGGCTGATCGTGGTGACATTACTCTCTCTACCTTAACACTACTACCCAGGCTGATCGTGGTGACATTACTCTCTCTACCTTAACACTACTACCCAGGCTGATCGTGGTGACATTACTCTCTCTACCTTAACACTACTACCCAGGCTGATCCTGGTGACATTACTCTCTCTACCTTAACACTACTACCCAGGCTGATCCTGGTGACATTACTCTCTCTACCTTAACACTACTACCCAGGCTGATCGTGGTGACATTACTCTCTCTACCTTAACACTACTACCCAGGCTGATCGTGGTGACATTACTCTCTCTACCTTAACACTACTACCCAGGCTGATCGTGGTGACATTACTCTCTCTACCTTAACACTACTACCCAGGCTGATCGTGGTGACACTACTCTCTCTACCTTAACACTACTACCCAGGCTGATCGTGGTGACATTACTCTCTACCTTAACACTACTACCCAGGCTGATCGTGGTGACATTACTCTCTCTACCTTAACACTACTACCCAGGCTGATTGTGGTGACATTACTCTCTCTACCTTAACACTACTACCCAGGCTGATCGTGGTGACATTACTCTCTCTACCTTAACACTACTACCCAGGCTGATCGTGGTGACATTACTCTCTCTACCTTAACACTACTACCCAGGCTGATCGTGGTGACATTACTCTCTCTACCTTAACACTACTACCCAGGCTGATCGTGGTGACATTACTCTCTACCTTAACACTACTACCCAGGCTGATCGTGGTGACATTACTCTCTCTACCTTAACACTACTACCCAGGCTGATCGTGGTGACATTACTCTCTCTACCTTAACACTACTACCCAGGCTGATCGTGGTGACATTACTCTCTCTACCTTAACACTACTACCCAGGCTGATCGTGGTGACACTACTACCCAGGCTGATCGTGGTGACATTACTCTCTCTACCTTAACACTACTACCCAGGCTGATCGTGGTGACACTACTCTCTCTTCCTTAACACTACTACCCAGCCTGATCGTGGTGACATTACTCTCTCTACCTTAACACTACTACCCAGGCTGATCGTGGTGACATTACTCTCTCTACCTTAACACTACTACCCAGGCTGATCGTGGTGACACTACTCTCTCTACCTTAACACTACTACCCAGGCTGATCGTGGTGACATTACTCTCTACCTTAACACTACTACCCAGGCTGATCGTGGTGACATTACTCTCTACCTTAACACTACTACCCAGGCTGATCGTGGTGACATTACTCTCTCTACCTTAACACTACTACCCAGGCTGATCGTGGTGACATTACTCTCTCTACCTTAACACTACTACCCAGGCTGATTGTGGTGACATTACTCTCTCTACCTTAACACTACTACCCAGGCTGATCGTGGTGACATTACTCTCTCTACCTTAACACTACTACCCAGGCTGATCGTGGTGACATTACTCTCTTTACCTTAACACTACTACCCAGGCTGATCGTGGTGACATTACTCTCTACCTTAACACTACTACCCAGGCTGATCGTGGTGACATTACTCTCTCTACCTTAACACTACTACCCAGGCTGATCGTGGTGACACTACTCTCTCTACCTTAACGCTACTACCAAGGCTGATCGTGGTGACATTACTCTCTCTACCTTAACACTGCTACCCAGGCTGATCGTGGTGACATTACGCTCTCTACCTTAACACTACTACCCAGGCTGTCCAAGTACACCAGTCGTCCCACTCAAAACATGCTGAGTGCTAAGCAAGAGTAGCAACTACCATTTTTAAAGACTGAGGTATGTCTCAGCCAAGGAAAAGAACCCTTGGAAAGCCTTCCTCACAGGGGCAAACGCTCAACTAATGGCTAAAAGTGAAGCATTGTCAAGGGAGACATTAGGAAGAAAGTTGTTAAGAAAGAAGAGAAAAGATAAGATCCCTAGTCACCTCTTACGATCATGCTATTGGGACAGCAGGTACGAATCTTACACCCTACCTGCAGGGCAATCTCAATCTATACTTATACTTGGTATGGACCAAAATGGCACCAAATCTATTAAAGGAATAGCGTATGAAAATATACTGCCCTCACTGGGGCTTCAACTAATGGCCTCTTGCTTTCTAAAAAAAAACATCCAATCACTAAGCTAAAGGAAAATTCCCCCCAGTCTGAGCTATTTAAGGCTACTGTGTACTCTTGACATTTACAATCGACAACAGCTTCTTAACAAGAAGTTTCAGATCTTAATTAGAAGCCTTATATATATACCCAAGACAGAAATCAAGATTTTTAAAAAATGTTTTGACAAAAGATTGAACGTTTAATAATATGCCGAATACAGATAAAGATATCCGGCCACAAACATCATACCATGACATCAGACAAGGCTGCTGACATTTTAAACCATCCCAATTTGAACAGCGCAGAACAAAACATATTAAGATATATATGTATTCCAATAACACATGACATCCTTGCCTATGATGTGGTATGTACATTGTCGATACACCAGTGTCAATCCTCTAGTCTGATGAATTTGATCAAACCAACCTTCAGATTTAAAAAAAACAATACTGACATGATACCTACATCTCCAATACAAAGTCTCTGAGCCACCTCCAACGCCTTCTGTTTAGCCGTCTCTCGTACATATTCAATTGGAGGAAGACTTTTGTCAATGTTTTCCTCAAATGTCGATGGGACTACATCAAATACCATTCCCTGAAGCATAAAAATGTGTTAGATAACCACTTAAATCAGCACAGTCTGAACGTTTGCAGTTACCACTGTTAGAGTAAACTTTTTTTTATCTATCAATAATTGTGATGGGAATTTCAACTCTTAAATCTGCATGATCCATATTAAATCCATGATTTAGTTAAACTGCTTTTTTTTTTAAACAAATTTTCCTAGAATAATCATTGACTTATATATGGCTGCCATGTAACATGGTCTAGACTGGTCCATGAAACATTGAAATATACAATGACAGAAAAGAATATCATTTTATTATCATTTTGATATTAAAGAGGCTTGCCCGCAGCGAGATCAGAAAAATTGGCTAATAGAAAAAGATTTTTTACACATGACAGATTGTTGGAATTGTTGAGTTTTTCATTTTATTTTCCTTATAAAACGCTGAAAAGTGATATTAAAACCTCATTTTTTAAATATTATTTATTTAATCGCAACCCGCAATAAGTCCCCACTATACAGTGGAGTCTAATTTGATTGACACATCAAAGAAACAAGCACGTGCACAGTGCCGCACAGTGATAACTTCAAAGGCAGTGGCGATTTACAAAGAAGATTTGCCTTTATATTCCATACATTTCCCTCTCAGGTTGAGTTTTAAAACGTCTTTTAAATACATATTCTGTAATTGTTTTCAAGAAATAAAGTCGGAAAGCCTCTAATTTTGTCACATAGAAACGTGTACTGAAGTTTATTTAGTGATCAGAGATGTGCCGTTTACCGGTCCGTCTGCGGGTAAGCCTCTTTTAATATATTTTGAATTCATAATAAAAATAATGTCCAGTTTGCATTAAGATCCCCGTGCCTCAGAAAGTTTAGGCATTGCATTTCAAATACTACTGGGATTTGGGAGTTTTTTCGATGGGTTATGTGAGGCAGAAAAATCATCTACACCAAGACACACAAGTGCAAAAGAAGTAAAACTGGCCAAAATGAGTCATAGGCCATCACACTTAACCACAGGTGTAAAATACACATGCAAAACCTAAGCAGTGTTGCAAATCCATTTAAAATTATATAAGTCTGGAATAATGGAGCATTTAAAAAAATCACCCTCAACTCTGACATATCAAGATACATTCGTGCCTTCGGACTATCAGACATTCGGAGTAAAGGGCATTCGTAATATAATATTGTCACCGGGAACACCAGTATCATAACCGTTACATAAAAGTTTAAAATGTAATACATTTTTGTTTATATATTAAGTAATAATTAATCGATATTTCACGAATGGTCTCTGATGTAACGATAACAGGTCTCTGGTGGCAAAGAATCGAAATGTAAAACTTATGCAAAAATGCACAAGGGTTATGAAATAGAGTCTGGAGTGGTGAAATGGTTCGTTTGAAAATGAAAGTAGGATTTAGTACAGTACAAGTTTGACAAGCAATTTCGATTTTATAACTTACGACATGGTTTTGCAGAATTGTTTTCCTTCGTGGAGATCCACTCGCTAAAACAATTTTGTGGGAATTTAGTGAAGATATAATCGATTGCAACATCATGGAGTTTTCAGCTACATGTATCTATCATCAGTATGATCAGAATCGCACGATGCCACGAAATGTCATACGGCTAATGTTCCGAAGCTATCCACTCCAAACTAACTTACATTTATCGACTATAGCTGTCTGATTTCTATGTTAGTTACACGTATTATATACATGTTGTTGTTTTTTAACTCCGAAATCATCTTTTAAATATGAACAATTTAGTAATATATTTCTAAAAAAAATAAAATTATTTTAACAACATCACGCGGCTGTGGAAAGCATATCGGAAGTTCAAATGGCTTGGGACGTAAAAGTGTATGCTTTCTTTATGGAAATAAATGGTTATTACAATCAGAGACATATATATATGTCTCTGTTACAGTTATGTCGAAATCAGTACGAATTGCCAGTATTTTATCTCTAAAAAAATTAACTGAAGGATTTCGGCGCTAAATGTAAGTATAGGGACGTCCATTAACTGAATGGCATCCGAATAAAAAATATTCATCAATCCTTACTTGTACATTTGTAAGTTACATTTGTAGTTATAAGCTGCATATCATCTGCGGGCAAAACATTTACTACGGGGGTCAGCGCAGACTAAATCCAGTAAGAGTGGTATTAACGTAGTTCTTTATAAGTCATGTGTAATACAATAAAAAAACAATATACATGTATACAGTAGCTGGTATCTCTGAGACATTATATTGCAACTATCAACGGCATAGCAGGAACAACACTTTATAGAGAATCACATACATGTAGCTTACAATCACTAGCTAAATATATGCTGTATACCGGAAACAGCCCATAACATAAATGAACTTCCTAGAGTTACTTGAAATAAAAAGGATATGTAAGGGATGCATGATATATACATAGGAGATGTCCTTTAGGTGGAGTACATGAAACAACGAAAAAGTAACGATTTACATCCGAATCCAGGTCCTGATGACCATTATAAACACATAAAGACATTTCCATTTTCATCTAAATATTCGTAGCCTAAGGAATAAGTTATCCTGTCTAGAACATGTAGCATCCGAGTTTGATGTAGTCTGTATTACAATGACAATGTTTTATTCTCATAAACATATAAAGTGTAGAGAATTATATACATACAATATTGTACAGGACATATGATATAATACATGGATACATTTGTTAAGCAAGTGATTATCTTAAATATTGTTGAGTCGAATACTTATTTGTTCAATTAATTTCACAAGTGATTTCAATTCATCGTCTACTACAAAATTAAAAAGTGTATTAAATTTGAATGTACTTGGTCTTTCATAATAGTATCTAGATCATGAGTAGATGTATATTTTTTTCTGTTTAATGCTATTTGATGATCGCTACAATTAAATAAATAATGGAATTCGTCTCCTATTTCATTCAGGTTACACAGACTACAGATTCTAGTTTCTCTTGGGATGTTATTCCATCTTCCGTATTCAATCGTTAATTTAATGTTACAAGTTCGAAAGTGTACAATAGGAATTGGCTAGCTTAGGAGACTCACCTTGATCAGTGTTGATATATCGATAAGAGGTGATGGTATCCTTTAGATAATTATAACATCATAACATGGTCCGTAAAGACCGTGGTACCCCGGTTGGGGAAATTAGTGTTTACACGTCCAACCTCCTATGCACACGTCGTAGAGCTGACTTAGAATTTCATATAGGTGAAGTTGTGTGGACTGAGATCCAGTTTCCAAACAAGAAATATCTATTATGTACTGTCTATAGACCTCCGAACTGTATTCAAGCGTTCTGGAATTCTTTTCGATTCTCTGTAGAAACAGCCATGAACGAAACTTCATTTGTTGTAATAGTTGGTGATATAAATGTTGACCTTCTAACAGTAGACACTAATCGCTCTCTCTTGGATGTAATAGACAGACCGACAAGAATAGGGCGCACGAGCAGTACACGCCTTGACCCTATTTTTCTATCGGACACGTGTACCTACACATTATATTATCCGACACTATCGACATAGACCGCGACATCTCAGACCACCAAGTGACATTTGTTGAACTGACTATAGGGTCAAATATCATTAGGAATTATAAACGGAACATTTTATGTTATAACGACGCAAATTTTGAACATTTTAATAATAAGCTTCAGGAAACTAACTGGAATGAAATTTTTTTTCTACGACCCCTACTCCAGACGATATGTGTAACGTATTTACCATCAAATTTCTAGAAATAGCTAGAGAATGTATTCCCTCAAAATTAGTAACAATTAGACCTAACGATAAACCGTGGTTCGACTCGGAATTGGGACGTGAAATTAGAAAAAGGGCCAGACTGCTTCACAAATTTAAATCCAGTTCCACTCCTCAAAATTTGAACAACTTTAGAAAGCAACGAAATAGAGTCAATAATCTAAAAAAAAATGGAAGAAAGAATTTTTTTATGCGAACATCAATGGGATTTTAGATAGTTATAGTGAAACGAATAATAGAAACTTTTGGAAACTTGTTCGCAGATTAATAAAATCATCTGACACATCAAATTTTATTCCACCACTAGGGAGTGCGACCGGAAATATAGAAATGGACGATGACATAAAGACAAATCTACTAAATTGACTACTTTGTTTCTATATCAACTATCGACGATACTCGTACTGTTGTACCTATTATTGAATCAAGAACTGGCTCTATCACAGGCGCTTGCATAGAAAATGCGATTTAAAAAAAAAAATAAAATAAAATAATATGACAGTGGTATGTGTAATCTGTTAAGCTCATATGAGATTACACATACCACTGTCATATTAATTTTTTTTTTTTTTTTTTGAAAATCGCATTTTCTATGCAAGCGCCTGTGGGCTCTATAATTCCTGACATACCTTTCAATATAAATAACATCACTGACATGCTCAATACATTAAAACATGGTAAAGCTGTAGGTATTGATACAATAAGTCACATTATGCTTAAAAACACTGCTAATTCAGTTTTTATCCTTTGTCGCTAATCTTTCGCACTTCTCTGGAAGCTGGTTCTTTCCCCACACAATGGAAACATGCTCTGGTAATGTCGATTTTTAAAAAAGGAGATAAACAAGATCCTTCCAATTATAGACCTATTGCTTTACTTTGCACTATAGGCAAAGCGTTCGAAAGAGTAGTAGCTAAAATTATCTTATATATAAATATCAGTCAGGTTTCCAACCAGGCCATTCCACTGTTCACCAGCTCATAGAAATTTACCATAAAATATGTGAAAATATGGGGAAAAAACAACCTACCTGTCTAGTTTTCTGTGATACTTCCAGGGCTTTCGACAGAGTGTGACATACGGGGTTGGAAGTGAAATTAAAGAGTTATGGTATATCTGGCAAGTTGCTGGACTGGTTGATGGACTATGTGGCGGATAGAAAGCAACAGGTATTTTTTTGGTAAAGTAAATCTGCTGTAAAATATACAAATGCCGAGGTGCCTCAGGGCTCCGTCCTAGGCCTACTTTTATTCATCATATATATTAATGATATAACTGACACTATACATGTAGTTAGCTTCTCAAAACTTTTTGCTGACGATACATCT
This sequence comes from Pecten maximus, assembly GCF_902652985.1. Classification (NCBI taxonomy): domain Eukaryota; kingdom Metazoa; phylum Mollusca; class Bivalvia; order Pectinida; family Pectinidae; genus Pecten; species Pecten maximus. The sequence continues at coordinate 29,894,098 of NC_047020.1, read as the reverse complement.
CTTCTATGTTCCGATCAATCTCCGCAACTTATTGAACATACCATTAATAATGATCTTTCTGAAATACAATGTTGGGCTAAGAAGTGGTTGGTTAAATTTAATCCTTCAAAAACTGAGGCATTGCTTTTCTCTAATAATGAGCTAGATCATGTAATTGATATACATTTTAATGAGGTAAGTATTGAATTTGTAAACTACTTTAAGCATCTAGGAGTATATATCGATTCAAATTGTAAGTGGAGCTATCATATAGAACACATCAGTAAAACTGTCGCAAAACAAGTAGGTGTCCTTCGTAAATTGAAATATATCCTTACTAAAAGAACATTAAATATAATATATAGATCCTTTATTCTCCCGGTTTTAGAATATTGTTGTGAACTTTGGGACGGTTGCTCTATTGCGACGCAGAAAGGTTAGACAAATTACAACTTGAGGCTGGCCGCATTGTCACTGGTCTACCTTCTTATACAAGCAGACAATCACTCTATACTGAAACGGGTTGCAGTGGCGTAGGAAGTCGTCAAAAAGTGGGGGGGCAAAATTTTGTTTAACCTTAAATTTTACACACTAAACAAATCGTATGCCATCTCCGCAAAATTAGCCAATAATTATCATTTCAACATCCCATGATAGTTTTGATAATTTATGTAGTACAAAATAAGTTATTTACGGAAATCAGAATATATATATTAAATATAGCAAAACATGAATCACCAGGCCCGCCCAGGGCGGGGGTCCAGTAATTTAGTAATAATGCGAGCGCCGTAGGCGGGAGCCGATTTTTTTCCCTTTTTGCGAGAGGTCTGGGGGCCGCCCAGCGGGTCCCAGGGTGGCGATATATTTATCGAAATGAATATATAAATTCGCGTTTTATCCCCTTTTTTGTATTTCCTCGAACCTGTCGGTAATAAGTATCACTCTATTCACGTTAAAACCGCGCATTCTTCTTCATGTTGTGTTTCTGTCTTTTTTCTCATTATGAACTCAATTAACTTCACAAATTATCATCAACTTATTGAATCTATGTGATGAAGTTGAGCAAAATTTCTTATAAAGATATAAATATTAACTTACCAGGCTGTTGCACAGGTCTGAGGATTGATATACTAGTATAAAAGTCGGAATGTTCCGGATGTACAAGATAAAGTTTTTATCGTTGCCTTCAAGAAAACATTATCGGTCCGGAAATATACAGATATTTATCGAAATGAATATATAAATTCGTGTTTTTTCCCCTTTTTTAGATTTTGGATGTCAAAAAGTGGGGGGGCAAAAAGATATGTTTGCCCCCCCACTGAAAAAAGTGGGGGGGCAATTGCCCCCCCTGCCCCCCCGCTTCCTACGCCACTGGGTTGGGAACCTTTAGCCCAGAGACGATCCCGTCGAAAACTCCAACTGTTCTTTAAGATACATAATCGTCTTACTCCTAATTATCTGAACACCCTACTCCCCCCTCTTGTTGCTAATAATTCGCAACACAATCCCCGTAATGCTGAAAACTATAACTTGCCAAACAACAGACTAGAGTCCTCTAACCTATCCTTCTTTCCCTCTACTATAAGACAGTGGAATATATTGCCTTTAAACATCGGTGTATCATTTTCTGTTTTTAAAAATGCCATTCACAACACAGACTTACCCCATGTACCAAATTTGTATTCCTATGGTGAAAGAAAAAATAATATTCTTCATACACGTTTAAGAAACCATGCTAGTACATTAACGAATCATCTATTTAGAGCCAATATTGTTGCTGATCAACGTTGTCATTGTAGCTTTCCTATTGGAGATACCTATCATTTCCTATTTAACTGTTATACTTATGTTGAACAAAGAATAATGCTCTTCCGTGAACTTAATTCATATATTCCTCCCACTGAGAACCTGCTTCTGTATGGAGATTCTAATACATCAGAACAGGAAAATGAATTCATTTTCATGCATACTCAGCAATATATCCAAGATGATTTTGTCCCCCCCCCCCCCCCCCCCCCCCCCCCCTTCTCTCAACTATGATGCTGTCAAATAATGATGTAAACATTTAAATATTGTTGTATAAGATCTTTTCCTATGCCGACGGCACATGAGAAACGAATAATAACGTATGGAATGACCAGGAGAACGACAATCAAAGCACAGGATGTGATGGACAATTGTACAAGCAGTGAGCTTAGAATAGTGATCAGTATTAACTTCTGCCGTCGGTGTAGGAAAAGATCAGCTACATTATGTAAAGATATGCTTCTTCAATCTCTCTCTCAGTTGAATAACTTTTGCCCAATCCCCTTGCTATGAAAAGGCAATAAAATATGTTTAAATCAATAAATCAAACGAAAATATAGCGAATGTCCATTAGGTGGATGACACCAAATAGAAAGAATATATAGTCCATTAGTAGGATGACACCAAATACAAAGAATATATAGGGGATGTCCATATGGTGGATGAAAAATTACAAAGAATACATATTGGGGATGTCCATTAGGTGGATGACACCAAATAGAAAGAATATATAGTCCATTAGGTGGATGGCAAAAAATACAAAGAATATATAAGGGATGTCCGCTAGGTGAATGACACCAAATACAAAGAATATATAGGGGATGTCCATTAGGTGGATGACACCAAATACAAAATAATATATATAGGGGATGTCCATTAGGTGGATAACACCAAATACAAAAAAATATATAGGGGATGTCCATTAGGTGGATGACACCAAATACAAAAAAATATATATAGGGGATGTCCATTAGGTGGGTGAAAAATTACAAAGAATACATATTGGGGATGTCCACTAGGTGGATGACACCAAATACAAAAAAATATATAGGGGATGTCCATTAGGTGGATGACACCAAATACAAAAAAATATATATAGGGGATGTCCATTAGGTGGAATACATCAAATACAAAGAAAAAATAGGTGTTTTCCATTGGGTGGATGACACCAAATACTAATAATATATAAGGGATGTCCATTAGGTGGATGACACCAAATACAAGGAAAATATAGGGGATGTCCATAAGATGGATGACACCAATTACAAAGAATATCAAGGGGATGTCCATTAGGTGGATGACGTCAAAAATAAAGTATATATTGGAAATGTCCATTAGGTGGATGTCACCAAATAGAAAGTATATATAGGGGATGTCCATTAGGTGGATTACACCAAATAGAAAGAACAAATAGTCCATTGGGCGGATAACACTAAATACAAAGAATATATAGGGGGTGTCCGTATGGTGCATGACAAAAATACAAAGAATATATTGGGGATGTCTATTAGGTGGATGCCAAAAAATACAAAAAGAATATATAAAAAGGGACAAAAGTCGATATTGTGAAGTTTTAAACGATTTTTAGCCATTTTGATTGAAAGTTCCATATTTTCTGAAACCATTGCCTCTACTTTGATACTTTGACAAATCTTTACAGATTTTTACAAATTTCAGATATTACACTTTAAAGTGGTATATTGTGTGATTTCCCCTTATTTATGTTATTAAATAATGCACAGAAAAAGTTCCTCACTGCTGCGAGAGTTACAGTTGATGGAATAATAAAAAGGCTAGTTGTTACAGCAAAACATATATACCGTATTGTAAGGTTATGGTGAAAATGTGCACTTTTCTGTCGGACTTTTACCTTTCTTATAAAATACAAAGTGCGACAATATGACTTGCGCAAGTCTAATAATACATAATATCAGGCCAACCTAATCGATAAACTATCTATATGAAACTACGAGGTGTTGTTTGTACCGATGTCCATTAGGGCCTGTTCGTTTATGCGGGCAAACCGGTTCATCAGTTTTTAAATATAATATTTCAAACATACATTTTGACGGACCTGCAAGTGTTAATACAGGCCTTGAGAGTCCTTTTCAAGGCTCGTCTGAAAACAATATAAAATCATCAGGTCCGTCTTTATTTCATAAACGAACAACACCGGTCGAACTGGTCCGTCCGTTTGGACCGCAAAAACGAAAACGGCCTGTTAGGTGGATTGGATTTTTAGGTCATTCTTGAACAGGTGGTCGGTCTATTGTGTTCGGAAAGTATTATTTGGAGACGTCATTAGTGATAAAATAACATGTTAAAATGAAAAGATTATTATATTATTACTAAGGAATTCGAAAAATTATTTCCATTCTTAATTTGATAGGCTAAAAAACTAGACTGTCCTAAACAACGCGATCCGTAACATTCACATCCGGTTTCACCGTCAGAGTAAATAATTATAGTACCCCAACAAAATCGGATAGACGTTTTTAGTAAAACCTGCCATTAAAACTTCCAAGAGACATAGAAGGAAGGTACTAATGACCTGATTTCCGACCTAAACTTTAAATAATGACCATATACAACGGAGTAAAAGTGAAGTCTGAATTTTAATGTTTAAAGTCTGTGCTTTTATTCCATAGCAAAATAACCACACATTTATGTTTGCTTCCCGAATCATCTGTTGAACTTAGATTCAACTAAAGGTATATAATAGCGTTTTTCCTAGATTTTAAGTTGTGAGGTATGGTATGGAATTTCGCATTAAAGATGATAGATAAATAAACTTCAATTTGTAAGAGTGATTCAGAGTCTTTTATATGCCATGGCGTCTCTCAATTATCCAAGAAAAAAGGTCTTCTTTCATTGACGATGCTTACATTATATATGTATTGATTACGTTTCTATATCTATATGACATTGTATACTGCTGGGGGGGGGGGGGGGGGGGGGGGGGGGGGGGGGGGGGGGGGGGGGGGGGGGGGGGGGGGGAATCGAAACAATTTGTTAATTTCAGAATACAATGCATAAAACCATTCCGATGGTTACAGGATAATAATTGTTTCAGTAAAAACAAGACACAATTGCATGATTTTTCGGCATTGCCGTATACTATTCTTTTGGCCCGGATATGACGCGACAGGTGGCGTTACTGGTCAAGATGAAGTATTTGATTGGTCAATGTAGCGGTAAATGCAAAATGCAGATATGCAGTTAAAAACGAAGTTAAGATTGAATGCAAGCCGAATAAGTGGATGTATCTTTTCAAATGACACATTTATAAAATTATATTCCTGATTCAAATGCAGTCTTATTATCACCAAAATTGATTCAAACTGATATAATTTTGTTATTTGTGCTGAAACACATTAGTTCGTTCATTTATTTCACCAGCAGTTTTATATTATAACCACCAGCATTAAAACTATGCCGTTTATCTTTTTAAAGATATTTCTTGTCATCATTATTATTATTTCAAACCATTCGTTATGTTGTTACTTTTTGCGAGTTATCTCTCTTGAAACGTCATCTTTAGGTCCTAAGATGAGACGTGACATGGACAAGATAAATATGTTTTTTTCTAGTCTATGATAATATTTTCTAAAGCATCTGTCAAAGGTTCATTAAATGAGATTTTCCCTTTGATTCTGTAACTTCCTTATGCTTACCGAACTTTGATGACACCGGGGCCTAATCCTATACATGTTCAGGAGAAATCCTGTCAGTTTTACTATACCGTACATAGTACGTCTTTTAAGTCTCTTTAACAGGTATAAATCATTTCCCGAAAGTTTTAGAATGTGGCTAAAAGATTAGAAACATGATCTTGGTAAATAAACCTCAAGGCACGTTCATGAATCTGTTCCAGTTTCTTAGCACTTTTCATACTAGTGAAATGTCATACCAAAGAACAATAGTTAACGAAAACGAATGAATGATAAAAAGTACCAATATGTTTCAAAACTGCTGGTTTGATAATGACATGATCAATATTAAGATGATTTATAGATTCAACAGATTGACATTTTCTAGATTAGCTTTATGTGAGTATCCTTAAACCAATCATTTAACTTCTTTTACAATCAGATTCAAGACTTGCCTAAAGGACTTTATGGTCTACGCTTGGGTTACTAACAGAGTTGTCTACTGCATGATTATGAAATTTTGTTGATATAATTTATAAAACATAACATTGAAAATATCTTAAAAAGAAGTGACCCCTAATCACACCACCATCAATGACTTTCACCTGGGAGTTGGCAAACATCAGTCCGGTGATGGAATAACTGCCGGTGCTGAACCAGTGCGATAATGGAGCCTTGTATGACCCTTTTCAACACTTCCACCCAGTCGCCGCATTCTGACCCAAGTCTAACCTTCTGGTCAAGTAGCAGGAGACCAACTCCACCTCACCAGTGTTAAACCATAGACCTCCAGCTTCCTGGTCAGCAGGTCATGAGATGGACAGTCAGATACCTTAGACAAATCTACTAGTATGGCTACGTGGTTGTTTCGGCCTTTTCGCCAATTTTCAACAGTCTCAGTAGATAAACTGATATCCAAACCCTAGCAGGAAGGAAGTCAGAAAAGAACTAAAACATTGCCAGTTGATCACTTAGAGCTCTCTCAAAAATATAATTTTGTTTGTTTAAACGCAAATTTTTAAAACTGGTACAATGTGAGCCTCCTTGAGTCTGTTGGGAAAGGAATTTCCCCACATGAGACTTCAAGTAACTCAATCCCATCAATACCTGGTTCTGTCTCTATTCATTTATACACAAACGTGATACAGGTTGAAATTCAACCTGTGTATCAGATTTAGTGTGATATCTGATATTGACGTATGAGTTCTTCGTTACAATTCTTATCATTGCCATAATCAGAAGCCATATTGCCTAAAACAACAATTTAGATATAACTAACTTCAGACTAACAACGTCAGTTTCTTTAAGGATGTATGTATGATATTGTCGTGCTTAGCCTTGCTTTTACAAAAACTTTTTATAAGAACTTGATATGGGCCAAAAACCTTTCATCTAGGCCACCAGCACACTTTTCAAACAAAGATTTTCTGAAAACTTTTTTTATGTTTATTAAAAACACTCTCTTTCTGTAAATTGCCTAGCGTAAATTTGAATTTTTAAAAAATGACATTTTATGTTATACAACCTTTTGCTTCTATGATGCATGTCGTTCTATGGCATCTGATAATAACTTCTCATGAGCACAGCATGTATCATTCACATCAAAACGTATGTCCAGTCAATATATCTTCCTTACACCATCAAAAAATTATTAGTATCATAGATACTGAAATTATTAAACTTAATCTTCTCACCTGTGGCACATATTTCCCCTGAATTAAAGAGGAACAAACCAAGATAGAATGCCACTAATCCTCAGATGTATTGTCTTGTATAAATTACTAGCTGTAGGGCTTGGGAATCCAACATCCGATTCTAACTGCCCCATAGCAGAGTCGTTTTAGACATAAAAGTAGCAAAGCTTATCATCAAGATACACTTGAAACTCATATCTGAGAGAATTTTGCAAACATTTAACTTGCTGCGTTTTTTGTTTTTTTGTTTTTGTTGATATGCTGCAACTTCTAAAGCATGTTTTCCTCACCTGATTCTCTTTACCAATGGTTTAAAGAAATATATAATACCTGTAATGTGAGTGTATATACGAACGGTAAAGCAAACTACCGAGAGGAAGTTGTCCTCTCTCTTTGTTGCTTAGGCTAAAACACCACACGCTGTTAATAGATCCACATTTTTTACTTGTCGATCGACCCTTTACAATTAGGTGTTTTTATGAATGTGTAATCATGCTGTTATACCTATGAAAAGTTTGATATAGTTCATGTGTAATTGATATTAGATTGCTTACATTTGATTGACATTTTATTTCATGCATGTTTATTTTATATATGTTACAATACATAAGTATTTAGCGAGCTATACCTGTCATAGCAGCTTATCAGGTAACAGGTATTAGTAACGATCACGAAAGAGGGACCACGAGCACAATGATTATGTTATACAGTAATATTCTAAAACCCCTATCGCAAATTAGTATCTCCCTATAGCAATATCCTTGCCACAACCTAGGGTTGAGAGGGATGATTCTCTCACCCTGGACAGGGATTTTCTTATCTCACCCTAGGGAAAAGACAAGCTACACGTGCTCTTTGAGCGTGCTCTTGTTCTCGATAGGGTAACGTCACTATGACCTGACATGGAACGTTTGAATGCTAAATATAAATATCATTCACAAAAGAAATCAAAATAAGTATTATTTATCAGAGTTAACTGAGTGTTTGGTGTTCTTTTTGAGCCAACGGTCTACGGTGACAACATGTCACGGTCGATTCGAAGAAGTTCGTCAAACTTAAAAACTCTCTTTTGAAAAATGTTTCCTTGTGTTATACGAAGTCGGACGTGTTTGGTGTTCGTTGATTTCCTGGTGGTTTCATTGTTACCAGAATTTGACCTAGATTTACTTGACATTGCATGTGTCGTCGATGAAACAGAAGACACTTATTTTCTATAAACACTGTTTTTCCTTGTTCTTTTTAACTGCCTACTTCTTCAAAAACATTTCTTCTGTTTGTCAACTTGGAGTAAAATTACGATTTTGTTTGAACAACTGTTAGTTAGTTTGTTTAGTTAAGACGGATGTGAAGGAAACTCCAACAGAAGCAAGCAAACCACAGAAAGAATGAACACCCAAGAAAGGAAGAAACAATACATGAATTTTGGTCTCTAAATTGTCCTCTTAGCAAAAACTAAAGAAGAGATATCTTCGGTGCTGTAAGGTCCAGTTTTAGCCTCCTACGATCATTATGTATAATTATGCAGTAGTCCTATCAGTGGGCTCGTCATTGTCGCATTAAAAGAAGACCACATCCAGACAAGCGCCAGAAGGGCAGACCGATTTTTTTAAAATCAGCGATATTTGCCATGTGTGTGAAGGTCAACTATTTAATATTCTACATCTTTATCTTTGTCATATATCTATGTCTAGTATACGATATCGCATGTACGAAATCATACTTAATGAAACACACTTTATAAACATAAACTTTTTTATTATTATTATTTAAGTGATGTAATATAATTTGATTGAATAAAGAATCACTATTGCTCAATTCATAAGTAACATCTGACAACTGAGCTCGCCATAACGAAAATAGAATATGTAGATATTAAATGAATTCTATTTTGAGACCGCAGTGGAACGGTGGCTTGTTTCTGCTTTAATTTGCTGCCTTCACGGCAAGATATTTCTGTACGAAAAAAAGGAAGTAAAAATCGGTCTGAATATTTGTCGATGAATCATTTTTCAATGTACATGAAATATTTATGGATTTAATACTTTGAGGATAACTTGTTACTGTTTATACATATTTGCTTTGTGGTGGAAATGTTTTAATATATCTGGTCTGAGATATTTTCGAAATCTCATTTTTACAATTTAAATGTTCTTTTCTGTATGAAATACTGGATACTTTGTCAAAGTGTATCTTGTTACTGTTTAAATATTGCTATGCGGTGTTTTATTTTTTTATTTTTATTATGTATGGGTATATTTTAATGACCGATGCATTACTCCGAGAAATGTCATTCTATGATTCTTGTGTTTTTTGGATGTCAAAGGAATACAGTAGTAAAGTATTTGTGTTGATGAAGATGAAGTCATGACTCGAGGTGAGTTCGTACATACAATGATCCTCTTTTCTACATGATAGGGAATAATTGATGTTGTAGATCAGTTATTGACCTTCTTTCCCTGATGATGGTTCTGTGATGTTCTAGGGAGGGTACACTGTAGCATGTAGTGACGTAATGAAGGTATAATCACCTAGGTAACGAATCCGTGACAAAGATCTTTCAAAGGGACATTACCCTTGATTAAAAAGCCTGAAATACACCATCTGCGATTTAATTACGTGTAATTTCTCTCGTACAAATGATTTGCATTAATATATATTGGGAGATGTTCCGTTTTAATAAACAATGTAATTAATCGAGTTGAGGTATAAAGAAACAAGAATGTTTTCATATATATATAAATAGAAATGAAACAGGTTTGTTGATTCATAATGTATTTTCCAACACATTACAATATATCTGTCCGTAGAAAGACAAGTTTTTTTTTATTTGTTATTAAGATACCATTCGCTTTTGTTTTCGTTTGTCATTCCATGGATCTGTTAGATCCATTTTTGGTATACCGGGTTGATGTTAGTAGCTCCATGTAAAAGTGCGGTGTTACACAAGTAACCATTCTAATGTAGCTAACATTAGTATATCACTAGTATGCTGACTGAAGTAATCAGTTTGGAAATAATCTCGTAAATATGACAAAAGATGTACATGTATATTTTACCTGCTACTTGATGTTTGTATTTCTGAATTTACTACCAAATATCACTTGTAAATGAATCTTATACTCTACTAAATCTATGCTATTTTGTTTCAAAATCGATACGATTTTTATTTCAAAGGGTATGATTGTATGGCTAACAAGCTCAAAAGGTTTTTATAATTTAAATCCTCGTTATATTTTGCTAAAGACCACTGACATGGAGAGGAACCTACCACACGGAATATGTTTGGTCAAGACTCGTGTCCTTAAAGCAATAGAGTATTATTACATCTAGATAAGGTTGGTGTCAGTGTTGTGTCATTACGGGGCAAAAGTCGATGTTTCTTTACTCTTAATCCTTTTCATTGCCATCATTGCACCAAACTCCTCATCTTTCAGCTCTAAGGTATTGTCACTGTCCGCGTCGTGATGGGATCATCCCCAATGTTACTCAGCATAAAGCGAGGGTCTATATGGACGGAATAGAACACCGATTTGGGACAAAATGGGTATTTTGGGGTAAATCATTATCTCATTTATCCATATATGTAAGGTAGGTGTTATGTCACGCTCGATGTTATTGTGTTTGCACCAAATTCTTAGCGACACCAAACGATGTCGAAGAATTCCACGTTTTTATATAGTAGTACGCTCTGGCCCTACACCAGACATGGTTTCAGGGCAAGAGGAAACTCGGGCTAAGTCATTATCAGGTTAATGTCGAACCAAACTCAATGTTTCTCAATTCATAGTCATTGTCAAATTTGTGTCGTTACCGAACCAAACTCAATGTTTGTTAGTTCATAGTCATTGTCAAATTTGTGTCGTTACCGAACCAAACTCAATGTTTGTTAGTTCATAGTCATTGTCAGGTTTGTTTCGTTACCGAACCAAACTCAATGTTTATTAGTTCATCGTCATTGTCAGGTTTGTTTCGCTACCGAACCAAACTCAATGTTTATTAGTTCATAGTCATTGTCAGGTTTGTTTCATTACCGAACCAAACTCAATGTTTCTCAATTCATAGTCATTGTCAGGTTTGTTTCGTTACCGAACCAAACTCAATGTTTATTAGTTCATAGTCATTGTCAGGTTTGTTTCGTTACCGAACCAAGCTCAATGCTTCTCAAAGGAAGAAACAATACATGAATTTTGGTCTCTAAATTGTCCTCTTAGCAAAAACTAAAGAAGAAATATCGTCGGTGCTGTAGGGTCCAGTTTTCGCCCCCTACGATCATATGTATAATGATGCAGTAGACCTATCAGTGGGCTCGTCATTTTCGCATTAAAAGAAGACCACATCCAGACAAGCGCCAGAATGGCAGACCGATTTTTTTAAATGAGCGATATTTGCCATGTGTGTGAAGGTCAACTATTTAATATTCTACATCTTTATCTTTGTCATATATCTATGTCTAGTATACGATATCGCATGAACGAAATCTTACTTAATGAAACACACTTTATAAACATATACTTTTTTTTTGTATTATTTAAGTGATGTAATATAATTTGATTGAATAAAGAATCACTATTGCTCAATGGATAAGCAACATCTGACAGCTGAGCTCGCCATAACGAAAATAGAATATGTAGATATTAAATGAATTCTATTTTGAGACCGCAGTGGAACGGTGGCTTGTTTCTGCTTTAATTTGCTGCCTTAACGGCAAGATATTTCTGTACGAAAAAAGGAAGTAAAAATCGGTCTGAATATTTGTCGATGAATCATTTTTCAATGTACATGAAATATTTATGGATTAAATACTTTGGTCAAAGAATAACTTGTTACTGTTTATACATATTTGCTTTGTGGTGGAAATGTTTTAATATATCTGGTCTGAGATATTTCCGAAATCTCATTTTTACAATTTAAATGTTCTTTTCTGTATGAAATAACTTAAGACTGGATACTTTGTCAAAGTGTATCTTGTTACTGTTTAAATATTGCTATGCGGTGTTTTATTTTTTATTTTTATTATGTATGGGTTTATTTTAATAACCGATGCATTACTCCGAGAAAGGTCATTCTATGATTCTTGTGTTTTTTGGATGTCAAAGGAATACAGTAGTAAAGTATTTGTGTTGATGAAGATGAAGTCATGACTCGAGGTGAGTTCGTACATACAATGATCTTCTTTTCTACATGATAGGGAATAATTGATGTTGTAGATCAGTTATTGACCTTCTTTCCCTGATGATGGTTCTGTGATGTTCTAGGGAGGGTACACTGTAGCATGTAGTGACGTAATGAAGGTATAATCACCTAGGTAACGAATCCGTGACAAAGATCTTTCAAAGGGACATTACCCTTGATTAAAAAGCCTGAAATACACCATCTGCGATTTAGTTACATGTAATTTCTCTCGTACAAATGATTTGCATTAATATATATTAAGAGATGTTCCGTTTTAATAAACAATGTAATTAATCGAGTTGAGGTATAAAGAAACAAGGATGTTTTCATATATATATAAATAGAAATGAAACAGGTTTGTTGATTCATAATGTATTTTCCAACACATTACAATATGTCTGTCCGTAGAAAGACAAGATTTTTTTATTTGTTATTAAGGTACCATTCGCTTTTGTTTTCGTTTGTCATTCCATGGATCTATTAGATCCATTTTTGGTATACCGGGTTTATGTTAGTAGCTCCATATGTAAAAGTGCGGTGTTACACAAGTAACCATTCTAATGTAGCTAACATTAGTATATCACTAGTATGCTGACTGAAGTAATCAGTTTGGAAATAATCTCGTAAATATGACAAAAGATGTATATTTTACCTGCTACTTGATGTTTGTATTTCTGAATTTACTACCAAATATCACTTGTAAATGAATCTTATACTCTACCAAATCTATGCTATTTTGTTTCAAAATCGATACGATTTTTATTTCAAAAGGCATGATTATATGGCTCAAAATGTTTTTATAATTTAAATCCTCGTAATATTGTGCTAAAGACCACTGACATGGAGAGGAACCTACCACACGGAATGTGTTTGGTCAAGGCTCGTGTCCTTAAAACAATAGAGTATTATTACATCTAGATAAGGTTGGTCTCAGTGTTGTGTCATTACGGGGCAAAAGTCAATGTTTCTTTACTCTTAATCCTTTTCATTGCCGTCATTGCACAAACTCCTCATCTTTCAGCTCGTAGGTACTATTTATTGTCACTGTCCGCGTCGTGATGAGATCATCCCCAATGTTACTCAGTATAAAGCGAGGGTCTATATGGACGGAATAGAACACCGATTTGGGACAAAATGGGTATTTTGGGGTAAATCATTATCTCATTTATCCATATATGTAAGGTAGGTGTTATGTCATGCTCGATTTTATTGTGTTTGCACCAAATTCTTAGCGACACCAAACGATGTCGAAGAATTCCACGTTTTTATATAGTAGTACGCTCTGGCCCTACACCAGACATGGTTTCAGGGCAAGAGGAAACTCGGGCTAAGTCATTATCAGGTTAATGTCGAACCAAACTCAATGTTTCTCAATTCATAGTCATTGTCAGATTTGTGTCGTTACCGAACCAAACTCAATGTTTGTTAGTTCATAGTAATTGTAATGTTTGTGTCGTTACCGAACCAAACTCAATGTTTGTTAGTTCATAGTAATTGTAATGTTTGTGTCGTTACCGAACCAAGCTCAATGTTTCTCAATTCATAGTCATTGTCAGGTTTGTGTCGTTACCGAACCAAACTCAATGTTTATTAGTTCATAGTCATTGTCAGGTTTGTTTCATTACCGAACCAAACTCAATGTTTCTCAATTCATAGTCATTGTCAGGTTTGTGTCGTTTCCGAACCAAACTCAATGTTTGTTAGTTCATAGTCATTGTCAGGTTTGTTTCATTACCGAACCAAACTCAATGTTTCTCAATTCATAGTCATTGTCAGGTTTGTTTCGTTACCGAACCAAACTCAATGTTTGTTAGTTCATAGTCATTGTCAGGTTTGTTTCGTTACCGAACCAAACTCAATGTTTCTCAAAGGAAGAAACAATACATGAATTTTGGTCTCTAAATTGTCCTCTTAGCAAAAACTAAAGAAGAAATATCGTCGGTGCTGTAGGGTCCAGTTTTCGCCCCCTACGATCATTATGTATAATGATGCAGTAGTCCTATCAGTGGGCTCGTCATTGTCGCATTAAAAGAAGACCACATCCAGACAAGCGCCAGAAGGGCAGACCGATTTTTTTAAATCAGCGATATTTGCCATGTGTGTGAAGGTCAACTATTTAATATTCTACATCTTTATCTTTGTCATATATCTATGTCTAGTATACGATATCGCATGTACGAAATCATACTTAATGAAACACACTTTATAAACATAAACTTTTTTATTATTATTATTTAAGTGATGTAATATAATTTGATTGAATAAAGAATCACTATTGCTCAATGGGTAAGTAACATCTGACAACTGAGCTCGCCATAACGAAAATAGAATATGTAGATATTAAATGAATTCTATTTTGAGACCGCAGTGGAACGGTGGCTTGTTTCTGCTTTAATTTGCTGCCTTAACGGCAAGATATTTCTGTACGAAAAAAGGAAGTAAAAATCGGTCTGAATATTTGTCGATGAATCATTTTTCAATGTACATGAAATATTTATGGATTTAATACTTTGGTCAAAGAATAACTTGTTACTGTTTATACATATTTGCTTTGTGGTGGAAATGTTTTAATATATCTGGTCTGAGATATTTTCGAAATCTCATTTTTACAATTTAAATGTTCTATTCTGTATGAAATAACTTAAGACTGGATACTTTGTCAAAGTGTATCTTGTTACTGTTTAAATATTGCTATGCGGTGTTTTATTTTTTATTTTTATTATGTATGGGTATATTTTAATAACCGATGCATTACTCCGAGAAAGGTCATTCTATGATTCTTGTGTTTTTTGGATGTCAAAGGAATACAGTAGTAAAGTATTTGTGTTGATGAAGATGAAGTCATGACTCGAGGTGAATTCGTACATACAATGATCTTCTTTTCTACATGATAGGGAATAATTGATGTTGTAGATCAGTTATTGACCTTCTTTCCCTGATGATGGTTCTGTGATGTTCTAGGGAGGGTACACTGTAGCATGTAGTGACGTAATGAAGGTATAATCACCTAGGTAACGAATCCGTGACAAAGATCTTTCAAAGGGACATTACCCTTGATTAAAAAGCCTGAAATACACCATCTGCGATTTAATTACGTGTAATTTCTCTCGTACAAATGATTTGCATTAATATATATTGGGAGATGTTCCGTTTTAATAAACAATGTAATTAATCGAGTTGAGGTATAAAGAAACAAGAATGTTTTCATATATATAAATAGAAATGAAACAGGTTTGTTGATTCATAATGTATTTTCCAACACATTACAATATGTCTGTCCGTAGAAAGACAAGATTTTTTTTATTTGTTATTAAGATACCATTCGCTTTTGTTTTCGTTTGTCATTTCAAAGATCTGTTAGATCCATTTTTGGTATACCGGGTTTATGTTAGTAGCTCCATATGTAAAAGTGCGATGTTACACAAGTAACTATTCTAATGTAGCTGACATTAGTATATCACTAGTATGCTGACTGAAGTCATCAGTTTAGAAATAACCTCGTAAATATGACAAAAGATGTATATTTTACCTGCTACTTGATGTTTGAATTTACTACCAAATATCACTTGTAAATAAATCTTATACTCTACCAAATCTATGCTATTTTGTTTCAAAATCGATACGATTTTTATGTCAAAAGGTATGATTATATGGCTAACAAGCTCAAAAGGTTTTTATAATTTAAATCCTCGTTATATTGTGCTAAAGACCACTGACATGGAGAGGAACCTACCACACGGAATATGTTTGGTCAAGACTCGTGTCCTTAAAGCAATAGAGTATTATTACATCTAGATAAGGTTGGTGTCAGTGTTGTGTCATTACGGGGCAAAAGTCGATGTTTCTTTACTCTTAATCCTTTTCATTGCCATCATTGCACCAAACTCCTCATCTTTCAGCTCTAAGGTATTGTCACTGTCCGCGTCGTGATGGGATCATCCCCAATGTTACTCAGCATAAAGCGAGGGTCTATATGGACGGAATAGAACACCGTTTTGGGAAAAAATGGGTATTTTGGGGTAAATCATTATCTCATTTATCCATATATGTAAGGTAGGTGTTATGTCGCGCTCGATGTTATTGTGTTTGCACCAAATTCTTAGCGACACCAAACGATGTCGAAGAATTCCACGTTTTCATGGTTTCAGGAAACTCGGGCTAAGTCATTATCAGGTTAATGTCGAACCAAACTCAATGTTTCTCAATTCATAGTCATTGTCAGGTTTGTGTCGTTACCAAACTCAATGTTTATTAGTTCATAGTCATTGTCAGGTTTGTTTCATTACCGAACCAAACTCAATGTTTATTAGTTCATAGTCATTGTCAGGTTTGTGTCGTTTCCGAACCAAACTCAATGTTTATTAGTTTAGTCATTGTCAGGTTTGTGTCGTTACCGAACCAAACTCAATGTTTATTAGTTCATAGTCATTGTCAGGTTTGTGTCGTTTCCGAACCAAACTCAATGTTTATAAGTTCATAGTCATTGTCAGGTTTGTTTCATTACCGAACCAAACTCAATGTTTATTAGTTCATAGTCATTGTCAGGTTTGTTTCATTACCGAACCAAACTCAATGTTTGTTAGTTCATAGTCATTGTCAGGTTTGTTTCATTACCGAACCAAACTCAATGTTTTTTAGTTCATAGTCATTGTCAGGTTTGTGTTGTTACCGAACCAAACTCAATGTTTCTCAGTTCATAGTCATTGTCAGGTTTGTTTCATTACCGAACCAAACTCAATGTTTATTAGTTCAGAGTCATTGTCAGATTTGTGTCGTTACCGAACCAAACTTAATGTTTCTCCTTTGCCAGACCATGTAGTGTTGTGTCGTTACAAGCTGTCCTCAATTCCTGACAGTTTTCTGCGTCGTTACATTGTAATCACATCACGCGCGATCCAACAAATAAGTCCGGGTCACTTAATGACTTGGTGTGTTTCAAGTACGAGAGGTATACGTGCAGTTACTGACAATAATGACCATAACGATGGACATCTGGACAGACTGACAAAACAAACTCATAGAATTAATAAATTAACTACTGTAAACGTACATATTTTATTGATAATCTTATTTCAGCGTTTTTCGCGCTTGAAGCATTTCGCTAAATTATGATTGTGCTTATTGTAGCGTATCTACATTGGTTTCTATGACAATCGTTGTTGATGCGCTCATCATTCCGCTAATCTGTTTTAATTTGGTCTTGCGATGAAATTTGAGTGCGTCAAATTAATTACGCTTACGGTATATCAAAAACTATATCTAAAAAACTGTAACAGTAACATACATATTAGGTAAAACAACTAAACACCAACAGCGAACAACAGCAACAGTCAGTTAAACTAGTAATGTCACGTATTATAGTCCCCATAACAGCTAATGTCATATAAAGATAGAGTCCATGAATACCGTAGTTTTCAATGACTATTATAATGTGCTGAAATGGCAAGATCCAACACGACCAGATTAAAATGGGTGAATTCATTGTCTTTAAAAATTGATAAACCAGGACAAAAAATTAACAAAATAGAGGTGGATATGGAGATTTCTGAATGTTAATTTCGGAAAGATAAGCATTTTCTGCTCCATCGATGACAGTGGTTATGTCATATTCTCAAAATGATAAATGCAAGGTTGACAATATAATCACCAAGTATATCAATGAACACAGACAAGACAATATTTCTCAATGAGATGCTGATTTTTGCATAAAAATTCCAACCTGCATCTTTCGAAACAGTGCTGTACATTTTCGGCAGCCGACACTTGTCATAGAAGCCATGATAGTGACCACAGGTTAATGATAATCGAAACCACCGCGACGTGTAATTGCGGTATAATGGGGAAGCAGGGATGCTACTATCTATAAATGAAAAGAAATAAAAACAGGAAGTAAGGTAAACGACAAATTGACAGTTTTACATACCGATGTGAGTGGCGTTGGTTTACCAAAAATCATGGTAGTAAACTATCCATTTATGCAAAGGAGTTCATACCATGCAATGGGTAACAGAATATGTTGTGGTGAACACATGTTTTAATAAATTTAAGATTTTGACTTTGCTGAGTGATTCCTAAAAACATAAATAGTGGAATCAAAGGATTTGGCAGGGATTTTATAAGTTGCTCTAATAAGGGTTTCGACTGGACTGTTAAGAATACAGAAAAGATTTGGCTTGTTCGAAGAATAAGTGGAAAGTGGCTTATAGAATCACCCCGCCGTCGGCGTTGCCAGGTTTAAGCTTTGATGCAAGTATTGGAATTTTCGTAGTATATAATGAAATATGTGTAATACTAGGATTCCTATATACATATAAAAATATATACTTATCGGTAAATCATAAAATAATGCAAATAAATGTTTATTAGATTAGCAAGGTCATTTCCATAAGGAAAACAAGTGTTAAGTATTACACTGTTACTGGTTGGCATGAATGATGTGGAAATTGCGAATTCCATGACGTCCTAAGTTAAGGCTTTAGTTCCTGGTTGGCATTTATATTGAATATGAGTGACAACTTGAAACGCTGGATGTTTTAAACATTTCGGGAACAATTAAATATAGGGTTATTCATTCATTAAAATAAAACATATTTGGTATGGAGTATACCAAGTATCTTCAAAGTAGCATCAGCGGTGTCCCCGGTTGACGTAATAATTAAATAAGTATTTATATAATAATCCGAATTTTTATGTTAATGACCGTAGCGATTAACAACAACTGTTCTGAATACATAATGACAAAATTAGATTATCTGACCACACGGGTACATTGTACGATGTTTACTTGCCGAAATATACGCATTTTAATTTCAATCCAAACCGCCTCACAGCTTCAGGTCGCCATCTTTGCTCAAATCAAAGCATCTGTGCGTTTGAAAGAGTCAGTACTGCAAAGCTTCTAAACGATCTTGTGATGCAAATTTTAAGATTATAATAGAAACGAAATTTGGATTTTAAAATGATTTGATTTCAATTACTTGTGCTTTAGGTTAGCGAATCGTAGCAACTATTTACAACGAAAATTTAATGTTGCACTAAATACTGATCACAATATTTTTATTTTGTCATTTTTTATTCATTTCATTTCATTTCATTTCATTATGAGTGTAATATAGATTTCCCAATAAATTCGCGGGAAATGACTTTGATGACGTAACCGGAAGCTCACATGCTATTAGAACGTGACCCGGAAAACATGACGATAATAAAAACAGAAGTTCTTGAACATTACCGGATTATTTTCACATTTTTTTGAGACACCAATGTGCTAAAATACAACGGAAAGTAACACTGATTATGTTCATAGCTATCGTATCAAGTAAAACGAACAGTTATTGCGAAAATAGCAGTATTTGCTTCACCCAGAGTCTCTGCTTCACCTAGGCTAGACCTACTTTCGTTTTCCAGTTTACAGTTATGGTCATATCAAATAATTCATCTTCTCAACCATAGTCGATCTTATCCGCGAGATTTTTCTATTTAGAATATTTGTACTTCTCATGTACAGTGCTTCTTTGTTTAAAATTGACTGGTCTGCAGGTCTGATCTGACTCCCTCAGCTGACCCTGATTATGACCATAATAAATGTATCAACGGCAGACTCGTCTGGATTACTACAACTTTTACCTTTTAAATACTTTAATATATAAATACTTATTACCGGTTAGCTTGTAATGACATAATAATAATTATAATATCAACAACAGCGTAAACATGTCCTCAAAATGTGATTTGTTTCTAATCCGGAATTAGAGAGCCGAGTAATTTTTCAGACATCCCCGATGTATCTCACCAGGTGTAAAAATAATTCTAACAGTAATAGATACCAATTTGGTCTTAACTCGTCAAAAAACTTTGGACCAGAAGTTAATAGGATTACATGAAATGATAGATTTATACAAAGTCAGTTTTAAAAGCTTCCAAAACGTGTTGTACGTGTGTACAGAGTATATTAATTCAATGTCACGACTAGATTGCTGGTCCAGATTCCACGTATTAGTGATTATACTGTTATCGTTATGTGAAATTATGGCTAACATGTGTACACCTAGTGTACATACGATACAGTCAACATGATTAGTTTTCTGATTCCAATTAGAGTGGTCAATCTTCAAAGATAGACCATATTTTATTATTTCATTAAGACTGTTGTCGACAGTTTCGTTATCATGCTACATTATATAAATAGTGCCCTTGTCTGAGGGGAATATGGAGGATTGTTTCCCCGAGGGAACATTATCTTCCCGAGCCAATAGGCGAGGGGAAACAATCCTCCATATTCCCCTCAGACAAGGGCACTATTTATATAATGTAGCACTATTTATTTTATTATACCGAATAGATATCAATTTATCGATATCCTCTTCAAATATTGAGGCAAACCTCTTGGACGTCTGCTCCATGTTTACAAGTTGTCTGTGTCACTGTTGCGTTTGTCAGAATTGTCTCCCTTCTCAATGTTCGGGATTTTCCGTAAGAAACAATCGTGCGTTTTCGGGCGGAGCGGGGAACATTGCAATATCCAACGGCAATGTTGACCGCTGTTTCTGACACTGCATATTGTTTCAGGTCATGTGATTAGGAATTGACCAATAATAAGGCGAGAATCTTACATAAGGTATAATAATACAATTTATCCTTTTGGAATCCACTCTTAGTATATTTTGATATAAGGTAGTTTCAGAT
This sequence comes from Pecten maximus, assembly GCF_902652985.1. NCBI lineage: Eukaryota > Metazoa > Mollusca > Bivalvia > Pectinida > Pectinidae > Pecten > Pecten maximus. The sequence continues at coordinate 29,873,112 of NC_047020.1, read as the reverse complement.
AAATAACAAGAGTTTGATGTCATAGATATAATTAATGTAGAATAAAGCTATGATATATTGTCACCATGGTCTCAGAAATCTTGGAGAGATGGAGACAATAATCCACTATTACTCGTTTCTTCACACGAATATCTTACAGTACCAATTAAATGTTTCCCCGAACATATCTTTCTTGATTAACAATTAAAGCTTCGTTTCAGGCCTTTTATCGTAGCGTGTACTCTTCGATAAAGAGTGAAACATTCAGTAAATATCGTCAAGGAAAAAATATCGTTTTATCAAAATGTAGGTGTCTTTTACTAGAACATAACTTATTATCGGAATGGCGGCCTACAATAGTTAATACACACAAAACACTGGCAGATTATGTTTTATTAAATCTAGGAGGATTCAAAATGATATCATGATACCAGTGCTTAATTGTCCTCGATATCTTGACATGATCTGTCGAGAACCCATCACCACACTCAGAAGCATTTAAACCAGTGGCTAGCAGCGGCGATGCTCTTTTGATTACAGCTAATCCAATTTCTTAGTTTAGATGATCTTTTGATAAGACAACTCGCGTTTTACCTGCGTTTTTTCCTTGAACACCATAAAGGTTCCAAGTATCAAGATCAAACGTTGACACAATCTTAACCAACCATTTGAGAGCGGAGTATCGGCGTAAGATTGCCAATCAAATAGGTGCAAACCTGCTGCTGACCTACCACATAACGACTACTTATCATAGACGAGAGTTAGATTGCTGTGATGAACAGATAGCTAGGACAATTTGGCCGATAAAGACAATACTATTCTAATTGTATTGTCAGACATACGGCGCCATTTGGATACTACTACACACCACGTTCGCACGTAGTATCCCCGTCAATAACACCGCCTAGCTCGCGTGCGCACGTATCAGCCACTGCTTCCGTACCTTCCTAACTAGGTCGCTATGGATGAGGTTGTCCTCGCCAAAACGATTTCTTCGGCGATAATCTACTTTGATATCAGACGTGATGCGGATACATTAATTATAGTTAAAATAAATGGCATGTAAATATTTACTCTCTCTGTCACGGTTTACGACAATGTACGTGGATTTAATTTCCTCCAGTCATAAACAATTCATCAAAACATACGCGTGTTGCTGTAGTGATGAACCATTTTCTGACAACTGTGTCCCTTACAGACCTACACATTTCATTTCAGAATATCGTATTACATAGATCACTATTGCAAAAGAAATTGGGCATCATACTTCTTTAACACCCGCACTCAGCACACAGACGTATTTTTCAATAAAACTACTCAAAATTCTGTCAAGGTAAACTACGTTTATCTAGTCCAAAGCAAATACTAGTAGTACTCAGAAAATAAAAACGAATAGATACGTTAGCAATGAGATCAACAGCAACATGAATACTAGAGAGTAAATACACAGAATCAACGACACTAGGAAACACTCAGCCTACATAGATACCCCGAATTAATTAAGGAGCACAAAGAAAACGTGTTTTTGTCTGAAAGAGTAAACGTCTTCTGGTAATAGAAGCGAGAACTTGCATTATGACAAGGAAACCTGCCAAACTTTGTCATCAGCATGTATCTCTTCAAACCTCCTACTGTATATAATTATGTACTCATGGAAATATCAAAATAATTACACTGTTACAGTTGATGTTGCCATGTCTATTTGTATCAGAATGAAGTAACTGGTGTGGAAGGGCCGGTCATATCCGAGAAGAAAAGTTAATGATGGCAAGAACGATAAAACGCAACAAAGAATACCGACATTTTCACGAAACCATAACTAAAATCGTTAAAATATGTACAAACATACAGATTTGCACAGACCCTTGATCAAGTATAAGGATAACCATATGTTCCAAGAGAGTAAGCGTCTTCTGCTTCATTGACGACATCGCCATACAAATCTAAGGTAAAATCCGGGCAAAAGGACAACGGACCCATCCGGCTTTACATTCAGGTTGTTTAAAGAACACGGCAAGGTCTCAGTTACCCATCTTTATGTGTTATTTCTCGATCAATTCAGGCTCATTTGGAACAAAAACGTCAGCCAAATGTGGGGAAAGTTTACCTCTATGATGATGCGAACTGATGAAAATATTAAGAAGATAAAATATCCTAGCACCGTTTGTCTTTCTTGGGAAATGATATTTCACAGGAGAACAATGCGATCTTTTAAGAGCGGAGTACGGTGATGTCCATAATGGACCATTGTTTGGGAACAAATGTTCAAGGTTAACCACTTTATTGTTGGAAGTCATTCAAACTTCAATTCACATTTCATCAAATACACCTCTGGTGTATAGTGTCAATTATGACTGTAAATCTGATTAAAATGTACTTCGAATGGTAATAAAGGCTTGGTTGAACAAGTAGCCAACCCAATAACATTCAAGTACTATTTCCTTTTTAATGATAATGCTTACATTCTAATATATGTATGTAGCATTGATACATGTCCTAGTGAGGAAGGAATGCTTTTAACAATACCATTATCTAGCACTTGATGTCAGCGGTCCAGACCACGCTTTCTAAGGGTAATTATCAGGCTAGGTGCACAATTACTACAAGTATATGTGTTAGACAAAAAACATCATTAGAGTTTAGACAGGCGTCAGCCGGTTTCTGTTAGGTCGCATCGAATAAGAACTGATCAAATAAAGAGACAATGGATCTAAGATTTGTATACATATTATATGTTTGATATCCTATTGTTTGATGCCATTGGACGACAGTCGACTTCAGAATATTTGTTTTACGCCTCATTCAGGCATACGTGTTTGCTTTTACACGCCATAGCCTGAAATAAGGTTGATTGATGAGATCTGATGGTATACGATTGCAGTTGTAATGGCGGCCATTTTGTAGTTGTTCATCGGCAGGCTACTTTAGAACATGTATATCCATCTAATCGTACCAATTTGTACGCCCCAATTATAAACCAGACCAATTGTCTCAGCGAAATCAGAGAATGATAGGGAAATATGAACCGTCACCACGTGGAGATACGGTGTGTCTCTGAGGACCCTTACCATTATTTAGTAGACTGCCGATACATCATTGGTGTCACAACATGGACGGTGTCCTCTAACGGAATAGTTACCGCTTCCACTGGGGTTACACCGGTCTATTCATCTCTGGGCCAATTGAGACTTGATAGACACTTTGTAATGATCGCCAATTCATTATTCTGACAAAAGGAAAATATCCAATCCCGGAAAATGACGGAACTTAACGAGTGACAAACGTATGCTCTCTGAAGAGAGGTACGCCGTTTTCATATAAAACAAATTAATATAACATTATTAATATTTCAGCAAAACATTGTTAGATTAGTATATTTAATCATTTATCTGGGCATTGCTTCAGTAAGACAGTCATTTGTTTGAATTAAACCATTAAACAACTACCAGCCAATTAGCCAATCCCACAGCCCAAGACAGCCACCAGCAAAAAGATTTGTTGCCAATTCTCTGACGCGTCATACATTGTATACTGTAAATCACTTATATTTCGCGTTAATGCGCGAGGAGAGACAATTGCGAATTAAAATCTTTCACCATAATTTGTACCAAAATATCGCCTTTGATGGCGGCCAAACTATCGGTAGCCGCTGTAGCAGTCCATGGCTCTAAGTAAGAAATAAACTATTCGCGAAATCTAAGTGAATTACGGTAGGACCGTATATTAACACGGACATCACAAAAAACATTATAAAAATAACAACTGCTTATCAAAATTATAATTCTACTCACGACAATAAGGTCAATATCATTGACACGATAGGTAATCCTCTTATCCTCATGTGCAGATATGACATGTATTCTAATGGCCTGCTTAGAAAATCACGTCGTCGTTCAAAGTCCTACATGTGGGGTGAAATTATACAGTGCGGTACTTACTGGTTCCTAACAACATGGGTGCTCACACATTGTCGACTCCAGTCGGCATGCAGACGCATCTATTAGGACCAAGTATCAAAATGAACTCTACCTAGCTGTTTACCATACACGAGTTGTAGAAATATCTCTAATTTTGATAGTGGCATAGGTATTGTTAAACTATCTTACATTTCAGTCATTAATTCGCTCAATTACTCCATCGGGAGCTTTCTTTTCATTTCAGTTGTACTTCAAAAGGATATGGAGACGTGTATGTCATAAGTTCTACTCCTCTGTTAAAATTACTAAATATTGGGTTTCTTTTGACCAGATTAACATTTGCATGCGGGCTTGAATTTGGCTTAAGATTTTCTTTTCTGTCCTTGGTGTTTCCTCTTACACACTGCCAAATCCCATTTCAAACTTTGGAATAAATCGGCTTGTGTTCTCTTATTTCGAGACCTTTCGTTTCCATGAGAGGTGCATGGTAATAAAATCACACTGATGTCCTAAACTAGAGCATATTAGGTGAAAATAGAACTAGGACAAGAACAAATCATGAAAATATCTGAATTTCTATTCTGTAATACCTTTGAGATTGCTGACTAGATCCTGTTACATACCCATATATTGGTGACTACATCCTGTTACATACCCAGATATTGGTGACTAGATCCTGTTACATACCCAGATATTGGTCACTAGATCCTGTTACATACCCATATATTGGTGACTAGATCCTGTTACATACCCAGATATTGGTGACTAGATCCTGTTACATACCCAGATATTGGTGACTAGATCCTGTTACATACCCAGATATTGGTGACTAGATCCTGTTACATACCCAGATATTGGTGACTAGATCCTGTTACATACCCAGATATTGGTGACTAGATCCTGTTACATACCCAGATATTGGTGACTAGATCCTGTTACATACCCAGATATTGGTGACTACATCCTGTTGGTATACACATTGGAACAGGCTACGTCTCTCTTTTACAGAAGTTAACAGCCATCTAATTGAAACAGGTTACAGCGACCTCGGCAAGTCCACCATTTTCACTTTTAGATATATTGATTATGTGTCATCTTTAAATAGAAAGAGTTTCATTGACAGGGTCGAGCGTATATTTAAGCATTGTTACCAAATGGTAGTATACAGTCGATATGAATACAATTTGGGTGACAGATAAATATTTATTGTCGCCCTATTCTATTTATCTGTCACCCAAATTGTATTCATATCGACTGTATACTACCATTTGGTAACAGTTCAATGCTTATATTTACTTTCATAATTTTTTTTATTTACTGTAGCTTAAGACGCGTTTAAATTTGCCGCTTCCCCTATCACTGACGTCATCAGGTCCAAATACCGGAACAGCCGAAACTTCCAGAAGGATTAATATAGTCCCTCATGTCGTTATTAATAGCAAACACATACAACGGTTTTACACAAATTTGGCTTTATTTTCTATTTCCTATACATTTGTAGATATCTTCAAATTATTCACAATTGCATAATTTCTTATTGTTTAAAATCCAAGCCGTTTTGCGGCGCAATGCTATACGGTTAACATTTAGAAGTGATGCGGCTTTGAAAGGGTATTGCACAGTAGGCCACAGGACAGACTCGATTCCTCGGAAACACTTCAGTTTCTATCGCTTGGATTTACATTGTTTTCAGAAGAATATCAGTTCTTAAATTCTAAATGAAAGTCGTCTTGACAGTAGGTGAACACGATTCCAAAGATATTTCGTTCGAAACAGATTCAAGTCTAACCAGTCGCATCTTAGCAGACGATTTTCAACTTCACATGGGCTCGATTTTGTAAGGTAGGCTACAGTAGGCCTTTAACATCAATGAATAACCACAAAACTAAAATCCAATATACATACACAACCGGAAACCATGTCGATGCTCCCGATTTTTCACAAGATTTTTATTTCATTTAATTTTTTTTATAAATAATGGACTTTTAATGTTGTCGTGTCTTACATTTATGAAAATTCGGAAACGAGCCCCTGTGAGTGTGACGACATTGACAATTTGATCATTCTTAGATCAAGAACGGCGCTTATAGTTATTTTGTGTTGACTACATTTTGTTTTAATTATAAAATATTACTCTCATAACTTGTGAAGTTGCTTTATTTTTTGTGTTGTGGATAATAAATGCTAGCATTCGAAATCTCTCCAGGTCGAAAGTAACTGGCGGCCATTGTTTTGACCAGCAACACCTGGAGCTGTATTCCTACTCTGACCGAATCACTGTAAATTGTAGTATACAGTCTCATGAATACAATTTGGTTTACTAACGACATATAGGCAAATGCAACACAGAATGTAAATATACACTCATGAACTTGAAGTCAAGGACGCTACAGGATCGGCTTCATATTCAAATCTTTACTTACAACATGACCCAAAATGACGGTTTAATTAATATGACTTATATCCTATCGTAAAACGCTCATTTCTCGCTATTAACAACCACGCCTTTTATCCGAATCTATACGATGTTTACATGTCTAAGATAAGTCGATATTTAGGGAATTGTTCTAAAACATCAGAAGATTCCTGATTCCAAAATTTAAAAGAGGTGGTTACGAAGGCTGATGCAGGTTGTTGGAGTATTTTTAGCTTCATGGGTGTCATCTTGATTTCATAAGAAAGTGTATAATTTCCTTGTTCCATATAAAGGTTTTTAAACTCGTTTGATATAAATGTGTTATTTGTGGTTTTCAAATTCTTCTCCAAAACAGTTCTATATAGTTCAGAAACAAAAGTAACATGATAGGTAGTAGAAAGCAATATATTCTTACTGGACAACCGCAAGGCGCAATACCGGAAACAGGCGCAACGAGAGATTGGACTGTTTTCTAGTTCGCTAGAAAAAAACCACATCAGAAGTTTTTAAAAATAAGAACCCGAAGTGATGCTAACACGAGAATTTGAAAGTACTGAACTACGATGATTCCACGTATTTGATCGCTGTTTATATAACAACTGTGCTGTATAGATCAGCCCTGAGATGTCACGTCTTGTTTCCTGGTACTTTGCCATCAAATTAATATATTGAATAATTGAATTTAAGTGACTCTAAAAGAAAAACATGATTCACTCTTTGTGTATCATCACGAGTAATTTAAAAGCTTGAACAGAAGCCACGAGGGGAATAAATCTGCTTTACAGCACTTTTCTAAACATTCTAACGTTATGTGTCTTAAATGGTTTTGATAAAACGGGTGCTGTAAAAATAATAAATGTCAGTGATTTGTATTTTTATTACTAAGACTATAGATTAGTTGTATATGTAAGTTTCGTATTATTTTCGGGCACAGATAGATGTTCTTAGTTTGTATCGTACTTCAGTATGTGCATGCAATCCGTGCATTATACTCTGTAAAAAGATGGAAGGACAATCACTTACAGAAGTACGATACAAACACATAACGTTTAGCATTTGTTGCATTTTTGTCAGTGAAATAATAATAGAAATTTATCAATCTAATAAAACCTATATTTTCACTGCAGCGATGAGTAGTGAAAATATAAGATTTAGCAGTGAAAATATTAGTTTTGCAGTGAAAATACTGTATAAGTTTTTCGTTTTTGACCAATCAGAGCGAACCTTTGTATTATCCCCATTGAAACTTGCTGATTTTCCAATCGAAGCGAATATAGATAACTTCAGACTAGTTTTTGATAAAATACTCACTTGACGTTAAACTGGATTACCAGTCTTAGTACCATTTCTCTCCGCTAGGCTGCGCTAATGAATACTAATTTATTATGTATGTATTTTCGAAGCGAAGCTTAGCGGAGAGTAGAAAAACTACGGCAGGTAATCCATTCTAACTTGACGTTAGCAATTCATGCACAGATTCTCCGATAACAGCAGAAAACGCTTAATCGCGTTGATCAGTCCTTTCAAAATGGCGCCGTCAAGTTGACGTGGAGTAACGTCACAAAGAGATGACGTCGTGAATTATGTTACTGATTCCCGCACTTTTTGACACTATTGATTTTCCGATGTTTTTAATTTTGTTTTTAAGTTTATAAAATGCAATAAAAAGAAAATTGAATGGTTTCCCGTTTAGTGTAACATATATTTCAAGAGTTTGACAGAATAGAAATAGAAATAATTGTTTACATTTTGACTTCATTATAGATTTCAGACTTAATATTTACCCAACAAATTATTGCGATTCAAAATGTGAGGAAATATGTATTTATGAAAGTATACGGGAAATAATGATAATTACTAATTCCGACGGACCAAGTTTCTATGTAAATTAGTCCCACAATGCAACGGGCGGGTTATCAGTCAACAACAACAACAACAACAATGTGCTCTTAGTCTAGGCAAGAACTGTAAATAAGTTTACTCCACATGGTGGCAGGGATACCCCCGGTCAAGCGTCCAGTCCAACGGTCATTTCATTGCTAGAAGAGCATGAATGAGCATCTGCGGTTGCCATTAATACAAAATGTACATGTGTATAACTAGAATTTTAGGTTATTGGGAGTATTCGGCTTTCATTTCACATTTGATATATATTAATCCAGTTATGTAATAAAAACAAACAGAAAATTATTAACAATCAACCGTGTATGTATACCATAACGTGATGGCTGATTACGGCCCTCTCGTGTTGGCATGTTAACACTTCGTTCTCCAAAGTACCAACACGAGATGGCCGTAATAAGCAATCATCTGTCCTCCTAGATATACAATTATGGTCAGTTACATACATCAGCTACTTGATCTCCAAACGGCACAACTAATCCATAAAAACTGTATGTCAGAAGACAACTCGTCCCACAGGTGATGTGCTGTAGAGCGTGACGCTACCGGCGTAGTACACTGGTCCCGCTCGTAGAGTGACGTAATACTACGCTTGTCATTGTCGGCATTATAACTTTTGAGTATATAGCATTGTATATTCGGTCATTTTTCACAACAATACTGTTATATCATAGCTTTTATATGATTCAATAATGACCAACAATATCCATTACATTACAGAAATATAACGTAATCAAACATTACATTTTTCTATACAAGTTAGTCATATGATATAAGACTTCGAAGGTTCATATCTCTTGTTTTACAAATAATTTTGTTTTAAATGTAAATATTCGATAATATTCGAAGTCTTATATTATAGGACGTCTACAGTCTAAGTGTGACGTGTGTGTAGTTCGTTCTCATAAATCACCAGATACGCGAGGACACGAATCTTAATCAACAAGGTTATGAACGTTTGTTCCGTTCTAATAAGTCCTGTAATTCGCCCAGAACAACAACTTTGATTTTATAGCACATTAATGTGTCCTGTAATTCGCCCAGAACAACAACTTTGATTTTATAGCACATTAATGTGTCCTGTAATTCGCCCAGAACAACAACTTTGATTTTATAGCATATTAATGTGAGTTAAGAGACAGTAATACCACCGTCCTTGTTTATCACACTTCTACATAAATACCCTCGGTTATTACTACACACGACACAGCGATACTGACATGTCCTCTTTGTGATTATTCTGTATGAGGAGTGCAACATCGTATCTAAACATTCTAAACAATTCTAAAAAAAAATAAGATAAAACATTTATCATCTATTTGTGTATATGAAAATGTCATTATTACATTACAGCCTGTTGGATCTGTCATTTTGTCCATCTGCTCTCGTTGCCTTGTTATACAATTGATATATATTGTTTGGACGTACACCTCCGATTCTATACTGAAAACGTCCATATTTTATCTATTTTCGTTTCGCTAATTGAACTTTTTTTTATTAACTGATTCTATAGAAAATGATGTTTACGAGCCAATTCATCCATGAGCTAATTTGTTAATTTGGAAATGCGCTGAAATTAGAGTGCGTCAGTACATTTAAAGTATTAGGCCATTTGTGAATGCTAATTTTTTCAGTTGTATGATGCAGTATATAATTCGTTTGTCCTCTACTGTTCCTAATTCTCAGTTGGGTCTAAAAGGTGATACTATCGTGTGGGACTTTTGTACAATCTTTTGAGATTGCGGGTGGTAGAAACTGCTGATGAATTTTTCAGTTCCCAAGGTTTATCGTAACTCGTCTTAATTCAGTTGATTAGTGATTCGGTTCAGAATATACACATATACTTAGCGTTGATTTGAAATTCAATACGAAAAAAAAATATTGAAAATAATCCAATCTAATGAAGTAAGGATCTTTTGCACCTTCCCATCCAAACTTTGACTTTTCTTTTGGTCTATTTCGAGTTTTGCTTTTGCTAACCTCCTATCACTAATACTTAGGACCCTAACATCACTGACGAGTCCTAAAAGGACCAAACAACTGTATGGTGCAGTATAATTATTTTTTTCTCTTTTTTTTTTTTATCGAGCTCTTAATTTGTTTTGGAAGGTGTAAATATTGTGTGGCGTTTGTACTATCCTTTGAGGACATCTGGATTCCCATTGTTTTGCCATCTAGCATCAACTAAATCCTAGAAGGATGAAATCGCTGTGTGAGGCAGTTTTATATTCATGATTCGGCATGAAGCACTCTTACTAAATATGAAATTTAAGATGTTATTCAGTTGTGTGTGTAAAGATAAGTTCTACGGTACAGTGTATATCCATTTATTATGCAAAAACATGCCGATTTCTCCTTTCCCGTGAAATAATTGGTAATCTGTGATCTGCCAGTTCTTAATTAAATCACGTGTCTCCCTACCTTCCTTTTAGCAGATGATTTGATGAATTATGACATGTTTACCATATTCCTGGAGAGTAGCAATGTTGTTAACTATTAAACCGTACTCATCCTCGCCATCGACATAGAGGAAATTGGCCAGTTACAGACAATACTAGATCCTACCAATAGTGTATGCATAATTCACACTATGCATGCAACATCAAGGATACAGCAGACCAAGATCTCGTGATTATCCGAGAATTGCTGTGTACGCACTATTTACATGTAGGGTTCCTTTATCAATTGACATTAATCGTGAAGCTCAGAAATACATGACGTTTACGTTTGAAACACTTGCGGTATCGGTGACCATCAAGTGAACGAATAGACCCCGAGATGAACAAAGGACGGATTAACAGGAAGTTAGCCTACTTCCGGTGCAATTCGAACTCTCCCTCCTACGATGTGGGTCAACACGTATGATCGTCAACAGTCTACCTTTCATCTTGTAGGTATTCACCTTGTATAAAAGTTTGTGAAAAGTAGCGGAAATTGTATAGCAAATCTGCTTCTAATCTGTGTGCGTAAACCAGCACAAACAGTCTTTCACTGATATACATCTAAAATGATTTCTGAGATATAGATACACGATAGCGCATCATATATCATTGGGTTTTTATGTAAAACATATCTTCAATCTTTTTCAATATTTAATTAAATACATTTCAAAATTACACACAAACTGCTTCCTCTCCATAGACTGACAGTGTAAAAGCACTATGCGTAGTTTTGGCGTCGTTCGGGATCTCAAACATGTTTTACATGCCGTGACAGAAATGACCATGTGTAACAAGCATGTTGTCTACTTAAGAGCACGCACCTGTCACAAAATCCGCATAGTTTCTGAATCGCCAATTATAAATCCCGCCGACGGCGTCCCGGAAGTAGTGAGAAAAGTACATCCGGCCTCGTCTGCGAAGACAGATCAGACTAGGCCACCAGAGCCTCATCTGCGCGTCACGTGATTTATACGTAATAAGGCAGTAGAGACACATATCACATACGCGCGTCTTATCCGACGAGTAACACCAGACAACATACATGCCGGTGATGGACAAATCACATGTTCCAAACTTTTGTTGTCGCTATCGCTCCGAAATGACCAACATCCAGATGAACGCAAGCTGGCCAAAGAGGCTAATATTTGCCCCAGCAAGGGCGAGACGGATAGCTTAGTGTCAAGTCGACCTCTATGATTTTAATGGGTCACTTGCTTTGTCCGAAATGGATTGGTCATGATTCCGTAATGGCGGCCATGAGTATGGCGTACTTTCTTCAGTCGACATCTGGCCAATTTCGACGTCAGAATAAGGAGACAATGTAACAGACTGCAACATCAAAATAATTGCTATGGCTGATTGGCAAGATTTGACAGGAGCCACGAAGCACTAGGTCATTTGGTGTTGTAAAACGAGTCGTTTGATCGACATACTAGAGGGGCGATATTGAACCCGACCAGGAATTGGAACACATTTACTATAACACAAAACCTGGACTCGGGCTTTAAACGTTTGCTTATGACTTTGACGCATTTTAACAAAAAGGAGTACAACTGCAAATATGAAATATACCACAGCGTAAAAAAAATACCATAATATAAAATATGAAATATACCACAGCATAAAAATACCATTGTATGAAATATGAAATATACCACAGCATAAAAATACCATAATATAAAATATGAAATATACCACAGCATAAAAATACCATTGTATGAAATATGAAATATACCACAGCATAAAAATACCATAGTATGAAAGGTCCACAGAAGAAAAATACTATAACATAAAATTTAAAATATACCACGGTGCCAAAATACCACACTATAATATATATGATCTACCACGGTGTCAAAACACCACAATATATAATATACCACAGTGTCAAAACACCACAATATAATATATATATAATATATCACAGTGTCAAAGCACTAGAATATAGAATATTTCCATTTGTTCTGCATTGCCACTATACAACCTTACCAAACAATGTATAATGACATTAAGATAATAATTCTCACAGTTCACATTGGTGTAGGTATATGAAGTACAATGTTCGTGACGTCATGACTTAATTACGTTGTTTTGACTGGCGTCACTATATAAAGTATAGTATTGACGTCAAGAAATGTTTGTGCCACCGGATTGGGAAACCCCCGATTGATCAATGAAACTCGCTACACCTTATGTAGTTCTTTTGTATAAGAGGTGAATATCTCCACGGTGAAACGTTTTGTTTAGATTAAATATAGTATTTTATTGTTATTTCCAAGAGCTGTATTTTTTGCCAGGAATGGTTACTGTAATCATGACGTCACAAATTGTTTGCAATCATGTAAGAATTATAGGACAATAACTTCCAAAGACTGCAGTTTATGCTTAAATATATCACAAAAATAAAAACAAGAATACAATATATACCACAACATGAAAAAATGCAACATAAGTTATATATAACACAATTTAAAAACAAGAATATAAAATAGAACCACGATATAAAAGAAGAATATAAAAATAGAACTACGATATAAAAACAAGAATATATAATATACCACGATAATAAAACGAGATATCACGATATAAAAAAGATTAGAGAATTTGAAATATAAAAGAATATAAAAAATAGAATATAAAATGTACCACGATATAAAAACGATAACATTAAGTATACCATGATATAACAAACAATAATATCAAATTTATGACGATATAAAAACCATGATATAAAATTTTAATAAAAAAATATATAAACTGTACTACGATGTTACATATATAACGACAACAATGATACAATGAATAGGAACGACAACAAAAAGAAAACAATGTAGAACAATTACAACAAACAAAGATACAATGTATAACAACGACAACAAACAAAGATACAATGTATAACAACGACAACAAACAAGGATACAATGTGTAACAACGACAATAAACAAGGATATAATGTATAACAACTACAACAAAGATACAATGTATAACAATTACAACAAGGATACAATGTATAACAACTACAACAAACAAGGATACAATGTATAACAATTACAACAAGGATACAATGTATAAAATTACAACAAACAAGGATACAATGTATAACAACGACAATAAACAAGGATACAATGTATAACAATTACAACAAGGATACAATGTATAACAACGACAATAAACAAGGATGCAATGTATAACAATGACAACACACAATGATAAATTAATAACAACTACAACAAACAAGAATACATTGTATAACAACGACAACAAACAAGGATACAATGTATAAACAACGACGACAAACAAGGACACAATTCATAACAACGACAACAAACAAATTGTATCAGAGTCAATATTTCAAGGTTAATATTTACCTTTAGGTCGAAACACCGGAAAGATATTAAACGGTCAAGCGACATCGTTGTGTGTTCCTTATTTTACTTTGAATGATGACTGATATAGAACAAGCTGCAACTTAAAAACACTCCGTTATATTGATGACCCTATATGATCAGATTGTAGGAATCCGGCCAATTACTCAGTGTGCAAAACAAAAACATAAATAGATTCCAAGAAGTTTGATTCGCCACACTCACGGCCATTTACATATAAACGAATGATGTGGGTATTGTTAGAATGAATCGACTCACAGAATGTTTCCCTGAGGTATCGGATGATCTACGATTCGTTAGAGCAGCGGTCAACAAACCTCATGAATACTAATTGTTTTTCAAAGATTAACATCAATAACTATTATACAGTTAGGGGATTCTTCTTAAATCAATTAGCTTTACACACCTGACATTAATCTAGGTACAATAATCTCAATGTCCGTGCGAAATGCAAAACAATGGTAACATAGTATGATGTAAAACACATTATTTGATGACGCTATCAATGCTGGATATAGTGAGCTGGCACATCATTGATCGGGTTAAAATTACAAGTCTAACAGAAAATTGCGTGGGTGGTAATGAAAAATTGCATTGCTGACTTTGTAAATTTTGAAAACTATGAAATCTACTAAATTACGAGTCATCCAGATTTTGACACAATCTACGGCTTTTGTTCGCCTACAGTGATTAACACTTTAAACCCTAGGGAGACTGACGAGTCTTAGAAAGTCGAAACAGCTGTATGGTGTAGTTTAATTCATTGTGACCCAACTGTATCTATCACTTTGTTTTAAAGGTGTTGTATGTGTCTCTAATACAATCCTTTAATGTACGATAATTAAGTGCGCTTTTGTAATGCCCGTTTAAAGAAATAGAGGATATCTGCGCACTCGTGAAAAATATCAAAATATCAGCCCCACTCGTGAAATATATTTGGTATTACTGAAGACACTGTTAGATATTCTGTTTATAACATTTTTTATCAACGAAAAACCTACCCCGTATGCTAACTAGGCCTACAGCGAAAGTTTCCATACGTTTATAGTAGTTCCCCCTGTCCAGGTGCTGACATATATGTCGGGCTTTCTGATTGGTCAATTATTTTGGTATTTTCTAATCATTAATTTAATTGGTCAAATCAGCAAAAGTGATATTTTTCACTAGTGAAAAATATCACTTTTATAGAGTGAATAATTTTTGATATTTCACTGGAAAAAATGTAATAAATAATGTACTTGTTTTTGTCTAATACTAAGGAGCATCAATGTACACGATTGCCTAACCCGGGCAGTTCTTGTCAAGGGATCACCACTACTTTGCAATCACACAACTCAGATGTTTGACCAGGAGTTAGATACAACTTTGTCGTCCTTGCGGATAGATTTTTGCCGGAGGTTCGACGAATGAGGTGGTAATAGGTTTTTGACCAACGGTTCACCAAAACGTCTGCAGTCTCATAACCGGTATTTGACCAATCATATTGGGGTTTAAATAACGTCTGCGGTCTCATAACCGGTATTTGACCAATCATATTGGGGTTTAACAAAACGTCTGCGATCTTTATTACCGGTATTTTACCATTCAAATGGGGGTTTAACAAAACTTTTATTCCGGAAAACAACAAAACATTAGTTATTGGAACCAACCCATAAACAACAGGTTGGCATTGTCGGAACTAAGACATTTGATGTCCACATATAATATATGCTTTCCATATATATAGCATTCCCTACAAAACAAAGAAATACCTCAGAGAAAATTTTGGAGAGCCATCAAATGAATTAAAAACCAGAAGCACATACAGGTAATTGTTATTAATAAATCAATGAAAATCAACATTTAAAGTCATTCCACAATGTCCATTGTATGTCAGATAGAAATGTTACTCATCATAACATAATTTATAAATCTAAAGTATTACAATATCTCACTCGATAAATTCAGACACAACTCTGCACCACCCAACACAATAATTTGTAATGCTGAAAAAATAAAATATATAATACAACCGTTTATAGTGTTCCCATAGGATAATATCAATATTACTCAACGATGTTAAACATATCGTCTATAAACAGTCTACAACACCGGCTAAATCACTTCAGTTATAAGGTATGGTCAAATTATAATCACTCATTTATTTGTCAGGAAAGCTAGCAGGTCTTTGAGTTTATCAAACATGTTCCATTATCCGACTTTCTCACAATACTTTCAAAATTTGACGGTTTTGAACTGTGGACACATGATTTATTTGTGAAGATTTCAGGTTCCTCTTTCTTGACATTTGTTGAGCAAATGGTTTCTTGTCCCACTCAGTCATCATCCGAACACTGACCTGACACTAGAGAATGGGGCTTCACGTGTCTAGATGTTATAGCTGTTGGAGGGTTGATCTGATGAACATTTTGGATAGCCTGACCTGTTGGTTAAGAAATTATCTATATACTAGAGAGCTCTGTCTTTTGATGACTCGAAGCCAAATTTACACACGATATAGTAATACCCGCAGATTTAGGCTCAAAACTGGTCAGCTTAATATGAGCAGGGTAACATTGTGTAATCACACTTACACTAGATAAAATTGGCCCTTTCTTCTGAACTTCCTACTCAGGTTCAATACCAGAGCCCGTAGTCTCTGGAACAAGGACCTGAGCATGACTCTAAGTCCCTTTTCGCCTTTTCCATGTATTTGTTCTCCACCATGTTGCATTCGAATGATACATTGATGAATTACATATAAAACCGCAAAACGACACCATCATTCTCGCTTCGTGATGCGAACTACTGAGAACTCTCCTTTATTCCGGAAAACAACAAAACAAACTAATAATTGGAACCAACACATAAACAACAGAAGACATTTGATGGCCATATAAACTATATGTTTTACATATATATAAAAATGGGTAGCGATTGAATGTTCCTATACTGTACTGAGAACAGATTATCTAGACCTGGCCTCATGAAATAAACAAACTGGATTTACAAAGTTGTCTAAGGCAGGCAGTGTGTGTGGTGGCGTGGTAGCAATGTTTCCAATCTTAAGTTGGTTAACCGTTTATCACATCCCCCTATAAAAAATCGCGCAAATATTTCACTTTAAAGATTTTTAATTGAACCTGTTAACATATGATAAATTGCCTTACATCATCCGACATATTTAGATGAAACAACTTTGTAATGTAGTTTTCTGGTGAAAGAACGTAATTTCTGTACCGAAGACAACCACTTTAGCTCGTTTGATCACATCTGATTTTATCATGTAACCTAGTTAACTATGAACTATAACTTGATCAGACATGGGGTATTCAAGCAATGGTAAAAACTCCCGAAACAGATATTAAGACAAGAACTTACAGCTCCTATTTCGCTTCACTATAACATTTACACTTGGTGAAGGGAATTTGTTTATCGTCCGAGCATAAGTATTTTTTCAGCGCCACAGCAATGCTATAGTTACTTATACGCGGTGATGATTAGCGATCAGCCTGCATACCATTTGCCTGCCCTATTGTGATAGGCCAGCTTGTCATCGGACGGGGAGAACCACAATGCCCAATACAAGCTTGCCAGAGCTACTCCGTCTGTAGATAACGGCGATAACCGTTGTGTTACAGTGTAACCGCTTCCATACATATGTCCTCGATTTAGGACAGGAGGGCGACACCTGTCGGAGTGTTCATATACCCTTCTCACACGCGATGATTACCGCCATATCGGACGGACACAAGTTTCCTTCTTAGCGGTTGATGGTGTTTCGTTCGCTGACAACCCTTTTGGATGCAACGCCCTTAAATCCACAGTTCTCAAAACATCCTCTTATCGTACACAAGTAACGCTGGCCAAGTAATATCCGGGTTTTACTGAAAGACCCGGCTGTGCTTATGATGGCTTCCGGTTTGTTGTTTAAATAACTAAGGATTTAATATTTGGGTGATTTTTAGTCATGGCTTCACCGGTTATAATATGTGTTTTCGGAGTGGTCTTGTGTTTGCTTGGTTCGGCAGAAGCAGCAACCAACGACTCGGAATGTCCTATAATTTTGGCGGCTCCAACGGGGACCACAGGGTAAGTAAACTCACTATATGGATAATGATCTATCAAGTCAGAAACAAAAAAAAAATGAATGTTTAACGTCAATAAGGCGAGCTTGCTACAAGTACAGAATGAAATAATTTCCATGTACCGGTATATTAAAACGGACATAAAATGTGCGGCTACTATTGTAACTAGTCTTATTGTTGTCCCGTCTTGACGTAAATAACGTCATACTAATCACCCCATTCTGACGACAGTTATATCGGTTAAAATACACTTATTTTTGAAATGTCAAAGTCAACACACAGACCCATACACCGATAAGACTATGGCCCATACACCAATAAGTCGATGGCCCATACACCGATAAGTCGATGGCCCACACACCAATAAGTCGATGGCCCACACACCAATAAGTCGATGGCCCATAAACCGATAAGTCGATGGCCCACACACCAATAAGTCGATGGTCATAGACTGATAAGCCGACGTAATATTTGGAAAAGAAAACATGAAACCATTTCTACATCACTATGTTTTTCTTTGCTAAATATTAATGTTTTAAATATTTTTAAATCATTTTAAAAAGATACGTAGTTGTTTGTATATAATGAGTTGATACGATATCTGATTTTGAATAGATCGGTACGATACCTAATTTGGAATAGATCGGTACTATATCGTATAAGACTCAATTTTGCATTTACGTTACAATAACCGGTGATATTCTTACCCTTGTTTTACATGGGCCTGTATTTTTTCCATAGGGAAGATACAGCAGTATTGTTTTCTAATTTGGGAAATATTATCAGCAGAACTTTTTTATGTTTAATTTAGCTTCGATAAATAGAAACTTTAGCATAAGTACATCTGCTTAAAATACATACTGGTCAACATTTCCTCATACAAAATGATGCACGGGGCATTTAAACAATTTCAAATATGAATATGAGATTGGGAAAATACAACAAAATCTCGATAGTGGAAGGAGCCTATATTCGGCCCTAAATGTACCCCCCAAAAAATAACTGACAACACTGATTTTAATCATGAAATCATATTTTAGATGTCTTTTTTGCATGTTATTTTCATGGCTGAATTTTTAGTTAGCCTACTTGTCTGATCTCTGAATTCAAGTAAATATTTATGGCTTATACCCGGTTGTGTTTTAATTGCCGTCATCTTTAAACGGCAATTAAGTCTGACAAAGCTTTTAAAAACTGTGGCAGTACTTCAATACTATACTCTTACCCAACTAAACATTCAAAGCAATAGAAGCAAATCTACAAAAGACACTAGAGTTTTTATCAAAATAATGAGTAGTAGAATACCTCTTCACGATCGCTTAGATGTGGTCTAAGATACACCGAACGGTTCTATCGTCACCTCCCTAGTTCTCACTTTGAGAAGTACCTCGCCCATATTTTACCTATATTTGAATGATAGGTATCGTCGATGCTTAACCTACCGGACACCTGGTTTTATTATCCTTGTACTTTTTTATTTTGAATTTGCATTATGGCTTTGTTTTAATGTCGGTATTTAATAGAAAGTGGATTTAAAAAAAATACAAAATGGTAAAAATCTTTTCTATTTGAACCTTACCGTTTATTAAGGAACGTATTCTCCTTTAACGATAGCGTTATTTTCATAGAACTCTGCACCGTACTGAAAAGTATTTCGTGAACACGTCTAATGCGAAAATGAAATGATTCCTCGATGACAATATTTGTGTTGCATTTGGTGGCAAGATCTCTGCAAAAGACGTAGCAAACAGATAGAAACACACTGTATTACTCTCTTGGCCAACATACTTTTGTATCATTTAACAAAGAAGTTAACAAAAATGCTTTCTGTTCTTCATGTTCACTTTTGATGTCTTTCATTGAAGCTTATTGACCATTACATTTGTGTATAACCAAGAACAAAATTACTACAGACTCGTCTAAATCGGCCGATCACCTCGATAAGTACTAACATCTTAACCAACACCTAAAAACTAAGCTGTATGATAGCGAGTAGAAACATCCCTGATTCCCAAACCTGCGATGTTCACACATTGCAGGTGATTCAATATCTAAGGCCCTGAATCCAATAGAACGATTTCCGTGATAATGTCGACTGCTGACAGGGAAACACATATAAAACAGGGGTTGTTGAGATGATGGCTGGTGATTACTATAGCAATGCTATATGTTCGTCCTCCTTATCTTTGTGGTAAAATTTTCTCTTTTTATGTGCGATATGAAGTATGGCGTAATAGATTCTCGTTAATATGTCTGATGATTTCGTTGTTATCTAGCCCGATTCTACTTTCGAGTTAGTGATATAGGTGGTATAACTAGTATTTACCATTGTGATATAGGCGGTATAACTAGTATTTACCATTGTGATATAGGCGGTATAACTAGTATTTACCATTGTGATATAGGCGGTATAACTAGTATTTACCATTGTGATATAGGCGGTATAACTAGTATTTACCATTGTGATATAGGCGGTATAACTAGTATTTACCATTGTGATATAGGCGGTATAACTAGTATTTACCATTGTGATATAGGCGGTATAACTAGTATTTACCATTGTGATATAGGCGGTATAACTAGTATTTACCATTGTGATATAGGCGGTATAACTAGTATTCACCATTGTGATATAGGCGGTATAACTAGTATTTACCATTGTGATATAGGCGGTATAACTAGTATTTACCATTGTGATATAGGCGGTATAACTAGTATTTACCATTGTGATATAGGTGGTATAACTAGTATTTACCATTGTGATATAGGCGGTATAACTAGTATTTACCATTGTGATATAGGCGGTATAAATAGTATTTACCATTGTGATATAGGCGGTATAACTAGTATTTACCATTGTGATATAGGCGGTATAACTAGTATTTACCATTGTGATATAGGCGATATAACTAGTATTTACCATTGTGATATAGGCGGTATAAATAGTATTTACCATGGTGATATAGGCGGTATAACTAGTATTTACCATTGTGATATAGGCGCTTCACTTTCCGGAACACCGGGTTTTTTTCTTTGTATTTTTCAAGGATCCATGTGGAAACATTTCTTTTGTTCATACCCCCTATGTTTTCAAAATTACTGCTAATTTGTTGACTTTTACGTAGACTTGCTGCCACAGTCATGACCCATAAAGCTATTTGGTAGTAGGTTTAAGATAATATGGAAATTATCCATACAGCTGTTAGGTAGGAGTTTAAGACAATACAGAACCGAACTGATCCATACGAGTGTTTGGTAGATTTAAGATAATATAGAACTGATCTTTATACAGCTGTTTGGTAGGAGATTTAAGATAATATAGAACTGATCCATACAGCTGTTTGGTAGTAGGTTTAAGACAATATAGAACTGATCCATACAGCTGTTTGGTAGGAGTTTGAGATAATATAGAACTGATCCATACAGCTGTTTGGTAGGAGTTTAAGATAGTATAGAACTGATCCATACAGCTGTTTGGTAGGAGTTTAAGATGGTATAGAACTGATCCATACAGCTGTTTGGTAGTAGGTTTAAGACAATATAGAACTGATCCATACAGCTGTTTGGTAGGAGTTTGAGATAATATAGAACTGATCCATACAGCTGTTTGGTGGGAGTTTTAAGGGAATATAGAACTGATCCATACAGCTGTTTGGTAGGAGTTTAAGATAATATAGAACTGATCCATACAGCTGTTTGGTAGATTTTAGATAATATAGAACTGATCCATACAGCTGTTTGGTAGGAGTTTAAGATAGTATAGAACTGATCCATACAGCTGTTTGGTAGATTTAAGATAATATAGAACTGATCCATACGAGTGTTTGGTAGATTTAAGATAGTATAGAACTGATCCATACAGCTGTTTGGTGGGAGTTTAAGATAATATAGAACTGATCCATACAGCTGTTTGGTAGGAGTTTAAGATGGTATAGAACTGAGCCATACAGCTGTTTGGTAGGAGTTTAAGATAGTATAGAACTGATCCATACAGCTGTTTGGTAGGAGTTTAAGATGGTATAGAACTGAGCCATACAGCTGTTTGGTAGGAGTTTAAGATAATATAGAACTGATCCATACAGCTGTTTGGTAGATTTAAGATAATATAGAACTGATCCATACGAGTGTTTGGTAGATTTAAGATAGTATAGAACTGATCCATACAGCTGTTTGGTGGGAGTTTAAGATAATATAGAACTGATCCATACAGCTGTTTGGTGGGAGTTTAAGATAATATAGAACTGATCCATACAGCTGTTTTGTAGGTGTTTTAAAGGAATATAGATCTGCTTGGTACAGCTTATATATATGATAATCGTCACTGGAATGTATCTGATCCAAACAGACACTCACTTTACTTTGAAAAAGGGTGGGGATGTTGACCAAACTCTGCATTTTCCCCCAATAGAGGGTCTCCTATCTATCTATAGGAAAACCTCCCTCCCCTAGTATCTTCTGCTATTCCATATTAACACAAGGTGTGGATGCCGACATATTAAAACAATATGAACAAAACAGATTTTGTATAAATACCATGAAAGAACAGATGTTCCGGAAGAGTAAACGTCTTCTGCTCCATCAGCGGAACCCGCCAAAGAAATCTAGAAGCCACCAGACATATGATTTTGAAAGTGTGGACAGCTTCACTCTACCAAACATGACTCCAATTTTCTAATTTAAGAATATATTTTGAATACTTTTGATATGCGGATGTTTCATAATAATACCTTCCTACAACATAAATGAAATACTCTATCGTGACTTTTTATCTTGCAAATTACAATGTTACGAGTTAGAATAAAAATCCATTTTATTTCTTGTTTATTTGTAGCCAAATTAGAGAATTTTTACAGTTATAAGATTATACCCCATACGTATAGACAAGTTGCTGTACATAAAGCCAATTTTAAGAACATAAAATATCCAATGAAGATTCAAAGTGGAATTTAGGTCCTGGTTGGTTTAGTTTATTTACCTTCGCCTTTTCGGCCTTTCTCCTTTTGTCCTTCCTCTTATTCATGGATTCATTTCCTCTCTTTAAAATATCAGTCTTCCATCTCTGTTAAAGGCCATATGGATGGCTTATATGTTGTTCGTTTACCTTATGCCAAATCCTTTTTTTTTTTTTTTTTTTCCATTTGAATGTATATCATGGCAGCGTTTCGCTTTCATGTGAACCTTGCCTAGCGGAGATGGGCAGCAGATTATTCAAAACTATCTACTAGGGGTAACGTGCCTGGAATCAGAAATCGTAACGCCTCGTACATCTGGAATATAGTGTTCACATATTACCTGTACATAAAGCTTGTACACGTATAGTTCAATGAGTCACTCCGTTTTTATTTTCATTAATTTTTTTACATTTCAATATTCAAGTGGGCATGAAAGCATATGTGATTTTCACTACGTAGTATTAGCATAACGCACGTGTACACGTGGTGGCAATTAGGCTAATTGTTGTTAATGATATTACACTTCCACATTGAAATATCCTAAACACAACACGAAATGACGTCACAAAAGTAAACCGCAATTTAACAGCAGTGAAATGATCAATTGTTAGTATGTATCATGGCTAACCATTGTACATTCTAATGACAAAGCTGTTTTTACATTTCAACATGAAAAAATGTAAAAGCATGTTTTGCGTTGAACACAATTAGCTCATGTGTATCACATACATTGCACAATGATAAGCATGCCGTTATGCTCACAAGTATCTATAGCACACGTAGTATGTATAAACACTTGTTCTATTTTAACCTTGAAATGCAAATCGCAAATGTAAATAATATCACACAAATCAATCACGTGTGCCTTTACTGATGAAACTCTCGACATGTACAGCAAGTTCTTGATGGTTCAGAGAAACTACATGTCCTGATTTGGTATATATTAATACATTACTAGTTTTATGCTTTGTGGATATTTGTTCAACATGAAGTCTTGTATAGATGGCCGTTAAAAGAAAGATGACAGAACGTCTTGCTTTGTCAAATCTGGCTTTATTAAACATGACCATACGATCTATCCTAGTTTCCAAGTGTTGGCGTGTTTTGAAGGTTCCCACTGAAGCTATGTAAGCATACATGGCTGACCCGTTAAATCTAGATAAACATAACTTTTTAGAAAACTCAAAGCGCGTGTATTAGACGTGAGCTCGCCAATCCAAGGTATTTGCAGACAACCTACCGTCAGAGGTAGGACTATCATCACATGTTTAAAGTATTGGAACCAAAATGATTAAAATGTCTATTATCACCGTCAGGTAACGCGAAAAGTAAATAGAAACTGATCACTCCCTGCTGTGATTAAAATAACATAGTTTAGGGATGTTTATTGTTAATTTAAAGTGAGATCTATGTTGATACGGTGGCAATGGTTGGCAGTAGGGGTTCTATAATTTTGAAACTCATATCCAATACCCACCGTGCACTTTGGACTGAAAACAAGTCCTAAAACCTCTTCTGTGATTACAATGAGTATGGTTCAGCCTATGTATATGTCGATAGTGTTTGTAATATCGAAGAGTCTTCCCACGCAATTACCCTAAAAAACTTGACATAACGTGATAGGACTTTTACTGCCAAACTTACCTTCTAACACACTGCAAAATACTTAAACACTGGTACTACAAATATCCAAGGTCGTCCCATTCAAGAACGATTAAGACGTCGAGTACGGGCGTTTATAGTAACAATATAATTTTATTACAGATGTAGTAGTTACAATATCGTTATACTACAGTTGGTAACAGTTATAGTTACAATATCGTTATACTTCAGTTGGTATAGTCACAATATCATTATATTAAAGTTGTTGTAGTTACAATATCATGATACTACAGTTGTTATAGTTACAATATCATGATACTACAGTTGTTATAGTTACAATATCATGATACTACAGTTGTTATAGTTACAATATCGTTATACTACAGTTGTTATAGTTACAATATCGTTATACTACAGTTGTTATAGTTACAATATCATTATACTACAGTTGTTATAGTTACAATATCATTATACTTCAGTTGTTATACTTACAATATCATTATACTACAATTCATTTTAATGCAGTTGTTAATAACATGAGATGTTAAAGTTACAAGTTGCTGTACTGCAGCTTTTGTCAATAACGATAAAGCACAATCTTGATACACATAACTATCTGAGAAAAATGTTGTAACGTTATCATTGGCTTTAAACTGATAAGAGAAAACACATCCACGATATCGCCTTCTTAAACAGCCAAACTCAACAAACCGATCACTACCTTATATATTCTTCTTCTATTTGTGAAGTACCGAAAACATTTTAGACACGGTGTGTTTATTTAAGAGATAAAGCTTATCGCATGACCTATATTGAGATCACAGAGTAGCGTTTTAGGTCAAAGGTTACCTTTGTTACGGGAAATATTGATTTTGTATGAAAAATCTTGTAATCTGGACCTGGGTTAGCTTAAGGATACATTTAGAGGTCCGTTCGTGGTGGTCATACATATCACATTAGGGCCTTAGAATAGTCTGTTAATGTTATACAAATCATTTACAGATGACCAGCTTGACTCTTCAATTTTTTGAAAGAAGGGGATTGATTTTCACACGGATTAATTGAGATAGTGCGTCACAAAAAAGTGGATGATCTGAAATTTAGATTCATCGCCTTTCGATCATTTTAATTTATATCGTGTTCATTAAATTAAGTAACTTCAGAAACACACAGTAACATTCTTGATTGTATGTACGATGCGTTGTTAAACGAAGCCTTTATCAAAATTGTTTTCAGTGCATTTAAATCAAGATAACAGCTGCCTTGTGATACTCAATACTCCATCATTGGTATTTGATGGAATGAGAGTTTTGAAAAGCGACAGGGAGTTTTTGATCAATCTTTAACATCCCCCTGTTAAAAGTCTCTTCTATTAAAGCATTGATTGCTCTGTATACTCCATATCCCATTAAAACAATTAAGGATCGAATGTGCTCTCTTGTTGCGAGAGCTTAGTTTTCAAGAAAGAAAAGCAAACGGCAGCATGGGTGTAAACTATACTTGGGCGTATTTAGTGTAAGATATTAACACTTTTCAATACAATTAAGACTTAAATATAGTGAAGCAAACATAAATTGAACAACATCATACAGCTGTCCCGTTCTTCTAGGACTCGTCAGTGATGCTAAGGGCCTGCAGTGCCGATACACAGGAGGCAATGAAAGAAACAATTTTTTTTAAAGTCAAAAGAAATGCCAAATCTGGATGAGGATGAGCAATATTTATGTAAGTTTGTCTTACTTTTTACTATTATCCTGCGACTTCCCATTGATCGAAGTCGAATGTACATTTGATGCATCCAAGATTCTTTACTGACAACCAATTATTCAAAGAATATGTAGTTGTTTCAGACATTTTGACGGTTTTTGACGGCCAGGATGATGTTTCATCCGAAAATTTAAGATTTATGTCAAAAACACATTCATTTAAACACGATTCCCCTATTTACAAGTGCATCAACATTTTTGGTTGAAAAAGGCAAATGTTATTAATGGTATTTTTCTGTGTCGATTATTGCTACAATTCTACGTTAGTGTCCTGACGAAAACACCATCAAAGTTACGAGTATACGAGGGATGGTCTTTGAATGTTTGAAACAACCACATAGTCTCTGAACAATTCGTTGCCAGTCAAAGAATCTTGGATGCATCAAATGTACTTTCGACCATATCGATAAATGGAAAGTCGCGGGATAAGTGTAAAAAGTAAGTCAGAGTTACCGAGAAGCGAGAGATGTATCCGCCATCTTGTGGTTTTCTCTTAGTAACGTTTGGGAGGTAGCTTCTCCAGTGTATATGATGGAATCGCTCAGGTTTCGAAGACATGGTCGATGAAGACTACAGAATTTGACCGTTTTATGGTTGAAACATGGTCTCAAAATATATTCCCTTGGGGGATGTTGACATGCTTGTGGCTTGGTAGTTTGACTGTTTATTCTAACCTACCAACAATCACAAACCTCATGTTCATAACGTAACATACCTAGATTTACTTTAACATAGAGGGTGCCGTCGAGAGATGGAGCAGAAACGGACACCTTTCCAAAACACATTGACTTATTACCTATGTGCCTTTTAAAGATCTTGCTTGTAGACATTTTATTCACAGGTTGTCTTCTCTTTGTTTAATCGATTTTCAGTCATAGTTTTAGTAATGTTCGTTTTTAAGTTTTCTTGCTTTTGTTTTTTGTTTGTTTGTTTTTTATACATATGGACTGTACAGATGCGTACTACATATACTTATTAGACAAAGGTATACACGTTTACTATACAGGTGTGTGGTACATGTACATCCTGGACAGGGGTATACACGTGGACTGTACAGGTGTGTGGTACATGTACATCCTGGACAGGGGTATACACGTGGACTGTACAGGTGTGTGGTACATACTGGACAACACGTTTAATCTCGTGAATCATATGTAAGCACATAGCCATCGTCATGGTTACTAACCGTTCTTGGCAAAAACATTCTGACGGTCTGGTTCGAATAGTTATGCAAAGAAATTAAACATTTAAATAAATAATACCGTTTTCACAGCTCCTCGTTATCATCCTATTTGTATAGCGTCTCTTAGAATGTTAGAGGGAGTCGGAAATAACGTTTTCTGTGTTTATTGGTATTTATGTTCATATTTTAAAAATATTACTTTGCATATTTACTAACATGCGTAACATGCAATACATTTTCTATTTTCCATTATTTTTTTTTTCATTTTTCTTTCCCTGAAATATTGATAACTCTTTATTGAACCTTTTCGAAGCCTCCCAAAAACTTCCTTTTTTATAGAGATTTTCTAATAGAAGATCGATCCGCACGCCGTCAAGGAAATTGATCTGCCGAATGCAGTACCGGGGTCACTGATTTAGAATGCGACTGACATCTGGGACCTAAGGGCACATGAGGTTGCCAAGGTCAAGCCGATGTATAACCTTCGTGAAAGAATCAAGGTCAATGTCACACAATTCCTTATAAATGGCGCCAATTCGTTAACACTTACTTGCATGGTTAAATTTAGTCTTTTATCCTATAGGATTCAGTCGTCTGCGTGTACGTTGCCAACAGCCTCGCGGTATTTTGTCGCTTTTTGACAGTATTGTGTTCATTCCAGCTGCATCCTTCAAGGTGTAGAGCTCGACACTGATTTTATACGAGTCGATCATTATGCCTCAACGTTTTATAAGATATACTTTTTCGCCTACAGTATAAAGTTATGTGCTAGCAGTAATTAAAATTCTTAAAAGGCAAAAATCTCCTGGGTACATAATGCACTCACAGATGTCAAAAAATTATTCTTTCATAATTTTCAAATCTGTTGAATAGTGCTTTAGATTTGGGGCAGCCGCAGCCCTCCATTCAAGGTATACAACCTTCCATTCCACGTGTACACGGCCTTCGATTTCACGTGTACACAACCCTCCATTCAAGTTATACACACACCTCCTTTCCACATGTACACAACCCTCCATTCAAGGTATACAGCCTTACATTCCACGTGTACACAGCCTTCCATACCACGTGTACACAACCCTCCATTCAAGTTATACACACCCCTCCATTCCACATGTACACAACCCTCCATTCAAGGTATACACAACCCTCCATTCCATGAATACAGCCCTCCATTCAAGGTTTACGCAGCCCTCTATTCCACGTGTACACAGCCCTCCATTCCACATGTACACAGTCCTCCTTTCCACATGTACAGAGCCCTTCATTCCACGTGTACACAACCCTCCATTCCACGTGTACACATTCAAGTAATAGAGCCTTCCATTCCACGTGTACACAGCCTTCCATTCCACGTGTACATAGCCTTCCTTTCCACGTGTACACAGCTTTCCATTTCACGTGTACACAGCCCTCCATTCCACGTGTACACAGCCTTCCATTACACGTGTACACAACCCTCCATTCCACGTGTACACAACCCTCCATTCAAGTTATAAAGCCTTCCATTCCATGTGTACACAACCCTCCATTCCACGTGTACACAACCCTCCATTCAAGTTATAAAGCCTTCCATTCCACGTGTACACAGCCTTCCGTTCCACGTGTACACAGTCTTCCATACCACGTGTACACAGCCCTCTATTCCACGTGTACACAGTCTTCCATACCACGTGTACACAGCCCTCTATTCCACGTGTACAAAGCCTTCCATACCACGTGTACACAGCCCTCCATTCCACGTGTACACAGCCTTCCATTCCACGTGTACACACCCCTCCATTCCACATTTACACAGCCCTCCATTCCACGTGTACACAGTATTCCATTACACGTGTACACAGCATTCCATTCCATGTGTACACAACCCTCCATTCCACGTGTACACAACTTTCAATTCCACGTGTACACAGCCTTCCATACCACGTGTACACAGCCTTCCATTCCACGTGCACACAGCCCTCCATTCCACGTGTACACAGCCTTCCATACCACGTGTACACAGCCTTCCATTCCACGTGCACACAGCCCTCCATTCCACGTGTACACAGCCTTCCATACCACGTGTACACAGCCCTTCATTCCATGTGTATACAGCCTTCCATTCCACGTGTACACAGCCTTCCATTCCACGTGCACACAGCCCTTCATTCCACGTGTACACAGCCTTCCATTCCACGTGCACACAGCCCTTCATTCCATGTGTATACAGCCTTCCATTCCACGTGTACACAACCCTTCATTCCATGTGTACACAGCCCTCTATTCCACGTGTACACAGCCCTCTATTCCACGTGTACACAGCCCTCTATCCCACGTGTACACAGCCTTCCATACCACGTGTAAATAGTGGCAGAGTCTCCGGATATCAATTTTTATTGTTGCACTTGTTGTTCTAAACATCCTTAAATTCTAATTAAAATGTACTTTTAATTTGTGTCTAGCGTATGATAATGAAACATTGTTTCTACCACAATACGCTCGGTTATTCCACTCTCAAGCCATTTTATAAATGTGCCGACTGTTGGATAAATAGAGGTTACACAACGAGTGATAGTTGGATATGGAAGTTATTTCACACTAGTAAGTTATTTTTTTAAAAATAACTTACGAGTGTGAAATAAATTCCATATCCAACAATCACGAGTCGTGTGACCTGTTTCTACCACGATAATATCGGCTTGAATCAAAGGGAAACGTGGCCAAGTATAATTTCGCGTATGCAAATAAAGTGTACCGGTGACGTCCGGGACCCGGTAATGTGACGTCATTCGATTATTGATGACGTCAAGAACAATTGCAGCTTTGGTCAAAGTTCGAATTCTTGACCAATCAAAAGACCGGAAGGTCATATACCACTAGTGGTATATAACATATATTTCTACCACAATACCCTGTGTTATTCAACTCTCAGACCATCAGTTAATCATTACAGCTGTTGATTAACAATCTGTTATACCACACGTATTTTGATTGGCTAACACGGTGAACTTTGACCCAAGCTGCAATTGTTATTTACGTCATCAATAATCTAATGACGTCACATCACAGGGTCCTGGACGTCACCGGTACACTTTATTTGCATACGCGAAATTATACTTGGCCACGTTTCCCTTTGATTCAAGCCGATATTATTGTGGTAGAAACAGGTCACACGACTCGTGATTGTTGGATATGGAATTTATTTCACACTCGTAAGTTATTTTTTAAAAGTTGCAAAAGACACTCGCTAAAGCTCGTGTCTTTTGTACCTTTTAAAAAATAACTTACTAGTGTGAAATAAATTCCATATCCAACTATCACTCGTTGTGTAACCTCTATATAACCAATCCAATTCATCGCAGAGGTTTGTTATCTACAAGAGATATACTGACGGTCTGATTGTTACATTGGTGTGGTGATCTCGGTCTGATTGTTACATTGGTGTGGTGATCTCGGCCTGATTGTAACATTGGTGTGGTGATCTCGGCCTAATTGTAACATGTTTGTGGTGATCTCGGCCTGATTGTTACATGTTTGTGGTTATCTCGGCCTAATCGTCACATTGATGATGTGATATCGGCCTTATTACCTTTTCCTATAGAATGCACGTGTAATTTTTCAAAAGTGATTTTTAATACCAGGGTGAATTGGTGTGTTACATATACATGCTTTCTGAACTTTGCATTTTGAGGCGACCCGAAGTATAATCTTTGTTATTATCATGAAATTTGTGATGTTTACTGCAATGAAAACAACCAGACAAGACTTTTGTTAATATGCAAACAACCGCCAAACAGTTTGAAGAAAGCATTTTTAAATATATTGTCGGCAGAGTTCTACCACGGTATTGTGTTTGTCTGTTCCTAACAAATACTTTCTAATACATATTTACATAGGACATAAAGATGGTATTGTGAGAAATCTAGAAAATAATTTTATGAACTTTTACTCAAAATATAAAAATTCAGAAAGCACATTTGTCTCTCTTCTGTACATTGTCTCCTTTTTTCTATCGGCGTTCCTCTGTCTGTCTGGGTGTTCATACCCTTGAATCACTCTAAATCTGTTTTGATGTAACAAAGGTTGGTGACCTTTATAACCCCTTTCTTTATCCGTTCAGCTGACTTTAAATTAAACATTAATTTTATATAAATCAGTTTTCGACAATAGACGTCCTGTCACAGCATCTCAACTTAACCATGAATATGTATTGGTAGGATGATAATGGAACCCCGCCAAAGGTCTAAATACCACCAATTCTACACTACAATATATAGACTGGGATGTAGGCAAACTCGTTTCTTCCACAATAAACTTGCCAGATGGTTATACAATTTATTTGAATGAACCAGAATTCATAATTTGAATTTGAACAAAGTAAACTGTTTACAGACGGACATTTTGTTTGATAAAATGTATGTCTCTGGCTTTTCTACTTAATGCTGAGTTTTGAATACAAACAATCATTTACACGTTATTTGACATAGTCTGTAGTCGGCCATTCCCGGCCCCATCGGTTGTCAAGATATCGCCATGCAATCTGGCAAAGTGAAACGATGGGAAGTAATTCTGATAGATCAAAATATATCTTTATGGATGAAAATGTATGTGTTCAAAACCTTGTAGTTGGTGCTATAAAACATAATATGACAAATTTATCGAAAATAAGTAAGTTCTTATCGTGTCAATTGTTACTCTGTTAGAAACACTCATTTTTTTCTTCCTTAAAAAGGATCAAAGTCAGACAAAGAGGATGCCGACATGTAAACAAAATTATATTGCGAACCCAAAATCGATAAAATAAGAGCAAATTATGAACAATATAATAATTATAAGAATACATTTGAAAACGAGGTAGAGGAATCAGTTCAGGTAGAATAAGGATAAGTTAACGCCCTAAATATGGGTACTACTGGTAGATACTTCGTCCACAGACTGATGAACGCAGTTCAATAAATCTGACTTCGATTTGTTCCAGAATAATCATTTACACCAACGACACGTACATCTCTGTATCGTAAATGTTACTGAATACCAAGGCAAAATATAAAGTATACCTAAAATTCTGAGTGTCAGCATTTGGATGACACAAGTTTTGTTTTCAAAATCCGTTCATTACTTATAGTAAAGCAACTTTGTTTGGCGTTATATCAACATAATAAACATGTATTGCGTTGACGGTGACATTGCAGTTGAACTTATTACGTTGGATATAAAGAAAAAAAAACGATACGGATTTAAACTTACATTGCATGAAAGCGTCTGCTGGATCGTGACTTCCGTATTGGACATCTAGGTCGTATGTCAAGTATTCAGAAGGTAAAAAGGAAAAGTGGTAATGAGACTAACAGGAATACTAAGGAAGATCCGGAGTAGTGGTAAGGACACTTACAGGAATACTAAGGAAGATCCGGAGTAGTGGAAAGGACACTTACAGGAATACTAAGGAAGATCCGGAGTAGTGGTAAGTACACTAACAGGAATATTAAGGAAGATCCGGAGTAGTGTTAATGACACTAACAGGAATACTAAGGAAGATCCGGAGTAGTGGTAAGGACACTAACAGGAATACTAAGGAAGATCCGGAGAGGTGGTCAGGACACTAACAGGAATATTAAGGAAGATCCGGAGTAGTGTTAATGACACTAACAGGAATACTAAGGAATATTTGGAGTAGTGGTAAGGTCACTAACAGGAATATTAAGGAAGATCCGGAGTAGTGGTAGGGTCACTTACAGGAATACTAAGGAAGATCCGGAGTAGTGTTAATGACACTAACAGGAATACTAAAGAAGATCCGGAGAGGTAGTAAGTACACTAACAGGAATACTAAGGAAGATCCGGAGAGGTGGTCAGGACACTAACAGGAATACTAAGGAATATCCAGATTAGTGGTAAGGTCACTAACAGGAATACTAAGGAAGATCCGGAGTAGTGTTGTAATGACACTAACAGGAATACTAAGGAAGATCCGGAGTAGTGGTAAGGACACTAACAGGGATACTAAGGAAGATCCGGAGTAGTGGTAAGGACACTAACAGGAATACTAAGGAAGATCCAGATTAGTGGTAAGGACACTAACAGGAATACTAAAGAAGATCCGGAGTAGTGGTAAGGACACTAACAGGAATACTAAAGAAGATCCGGAGTAGTGGTAAGGTCACTAACAGGAATACTAAGGAAGATCCGGAGTAGTGTTGTAATGACACTAACAGGAATACTAAGGAAGATCCGGAGTAGTGGTAAGGACACTAACAGGAATACTAAGGAAGATCCAGATTAGTGGTAAGGTCACTAACATGAATACTAAGGAAGATCCGGAGTAGTGGTAAGGTCACTTACAGGAATACTAAGGAAGATCCGGAGTAGTGGTAAGGACACTAACAGGAATACTAAGGAAGATCCGGAGAGGTGGTAAGGACACTAACAGGAATACTAAGGAAGATCCGGAGTAGTGGTAAAGACCCTAACAGAAATACTAAGGAAGATCCGGAGTAGTGGTAAGGACACTAACAGGAATACTAAGGAAGATCCGGAGTAGTGTTAGGGTCACTAACAGGAATACTAAGGAAGATCTGGAGTAGTGGTAAGGTCACTAACAGGAATACTAAGGAAGATCCGGAGTAGTGGTAAGGTCACTAACAGGAATACTAAGGAAGATCCGGAGTAGTGGTAAGGACACTAACAGGAATACTAAGGAAGATCCGGAGTAGTGGTAAAGACCCTAACAGAAATACTAAGGAAGATCCGGAGTAGTGGTAAGGACACTAACAGGAATACTAAGGAAGATCCGGATTAGTGGTAAGGACACTAACAGGAATACTAAGGAAGATCCGGAGAGGTGGTAGGGACACTAACAGGAATACTAAGGAAGATCCGGAGTAGTGGTAAGGACACTAACAGGAATACTAAGGAAGATCCGGATTAGTGGTAAGGACACTAACAGGAATACTAAGGAAGATCCGGAGTAGTGGTAGGGACACTAACAGGAATACTAAGGAAGATCCAGATTAGTGGTAAGGTCACTAACAGGAATACTAAGGAAGATCCGGATTAGTGGTAAGGACACTAACAGGAATACTAAGGAAGATCCGGAGAGGTGGTAGGGACACTAACAGGAATACTAAGGAAGATCCGGAGTAGTGGTAAGGACACTAACAGGAATACTAAGGAAGATCCGGAGTAGTGGTAAGGTCACTAACAGGAATACTAAGGAAGATCCAGATTAGTGGTAAGGTCACTAACAGGAATACTAAGGAAGATCCGGAGTAGTGGTAAGGTCACTAACAGGAATACTAAGGAAGATCCGGAGTAGTGGTAAGGTCACTAACATGAATACTAAGGAAGATCCGGAGTAGTGGTAAGGACACTAACAGGAATACTAAGGAAGATCCGGAGAGGTGGTAAGGACACTAACAAGAATACTAAGGAAGATCCGGAGTAGTGGTAAAGACCCTAACAGAAATACTAAGGAAGATCCGGAGTAGTGGTAAGGACACTAACAGGAATACTAAGGAAGATCCGGAGTAGTGTTAGGGTCACTAACAGGAATACTAAGGAAGATCTGGAGTAGTGGTAAGGTCACTAACAGGAATACTAAGGAAGATCCGGAGTAGTGGTAAGGACACTAACAGGAATACTAAGGAAGATCCGGAGTAGTGGTAAAGACCCTAACAGAAATACTAAGGAAGATCCGGAGTAGTGGTAAGGACACTAACAGGAATAATAAGGAAGATCCGGATTAGTGGTAAGGACACTAACAGGAATACTAAGGAAGATCCGGAGAGGTGGTAGGGACACTAACAGGAATACTAAGGAAGATCCGGAGTAGTGGTAAGGACACTAACAGGAATACTAAGGAAGATCCGGATTAGTGGTAAGGACACTAACAGGAATACTAAGGAAGATCCGGAGTAGTGGTAGGGACACTAACAGGAATACTAAGGAAGATCCAGAGTAGTGGTAAGGTCACTAACAGGAATACTAAGGAAGATCCGGAGAAGTGGTAAGGTCACTAACAGGAATACTAAGGAAGATCCGGAGTAGTGGTAAGGACACTAACAGGAATACTAAGGAAGATCCGGAGTAGTGGTAAGGTCACTAACAGAAATACTAAGGAAGATCCGGAGTAGTGGTAAGGACACTAACAGGAATACTAAGGAAGATCCGGAGTAGTGGTAAGGTCACTAACAGGAATACTAAGGAAGATCCGGAGTAGTGGTAGGGACACTAACAGGAATACTAAGGAAGATCCGGAGTAGTGGTAGGGACACTAACAGGAATACTAAGGAAGATCCAGAGTAGTGGTAAGGTCACTAACAGGAATACTAAGGAAGATCCGGAGAAGTGGTAAGGTCACTAACAGGAATACTAAGGAAGATCCGGAGTAGTGGTAAGGACACTAACAGGAATACTAAGGAAGATCCGGAGTAGTGGTAAGGTCACTAACAGAAATACTAAGGAAGATCCGGAGTAGTGGTAAGGACACTAACAGGAATACTAAGGAAGATCCGGAGTAGTGGTAAGGTCACTAACAGGAATACTAAGGAAGATCCGGAGTAGTGGTAGGGACACTAACAGGAATACTAAGGAAGATCCGGAGTAGTGGTAGGGACACTAACAGGAATACTAAGGAAGATCCGGAGTAGTGGTAGGGACACTAACAGGAATACTAAGGAAGATCCGGAGTAGTGGTAGGGTCACTTACAGGAATACTAAGGAAGATCCGGAGTAGTGGTAAGGACACTAACAGGAATACTAAGGAAGATCCGGAGTAGTGGTAGGGACACTAACAGGAATACTAAAGAAGATCCGGAGTAGTGGTAAGGACACTAACAGGAATACTAAAGAAGATCCGGAGTAGTGGTAAGGACACTAACAGGAATACTAAGGAAGATCCGGAGTAGTGGTAGGGTCACTTACAGGAATACTAAGGAAGATCCGGAGTAGTGGTAAGGACACTAACAGGAATACTAAGGAAGATCCGGAGTAGTGGTAGGGACACTAACAGGAATACTAAGGAAGATCCGGAGTAGTGGTAGGGACACTAACAGGAATACTAAGGAAGATCCGGAGTAGTGGTAAGGTCACTAACAGGAATACTAAGGAAGATCCGGAGTAGTGGTAAGGACACTAACAGGAATACTAAGGAAGATCCGGAATAGTGGTGAGGTCACTAACAGGAATACTAAGGAAGATCCGGAGTAGTGGTAGGGACACTAACAGGAATACTAAGGAAGATCCGAAGAGGTGATAAGGACACTAACAGGAATACTAAGGAAGATCCGGAGTAGTGGTAAGGACACTAACAGGAATACTAAGGAAGATCCGGAATAGTGGTGAGGTCACTAACAGGAATACTAAGGAAGATCCGGAGTAGTGGTAGGGACACTAACAGGAATACTAAGGAAGATCCGGAGTAGTGGTAGGGACACTAACAGGAAAACTGAGGAAGATTGAATGTCTGACATAGCATTCCTGAAAATTCATTCTGGAACAAAATCTTTAATTTCTGTAAAAATACAATTTGGCAACAATTGTTTGGTTTTTTCTTTCTTTTTTTTTTTTTTTTTTACCAAAATCCTCTCATTGTGCCTTCACAAAGAGTAAGGGTTTTTCAGTTCTTTGTAATCGTAGGAATCTGTAAACCTAGACTGTTTTGCTCAGTTGAACGACTGTCTTGCGTATCATCAAACATGTAAAAGCAGCGCTCCAATCCTGATATTTATGCCGCACACTACAAAGCAATAATGTCTTTATGTTTCTTTTCTGTATGTTTTTATATCCAATAGTAGAACGGGTTGTTTAATCCAATGACAAAATAACTTTCTTAGAATATCTAACATATTCAATTATCTCACGAGGAAATTGCATTTGTTGTACATATATAAATACTTAACAAGGATACTGCATGTAGACGCCGATGCAAGTTTGTTATAGTTCTATGGAGTCAAATTCATTTTTAGACTACGAAATTGGCCAACAGAACCTCAAGCACGAGGAAGTTGTTAGTTTACACAATATACACGACTACAAAAGCGTTCATTTTTCCTTTTCATAATGAAGTGTTGATTTTTTTCTGGTGACATGTACATTTGACATGTTGTTTTCGGGTAATCCTTGACCGTATTGTTAAGTTGCTTTAACAGTTTTCCTACAGTAAATCATACAGCTCGACATATCATACTGATATACTGTACGTTTTCTAGTTCTCTGATTGATTTATTATTCCAATAAGGGT
This sequence comes from Pecten maximus, assembly GCF_902652985.1. Lineage (NCBI taxonomy): Eukaryota > Metazoa > Mollusca > Bivalvia > Pectinida > Pectinidae > Pecten > Pecten maximus. Next base: position 29,835,279 of record NC_047020.1, on the reverse strand, counting down.
GACATATTTTGTTTGTTGGGTTTGGCTTGTATTGTTCAACGTCCTATCAACAGCTATACTCATTTAAGTACGGACTTTCCTGTGTGTGTAAGGTTTGGCTTTTATTGTTTAACGTCGTATAAACAGCTATACTCATTTAAGGACGGACTCCCCTATGTGCCTGCTGTACACGTGTGGCGAGTGTGTGTTTTGTGAGGCTGTGGTATGTTCGTGTTTTATCCTTGTGATAACGAGACACTGATGCCGACTTTATAGTGCTACCTCACTGAAATAAACTGCCAAAGACACCCAGCATGACACCACACCCGGTCACATTATACCGATAACTTCCAAGTCCCAAAATGCTGAGCATTACTTAATATAACACGATGGCAGAAATATGCCACGATACATTACATCAGGTGTAGCGACTAACATTTTCCTGTTTTGTCCGTCTTTTAACTAAAGGTCTTCAATAGTTCGCACGTGACCAAATTCGAAAGCGTCACAGGTGTTCAATAGTTCGCCCGTGACCGTGCAATAGTCATTTTAGCCATGCAATAGTTCAAAATAGCTTAGTTAAGGAAAATCAAACGCATTATGTAATAAAATGCAATAATTAACAGGCACGAGTTAAGGTCATAGCTGAAAGGTAAATGGGTCTAAACACTTAAATCACAAATCGCGCTTATCAAGTTTGGTTCAGATATTTTTGTATGTGGTCATCGAAAACTATTGCTAAATGTTAATTCGTGGAAATCGAGTTATATCGACCAAAACAGTATGTATGGCTACCATGTACTGGTGGTGATTACGGACACTATAACAACATTATGACTATCATGTACTGATGGTGATTGCCGAACACTTACACGTGCGATCTTTTTTTTCTGTTTCAGACCCAAGGCGGTATTGGAGAAGCACGAGTCTGCCCTACTCATGTTGCTTGGGTTTGGAGGGTTCTCCATCATACTAGCAATGTTACATAACGCCGTACGTAAATACATCTTTCATGACGAACACAACTTGGACACAACGTTTGACGCGGGTGGAAACGTCAGTATGAGTTTGACGGCCGTCACGGTAGCGTCACAGCTGTTCTGGCCCGGAGATATCCTCCACAGCGCAACACTTACTACAAAGGTCAGTTCAAGCATAAAATAACACTTTTTGAAATTTGATTTTGATTCTTGGATAAGATAGTTTTGTTTGCATAATCTCAATTACATGTACAGGTGCAAACAATGCTCGACAACCGCATACATGTATTTCACATCCAATTACCATGGTAACCTTTGTATGTGGTGTGTCGTTGAGAGCCAATCCTGTCATCGACCCCGAACGGCCATGATTAGAACGGACACTGACACAACTATGCCACGGACTCGCAAATGCCAGGTCACAATTACAATGAATGTCTTCACGTGTAATTATAGTGCTTGAGATTCAAATTAGCCCTTATATCATCCAAGGTTTTGCGGAGTGGCTGAGGCAGCGGTTCTTTGGTTGTCATGATGACAAGGAAGGATTGGTTTGTCAGATGTTGAAATGTAATGTCATTTAGCTATAGAAACACAAGAATCCAATAAAATTGTAAACAACTGATTGAAAATACCTCCGACCATCCCTACTCCTTAAGAAATTAAATGTCAGTCAGGTGGAGCAATCATTCAAAGAGATACTGTTTCTTTAACACGTGCATTCTTATAATGGTAATGTTACAACTGTTCAGTGAATTCTTATGAAACATCTTGTTCGCAAAAACGTGTCGTAACTGTAAGTATTACTAATAACACGTGCAGAAAGATTCATATTTAGCTGAGATGTAGAGTTTAATACAATTTCGGCCATGTACATTTGAAGTATTCCTTAACTATCACTCGTAAACGTTCAGATTTTCTTTTTCTTAATGGTATATGTTTTCTTTACAATGTCTCAATATACGGTATATACCTTGTATAGTATCAATCCAAATTGGCTGTTTTATCTTAATGTAGTACCCATGCGACAACTGCTGTCGTAGTTTCTGATGTCATAGTGACATCTCTCTCCTGGTAATTTTCCGTGGCTAGTAACCACCAATCACAGGTTGTGAATCCCGCCAATGTAATCCCTAAACGATCGGTCAGTCTCATTGGACAGTGGTGATTACGCGACGTTAAGGCGGGTCCAGCTCCGTGTCCGACCGTGATGATTGTAGATGTGACTTATCAATCAGGACAGATTCGAGGCATGATACTTTCTCATCACAACTAGTAGAAGATAGAATCTGGTCAAGCCCGTTTTCTAGAAATAAAAGTCTGGCCAAAACGACCTCTAGCAACACAAGCCTAGTCAGGTCCGTCCCTTAGCAACATGAGTCTGTTGACGTCCGCCCCATAGCAACATGATTCTGGTCAATATCGGCTCTAGCAACATAAGTTTAATCAAACTTGCTCCCTACCAACAAGAGTCTTGTAAAAGTCATCCCCTAGCAACATAATTTTAGTCAAGCTCGTCCTGTATCAGCAAATTCAAGTTGAGAACCGTTACAAGCAAACTATTCTGGACTAGTTTGTGGCTGTCCCCTTCCGACTTAGTCCGGTCAAGTTTTACACACCCTGATATCTCACAAAGGACATAGGTCCCCATCCGGTAATAACACAGTCTGGCACACATAGTATTACTAATCTAATTAACTACATAAACTCTACATAAAGACCTATACTCCAAACTCCCGCTGTGTTTAGTAAGTCTTCTAATTGGAGGTCAGTGCTTTAGATGGGAGGTAAATGACTGTATGCGTAGGATTGAGTACGCGTGTCAGCCAAGTGATGCACACGACCTTTTAATACAGGAACCCGAAGTAGCAATCATTGCGATGGAGTGACAGCCGGCAACTGACGAGCTGTCTTTCCTCACAGCCTCGCTCCGACCTACATTTTGACGTAGTGCACGAAGGTAGCTGCGTTTTGATTTTTCGGCATAGCCGTCTAATTTTGTTTTGGCCCCGGATATGACGCAGGTGGCGTTTCTGTCAAGATGAAGTACGTGATTGGTCAATGTAGCGGTCAATGCAAAATGCAGATATACAGTTTAAAACGAAACAAAGTTAAAAGGACCTCACGGGAAACCAATATTTATTTTGTATTTTCTATCATATTATTGGGTATGTCTTTTAAAAAAATAACCTTCTGAACAATAACCATTCGAATTTGATGATGTATGTACATAAAAACATCAATTATCAATTATTAAAAGGTTATCACTCTGAATATGCAAATTTTGTGACATATACGATAAACGCATGCGCACAACAAACTAAAACACATGGAAACAAACATGGCTTCCATTGTGAATCGACTGCGGTTGGAAACGATAACAGCTTCCGCAATGAAGAGAATAATAGGGAAATGGGTCAAACACAATCCTAGAATTAAACTTGGGAAGCAGTACAATAGATTGTAACAGTTCAAACATGAAAACAGCAGTAATACGGACGCCGCTCGTATTCTGCTTGATTGCTTGATAGTAGGGTCATGACAATCTCGGTAATATTTACACAAACTCAGTAATATTAACACAAACTCGGTAATAGTTCCACAAGCTCGGTAATATTTACACAGTCTGTACCAGTACATCGCTACTGTCACTATACTATATGAACAGTGTTTACGCTTATTTACACATAAATGTGTGTGCCGTAATATATACAGAACGTGTTACTTAACATTAAACCACTGTATGATATCGTTATCCAACTAACCCAGACGGAATATAGATATCGCCTTGTAAACTATCGTCTGTTTGTGTTGCCACGATTTCAAAAACAGTCACGTAATGATTTAAAAATAATTTCCGCGCTAAATTATGAGGGGGATTCCCAACTAAATCGAGTGGTCAAGCTGGACACGGGGATTGACTGTGAACATTGGGACAGCACAGAAACATAACTGGAAAGGAACAAAACGCGTACATTCAGTGAAAACTGCAACGTTTTTACCGTGATGTCCCTTTTAAATTGAATGCAAGCTGAATAAGTGGATGCATCTATTCAAATGACACATTTGCAGTCCTATTATCACCCAAAATGATTCAAACTGATATAATTTTGTTATCCGTGCTGAAACTGCATATTTATTAATTAAAATGTAGTTCATTAATTTATTTCACCAGTAGTTTTACATTGTAACCACCAGCATTAAATCTATGCCGTTTATCTTTTTTAAAGATATTTCTTGTTTTGCTTGTCTTCTTTTTTATTTCTTTTACATATCATTCGGAAACAATATTGAGAGACTATTCTACAATGTATATATATAGAATCTTAAATAGATTCAGATACTTTGTATCACATAAATCAGGAAACTTAGATTTCGACAGGTCTTATAGTCAAAATACGGAGGACTTATCAAACGCCCATTTTGTTGCGCCATTTACAATTCACGACGTCACGTCATTGCCCATATTATAACGTCACAATCGATTTCTGACTGGTACAGCCAATGAAAAGCTCCCCCGGGTATTACACAGGCGAATTAACTGGGAAGAGGACAATTATATGTGATACAAGTTATAACAGGATGAGTCTCAATGTAAGCAGTATCAGTGGGATATGTGTAAACACAAATTACGTTTTCTCAATGCCCGTGTGTATCTAATGTCCATTGTTGGATGTGCTTACATCCAAATGTCTATTTCTCATTGGTTATATACAATAATCTACACTGATTGTTTACATTTGTATATAAACGTCTACGTCATAACTACATTCCATAGGTCAGTTAATTGAACAAAACATTCCATACGGACCAAATCTACCGGTTACAATTTGTGATATGTTAAAGCAATATTCAATTATTTAGTCTTAAAAAAAGTTTGTTAATGTTTATTATGAATAGGTCGACCATTTAGGCTTACACACTGGAACTTATGTAGGACGTAACATCATAGTCCGTTATGTAGATTTTTCTAATGTAGGAAGACATTATTTTCTCTTTATATTTTTTGTATAAGAACATAGTATTACATATAAGGACTATTTTATGATTTTCCAATTGTGTATAACTGCAGTGAAATACTCCTTATAGATTATATTGTATATTTACTGAAGGCATCAATCGTACACACAGGGAGGTATCTTACCAAATTCACAAGCAAATGCAAAAGAAACACTTAGTATTTTCACCAATTAAAAATTTATAGAAATTGAAAAATTAAAAAGGTCATCAAAATTTATCAAAATGTCATCAAAATTCATAACAACATAATGTACAACATGTATGATAGGTTCATATGCGACGTCATCAAGACCTTCGCGTCCAGCTCGTCAATATAACCAGGTGATTTGAACCAAATAGTTCAAAATCACACTACTGAACACAAGTATATTCCATGTAGTGCATTAACATTTGAATTTGTCTGTAACTTCTTGCATGTATACCACCGTAAATGCCTTAAAAGTCCAGCATATTTCATTGCATTCTTATTTTAAGCGTTTTTAAAGTTAGGAAGTGGTTCAATTGACTAACCATACGGTTAATGCAGTTTAAAGAAATACTGCCATCAAGATTTAGCGAAAGAAATTCAGTACAAACATTATCATTATCAGCCAACTTGTATGACTATACTAATGATTAAATGTATACAAGGATCAACAATATGGACGTATAACTCGTACCATAGCTGGAAAACAGCTGTCATATCGTTTTTCAAAACTTAGAATGATTTAATTTGAGAACATAGTTTGCTAATTTCCGATGATGGGTTGATGAATTGGACCTCAACGTGTACTTAGAACGTTGACACATTTTATAACATGAATACGATGGGTACTACTTTACTAGAGAAACTAGGCCTTCTTGATTGGCATCGTACCCACGTGATCAATCTTCGCATCGCTACGATTGTACAATCCTGTGGGGGCACTGGTACAACAACTCTCGTATTCATGAGTTATTCATGAACAAAATCCAGTAACCTGATTGGTTCCTTTGAAAATGGCTACGGGAAACCTGACCAATCAGAAACGTCGTTTATATGTTCTTTGGTTTGTTTGGCAGGATGTCAGATAGCAAACCATGGCTATAAATCGGCGCAGCCATCTTGGTATACCGTTTCTATTTTCCAGACGAACAAGAGCTTCATTAACAAGAAGCATTTTGATTGCTCGATAAAAAAAGACTATATTCATGAAAAACTGAAGGCAAACGAGCGAGACGTAGAGAAGACTCCGAGGGGGCCGACGATGGTTGATTACACACAGACTTGGAAACACGTGTTTCTGGGTGTTTACACGGTTCTGACCTAGAAGATTATGCAGACAAAATGTCTGAGAATGCCTATTGGGAAGTGATGTCTGATCTATTATAGAGTTTATATTAACATTAACACCAATCTCAATATCATATAGATCGAGGTTAACATGATGCTGTCCCGGGACGATTTTAATATGCAGCTTTTGTAAGCTCTCTGGTTTCTGTATTAAGTCATTGCTATGTTTGATGCTATCGGATTATCTATTGCAATACTAGTTAAAACATAGCAATAATCAAGCGTCTGTTCACCATTATATAATAAATAATGTAAACTTTGGCAAGCAAAATAGTCCCTGTCTATGTTATACAAAGTATCCACGCTGTTTTACAAGTCAATGAAAATGTGATGACTGAACAAGTATTGATACTTTCGAACGACGTTTTTGTGTTATCTGTAGTTAAATTTACTCGTAGGTATGAGACGTGTCCATATTAATGAAATACTGTATTAGGTCTGATGTCTATGGGTGTAGGGGGTGTAACATTACGCCACCAGTTAGCTTGAATAAACTTAATTATTTCATTATTTCTGTTTTAATATGTGATGGTGAATTTGCCCCATTTAGGTATTTGTATATTATATGCAAAGATTTATTTTCGTTTCAACAACAAAATATTCTTAATAGGTCACGTATAAAAGCTTACTTAGGTTGTGATGTCTCAAAGGTGAGTGGCCTTAAGTGTAGTCCCTATCCCAATGCTCCCCGTCTTCATGCTTGTAAGTATACACGAAATGTTTGCAATGCTGTTATAATGTAACAATTGAATTCCGTTGATCTATTTTGAAGCGAATGTAATTATGAATTGGTGAAGATGCTGCGATATCGACGGAGGTTTATATTTTATCTTTCTGGTCAATATAACAACATATATGTATACCCCAATTTAATAAAAAAAAATACTTATCTATGTTGATACTGAACATAATTTTGTAAAAGATACATTATGCGAGCAACATCAAATGTTGAAGTCTGAAAGCCCGACAATCGTCAGATGTTTCCACAGGCAAAGCGACTTGTGAACCGCTCGATGCACATTTACACGAGACATTACATTACACAATAACAAAATATTTGAATTGTTATTAGTTTGAAGACATAAGGCATGAGACAGTGTTCACATAACAGAAAAAATATCCTTTGTGACACATAAATCGTCACCGTTATCTTAAGTCATGCTTTGGTATCGACAGTATGTACAACTAGCCAACCAGAATGGGTAAACCTTGATGACTGTAGAAATCATTGAGTGTTTGCCACTGTTTTCCCGTCCTCTGTCTGTGTAATGTAACTAAAACTGTTCTCGGTGACCTTTGGAGATTGAATAACATCACAGATGATGTGGCACAAATTAGACTATTTAAGCCTGTCCTTTACGCTGCACTAGCAACCTAGCACTTCTTGAAAGTCGAATTTGCCAACAAGAGAGTATGTGCTATCTATATAAGTAATATCCTTCACCAAAGGTCTGTCGAAGCTTACATGCTTCCTATATACTGGTGATGAAATTGGGGATCTAGTTCTTGGTTGACAATATGTTGCGTTTTGTGGCAAAATATTAGAACATACTATTAGCAAGCTATTGGGAATACAGTATACATGTGTCTCTCTTTGCTGGCTTGTGCTTTGCTCATATGAGATAGCAAAGCTTATCAGAACAGGTTAACATTCTTAATGAAGTCTTTCAATTTCACGTTTAAATATATCGATGATATGTTTTTTTGAAAAAAAAAACAAACAAACAAAATACAAAAAAAAAAGAAATTTATTGAATAAATATTATATACGCAACGTAACGAACAGTGAACGATTGCAACTATAGGCTACATGATAATTAATTTTACTATCGTTAGTTTTCTATTTCTGAATGGTAGCATTTCCGTTCTCACAACTAGTGATGTTCACATGTGACAGTTGATTTGATAGTCAATATGCGGTTCCAAGTATCACAATTTCTGAGGTAGATCTCACTTGCCGATGGAAGATGTTAATTGATAAAGTTAATGGAATGTGTTTTGATCGCCCCAATGTTTGTCGTGTGCGACAACGCTCGTTGAAATGTCCGGTATCCTTGGGATCAGAGCGTGAGAACTTATCCTTCCGGAAAACCTTATCTTAATGTTCTTATTTGTCAAAACATCTTATCAACTATTTGTTAATATTTTGCCCTTGTTATACAAATTTTTATAGATAAAATTTAAGTTTTTGGCACTGTTGTATTCGAATAACCTTCGGCTTTCGGGAATATAATTTCACAACATTTTATGAAAATTTTAGAAAAATTGGTTCTTTTTCATTATGTTCAGAGATATCAAAATGATTACCTTTAAGTGGTGAATTCTGACAGTTTGATAGGGAATTCATTGCGGGGAAAAGAATTTTCGGTTTGAAAACCTTCTGATTACGACTGACATATAAAACATACTTTCGGAATGTTACAGATAGGACTCCGACATTTCTTAACCGAAAGATGACAGATAAAATCTACATACTACATACATAATCAAGACAATTAGCCCATTATTTTATCTAAAGGTTTTTTTTTCTTTCAATTTTCGTATAGACTTCCTGGATACTTTAGATAAACTGAATTGAGAGAAATATGACTATGTTGCAGATAGGAAACACACTGAAGTTAGTTCAGGGAAGGCTAAATACAGACACCCTTATGTAACCTAGCCTAGGATGAAGTTAGGCTGCTAATGTATAGACGGCATGTTGGCATTATCAGAGAAGTTCACCCAGTTCAGGCTTGTTGTCTCTAGTGCTAAGATCTCATACCTGCTTACTAATACCGATGTATAGCCTTTCTAACGATCCCGATTTAAAACTCAAAAGTGGTGTTCAAACCTTGGTAAGTACGCGCTGACACAACCCGTGGGTTTAATCACCAACATGCCGCGGTACAGATGTAATCCGATTGTTACCTAATGTCAGCTCGAGAATTTCCGAGTGGACGGCAGCTCGGATGTTTCCGAGTGGAAACGTCAGACCCGTTCAAAGGCATACTTTTAGTTTGGTTAGAGTAAGATCCTATAACCAGGTCAACCTTGGGTCATCCTCCAATGTGCCCCACGTCACTCAATAAATGTTATATACAGTAGTAATGTACTCACTTTAACCATATTTTGTGCCTGATATATTTGTCTACGTGAATAATTGGACTGAAATATAACAAAAATTCATAATACAATCGATAAGGCGATAGAATTTTTTAGTCTGCACATATTAGAACAAAAATAACAGTCGCTTAGTTTTGACGTTATCCATATACTTTGTTTGATGTTTGGAATGACCATATATAAATATAATACGGGATACAATTACAAATATCACGCAAAACCCGCGCTCTCATTATTGTGGTCCTTTTTGATTTATTCCAAAACGATTTTTCAGAAGTATCCTACTTATTCAATATTACAACATTACCAGAACGCTTCATATTTTCAAACATTAAAATATTAAGTGTTTGAAAAATTCATGTCAACTTTCCCCCGTCAGTTAGGCAATTCAATTGCGATCGGTTGGGATATACTTTCGTCCCACAGGAGCGATGTCCCCAATGTCCGATCTTCAGATGGCGCTGTGATCGGTATACGGCCATCAGAGGGCGGTGTTCCGCTCTCCGATTAACATTGCGCACTGTACAGACAATCAGCCTTGCTAATGCTATGTATTCCATCAGCCTACTCTCCTCCGCCTCCCAATAAACAATCAAATTTACACTTGTGTGTCAGCTGCTGAATCATTTTACCGTTACCTACCCTCTATCTCCATCGCAATGCAATCAGCGCCCCTAGCGTCTTAATACCCTCATTACTCCTATTTCCTCGTTCCCCTTTAGCTTGTTCGAATTTGATGATTTTGTAAGTTTATCATGCTGAAGAATGCCAAGACGTATGGGACTAATTGATTCTATAACTAATATGCTTATCAACGACAACAAGAGACGGCGTGCTTGTTGTAAAGGATTGGGCCTCACAATTTGATTAGGAAATATTATCATTGAAAACCTCTGCCCGGAATAAATATTCACTTAAGAGGACAACCCGTGTCAATTAGAGTGGCTAGAATCAATCGTACTTACAGTAAATCTGGTATCGTGTCCCTGAGCAGGACTTCTCAACCACCATACTTAGCCATCTTGGTAAAATTAAATCATACCTCGTATACAGTTGATATGTTCAATAAATGTCATCAATAATGTAAGAATGGCGTCATAAAGGTGTAAACACCCTTCTGTTGATCCTTATTTCGGACTTTCTCGGTCAATATGAATACATACCTAGCTGATATAGTCTTGAGAAAGGAGAACTATTTTTCAATGACCAAATTTGATGATATAAAGAAACTGATATACCCTGTACTACAGGATCCCACCAATTGTGGACATGCTCTATAACTTAAAGAGGTGTGGTTAAGACCAATATTGAAAAAAAGAGCGAAAAGAAATCATCTGGTATTTCATGGGAATTCCACATCATATTTGTTTTTGTTATACCTTTTATATACCATTGCTAATTTTACATTCCTAGATAGCATCATCCCTGCATCCCCAACCTACGGTGTTTACATGTCCCAGTTGATTCTATATTCAAGGGTCTATTTCCACGGTCACGATTTCAGTGAGAGATGTCTACTACTGACATTGAAATTAACAACACAAGGTTCCCAGAGAAGCAGGTTGATGGACACTATGGTAAATCTTAATGGTCGACATCAAGATCACATTTACAAACATTCTATTTTCTTGTGCGATATGAAGTCAGACATGTTTGATGCTTGTTGATGTGCCTAGTGGTTCCATTGTCACCATCTTAGCTCTCATTTGAAATTATGACCTAACCCCGATTTGACTTAGATTGGTATGACGGATGACGTCGATTTGATCACAGACGTCTGCACCTGGTTAGTATTTATAGAAAAATACATTCACCCCCACTCCTACTATCAACAAGGCTTAACACCTGACAAGTTGGAAGATAGTGATGAGCTTCGAATTTAAGTTCAATCCGACTAAAACATCAAATGCACATAAGCTTCAGTATCGTCCCTTGGTTTAGAATCCTTGAATATCAATGCATGATAGTTTTGTGTCGCGTGGCAATTATTTAAAGGTGAGAAAATGGACCAAAAACGGTCGTGATAGCCGACTATACATCGACTGTGAAACTGAAGTAGGAAATAATTTGAGCAGTTTTGTAACGGGCAATTTGATTGATCGACAGCTCTGTAAACAATACTAAATATATTTGTCAACCAATCAGACTGTCTGTTTCAAACAGCTCTAAGAAAGATAAGTGTAACCTTGTTGATATAGTAGGAATATGGTCTAATGTTTTTTTTTTTATAAATACAAACCAGTTGCAGACGCCTGTGATTCGAACTAGATTTGTACGAGAGGTGTCGTCGATTCGACCAAGATTTGTACTAGAGGTGTCGTCGATTCGACCAAGATTTGTATGGCGGGTGTCGTCGATTCAACCAAGATTTGTACGGTGCTTATTTCCCTCGTACTTTTTCAGGAGTCTTAACGCATTTTTTTTTATGTTTTGCACTCGTTTAATCGATTTTGAGTTTGAATTAAAGTTTCGTTATTATCTCGGTATTCATTGCCGTTAACCATTTAAAGCATGTTTTCCTATTCATTTATCCTATTTTGGATACACATCGGTATAAGGCTAGGATTACAATGTTATTCCTACTCTACTCGAGTCCGTACCACACAATGATATTGGTATATAACAACTATGGTTATTTAGGAAATATTGTATCTTTTACGAAAATCCATAAAAAAATTTCTCTTCATATGTACCCCTTTTTAATTATTTATCTCCATTATGGAATGATTTCTGGTTTTATTACACTTATGTAAGCAGTTTCTTAAATATTTGTCAGGCTTGATCTACTTGGACTAGGTGTTTGTTTATTAAACGTGTACGGTGTATACCACCATAAGCAGAACAGTCGTGTCGGTTCCAAACCGGCGTTTTCTGTTTCATGTTTAACTTTACAGTGTGATTACATACATCCAAAACGAAGCATGATTGATTCCAGTTGATTGATCTTTTAAATGTTGTAAATTCCACGTTTGCTATCGACTATATTTAATAGATTTATTAGCCGTTGTAGTTCATGGGCGACAATCTTATCAAACCGCTGGGAATGAAACGTTGAGCTGGAGACAGTATGAACAGCAAAGTAGCCGATAAACATCACGTCCCTGGGACTACACTGGATATCAAATCAGATAATTAACCCCGCAACGCATACAAAGGCAGCTTAATGTTATTTGTTAACTTTTTAAAGCAGTTTCGTGAATATTTGCATTTGAAGTTTTTATTTTGAACTAAACATATTCGATACTCCTCCTCCTCCTGAGACATGGCGGCACGCCCACCCACCCATGGAGAGATGCCATTGTTTACTTTCTCTTTTGGTAGATTATCGACACACTGCAGGCAGAATCCTGTGAAGTGTTGATTATTGGTCAATAGGTTTTAATATACATTTGTAGATAATACAAGCCGTTAGCAGTGTGTTACCGCGAGACCTACCCCGTACTTATAAAGGGGTCATGGACGTACAACTGTATCAATTTCAATATTCCCTTTCATCAAATTCAAGTTTAAGAGTGTAGTGAATTCGATGTTCGTCTTTGTGTACAATTGTTTTGATTTACGTTGATTTCGATGATAACAATGAATTTGACGTCCGTTTCGGTGTACGCTCCCTTTCGCGTTTTTATTATTTTGTTTCGTTTCGCGTGCTGAAGTTAATTTTAGTAATTCACGTACAGTTTTTATTCTTTCTATTTTTGTTGATTAAATCGTGTGTTAGTTTGAGTGTATATCAAATGTAATGTTCGCTTTGGCGTACCTTGTTCCGTTAAATGTCTGAAAATGTAACTGTTATACATTTTGTGTGTTATATGTTGAACATGTTATACATTGTACATCTTATATATTGTACATATCAAACATTGTACTTGTCAAACATTGTACTTGTCAAACATTATACATTGCTCATGTTAAACATTGTACTTGTCATACATTGTACATGTCATACATTGTACTTGTCAAACATTATACATTGTTCATGTTAAACATTGTACTTGTCAAACATTGTACTTGTCATACATTGTACATGTTAAACATTGTACTTGTTATTTGGAAACACTAATATATTTTGCTTTGTATATCTAACAGAATGGAATCGCCGGACCTTTCTGGTATGCTGTTGGAATCATGATCAACATCTTCATCTTCCCCATCTTCTCAGTACAGTTTAAAACCCGGGCACCGGGAGCCAAGACCTATCTACAGGTAAAGCAATTCAGTCTCATAAAAAAAACCGCTATGATTTTGCTTAAGCTGCCAATAAAAGTTTATCTCGTATAATAGTCAGTCTGCTTCCTGAACATTTCGAAAGAACAGCAATAGTAAACACTATGCCAGGAAGGGCATCGTGACAACGTTACTCTTATAGTATAAAAAACAAATGTCGATACTCAGTCCTCAAAACAATGTACATGTTATGTTGTTATGGTGCGAAATAAGGTGTTTGTATTACATAGTCTACGGTCGAATCGCTCGATAAGATAACTTGAAGTATATATCACAGCTTTAATTTATGATGTACCTTGTAATGTATCACAAATACATTTATTACGGTCCTTTACAACTTCCTGCAATTTTCTGAAAATCTTGTAGACAGGATTTCCAGTATATATGTACTCCTGAATTCAGGCTCTATGACTGTTGACCTGCAATAAGGTATATCAGAACTACACAGACGAAGGTCATCAAGGTATATTGTTCTACATAGTGTATCACCAAAGGAGCATTCATTATGTTGGTCTTCATTCTTTAACTTTAAAATGACGCTGAAATGGTTTCTGCTGAATTACATAGTTGGAAAGGTCGTTTTAAGCATCTTAAACAACACTTCGTTTTAGTTTAGGTCATTTACATGTGTTATTTGAACCAAAAGTGACATTTTAACACAGCCATTGAATTTTGTTGATGGAGTGTTATTGGCACACAAACATGCCTTACTTCCGTACTGTGAAACGTTTTGTTTTATCTTCTACCTGATCGTTTTACAAACGAGCAAGATCAGCAACACGTTTGATTAATATAAAGTGCTCAAGCATTGCTTCGAAGCCGATTGATTGTTAAGTATTGTGCTATTAAAGAGACTTTGGTTTACTCGTACTTTGCACGACAGTTTGGGCTCGCTATAGAAGCCGTACTGCAAAAACCTAAATCTGATTGATTAAAAGCTAAGCGCTTATGATAGGTAACATCAAACAGATGTTTCTCTTCAATCTAAAGACTCAATGCTTGTTGTGAGGCAGACACGTGACTGACTTAAATCTTACCTGAACTATCTGTGCTGTTCACTTCCGCTCAATCCTGTGATTGAACTGCATTTCCCATTTTATTTCCGAAACATTTTTTTTAATCATACCACACTTTTCTATCGATTATCATACACGCATTGTGCACATGTCCCTATTTCTGAACGAAAAAATGTTTCATTTGAAATCCATTTGAAACATATTCTATATACGCATCTACCTCTTATTAACTACTTACAAAATGAAACCAGGCGAGCGACAGTTATTCCGATTATGTGGAGCTATGTAGAGATTTACATTCTAGATCATGTGACCTTGTGTAGGCCAATGACCTAATGAAACCGTTTATCGTACTTTTATGAATATCATAAATCTTTCGAGTCCCCATGAAAGTAGCCAATGACAATCACAAACAAATACCATTACGTATAATGTTTGGGTGTAATTTGACACAAGTGACTCGGAAACGTTACACTTTTACACACGAAGATGGAACCGTACTATCCTTTTCCTTGCCTAGCAAAGTCGCAATGTCCATTTGTAGTATTGATATGGACGCTCCTTTGCTTTGTATATTTATTATGGTTATTTCTCACTTTAAATTGTTAGCATGATTTTCAGAACAAATCGTGTTGAAAAGGTAATGTGAATTTTATTTTTAAAATTTATTTTAACAGAGTAGCAGAATAATCATGACAAATCCGAAAGCTATTACAAAATTTAAATCCCAGATTATCTTTTATAAATTACAGGTCATCCATGCTAGATTTGGAAAAACTGCCCACATCGTCTTCTGCTGTTTTGCCCTCCTAACAAACCTGGTCATCATGATTGGCCTTTTATTGGCTGGAAGAGCTACTATCCAATCACTGACCAAGTACGCGTCAGATGAATTCTGCTTGCTTGTCATGGCAACCCTGTTTGGATCCTACTCTTTGATTGGTGGGATAGGAACCACATTCTACGTTTCCTATTTCAACGCATGTCTAGTGTTCACACTTTTAATCGTGTTTGTTGTTAAAATTCTTCACAGTGAGAGTGAATTTGAGAATATCGGTGACGTCACTAAAATGTATAAAGTTATATCTTGTGTAAAAGGACCGAAAGAGAATGCTGAGTATAGTTTCCTTACTTTTCGGTCTGGAGTAGCGCTACTGTACGGCGTCATTGAAGTGTTTGTATCGTCTGCTGTGACATACTGCGATCAAGCGTCTTGGCAGAGCAGAATCGCCGCCAAACCAGTACAAGGTGTGTGGGGTTTCCTTCTAGCCGGCTTTATGTGGTTCTCCATCCCCTCAACCATGGCAACCACCACAGGCATGGCCTATATTGCTCTCAGTGCTGAAAACGGCACACATCTTCTCAACGCCGGTCAACTCGATCAAGGTAAATCACACAATCAATCGCAACAATAGTAAGAACAATCTATGTAAACCCTGTGCACATGTCTAATTAACAATTGTTAAACTCACAGCCTCAACAGCTGGAAGCTTGCTCAAATATAACTCGTAAGATCCATTTCAATGACAAGACTTCCAAATGAAACCACCATCTTTTATAATTGGTGATGCCGAAATATCAGGGGGTGCTTATTTACGAAATATTCTCTGAACAGGTTTGGTGACGCCGTTGATCGCTGAAAAGATCCTTGGATCTGCTGGCGGGATTCTGATCCTAACGATGGGCGCCATGGCTCTGATGTCTACTGGATCCGGGGAGGTGATGGCTATCTCCTCAATCGTCGTATACGACATATACCAGACCTACCTTAGGCCATTCCGGTAAAAAAAACAACATTATCAACAAAGCTTTCTTTATGCAAATATTAGGTTCCTCCTTCAAACGAATAAATGACTTTTTACTTTAATTAATTAATACTTATACAACTTACCTCTTTTTCTTAATTATCATACCAGGCTAATTGCTATACTGGCTTACGTAATCATATTAGAAATTAGCCTAACTTTCATCATATTGTTTTCACTTGGATATTCTACTGTTTTTAAACATGGGAGAATTTCTTATAATTGTAATGTTATTTTGTTCCAGTAAAGGACTGAAGAGGACGCATTGCGTGCTGTGTGGTCGAACCAAGAAGCAGACGATAACAGCCACATACGCTAACGACTCTGAGCGGGACCAGCTTTGTCAGTGTCGCAGCGTAAGTCGATGTCACCATTGCGTCGAGGACCTGCGCAGAGTGAACCGGAAGTCAACGTCGGGTATACAACCCCCTTATCAGTGCCCGATCCATGGTCGGTACCGCCAGTATCAGGACTACCTAATAGAGTTTAAGAACTGGTGTATTATTTGGGTGACTATTTCAATCATACCTCTTGGACTTATCATATTTGAAACCGGTATAGATCTCAACTGGATATTCTACTCGGGCGCCATCCTCACTATCCCATGTTTCCCGCCCGTCATGCTGTCTATCCTATGGGTTAAAGCGACTTCCAAAGGACTGGTTTCAGGTAGGGATTACGAATTATAATTATATTATATTGTATACTGTATATCAAATGCAAACAAGATATAAACAATGATATATATATATATATGAATAAAACAGCAAATACTTGAATCAGGGTCATATCGATAATAGGGTCATATCGATACTAGGGTCATATCAGTACTAGGGTCATATCGATACTAAGGTCATATCGATGTCAGGGTCATATCGATATCATGGTCAGATCGATATCAGGGTCATATCGATACCAGGGTAATATCGATACCAGGGTCATACCGATATCAGGGTAATATCGATACCAGGATCATATCAATACTAAGGTCATATTGATGTCAGGGTCATATCGATACTTGGGTTATATCGATATCAGGGCCATATCGATATCTGGGTCATATCGATATCAGGGCATGTTTCGTGGGTGCTTGATTTCGTGGATTTATATTACACTGGACCTACAAGCATACATATCAAATTTCAACCGTACAATCCAGCAAATCAAAGCTTTTTAACGCTTCTAATTGATCGTGTAATCATATAGCTCTAGTTTCCTCGGGAATCTACATCTCCCCCTCGTTGCCACAGGACGTGCTTGATTTCACAATGGTTAGACCGTATAATTTGCAAAGGAACGTTTGGGTATTAAAGCATTAACCGCTTGTGTTGATCTCCGCTCATTTCCCGTGTATTATTTTTCATTTTGTATCCATTTCGATTCCCAAACCCCGCGTTATTTTACATTGTTTGACACACAATGTTTAATGCTCGTTTGTGTTCCATTACATACTAGGTTTAGTTTCTGTATATCGTCGGTAGGAACCTTGTCAGTTTATTGTTACTAGAGTTCAATCAGTGACAGGTAAAATCTAGCATATAAACATATAATATATCCAACACGAGACCTGCTGTAGAATGGCGCTGATGTTTATGTTGGCAGTGAGTTATTCCCACGTGTTAGCCATTTCGAAAAGGAAAAATAAACAAATTCTTCTTTTGGAATAGTGCCAATCATTCCACCTGTCCGAAAGCCATCAACTTCATACATTCGTGTGCTACTTAGCGCCTCGCTTTAACCCCCATTGCTAATGGCGCCTTCTATACCAACCGTTTATTGGCCTGGTAATAGAAAGTACAGACCACATAGGTCACGACCCTTAACAACCTATAAACTGAAGGTGGATTTTCTTTTTCCCAGTTGGCCTTTATACGTATCAATTAATTGGTGTCTTTGTGGAAGTGATTAATGTATTTTGTAAACCAATCAATGAGCGATAAATCACCAGACTCTGGCCTCATAAAACTCTTATCTGCCTCAACAGCCTCGCTGTGACGTCACGTCTGTTTAGAGTATAAGTGCTTGCTGCTTTTTGAAATATAAAAGCACAATTATTGACAGTTGGGAATTAAATAAAGAACAAAATAAAAAGATTTCGGATTAATGTTAGATTGTAGACAATTCAGCGCTGTATTCAGACGGCACAAAAAAAAACCTTCTGCTATGAAAAGGCACACAGAAGGTGTCTGTCGTAAGGGGATTGAGGCTAGCACTAAATGAACGCAGACATTTATCTACCAAGGCAGGACAAATTTTCTCTTTCAGTGGTGATAGATGGTATGTTGGTTGATTAAAAATGTTTCAATTGAAAACAGAAGTGTTCGTTTAACAGACGCAAATGTGTCACTATTAAAAGTACTCCAACTGTCAGTGCATTTCCTGTTTTTAATGTTTATATTTGTATCCCAATTAAACGTTTGTTTATTTTTTGTTTATGTTAAAACACCTATTACTATCGCGTTCAGTAGAGATACATGAAATTCATCAGTTGCATCCTAACCTTTAGCTCGTAATTTTAACACTGCAACGCAAAATCCGCAATCTTTTAAACTTACATACACATGATTCTTGCTGTATACGAAGAAAATTGTGTTAAACTTCCACGTCGTGTTTTAACGGCAAATATCGTTTTATGTAGATGCGATACACAAGACAGTGTAAACGTAAATATTTAAGCGGTAATCTTATTTGAGGGGTTTTTAGCGCTTGAAGCATTCCTCTAAGTTAATACTGTCCTAATTGTAGTTCCTTTCCTTTATTTTCTATGGCAAACATCGTGGCAAGTTCATATCATGGCGCTATTCTGTCATACGCTAAATTTTGATTGTACCAAAATAGATACATACTTTTCAAGCGAAAAATAACTGATCTAAAAAAAAAATTAAAAAACACACTGTACATAACCTAGAACATAGACGACCACAATCCGAAAGACAAATTCGATTTGTAGCGTTTTCACAAGTAAGCACATCAGGAACACCTTCGTTAAAATGAATCCGTATAAGCGTTACGATTTCCCTTTCCAACTGTCTTGAACTTAAACGAGATTGTTTTCAAAGACCTCTGTAAATATTTCGTTCTTTTTTGGACTTCGCATTACTGAAGGCGACTAAGCAAAACACAAGCAAACATTACTGCTACGTCATGTACTTAGAGCAACTTAGAAAACGTGTGGAATCCTTAACAGTTACAAAAAGACAATCACAGCAACATTTATGTTGCACAGTCACCTAGTAAACTAAGACTTAATGACAGTGATCTAAGATGAAAGATAGTTTGTGAATTAAAATTGAATATGTTTGTGTCATTACAGGAGGACTGGCTGGTCTCGTCCTGGGTGTGACGGCCACGCTGGCGGTCGCGTCTATGTACGAGGGCGGACTCAACAACTTCCTTCTCAACACCGTACAAGACTATACCATTTTAGCTGGCACCTGTTGTAGCTTTGGAGCTAGTTTGATTTGCTGCATAGTCGTGTCTATATTCACCAATCAAATTAAATCCAGTTCCGACGAGGATGTGGAGTGGCAGAAGTTATATGACATCGACAACCCTCTGAATCCGTGGGAACTCAACTACCGAGAGGAGCTCAAAGGGCTCCACTACGACACCAAGCCCACGTTCGAACAAATGTCGTCTACTTTTCGCAAGGCCAAGATGACAGCGTATATAGGAGGGACGTGCAGCATCGCTATCGTCGCGTTTATTATACCTGGCATCATGGCAAGTTTCCCGATGATGGACGAGGCTCAGTTTGTGGTGTGGGTTGGGTTTACGCAGGCCTGGGCTGTCATCATGGCTCTTGTCGTCATTATTGCGCCGCCGGCAGAGGAGATAACTCGTATAGTGAAGCAGTACCGGGTGAACCAGGAGCGACAGAAGGACTACACAAACGGTTGTCTGGAAGAACAACCTATGAGCGAGATCACTGATAAGACTCTGTTAGACGGGACCACGCCCGTAGCTAAGTTATAAGATTGTTCGCTAGTGCTATATGAGTATGTGCTTACCAATGAACAAGGGCACGAGCAATAGTTCGCTAGACATCGGCATTGAAGAAAATACATTTCATGCAAACATCGAATAATGATCAATTAAAAATCGGTTTAATCTATGTCGAAATCTAGTCAAAAGCAACTGTTCACGACGATAGCGTTTCTTCTACTCCGTAATCACCTATGCGTTATCTGGAAATCACTCTTTATCTACGGTTAAATATCGTGGGATTATCATGTAAGGAAAGCCAACGGACATATGTTGTTGTTAGTTAAGGGGATGTATTGGAAATGATTATTATGAAGACTAGACATTATTTTATAATATGAACGTTGCTGTTATGTCACTATAATAACAAGTGAAAAAAACACCTAAATATGACGCTCTTGTTCTATAAACAAAATATGAACTGGAATCCGTATTTCTAATATGATAATATTGAACGGTATGACCATTTCAGATTATATTTTTAAACTGTTTTGAAAACGGCTTAGCGCCGCCATTTTGATATTACTTCCATCCTCTAGACTTTTGTCTCAAATGGTTTCCTTCAGCATCTATCGTGACATAATGCCTTTCCAGTCCCTACAGCTCGTATGACTCCGTACATCAACAGATTATGCGTTTAAAGTAGTCATGCTGTCTACTATCCAAATGTGAATAAAAATGACGTCACTCAGGACGTCTATCATCGCTATTAAATAGGGGAAATGTGTATACATTTGTAAGGTATGCTGTCCACTAAAATGTGTTTTTTTTAAATTAATCATCATTTCAATTTTTATTTTGTTGTTTTTTCTTGTGTTTAAATGTGTCATTGAAGTTAACCCCTTCATCTGTATCGACTTCATCAGTACTTAACCTGGTAATTATTTGTTATCATTTCTAAGTTTAGTTTTCGTTTGTTTGTTTTTTTTTTTTTTTATTTAATTTTAAATCTGTGAGCCACAGGCTTTATCCTTTCCGCTTTATTGACTAATTGTTGATCATATTTCCCTTCTGCAGCATTTGTTACCACAGTCCACTGCACAAAAACATCCCTTTCATGGTCATGATTGACCATGAAAGAGGATTTACTACATATTTCTCAACTCGAACAAATAAAAAGCGAGTGAAAAAAACTTACTTTGTCAGACCCAATACCCCACCTCTTCATTGTATTATTTTTTATTTTTTTTTTTTTTTATTTTGTAATATTGACCTGTACGGGTATTTCTTAGTACCAGGGACCCTTGGCTTAATATTAACAACACAGTCTGTCATTTGGCATCCTAATGGACACAAGGATATATCCATATGGGGGGAATTTCTTGACCTACAGTAGTGAGGTATGGTGATCCATCAAAGATTTTTGATATACAATTATAAAACAAACAAAAAACGGATTGATAAAAAGCCATCGCCTTCTTAAAAAAGTAGACGTTCAATATATCATTCTCAATGTAAGGGACTGTCACCATGTTGCCCCCTCCCTATAAGGGATTTTCACTATGGTGTCAAAAAAATCAATATATCATTCTTAATCTTTTAATCTAAATGATTGTCACCATGGTCTCCTCTCCTCACCTTTTCCTTCCCAAACTGAAAGGTTGTCAAAATGTTGTTCCTAACGTTCCCTCTCTGTAAAATTGTTGTGATGTAAGCTGTTGGTGATTTCCATTGACTTCTGAAGGCATCAGTAGATTGCTGCCCAGCTGTAAAAGAGATTGATAGTAAAGTAGATGATAAAGTGATAGTTATTTGGGGAAGTTACAATTTTGCATTTGTATATAAACACTAGTTCAATGTCATTCGTGGTAATGATATGAATAGCGCTTCATTAACATTATTTTTACATGACTTGGTATCCGGAACATTTACTGGCCACAATGGATAAAGTAAACTACCTCAACTCCATTGGTAGCACCATTTTCAACATACATTATAGCATGTATGTGTGTTAGAAGTACTAGGATTATGATCTCGATTAGTTATCTCACCATGGATTGCAAAGATCGTCCGTGAAGCCAACCCCTCAAATTTCGAGGATGCCATTTATGAGGATACGACATGGAGCTAACTAATTCATCTCTGTTGTACAGGGATATGAATATTGTATTCGAACGGCAATATTATTATTTGACTTGTAAATTGTTCCACTATGATGTCATTGTTTGATTGTGTACTTATACTTTCAATGTTATGTCGTATATCATTCAGTCATGTCTATAAGAGCACTGTAAAAACACTTATAACTCAATTTGTTCTGCAATTAAGCCTACCAATATTGTTAAGATGGATATATAAACACATCCTTGTGATTCCTTGATGATTAAATCAGTCTCCGTCTGTGTTTCTGGATGATGCTCAGCCAGGACTGACCAAGCGTCACACATTCTCTGTTACTTGGGTACGTTTGAGAGTGTCTTGTGTCCATTATGACAATGTGAGCATACTACTTTGTATTATGTAACCGATAAAGACAATTAACTATACACTTTAATAATTAACTTTCGGTATAAGAAATGCCCTTAATCGATAGGAATATATAATGACGTCACCTTGAATTATGTCTTGTTCATTACATCACTAGTCACACGTCAGAGCGTATTATCGGCATAGTGAAATATTTCCTCGAGTAACTGTATACCGACATCAAGGTGTATAACTGTGTACCGATATCATAGCTATGTCACCAGTCACACATCAAGGTGTATAACTGTGTACCGATATCATAGATATGTCACAAGTCACACATCAAGGTGTATAACTCTGTACCGATATCATAGTTATGTCACCAATCACACATCAAGGTGTATAACTCTGTACCGATATCATAGCTATGTCACCAGTCACACATCAAGGTGTATAACTGTGTACCGATACCATAGTTATGTCACCAGTCACACATCAAGGTGTATAACTGTGTACCGATATCATAGCTATGTCACCAGTCACACATCAAGGTGTATAACTGTGTACCGATACCATAGTTATGTCACCAGTCACACATCAAGGTGTATAACTGTGTACCAATACCATAGCTATGTCACCAGTCACACATCAAGGTGTATAACTGTGTACCGATATCATAGTTATGTCACCAGTCACACATCAAGGTGTGTAACTGTGTACCCATATCAAAGTCATGCCAACAGTCACATATCGCGACGTATTAATGTCGCATATTTTTTTATATTACGTTTTGATGTGACGACAAATTTTACAAAGTTTGAATCTGTTACAAAGTTTGAAGTAAAAATATGTTATATTACAAAGTTTAAAGTATAGACAAATAAACCTTTAAGTAAACCTGTGGTTTATTGATAGTATTGGAACATTCAGCGTACAGGTGTAGAGCAACCTGGTTTTGAGAGTACCAGAGTACAGAGATGTAATATATTCTCTATAATCAGGTCTATAACTTTTGATTAATCCATATCAAATTTTGCCCCAAATGCACGTGATTCCCGCCTTTATCTTGGTATCCGACATATATATGGCGGATGTCGTAATCATCACGTTCGTATATACCCACATGATGCATTCATTGTATGTGAGGATCCATCATCAACATAATCTGTGTGAAATGTTACCCACTCAGCTGATGAGTTGTAGACACACTTGTGTGGTACTATCTGATATATTGGAGGATCGTTCCGAGGTACAGGTGTATTTTCTCTGTTGTTTTGTGTCAGTAGCCTAGAAATAGCCCGACTGGAATATACATTTACCAGCACGGGCATAAGAGGCCCCATGGATTTTGTATCTCCGTAACAGTGTGTGTGATGTAGACTATATATAATCAAGAAATATATGTTGTGTAAGTATCAAGTGTGCGTTAGTGCTTTGATAGGAAATGTATTTCAAAACCGTCGCGTGGTGTTTGTATATTGGAATAGATTTATTAAATAAAAATAAAATCATAATATTGTCTGGATTTATGATTTACCCTTGTACAAGTTTGAATAAGAACATGTGTATCACTACAAAATCAGTTATATATAGAAACACCCAGATCATATGATTCTAACTACTATGATATTTACTATATGGTTTGATTTAAAGATATAGTGAAACTTATAATAAAGGATTAGGCACAAGATACATCAGCTCATCTATGCCTTCTCCCTATACAGTCAAACCTGTCTATAAAGACCGTCAAGGAGGGGGCCAGGAAAACGGTCACTATAGACAGGTTGCCTTTATAGACAGGTCAAAATTATCGCACCAACCACCTTTCGTGAAACTGTCATAAATATCTTGTCATTAAACAGGACATTCAGTTGACCAGTCAGTTTTAACATTTTCAGAAGTCAAATCAATGCATACATTTTTTAAAATATTTTTTTATATAAATCTTATGGGTTAAATCTTCACCAAAAAGACTTGACTTTTACATTAAATATTTAAGAATAAAACGTGATTTTGTGGAGTCCAAGACAGAACATAACTCAAAATGGTCAGCTGTATATATATTTAGAATATTTATGATACAATGAAAACATGCATACTTCTATGATACGAGTATGAGTTACAATCTAAAATCTGTTGCTGGATTTGATTTAAGTTTGTATATACCTAAAATGACATTTGAATTCAGGTCCACCGTAAGATACAAATTTCCTTAAATTTGTTTCCAAATTGAATTCAAGATTTAAAGAGTTAAGATTTTGGATAAGGGTATCCTTTCATAGAAAGACGACATTTTAAAAAATAGTTAAAGACATTCTCGCAAGGTTAAGCACAAGGTCATACTGCATTATTTACAAGGTTTGTTGTAAAGATATCCTAATTAAGGGAACTGCATTGTTGTCCAAGTTTTGTGTGTAAAATTTATCTTACGATCTTCGACCATAAAAATATATAAGGGGAAGAATTAAATCTGGCTAACGAGTATATCAATAAATATTATGTAGGTAGTGAACGCACTGCATCACTAAGACATTCCGTCTATAAAAAGTATAAGGCATGAAAGAGGAAATGTTAAGAGAGGGAGGGAGTTCATTTTAGTAATTCAAAGACTCGTGATTCGGTCATTTCACCACAAGGACTAAGATAGCAAAATGAACCATTGACCACGACAACATTCAGACGAGCTGGTTCAGCGCAGAGAGAATAGCTAAAGTAACCATCATTGACCAGGACACCGTTCAGATGAGCTAGTAACCATTATAAACCAGGACACCGTTCAGACGAGCTAGTAACCATTATTAAGTAGGACACCGTTCAGACGAGCTAGTAACCGTTATTAACCAGGACACCGTTCAGACGAGCTAGTAACCATTATTAACTAGGACACCGTTCAGACGAGCTAGTAACCATTATTAACCAGGACACCGTTCAGACGAGCTGGTTCAGCGCAGAGAGAATAGCTAAAGTAACCATTATTAACCAGGACACCGTTCAGATGAGCTAGTAACCATTATTAACCAGGACGCCGTTCAGACGAGCTGGTCCAGCGGAGAGAGAATAGCTAAAGTGACTATAATTGACCAGGTCAATATTCAGACGGGCTGGTTCAGCGAAGAGAGAAAAATAGCCAAATAAATTATATGGCAAGAGAAGTTGGCACATACTTCAGAAGAGTATATTAACTACTAAAAGATATATAAGACTTTTACATAGGGTTTTCATTTAATACCTTAGGTTGTTGGGTCGACATTGTTCATCGAATAAAGGTCTTCTGACTTGTCTTGGAACGCCTCGCACATGCCGTCTTTTTTACTATAAGAATAACGATTTTGTTATTGTGTCAGTATTCTCTTCGTTTCTGTGTTTTATTTCTATATTTTATACCTGTGATTCAATTACATAGTAATATGCTGAGTAGCATTATGTCACGGTGATAAAAGTGTAAAAACAAGCGGAAAAACAGATATAATATCAAAATCGTACTTCTTACTCAAAATGGACAAAACGAAGGTATGGTATGAATAAATAATCTAGATTTACATAGAGGCCCTTAACAAGTACAAGGAGAATTAAACCCGGTGTAGAGGCCCTTAACAAGTACAAGGAGAATCAAACCTGGTGTAGAGGCCCTTAACAAGTACAAGGGGTATTAAACCGGATGTAGAGGCCCTTAACAAGTACAAGGGGTATTAAACCTGGTGTAGAGGCCCTTAACAAGTACAAGGGGTATTAAACCTGGTGTAGAGGCCCTTAACAAGTACAAGGAGAATTAAACCAGGTGTAGAGGCCCTTAACAAGTACAAGGAGAATTAAACCAGGTGTAGAGGCCCTTAACAAGTACAAGGAGAATTAAACCAGGTGTAGAGGCCCTTAACAAGTACAAGGAGAATTAAACTAGGTGTAGAGGCCCTTAACAAGTACAAGGGGTATTAAACCGGATGTAGAGGCCCTTAACAAGTACAAGGGGTATTAAACCTGGTGTAGAGGCCCTTAACAAAGTACAAGGGGTATTAAACTAGGTGTAGAGGCCCTTAACAAGTACAAGGAGGATTAAACCAGGTGTTCGTGGCGAGAAATATGTCTTCTGCTTTGTCGACGACACCCGCCATACAAGTCCAGGTTGAGTCACATTCTCAAAATGAAATTCTGGATGTTGACAACGGAACCGCTAGGCATATTAACAAATATATCGCAAAAGGAAAAAGAAATTTACTTACAAATCAGACCATGAAGTCGACCATAAAACTCCTCATTGGTCTCACATTGGTCTCACATTGGTCGTGGTATTAGGAACAAGCACTTGGATATCGAATCAAATAGGGAAGCAGTTATGTTAGTCGACTGTCTAATAGTTGAATATAGTCAAACATTTACACAGGATGGGCAAACTAATAACCACAACATTACAGTATGTATGGTGTCAAATACAGAAAATTCCGAGGATATGGAGATGACGTCTGCACCAACTATAAATATATGGAAATAAGTAAAAGGTTATCTAACATTGCCAATTTCTGCAAAAGATATCGTCTTGAACACATTGATAACAAAAGTATTTGTAAGAGACCTTCATTAGAATTTTTGGCTCGTAAATTCGCTCAACTAGTTCTAAGCTTTCATTTGATTTAAACATATATATTGCCCCCAAGTTGAACAGAGGGTTCTTATTAACGCCTTTTCCTCTATTACAATCCATATATTAATATGTACATGACAACATTTAACAAGGCATACAAATCATGATGTACAATTGATAAATTTTACTTAATGTGCACGTGTCTGAAAACTTCTATATTAATGGCTACGGACAGGTTTTCATTTCCAAATAAAAATAAGCTTTCATCCAACTTTCATGCTACCATTCTAAGTCATTATATCGTAGCTGTGGTCAATGCTAAATTTTGTGGTTTGGAAAATGTTTTGAACTCTCTACACTTCCACACGCCAAACCAAAATGGAACACGTGCCCTCGTGAGACATCGAGTCATAATCTACCTGAACTCAGTGACTACAAGCCTTGCTTATCAGCTTCTTACGTTGGTCTTCATACCAAATAAGATAATGCACTTGACTAGCTCGATTTTTTATATCTGATTCTTGAACATCCACTTTCTTGATAGCAATATTCGTGTTATCCAATATGACGTTAACACGTATTTTGACCATCAAGGGCATGCACTGAATAACACCAAATTTAGTGTTACACAACTTTTTTACAAAGTCTACGGATGGCATTTAGTTAGTACGTTTACATCATGCTTTAAGAGCTTATAAGGTTAGTTTTAATTTGTATCATATGATATGATATGGCAGTTGTTTCATATTAAGCCAAATCTGTTGATCTTATAAGATCCCGAAAAAGGCCACTAGACCCTTTGAACAAATTGTTTCTGGTGCGGTTATCGCATATCCTTATATCTTACCGGGAATTAGGATATGATCGTATTTGCCTATATGTACAGCGGCCAGCGGCCACCACTAACTCAGAGGTTATCGTATTCCTGTCATACATATTTAAATTAACTGATTTGTAAAAGATGGAGAAGAAATGAAATCTATTTAAGATACCCAGAGACAAATTTACAGCTCAAGGACGCGTCTA
Organism: Pecten maximus; assembly: GCF_902652985.1. Taxonomy (NCBI): domain Eukaryota; kingdom Metazoa; phylum Mollusca; class Bivalvia; order Pectinida; family Pectinidae; genus Pecten; species Pecten maximus. Next base: position 29,806,846 of record NC_047020.1, on the reverse strand, counting down.
TAGTCGATTGACCTTGATGTCGTACAAGGACAGAGGGGCTACTACGTCGGGATGATCTGTTTTATCTATCGGATATATACACGTGTAATGCATGTCTGCTGGGGAATTGATTGCTATAATCAAACAAGTGACGTGACATTATCCAGTCAATAGATGGGCCTGTCATTACCGTTGTTGATTTCAAATGGATCTCCTCAAATTAGTAGTATTTCAGATAAGCTGGACGATAACCTGTCACCGGTACGTAAACAGATGGATCGTATATTCATGGCATCTTACAGTAATACAAGGACACTGGCCGATTTAGTCGCATAAAAAGGAACAAAATAAACATCTTCTCACTAAATGAAATGTCATCACCGCACAGGTCATCATTCCCTTTCCATATCAAAACATTGCATGACAATAATCTTTGTGTCATTTTTATGTTTGTCGTTGACCGGGATTTTTGATATGTTTATACAATGCAATTTCCTTCTAACATATCGTATGACATTTCATCCATACACGATAAAATACTCGTCTACATGTTACTCTATAATACTGGATAATTGTTATTTTAAAATACCAGGTAAGTCTTTTTTGTCGATACAATATAAAAGAATTGCAACTAATTATTTAAAGTGGCATACCGCACAAGTTACAAAGGTCCTTGTTGAACTGCACATTTAAGAACTCTGTCTAATGATTCAAAACTAGTCAGCATGAAAACATTGTTCCTGTGGTCAGTTTAGGCAAGAGAAATTTGTGTGAATACCTCTGACCAATATAAAATTAGACCGCCTAAATAAAGTGCATCGGGGAATGCCGGACCTGAAGGTTCACTTGATCATAGATGTTTGTTTTGGGTAAATTGTGTACGCCTTATTAACTGATAATTTCTGTTGGGATTTCAATTTCATTGTTTCGTTAGGTTTTTTTCCTGTCGATTTGTACACCAATATCCCATACAGTTCGGCTAATACAACACAAATCTGTTAACGACGGCCGCCTAGGTAAAAGGCAAGAGTGTTATCACTCTGCCATCCGACATCAAAAAAAGTAAATTGTGAATTGTGCGAAATTTCCCTTTGACAGATTTTTAATTGACTTTGAACATTACAATATATAATCATAGTGACATAACGTTGACATTATTGAAACAAAACGTTAAAGTTTAATACAATATTCGGGTCCTGAGATTCACTCAAAAATTTGAAAAACAAGTGATTATAATATATTTAAAAAGTCATTAAAGTCGCTAAAAAAACACAAATATTGCTACCCGTGAAAAAGATATCTTCTTTATCGACAAGGATGTTATCTTTTCTAAGTCTAGGTTAATCCAAAATAATGTCTAGGTCTTAAAGTGAGAATCATTGAAGTTTCTCAACTTAAACTCTGAACTTAAAATCAAAGACACTTCAGACACTTCAACATCAGCCGCTTACCTCGATCTTCACTTACAACTAATAATAGTGAAATTTCAATTTTCCATTTATAGATAGTAACATCCATGCTTTCTCAACCTATTATAACCAATGCTGTGTTCGTATTTGTCCTCGTCTTGCCGATTTATAGTTAAAATTACATATGATTATATATGAATATATCTATTTTAAGTAAATGACCGTGTGACATACTGTTGTGGTACCCATGACTGTCATGGACAAGTACACGGCGTAGACATGGCAACTTTGCCTTACCTGAAACCATTTTAAAGACTAAAGTAAGAGGCTCGTGATCCCGATACATATATTTATCCCGGACATACACACTGGGGCCTTGTTCTGGTACGCTAATAAATGGTTGCAGTTGTCACAAATGTTGGGTGTAAGTCAGCGTGACCTGAAGAAGGACGATGCTCCTGTTGGTGGTGATTTGGGACCGGCGGTGTAATGACTGGGCATCACCCACGGCCGTCTGTTGGCTGTCGGTTTGTCTCCCCTGCCTTAGCACGCGCCGCTGTATATACGGCGTCGTGAGGCGGTAAATCTTGTGTGGTTGCGACGTTACGCGTATGGCAGTGACAGGTAAATAACAGCATACGTCACGTCCGGGTGATAGAGCGGTACGAGACTTCCTGCTGGGGATAACGGTGGGTGGAGGTGATCGATATTACTGCTGTATGTCGTCATGTAAATAGATATCTGTGAACCTATATACGCGTATGTCTCCCAGAGAAACAGGTTTTTTTATCCTAACGAAGCACAATCGGTTGTGTGTTTACATAAATCCCCGTATACTTTTAGCTCACCTGTCTGAAGAGGAATACTTCCAACGCGGTGTTTTCACAGATGCAAGTTGATAAAAACCATGTAAAAGTTTTTATAATAGCATCATTATCCCCATTCGGATATTTTGCGAAATTGTACGTGTTTGACGTTCGTTACCACCACTGTTATCAGTTTTTGACATAATATTTATATTTTACCTTAGATTTACGTTGGAGATGTAGAAGACGTTTTCTCTTCCGGAACACCTGGTGTTTTTGCTTTGTTATTTTCACAACTGTCTCCATTTAAATCTGTCACTGGTTTATGACTTCAGCCTGTTTGTTTTATCGACTTTGAGTTTGATTCACAGTTTCGTTAACACGTCGGTATTTGCTGATTAATAGTACAACGTCTCGGTTCACATAAGCTTTATTTTTTTTCACATTTTGACCTATTTTAGTTTCCTCGGTCGCCTCCGCGTTATCAACATGTCACGCCCCTATCATCACTGACTAATTCGAGAAGCAAGAAACAGCGGCATGTAGTTTTATTCATTTTGCGAGAAGTAGTATGACGGCAAGAAGAACTAGTTTTACGACAGGGAGAACTAGTTTTACGACAGGGAGAACTAGTTTTACGACAAGGAGAACTAGTATGACGACAAGGAGAACTAGTTTTACGACAGGGAGAACTAGTTTTACGACATGGAGAACTAGTATTACGACAAGGAGAACTAGTATTACGACAAGGAGAACAAGTATTACGGCAAGGAGAACTAGTATGACGACAAGGAGAACTAGTATGATGGCAAGGAGAACTGGTATGACGACAAGGAGAACTAGTATGACGACAATGAGAACTGGTATGACGACAAGGAGAACTAGTATGACGACAAGGAGAACTAGTATTACGACAAGGAGAACCGGTATGACGACAAGGAGAATTAATATGACGGCGAGGGGAACTAGTATTGCGACGAGAAAAACTAGTATTACGAAAAAGAGAACAAGTTTTACGACAAAGAGGTCTGGTACAATGACAACAGGTGAACATTAAGAGACGATTTAATGACAAAAAGGTAGACATGTTCATCACGTTGATTCGGGCATAAATCCTTGTTATCAAAGTCTGACATACAGCAAAATCATAAGACAAGTTAATCTAAAGAAATCGTGTGGTCAAATAGTTCAACATGGTTAAATTGTCAAGGTAAATAACTAAATAAATATGTTAGCGAAACAATAAATTCAATAAACCATCACTTTCGGCAAAACAGCTCATGAAAACATCTTAAGACACACTTTACCAACAGTTTAAACATACAGTAACCTGGCGATAAGAACACTAATACAGACTAAACCGGTATAGAGCGGGCAATAAGTTCCGTGAACACAGGAGATAAAAGTATATTAAATGAGGAAATGATCTCGTTAGTACTGTATTTACGGAGTATACCTTGCTAGGTGTAAATCAGCCTTTTGAAGAAAGGATATCTACTTACCTGAGCTGTGACATTCACCGGGTGACCCGCAACTGTCCTGCTAAAACAGATTTCAAACCACCGTTCTTACCTTTGGGATGTACTTGTTGTTTTCGATCCTGGAATTGAAATGATATCGGTCATTAATGGTTTGGATAGATTTTCTGACGAAATTTTACTATGAATTACAAAAACAAATCGCTGAATATTCTAGACGTCTGCATGTAAATATGCGACCTTTTTTCTAGTCAACAGTTCTGTTATGATAGGAGTGGTATCATCGTCCATTAAAGGTTTGTACAAAAAACACGCAAATAATATGAAAACGAGATATTAATTTAGTAATAGATACACCTTCATAAGGCAGCTGTTATGTCTTCTATTCGGCAGGAATAAAGATTGTTGAAACTGACATTTTGCTTTTTGTCGAATTATTTCCCCGTATAAAATGTATTTGTACACATTTTTTTTTTTTTTTTTTTTTAGCAGACATCTCCATCTACCAGAAAAATTAAAGATTGTGTCACGGCGATTGAGATATTACCGATTCGGCAGTAGTCGTCATGGACATCAACGATTTTAAGAAATCGTGACAATGTTCCATGACAACAAAACACATAAAACGTTTAGTAACATAACAACCCATCTCGTAAGTTCAAAAGTCACCCTACCTATAATAACCAACAGCGTGAAATCACTAAATCATAATAAAGATTGTCATGTTAAGACAAGGAGAAAGTATATCGAATATGAAAGAATTGCCTCACGACATGTCGTAAGGGGTGACTGTGTCCTGTCATCACTCCCCGTCAACTCTCTTGCTGGCTAGGGGTAGATTTGTCGTATGTTAACGTTTTACATTACATATTCACTTCCTATCTGTTCTTTCTGTGTGTTGTCCCGAGATATCCTTAGACACCTTCTTCATACGGACGTTACACATCACACCAATAATCACAATATCCGTTTCAAACTGCATGTAAGATAAATTCAAAAGAAAGAATACTAATGCTCTGCATTTCCCCATTGACACAATGCTAAGAGACAGTTGCCACCATACGCCTAAAACACCCAGTGCCTCAGGCTATAACACCCAGTGGGTCATGTGACATTACAAAAGGCGGTATTTTTTGTGTTGGTTTAGTTTTTACAAAGATATTTACATTTGCTCCGCATTTCCCCATTGACACAATGCTAAGAGGCAGTTGCCACCATACGCCTATAACACCCAGTGCCTCAGGCTATAACACCCAGTTGGTCATGTGACATTAAAAAGGCGGGATTTTTGTTTGTTAGTTCAGTTTTTTTCAAAGTTGACGGGAATGGTAAGACAGTGTAAATATAAGTATTGGACAGTGGTTTAAATGTTGTTATAGTCGATATGGCAGCAAGACGTATGGTGGGCAAATGTAGCATGGAAACATATGCTGCCATATCGACAATAACAACATTTAAACCACTGTTCATTGCTTAAATATCACGAATTAATACGATATTGCAGCATATATATCATGTATATCAATAATTATTGTTAAAACGACAAGGCAATCATTCTGTAACAGTCCGTCTCTAATTTACCAACATACATTGTAATATGTTAAAGATGCACTTATAACCATTTCAGAACGTTCAGTTCAGCACTATTGACCGCTCATTTAATCGTTGCTTTGAATTTGTTAGAAAACAATGCATTTCCAAAAGAAAGGTTTTTGTGTAATATGTTGGCTATGCATTAGCAACATTTCGGCACTACAAGGGACAATTGCTGCTGCATATACCGACTGCAGTCTAACTTACAAAAGGGATAGGTTTTGGTGTAAGTGAGAGAAGAGAGGACTAGAAATGATTTGAGTATAATACACATATGAACACCGTAAACCCCAGAAACATTATCAAATTTAGAAATGAGGAGGAAATATCCTCGCTGTGAAGGATGGGTGAAGGATGGTGACCCAAGTAGTATATTGGATTATAGGGGAAATGACACAAAATTTCAGCCCTCAACGTTCAGTCTCACCACTCTTTACACCAGAAATAGAAACCGGAGAGGGGCGTGTGGTCTAGTATGGACACTACTGAACAGAAATACAGATAAACCTGAGCAGAATCTTCTACTACACAATACTGATAAGTGGACATCATATATGTACAATGTAGTAGATACAATGTACTTAAATGTTTAAAAAAAAAAACTAGTCCTAGAAGGACAAAACTATATACATACACGTATATATTAATGCTGTGTCTTAAATTGATATTTAAATCGACGTGTGATAGTTAAAAACGAGAATTGTTAAGAATTATCAGCATGGAGTTATGTGAATCAGGAGAAGCCAATTAAGATTCTCGGTTATTTGCAGCCAGTTGCAAACACTTCGCAGTACTTGCTGAAATACTGCACATAGTGTACCAGGGGAAGCAACTGTTATTACATGGAGAACTTTCTAGTTTGAATTAATCAATGAATACGTAGAGACAGATTTATTTCAAGATAACATTAAGAAAAAAACACACTTATATGGCGAGGTGATGCTTTTATTCTTTCATAATGTAAGCTTGTGTGGTTTCATTCTTGAAAAAGTAGAGGAGAGGGGGGTTAAAATTTCAATATTTTGGTGAAATAGAAGTACCTCCAAATATAAAATTCTTAATTTTAAGTGAAGTTTTTCAGCTAAATTAGGATCTCCTGTAACCACTGGGAAACTTAATAAGAACATTTACAGAGAATTGTGGCTTTTTTCTTTCTTTCTTTCTTTTTCTTTTTTTTTTGTTTTTTTTTTGTTTTTTGTTTTTGTTTTTTTTGTTTTTTTTTTAAATTGCATATTTCTCCCAAAACGTCTAGTACATCGAGAAAATAAGCATGGAGGAGCATACTTTTTACTTCAAAGCAAATGATGGCGCAAAGATCACTCATATATCAATTTTCATAACGATTGGTTCATAGTTCCCTGTATCGACGTTATCCCCGTAATTACGGGACAGCTACTGTAGGCGAATAACAAATTCATTCTAACTTATCATCCAAAGCAACCGATTTGTTGAACAATCTTGTGTTTCATAATTACGTAAGTCGGTGTAAAATTATTGCATTTATTCCTTTATTTCATAGTACTAAGACGCGAGTCTATTAAATAGATTCTAACTCGCGCTAGCCAACGAAAATGCGGATTTATCCTGTTCCGTCCGACTTTATCCGTAATTTAGTATGTATTTAGAATACATAATGTCATGAATATTAGACGGAAATGTCTATCATATTTTCATTTCATTATTTTATCTATTTCATTAATTCGGTATAAATAATTTTATTAAGACAAAAAATATGGTAAAATATTTTAATTTCATTGAACTTAAGATATTCAGCAACTCAAATAATTTGAAATTTCCGTTTGTTTTTACTAGACCGACATTCTGTAAAATGTATCAACTGCTGCTTTTCATTCAATATGGTTGAAAGTCAGACGTCAGAATATATAGTGGCTATTTTCTGGTTGTGAGATCACCTACATGATGGATTTGTGATTTTATGATTGGTGAAAGAGAACTAAGAATTCAGCCGTTTTGTCTTGGAGACAATGGCAGCAGTGCAAATTTTGCCTGCGTCGAGAAGCGAGCTGGATAGGTTCCTGGAAGGAGGAACTCTCAGCAGCAAATTTCACGAGCTATTCGATATTGATATCGATGAGATATCCGCTTCTAAGTATGACTATTTAATATCCACGATATGTGATTATAAAACGAAAACTTGTAATCGTGCTTATATTGAAATGATTACTCACTGTCCCAGAATGTCTCTTGCATTTTGTATTGAAGATTTAGGAAATGTCTGGAAAGCCCACTTTCATTTCATTTGGCTAACCAAACTTCCTACAGTATTCTAACCGTATCACAAGCTACGTACTCCAATCCATTAACTATCCATTCTGGTACTGTAACGTTCCCATGTACTACAAGATGGAAATATGTTAAAAGTGACTGATTGTCTAAGTCCTGCAACCCTTAATTCTGGCCATTGCCATCATAATTAGGCTAACAACCAATTGTCTTATTTAGTTTCGAGTGACATAACTTGTATTTTCAAGAAGATACACTGGATATATAATAATTGTTGAATCAACTGTAGAGTAAGAGTAATGTAATAACTGCATACCTTATGTAAATTCACTTGCTAAGGGCAGAGGTTAAATAAGTAATGTTTTGCTATATTAAGGTATAAGAGGACTCCAATAAAAGAAGTTTTCATATTTATAAAATTATGGTTCATAAAGGTATTAAAGGTAGTAATCTGGCTGACACATTATAGAAAATGTCAAAAAGGAAAAAAAGAAAAACAATAGTGGTAAACTGGTCAGGGGAGATTGATTAAACAGAAGTTTTATTTCAAGTTTATAAAATTACATATTTGTTGGATTTCATAGAATTTGTAGTACATCAGTCTATAGTCTCATATTCATATACCATTGGTGTACCTTGTACTAGTCTGTTTCTTATCCATATATTTAATTTCTATTCTTCAATTTTATAGAAAGAAAAATGAAAAGAAAAAGACAAAAAAGAAAGTGAAGACTAAAGGAAAAGAGAAGAAACAAAAGGCAAGACATATACATACATTTTCTTTCAAATTTTGGGTTGGTTTAGTTAATATTTTATTCAAATACACTTACACACTACATCACAATACAATAACATCTATCATAAGTAGTGCTGTAACGATACATCGATACGTATCGATATATGTTCGTTTTGTGCCGCGATACGATACATCGATACAGTCATCCCTGTATCGTAATATCTCCGACATGGGTGCGGGTCCATGTAACACATTTGATACAGCGAATCGAGCGCGCCGAAGCGCACCGTCAGTAAACCGCTTGTAACCGGATTGTACGAAGTCGCCAATGCAGAGCGCCTTGATGATTGCGAATACATATGGACAACGGCTAACGCTGACAGCCATGTGTAATTCCGTTTAACTTTATCTCTCTATCTATATCTATATCTTAGTACTAAACCTTCTCCGACTTGTAAATCAAAGATATTCGTTGACTTGAAACAAGTTAAGGGTCCACGGCACATGGAACTTACCTATCGAAGTAGAATATTCAGTATTGCCGTATGCACAGAATGGGAGGCGGAGTTAACGTATTCCGGGAACACAATAACTTGAATTCGCATTAAATCGGCATCACCCTCATTTCACAATTTTACACCACCAGCAAGACAAGTATTGAAAACCGAAAACTGTGGACAGGTTTAACACAAATAAAGCCGAAAACCACTATGTTTAAAAGCTGATAGCAAACATGCTACATGATGTATCGATAACTAGTTTATAATAAATGATCTGCGCCCTTTTCGGCAGTGAAAATGAATGTTTCCGTGAGTTGTAACTTGTTGCACGTTGTTGACCAAGGTATAACATTCAGAGTCGACAATGTTTCAGTGACAAGAATCGAGAGTCCTGTTTATATTTGACATTTATTTTGATCTGTTTAATTCTACTGTTTTTGTTAAAAATGTGTTCAATGAGTGTCATTAAAACTTCAGATTGAATGTTAAATATTGTTTGATTTGTTTCAATTAATGACAATTTCACGTATACACGATACGTATCGTATCGTGATGTCTGTATCGCAATACGTATCGTATCGTGACATTGTTGCCGATACACAGCACTAATCATAAGGATTGGAAAAAACAAGCTATAAGCGCAAGCTTATATTGATTCTTCTTTTGGGTTGAGGCATGGGTCAGTCTGTTTCAGTTTGTGAACTATCTGTGATGTGTGTGAAATAAGAAATATATTTGGGCAATTTTCAAAACCCTTTAGTAGCTGAATACATATTTTAACATGCATGCGTATTAGCTTTGAAATATGTAGCAATTTAAGCATGTTAAAGGATTCTCTGTTTGATATTATAATTTAAAGCATTTGTTCAAGTTGAATTTTAAATAAGGTGATATATTTTTTCATTCAAATTAAAGTATATAACTGTAGGCTGTCTATAACATAATTTTGTGGTATATTTAATTGTTTAGAGGGACAAAAGTCCAGAGAGTACAGAGAACCAGGTGCCTAATTTGGATGTGAGTCTGAACCCATCCGTATTCAACGTATACTCTGCTGTCCGCCAGGCTGTCCTTGAACGATGTATGAAGGAGGCGAGTCAGATCTATCACCACAGTGTCACTGCTCAGTCAGACTCGGATAGTGACGACACTAGTGATGAAAAGGGCAAAGAAGCAACTATAAAGTTACCAAAGGTTTGTGTTGTTTTGTATCATGTAGCTGAATTCTGAACATTTTTTCATTTCTTTCTCAAGCCGAATGAAATTTTTTTAATTACATAATACCTGATTGTGTCCCAGATTGTGACCTTTGGACTGAGTGGTCTATTTGAACTAGTACGAGAGACACGCGCCAAGTACCCAGAGCTATGTGTCCGAGCACTGCAGGCATTGCTCAACCTCTTACAGGGACAGCAGCCAGAGAGCATGAAGCTGGAGCCACCAGACATTGTCGGTAAGCAAACATCTGAAGTTTGGAAAATATTTCATGTTTGAAGTACTCTTTTGTTGCTTTTTTTTAATGAAGTTAGATCAGATATAAAGTATGCTGTTCGCTTTTTGAAAATTAAGAGATTTGTAAAGCAGTTTTACATGCAATGATATATGATTTTGATTCTGTGCTTTACAGATGTAAATAACTAAAATTGTAGATATGGTAATTTTTTCATACTTTGTTTAGAAGATGAGGCCTATGCGCCATTCAATTATTATTACTGTTAATTATGAGACCCATATAGTACAGTTTTAAATGTAATAGGAAGGAGTACCTAAAATTGTCCTGCCTACACTACAGCTCAAACTACCTTTCTCTCCCTCTCTTTCTGAGTGCCCTAACCACTAGGCTGAAGGAAAATTCCCACCAGGCTTTACTAGTAGTGCAACCTACAATCTCCTCTATCGGCATTAGTGATGCTTCAAAGTGTTTCTCTAGATCTGTAGATTAACTGTTCTGGTATTCATTTTAGATGGACTGTTCCAGCTTCTGATGGAGGTTGCCATGGTCGGGGGATCAGACATGAGTCTGTCTTCCCTGGCCTGCTCCTCCCTCATCTCACTCACTGTAGCCCTGGGAGATACAGGCAAACTACTTACTGCCATCTCCTCTATGTTGATGAGTCCATCCCCACTTGCTATGCAGAATGTCAAGGTAATAGTTATATATTAATACAGAGTATAAAGTAATTTAATCATCAATGATTCTCCTTCAAGTTTAGATGTAAACAAAAGTCTGCTGTAAAACCTGCTACAGTCATTACAAGGACACTTACTTGATATTTAAAAAGTTTGTGTTACATTTTAAGTGATGCATCCATTGCCCTCTTCAAGTCATGTGAATTCTTTTAATGTGTTTCTGATATATTGCAGCTGTTTTGCATAATTGAATTTGAATTCTGTATGCCACCAATCGGGCAGGCTTCATTCTGGTTGTGTATATATGGAACTAAACAGGCTGCATTTATTAGATCACTGTTTTATGTTGTTAGGTGCCAGGCATACTAACCTCGTTACAGAAGAGTGTCCAGGCTGTATTATTAGGGAAGACCCAGCTACCTGACTGGTTTAACCAGGGGGTAAAGTCTGGAGGCCTGATCGACACGTTTACACTAGAGAAACTTCACACAAATGATACAGCAGGTGAGTTTATTAAAGTATGGATACATACAACAGGTGAAAAGGTCAAAGTATTACATACAACAGGTGAAAAGGTCAAATTAATACATACTACAGGTGAGGTCAGAGTATTACATACAACAGGTGAGAAGGTCAGAGTATTACATACAACAGGTGAGAAGGTCAGATTATTACATACAACAGGTGAGGTCAGAATATTACATACAACTGGTGAGAAGGTCAGAGTATTACATACAACAGGTGAGAAGGTCAGAATATTACATACAACAGGTGAGGTCAGAATATTACATACAACAGGTGAGAAGGTCAGAATATTACATGCAAAAGATAAGAAGGTCAAAGTATGACATACAACAGGTGAGACAGTCAGAGTATTACATACAACAGGTGAGAAGGTCAAAGTATGACATACAACAGGTGAGAAGGTCAGAATATTACATACAACAGGTGAGAAGGTCAGAGTATTACATACAACAGGTGAGAAGGTCAGAGTATTACATACAACAGGTGAGAAGGTCAGAGTATTACATACAACAGGTGAGAAGGTCATGCTATAATTGGTACAACAGGAGAGGTTAAACTACAGATTGAGTTTTACTATGCTGTATATCCTACACATATTATTGTGTTTATAAACATTGGTTATTGTTCCTTGTAGGTGGAATAGATTGTGCTGTAGCATCTGATGGCAGATATTTGTACATACTGGACAACAAAAACGGAATAGCCAAAGTGGGAACAGGTTATGGAGACACAACTAAGGTAATTCTCATCTACGTTACAGGTTAACATTTCTTATATTGATGGATGTATTTAGGAGGACAACTCAATATCATTTCAATATTTCACATTTTAATAAGTTTATTATGTAATGTTATTTATGCTGATTAATTGTTTAAATTTGTCTCACCTGCGACGAAAAGTTTTACCATGATGTTACTTTTCTGGCAGTGGAGTCAGTATCAACATCACACTTTTGCAGCTCAAAGCTGATTACTGGGTAGTCGAACTTAACCGAACTTGCTACATTGTGTATCTAGTTTGATCACATATGCAGTGACAATCCAAACTAACTCATCATCCCAACTCATTCAACATCCAGACTATTGTCAAGGTACTCTGCAAATTAGGGATACTGGAAAACTGGACTAGAATCAGACAAATGTATTTTCTTCTCACTTTCTATAAAGTGATATTTTAGGTGAAACTTTCATATTAATAAGTATTTGAATTTTAAGAAATATCCTAAATTCGTGCATATAGTGCACACTTGTGTATAGTGCACAGGTACGTTTTTAAGTTGCATTTTCAGAGAGAAAAAAATTGGGATGTAACTAAATACTCCAGCATAAGACAATGAAAATCTTTAATTTACCAAAGCTGCATAACAATCTTTAAGAGGAATCCTTTGTAGTCAATTGGCTTGTGATTTGCATGACAAGTTGTAATCTTTTGTGGTGTCTATACGTGATGTATCCAAAGCTAATATTAATTAATAAATCATTATTTGAGGGTGGTTGGGTGGCACAGTGGTAACACAGTTGCCTTTCACCTAGACGGCGAGGGTTTGATTCCCCGATCAGACATGAAAAGGTATGGGGTCACCTGCTCAACCACATGGGTTTTCTCCCACAATAAAACCCCTTGCGAGCTTCTATCTTGGCCAACAAGAGTGATGAATATAAGTTGATATTACTTGTTTCATGCTTGTTGTGAAATAACTAAAATTTACATTTCATTAAGTGTCATATAATTCGTTCGGTAGATACTTAAAACTTACCATACTGTCAAAGCGGAAAAGATGAAACATGCATTATTTTTTGCATTTTTCAGGGACACATTTATCTACAGAAAGAATTTACTGTATCAACCTCATCTGTATGGCTTGCTTGTGCAAAGGTAAGTTTTTGCTCATTACAACACATTATCATAAATAAGTTGATGATATATAATAAATATCCTGAAAATTTTCTTACCAAATGATAAAAATAATTTGTTAAAAACACTAAAGTGTGATTATAATTTTTTTTTCATTCATCTCACATAGGATCAGCTGTTTTGTCGGTCGGACGAGAATGCTCAACCCTGTCTGTGTACCATTAATAAAGAAGACCTGACAGTAATGAACTCCTGTAAACTGGATGGTAGGTCAAACAGTCAGAACCATGGATGTAGAATGTATAGTTGATAATAGGTTATCGTTATAGATAGATATGATTATGTTCCTTTTTACCCGATAGTCTTTGTAGGCTACAAAATAGTGAAATGATTATAGTAGAACAATGAACTCCCAATTAGCTGAGTGATTCCAAACGCTATGGATATAGTTGGAATAGTCCATTATGTTGTTTGTGTCACAAAAATGTGTTTCAGTCCCAACATACTTATTTTGTGTGTTTTGCTAGGTAAAGGCCCGGGGCCCAGCGCTTTGTTTAGTGATGGAGAAAACATCGGACAGATTGCAGCTGCTAAAGATGTAAGTACATCACATGACTCCACAAAGAGATTTTTTCTGGTAAATAAATCATGGATAATATAATTCATTTTTGGTTGAATTTTGGAAAGTTTATATCTGATATAGTTTTCATGATATTACGGAGTAGGCATGAATTTCTACAACAACTGTCTCTACCTATTGTATTAATTTTTCCCTCTTCTCTATTAAACTTAAGAATTGGTTAAAATCTGACATTGATATTGTGAACAAAACAATAAATGTATAATGGTTAGATATGTATGATATCCTGTCCACAGCAAGACAGCTTTGTGGTGCGCCTGTACAACCCTGATGTCAGTCCCATGACTGTGGCGGGAGAACTGCCCCTCAAACTCACTCGCAAGTGTATGGATGTGTTTGGGACAGCCTCCTACGACCAAACAACAGAGAGGCACTCAATCAGTATGTGTTGTATTAGATGTACAGTAATCTATTTGGTATGAAGTTTGCTCAAGAGATAGATCAGTGTTTGTTACCAGAAATGAAACAAAACCCGAAAAAAAAATACAAAAACTTTAATTACACGCACAGCACTTAAAAGAAATAAGCACTAAAATGTACCACCAACTGAAGAAATTAATAAGCCATATTTAACTACCATGCATAGAGTTACTTTCTCTTTTCTTCTTCTTTCTTGTAGTCTTCCTGTAGAATATATATTTTACTGGAATAACCCTGACCCAATATCAACAGCAGAAAACATTATTTCTATTGAACTGTGTAATTTCCAGATACTGCCTATGATGAAGATTCCGTAGCCATCACTGGAGCTAAAGACTTTGTACTGATCAGAACTGTGGGTGGAAAGGTAATATTGTGACACAAAGAATTACTCTGTGACCAGTTTATAAAGTTTCTCTGATGGAACTGACTAAAATTTTGATTATGATAATTGTGTTGAAATGTGTTTAGTTGATTTTTTTAGGTAAACCTAACATTGATTGATTTATGGTATAGAATATCAGTGTATTTGATTAATTTCAATTAGTATGGCTATGGTTTATAATATAGAATACCAGCGTATTTGATTAATTTCTATTAGTATGGCTAGACGCCTGAAACATTTATATTGGAGGCAAATTAAGCATATACACTATATATCACAGGTGTTATACAGTGGAAAGTCCCAGTCCCTGGGCATCAAACAGGGAGCACCTGCTCAGGGTAAATGGGCAGAGCTACCTATCACAAAGTCACCCAAGATTGTACAGGTCGCCACAGGACATGAAGGCCAGCATGCCCTGATTGTGTCTGAGGACGGTAGTCTGTTCTTCGTGGGGACACCTCGTCGTGGAGAGGATGGGGATACTAGCATGTGTAAGTGAAGTGGCAATAGAATGAAGATATGGCAGTCTTCCCCATCGCCTTGCTTTCTTCTTATTCAATATGTGATATGTTTTAATGCACTTGGGCTCTCTATAATCTGAATTGGCTTTGTACTTAATTAAACAGAGCTCTCAGTGTTAAAAATGTTAATTGCTAGAAGTTCAGTGTTGTATTAAATTCTTGATATGTCTGAAACACATAGTTTAACTGAACATCATTAAGATAATACTTCTCATTATTACCAACATATATGAGAATTTAGAGATATGAAATCAATGAAAGAAAGTATTTCCTTGACTCTGTTTTAAGATATAACTCTGCTCTGAGACAAACTTACACACAGAAGGGATTTAATCACTTGATACAGTCATGTACTTGTTTATGATTAGTTTTAGAAATACTACTCAACTGGTAGAAATTTGAAATGTTTACTTTTTTATCATTTGACAGCGAAAGGAAGACGCCAACCAAAAGCAGTGAAACCAAAGAAGCTGGTTCGATTTGAATCAAAGACTGTGATACAAGCTGCTTGTAACAATGGTAGCAGTGCGTTCGTTACCAAGGAAGGCGAGGTGTTCATGTTTGGCAAGGATTCCTCTTACTGTGATCATGCTAGTGGTAAGTCTTAGTAATAATGTCATGAACGAAACAAAACTTATAAAGTGTTCATAAAACAGACTGATGATTAAAAATATCAAATTAAGTCGTCAGCATAAGATTGTTTGAAGAATTTTGATATTGTGATCTGACTAGACAATTGTTCATTTTGACAAAGCTAAATGTATAACTGCTTTTTGAAAAAAGTTGAAAGCATACTATAGCATAATATTTAATTTTCCTTCCAATTAGTTAATATGTGACCATTACTCATCAAATGTTGTAAACAGATACATTATGAAAAAGGGTGACACATCATTAGGCTTCCATATAATATATACATTTATATGGCCACTGTTCCATGTACTGTTAAATGTAAACTTCAGATTTGATATGCGGGTAGTATTTCTGAATCATGAGATTAAGATGTCACTATAAGTTGCATACTGAATAATTTAACTTTTGTTTGAAGGTCATGTGACAGACTTGAAGGACGTAGTTGTGACCAACATCTGCCTTGGGAAGGCCCATGCCATAGTTCTCACCAACAAGGGCTTCATTTACAGCTTCGGAATAAACAACAAGGGCCAATGTGGCCGCGACTTTCAGCCTGGTGGCTCAAAGGAAGGTTTGTTTGACCACACACTGTACAATGTCATGTACATGTTTACAAAATATACCAGTATTTTTCCTCTCAAAGAACATCCTTTTGAGAATTGGCCTTTTGTCATGCAAGTGATTAAGATAAACAGTAAATTTAAATGAAGATTGATCCTTAACATAATATCAAAAACTTCTAAACATGCTAACACACTTGTCTTTTCTCTACATGAGAGTTGTCTACCTAATCTTTACTTGACAGCCAGTAACAACGTAACAATGACCGAAGAAGAGGAGGAGACAGAGCAGGAGGAGGCCATTTGTGGTGCAGGTATTAATCTTGACTATAGTCTCTCAGATCACTGTCTTGAATTATTTCTGGAATTTGTACAATATTATATGGAGGCAGATTAAGAGTTCAATGCTAGGATGAAAATGTTCTAGGCTTTTTTACAATATTATGGGGGTCAATAAAAAGTTTAATGCTAGGATAAAAATGTTGGCTTGTAATTAATCAAAATCTCTTCTCCCTGTAGAACAAACAAAAAAGTAAATTTTGTAAGTAATCTAGGTACTAAGCTGTAGATAATTACATCAAATCGCTTGTAAATCTGATGTTTCAGGTCGACACAAATGGAAGACTGACCACTGTATGGTATGCTCTGTGTGTGGGGAGTGTACAGGGTATGGTATAGCTTGTGTTCACTCTGTACAGGGAGGCAGAAACCCAGGCATGTAAGTGCAATGTATTTTCTTTCTTATCATGATTTCTTATGGTCTTACCTCATATATTCACACAATTCATATGTGCACTTGTTCTGGATTGCCAGACGAGGAACCATTTTCATTCCAAGATGATTGCAAAACAATTTCTGTTAAAGGAAAAAAATCTTGAGTTCGTTAAACCAAAAAATGACATTATAATTAGATCGTCTAAGTTTGATGGACCCCTATATTAAATGTTGTACAGGCCATGTGGGTGTGGGTCTGGAGACTCGGGTTGCAGTGAATGTGGGATCTGTAAGATGTGTGCTGCTGAACAGAGTATGGATGAAGCCCAACAGCTTGCTCATGTCCTCACAAAGAACAAAGACCTGGCACAGTTTGACCTCCTTGTAGGACCTAAAGGTAAACATTGACATTATATCAGGTGTTACTGACAAAGGTAGGACCTAATGGTAAACATTGACATTATCTCAGGTGTTACTGACAAAGGTAGGACCTAATGGTAAACATTGACATTATCTCAGGTGTTACTGACAAAGGTAGGACCTAAAGGTAAACATTGACATTATCTCAGGTGTTACTGACAAAGGTAGGACCTAAAGGTAAACATTGACATTATCTCAGATATTACTGACAAAGGTAGGACCTAAAGGTAAACATTGACATTATCTCAGGTGTTACTGACAAAGGTAGGACCTAAAGGTAAACATTGACATTATCTCAGGTGTTACTGACAAAGGTAGGACCTAAAGGTAAACATTGACATTATCTCAGGTGTTACTGACAAAGGTAGGACCTAAAGGTAAACATTGACATAATCTCAGGTGTTACTGACAAAGGTAGGACCTAAAGGTAAACATTGACATTATCTCAGGTGTTATTGACAAAGGTAGGACTTAAAGGTAAACATTGACATTATCTCAGGTGTTACTGACAAAGGTAGGACCTAAAGGTAGACATTGACATTATCTCAGGTGTTACTGACAAAGGTAGGACCTAAAGGTAGACATTGATGTTATCTCAAGTGTTACTGACAAAGGTAGGACCTAAAGGTAGACATTGACATTATCTCAGGTGTTACTGACAAAGGTAGGACCTAAAGGTAAACATTGACATTATCTCAGGTGTTACTGACAAAGGTAGGACCTAATGGTAAACATTGACATTATCTCAGGTGTTACTGACAATGGTAGGACCTAAAGGTAGACATTGACATTATCTCAGGTGTTACTGACAATGGTAGGACCTAAAGGTAAACATTGACATTATCTCAGGTGTCACAGACAAAGGTAGGACCTAATGGTAAACATTGATGTTATCTCAGGTGTTACTGACAAAGGTAGGACCTAAAGGTAAACATTGACATTATCTCAGGTGTTACTGACAAAGGTAGGACCTAATGGTAAACATTGACATTATCTCAGATGTTACTGACAAAGGTAGGACCTAAAGGTAAACATTGACATTATCTCAGGTGTTACTGACAAAGGTAGGACCTTATGGTAAACATTGACATTATCTCAAGTGTTACTGACAAAGGTAGGACACATTATCTCAGGTGTTACTGACAAAGGTAGGACCTAAAGGTAAACATTGACATTATCTCAGGTGTTACTGACAAAGGTAGGACCTAATGGTAAACATTGACATTATCTCAGGTGTTACTGACAAAGGTAGGACCTAAAGGTAAACATTGACATTATCTCAGGTGTTACTGACAAAGGTAGGACCTAAAGGTAAACATTGACATTATCTCAGGTGTTACTGACAAAGGTAGGACCTAAAGGTAAACATTGACATTATCTCAGGTGTTACTGACAAAGGTAGGACCTAATGGTAAACATTGACATTATTTCAGGTGTTACTGACAAAGGTAGGACCTAAAGGTAGACATTGACATTATCTCAGGTAATACTGACAAAGGTAGGACCTAAAGGTAAACATTGACATTATCTCAGGTGTTACTGACAAAGGTAGGACCTAAAGGTAAACATTGACATTATCTCAGGTAATACTGACAAATTAGGACCTTATGGTAAACATTGACATTATCTCAAGTGTTACTGACAAAGGTAGGACCTAAAGGTAAACATTGACATTATCTCAAGTGTTACTGACAAAGGTAGCACTTATTTTGTTTAGGAAGGTTCTGTACAGTAGTCATTAGACAGAAGCAGATGAAAAAGTAAGTTTAGGGTATTTGTTGACTTTGGGAGGCAGTGTTGATTGAGTTATATACATTTCAGGTGGTCGTAACCATGGTACCCCATTAGAGCAGTTCTTTAAGCGGCTCCTAGAACGACCTGTCAGACAACACCATCGATCTGGATCTAAATCAGGAAGTAAACAGAAAGGAAAAGCACAGCGTAAGTTATTACTCTAACTTAGATAATTGATTGTTTTATTAATTGGATTGTGATTATCGTAAAGAAAGACACCTAAAATCATTTTCGTGTACTTATCAACAGCTGAAGTTGGAAGTGACCAGGAGACTGAGTATAACAAGGTGGTCAGTCTACCGCCATTAGAGGTGACCGTGGGGGACGGGGATGTACCTGTCACTCAGATATCCTGTGGTCAACATCACACAGGTAAATACCAAGGATACCTAGTTTATCACATTCTGTATAATGTCCTAATGTTATTTTAGTATATATATAATAAGTAAATTGTATTGAATTATGATTGCTAACACATTGTGAGTCAAATAATGTGTTAAAAATTCATTAATATGTTTATAATTATGCTCTCACTGTGCCAATAATCTCAAACATTTGAAACATGCATAATTTAAGAATCATTTTTGTATTGAAATACCTTCCAAGGATTTGGCTAAATTAGCAATCATCTCTTAGTCTCCTTCCTGGGCTGTTTTCATTTATTGCAGTACAAACGGTTGGACCATAGTAATTTATTTATGGAATAATGACAGGCCTAGTAGTTTTGTGTTACTTTTGGACAAGCCTTGACAAAGACTTTCAAGTCCTTTCTTTATATCTGCAGGTCCGTCAAGATTTATGCCTGAAATGTTACAATTCAAAATTGATGAACCGGTTTATCCACATAAACAAACAGGCCACTGGTATTATCAATAATTGATGCTACTTATTAATCTATGATTGTTGTAACTTGACCTACAGATGTTGTTGTCATTTATTTCAGTCGTGTTGCTTCAGTCTGGGGAGGTTTACGCATTTGGTAGTAACCAGTATGGACAGTTAGGCCAGGGGGACCTAACAGTCAGGTAAGTTACATATATCATTTGGTAGTAACCAGTACGGACAGTTAGGCCAGGGGGACCTAACAGTCAGGTAAGTTACATCTATCATTTGGTAGTAACCAGTACGGACAGTTAGGCCAGGGGGACCTAACAGTCAGGTAAGTTACATTTATCATTTGGTAGTAACCAGTATGGACAGTTAGGCCAGGGGGACCTAACAGTCAGGTAAGTTACATTTATCATTTGGTAGTAACCAGTATGGACAGTTAGGCCAGGGGGACCTAACAGTCAGGTAAGTTACATTTATCATTTGGTAGTAACCAGTATGGACAGTTAGGCCAGGGGGACCTAACAGTCAGGTAAGTTACATTTATCATTGTAATGTTCCTGCTACAAAGTTAAGAGTGTTCTTTTTAAAATCTGGATCAAGAAAAGAGAACATTTTACAGTTTGAATGTGATTTGTTTATTCAGTGATACTAAGTGTCCTTTTAGTGAATTTGTGCACGTCACCTCACTATAAAGTTATTTACTTAGTGTATACATTTCACCCACACAGCGCCCTTTACCCAATGTATATTTTTCACCACACAGCGTTGATTTACCTAGTGTATACATTTAACCCACACAGCATTCATTTACCTGATGTATACATTTCACCCACACAGCATCCATTTACTGTACCAGGTGTATACATTTCACATTTTCTAATGACACCTTATTTACACAGAGGAACACCAACAAAGGTCCACCTGCCACTGAGCGCCATTCAGGTGGCCACAGGAGCCCACCACTCTGTTGTCTTGCTCTCCAACGGTCAAGTTTACACCTTTGGAAATTTCCAGGTAAATTTTTAGATTCATACAATTAAGATTAAAAATTTGATTAAACATGTCAAATTTGAAATAATATAAATGCAGTTAAATGAAACTATTTCACTGTTGTATAGTTAGTAATTCTGTGATCTGATTATTTTAAATAGTGAAAAATCTAGTAACTTCATTATTCAATGATTATGTGTACAGAAAGGTGCCCTTGGTAGAGCAGGCCCTGATGAGGCTGGAGCCAAGACAAAGAAGGGTCTGTGGTACGCCCTCCCTGGGCCAGTTCCTGGCATTGGTGAGTAAGACATAGGATAGTATCCTAATACATGTATAGTGCATAAATTTATTTTTATGCAAGGTACGTATTTGCAACAACATACTACTTCATTTAAACAGTATCTTAGTTATAGATGTTAAGGTTTCAAATAACAACAAATAGATATTGTTGTAATATTAAACTTTATATTTTGACTGAATGAATGAAAAAAAAATTGGATTACTTGAAAAGTATCAGGGCTATTCCATCAAAATATCTACCTGACCCCAGGACTCCAAAAGAAATCGCTTGTATCCATGGATGGATTACCTTCGTATTACTTCAATGTAATTTACTTAATAAATTCTTTGGTGGTACCCCTTAACAAAACTAGAGTCCTTGGGTGGGGAAGATATTTTACTGGCATTGCCCTCAGAAGGAAATCATTCTAGGGGAGACAATGCTGTACTTTGTGTTAATATTTTTTGCCATATTCAGTGCATATTCTCCTTTTCTCAGGTGCCAGGTATGGTCGACGTGCAACATGGATACATGCCAGTGGAGATCAGACTTATATGAGGATTGACGAGTCGCTCATCAATGCACATATCCTAGCCTCCTCAAAAGTCTTCGCCAATACATCTTGTATCGGTAAGTCCTCGACTAGTCAGTCAGCAGTGCCCATATTGAGTCTTCCAAAATTTCTTTGCCAATGCATCTTGTACAGTGATCATCTTTTATGTAGTTCATACTAAAGACAAATTTTAATCAGTTCCAAATGCAAAGCATTTCAAAGAAAATTTATGTCCCTTGTGTTGTTTGTAAATAGAAATATAAAGTGCCATTTTTTGGACAGGTTTGATTCCAATGGGAGAAGAAAATGCTGGAATAATGAAGTGTCTGATGATCAGCAAGGCAGATGGCAGTTGTCGTAGGTGAGTTATCTCCCCTACGCTGGACGGTTGTATTTGTCTATTAATTTCAATTGATTGATATAACACAACAAAAAACGTTCAAGAGTTAAAGATTTTGTAGAAGAAACTTCAATTGCACTATAACATACTGTTTACGAAAAGAAACCCATCAATACCTGAAAGTCATTGATGATTATTCTTGTTTTTCATTGCAGCCTGGGAGGTCAGGACCAAGTGGATTTGTCCCAGGACTCTGTGTGTCTAGATCCTGTGTATGATGTGCTGTGGAGGTAAGTACAGAATATCTTTACTTACCCTAGTTTATAATAATGAATTCTCAGTCAGGCATTAAATATCTCAGGAAACAGTCCATTGCCATGTTCTCTTGTTTGATCATGATTTACACATGTCCAATGAGGAATAGTAGATTTGATATGTGCAATCCAGATATAAACAAACCAGTTGCACTGTACAATTGTAATTGCAGCTATTCACATACAAAACACGAGGTGGCCTGCTACAATGTGATGGCCTCGGAAGCACGACCACTCAAGTCTCGAGTCAAGATGGCCAACATCCATGATTTATTCAAGCCTGAGATTTCTGTGCCTGTTCGGATAGGTTGCCAGGCAACACGGTCCCACTGTGCCCTCCATTTGCTAGGTAAACCTCAACAGGCTCTATCTCTGTATTGTTGATACACCATATATATGTTATCTGTATTAAGCATATTTACTGTATGAAGGTCTCTTCCATAAAAAATATGTATACAAGAGGAGGACTCCTAATATTCTATGCATGATCGGTACAGGTCGGAGAAAATGCAGCTTATTGTATAGTGTTTTGCAATTTTATAGTCAGGAATATTTTCTTGAATAGAGATTTTTTCTTTTATCACAATTATTAATTTTTTTTGTTTAACCTCACTTATTTTTAGATTTGGCCATTTGGCTGTTTATCTTATTATCATGAATGGAAATTGTTACTCAAACCTATTTTGAAATTAACATGATGAAAGAGTAGATTGATGTAATTGAATTAATAAGTGATACAATAACTACAATTTCAAAATAGGTAAAACAAGGAATCTGTTCCTTTTTGTTTCAGGCTGTTTGGACACACTGACCTCGGCTCAGCTTTCCAATCTGACAGTGATGGAGGAAACCAAAGAGAAGATGACTGCCTCCAAAGTCTACAGCAAGGAGGACTTTTCAGTGGTCAACAGGTTTGAAAGTCAGTACATCTGTCATATTCAGTTGAATCAATTTGAATTAAAAAGTTACATGAAAACAGTACTAGGCATAGAATGAAAATTTATTAAGAAAACAAGAAAAGGAAAAAAAGAACGGAAAGTTAAAAAAATCATTTACTGCTGAAATTAATTTATTTGTGTGGTGTTATATTTCAGGCCATGGAGGAGGGTGGGGGTATTCTGGTCACTCTGTGGAGGCTGTCCGATTCATGGTGGACACCGACATCATCCTGGGTGGCTATGGACTGTTTGGTGGTCGTGGCGAGTACTACGGCCGTATCAAGGTGATTGGTCATTCAGTTTTCTCTGACTATAATGAATTATTGTATAGTCATGAGATTACATGTAGTTGGTCATACAGTCATTTGTTTATAATTACATGTTGAGGACAACATGTTTCAAAGTGGTCAGGTTACATGTCTGTCATATACGATGTGTTAGTGACATGCCATTATTAGTACCTTCAACGTATCCAATGTAAATGGGGTTTTTTGGTTGTTTTTTTTTCATCATTATGAATTATTAATCTACAAACAGATCTAAAGAATGATATATTCTATTATTTGTTTGGTTATAAGAATTTATAGAGATAATAGGTTGGATTCTATTATAACATTGATTTTCAATTTTAATTAAAACTGATTTTAATGTTTTAGCTGTTTGAGTTGGGTCCTGAGGGAGGAGAGAATGAGGCCCAGGATGGAGAGCTATTGGCTGAGACAGAAGAGATGGCATTTGAGTGCGGAGCCAGGTATGCTATGTTATGTAATATGTCTTAGAAATATTTATAGTTCATAATCACGATTGTGGAAGTGAGTGCCACATACATTCAGCTGGACGGGGATATAGATATCTCAGTGTTGATGATAGATGGTTTGTGTTCTACCTCTGGAACAGAGTTCCACGTCTGATATGTATATAGATTATATCATTGTTTAGCCGTTTGGTATATGTTAACCCAAGAGAAAAGTAGGAAAAAAAAGTTTGAAGGAATAAGATTTGATTGATATTGAATTATGGGTACACTATAGATGAGGATATCAAAATGTCTCAGCAAATGTATCATAGAGGTCATAAACATATAATTCTCCTGTACGATGGTATGGTTATGGTGACATGTCTAAAGCAGACAATCTGTTACAGGGAGAAGTTTGCCATGGTGTTTGAGGAACCAGTGACCCTCCAGGCAAACAGTTGGTATGTGGCCTGGGCAAGGATCTCTGGGCCTAGTAGTGATTGTGGTTCTACAGGGCAGTCTGTCGTCACCACAGAGGACCAGTGAGTAGTCTCCCTTCGTTAGGATAATCACGATATGGAGGTCAAATGTGAGACCTGGCAAAGACTAAAGCGTGATAGTGTTTGTGGAACAAGTTGCTTTAAGGTCTAGGATTAATTGATTTCTTGCCGTTGAATGATGTATCTGTTCAGAATTAAATTTCTTATATTCTGTAGACTTTGTGTGAAAATTAAATTTCTTTTTCTGTTTTAGAGTGGTATTCAAGTTCAGAAGTTCTCGCAAGTCCAATAATGGAACGGATGTCAATGCTGGACAAATCCCACAATTACTGTACAGGTCAATATTACCAACTGAAAAATTTATTCTCTACAGAAGAGCACAATTTAGCAAAATGAAAATTAGTTTTTATGCGTTTGCAGTGCAGTAAATCAAACCTGTAAAAACTAAGGTATTGTCTGTGTCAGTGAAGTAAATATCTGACATTATATTGTTCAATAATTTATTTTCCATGTCATCATTAACATCTCGGTATGAATTATTGTTTTTGCCTGTCACATAATCAGTCTATTATCCAGTGAATTCGCCCATATAATAATTTTCATATGTCACTAGATTATCCCAGAGCATTTCTCATCAGCTGTGCCAGTCAGAAATTGATTGTGACATAATAATATGGATGAATAGAGCAACAAAATTGCTGTCTCCATCTAATTAAGCCTTCCACATTTTGACTATAAAACCAGTCAAAATGGAAGATTTTGAGTCATGTGATAAGTATCTTAATTTTTTTGCATTTAAGATCATTTTATAGTTATCAATGTTTTTTTCTATCAGAAATAGACTAAACTTAACAGAATCTTTTCTCATAACATCTCAGCAGACTGCCCTCGAGAGACAGTCCAGGAGCTGTGAGGAAGGTTGATCACACCGAGCCTGCCCATGTCCTCAGTCAAGACTTTGCCTGTTCTGTCTCACCAGTAAGTCGACTCAGCCTCTAAAGGATCAATTCTTCAGTTGCGTAATTTTTATGCCCTCACTTTTTTATGAGAGCGGCAAATAATGTTACCCATGTTCTCCCATCGCATCCCATCCTGTTAAGTATCAATGACATATCTTGTGAACGCCTCAACACATATTTATGATATAATATATAACATCAAGCTGAAGTACATCTGATCATATTCAGGTGGTCATCAGTTAAGATTAAAGGGTCGAAGGTCACGTTCGAACCCCTCTTCATGATATATATTGTTGCATAGGAGAGGTGGCATTGATTTGTTATATTTTCCAATGTTCGAACATGCAATATTACTTGTCCATAAAGACTATGAGAAGACATGTTGAATTAGCTGCTCATGGAGGAGCATAAGATCAAGTATCAATTATTTCTAATTGATAGACTATGAGATGTTAAATTGTTATTTGTAATTATCTGGGAGAAGTATTAAATCATATGCAGACTTTCGTAAGATTATATTTTTGTGTGATCAGGAGAACTTCGAGGCACTACTGAAGCTACTACAGTGGAGCTGGAATACCTTCCACTCCTCACTGGCAGAAATGGACGGACTAAGGGGAGACAACTACATGGCAGCCCTGTCGGATTTACGGCGGGTGGTATACATCTGTAAGGCTAGTCTGTGTCTCCTCCGGATCTACGTCACACAGATCTACCCTGATGGCAGTAAGTCTCCAGCAGACTGAATCACCCAGTGGGAAATTGGGCTAGATTGTACTGTTGGTAGTTGTAGCAGACAATCTAATCTGCTTTTTAAAAAAAATGTTGTTTGAAACAAATAGTTTCAGAGATTCCTCTGAAAGGCCTACAAAGTTAAGCTATTTTAATTCATTATCTGGAAACAGACCATTCGTCACTAACTGCTCTCATCAGGAAACTGCTTTTTCAATAAACCAAAAATATGTTTAAGATGTTTCTGTTCAGGTAAAGTTTGAGAAGGTACAAAATATATGAAAGTCATATAAAATAAAGACCATATTCTCCAAGTTCCTTCCTGTCCTGCATTCTGTACTCTTCTCTACTCTCCAGACAAACTACAGAAAGGTATGTCTGAATCCACCAAGCTAGCCCACTGTGTAGGTGACACACAGGACTTACTACGCCGTATCCTGGCCGAGGAGGTTCGCCCTACAAAGGTACACATGTACCTATCAGAGCCTCCAGGCAAGGTGTTCGAGGAGCTGGAGGAGGAGATACTACTGGAATGTCACAGGACATTCCGAGCCTGTTTCCATGCCTTCTACCCGACTGGAAACCTCAAGTGGCTATGTTTGTGTGACCTACTTAACCAGCTAGAACCGGTCAGTACCACAAGTTAGGGAGAGCCAAAGTCCCAGTTGACTGTACACATTTGAGATAAAATTTTACTCAGTTTGAGTTTTTATCCGAGATTTGGGCAAATATTGACCTGAAATATGATTTGCATCTGATGATATTTAAAATTGTAGATATTTTTGTGTAAATAATCAGACCATCTTCAGTTATTTCCTTGTTTCTGAATTAGACATCAGGTAAATACATTGTTGAACGAACTGGGATCATCAATAGTTGCTGGATATGCTACTAAATTAATGTATAAATGTGTTTTTATGAAAAATACTTCATAAATCACATAGCTGACTTTCCATTTACTTAATAATAATTTTGTGGTACAGGACATGATGAATGTCAATGGGTATGGACGCCTACTGGCAGCTGTGATGGAGGCCATGTGTCACCCAACTATCCGCCTCACCAATATTATGCCTATCAACTGTGAACCACACACGGAGGAGATTCTGAGGCGACAATCTGTCATTATGGATGACAATACCAACAGTATGGCCCGCTTGGGCGAGGTTCACAAATTCCCTATCCTCGTTGGCCATATGACCTACCGAATTGAGGTCAGTTTTATTTAAAATTTATATTTCTGCATTGATTATAAACTTTGTTGTTCAATATTTGTTAAAAGGAAGTAATAAGATGTAAAAAAAAAAAATGCTGAATTCCAAACTTTGTACATTAAGTGTCTTAAACAAATAAAATGAATTCTCATGGTGCTTACACCATATTTATTTCAACTGAAATACTGAGTGTCTATCAACTGTTGACTAATATAATTAGGACCTGTTTATTGTAGATGTCGGGCATTGGTGGGAGTCATGTGACATTTAAGGAAATACTTGACAAGCTGCTGATGATTGTGATGTTGCCGGTGAGACAGGCGCTGAGTAGTGACATGTCCCTGTATCCTACAGTGCTGGTGGGAAACACGTGTTCCTTACTCTCCACTATTGTCAGCGAACTCTCCGCCACAGCCACTGGGCTCGAGGTATGTTACACAGTGTGGTAAAACCCTTTAAGGAGATCAGTACACATCACATGTAAACAATCTGGTTAACTGGTATGACTTTTTCCCATAGAAATGCCAGAGGTTTTTGGAGTAATTTTGAATATAACATCAAATGTTTCAAATAATGCAGTTTGAATTAATTTTGAGGTTTCAATTTTACAAAATGTCAGCTGATTGTAAGGAATTAAAGATGTTAAAACTTCTTTATCCTAGATGGATCTTGGCACAACAACACGGCCACTGTTGGTGACCCCCAACAGGTTTACTCGCACGAGTCAGAGTGCGTATTGGAACACAGGGAATGGCAGTCCAGATGCAATTTCCTTCAGTGTGGACAAGCCAGGCATTGTGATCGCTGGTGTGTGTGTCTATGGAGGAGAGGGGCGCTATGAGTATGAAATGGAGCTACTTGATGATGTGAGTAGACATGAACATGATCACCAGCTAAACACTCTAAGCATTATCATTGATTTATTTTAATGTTAACAGGTTGACAAGAATTGTCTTCAATTTATAATTATCTAAACCACCCTTGATTGTTGTACCAACTCGGTGCAAATTAAATATTTTTCATTTTATAATCATCCAGCTGGGCCAATTATCTGTGGACATTTGTCTCAGAAAAGGAAGACAATCCCAGCCAACTTCAGCATAACAGAATGTCACTATTTATGAACTACTTTATTTTGGGAAAATATGGTGAATTATGATTTTGACTTGTATGTTTGCAGAGTGATGGTCCAACAGATACCAACCATGCTCAGCGGTGGCGCAGCATAGAATTTGTCAAAGGTACCTACAGTCCTGAGGACTGTGTCAATGACATCGCCGAAATCAAGTTTGACCGTCCTGTCTCGATAAAGGTAAGCCATGATATGATCTCTACTTGCAAGTGTCCTACACATTCAATTTGTAGCAGTTCATATTCATTTATTTACAGTTATTTAAATATTAAAATGGCGAAGTTTTACTGCATTTAAAAGCTGATCTATTTCCAGATTTTTGTGAGATTTTCAAATATCGCGTCCTTATTACATTTTCTAACCACTAGAAACAATTGGTTTTCTTTAGGAGGGGGTGAAGTATACCATCAGACTACGTAACCACGGAGCCCGCACTCTGAATGGGGACAATGGTATAAACAAAGTCAAATGCCCTGATGGAACAACCTTCAACTTTGCTGCCTGTTCACTTAGCAGCAATGGAACCAACCATATGCGTGGACAGATACCTCAAATCCTGTACTACAGGTACATCATCTTATTCTATAGAACCTTCATCCTCTGTTTAATTGTTATCTCTTTATCAGAACATGATCACTTAATAATCCAGACCTTCCAGTAAATACAGCATTATAAAGTTTATCTAGCCTCAGTTTCATTGTTCCTTAACTGAAGGAAAATTACAGCATTATAAAGTTTATCTGGCTTCAGTTTCATTGTTCCTTAACTGAAGGAAAATTACAGCATTATAAAGTTTATCTGGCCTCAGTTTCATTGTTCCTTAACTGAAGGAAAATTACAGCATTATAAAGTTTATCTGGCCTCAGTTTCATTGTTCCTTAACTGAAGGAAAGTTACAGCATTATAAAGTTTATCTGGCCTCAGTTTCATTGTTCCTTAACTGAAGGAAAATTACAGCATTATAAAGTTTATCTGGCTTCAGTTTCATTGTTCCTTAACTGAAGGAAAATTACAGCATTATAAAGTTTATCTAGCCTCAGTTTCATTGTTCCTTAACTGAAGGAAAATCTTTAACTTAATTTTGAATTATTCCATAGGAAAGCTGTACAGAATCTCAGGAAAGTTTCCTTATTATAACTGAATGTTTCCTATACTCCAATGATGCTGTCTTTGGAAAATGTTTTCCTTGATTTAAGGAGCATTGATGAAACTGAGGCCTGTTTTATTATAAAAAAAGTTATTGAGTTAAAAAAATAATTCCTGTGAAAGTAGTGCTAGGAATCGATGGTTATTAGTGATTCACAGATATTGTGAACAAGGCTGTATTTGTATCTCTTCAGTGCACCTCAGGATGGAGAGTCCTATCAACAGAACAGCAAGAGTCTTGTTGAACTCCAGGCACGTAAAAATGCTATTGATGTGGTGGCTGCCATCTGTAGGGTAACTACAGATATCTTACACCGAGCCAATGGCCTGCCTGGTAAGTAAATACATTGACTTACAGTGTTGGACAGTATCTTTTCAGAATCATCTTCTTCAATTTGGGTCAAAATAATGATGAAGCAGATAGTGAAGACGAACCAATACAAATAAAATTCAGTTGTTTTATTACAATGAAGACCATTATTGTTATACAGCCCAATGCTACAAACATTAACAGGTTTTATTGTTAAACACCATGAACAAATAAAGATCACAACATGTTTTATTTTACAGTGGAAGAATCATTATCAATCCTAGGAAACTCCCATCTATTCTGTTCTCTGCTGCCACTCATTTTGGCGTATATTGGACCTGTAGCCTCTCAAGACCCCCGGGTGAGTATGTGGTCACCTGTCTTAAGGTACTCTGGTAGGATTGTCTATTGTTTCTGTGCTGACAATTAAGTTCCTGTCTGTAAGGGTTTTTAGCTTGGTTCTGTCATTTTTAGACAAGTTTGGTTTGAACTAAAAGGTACCCGTTTAAATTAAAGCATGATGAAAAAACTGACTTCTTTACCGATACATGTGTTGTATTTGTAGGGGGCAGTACAAGTGCTGGGTATGATACAGGAGATTTTGCCTGCCCTCACTTGTATCAACAGTAAAGTTACCCAGCCCCAGCCCTCCCCTGATGGGAGCACAGAGAACAACGGGGGCACAACTTCACATCACTATGCCGTGGTGGAGAGTGACCATCCCTATAAACCAGCTACCGTAGCTAACTACAAGGTACGTTTGTTTGAACTACGAGAACACTATGTTTAATGGAGATGAATAACACTTACTAGAATAGATTATTTAGCACAATCACCTTGGACCAAAGTTCGATTCATATGGTTGATTTTATGAATATCAACTTGTATTGCAAGTTTATTTCAATTGTCGTTTAATAAATAAACGGCCAATTTCAATTCAATCTTTGGTTTTAGTTGTTTGTCTTCTTTGGTCAACAAGCTTGTCATGTCCGAAGTCATGTATAATTAATGATAAAAGAATATGTCATTGAATAAGACTTAGTTATTTGTTTTTTCTACAAGAACATGATTTCAAAGGAGATGAGATTTATAAAATTAAAAGGATCAGGTTACTGTGTTGTTGTGTACAAACTTAGCAAATCACTGATTATTTATCAATAATATCATGTAATTTAAGGTCATGTTCCCTGAGTCTGTCAAGTGGATGGTGCTGGAGTTTGACCCCCTCTGTGGTACAGCCCAGGCTGAGGACACACTTCAGCTGTTGATTCCTAGCATCATCAACACCACTAGCATCACTTCCAGTGTTACCAAGGAAATTGAGGATCTGCCCAACAAGCAGAACTATAGTCCCCTCCGAAAAAAATTCTCAGGGGCAGACAACTGGCCTAAGAATGCAATCATTCTTCCTGGTAAGTTAATTAATATGATGATAAATTAATTCTAGTACTGTACCATTAGATTTTTTTTCCTGTTAACTAATTGCACAGTAAATCTTGTTTGTGTAGTTCTGGTGCTTACAATCATTTGTTCAATGGCATGTGCATTTACTCAAAGTGATATTATGTAATCATTTTTTCTTGTAGAACAGTAGACATACAGGCCAAATAAAACTTGAATAAATGTCATTGGTATGTGGTTTTCGAATATGAATTCACAAAATTATGTTTATGCAATAAGTATGATTAATGATATTATGTAAATGTAACTATTCCTATTTGTTTCCGAAATGATGAAGCAAGAACTTAATTTATGAAGCTGTTGTTGAAACAGTATTACTGAGGTAAAAAAGTCTATTCAAAATTTGTTTGCAGGTAGTGAAGTAGTATTTTCACTAGAGACTGCATCAGATTACATCAAAGATGAGAAGTCTTGTTTCTACGGCTTCAAATGCTGCATTGTTGGATACGAGTGGAATTCCAAACCTTTAGAGGTAATATTCTCTTATTTTCTTCATAAAATACAATATATTGATCGGTATCATTTTGTTGAGGTAAACAAAACCAACTGTGGTCCTATGGTCTCTAAGAACAATTCTCATGAAAGATAAATTCCCTAATGCATTTAGAAAATGAGAACTTTCTTGGTTTTGTTGCTGTACTGCAAGTTCAATTTTCCCCCTTAAGAACTGCTTTATACACAATTGGCTACATACCAGTATTACAAGGGTTTAACATTATCCTGACATAAAGACAGCCTGATACAGTCTTTGTTGTGTTAACATAGGGGCCGAGTGATTAAGATGTCACGACACTTTATCACTAGCACTCCACCTCTGGGTTGGGAGTTCAAAACCCACATGGGGCAGTTGCCTGGTACTGACCATAGGCCGGTGTTTTTTCTCTGGGTACTCTGGTTTTCCTCCACCTCCAAAACGCGACACATCCTTAAATGACCATGGCTGTAAATGGTAATGTTAAACAAAATAAACTAAACTGCCCTGACATAAAGACAGCCTGATACAGTCTCTGTAGTTTTAACACTGTCCTGATATGAAGACAGTCTGATACAGTCTATGTAGTTTTAACACTGTCCTGATATGAAGACAGTTTGATACAGTCTCTGTAGTTTTAACACTGACTTGATATGAAGACAGTCTGATACAGTCTCTGTGGTTTTAACACTGTCCTGATATGAAGACAGTTTGATACAGTCTCTGTAGTTTTAACACTGTCCTGATATGAAGACAGTCTGATACAGTCTCTGTGGTTTTAACACTGTCCTGATATGAAGACAGTCTGATTCAGTCTCTATAGTTTTAACACTGTCCTGATATGAAGACAATCTGATACAGTCTCTGTGGTTTTAACACTGACTTGATATGAAGACAGTCTGATACAGTCTATGTAGTTTTAATATTGACCTGATATGAAGACAATCTGATACAGTCTCTGTGGTTTTAACACTCTCCTGATATGAAGACAGTCTGATACAGTCCCTGTAGTTTTAACACTGTCCTGATATGAGGACAGTCTGATACAGTCTCTGTAGTTTTAATATCGACCTGATATGAAGACAGTCTGATACGTTCTCTGTAGTTTTAACACTGTCCTGATATGAAGACAGTCTGATACAGTCTCTGTAGTTTTAACACTGTCCTGATATGAAGACAGTCTGATACGTTCTCTGTAGTTTTAACACTGTCCTGATATGAAGACAGTCTGATACAGTCTCTGTAGTTTTAACACTGTCCTGATATGAAGACAGTCTGATACAGTCTCTGTAGTTTTAACACTGTCCTGATATGAAGACAGTCTGATACAGTCTCTGTGGTTTTAACACTGTCCTGATATGAAGACAGCCTGATTCAGTCTCTATAGTTTTAACACTGTCCTGATATGAAGACAGTCTGATACAGTCTCTGTGGTTTTAACACTGTCCTGATATGAAGACAGTCTGATACAGTCTCTATAGTTTTAACACTGTCCTGATATGAAGACAGTCTGATACAGTCTCTATAGTTTTAACACTGTCCTGATATGAGGACAGTCTGATACAGTCTCTGTAGTATTAACACTGTCCTGATATGAAGACAGTCTGATACATTCTCTGTAGTTTTAACACTGTCCTGATATGAAGACAGTCTGATACAGTCTCTATAGTTTTAACACTGTCCTGATATGAAGACAGTCTGATACAGTCTCTATAGTTTTAACACTGTCCTGATATGAAGACAGTCTGATACAGTCTCTGTAGTTTTAACACTGTCCTGATATGAAGACAGTCTGATACAGTCTCTGTAGTTTTAACACTGTCCTGATATGAAGACAGTCTAACACAGTCTATGTAGTTTTAACACTGACTTGATATGAAGACAGTCTGATACAATCTCTGTGGTTTTAACACTGTCCTGATATGAAGACAGTCTAACACAGTCTATGTAGTTTTAACACTGACTTGATATGAAGACAGTCTGATACAATCTCTGTGGTTTTAACACTGTCCTGATATGAAGACAGTCTGATACAGTCTCTGTAGTTTTAACACTGTCCTGATATGAAGACAGTCTGATACAGTCCCTGTAGTTTTAACACTGTCCTGATATGAAGACAGTCTGATACAGTCTCTGTAGTTTTAACACTGTCCTGATATGAAGACAGTCTAACACAGTCTATGTAGTTTTAACACTGACTTGATATGAAGACAGTCTGATACAATCTCTGTGGTTTTAACACTGTCCTGATATGAAGACAGTCTGATACAATCTCTGTGGTTTTAACACTGTCCTGATATGAAGACAGTCTGATACAGTCTCTGTAGTTTTAATATCGACCTGATATGAAGACAGCCTGATACAGTCTCTGTAGTTTTAACACTTTCCTGATATGAAGACAGTCTGATACAGTCTCTGTAGTTTTAACACTTTCCTGATATGAAGACAGTCTGATACAGTCTCTCTAGTTTTAACACTGTCCTGATATGAAGACAGTCTGATACAGTCCCTGTAGTTTTAACACCGTCCTGATATGAAGACAGTCTGATACAGTCTCTGTAGTTTTAACACTGTCCCGATATGAATACAGTCTGATACAGTCTCTGTAGTTTTAATATCGACCTGATATGAAGACAGCCTGATACAGTCTCTGTGGTTTTAACACTGTCCCGATATGAATACAGTCTGATACAGTTTCTGTGCATGGTTTTAACACTGTCCTGATATGAAGACAGTCTGATACAATCTCTATGATTTTGTTTTGTAGAACCTTCTACAGTTAGAACAGGAGTTGGCCTACCTGGGTGGCATGTGTTCTGGCTCTCTCATCAAAAAGGATATTGGCCTACCCCCAGGTAAGTCTGCAAGCAAACATTCTTAAGAATTTATCAGTAGTATTACACAGAATTTCTACAAATAAAATACTTTAACAGTTTGTTTTTTTATCAGCAAAGATGTCGTGGATTGCTATTTGCTGTTATAGTAGAAGTATGTGTTCTCAAAGTTAACTATTGAAAGTTCACTTATACCTTACCTAAAACAATCATGTTAATATGTCATTAACTTACTGTATGCATTGTTTTACAGTGACCATGGAGGAACTTGACGAAGACATGGATTTTATAGATGAAAGTACACAGTTGGTAAGTACATACAGCATGATATGTAATTATTATAAAAAAAGCATTTGCTACTGAAAATTTAATAATAGCATTTTGCTACTAATAGTATTGAAAATTAAATCAGATTTGATGAAGACTGGAAACAGGTACTGACTCAAAGGTAGAAAGGAAAGCTGATATGTGACACATGAATACATAAGAAATTAACTGACGTGTACTCAGAATGTTGTTTTATAACACCAGGTATTCAATGCTCATTCATCACTGTTAGAGAAGGGTTTTGCTCTGTCCCACCCTCCCACCATCATGCAGGCCCTGGAGGGTAACCTTCCATTCTGCTGGCAGTCCAATGAGCGTTCCTTCCTCAAAGACTTTGTGTCATGCAGCCCTGGTACCAGTGGTGGACGATTAGCCAGGTACATATTTGGACACAGATCTCAGAACTTAATTGAATCTGATTTGAATAATTGATAACAACTTACCAATATTTACTTTTAATTAATTTTGATAATGATTTAATATGTTCAATGAATCTCAAATAAACAATTTGATATACGTAATTTTGTGTTCAAAATTATCCAAGATTTTCCATATCTGACAATGAAGATAAAAAAAAAAGCTTTAATTTGGAAATCAACGTGGTTTTTTTTTTACTGAAAAAGCTAGCTATTTATTTATGATGGGGAGACGCTAAATATATTTGAAGGTGGCTCCAGCCCGACTCTTACCTCGACCCTTCACAGTGTGAGATTGTTTATAACAAAGAGGAGCTCAAATGTAGCTGGCCAGCAGTCATCACTGTGCTGACAAAGGATCAGTACAACCACCTGGTCAATGTCCCAGAACTCAGGGTAAGGCCAGGCAGATGATTAATACTTACATGCTCAAAACTCGGTGAAAGGTCAGACAGATGATTAATACTTTCAGGCTCAAAACTCGGGTGAAAGGCCAGACCATATAATTAATATTTCATGGGTTTCAGTCCCAGAACTCAGGGTAAGGTCAGACTGAATAATTAATACATCAAGTTTTTCAGACCCAGAACTTGGTGAAAGGTCAGACCAAATAATTATTTCATGGGTTTCAGTCACAGAACTCTGTGAATGTCCCAACCAAGTAATTAATACTAGTATTTAATGGGTTGCAGTCCCAGATCTCAAGGTAAGGCCAGACCAAATAGTTAATACTAGTATTTAATGGATTTTAGTCCCAGAACTGAAGGTAAGGCCAGACAAAATTAATTAGTACTTTAGGATTCAGGTCTATAGTCCAGAGCCCCGTTCGATTTGCACTCTTCTCATTCTAGAATATATCTTCCGGTCACTCGATTTGAAGCTCTTCTGCTTCTGGAAGATCTTCTACCTCTTCCGTCTCGAAGCTGGAAGATTTATCTTCCAAGATGGCGGCGACCATGTTTTAAGTGTGCGAGTGATGAGTTTCACTAGAGAAGGATTTATAACACATACATGCACATGTTTGTGTCATCGTGTTTGAGAAAACTTAAAAACTTGCTTATTTTTTGTTTTATTCTCCCGGTTTACTCGATTTACATATAACGGAATACGATCTTCTTAGAAGGCTTCTCTTCTTAGAAGAGTGCAAATCGAACGGGGCTCTGGATAACACCATAGGCCAATGAAAGCTTACGAATAGTTTAAAACCTGAAGGTAAAGGCAGACCAAACAAAAAATACCATATCAAGGTTGAGTCTAAGAGTCCAGGATAAAGATAAGCCAAAGTTCATTATTCTATTGGTTTTAGTCCTAGAGTCCACGGTAATGTCAGACGAAAGGCATTGTACTTAATAGGTTTTAGTTCTAGAATCCAGGATAAGTGCTGACTAAAAGAAATATTGAAAGTTCACTTTTAAATTATGAAATTGAATTACTCAGAAGTAATTTGGACTATAACAGTAGGTTTACTTTGTAACAGTTTAATATTGAACACCTTTTATAGGTTGAAGTAAAGGCTGTACCTGTCGATATGGGTGTATTGGGAGAGGATGAGAAACGTGTCCGCAGACTGAGTCGTCCTGACGAGGGTAATATGACATTTGGAGGCCACCCTCCTCCCTGTCTAGATACACCTTATGAACCTACAGTCAAGGACAGGAAGGATGTCTTCCATGCCATCTGTATGATGAAGGTATGGTGCAAAAAACATAGTCTACTTAAAGTTTATCAATATGGATTGTTATATTCAATGCAAACTATTTATCAAATTGAATGCAGCTATATAAGAATCGGTAAGCATTCTGTGTTTTCCCATAGGATTGTATTAATGTCAGATGTACGTTTTTCACTGTATATTTTTTATTTTGTAAACATAGTCAAATTCACTGAAGCATTCTAATTGGATATAACTATTAGAATGTAGTATATCACTTTATTGTATTTGTGTATAGGTGTCTGGGTATCTAAACTCTTTGTTTTCCCTGTAGGCCTATGAGAACTACTCATTTGAGGAGCTTAGGTTTGCTGCTCCAGCTGTTCTTCGTCCTAGTGAGAACATGCTGGTCAGAGCAAACAATGACGGAACCTTCAGTGCCAACTGGACACCGGGCAGCGTCGGCTTCTACAATATACATGTCACTATCGATGGCTTTGAAGCAGGTACTGTCAGGTTTCAACTTGTGCCACATGACCCCTAGCTTCTTATAATAGATTAATTAATTTGATAATGATTCATGGACATTTTATCTCTTCTAGATAATTTTCATAGCCACCATCATGAAATGTCACCTTCCACAGAAATTTGATGTGAGTTTATAGGTTCTGAATCTACATAGAGAATTAATGAAGAATCATGGAAGGAAAACTGTTGAGTTGATTATCTCTGGCAGGAATCATCAGTGCTGCTGTACCTTGATTTTAAATGTTTTATTACAGGAGAGGTGGTCAAGGTGGAAGTGAAGGAGGCTCCCCAGGGGCTGACTCCACCAACCAAGAACGAGAAAAAGCCGCACCAACAGAATCGGGTAATGTTACACTGCAGATACTTATTACTGTTACTATCAACTGGATCAATATAAATTATATCCCTACGTGGCATAATTTGCATTTGAAAGGAGTCTTGGGATCACAGCATGTCCTGCCTTGCGGTGATTGTTTCAACAAAGTTCAATAAAGCTGTCATTTGCTTGTAATTATAAAACTTTTACAAAAAAAAAAAAAAATCTTGTTGATGATATTGCAAATATTCCTCTAGAATTTCATAATATCCTGATTTGATGTTTCAGATGCGTAGATTTGTAGCTAAGAACAGTGCAGGTCTGAGGATACGAGTGAACCCCTCCCTCCAGAGTGAACAGCTGGGAATCATACAGCCTGAGGGTGTCATCTCTTTTGTTGATGAGGTAAACATGACATCTATATAGCACTATAATATATACACAAGGTTTAAGTTACAAATGTGTAGCAGTGCCATTCTGTTTTATCAAAGTGTCAGTTTAAGTTGTATCTGTTGTGTATGTAGAAAGATTGCATAGGCAAACAATAAACCAGTTAAAAGATATGTTATGGTCAATAAAAGTATAAAACCCTGTACAAAACACTACTCCTGGTCCATTATGTATAATAACCACTAGTATCCTTATAGACAATATACAGACCCACCTAACTTATGATATTGTAATCTTGGAAATTCACATGGAGGAGAAATTTATGCTGAATATGCAAAGTTAATTTAGTCGCAAACATCTTCCCGGCATGTATTGTTATGAGATTTAGGTAGTATTTCTGGAATGTGTGTGCAAGAAAACAAAAATGTACATCTAATGCGAAAATAACTCCCATGCATATAGTTTAGCTAATAGAATTATCAAAATCTCGAGATTGGGTTACAGTTACAGTTATGTAGTGGAATTGTCAAGATTTACAACCCGTATGTTATCCCTGTGGGTCCACAAGACTGAATACAGAAGAATTGTATGGATTTACTCGGGTATTAAGTTGTATACACTTTTTCCTTGCTGGGCCACAAAACTATTTATTAGAAGTACTGTCATGTTATTCCTTTTGCTCTGTGCATTGATCTAACCCATGTTATCCACTTACTGTCAATTAATTTAATCTTGATTTATATTAACCCAACTGATACAGGTTCACAATGATGATGGTGTATGGCTGAGACTGAGCCAGGAGTCACTAAATGACTGGTGTATAAGTGGCCATATCGAGGGCTGGTGTCTACAGTATAACCAACACCTGGGTAAGACCCTACTGGTACCATTAGAGGAGCCAAAGTCTCTCATGGATGAGATCATTAAAGAGACCATCCTCAAGAAGCTGCCAGAACTCGTCAGAGCAGAGACTAACAAGCCTAAGAGGGGTAAGTTCAAGTGTTTAAATTTGGGTCAGGTTACATTAGGGAATTAACTTTTTAAATTCTTCAAATTTAGGAATAAGTCTATTCATTGGAATCAAACAAGAAAAAAAAGACAATAAGTTACTTTCATAAGAAACACAAAAGTTTCTTGTGTAGTCTCCTGTAATAATATACATCAATTAAAAAGACCATTATTTTCTGAAGACCTTTATTTTCTGGACGTTATCATTTACATTTTTGAGATCATTATGTAATTTTAGGAAAAGTCTCTAAGACATGGAGTTATTGTTGCCATTAGTAATTTTTCTTATGCCTGTTTAGGTCCAGGTGTTTACCAGGTGTTGAAATGCGGGTCATTTGGCCATAATATCCGTTGCCGCCCCAGTCTCAAAGCCACACCAGTCGGGATGCTTACCCTTGGAGATAGAATCACAGCACTCGAAGATGTAAGTTACATGAGTATTGTATACTGATCATTTTACAATTATGTATATTTATGTTGTTAGTAGAACTATCGGTGGATTTTCTTATCACAATATGTTGACGAATGTTCAATATTCTTATTGACTGATGTATATCTCTTATGCCACTAACATAAATATGATCAACAAATTGACACACATAATGGAGTACTGTTCATTACACAGAACTAAGCAGTACTAATTCTAAGGGACAGTCACGTAGTGTGAACTAAAAGGTAATTATGGACCTATAAATGCATTAGACAAATAAACTATCTGAGAATGCATTCACTGTTTCAGGCATTTTCTTTCCAATTAAAAAAATTGTAGCTATATGCTCATATGATAGAATAATGAGTTAACCAAAAGGATGTCCTTTAACATTCCCAGGTAACCAATCAGGATGGGCTTTGGGTGAAGATCGACCCTGAGAGTGCAGAACAGTTCTGTCAACAAGAAGGGGAAACATGGTCCTTAGTAGCAGGGAAGGAAGGAATCGTGTACCTTCAACATGAGGCCGACATCCCTGAACTACCCCTAAGTGGAGAAAAGGACCCTTTCTCTTTCAACACACTCAATGCAGCTGTTGCTAAGGGCTTTGACTTTGGAGCCTCACCGCAGGCTTCATCTCAGTACTCTGTGTTTGGTACCCCAGGATCTGTGTTTGGAGGAACACACCCTTCTCCAGGTATGTACAGAACACCTGTCTTGTGGTCTGTGTTTTATAGTCAGATTTACAGTGGTGTCTTTTTACTGACTTGACAGAAAATCTAGATGCGTTTTTTGTTATAGCTAAATTTATTTCCGTAACAATGTCCACTGCCGTAATTGTTAATTTTACCAGTACCGCAGAATAGATATTTCTGTAGCCATGTCCCCTGCCATTTTCTGCTATTGTTAATTTTACGAGTATTGGGGAAATAGATATTTCTGTCTGTAGCCATGTCCCCTGCCTTTTCTGTTATCGTTAATTTTACCAGTATTGGGGAAACAGATATTTCGGTTTGTAACAATTCCATTTTCTGTATAAAAGATAACTTTACCAGTACCGGAAAAAAGATATTTCTGTAACCATGTCCACTGCCATTTTCTGTTATAGCTAACTTTGCCAGGAGTGCTAGCCTACCTTCAAGTGCATTTGCCTTTGGTAACCAGAGTAAGTATATTGTTTCATATGAACCTTTGGGATAGACCTTCTAACATATGTCCTGTTAGAATGAAGTAGAAAGATTTATATGACATAATGAAAGTATTTTATTCTTTTTAGTGCTTTGTTCATTAGTGTAAGGCAGAGGATTTAAACATGAAAGAAAATGGTTTCTATGGAAGCAGTCACAAAGTTGACATGAAGAGAGACATAAAGTTGGTCGTATTAATTGCTTCTTTTTTATCCTTAGTAATTTCCTGCTTACCAAAATTGGAAAACAATTAATTGATATTTTTAACGAAAACAAAAAAATGTGTAGGAAACAAATAGACATGTGTAATCAGAATTTTTTTCTTTGGCTAGGTTCGGGATCCAATGGACCATCTTTTGGCCAGTCACCTGCACCATCGTTTGGTATGAGCAATGGCTATCACTCTGAAGGTGGGACATCCCACACCAAAGAGCTGACCCGTGTCCAATCTCTTCCTTCAGCCAGCTTCACAAAAAAGCGATCCTCTCCAGTTTCCTTTTCACCCCAGACTGTGTCTCCAGCACGATTAGATTCCCCATCCCTAGCAGTCATCACCAGTAATAGGTCACCTGCCCCAGGCTCACCTAAATCCTCACGACGGGATGGCAACACTGTTCCTCCTGAATTACAGGGTGTTTCTGTCAAGGAACTTGTCAAAGCTCTAGGTGAGTAATGTGATCAGTGTATTTAACAACAGTAGCACGACTTATTGTTTTGGTGGCAGGTCCTCTTTTCTAAACATCTGTTAGTTTTCATTGCACCTTCTTCAGTTTACAGCAGCTATCATTCAATATTTCTTTTGTTCTGTTTACAGTGTAGTGCATAAGAACTGCAGTCTACTTCTATCTATAACTAAAACACTGACTGCAATCTGGGCAGACTTGTTAAATATAATTCAGAGTGAAATAGTATAGATATGATTACACAAGAGAGAGTGTACATAGTAGCAGATGGAATAGTTTATTTGATAGAGATATATCATTTTATACATAGTTGAATCAAAATAGTCTTCAGACATTTTTTTCTGAAGTTGATAATTATGAGGTTAGCTAGATCAGTATGTTTCAGTTTTTTTCTTTGAAAAAAAAAGAAAGAATATTTAGAATTTGATAAAAGAGCTAAGATATTCAAAAAGAGAGAATATTGTTAAGAGAGCCAAGATATTCATTTCCAGGCAAGAAACAGACTTTTTGATTTTGACAGAAGCATGTTTACAATGAAGTTATTCCTTAAATCTATAATTGTTACATTTTAATATATTTATTAAATTTTAAATGATATTTCATTATTGAATTGTAGTTTTCATTATGTTTGTGTTGATACATTTATTGTCTGCCCAGGTGTGATTTAACTTAGCAATGAGATTAATGTACATGACTTGTAATGAACGTTCTGTTTCTCATCAATAGGAGAAGTAGAAATGCTTTCTTTTAAAAATCTGAAAGTAATATTATTGTAAAAGCTACTATGTACTTGATTTTACTATTTAATTTAATAGTATGATTCTAGGTATTTTAATTTCTTGCTTGACACACATTTCCCCAGGTCAGGAACATTATAATAATGATAAAGAAATATCTAGGTTACAAGACATTGCTATATTTGTTTGAGTTGCACACACGTTGAATTTTGGTTGTATTTATGTGGTTTTCCTTGTGTTGGCACTCCTGTGATTCGCCTTGACTGTTATGATTCTCTTTACAATACAGAAGGTCTGATGACAATAGTAAATCTTGACTGGGAAACCAATGTAGGCTATACATTTATCATATTATAATCTTAGAGCATGCTCACCTACATGTCAATGCTGTAGGCCAAGGTTTTACAGGTATGAAAATTACTGCAAAATATATTTATTTTTCCTTTAAAGATCGAAGCATGGATTTTACTTTATAAAATATGTTTAAGTCTTTGTATTATGATATAATTGTGAACAAATGTAGCTTTCCTGATCTTTACATTTTAACCTGTGGAAAAGGTTAAAAAAAACAACCTTAATTGTGATATCAAGTCACCACCATTTGATACCAATTTCATCTGTTGACGACTTATTCAATAAGGGTAAGAGAAATATAATTGTTAAATACAAAATCTAACTGATCTTTACTAAGAATGCACGTTCTTGTAGGAGAGTATGCTTATCATCTTCACCAGGCTTCTAATGTCATTACTATGTTTTTAAAGTCTTTGGCTGCAAGGATTTTATGTCGAAGGGTTACGGTGAGTGTGAAGGAATCTATGGAGCCGTAGGTACGAAACATTTCTCTTTTCTATGTGTACGTTGGCTGCCTTCTTCGTGGTCTCTGTCCAAAGCACTTTTCTAGCCACACATTATTTCATTCAACATTGTTACAAATTTTCAGTTTTTAACTACAGTAGTTTATTTCCAAGTCATTGCCTCAATACGAGTTTGTTTTATATGATTATCTGAGTTTAAATATTGACTGTTGAATATCATTCTATGATAGAGATATAAATATTGACTTGAATATCATTCTATGATAGAGATATAAATATTGACTTGACTATCATTCTGTGATGGAGATATAAATATTGACTTGACTATCATTCTATGATAGAGATATAAATATTGACTTGAATATCATTCTATGATGGAGATATAAATATTGACTTGACTATCATTCTATGATGGAGATATAAATATTGACTGTTGAATATCATTCTCTGATGGAGATATAAATATTGGCTTGACTATCATTCTCTGATGGAGATATAAATATTGACTTGACTATCATTCTCTGATGGAGATATAAATATTGACTTGACTATCATTCTCTGATGGAGATATAAATATTGACTTGACTATCATTCTCTGATGGAGATATAAATATTGACTTGACTATCATTCTATGATGGAGATATAAATATTGACTTGACTATCATTCTCTGATGGAGATATAAATATTGACTTGACTATCATTTCTGATGGAGATATAAATATTGACTTGACTATCATTCTCTGATGGAGATATAAATATTGACTTGCCTATCATTCTCTGATGGAGATATAAATATTGACTTGACTATCATTCTCTGATGGAGATATAAATATTGACTTGACTATCATTCTATGATGGAGATATAAATATTG
This sequence comes from Pecten maximus, assembly GCF_902652985.1. Lineage (NCBI taxonomy): Eukaryota > Metazoa > Mollusca > Bivalvia > Pectinida > Pectinidae > Pecten > Pecten maximus. The sequence goes on along the minus strand of NC_047020.1, from coordinate 29,762,398 downwards.
ACTTGCCTATCATTTCTGATGGATATATTAATATTGACTGTCACTGTCATTGTCTCATGGTTATCTAAACATTGACTGTGGTCTACCATCAGTAGATATCAACACTCATGACACTTAAAAGCTAAGTGGTTTTATCTTCTTTCATTTCATGCATTTGTCATTGAATTTTATTCATTGAAATTTCCAGAAATCAAAGGTGATCTTACTAACATTTTTTTTTTTTTTTTTCATAATATTTTCATGTTTAACCATAAGGCAATTTTTTTCAAGTTGATCATGTGGTAATCATTCAGCTAAAATCAGGTTTGCGAGCTTCGTTTATCTTTTCTGTTATCAATTTACGACTGCACACATTTTTATGCACAAGTATATTCTGGTCTGAGGAAAGCAGTCAGTGTGAAAATATGGAAACATTATCCATAAAAAAATTAAATATTTATTTCGGATGTGTGAACAATTTTGTTAAAATTGAGCTATGATTAATATCCGGCTTGAGAAAGAGATTAATTGAACAACGAAAAGTAAGGTATGAAATGAAAAAGGATATATGATGAATACTTCAGTCCACCTACTATCTAAATTTACACGTACTACAAAGATAATCTTTGGCTGTGTTGTGGAGAAAAATCTGGAAATTTATTTTCAAAACAATCGCTGATTTTGATATGACTTTTCTATTATTGTTTGACTGTCTTGAATTTAGAGTTTGATGGACCTATTTTGTTTTATGAAGCAAGCCCGTAGTTTCATTTCCATTTTTTGTTTTTTTTTTTCGGTTCTTTATTTGATTATTAAAATGCGACTAGCCAGAGTTTTGGTTTTCAATGCTGTTCTTCATGCTGGCCTGAAATTTTGATTTCAGATAGTCTTACAGTTTTGATTTGCAATATTTGTATGATGGATTTATTTCTGATATCATTGTATGCTGACTTTCTGTGATGCCTTTGTGATCAGTATTGTATGATAAAGGTCTGATGTTGTCGTCCCTCTGTTTATTATTTATATTGGCCTGTTAAGTTTGCTCACTGAAATGCTTTGGTGTACTTTCTGTTTACTGCGCCGTCACCTTACCGATCGGGTAGGGATCAATCACAATGAATCCGAGAGTGACTGGTCACGACACAGCCCAGACTTAAAACACAAAACCTCATCCTCACCCATATATCAGGACCTTAGGGGGTTTCCTTTTCATATCCGAGCTGTGAGCCCCCGACGTCTTGCAGCCATTATTGGTAACGTATAATGTCGTGGCACCTGTCAGTCATGTGGCCCTCTTACATTGATATTGTGCTCTAAATATTGTGAGTAGACATCACCACCGTGCTGTTTGGTGACAAGGTTGCCCACAGAGTAATCCCCATAGTATACAAACCTCTAGTGACTAATAAACCCAGTCTTTAGTGGCTTTAGATCACCATACTGGTCTTGTGTGAAAATAAAAAAAAAAAAATTCTTCATGTTTGAACATCTGGAATAAATTTTGCCTTATCTTAAATTTTGAACAAATCTATAAGTCTCTAATATTCAGATGAAGCAAATTTGCTCTCTTACTAATTTAAAAGTTGTTTATTTATAGGTTCAAGTTTTCTGGGTAGAAAGAGCAGAAATTTTCATGAATCTCAATATTGTTAATGTCGAGGGAAACAATTACAATTCATGACATCCATGCATCTGACCGGCAAAGGCTTGTGTACCTGCGTATATAGTGTGCAGTGGATTTTTTCACTTGTCAAATTATGAAAAAAGTGTGCACTATACAAAAATATTCACAGTAAATCACTTTGTGATAAGATCTTAAACAACAAGTCAAGATGATAATTTTGATAAGGGGGAGTTTATATAGAGATTCTGTTGAGTACACTACATATAGACTGTTTAGTTCAATTTACTTTATAACTTGTACTGTTTTCTTTTTCCTTTTATGTAGAAGAAATGTCTTTAGTAACTTATCTTACAGTTAGATGATTAATCTTTTGGATGCAGTGTCACATGAGAATCCACTGTATCCTGCCATGTTAAAAATCAAACATATAATGGATTTTTTAAATCCTTATCATCAATAGAAAAATTATACTGTCTTAAAATCCAATCATGCAACTATTTACTTATCACCATGCATGTGCCCAGTATGTAAATGTTTGACCTTTTTTTGCTGAATGACATGATCAAATTCTGTGAATCAATCACATAATTATGTTGACTGTTAAATGTTTGTTTCCCAGAAGCTATGTTTATGCTGTACATGTGACAGTGTATAAATTGTAAGTTCATCTGCCTCATGAGATGTAGCTAAAAAAGAATTAATCTGCTTGGTGCGATGTATATATAGTTGATAGTTTCTTTATCAAACCTGTATAAGTTAGAAAATTTATCTGTCTCTTGTCTTGTATGTTAATTGTGAAAAATTGTCCATCCCACTCTTGGAAAATTGTAAAGTTCTACCTATACCTAACATTTTTATATTATAATATAACTCATATTTCTTATGCCTCATGTCTGGAATATTTATGTAACTGTTCCGTTTTTTTATCTCGCGTGTGATGGAGTCGCGAAGCGAGAAATGGGTGTTAATTTTCCAGCGGTAGTTGCAGGTCAACATTTCTGTTAAACACTAAATTTCTAGAAAAAAAGTACATAAGCTATCATATTGGCATCTGGAATATACTTATCATCCCAAAGCACATTTCAGGTTCAGAATTTTGACAAAAAATTACTTTTAACTGGGCCAAATTAAAGTTTTCCTTTTACCATTAATTGGACTTTTTTAGTTAATTGTGCAAAAAAGGGCATTATTAATTCAATTTAAATAATTGTGCAACAATTTGAAAGTGCATTATTAATTTAATTTAAATCACTGCCTCTGCTAGGGATCAAACCTGGGACCTCTGGCTTGCTAGTCTTACACTCAACCGATCCAGCTAAAGGGAAGATTTCACTAGCCAAGCGGTATATTGCGGCTAGTATTTACCAGGGATACGATAATTATGCAATGTTAAAGTTTTCTGATAGCTGGGGTTTGAGCTTTATTTCTCATTTTTTTGTATTTGGAGAAATACATTGTAGTAGCAATCAAAATCTTTAAAAAAAAAGATTTCAGGACTGGTGATTACAACAATGAATAAAATAATACAACATGTTGACTTAATCTAAATGATATGCAGAAGCAGAGACACGGAAGACATATATAATAATCATAATTTATATACAATGTACATGTAATTCTTATTTTCAAAATACAATTATATAACTTTAATAACTTTCTGTTCAAATCTGGCAATTCAATAAAACTATCATATTCGTCATCACAACAATTGATAGAGTAGTGTACATGTCAAATGAAACAGAATTAAAGTGTTATCTAAAACCTCAGTCTGTTACTACAGGTATTATAACCTATAGTGACTCTCTACGATGATATTGATACTGTAGCATCTACTATATGTCACAAAGACTGATTTTGCTGACTGTCATGATATAACACTGATTTTTCTTTACCATTTTAACCCCTTCACCTTTCTTGTCAATTTGTGTTGTCTTTCAATTTTTTTGTTTGTAATTTTTTTTTTTTTTTCAAATTTCTTTTAGCGTCTATTATGATTAAATCACAGGCACTCTCCTCATCTGTCTATACACCTAATATACAATCAAGGTTAGGAACTCCATAGAGTAGTAAAACGACCCAATTTTGAGAAAATTGTGATTGTCAACAGACTGTTGAAGATATGTTGATGAGAAAATCTCCTAACATTGATTATATATCAGGTGTATTGACAGAGGGGGCTAGTGCCTGTCATTGATTAAGATGAATAGTAAAAGCTAACTCAGTTCTGTTTTGTTCTATTTAATCCATGATTTTGTATTTGATTTTAAATTAGACTTATAATGATACTCTCATGTTCTGTTAAATACTTTTTTTATAATTAATACTTTCCTCCACACTATACATTGAACTTTGTCTAAACATAAATTACTGTTATTAGTATGGTCTTTAAGATAATGTGTGCGACACTTTATAATTATGTATTCTAAATGCCCATGACACTATTCAGACATCACAAGGCTCTTGTCAACTCTGCTTGAGAAGATCATGATGTTGAATTATATCACTGATATAGAATAGTGAGGTCTTTTTGAGAGCTGTGTTGAGAAAGGTCTGTTTTTCTATATTACAGGTGAGAGTAGAGCCAATGGAAATGGTCCCACTCCCGTACCATCACCCCCAGGCACTCCCAAGAAATGTGGATCACGTAGCTCCAGTCCACATCTCGCACCAGACAGATCAGGTAAACCAGTACTTAAAACTGCAAATAAGATTAAAATATACCTAGCCTCACTTCTTTTATTAAGTAAGTTAAAGAAATTTTAACAAAGGGAAGTTTCCTTCCACACATTCAGACTACTTAACCTTCCGTGTCCAGCCTCTTACATCAACATCCACATTGATCTCATCATTCAGACAAGGCCTTTTCATCCTGAGTTGTTTTATGCAAATAGTTGAGTCCAGAAAAATATTTTCCACTTTTGAAATAAAGTTAAGTCTTACTACCATTTCTTAAGATAATACTTCATTTATTCAGCTTCCCCCAAAACTGGCTCCCCAATCCGTAGCCTGAGTCCGAGATCAGCCAAGGTGGACAGCAAGCCTTCCAGGGGTGTGTCTGAGTCATCCTCTCAGGCCTCCCTCAAGGACGAGACCTTCAGCACACCACCAGACAGTCCTAGCTTCGTTCGCCGTGCCCACCTCAAGAAGGAAGCTTCATTTGATCGTGATTCCCAGTCACCTCCCGGGTCACCAGCTGTCCGCCCGAAACACCAACATTCTAATTCCACTTCAAATAGTCAAAAAGAGGCTGGACTTGCAGGGCTGCCCCCTGCAGTACCACGGAAAGGAAGTATAGGTAGTCCCCATACCTCTCCAGCCCGGAGTGGCAGGTAATTAGTCATGTGAAATTTACAGCCATGAAATTTAATAATGTTTTGAAATTAATTTCTGTTTTTATTGGTTTATTGCCATTAAAAATATCACTGTGTACATATTTGTTTAGTGTAGATGACCATTTGGTCACCTAACAGCACACATAGGTGGAAACTGTCAAAGTCACTAATTTGCATTGTAGCTGAATTTCTGCTAGATATTCACATACTTGTCAATGGGTAAATTAGACTACAAAAACTTTGCATATACTTGTAGTAAATTTGTCTGGATCAGGAATTAATTTTTTATTTAAACGTTCTATTTAATCTCCTATTTTAATTGTATTTATACTGTATGTAAAGTTGTCAACAACACATTGTTTATGTTTACTAGGAGAGGGTCAGGAAGTCCCCGTCTACACTCCAGCCCATCGCGTGCATCACCTGTCAATATCTCTCCAACCCCAGGGTCTGGCAATTCTGACCGTTTGTTCAACATCGGCTCAGCTTCCCCTAAGGATGAATCACCTAGGTAAGGCACAGTCCTTACATTGTCATAATTGGTGTTTAATGTGACCTGTTGGTATTGGTGAATTATGTATAGCTAGCAGCAGAAATCAGGTATTGCTTGGGATTGATAATCTTATCAATGATTGAACAGGATGTTTCCTTTCTGAGAGGTTCTCTGTAAATTGGTACGTTTGTTACTTAATTATTCTCTACTTTGTACTTTGTAATTCATTCTGTCCTCACATTATTCATAAAATCCTACACTTGCGCTCCACAGTAAAAAAATTGTTAATCTATTGGTGTACCATCACTCCTGATTTGGCCTGTTCGCTTTTACTAAACTAGTTAATATGGCTCCTATACCATCAAACTGAGGTGAATTGAACATGTCAATTCAAAAGGCTACATATATTATCGATTATATGTATTACAACACTGCACAGTGGTACAATAGCTGTTTTCTAACACGAGATTATTATCTTATATATCTGGGGTTTTTTTTGTTTTTTGTTTTTATTATGATATTTCTTCTTATTCCAGGATGTCACCAAAACCAAGTAGGAAGGATAGGGGAAGACAGCTACGTTCTAAACGAGAAAGAGCCTCATCACCGTCATCAAGGGATATAACTCCTGTAGGAAGAGCACGGTCATCATCAGCATCCTCAATCCTAGACAAAGCCAAGGATCCAGTGAAGGATGCTCTGTCTCCGTCTGTAGCTGAGTGTCTACGCTCTGTCTTTGCTGCATTTCTTTGGCATGAGGGAATAGTACATGATGCCATGGCGTGTGCATCCTTTCTGAAGTTCCATCCTGATCTTCAGAAAGAAATGTCCAAGTATGCAAACCGCAAGAAACAGGAGAAGATGCGAGTACGACATGCAACAGATTCAAGTAAGGACTTCAACAGAAGGAAAGAGAACATGAATATTAACGAAGCTAGAGTGAGATTTAATCTGGAACCACAGTTAGTTCGTAGTGACTCGGACAGGTCAGACCGGTCGGATAAGTCAGACAAAATTGACTTGTTGGAGAAGACATTAGAGGTAAAGAAGGGTAAAGATGGTGTGTACAGGAAGTCTACAGGGGACCGTCACAAATCTGACGGGGTGTTGAATGTGGCAGAGGAGGAAGACAAATCGTCACCTCTTCCACCCACACTCCACCACCTCGTCTACTTTTGGGAGGAACTCTCCTCCACTGTCATCAGGGTCATTACACAAGAGCTCATATACCCCAGTCCTGCTGTCATGCTCCGAAACAAGAAAAGCGAGAAGAAAGACAAAGAGAAGGATAAGAAGAGCAAGAAGAAAAAAGAAAACAAAGTACCGTGGCGTGAGAATGCAGTTGGGGATGCCATGGCCGGGGTGTTTGCTGGGGGAGGGCCTGATAAGGGTGAGACATCATGTGAACTGTGTGGGTCAATGTTCTCACACCCGGTCACATTCCATATGCGACAGACACATCCTGGGTGTGGCAGACATGCTGGAGGTAAAGGCTACAACAGTAGTGGTAACTACTGTGGAGGTTGGGCTGGAAATTGTGGGGAAGGGGGATATGGGGGCAGTAGCTGGTACCTCATATGTGAGCGGTGTCGAGAGAAATACCTCAAGGAGAAACGCCAACAGCAGAAAGACAAAGAGAAGGTGAAAAAAATGAAAAAGAAAAACAATCAGTCCAGGCAGAGTGTTCTGACAACACAGGAACCTCATACTGTGCTAAAAAATAATGCCATGTTCCTGATGGACTTGGCAAGTGCCTCGGGGATCACCATCCCTATACAGACATACAAAAAATACCACGGTGTGAATCGCTCCGATCCCTTCCTGCCTAGCGTCTATGAAGAGTACGGGTCTGAGCTCAACCCTTTCCCTCCTGTGCCATTCCAATACCTCATATCTCAGAGTGCCCAGAACTCAGACTCTGCCTTCGCTGATGACTTCTTCATCGACATGGATGAGCGTGTGTTTGTAAGGTCAGGGTCACTAAGTATTAACCAGAAGCAATCGTTCCTGAGACCTAGACTACCGACAGAGCCTCGTCACAGTCCATTGGCTAGATCAGGGTCTTTGGGACAGGATATCCGACCACCATTGTCTCAGATAACTTCTCCTTCTAGTCCTAAGGTTAGTCAAAGATCAGTCCAAGGTTAACTTATATGTTGATATTATTGGTGTGTTCTGTCCAGGACTCGACTATGAATGCCATTAGTGATTCTGTTAATGTTATTGGTGTGTTCTGTCCAGGACTCGAGTATGAATGCCATTAGTGATTCTGTTAATGTTATTGGTTTATTCTGTTTAGGACTTCAATATGAATCCAAAAATGATTCTATTAATATTATTGGTGTATTTTATCAGGGACTCTGGTATAAATGCCATTAATGATTCTGTTAATGTTACTAATGTGTTTTGTCCAGGACTCGAGTATGAATGCCTCCAGTGATTCTGATAAACCAGTGCCAAAGAGTGCAGGTACAAGTCCAGACTCAGAACTAGAACAAGCCCACAAAAAGACAGCCTTCCAACGGAGCATATCGGAGATTGTGTCCGACAGTGACGAAGGGTTCGGAGGTAACGACAGAAATCGTCAGTATGCAGGACGAAGAAGAAATAATAGTGGAGGTGTGGGAGGTAGGTTGTCATGGAAATACAAAGTAAAGTAGAACACTCACCATATTATATAAATCTCAGAAATAAAGCTTTTAAAATGGATTTAAGTGTAAAATCTTACATATGGCGATTCTTTTAGATGAATGTGATTATTAAATATATAATCTTTTGGATGTTCTGCAGAATATCGCATACTGAATGAAAATTACATAACAGTAATTATAACTCTTGTACACCAGAGAAAATGAATGCTTCATGTCAACAAATAATCTGAAAAGTCTTGTGTCCAAAATTTGAACCCTGGTTGGTGAGATATTAGAAACATGATGATGTCTGTTACATAATCACCTATATTTTACTCTAATCTGAAATTATCTTACAAATCAACTTCTTATATGGATGCTGTATATGGTTAACTAGTTTTTATTTTCTTTCAGATGGTGGTATGTCATTGATCAAACACCCATCTGCTGCCATGTCTAAGCTGATGACCTCGGTGGAAAAGTCAAACTCATCACGAATAGAAGGTGATAGGACGCTCCAGCGTCCAGTGATGGCTTTCATCGTCCAGAGACATGACCTTGATGGACTTCAGCTGGCCATGAAACAAGCCCTGAGGAAGGCCACATGTCGAGTGTTTGCTATGCAGGTCAGTGGCTATAATAATATCCTGTCAATGTAATATCATGATGGTTTTCATTAAATCTTAATGTGGGCTGTTCAAATCAAGCATTTGTTAAACATTAATCGGTAGATGACTATTCTTCCCTCCATTTCTTGAAAACTACACTAGAGAGTTTCTGAAATTAAAGAGTTGATTTCTTTGATTCCCATAGTTTGTGGCCACCAGCCAGTTATTTTTGGTTTTTCATATTGAAGTTTATATCACTTTCTCAGGAAAACTGAATGTTTTTACTGTTATTGTACATGTTCCATTTTAAGATGACTTAAGTTGAGCTAAAATGTGAATGTTTCAGAATAAAACTTGAACAAGAGAACCTAACACTGACAGTAAAAAGTTGTATAAAATTATGTGATCAACTCATGACAAGGACATGGTGGTATTAGTCCATTATATAGTTGTTGGGATATGGATGACTAGGTAAACTTATGTGGGGGATTCAGCAGGAGTTCAGACAATTGAAAGTTCAGATATGCAGTGTTCTTACAATACCATTAACATTTCGGTGGTCTTCAGTTGTTCATGCCAAAGCCCCTTCAACCATATATGCAGACTAATTTTGTAAAAAGAAATCATAAGGGACTTTAACATTACAAACAAAATTCTGTATTACATGCTAAAAAAGGGCTACTTAACTGTTACATGCCTTATTGATACAGGCCATGAATTGGTTGATGCGGACAGTGTCGCGTACCGTATGTATCCATGACCTTTTATGGTACTTGGTGACGTCCCTCACCCCTCCAGTTGGAGAGGAGGAGGAAGAGGAAGAAGAAGAGGAAAAGGATAAAGAAAAGGATAAAGAGAAAGATAAGAAACCACCCAAGAAAGAACCTCCAAACAAAAAAGATACAGAGGTAAGGACACGCATTACTTACATGATCCATTATTATAATAGCATTTAATCACTAACTACATGGTCCATTACAGCTTACTTTGGTCCATTACAGCTTACTTTGGTCCATTACAGCTTACTTTGGTCCATTACACCTAACTTTAGTCCATTACACCTTACTTTGGTCCATTACACCTTACTTTGGTCCATTACACCTTACTTTGGTCCATTACAGCTTACTTTGATCCATTACAGCTTACTTTGATCCATTCTTACTTTGGTCCATTACAGCTTACTTTGGTCCATTACACCTTACTTTGGTCCATTACACCTTACTTTGATCCATTCTTACTTTGGTCCATTACAGCTTACTTTGGTCCATTACAGCTTTGGTCCATTACACCTTACTTTGGTCCATTACAGCTTACTTTGGTCCATTACACCTTACTTTGGTCCATTACACCTTACTTTGGTCCATTACACCTTACTTTGGTCCATTACACCTTACTTTGATCCATTCTTACTTTGGTCCATTACAGCTTACTTTGGTCCATTACAGCTTACTTTGGTCCATTACACCTTACTTTGGTCCATTACACCTTACTTTGGTCCATTCTTACTTTGGTCCATTCTTACTTTGGTCCATTACAGCTTACTTTGGTCCATTACAGCTTACTTTGGTCCATTACAGCTTACTTTGGTCCATTCTTACTTTGGTCCATTACAGCTTACTTTGGTCCATTACAGCTTACTTTGGTCCATTCTTAATTTGGTCCATTACAGCTTCCTTTGGTCCATTACAGCTTACTTTGGTCCATTACAGCTTACTTTGGTCCATTACAGCTTACTTTGGTCCATTACAGTTTACTTTGGTCCATTACAGCTTACTTTGGTCCATTACAGCTTACTTTGGTCCATTACAGCTTGCTTTGGTCCATTACAGCTTATTTTCTGGTTAACGCTTAAGCTGGATTTCAGCATTTCATCAAAAAAACCTGAATATTATTGTAAGAATTGTACATTTTGTTTTATGAAAATGTTTTTATCAGAAGTTTTTTTTATTAGTTTTTAACTGTCTATGCTCAAAAAATGGTTGACACTGGTGAGGCTTATTACTGTATGTGTTTTACAGGAGGCGCCACTGTGTGAACATCCTCTGGCAGACATCAGGATAGCTGGTAGTGCTGTGGATCCCCTTCCAGAGGTGTTCCACACACTCCTTCAAACCATAGCGGATGTGATGATGCACCTGCCCTGGGGCTCGTCAGTACAGGTGAGTGTGACCTATTTCCAAATCTGTAAACCTGCAATAATCATCTTTACCTTTGAAATTCTTTATTAGTAAATTCTATCAATAAATAGTGCATTTTTGGGGTATAAAGTGATTATCATGGGGTTTGGCTCGCACAATGTGGCAAATTTACTTCATCGTGAGGCCATGATAGTTGTTGTGAAGTAACTGTATGGCTGACTACCATTATTGGGTAAACATGATTCAGGTAGGAGACTGGAGTAACATCTAGCTGTCCTGTCCTAATCATGGGTAGTACCCCGGCACTTAAATTAGTAGTCAGCCTTTCAAGTATGGAGAAAATCGAATTGAACAGACCTTGTGTCGCTACTAGCTTCTCATGAATATATGTCATTTTAAATTAGTTTCATATCAAGACCACTTGTGTTGTTATTAACATGATTTTTATGATTCCTAAGAAATATCTAAAAATATATATTTTTATGAAATAGATATCAATGTTAGCCTATTTCAGTGTTTTTGTGGTGCTTTGAGCAAATCTTTCGAGTTGTTAAAGTTCCTATAGCCTTACACGATTAATCATGATGTACAGTATCTGTATGCCTATATTATAGCTGATGGCTGTCAGATGTTTCTGCCTGAAGTTCCAACAGGCTGATCACCAGTTTCTACATGAGTGCCATGTATTCAGCAACATCAGTCGCATCCTCAGTAAATCTGATGAGGAGAAGGAGGAGAATGACATTGGGGAGCCACCTGTGGTAAGAACAGGATTAGTGTAGTGGGCTTTTTTCTCTTTCTTTTGGGATGGGACTTTTTTGTGTCGCCTTTGAAAAAGGAGACATATAGGTATTACTTTTCGGCGGCGTTGGTGGCGGCGGTGTCGGTGTCGGCGTCGGCGTCGTCCGGAAAATGGTTTTCGTGCGATAACTTTAGTAGTTTAGAACGGATTAATTCGAAACTTCATGGGAAGGTTCATTACCATGATAGCTCGGACAACTTCGATAACCAAAATTATTTGCACCTTTTTAAAAGAGTTATAGCCCTTTAATTTTTTGCGAAAATGGTTTCCACTCAATAACTTGAATAATTATTACAGGATTAATTTGAAACTTCATGGGGAGGTTCGTTACCATAATACTGTGGACAAGTTCGTTAACCAAATTTATTCGCACCATTTTAAAAGAGTTATGGCCCTTTAATTTTTTGCGAAAACGGTTTCCACTCAATAACTTGAATAATTATTACTGGATTAATTTGAAACTGCATGGGAAGGTTCGTTACCATAATACTGTGGACAAGTTCGTTAACCAAATTTATTCGGAACTTTTTAAAAGAGTTATAGCCCTTCAATTTTTTTTGCGAAAATAGAATGTTCATTACCATAATACTGTGGACAAGTTTGTTATTGTTTTTTTTTATTCAAGTCCTAGTTTTAAAGAGTTATGGCCCTTTAATTACTGGAATTAATTCAAAATTTCATGGGAAGTCTTTCGCAAGTTTTTAAAAGAGTTATAGCCATTTATTTTTTTCCGAAAACGGTTTCTATATTTTAATGGATTAATTCGAAACTTCATGCTGAGCTAGTATTGCTTGTTTTTTATTCAAGTCCTAATTTTAAAGAGTTATGACCCTTTAATTATTCGCATACACAGGCGACACCTCCACTTCCGTGGAATTCTTGTTCAGTCCTTTCGGAAGAATATTTTGTGAATTAGGAAGGCAACTTTTAGGAGTGAACCTTTAATTTTGGGAATTTGTGAATATATGAAATAATTTTGGTTGGGAATGGGGCCCACTTTTGGACCCCCCCCCCCCAAAAAAATAAAGCTGTATCTTGGGTACCAAGGAGTATAAATTGATAAAAAGAAATGCTCCATGTACAGTATTTGTGATAGTACTTAAAACGTATATCCAGTATAGGAGTCTGTAGATTAATGATTATAATAAAGGCATTTCTACATTACTATGTGTGATTTAAGAGTATAAACAGTTGCAAAGCTTAACTAGATTTTACATGGAGATGGATATGAAAATAGAAATGTAGAAAAGAGGAGTGAAACTATTTTTAGAGTTGAATGACATTAGTTGTCTCCTTTGACCAGGTGAAGGATGTTGTTAAGAAGCTGGTGAGTAGGACATGGTTACTTGTGGATTTGCACTTGACATAACCTCATTCAGACCTGTTGCAACTTACACCAAACCATGTCACGGTGACCTTTATATACCTCTAAACCATATATGATCTGCCAAATCAAGTCCCTGCAGGGTACATCTAAACTACGTTCTGCTAAACCGTAGAGTGCATTAATATCAGTTAAACAAATAAATGTTAAGATATAGAAAACATAAATTGGCTTCAAAGTTAATGATTTATGAAAAGCTGACACAAAACATGTTTGTATCTCACCTGATCACTGCAGGTCTTCTGGCCAACCACACACACTCCTCTACCAATCACAAATAATGTTTCATATCTGTCTGGATGTTTAAGGTTAAATACATCTTGGTAACATTAACCTATATGTATAGTACGTATGCAACACCGTTTCATAGATTCAATATATTCCATCATGCACAGTAGTGCATCTTTTGGAAATATCATTATTCAGAATTTTGTAGTATACCTTATGGCCACTAGTACTGTAAATGTCAAAAAGGAGCTTTTCAGTTCATATATATATTCAAAACTGCAACAATTTGTAATTAATCTTTGTGATATCTTTCTTTAAAGTTCTTAACTGATCCATTTTAAATGAACTGTCAAACCAAATGGTGAAGCAGCCATTCTTTCAGAAACAAGATCCTGTTTCTATGGTTACTTATTCTCAAGGATAAAACATCTTGTAGACCATTCTAAAATTTCTGTTATAACTTCACTTTGATGCTACGCTGTGATTGTTCCACACTTACTCTTACCATTATGGAAGAAACATCAGATTCTAAAATGTTTCTGATTAGGAGACATTCATATGGTGGAGTTTTCAAGCCAGATAAGATTTATTTGATAGAGAAAATGAAATTTTATCATTAATTTTATTTCTGAATCATAAAAAAGAACAGTTTGTCATGTATTTTTTAAGGTGTGCTAACATTCTTCCTAGTATTTATCTAAGTGTTACCTCATCAGAAAGTGAGACTAGTGTTTGGTGATAGACAATATTATATTAACTGTTGTGACTTCAGACTTTTTGTGAGAATGTTTGGTGATAGACAATATTATATTAACTGTAGTGACTTCAGACTTTTTGTGAGAGTGTTTGGTGATAGACAATATTATATTAACTGTAGTGACTTCAGACTTTTTGTGAGAGTGTTTGGTGATAGACAATATTATATTAACTGTTGTGACTTCAGACTTTTTGTGAGAGTGTTTGGTGATAGACAATATTATATTAACTGTAGTGACTTCAGACTTTTTGTGAGAGTGTTTGGTGATAGACAATATTATATTAACTGTTGTGACTTCAGACTTTTTGTGAGAGTGTTTGGTGATAGACAATATTATATTAACTGTAGTGACTTCAGACTTTTTGTGAGAGTGTTTGGTGAAAGACATTATATTAACTGTTACAAGTAGTGACTTCTGAATTTTTGTGAGAGTGTTTGGTGACAGACGTTATATTAACTGTTGTAGTGACTACAGACTTTTTGTCAGAGTGTTTGGTGATAGACAATATTATATGAACTGTTGTGACTTCTGAATTTTTGTGAGATTGTTTGGTGATTGACATTTTGTTATAATAACTGTTTTGACTTCTTAATTAACACCAATTACATAAAATACCTACTATTAGTAACACTTTTTCTTCCAATGTTGATCAATATCACACTTTTTATTCCTTAGCTTTTTTTTGCTATTTCTATGCAATGTATCTCATAATTTTTCAGTGAACAAAACAAAATGTTTACTCCATTTTAAATTCATTATTCAAATAACATTTCCTGCATTTATTTGACTTTCCATACATCTAGTTGTATATCAGTAGCCTGGATAGAAAGTAATGACTCAGAGATACTACATCCTTATTAACAATTAGTAAATTCTGAATCAATACTGTGTACAAGTATTGTGCATCTGATAGTTTTAAACCTGATTTGTGTTCTCCAAAAATATACAACCTGCAATACTTGTTTCCAGAAAAGTTTGTCGTGTGTTTCTATTTTCTAATACATGAACTGTTTTTATTTTGGGGGTAGAGTTCTTCTGGCTGTACATGTACTGTATAGCTAAGTCCTACTTAGGTTATCTCTTGTCTTGTGTATCATTGAAGGCTTCCCATCAGATCTGGCAACTAAAAGACCTCACTGCCAATGCTGACATTCAGGCCTCCAGCCGACAGGCTATGATAGCCAGTCTTACAGGTATGGACACATACATTTCAGCTATTTATACACTATATTGTCAATCTTTAATGAAGATAAATACATAATAAAATTATTCATATTAATTTTGTTTATCACACCTATTATTACACCCAATTACCCTACTGATACAGTTAATTACTTCTTTGTGTGTGAAATTGATTTGAAATTTAGGCAAGAAGCTGTGAAGACTTGTATTTCAAGTGTGAAGGTCAGAGGTCACATTAACTATATAACTACTCAGTTTTGACTTAAATGTTTATAATGAAAAAATGCCTCAAAATTCAGAAAAAGAAAAAAAGAAAAAATATGATGCATATTAATTGCTGCTGGTTTTGAGAACGTTTAAGATCAAATTTCAGGATTATGTTTTTGTGATAAAAATTGATAGATATAAAGTTTTAACCTATAATTTCAATAAAAAAGGAGTTTAAATATCTCCACAGTATATTGCAGAAATAGGTTTGATTAGTGAAAATTGAAATGTGTTTGTTTTGACAGACAACTCCACAGAGACATTCTGGGAGAGTGGCGATGAGGATAGGAACAAGATAAAGACTCTAACCGTCAACTGTCACAACCGGTCACTACCGAGAGTAGTGTATGTCCATATAGACAACACACGTGACCTCGGGGTAGGTATATTAGCCTCGTTTTATGTCTGGTCAGGTCACCATAGACAATTAGTAGGACTGTTTTGAGGACAAAAACAGAAAGCACACTTCCAACCTGGCCAATAGGAACAATCAGTATAAATTGATATAACTTGTTTTGCAATCGTTGTCAATAAATAAAAGTTTAATCTATTCATTTAAACATAACTATTATATAAAACAGGTTCCATTTATCAATATTGAATCATTGTAAGAAATTGTAGGATATTTCTCTTTCACTCTGTGATTTGGTAATTGTTTTGAATTGCAGAGTAAAGTTAACTACATGGGAATCAGTGCTGGATGTAATACAGACGAGCTGAAAAAACTGCAGCAGGTAAACAAAATCCTAATATCATGTTAACGTATACCTGGAAAGCGAGACATGCACAGGTAGATCGATACTGGGTCACATCAGAGTGTCAGTTTAAATAGATGTCTCCCCGGTCCTATTACAAGTAGATACTGGGTCACATCAGAGTGTCAGTTTAAATAGATGTCTCCCCGGTCCTGTTACAGGTAGATACTGGGTTACATCAGAGTGGCAGTTTAAATAGATGTCTCACTGGTCCTGTTACAGGTAGATACTGGGTCACATCAGAGTGGCAGTTTAAATAGATGTCTCACTGGTCCTGTTATCAGGATAACTAGACATATTGGAATGTCAGTGTTACAGGTAGATATTAAGTCACATCAAAGTATCAGTATTCAACAAGAGGCCGCTATAGCTAAGTTTGATGCTCCCTACGTACCCGTGTCCGTTTGTGTGTCTCAAGAAGCTGAGAGATGGTGGGTTTGTACTATCATGGTTGTGTACTTGGACAATTCAAGACATTTTAACTAATTGCTCTTAATGGCATGCGATTGGCCTCCTGTATGTTGTTCTGTGAAGTAGTCACCAACTACAAGGAGTCGACCCCACCTCAGAATGACCCTGGCTGTTCAAGGGGTGATAAACCCAGCAAACAAACACTGTCAGTATTTAACGAAGTGTCTCTAGATATCAGGTAGACATTCAGTCACATCAGAGTGGCAGTATTTAACAAAGTGTCTTTGTTACAGGTAGATATTAGGTCACATCAAAGTGTCAAAATTTAACACAGTGTCTCCAATATCATTTAGCTTTTTATAGTCGCTTCCATTGCAATAGGTACTGTAGACATCGAGCCATGTCAGAGTTTCAGTATTCATTTAGGTGTCTGATATTTTAGTTGGACATTGAGGCACGTCAGAGTGGTTGGATCAGCTGTCACATCCCAGAGACACAGTACCGCTGTATCAAGCTGGAGCTAAAAGGGCTCGAACACAGCCTCCGTGTCCGACAGATCAAAGTCCTAGGGGACCTGGAGGGAGAGGATTCCAGTATCCCGGCCAAGAAATCTGCCCAGGACCTCCAACAGGATAGCTGTGAGGCGGAGACTCTCAAAGTGTTTAGACTCCTAACCTCACAGGCAAGTTATGACAACAATTATGTACAGTTTTCATGATACTTGATAACACTTTCATTCATGTAAATCACCTTTTCCCGGTATAATATATAATGTTATTTAGGAGTTTTATGTTTCAAATTGAGGAGCCTATACAATAATTGTGTCCGTCCATCTGTCTAATTGAAAAATATGATGCACAAGATATCTCATTTATGAGACATGTCTTGACAGTATCAACATCAAGTTTTACTGTACAGTAACACTTTATTAGATTTTGGTGGTAATTGATTAAGTTAAAAAGGTTGAAGATCACACTTGACCACTTTTGAAGAAATAAAAACCCTGTGTACAAGATATGAATCCTTGATGTATAGTATGGGTGTTTTGTTGAATTGATGTATAGCTACTTTTTGAATTTTCATAAAGGTGTTTGGGAAGCTGGTCAATGACAAGTTTGTATGTGAGAAGGTTGACCATGGTGGACTGGTCAGTGGTGATAGTTTGGATGGGGACCACAACCTCAAGGAACACATGGTCGGCATTCTGTTCAGCCGCAGTGGCAAACTCTCTCATCTACAGAAACAGGTAAGTAGACGGCTGCATTCTGTTCAGCCACAGTCAACTGTGGCAAACCCTCCCATCTACAGAAACAGGTACCCAGGGGTAGACAAATAGTCAGATGGCTGGCATTCTGGTAAACCTCCAATCTGAAGATCCAAATCAGGTCAATGTATTGTCAGCATTCAACAAATTCTCTATTCAAAATACTTAAAAATATCATTGTCTTCTGATCATGACATTTACAAACAATAATTACCTACTTATGAATGCTAGCAATGGTTATTGTCTGTGTACCAACATCTACGATGATTACCACTGTACCCTAGAGATAAATCAGGAGATTGTGTCTATGTTTGTAGGTGTGTTCCCACATAGTACAGGGTATACGTAAGGAAGCCAGCCGAGTTAAAGAGGAGTGGGAAGTGTCCCTCAACAATAACCAGCAGATCCATGATACCAGGTCAGTCAACTAGTTATCTACTTGTTAGAGCCACAATCATTTTGATATGATATATATTTTGATACAATATATATATTTGTTGTAATTAACCATATTTCATGAAAGATTCTTTAAACAAAGTTTAATAAAAGACTATGTATTTTTATGCTAGAAGTTTCCTCTTTTTCTTCTTTCACTTTGAAGTTTTTCCTCACTCTATGATCATGAGTTGTAAAGTAGCAATCAATCTTTTTTATTTGACATCCAAGATAACCACCATGTCTAGTGATTAAATTCAGCTTTATGAGCAGATTTTGTTAATACAATGTACTTTGTTTCAATTACACAACAGCCTGGGATAAACTATACCTTAAATGATGTAAATTGGCTTCAACTTAATTCATGTTTTATGCATTGAATAAAAAGAAATTGTCCAAATTTCATTGGTAGACATTCAAAGGGTAGAGCGATAATTATAGGTTTACAATCCACGAGGCTGAGATGAATCGCCTGTTTGAAATACTGAGTGGTGATAATAAAAATTATGCTAATTCTCTGTTAACAGTGACCAGGATGCCTACTGTTTTGAGCTGTTGTCCATGGTTCTAGCCCTGAGTGGGTCTGGTGTGGGGAGGGCCTACCTGGCCCAGCAGTACCCTCTCCTACAGGATCTCTTCAGTCTACTACACACTGGCTCTCCCAGGGTACAGAGACAGGTAAGGAGTCAGGTGAAAGAGTAGAGGTTATTACAGAAATAGTAGGCTCTCCCAGGGTACAGGGATAGGTACGGAGTCAGGTGAAAGAGTAGAGATTATTACAGAAATAGTAGGCTCTCCCAGGGTACAGAGACAGGTACGGAGTCAGGTGAAAGAGTAGAGGTTATTACAGAAATAGTAGGCTCTCCCAGGGTACAGAGACAGGTAAGGAGTCAGGTGAAAGAGTAGAGGTTATTACAGAAATAGTAGACTCTCCCAGGGTACAGAGACAGGTATGGAGTCAGGTGAAAGAGTAGAGGTTATTACAGAAATAGTAGGCTCTCCCAGGGTACAAAGACAGGTAAGGAGTCAGGTGAAAGAGTAGAGGTTATTACAGAAATAGTAGGCTCTCCCAGGGTACAGAGACAGGTAAGGAGTCAGGTGAAAGAGTAGAGGTTATTACAGAAATAGTAGACTCTCCCAGGGTACAGAGACAGGTACGAGTCAGGTGAAAGAGTAGAGGTTATTACAGAAATAGTAGACTCTCCCAGAGTACAGAGACAGGTAACGAGTCAGGTGAAAGAGTAGAGGTTATTACAGAAATAGTAGGCTCTCCCAGAGTACAGGGACAGGTAACGAGTCAGGTGAAAGAGTAGAGGTTATTACAGAAATAGTAGACTCTCCCAGGGTACAGAGACAGGTAAGGAGTCAGGTGAAAGAGTAGAGGTTATTACAGAAATAGTAGACTCTCCCAGGGTACAGGGACAGGTACGGAGTTAGGTGAAAGAGTAGAGGTTATTACAGAAATAGTAGGCTCTCCCAGGGTACAGGGACAGGTACTGAGTCAGGTGAAAGAGTAGAGGTTATTACAGAAATAGTATCGACATTTTTCTTTACGCATGTATATATGAAGGAGTTTGCCTTTCTGAACCTTTATGCTGAATGTATGATTTACAGGTGATAGCAGTGTTGCGACGCGTTCTACCAGATGTAAAGCCACAGACATTGGCCAGCATCCTGTCTGTAACCTCTCTCCCTCCAGCCGAGTATAGCATTGTTAACCTAGCTAGTCGGGATGAGGGTGATGCTTCATTCCACCCTGAGAAACCTAACATCCTTGATGTACTGTTGTCCTGTATTAGTAAGGCTCTAACTGTACAAACCAAGGTGAAGGTCAGTGGGCCCCAGAAGGGAGTCAGCAGTCTGTCTCTGTCTGAGTGTTTGGCTGACAAAAACTCAAAACGGTAAATACAAAATATGCTATTATACAAAAATCACTTAATAAATAAATGATGTGAAAGACTAAATTTCAGAAACATACATATTAAGATTAAAAGATTATGTGGTGATTTATAATCAATAAATGTATGCCACTGGCAACATGATTATCAAAAGGTTTTTTTTTTAAATATTATTCTTATTTTTTTGTTTCGTAAATTTTGTTAAATGAATGATTGAGGCTCAAAACTTGTCCATACAGCCAAATACCTGTACAATGTAAGCAAGTAAGTAAGGTATAACAATGTTAAAAGTTATTCATGAAATGAATCGAATGTAATTGAACTGACGAAATGTGTTTTCAGAGCGTCAGGTCCGCGGTGGTGGATGAGGGGTAAGATGTCCGCTGTCCTCGCCAACAACATCATCTCACTGATTCACGACATGGGCAAGGTAACCTATACAGTAATAACGTTCACCATTTTCTCCGAGTTGTAATTTTATGAAAATTTATTTAATTTATGCATAAAAAATTACGATATAAGTGTAGAATTCCTGCTCATTAAATGCTGCATGATTTCTCCATTAAATATATTAAATGTAGTGTTGCATGAACCTATACTGTGAAGAAATATTCTATAAATATATGTTAATGAGTTTCAAAACACTGTTGATATTTGTAAAGAATGCTACACAGAGAAAGCTGAAAGGACGTCACGTGTGTGCACATCATTCTGCTTACGAGCGGTAACATAATACGTTCTTATGTTACGATTAGTAATATTTTCCAACAGTGACTTTTTACAGTTATAGCCACTTTAAAGATCAATTTTTCATGTTCATTGATGATTATTGTGATTTCAGTTTTGTATAATTTAATAATTTGCACAATATCTAGCACAATGGCAAAGCACTCTTTATGAAAATCTAGAACTGTGTCTCCGAGATGATTTGATGATTAAATTTTACAGGGACAGCTGACTGAGAGTTGGGCTACTGTGACAAAGGCAGCTATAGCTGAGGCGATCCTTAACCTCACAAAACTGGACGAGACACACAGAGTGCCTGAAGCCTGTATCAAAACTCCCACAGTGTGTATTATAATAATACATTTTAGTGTACTTAGAAAACTAATTTGTAACAAGTATTGTACTGTAAGGACAAAATATGACAAAATTATGAATTTGTTTACAACATTTACAATCATTTTGATGGTGAAGAGTTGCTTAATTTTTTTTTACCAAGTATTTATTAATTAACTAAAATAAAAATGTAATCAGTGCTCAAATGAATTCATTTCCAACAACAATCTGAACATTTAGATGGTGGAGAATTCCTGACACAGGGTTAGTGTACATTTTAGAGTGAACATTATTGTGGGAAGTTAGCTGGTAACAGATCCAGACTATCAAAGTCCTTCACAAACACAGTATTATGATACCATTTGTTTCCTACAGTTGTGGCTAGCCCTGGCCTCTCTTTGTGTTTTGGACCAAGACCATGTAGAAAGATTGACCTCAGGTCAATGGGTCAGCAGCCCAAATGGCCAGCATGGACAGCCTAGGGTAAGTTTACTGTAGAATCAGAAGCAAAAAAAAAGTTTTGGATTAAGAATTGTTGTCTTTGTACACACTACCTGTAAATATGTTTGGTTTTATCAAATTAGTGTAATACCTTGTACAAAGTAGCCTTGGCACATAATCTGTCATCCCCAGATGTTACTTATAAGTCTTCTACCTCAAAATGACTTAAGACTTTTTACTTCATTTTGTATGGAGCTTGTCTGGATCAAGTGGGTCTACATATAGTTAATGGTTACCATGCGATTAGAAATTTCAAAATATGTAAAGATGACTTGATAACAGAAACTTAAATATAATAATCACTTTCCTTATTATCATAATTTTCTTGCCCATTCAGTTTTTGACTCAAAATCCATCACTTATTTTCAAATGATCATTTAGACTTTATATTCTACTTATCTTCTTGTTAATTTGTCAGCCTACCTGTGATAACCACGACGACGGCGAGACCCAAGCCATCATCCTGTGTAATGAGTGTGGAAACTTATGTGCAGAGTGTGACCGCTTCCTTCATCTCCCACGCAAAAAACGCACACATCAACGCCAGGTAAACTTCGCTATCATCTATTGGTAAATTCTGTGTTTAAAATTAGATGGGCGAGCTAAATCTGCAAAAACTAATAGCTACAGTTCATCTGTTTTATTTTAAAACAAAAGACTTGGTATACTCAATCTGGCTTGTTAAAACACTAAACTGATTTCAGCTCATTCGAGAATTTTATGATGTATCTATGTACTGGTTGAATTCTGATTTTTTTTGGATTTTTTATTGTGATTTTCTCATTGGAATATGCTCATAAATTAGAGAACACATGCTATTTCACACCTTGGCATCTTCAAATCTTAACCAAGAACAACATAAAAATATGTAGTTTTCAAATGAATGTAGTCTATACAAGGACCACTGTAAAAGGGAATAGTGAATACTTGATTCGAGGTACATGTGCTGTAAATGTCTTGTTGCAGACCTGGACCAATTCAGAGTCCATGTCTTCTTGGTCAGACCGCCAGGTCTGTACTTAATATACACTTAAACCTGATTACGTGACCTTTCATCCTGTGTGAACTATTAACCTAATAACCTCTAACCCCAAGCAACATTACGCCTTACAATAGCTTTGTAGACTTGTCAGAAAAACCTGGAATACAAAATCAAACCAGAGACCATCATAGTAATTAAACAGTGCATGTAAACAAACGATGTAGATTCAAAATAGTTGTATTCATATCAGGTTCATTTTTTATGCAGTAATTTATTAGGAATAACCTGTCTGACCAGCTGGTAGGTTCGAGATCATTTACAAACTCTCCTGTTGGTAGTATAGTCCCGTAGGTAAACCTAAGTACATTATCTTGACTATTATACCAAAATCTAGGAACCACACGTCACATGATTTCTGTTGATGTTTTGACCCTGTTTTAATGTTATAAAATGCTTCATTAAAACTTTTGCCACCGCCTTTTCTCGTCCAGCCTTAAACTTGGATTTGCATGAATTTGTAAGCATGTAGTAATGTGTATTTGAGCTAGTCTGTATGATACAATAAGGAAATTTATTCCAGATTTGTTTATAGTTTTGATATGGAAAAAAAAACAATAAGAAAAATTAGAAGCACAGTTAAAGCTCTACCAGCAAACATGCTGATGGTAACTGATGCTTCATAAAGGTTGCAGACACTTATTTACAGAATAGTTTATCATCTTCTATCAGGAAGTCAAAAACCCTGGCCACAAGGAGATTAAAGTTTACCTGTTTACATCACTCTGCTTTTTAGACTCTCATGCAGAATGTGTTATCTATAGTCACATAGAATCAGATATATGTTGATATGCTCTGTACTTTGTGTAACACTTAAAATGTTATCATATCATGATATGTGTGTTAACTTAGTGTAAGAGTAATTTTACAAATTAGTGCACTAGTCTATTAAAATATTATTCATATATTACTGTTTCGTACATAAAATTGTTTCTTAAAAATATTATTCATATATTACTGTTTCGTACATAAAATTGTTTCTTACAAATGATAAGTGAAATGTTTACTGTATAATAGTCAGAAGAGCTTCTGAGTGGTATCATAATAATTTCTGACTAAATTAAATGAACTTTAATTAACTGGTCATTTATTTAGATATCAGGACTGTACTGTATGGTAACACAACCTTAGGGTCAAGAAGTACATACAAATATATGTAGGGGTTGGGTTAAATCAATACAATGCCTGTTTGTACAGTAACCTTTAAAATTACTGATCACTCTGAATCACTCTCAGTAGGTAAAGCTAAACAGTTTATCTTCTAATATGCAGATCTTCCAACTTGATATACATTCAAGTGTAGACTAACCTGTACACCCTAATGTTCAATGTTTAGACTACAGGTAGACAAAGAGCAGTGCCCTAGACTCAGCCAGATCCATTTCTCAGTCAGTAGCTGTTTTAGAAAGCTGATTTTTTTTGATTTTTTTTGTTGTTGTGTTTTTCAGAAAGTGTTTAACATCAAGGTCCTGTTGATGAATTGTCTTTTTCAAATTTCTGACATGTCTTAAACTCATATTTTTGGGAGCCAAAATTAAAATCTTGACTAAAAAGTTTTAAGTTCTTTGATTTTAATTAGCTCATTGCAATGGAAGCAGGAGATTAGATATAACTTTCAAAATTGATTTAAGAAGTTTCACTCTCCCTAACTTGTTATCTCACCTTTAATTACCTCCTCTCAGGTATTTAAGGAAGAGGAGGAAGCCATCAAGGTTGACCTCCATGAGGGATGTGGTCGTACCAAACTGTTCTGGGTCATGTCCCTGGCCGACTCCAAAACCCTGAAGGCTATGGTAGAGTTTAGGGAAGGTAAGTATCTTACTCATGTCCCATCACCTTAAAGACTCATAATATACAAATGTACCATGGTGGCATGTGAATACATGTGACATGTAGTTTTGTGTTTCTCTGAAAGCTGAGAAATGGACTAGTCTGTCCTGTCATGGCTGTGTCTTTGGCTAGGACACTGTATCCTAATTGCTCTAGATGGCATGCAATGGACCTCCTGTATGTTTTTCAGTGAGGTAGCCACCAGCTGCGACAAGGAGAGCCCACCTCAAAATGACCCTGGCTGTTCACAGTGGGTGATAAACCGAACAAATATAATTGTAGTGAGGAAAGTTGTAGTAATGAGTGTGCTTTGTCCATATTATGGAGACAATTAAGATGTTTGTGTTGTTGCAGGTCGTACTTCGTCCAGTGGTGCAGGCCCGGGGACTTGTCGGTTCTGTGGTACCAGTAATAACACAGGGTTGTTGGCAATTGGTAATGTTTGTGCTGATGCTGAGTGTCAGGTAGGACACTGACAACTTTTATCTGATTTGAAGAAAATTTAAACTGGAAATAGTTTTTCTATGTATTTAATGTGTGAATCTTTTTAGATATAATGAAGGAAAAAACTGTTTTAAAATAATTGCACAATAAAAATGCTATTACCTGGGTAATTTTGAAATGATTAATTTGCTTTTCATTTCCTATTGTAACAGTGATACTTTTTCCAATGTGACTACAGTATAGGTCATAAGGAAATGGTTTCAGTTTGAACTTAAATAGTGTCAACACTTAAAAGTTATATTCAAGGAAGAACTGTATATTGTAAAGAAATATTTTGTAGTTTATAATTATATAAATACAAGTTGAGACAAAACAGGTCATGAAAGTACCCCACAGGTTTACATCTGTATAACTTTCTGGTGTTTGACAGGAGCATGCACAGAACGCCTGTACAAAGGTGCTGCCATGCGGACATGCTTGCGGAGGCATTAAGAATGAGGACCCTTGTCTTCCCTGTCTCCATCGATGTCGCTCAGACAACCAAGAGTCACTCAAGCAGGATGCTGATGACATGTGTATGATCTGCTTCACTGAGGCTCTTGCTGCTGCACCTGCAATCAAGGTATCAGAAACAAACTTACATGGCATCTTGGTGATGTCTCATAAAATATGTGTCCTTTTGTTGTGTAGGTAATGTGTTTATGAGGTTCGCTTAGGTCACCAGTTACATATTTGTAATGTTAGTTATAGGGGGCTGACGATAAAGAATATTAATTTTGAATATTAATAAAAATTATTGAAACTAATTAATTGATGCCAAAATTAAGAATTTTGATTTGTTACTGAGCAGTGTTTAAAAACTGAATAAAATATAAAATGTGATGTGAAATCTAACTAAAGGTACGTGTCCATGTAGTCTATTGAAATTTAAAAATAAATGTAATTGAATTTTGGTATGTGTTACATGTATCTGATGTTTTTTCATACACATGTATCTGATGTTTGTTCACAGCTGAAGTGCAACCACCTGTTTCATCTGCACTGTACTAAAAACATCCTGGAGAAGCGTTGGGTGGGCCCACGTATCACCTTTGGATTTTCACTTTGTCCTATATGCAAGGTAAAATGATGTACCAAAATTTAGTTTCACTATTTTTGTACAGTAAACAAAGTTTATCATGATAATAACCTAGAATTAAGTTTCTGATATCTGATATCTTTCCTCAAACTTTGAATAACATCCAGCTATTGATTCTTCCCAATTTAGACCCCTACATTTGAGATGTTTTTTTAATGAGTACTATTCTAAGTGTTATCGGTATTCATCATTCCACTCATTCTTATGTTTCTGAGAAACATCTCAAAATCAAGAGAAATATAAAATACATGTACTGTGTTTGTGACTTTATAAAATTCTTCAGGGTTTAACAATTAGGCTGGGGTTACTGAATGAACATGGAACACGCTCTGTCGATGTTCTGCCAAAAATACAAAGTCATGCCCATCATGTTTTTTTCTGCATGTAAAAAATTGCAAGTAACAACTGCTACATGATTTTTGAATGCAATGAAAACCTTTCAGGCTACAACTTTTGCACCGATAGTATATGTTACACGGTGTAAGTTAGGACCACAGTGTCATCTGCTTGTTACATTGCTAAACCATTATCCCTCTCCCTTAAGGTTGGTGGGGATATATATTAGACTCTGTCCATCTGTTTGTCCTTTCGTCAGTCTGCTGGGGTTGCCAGAGTATATTTCCCAAACCATTCAAGATAATGTCACAAAACTTTGTACACATCAATCAAGTCGTGTTAGTAGTAGTTTCTCTTGCTATGGAGCAGTATATCTCCAAATCCATTTAAGATAATTATAACTCCACAATACTTTCTACACACATTAATCCATCGGTCTAACACACGAAGTTTCTTCTGCTATGGAGGAGTTTCTAGTTTGGATATTTCTCTGGTTACCATGATAGAAACATATATATAAGTAGCCAAATTCACGGATTCCAGTCTTTCCGGAACCTATCTCCAAAACGGCTTACTGTGATATAACTTCATAAAACTGTATACACACTTATTGAGTGGACTGAGCACTTATGGCTCTAACGTCTTCCATCCTTTATATCAACTATTACCTCAGTCAAAACATCCAATTACCTCAGCAAAATATCATGTCTGTGATGGGGCTGCCTTGGCAGCAGATCTTAATGACTAAGTTGTTTATAATTTAAAATTCTTTTGTCAGTGAGAATACTGATTGATATAAAATACCATTCTTTATATGTACAGAGTACAATAGAACAGCCGGTGTTGCGTGAGCTACTGAAGCCAATACGAGATCTGTACAGTGACGTAAAGAGGAAGGCCATGATGAGGCTGGAGTATGAGGGGCTACATAAGGCTGAGGCCATCACCACACCTGGAGCTCGGTTCTACCAGGATCCGGCAGGATTCGCCATGGAGAGATATGCTTACTATGTCTGCTACAAGTGTAAAAAGGTGTGTACAATTTAGGACAGTAGTCAAGTTTGCTGCTTAAGGGTCACAAGGATCTGCTACAGTAACTAATTGTATATATTCATAAATAAATTATAGTTCTTAGTGATTTATATTTGTAATCCTTTTTCATCATTATGTTGAAACGTTATTAAGTGGAAGTGTTGTGCTCTAATACAGGCCTACTATGGTGGTGAGGCGCGATGTGATGAACAGGCTGGTGTTGCCGAGGACTACGATCCACAGGAATTGGTGTGTGGGGGCTGTTCTGATGTTTCTCGCGCCCAGGTAATAGTCAACTTCTAAACAGATTACGGTTACTGTCAGGGACATTCAGGATTATATTGTTTGTAAATACTAAATATAAAATGATTTATACAAAAAAAATATATATGACATTTTCAAACATATAATTGATACACCTGTTGATGAACTTAATCCAAACGAGTAATCTTTAGCCTAGGCTATCATTTTACTGACTGTCTAGTGTACAGTGCAAACATAGTACTGCTTGTCTGATATTTTTAGAAATATTGCATTATTATTATATTAGATATCCGTGCCTTCACAGGCATTTTTAAATAAAAAAAAGATGAAATTCAAAAATAAGTTTTGATTTTAAATTTCAATTTGATTTACCGGTAAACATCTATTTTTTTACATGAAAACTTTAAAATTTTGCTCCCTGGATATTTTATAACCAGTGTTAAGTAGAGTACATTCCTGAAAACTTACATAAGAATCTATAGATGTGTTTGATATTGATTTCCAGATGTGTCCTAAACATGGAACGGACTTCCTGGAATACAAGTGTCGCTACTGCTGCTCTGTTGCCGTCTTCTTCTGCTTCGGGACAACTCACTTCTGTAATATCTGCCACGATGACTTCCAGCGTGTCACCAACTTGCCCAAGACAGAGCTTCCTCACTGTCCAGCAGGTAATGTCCGTCTACTCCTTGTCCAGTTGTTGTACAGTATTAGGAGGCTAAGTTAGATAAAGGACTATCATTGTATTTCCAAATTAGCACGCTCAAATTAAATCGGACAAAGCTATGATGAATTGGCTGACCCACAATACGTATCGTTGAAAATAATGCAGTGTGTGCAGAAACTGATTTTAGCAAAAAAGCTTTGTTTGAGATACTACCTGTAGAATGGATAAAATGGAAAGTCATCAATTAATAAGTAAACTTGTCAATATTATTGTACTTACAGGTCCTCGAGGGAAACAGCTTGAAGGAGACGAATGTCCGCTGCACGTCCAGCACCCACCCACAGGGGAGGAGTTTGCCCTTGGATGTGGAGTGTGTAGAAATGCTCATACATTTTAGTTTCGGCTACAGTGGCAGAGTTAATCATGATTTTACCTTTGGTCTACAAAACAGTGTGATCTTTAGGAACAAATTAAGCTCCACTATAAAAGGAGTTTTACGTTATTGACAATGGTTTGTGTGAATACTGTGTTTATACTGTGTATTTATCTGTGTCAGTACTGTAGCACTTCTAAAGTGCTCATCGGTCATCTATGTGTCAAATCATGTTTTGTTTAAATCTGTTACTTAAGCTATACGTACTGAATATTATACTGGTACACTTGTTGTCCATGGTAACACAAATGAAATGACTTGTTAATGTAGAAACACATGAATTTAAATATTGTTATGGAGTACCACCACTAAGTTAAAACCTGTTGTTACACATTACTTATATCTACTTGTTATTGTCATCAGTGGAATAATTCAGCTGGTACCTCTCTCTCTCTCTCTTGTATTACTTATTTACTGTATAAGTAGAACTAAGAAACAATAATTTTAATGGTTCCGATCAAATTCTTCAGACGCTGTTGTTTCTGTATACATATACTGTATTAAAAGTCTGCTTTATACCATGTATATTGATTGAATGTGTCCTCTTGGGTTCTGAGTTAGATTAACATTTCAAAAATATCTTTCAGATGAGATTTTCTTTTGGACAGGTATGAATGTATATTTAGTGACCATGTTCGATATAGGGATACATAGCGTTATTGTGATATTTTGTATCTAATTATGTTTCTCAATTAAATCAGGACACTTGATAATTTGTTACAATTTCTTTCCATACATCACCTCAGTGATGATATTCAAGTGACTTATACACTAAGAATGTGCAGAATTTTTTTAAGAAGTAATTGACACAGACAAAAGGTACAGAGATACAAATTATTATAGATAAATGTATGGCGATAAGGTAACTCTAACCTTTAAGGAAGGTGTTGTGTAACCAGAAATCAGATATTGGTTATACCAGAAAATGGCTGTCAAGTATGATTTGGTTGTCAGTTAGGTTCTAATTCAATATGAATATATTATCAAAATATAATGGTTTCTTTCCTTTTAAAGTAGATTTTATTTTCAGTTTTTTTAGGGGTACATGTACATATTTATGTAATTAAGATTTGTCCCGAGTGATACCTGTAATCTAGAGGTTAGAATGCCTGGTAGTGTATAAGAGTGGAAGTTTGATGACAATTATGGAAGTTTGATGACGATGATGATGTCTAGTGAAAGTTCAGTGACAATGATGTCTAGTGGAAGTTTAATGACAATGATGATGTTAAGTGGAAGTTTGATGACAATGACGTCTAGTGGAAGTTTGATGATGATGATGACGATGATGATGTCTAGTGGAAGTTTGATGACAATGATGATGTCTAGTGGAAGTTTAATGACGATGATAATGTTAAGTGGAAGTTTAATGACAATGATGATGTCTAGTGGAAGTTTGATGATGATGATGATGTCTAGTGGAAATTTAATGACAATGATGATGTCTAGTGAAAGTTTAATGATGACGATGATGTTAAGTGGAAGTTTAATGACAATGATGTCTAGTGGAAGTTTAATTACAATGATGATGTCTAGTGAAATTTAATGACAATGGCGATGTCTAGTGAAAGTTCAGTGACAATGGCAATATTTAGAAGTGTCTACACTGCTTGGTATAATTACTGGATGGTATGATTCGAAATATTATCTGAACTATATATGAATGTAATTTATCTTGATGCGAGGTTGAATGGCTGGACATCCAGGACATGTACTTTCTCTTTGTAGTCAGTGTTTTATTTCATATCAAATTATAATCTTAATCAAGAGTGAATATGTGTGTAGACAATTGTTTAAAATGCTGTTTAATGATCCGATTGTCTAAGACATTTTAAACCTCCCAAATGTACCACATAATAAGCTATCTGCTGCAGGACACTTGAAATTAACCAAAGCTTCATAAAATTTTAGTGCTATTATATGTTTGATCCAATTTAAAAAAAGTTGATATGGAAATTTTAAATTTTAAATGTATATTATTGCTTGTAATTTTGATACTGGGAGTTTGCTGCTTTGATGTGAGGCCATGATGCATGTGTAATGGGAGGTTAACTGTGGGTAGTTTTACATAAGGCATTCCTCCCTCCGACCCATTGGTATATGTAACTGTGATATATTTGGCTCTTTTTCAGGCCAATAAAATTTTAAAACATCTACATGTAGCATTAGTTTTTTGTTTTTTAGATAACTTTGAAAATATGTGTCAACTTAAAATGCAGTTATCAGATGGTAGGGTGTTCAGATCACCTTACATCTGTTATTGGTCTGCATGTTATTAGATACCTTGTGATTTGCTGGACAAAACAAAGTAGACTAGCATATCAATCTTATTCTGTAGCTTCAAGTACCTTGGTGACATTTTTAAGGTCACAATAATGTTAAATATCAAGGTGAGTGATGTTTAAGAAGCCTCTTTGTTTGTAAAGATTTATAAAGTAAACCTTGTCTTCATAATTCCTGATAGGTTAGTCTTTATTTAATTGCCTTCAAATCTGCTCAGTCAACAATTCTTAAACATCAAAAAATACAATGCGTACCAACCCTAGGCCTGTGCATGCCGAGTTACATCCCAAGATGATAAACAGAAAGCATACTACTATACCGTAAACTAATACCGTACTGATGTTTTTGTCTAATGGACTCGGATTGACTCTGTTAGTCATAGGTTTGTAACACATATGACCAATCAAAAGACAATCCAGGAACGAATTGATCACCATCTTTTGAGAACATTTGCTAAAATTCTAGGGTTGTGCTTTATTTAAAAGATTTCTTCATTGGTACTTCTGTTTACACAACATTAAGCCCCATTGTTGCTAGACATATTAATTATAAAGGTTCTAATTGGCCTTATTTCTGTATTTCATCCCCATCCCTCCAACCCACCCCTGGTGAGATACTTTATATGTATACAACACCAAATTTCGTTTGGCCAAGTGATTTTTCAGAACAAATTGAGGTTAAATCCACATTTTATTAATATTCTCTCATTCTAATGCTGTGAGACAAGAGGTCCTGTACAAAGTATGGTAAGTAAAGATATATATAAAAATAAAAGTATGCTACAACAAGAGGCCCATGGGGCCTGTATCGCTCACCTGGTTGGATTTGACCAAATGTCAAAATAATATTCATGTTCAATTCATTTTGTTTGTTAACCTCAAAGAATGCTATATATGGTTATAGTG
This sequence comes from Pecten maximus, assembly GCF_902652985.1. Classification (NCBI taxonomy): domain Eukaryota; kingdom Metazoa; phylum Mollusca; class Bivalvia; order Pectinida; family Pectinidae; genus Pecten; species Pecten maximus. The sequence goes on along the minus strand of NC_047020.1, from coordinate 29,730,279 downwards.
TGGGGATCCCAACTGCTTTAAAGAAATAATGAAGTCCAGACTCTCTGAGTTTACAACATGCATTTATAACTTTACGACTAGTAGCGATTTAAAGGAATTACCTCTATTTCCCCATGGGGCCCCGCCCCTTTGGCCCCTCGGGGGTCAGAGTCATCATTTATGCAAAATCTGTTCCCCTTCCCACAAGAATGTTTCTGACCAAATTGGGTTCAAATCCATTCATAACTTTATGACTAGTAGCAATTTGAAGGAATTACCTCTATTTCCCCATTAGGCCCCGCCCCTTTGACCCCTTGGGGGTCAGAGTCACCATTTATGCAAAATCTGTTCCCCTTCCCCAAAGGATGTTTCTTACTAAATTGGGTTCAAATCAATTTATAACTTTATGACTATTAGTGATTTAAAGGAATTACCTCTATTTCCCCATTAGGCCCCACCCCTTTGGCCCCTTGGGGGTCAGAGTCACCATTTATGCAAAATCTGTTCCCCTTCCCCAAATGATGTTTCGGACCAAATTGGGTTCAAATCCTTTCATAACTTTATGACTAGTAGCGATTTAATGGAATAACCTCTATTTCCCCATTAGGCCCCGCCCCTTTGGTCCCTTGGGGGTCAGAGTCATCATTTATGCAAAATCTGTTCCCCTTCCCACAAGAATGTTTCTGACCAAATTGGGTTCAAATCCATTCATAACTTTATGACTAGTTGCGATTTGAAGGAATTACCTCTATATCCCCATTAGGCCCCGCCCCTTTGGCCCCTTGGAGGTCAGAGTCACCATTTATGCAAAATCTGTTCCCCTTCCCCAAAGGATGTTTCTTACTAAATTGGGTTCAAATCCATTCATAACTTGATGACTAGTAGCGATTTGAAGGAATTACCTCTATATCCCCATTAGGCCCCGCCCCTTTGGCCCCTTGGGGGTCAGAGTCACCATTTATGCAAAATCTGTTCCCCTTCCCCCAAGAATGTTTCTGACCAAATTGGGTTCAAATCCATTCATAACTTTATAACTAGTAGCGATTTAAAGGAATTGCCTCAATTTCCCCTATTGGGCCCCGCCCCTCAGGCCCCTTGGGGGTCAGAGTCACAATTTATGCAAAATCTGATCCCCTTCCGCCAAGGATGTTTATGACCAAATTTGGTCAAAATCCAATAAGAACTTTTTGACTAGTAGCGATTTGAAGCAAATGTTGACGGAAGGACGACGGACGCCGCACCATGGCATAAGCTCACCGGACCTTCGGTCCAGGTGAGCTAAAAATGCAGTACAATAAGATCAAATCATAAGCATTATATGGAATAAAATGAATTGGTCATTGTAATACAGATAACTTACACCTAATAAAGCTAATTACTTGGTTCTCAGGCCATTTTTTTCTAAAAAGGTGATCACCATCATGAAATATTGGTAAAACAACAGATGAGAGTATGTTTTTTTTTTTTCTAATGAGGGAAACAATTATTAATCTTGTTTCTTTGTCTTTGTTTTTACATTAATGAACAGATGTTCTAATTTCATGGTTGAATGTAATGAATATTTAAGGAGAAAGGTTTGATGCTATTTTTTTTCCAAATTCTTCTCGCAAAGAATAATGAGGATTTTTTTCTCTTATTCAACCAGGAAAAATAAATGAGATGAGGGGCTCTTTTTAACTTGAAAGCAGACAAGGGAGGGCCCAAGAACCATGTTGATACTGATATAACTTGAAAATTCAACTTCTGAGAAGATGTGAAATATACTACAGTCAAAAGCACTGTCTGTGTGGCTGTATACTGCTGGCATGATTACTGTCTGTGTGGCTGTATACTACAGTCAAAACCGCTGTCTGTGTGGCTGTAAACTGCTGTCATGACCACTGTCTGTGTGGCTGTATACTGCTGTCATGACTACTGTCTGTGTGGCTGTATACTGCTGTCATGACTACTGTCTGTGTGGCTGTAAACTGCTGTCATGACCACTGTCTGTGTGGCTGTATACTGCTGTCATGGCCACTGTCTGTGTGGCTGTATACTGCTGTCATGACCACTGTCTGTGTGGCTGTATACTGCTGTCATGACCACTGTCTGTGTGGCTGTATACTGCTGTCATGACCACTGTCTGTGTGGCTGTAAACTGCTGTCATGACCACTGTCTGTGTGGCTGTATACTGATGTCATGACCACTGTCTGTGTGGCTGTATACTGCTGTCATGACTACTGTCTGTGGCTGTATACTGCTGTCATGACCACTGTCTGTGCGGCTGTATACTGCTGTCATGACCACTGTCTGTGTGGCTGTAAACTGCTGTCATGACTACTGTCTGTGTGGCTGTAAACTGCTGTCATGACCACTGTCTGTGTGGCTGTATACTGCTGTCATGACCACTGTCTGTGTGGCTGTATACTGCTGTCATGACCACTGTCTGTGTGGCTGTAGACTGCTGTCATGACCACCGTCTGTGTGGCTGTAGACTGCTGTCATGACCACTGTCTGTGTGGCTGTATACTGCTGTCATGACCACTGTCTGTGTGGCTGTATACTGCTGTCATGACCACTGTCTGTGTGGCTGTAGACTGCTGTCATGACCACCGTCTGTGTGGCTGTAGACTGCTGTCATGACCACTGTCTGTGTGGCTGTATACTGCTGTCATGACCACTGTCTGTGTGGCTGTAAACTGCTGTTATGACCACTGTCTGTGTGGCTGTATACTGCTGTCATGACCACTGTCTGTGTGGCTGTATACTGATGTCATGACCACTGTCTGTGTGGCTGTATACTGCTGTCATGACCACTGTCTGTGTGGCTGTAAACTGCTGTCATGACTACTGTCTGTGTGGCTGTATACTACTGTCATGACCACTGTCTGTGTGGCTGTATACTGCTGTCATGACCACTGTCTGTGTGGCTGTATACTGCTGTCATGACCACTGTCTGTGTGGCTGTATACTGCTGTCATGACCACTGTCTGTGTTGCGGTATACTACTGTCATGACCACTGTCTGTGTTGCGGTATACTGCTGTCATGACCACTGTCTGTGTGGCTGTATACTGCTGTCATGACCACTGTCTGTGTTGCGGTATACTACTGTCATGACCACTGTCTGTGTGGCTGTATACTACTGTCATGACCACTGTCTGTGTGGCTGTATACTGCTGTCATGACCACTGTCTGTGTGGCTGTATACTGCTGTCATGACCACTGTCTGTGTGGCTGTATACTGCTGTCATGACCACTGTCTGTGTTGCGGTATACTACTGTCATGACCACTGTCTGTGTGGCTGTATACTGCTGTCATGACCACTGTCTGTGTTGCGGTATACTACTGTCATGACCACTGTCTGTGTGGCTGTATACTACTGTCATGACCACTATCTGTGTGGCTGTATACTATTGTCATGACCACTGTCTGTGTGGCATATCTATTTAATTTTCTAGTTTTATTTCGACATTTTTACTATATGGCAATATTATTAAATTTTTAACATTTTCAGAAAATGTTTTTTTTTTTTTTTTTTAAATACATACATGTACAGTCAAACCTGCTCTAACGACCCCCTGTATATAACGACTGCCTGTCTATAACGACCGGTTTTAAGATTCCCCGTGATATTTTACTATATAACGACCCTCTGTATAGCGACTACCTGTCTAATGTGGCTAACGACCGATGATTTCGGAACGGCGGTCGCTAATTTGTTTTCTATAGCGACCGATTTCTGTCGGCCATCTTCTGCTCTCGGCAGTCATCCCTCATAAAATCCCCGGAAAATTCAGACACATCGACCCCGGCTTGATTATACAAACAAAGGACCTCCACAACCCTGGCCTGAGTATATAAACAAAAGACCCCTACCACCTGTTAGCCTATAATTACTGTAGCTGCCCTGGCCTGGGGCACGGTAAGAGAGGAGTCGGGTCACCATGCGTGTTGGTATTACATTACAACTGTGCACAGGTGGCTTCATTTGACACGGTCAGTTAATTTTGTGATTACAACTAGGATACATCACTTCAATAACAAACACTGGTCATATCTGTCAACAAGATTTACTCACATGAAAGCCAATAATGCCTTTCTTAATCGTAGCTGTCGGTACTAGCGTTTGTACTGCCGCCATCTTTAATTAGTCAATACTATTAAAAAGTCGTAAACTGACACAAATATCCGGATTTCAATTTGGGTCAGAAAAAAAATATTTTGGTTTTAAGAAGTAAGACTATAACAAAAAATAATTAGTAGTAACACAAATATAATTAATTTATTAATTATTGTGTATTCTTTTTCTTTATTTATGAAAGAAAGGGAGATAATTTGATAGATACATATAGCATTATTTCAGAACATAATATTTAACAAAAATTATCCATAAGACCATTTTGAGTTATATTTTGTGTTTGGGTCCACAAATCATTAAATATTAAACCCTTCAGATTTATAAAGTTTATGCATTTATTTAACTTCTGACTGGTCTTCTGAATGCCCTGTTCAATGACAATTTTTTATGGCAGGTTTAAGTAAATTGGTTGGTGCAATAATTTTGACCTGTCTATAAAGGCAACCTGTCTATAGTGACCGTTTTTCTGCCTCCCCTTGGACGGTCGCTATAGACAGGTTTGACTGTATATAAAAAATAACTGAAATTGGCAGTAAGTTATATCTGGCCGAAAATAAACTGAATACCATCACTCTAGGCTAGTTTTTTTAAAGTGAGCACTGGTATCTAATCTACAAACATTCATATCCTAAATATGCCATAGTATACAACTGGTTATCAATTAAAATTTATCTCAATATCTAAGATATACAGGTTAATTTTCTTGTCATGATGATGAGTATTTTCTCAGACTGATTTTTATTGCTTGAAACAAAGCTAATAATTTCACACAACTCTGTTCACACCAACCTTAAGGGCACTGAAATCACAAATATGACATATAACCTTTTCAGAACACAACAACATTTCAGTAACAAACAAGTATAGTAAATGTAATTACAAGTCACAGTAACAAACAAGTATAGTAAATGACACATTTGTCAATAACATTTCAGTAACAAACAAGTATAGTAAATGACACATTTGTCAATAACATTTCAGTAACAAACAAGTAATTACAAGTCATATTTCCCATATTAATGTGTCAATTTATAACAGTGTAGTAATTATAAATGCCAACTAAGTATCATGATCACCGCTCGGTATACACACACAAAACATGTACATTAACAACCAGTAATGGTTCTCTGTAAACATACTGGCTAACGTCAGTTATTATAATTTGTAAATCCTGTATTTAACAGGTTGTTCACAATTTCCGAGGCTAGAAATATAATCAAAAGATATAATTGTTATCTTCATTTAAGTTTTAATTTTGGAGAAAATGTATAAAAACCGAATCACCAAAAAGAAGAGGAATAATGAAAATGTATTTTCATAATCAAAAGATATAATTGTTATCTTCAAATTTAAGTTTAAATTTTGGAGAAAATTTATAAAAACCAAATCACTGAAAAGAAGAAAAAAGTAATGAAAAATTAATGTATTTTCATATTAAGTCAAATATACATAATCATATAAATTTTTTTCATTTCATTTACACTGTATTTTTTATTTATTTTATTTTTTGATAAATATAAAGCTTATTAACAAACTGTGTTACAGAAAATTTTAAAAAGGTAGTGAGGCGTACATGTCTGGGCAGCTGTATACATGTAAAGGTACAATAAGTGTAAAGGTACAATAATTATTATAATCAAATTTGAGGACTCATACTCCATCTGAAAATGATTTACAGTAAAACTCACTTGTGACGAACACGCTTGAATCAAATGCATCGGATGAGTCCAATGTTTAGTTCCGTCCTGATTTTTTCCCTTCTTTATCTTAGTAAATTAAACAAGGATGATTCGAACACTATTGAATCGAATACTGCGGTTGTGTCGAATATATTTTGTGGTCCCTCCCTTCTAAACTATACCAAAATTTCCATTTTTTTTTTCCCCATTCTTTCTCAGGTAAAATTTGCTGACATCGGCTTGATTGACTGAGTGTGCCCGATCAACCGTAACGGTGTTACTAGAGCCTATTGTTAGTTTCTGGCTGTCAGTAGCACATCATCCCATTGTTTATACAGGTAAAGTAAAACGTTAGGGTGTACATAACTTAGAATACATATCTTCCACCCAAAAAATGGACAGTAAAAAATAGGTACTTGTCTGTCATTGATTTATTTATCTATGCCTAAATTCTGAATACACGTTGAAAATAGTAACAATAATATGCGGGATGTTTATATTCTGTACAAAACATCGTGGCAATGCATAATCTTGCAGCCGATAAAACACTGACCGCGGCCTTCACCTTATATACAAAATCAGCATGCGTACAGTCGATCAAATTTTCCCCGAGCTGTTCATATTTTTGAATTTGTAGAACAATATAAACGGATTTTAAGAGAAATAATGTGAGTACAATATATACATTTATATTCTTATAATGTATGTATCGTTTTCATAGCATATTATGCTGTAGAATCTAATGTGTACGACTGTGTGTCTGTATGGCAAAGATAATTTTACACATGAATATTGCTTTGATCTGTAACCTTCCACAATATTGTTTATTTAGATAAACGAATAATTGTTATCATGTACTGCAATTTATTTCTTTGTTATTATCGGGGGTTAATTTCGCAATTTCAATATGTTAACTATACACGTGGGGTTAATTTTCGCGATCGATCCACCCATTTGTAGTTTGAGATTTCACAAATTGATATCCGTTGGGAGAAATTTTCGCAATCAAAAGGACTCCGCATAATTAGCATAAATTTCCCCCTCACATAAATTTCCACATTACACAACCTATCAGGTATCATACACCAATCTCAATGACAACTTTTCAACAATTAAACAATCAAAATTCAATCTTCTTGGTAACATTCTAAAACAAGAGGCCCATGGGGCCAATATTGCTCACCTGGTTGGATTTGACCTAATTTCAAAATAATGTTCATGTTCAATTTATTTTGTTTATCAACATCAACTATTGGGCCCCACTCCACCGGCCCCTTGGGGGTCAAAGTCACCATTTATGCAAAATCTGTTCCCCTTCCCCCAAGGATGTTTCTGACCAAACTGGGTTCAAGTCCATTAATATCTTTATGACTAGTAGCGATTTAAAGGAATTGCCTCAATTTCCCCTATTAGGGTCAGAGTCACCGTTTATGCAAAATCTGTTCCCCTTCCCCCAAGGATGTTTCTGACTAAATTGGGTTAAAATCCAATAAGAACTTTTTGACTAGTAGCGATTTGAAGCAAATGTTGACGGACGACGGACGGACGACGGACGCTGCGCCATGACATAAGCTCACCGGACCTTCGGTCCAGGTGAGCTAACAAGAGATCCCAGAGGGATCTTGGCGCCCACCATTGAATGATCTTCATAGGTTCCATGTCAGATTGATCTTTTCTCTACTTTTCCCTTCATTTTACTAATCTGTGCAAATTGAGACATCCCTCCAGTACTTTTCAAACAAGGGAATCCTAGCTATATAAGAAATTTGAGATTTAACGATAATGGCTGTTTGTTTGCCAGGTTGTTTTCAGGACAGACTGGTCCAAAAATGCAATACAAGGGACCAAGGGGAACCTACTTATGAAATTTGAGAAAGATCCATTCAGTACTTTGAGAAATAGAGATAACAAACTTCAATTGTCAAAATCCAAGATGGCGGTCTGTCGGCCATATTGTTTTCCAATTGATGTTATTTTCAGATTGGTCTCAAAATGCAATATGCATAACTAGGCACCAAGGGAAACTTACATATGAAATTTGAGAAAGATCCCTTTAATACTTTCTCAGAAATAGTGATAACAAACTTCAATTGTCAAAATCCAAGATGGCTGCCTTTCGGCCATGTTGTTTTCAGATTGGTCTCAAAACGCAATATGCATAACTAGGCACCAAGGGAAACTTACATATGAAATTTGAGAAAGATCCCTTAAATACTTTCTCAGAAATAGCGATAACAAACTTCAATTGTCAAAATCCAAGATGGCTGCCTGTCGGCCATGTTGTTTTCAGATTGGTCTCAAAACGCAATATGCATAACTAGGCACCAAGGGAAACTTACATCTGCAATTTCAGAAAGATCCATCCAGTACATTCTCAGAAATAGCGATAACAAACTTCAATTGTCAAAATCCAAGATGGCTGCCTATCGGCCATGTTGTTTTCGGATTAGTCTCAAAACGCAATATGCATAACTAAGCACCAAGGGGAACCTTCATATGAAATTTGAGAAAGATCCCTTCAGTACTTTCTCAGAAATAGCGATAACAAACTTCAATTGTCAAAATCCAAGATGGCTGCCTGTCGGCCATGTTGTTTACCGATTGGTCTCAAAACGCAATATGCATAACTAGGCACCAAGGGGAACCTTCATAAGAAATTTGAGAAAGATCCCTTCAGTACTTTCTCAGAAATAGCGATAACAAACTTCAATTGTCAAAATCCAAGATGGCTGCCTGTCGGCCATGTTGTTTTCCGATTGGTCTCAAAATGCAATATGCATAACTAGGCACCAAGGGGAACCTACATCTGAAATTTCAGAAAGATCCATTCAGTACTTTCTGAGAAATAGCGATAACAAGAATTGTTTACGGACGGAGGGACGGAGGGACGGACGGAGGGACGGACGGACCACGGACCACGGACGCAGGGCGATTTGAATAGCCCACCATCTGATGATGGTGGGCTAAAAATGCACAGTGGTAAACCAAAATAACTTGTACACAAGGTTAGTACTGATATCTTGCATAGAATCAGTTTGGAAAATGTCTAGCACCAATTTACCACTTATTGAACAAGGAATCTAGTTCCTGCTCTCTTGGGACACATAATACCCATGAAAGGAGTATATCATTTGATTTTAGAGTGTGGTCAATAAAAACATACCACACTTAAGTAAGATTTCTCAAAGGTTTGACATTTGTTTAAAAAAACTGGTAAGCTGAACTCTGTGATCTGCTATGTGGTTAGTCCAATGTTGGAGCCAACAGCTCTAGCTCAGTTCCTGAGGGGTTTGGGGCTCCATTTCGTGTTTCTCCTGATCTGAGAGCAGGTTCTCACCTGCATCTCCAGCACCATCGTTAGATGTGATGACCTCTTCAGCATTTTCTGTGAATCATATATTGTACTAAATAACTGATATGTACATGAAAATTGGAAATGTATGTATGCAGGTAAACTGTTCAATCCTTAGCACATGTATGGTATGACACTGAGAAAATATATACTGACCTCTAGATCTATCATACTGTTTAATGCATTAAAAGATAGCACATGTGTGAAGAAACAGGAAACCACTTCTGATGCAATAAGTAATTACATTTTAAACGTTTCAAAAATTGATGAAACTGTCCCTTGGCTATTTTGAGAAGTTGCCACCTGGTGAAAATTTTGAATTTTAAGTGGAGTGAAACTTTAAAATAAGGAGGCAAATTGGGAATATTTATTTCAATGGCTGCTGTATTTTGTGACCTAGCTGTTACTATCAATCAGGAATCACATCACTAGCTAATTGTAGCAAAAGGGAGGTGATAATGTGACTATCAATTTAGCATAACAATATTAAATAACTATAACCAAAGGGGAGGTAATGATGTACCTGTTACTAATAGGTATCACACCATTAAATAACTATAACAAATGCAGAGGTAATCATGTTACTAATAGGTATCACACCATTAAATAACTATAACAAGAGATCCCAGAGGGATCTTGGCGCCCACCATTGAATGATCTTTATAGGTTCCATGTCAGATTGATCTTTTCTCTACTTTTCCCTTCCTCTAAGTCTTACTAATCTGTGTAAATTCAGAAACAGCCCTCTAGTACTTTTCAAACAAGGGGAACCTATATATAAAATTTAAGATTTTGCGATAATGGCTGTCTGTTGTTTTCGGATTGGTCCCAAAATGCAACACCAGGGACCAAGGGGAACCTACATATGAAATTTGAGAAAGATCCCTTCAGTACCTTCTGTAAAATAGCGATAACAAACTTCAATTGGACCTAAATACGAAAATTTGAGAAAGATCCCTTCAGTACTTTCTGAGAAATAGCGATAACAAACTTCAATTGTCAAAATCTAAGATGGCTGCCTGTCGGCCATGTTGTTTTCTGATAGGTTTCAAAATGTAATATGCATAACTAGGCACCAAGGGGAACCTATATATGAAATTTGAGAAAGATCCCTTCAGTACTTTCTCAGAAATAGCGATAACAAACTTCAATTGTCAAAATCCAAGATGGCTGCCTGTCGGCCATGTTGTTTTCCGATAGGTCTCAAAATGCAATATGCATAACTAGGCACCAAGGGAAACCTATATATGAAATTTGAGAAAGATCCCTTCAGTACTTTCTCAGAAATAGCGATAACAAACTTCAATTGTCAAAATCCAAGATGGCTGCCTGTCGGCCATGTTTGTTTTCCAATCGGTCTCAATATGCAATATGCATAACTAGGCACCAAGGGAAATCTACATATGAAATTTGAGAAAGATCACTTCAGTACTTTCTCAGAAATAGCGATATTAAACTTCAATTGTCAAAATCCAAGATGGCTGCCTGTCGGCCATGTTGTTTTCCGATAGGTCTCAAAATGCAATATGCATAACTAGGCACCAAGGGAAACATACATATGAAATTTGAGAAAGATCCCTTCATAACTTTCTCAGAAATAGCGAAAACAAACTTCAATTGTCAAAATCCAAGATGGCTGCCTGTCGGCCATGTTGTTTTCCGATTGGTCTCAAAATGCAATATGCATAACTAGGCACCAAGGGGAATCTACATATGAAATTTGAGAAAGATCCCTTCAGTACTTTCTCAGAAATAGCGATAACAAACTTCAATTGTCAAAATCCAAGATGGCTGCCTGTCGGCCATGTTGTTTTCCGATTGGTCTCAAAATGCAATTTGCATAACTAGGCACCATGGGGAACCTATATATGAAATTTGAGAAAGATCCCTTCAGTACTTTCTCAGAAATAGCGATAACAAATTTCAATTATCAAAATCCAAGATGGCTGCCTGTCGGCCATGTTGTTTTCCGATTGGTCTCAAAATGTAATATGCATAGCTAGGCACCAAGGGGAGCCTACATATGAAATTTGAGAAAGATCCCTTCAGTACTTTCTCAGAAATAGCGATAACAAACTTCAATTGTCAAAATCCAAGATGGCTGCCTGTCGGCCATGTTGTTTTCCGATTGGTCTCAAAATGCAATATGCATAACTAGGCACCAAGGGGAGCCTACATATGAAATTTGAGAAAGATCTCTTCAGCACTTTCTCAGAAATAGCGATAACAAACTTCAATTGTCAAAATCCAAGATGGCTGCCTGTCGGCCATGTTGTTTTCCGATTGGTCTCAAAATGCAATATGCATAACTAGGCACCAAGGGGAACCCACATATGAAATTTGAGAAAGATCCCTTCAGTGCTTTCTGAGGATTAGCGATAACAAGAATTGTTTACGGACGGACGGAGGGACGGAGGGACGGACGGACGGACGGACGGACGGACCACGGACCACGGACGCAGGGCGATTTGAATAGCCCACCATCTGATGATGGTGGGCTAAAAAGGGGGAGATAATTATGTTACTAATAGGTATCACACCATTAAATAACTATAACAAAAGGGGAGATAATAATGTTACTAATAGGTATCACACCATTAAATAACTATAACAAAAGGGGAGATAATAATGTTACTAATAGGTATCACACCATTAAATAACTATAAAAAGGGGGAGATAATTATGTTACTAATAGGTATCACACCATTAAATAACTATAACAAAAGGGGGAGGTAATTATGTTACCAATAGGTATCACACCATTAAATAACTATAACAAACCGGGAGGTAATATGTTACTAATATATATCACACCATTAAATAACTATAACAAACCGGGAGGTAATATGTTACTAATATATATCACACCATTAAATAACTATAACAAACCGGGAGGTAATAATGTTACTAATATATATCACGACATTAAATAACTATAACAAAAGGGGGAGGTAATAATGTTACTAATATATATCACGACATTAAATAACTATAACAAAAGGGGGAGGTAATAATGTTACTAATATATATCACACCATTAAATAACTATAACAAACCAGGAGGTAATAATGTTACTAATATATATCACGACATTAAATAACTATAACAAAAGGGGGAGGTAATAATGTTACTAATATATATCACGACATTAAATAACTATAACAAAAGGGGGAGGTAATAATGTTACTAATATATATCACGACATTAAATAACTATAACAAAAGGGGGAGGTAATTATGTTACCAATAGGTATCACACCATTAAATAACTATAACAAACCGGGAGGTAATATGTTACTAATAGGTATCACAACATTAAATAACTATAACAAAAGGGGGAGGTAATAATGTTACTAATAGGTATCACAACATTAAATAACTATAACAAAAGGGGGAGGTAATAATGTAACAAAGAGGTACATCATGTCACAACACAAGATTATCATAACAAAAACGGGAGGTAATATTATTACTAATAGGTATCACATCACTAGATAATTGTTACACGACCACAACGCACAACACTCTAAGAAGACAAAAGGCTATTGCAATAGATCACCATGAGCCTTGGCTCAGATGACCTAAAAAGCGGAGGTAATAACATCACTATCAATCACTAGATAATTGAAAGCTCAACTTTTTATCTGGTCCTAATCAACTCCGCATTTTTATACAACATGTTTGAGATCTTCACTTATCACTTTTCCTTCTCATCCAAGTACATTTTTTTTTTTGTACATCAAAATATATTATTAATAGTACATCTGTACACTGTAAATAGTAATGTCACAAACCTTGATGTTCCTTTTTCTCATCAAATGTGCTGTGTTTCAGGCACAGTTGGTTGATGGCGAAGTAAAGTACAAGGAAGCCAACGGAGAGGAAGCTGTACAGGCGGAATGTCCACACAAACCCAAGTGGCTCAATTATCAATCCAGTGATGATGCTGCCGATACCCTTACCTGAGATATAGGAATATAAAATCTTCAAATTAAGAATCACATCGCTATTTTTACCTGTAAAATTCGAGACAAGTATAAAAATTCTTCTGACAAAAGAATCGGATCACTACCTTTACCTGTAAAATATGAGACAAGTATGAAACTTCTACTGACTAAAGAATCGGATCACTACCTTTAACTGTAAAATATAAAACTTGGTATAAATCCACTACCTTTACCAGGTCCTGTAAATATAAATACAAGAAAAACCTCTGCTAAGAAATCAGATCATTACTTTTACCTGAAAAATACATAATACAAAACTTCCAATAAGGAACTGGATCACCACGTACCTTAAGCCTGAAGTTGGTTCCCAGTTTCCACTTCCTAGTTCCGTTTTAAGACTAGGAACCAGACCCCAGTTTCGTTTATGGGATGCGATTCCTTAGTAGTTTTATACTTGTATTTCTAAAGGTAAAGGTAATGATCCGCCTACTTACAGTAGTTAGTAGACATCCTATTCTTGTATTTTACAGGTAAAAGTAGTGATCTGATTCCTAAGTAAGTAAAAGTTTTAAACTTGTGTTTTACAAGTAGGTAGCATGAAGTTGGTTTCCAGTTCCCAGTTCCCAGTTCTGTTTAAAGAAAAAAGAAACTGGGAACCAGACCCCAGTTAAGGGAACAGAGAAACAACTGTCAACAAATTATAACAAATTATTTTGTTAATTCAATTTATTTGATTAAAAATTATATCTTAATGTACCGGTACATGTTAAAAGCAGCCATATGATGTATATAAGTTAGAAGAAGCCTAACTAAGTTGTAAGAACTTGTGCCAAATCCTTTTTTGTCATTTTAAGGCAATAAATATATGTTTACACCAACACAGTGAAAAAATGATGGAGATTCTCACCTGGAGGTGAAGTAATAAAACAACCATAAAGAAATCTCTGAGAGTTCATTTCAATAGTTTTCAAAAGAAACGCTTAACACATTTTTGAAAAGTTTATCATCTAATACCCAAGAACAAGCATCACATAGGTAGGTATTCATATATGTCTACTGACAGCTTTTAGACTGACCACTGTAATGACAATTATATCGTACTGTGAACTTTTTATCACTTTGAATGATTTCATTGAGTGTATACATGTCTTTAAGTTTTCAATGGATACCAGATTGAGTACACTTTTATATACACACAATCTAATTAAAATCCAGATGGTCATTCTCACTACATTACATGAACATATAACATCCAATAAGGGGTCATGTCAAGCTGACCTTTTGGATTAGCCAATCAAATGACTACTTCCAGAATCTTGAAAGTGAATTTTATATGTCTGAATTAGATTGACTAGAGTGCATAATTTGCATAATCTGTCAATTTGTTTCAAGTCATTTCATCCCACAAAGCATATAACTATATACATTCTGTGCCAAAATGGTTTTGCTTCAGATGCATGCTGTGACAAAATGGTTTGCTTCTATGACATCGACAAATTGACAATTCACCCTTAAAGTGAAATACACACATCTCCAAGGTCATCAGAACGTGACCCCTTATGGGATGTTGTTAGATGTTCATGTAACGTAGTGAGAATGACCACCTTGATTTTAATTAGATTGATATACAAATGTTGTATAATACAAACACAGTAAATACTAACACATCCTGAAAACCATATCAAGTATTCTCTTCATTATTCTGTACCTTGGACTTTTCATTTTGCTCTACAGTATTTTTTAGGATTGAAAATTTGAATACTTACCATCTCCCCAATGAAAATTTTAAAAAGTTTAAAAACATGGAACTACTATATATTACAAAGCTTTGAGAAAAGTAAATAATTGCTGGACATAAAAACTTACCAAATCCGAAATGTAGTCCACTAATGATGCCCTGTACTGTGGCAGACATTCCAGGTGGGGAGATGATGCTGGCATAGGATGTAGAGGCGGCCCACATCAGACCAAATGTGATGGAATGAAGGACCTCTATAGGCAACACAAACCAGGCATTGGGCAGTAGGGAGTAGAAGAAAAAACGTAAGGCGTATGCTAAAAATACTGAATACAAGCAAAACAAATGTGAAAATTTTTTGATGATATATCCCGATAAAAACAGAACAGGTGTTTCCACAGTACAGGAAACAAGTAAACAAAGGCCAGGTATTATGGTGATGTATCCTTCCAGGCCAGACAGGTACCAGTAGAGGAAAGTTTCAATCACACCTGTCAACAATCCGAAGTACAGCACCACGACCATGAACACCACAACCTTACCGTAACGGAACAGCTTGCATATATCTCGAAAATCACTGCTGCATGATATGTCTTCAGATGCAGATATTTTCCAGACACAAATTGCTGTGAGTACGAATAGGACAAGAGATAAGTAGAAAGAAGCGGTAAAATCTGCTGTTGATGGATCGTCGCTCAGGAATTCCATCAAGAAAGTAGAAGTAATACTGAACAATGCGAATCCTACAGTTCCCCACAGTCTCTGTTTCCCATACTGGTTTCTCCGGTCCCCTAGAATGTCATAAGTCATGGCATCTCCTAAACTTAAAATCGGGGCAAAGAAAATATTTCCAAAAAGGAAAAAGATAAAGAAAAAAACAACAGTTTTTTCTACATGTTGCCACTCTTTGACCTCACAAGCTTTGTTTGCGGAGCTGGAACACTTCATGCTACAAGTGAGCTCAGTGTCTCGGTCACACATCATCTGCCAATAGGATTTCTCTCGGAAAATGATCGACTTCATATCAAAGTCTCTACACAATGAATCTCCAACTCTCTGTTGGTCCTGTAGAACCTCACGTCTGATGGTGTTGGAAATGTTTTTAAGGGTGAATCCTAATTCTGGTTCTTCGTTCAGATTGACAGAAACATCATAGCAATGTTTGTCCAGTACATTTATTTGGTTTGTAAAACAGACTTTTGTTTGTATTTTGTGTCCCTCCTTTAAATTGCATGAAAAGTTACAGGATGAATCTGAATCATTCTCATCAGAAACATTTGAACCAGTAATGTCACTGTCATTTTGTAAGTGACTTATTTCGGCATATTCATCAAATGTCATGGGGCAGGTAAGTGGATCTGATCTGTTGACATGGTAACAGTCGCGTATATACGAGCTGAACTGGTTACAGTGTACGTCGGTGCTTACGTCGATGTATCCAGACTGGCTATGAGGCACATACAGTAGGATCATGTAGAAGATACCAGTCAATACACAACATGCCATCAAGGTTATCTTATGTTTTTTCCAACGATCCGCAATATATCCGAAGATCGGTCGAGTAAAGAATCCAATAAAAGGCATAACGCCATATATTACGCCTGTTTGTGAGGTCGTCAGCCCAATTTGTTTCATGTACAGGGAAATGAACGGCAGCAGAACTCCAACAGCTGTAATGAATAGAAATATGTACATTTTGTCAAAATAAAGCTTTGCAAGGTATAGTCTGTCTAGAATGACCTGTCGTGTTGAACTTTGATTAGCATATTGATTACAGACGGGTCTATAGTCATTTAAGGGAAATAGGTGCTTTGTATATATACATGTATATCTGTTAGTTGTTTATAATGTAACAAACCTTATCATCAGCTGCATCATTTGTATTTATACTGGTCTAGATTTAGCGACAAAACTGTTAACATGTGAACAATTCATCACATATATATACATGTAGTTACTTGAGTATGTGTAAACCATGCATCAAAAAATAAATGATACAATCCCTGTGTTGTCAATATAAAATTGTAACAAAAACAAATGGTCCAAAACAGCACCCTGCTGGACACAATAGTATTCCTATATATATATATATATATATAAGGGTCAAAGAAGTAATATGAACAGTATAATCCAGATAACACTGGATCCTCACATAAATGTATGGAGGATACGAATTACTTGTAATGATTATATGGGGCAAAGAAGTAATTCAAACAGTGTAAACAATAAGGTTTGTTAAATTTTCGAGGCAATCCGCCCTCGGCCCAAGTTTGCCGAAGGGTTCATTGTGGTTTCTCCAGTTACTAAAACATTATTCTTATTGTATTATATTGTATTTCCAGTACTTCTTATATATATTATGTGATTGTATTTGTGATTTTTTGTGTTTTGATAAAGGGGCGGATTGCCTCGAAAATTTAACAAACCTTATTGTTTACACTGTTTGAATTACTTCTTTGCCCCATATATATGTATATATATATATATATAATTAATATGTTTTGTTAACACAGTGACACCTGTGCACAAATGGAACTACAAGCTTTGAATATTCCACGAAAAGGTCAATGCGATAGCTATAGGTCCTTCTGGTTTGACTTTATGAATGAATGTTTTGAAAATGAAAAGTAGATGTTCATGGTTATATATTTACATTTGTCTGGCATTGTCACTATATAGTCTGTTTGAGAGCTCTGGCGTTGATGTACGTTTAAATGCCATCCATCACGCGATACACTTATCAGCGTATCAATACAACACAAACCGGAACTACAATATCCAGGATAATTAAGTTTAACGACTAATTATTTTGTCTACATTATTTGTTATGAAAAATATGCCATTTGGGCATTACGTTGATAATAAAATGATTAACAAAATTGAGGTTTTTTTAAAAATTTTCCATGTACTATTTTGTTTGCCAAAAAACATGCGACCATGTTCCGGCTGTTCCAACAACTGACAAAAAATCTGCTGACTGTCGATAACGCGGGAATTCTGAATTTTAAATATGAATTATAGCATTTAATAAAGTCCCTGGGCCTCTTGGTTATTGAGAAGAAGTTGTTTAAATGAAAAAAATTGACGCCGGACGGACGCTGCACCACGGCATAAGCTCACTTGCCCTTCAGGGCAGGTGAGCTAAAATTGAAAAAAGTAAAAGGAATGTAAATATAAGCATTGAACTGTTTTTGTATGGTATTTATGATCTATTTGAATGCCAGAGCTTTGCAAGCAAACAAATCATAATGTTTTATGTTGTTTGCTTGCAAAGCTCTGGCATTCAAATAGATCATAAATACCATACAAAAACAGTTCAATGCTTAAGTATACAATTATATTGGTGTCTTAGCTCATCAACATCTTATTAAAAATTGTGACTGTAAAATCATGATCATCTATTGATGATTTTACAGTCACAATTTTTATCAACCTTGTTAGTAATTAATTGACAGTGAAATTTTCTGTGAAAAATACATTGAATGTATTATTCTTTCATATAACTTGACACTTGTCTTGAGGAATTTGTTTTTACCATAAACTTATCAAAAAATGTTAAAATTCACCTGTCATAATAAGGTTCAAGAACAGATCTACAGCCAACATTCACCTGTAAATAACCAGTCTCAGAGTCTATATTCACCTGCTTTCTAGGCTCAGAAATAAAGCAAAACTCACCTGCTAAGCCAAGGAAATAGAATGCTTTCACTGGGAGAAGTTGCTTATTCATCTTATACCACATAGCCTTTGGTTTCTTCCCTTCCATAATTAAAGTCTGTCACAAATTCTTGGAAAATAGTGGTATGAGATTTCAAATCTTCGGACCAGCTGGTGAGCTAAAAATGAAAAGGACAGGGGAATCATACAGCAGGATTAAGATAATTTACAGGAATTGTCAAATACCAGCTGCCTTTTACAATTTCATCATCTTCAATGCAAGGTTCTATCGATTAAGGAAAAAAGTGATATGAGCTGGCATGGCTGGGGTTGGAGAAATATTAATCCAATTAATTAGAAACCATTTCGTCGGAAAATGATATAGATGTTCTTGTAGACAAGGGCTTTAGTTTTTTGTCTTACATGCAACAAGTAGTATATGTCTAATAGCATTTTTGGGATAATTAGAAGAATATATGTTTATTTGGATTAAGTTGCATTTAAACATTTATTTAAAGCACTCAATCGTTCACACTTTGACTATACGGCAAGTGTAAGGAATCTGTAGAAAGTAAAAGACATTAAAATGATTGAAAGAGTTCAACGAAGGGCTCCAAAGATAATTCCTGATTAAATGATTTAAAATACGTACAATGAACACCTGAAAAGACTTGGAATTCCAAATGAATGCTTGTATGTCGAAGACTAAGAGGCAACATGATTAATCACCGATCGCGAGAACTGGAGGACATTCAGGGAAGTTAAAGTATTACAAGCAAGACATCTGTAGTGTAAATACTCTTTTGGTGTTTGGTCTGTCGACATCTGGAATAGTCTTCCTGAGAGTACAGTTAGGGAATTTGAAACTGAGTTGGACACTTATTGTGAAAATTTTGAACTCAAATTTAATGACTTGGCTTGATCCTGTTAGCAGATCAGAAACAAATAATATGTATACATAAATTGTAATATTATTTTGATGGTCATTCTTGTGCATACACTTGGTAGCAAATCACCCTAGCTTACTACAGGATCAATATCAATACCCTAGGATTTGTGTTATTGAGAAATGGGTCTTTTAATGATTTTAACATAATTGATTCCAGTGACCTTGAACATAGGTCAAGGTCATCAATATTATCAAACTTAATAGCCCGTTGTTTGAGCATGATATCTACCAAATATCATGGCCTTGAATCACTTTGAGCCAAGATTTTTGAAGCTTTTTCATAAAATTACACATTCAAACTTTGACCCTACTGAAAAACCAGAAGTTGAAGAAAATCAATTTTTACTTAAAGGACCATAACCGTAATACCGCAAAGAAAATATTCAAACTTTTGCTCACAACACATTGATTACATTAACTCGAAAATGAAACATCAAAAACAAAAACATACGTGTTATTAACTTTTTCAATCCCAAATCCTTCTGATGATCATGACAACATGTAAATGTACTATATATGTACAGGTACACAGTTTACAAAATTTGTCTGCCTTCCCCAAAGAACGCTTCTGACCAAATTTGGTCCAAATCCATTCAGTACTTCATGAGTAGTAGAAAAGAGCTAGAAGAATGGATGGACAAGTAAAGTACTGATGCCACACAATGGCATAATCTCACAGGTCCTTTGGACCAGGTGAGCTAAAAATAATCACTGTAAATGACCTTCACACACCCAAACTGCACAAGCCAATCAACTAACCTTACAATAAAAAAAAAGAAAATGAAATTATCCTTTATTTATCGTGGTAAATGGTAACAAGCAACATAAGCTCTGTACAACGCCGCTGAGGGAACAAATATTGTTTTGAATGCTGGAGGAAAACCCACGGGGAAAACAAAGATGCCATCGGTGGGGAAACAACGAACGCAACTGACATCATTCCCTGTCGCCAGCGCATTAGCGATCACGGCTACCGAGGCACCCAATCTATCAGAGTTACTTCCCTTTCGATTAACTGCCAGTACAGAACGATGTAAAGCGATAGCTTGACAGACAGCTGATGGGGGTCGAGAATTATAACCGCAGTCATAATCATCATTTTTTATGACTGCAACTATACTACCATAAGATCATATGAAGTCTACAGTATTGTACAAGTGTTTACAGAATCAACAAGGACATCCAGATTGATATTAATTTGCGAACACAATTATTTGAAATCAACATATCCCCACACAAGGACCCAATTAAAAACTAACGCAAGCACACTCACTGGTCTAAATCATGTAACACTCGGAAATACAGCTTCACACAAGTACTATGTACTTAAAAACTGGGACAGCCTATCACAGCAGAGACCTAAAAAAAGGTTAGGCACAACCTTGCATATGAGAAATATATATAGTTGTGCATTTGACTAACAGTTACTACTTTGAGTAATAATATAACATGGTTCACGTTGAAGCTATCCCCATAGCCTTTTGAAGCATAGAAAATTCATAGGGACCCCATTTTATATGAAAAGGACCCATTTATGAAATGCCCTGTACAAACCCCGATATAATTATAAGTTACTCAAATGCAGGATCAATAAAATCTGTCATCCCTTTAGGGGTGCACGTGAGATAGGGGGATCTCAACCCTCGGGGGGAGATTGTTAAATACTTATTTTAATTTCTTTTGTATGCATGTGTATGACCCCGTAAAAGTAGTTCCAATCAGGTCATAGTGACGTTCGGTAACTTCACCCTATCAAGAACAAGAGCATGTGTAGGTTACATTGTCTTTTCCCTAGGGCGAGATAAGGAAATAGGCTATCACCCCGATAAAACTGCAGATATCCCAGTCTAGGGTATAGCCTACGAGAAAACATAAAGTTCTTCTATGTAAACAAAAAGAGGGTGTCATCTGCTAAACATGACCCAATTACCAATGTGACACTGTATGTTTGCACAAGAACTGTTAAATTTCTGTTATATAAAAAGCCTTTGTGCTAAAATGAAAATTTATATCACCGACTCCATTGACAGCATTTAGGGCCTAGTGCAAAAGTCTTAGCGGAGCATGAATATTTAGCCACCTTATAATCAGTAGAAGTGAACAAGTTTGTGACTTTCACAAAATAGCAGACAACTGAATAATCCCTTTTTTGTGTAAAAAATATGACGCCTTGTTTTGTGAAGGTCTCATTGTCACTGTAACTTCAAGTAGCAATGCTCAACCATTTTTTTCCTTAATATGTGTTTATATAAACTGTATCTTATTTTGTTTATCTATGTTTTCTCATTACAAAACAGAAAACAGATTGGAAATCAGTTGAAAAACAAATTTTCTATGCGATTTTTAAAACACAAAAATCCACTGTCCTAAAATGGCATTTTTTTCAAATATACAAAAAATGCGTACTCCAAGCATCTTGATAAGTTGAATATGATTTTGTTTGTATAAATGGTGTAAGAATTGGCCAATTGTAATATTCAAACTAAAAACAGAACATTCTTCTATTTTTATGTAAGACATTTTAGGTAAAATGTTCCATTATGACCATTCTAAGTGGAAGTTACTCCCCTTCTTAAATTTTTAACAAGTGAAACTGAAAGTATATAGATTCAAATATCTTAACGAGGTAGTAATAACACCTCAGTGTAGCTATAACACGATTTAATTAAATGTTTTATACATAAACAAATGATAGTAATGTTGGTATGTGATAAACTGCTGTCGACACAAAAAATAAGTCTGTAAATGCGTACATTCAAAACTAGGTCAAGTTGACTTCGATATGACGTCGAGTCTTCGTCAATGAAATGGTGTGTTCATCTGTTATTGTAAACGTTTCATTTGTTTAATATTGATGCTTAAATTGATTTGATTGTTTGCTGTGTAATTCAAACTAATGGATTCGGATCATTCCATACAAAACTAGACAGAAAATGTGTATGGTGTACCGCTGTGATCAGGGTCTCTCGGCGCTACTTTCGACCGCCATCTTTGATTTTACGATGTTTTTCAGTGACCCCCGTCTCGAATAAATGACATTTTCATGTGTTTCCCGGGATTGTCATGCATATTATTATATACCCAAAAAAATCAGAAATGCCTAAGTAATACAGCAAGTATGGTCAAGCCGTTTGACTCGGCCGGAATCACGGTAATATTCATAATTCAGTTTTTCAAAAAATAGGCATTCCTTACCCTTTTGGCAATTTTAACATACGAAACATAGTTAAATCAACAGGATTCCTTATGGATATTTTTAGGTAATTTATGCGTTTGTACAGAATGATAAAGACAGTTAAATCCTCCGGATACTAAACCCTATAATTGGGGTACGTGTTTTAAAGCGTTTCTAAGATATTGATACGAGTTACCTGCCCTTTGCTTGAGCATTAAGTTGTAAGCTAGCATAACGTTAATATGATGAAAACATAAAATCATCTTCAAATCAAACACAACTTCTAGAAAGATCACCAACTGAACATGATACATGAGCATGAGACGTGCAAACAAACTTACATGAAATGGGTCACAGAGGAAGCATGTCCAACCACTCGGCAGCACGCGTACGGTTCTACAGCAGATAAATATATCCAGCGTGTAGGCCTACTTTGCAGAGTACCGTGAGAGTTGCAAGCGCGCATGTGCAATGAAAATTGTTATTTCCGCCGTGAGGTTACAAGTTGGTCTCTGATGATGATAATAAAATGTGTCAGCATTCGAAAACACTATAATGAAGATCTCGAAATCACATAATTATAACAAGTATGTCGTGAAACCCGCTAATACTACGCTAACATCTGTAAAACGTTGTCAGTTGTGAGCGGCGTATTTGTTACACCACATGTCCTAGCCTCGTCTGTCCATCCATTGACAGACGAGGCTAGGACCTGTGCATCACAGGTACTTGTGGACATGATTATGATGTTTTTAATTTAAATGTTACATTATAGACGAGTAAAGTATTGTATTACAATCGCATGCTTAATTTGCAAAAAAAAATATATTGTACCTTGGCCGTAAGCAAGTAAAAGATCGAAAATCTAGGTTAACGCCACCGCCTACCCTCTCGAGGAAATCCCTGTTCTCCCTGAAATGTGCATTGTTTTACTGCTACAAGCCTACGTGCCATCGATTCAGAAATTAAAGATAATAATCATGTCCACAAGTACCTTACTCCTATAACATAAAGAGGCCGCTGGTCGGTCGGATATGATTTTGCCGACTGCGAAAATTTCATCGTCAGCATCGGGAAAACCAGCTATGACCTCTAACATTGTTGGAGTTACACGGCGCCTGTCAAAAGTATCTCGCTGTTTAAAACCTCTAACATTGTTGGAGTTACACGGCGCCTGTCAAAAGTATCTCGCTGTTTAAAACCTCTAACATTGTTGGAGTAACAAGTACCTGTGATTAAGTCACTTGCTTCGCTATGTAGCTGGCAGCAGTGACAAATGAAATATGCATTATAACTTTTTCTTTGTGCTGAATAAAATATGAAAAGTACTATAATCATTTGTCTTGGTTTAATTTATTTGGATTATGAACATTGTTAAAAGCACTAAGACATAGTTGTTCAGTCTTCCAGTAAAAGAAAATAAAACAACATAAATGCTCATGTATTATATTCAATATGTTTATTTCATTAATGGAATGATATCAAAGTTTTAAATTTGAATTTAAACTTTTACCAAATATAGGTCTGAACAACTATGTCTTTAGTGATCATCATGGGAAATGAAAAAAATGATATGATATAAAATGATATTTTCAACATACAATTAGTATGGTATGTTTAACCCATGTGACTGCTGAATGTTTCTGTATTGACAACAAGAGTACTGCGCAGAAGAACATTACATAACTATTTGTTTTGTATTTCACTTTTAAAGACCCATTATGAGGACTCACGCTCGTCTGCGGAAGTAAATATGCATGTATATGACTACCGAGAAAGGATACTTGCTTTCAATGAAAAGAACTGGTATTCCTGTTTTGGCACAGGGGCTTGGCACGTTCCTGTGACTCAGAATGAAAACATTTAACCCTGTGGTCCGATCCCTAGATTACCTGTCAATAAGTAATCCAGGAATCGAACCTTAGGGTTATTTTTTTCATTCTGTGTAACAGGAACGTGCCAAGCCCCTGTTTCTTTCGGGTACAAGCCATTGTCCAACGTTCAAGGTCATCGCACGCGCAGGGTGTAGGCGCGGACAATAATTGTCAGATAACGAAAAATAGCCTCTCCCGAGTATGACCCGTCCCACAACTACATATCCTTGACAGAAGGATAGGACATGTAGTCATGGGACGGGTCATACTCCAGAGAGGCTAATTCTTTTTATCTGACAATAATTTGTTTGTGACGTACGTAGGTCCGTGCCTACCCCCTGTGGTCGCACACACGTGTTTTCGCAAACATAAAATCACTTAGTATTTTATCAGACAGTCATTCACATAATAGCTAACTACTATGACGTGACAGTGTTAGCCCGAGTTTCCTCTGGCCCTGTCACCATGTCTGGTGTAGGGCCCCTACACCAGATATGGTGACAGGGCCAGAGAAAACTCGGGCTATGACAGTGTATGGAACGTGATAAAATATTGTAACGTGGTCGGGTCTACCGGTCTGATAGACTTCAACTCCTTTCAATAATGTGTTCAAGGGTATTCAAAAGGTCCTGGTTAACGGACCACAACTCTTGGTACCAGAATTCAACTCCTGGTTAGCGGAGTTAATCTTCTGCCTCTGGTAGTCAAGGCTCTTACCGATTCTTATATTATTGCACCACTCAGTGACAGTTACAACAAAGGCCAGAATAAACAGTTCAATAAAGTATTTATTAACATACAGATAATTATATGCTGACTGTAAACACCACAGACCAACGTGAATGATAGTAATAAATTGATACAATGAATTATCGTTCACCCAATGAATAGTCTCCCAAACTCACTTCTATAGATATGTCACCTTACTCAGATTAAATATATTTCAGTATAAACTTGAATTCACTTATGTAACACATTCAATAATACCGCTTTACACTTGTAAAAGCACTAAGTCACTACGATAGTAAATGTAAACAGACGTGCGTAAAATTGACCTAGATAATGTAAATGACGTAAATCAGGGGAATCCCTGTTAAATATAGTTCTACCTTACATGACAGACGATAGGAATTGTTCCCTAGGAAAAATAGAGAGTGAGTCACGCTCGAACCTGGTTAGCGGTTCTGAACCTTAAATAAACCTACCGATCTCTCTGGCTGCTGAGACGTGACTGATGTTTTTAGTCTAGAAGTCCCGAAATCGGGATAGTGTCCCGCGAATAAATTCACGTGTCGGGACAATTATTTGATTGGTTAATCATATAAATGACGACTTCCGGCCGCAGACATGCGCACAAGCAACGCACCGGAGAACAGCATGTTGACAACAATCTACATCGAGATAAATTACAGAAAACTATGAACTGTGCCGATAAATGGCGAATTATAAAGGTAACATAGGTAGGGATAGATAGCATATGATCTAATAGATAAGGGAATAACGCAGATTCCCGCTGACAATTATTCTTCAAAGTAGAATGATGATAATTTCCCTCTCGTACAACACTCGGCATGTTCACCACAAGCAGACAACTTTCTTCAAATACTCTCTGATTCCATACGATATGTTAAACGCTAACAACGATCTTTCTCACACACATACCTAGCAATTTTGTGAACCGGGGAACGTTACAATACCCCCAACGCACTTAAATGTCCGCCCCGGACATAACACTTTATAATTTAAATACAATGCGGTAATTATAACCTCCATTTGAACAAACATAAATCATACAGTTTAAATAACAAAGCTTTTAGCTGAACTATAGATAACTAATATTAACTTTGACTAGTAATAACATCTTCACTTCTATAATGATACAGGTATAAGTACCTGAATACTTATCATCACTTGATCATAGCGCACAATTATAAATATATACATGTAACAAGTGTACTAACACATTATTTCTACATAAGTATTGAATAAGTTGAATATACAAGTTATTTACATAAATATTTACATATGTACACTACTGGTAGCACAGGCTCTTAACACTCAACTTTCATCCACCCCAATCTCTTACATTCCACTACATACTGTAGATACATGCATCTAATCAATAACAACTATATATATACAATTCCTACTTCAACCCTAAAATTCTCAATATTTCCTGATCCTAGTCTCTCTCTTTCTCACCAAATACACACGTCCTAGTCTTTCAACACATATACATACCTACACTCATACCTCACTCTGTCTGGGTGGAACACTCTCTCGTTCTCTTACACTCAGGATCCCGCGTCCAGTAGTCTATAAGCCGGTATGTTGTCCCATCAGGTAGGGTGGCAACTTCCTCTCTTCTCACACTGAGGTATCCCAACGGGACGAAATGTCTTCTCAGCTGTCCCTTCCTCCTGGCGGCCATACGGGTTCTCCTCATTAGTTGGGCTGTGTTCCCCTGTAAAATGGTGCTAGGCGCTCCCAGGAAGAAGAAACGCGGATCCTCTGCTAAATTATCCAGAGTCTCCGTTGGAATGCCCTCCGTTCTCGTGATGGTCTCTGTGATTCCTCCCGTACTTGCAGCTGTTGTCTCGGTTATCCTCGGCTGTAATGGTGACTTACTCCTCTCGCAGGTTGCTTCCGACAAGGGTGGCGGGGTCATCTCCTTTGATAGGCTGGCTGATTCCGGCATGGTGGGTAATCCAGATGGCAGGGATGTCTCCTCCACACTTGCCTTCTTGTCTGGGGTCTCCTTTCTTGCACTGTCCTGATCCACACTGTTGTAATGGGTCCACCCCATGGCCTCTGCGAGGGTCTCATGTAGCTCCACCTCCTCACCAAGGGTAACCTGTGGAGATCCCTCCCACTCTGACATCAGAGGTGAAATTTGCGGGGAGTTACTTTGTTGTAGAAGGCGCTGTTGGGGTGGGGTGTGCTCAGTCTTCACGGGTGGTGGAAATTGCACCGTTGACTTTAAAATAGGTCTGGGACTAGGTCTATTCTGTCTCTCCCGCTGATGGATCCTCATGTGGTCCCTCATGCGATGGCGCCGCGCCTGAGTGGTA
The DNA here is from genome assembly GCF_902652985.1 of Pecten maximus. NCBI lineage: Eukaryota > Metazoa > Mollusca > Bivalvia > Pectinida > Pectinidae > Pecten > Pecten maximus. Next base: position 29,702,738 of record NC_047020.1, on the reverse strand, counting down.
GTATAACTGCACTCGGTACATCTGATTCTGGGACCATGATCATTTCTACGATGGTGGTTTAGTTTCTGCTGGGTATGAAATCTTCTCCCACACTCCTCGCACTGATACAGGACATTTTCGCAGGCGTACTCATGTTGATTGTACCGGAACATTATGTCTCTGCAACATATATGAAATTCATCTTTACCTAACCGTACTCTTTGGTTATCATGCACTATGGTCCTAATGGTGTTTACGGTCTCAATACTCTGTCTGATCCTGACACAAACCATCTTTTCGTTTCCCCCCGGTAGGGTTTTAATCTTCTAATGTTTACAACTCTGGTTTTGGCTTGAGGTCCCTTTCTTATGCAGTACACCACGTCCGATAACTTCTTCGTTATAGTATAAGGTCCCTCCCATGGTCTGGCTAGTTTTCTGGTTCCCCCATACTGTTTGTTTTCATACACCCATACTACATCTCCCTCTACATATGTCTTATCTGAGGACTTGAGGTCGTAATATTGTTTTTGTCTGTCACTCGTCACCCTCATCTTGTCTCGCGCATGGTCGTGAACCTTCCACATGCGGTTCAACATATCTTCAACATATGCCGTAGTAGTTGGTTGCTGGTCGGTACTATCATGTGGTGGTCTCCCATACAACAAATCGACAGGAAGCTCTACCTCTCGTCCTAACATCATCATGGCTGGACTTTCCCCAGTACTTTCCTGTACAGACGATCGATATGCATACATCACTAATGGAAGTAGTTCTTCCCAATCCTTTTGACCTCTACTGATAACTTTACTCAACATGTCTTCTATAGTTCTGTTTAGACGTTCGACTAGGCCATCCCCCTGGGGGTGGTAAGGTGTGGTTCTGGTCTTCTCCATTCCGAGCTTTTGACATAGTTCCCTAAACAGATTGGATTCAAACTGTCGGCCTTGGTCTGAGTGTATTTGACGTGGGACTCCAAATCTGGATATGAACTCCTTTACCAATACATTTGCCACGGTCGAGGCCTCTTGGTTTGGTAACGGGTATGCTTCCGCCCAACGGGTGAAGTAGTCAGTCACAACTAATACGTAGCGATTTCCTTTTGGAGATTCCGGGAAGTTGACCATGATATCTAAGGCTATTCTCTCCATTGGTGCCCCTACCCTGTACTGGTTCATTTTTCCACGGCTGCTCCTTCTGGGTTGTTTACGAGCTTGACATTCTGTACAACTATCAATATACCGCCGTATCATCTGAGTTATGCCAGCCCAGTAAAATCGGTCCCTAACACGGGCAAGTGTCTTGGTTAGGCCTAGGTGTCCTGCTCCAACTCCCTTGTGGAGACTCTGCATCACCTCTCGAATCCATACTTTAGGTACTATAGCCTGCCAAACTTCCTCTCCTGTGCCTTCTGTTACCCAAATTCTATACAGTATTCCTTCCCTTAACTCTATCCGGTTCCATTGAGACCAATAACACTTGACTTCTCTTGCCATTGAGGATACTTCCTGCCATGTTGGACGTTTTCCACTCCTTTTCCACTCCCACATGTGCTTAAGAGCTGGGTCAGTTTTCTGTCTTTCCACCCACTCTTGTGCGGTATGACCTTGAAACCAATCCACGGGTTGGACCACGCTCATTTTCCTTATGTTGATTCCCCCTTCCTCATATGGTTTCGCATCTTTGTCTTCTTCCCCCATATTTGATTCATCCTCAGGTAACTTCTTACAGAATCTACAGTTCCCACAGGTTCTCCGTGACAATCCATCAGCATTAGCGTGTACCCTCCCAGGTCTGTGTTGGATTTGATAGTTATAGGTGTCTAATACCTCCAGCCACCTAGCTAATTGTCCTTCTGGGTTCTTGAACCTCCTTATCCAATTTAGTGCCCCATGGTCAGTACGTACCAGGAACTCTGCCCCATACAGGTAGTGATGGAAGTGTTTGACCGAGTCAACCACCGCTAACAGCTCTCTCCTGGTCACGCAATATTGCCTTTCTGTTCTCGACAAGGTACGGCTGAAATAACATATAGGATGTTCACCATCTTCCTGTATCTGCGATAACACTCCTCCAATACCAAATCCACTAGCATCTGTGTCTAACACGTACGACTTCTCCGCATTTGGGTATACAAGAACAGGGGAGGTAACAAGTGCCCTCTTTAGTTGTGTAAATGCGTGGTGACATTCCTCCGTCCATTCAAATTTGACCTCTTTCTCGGTAAGCCTATTCAATGGCTTGGCTATAGAAGCAAATCCCTTGATAAATTTTCGGTAATAGCTGACGGTTCCCAGGAAGCTACGTACTTCCTTGACACATTTTGGTTTTGGCCAGGTATCAACCATTTCAGTCTTTGCAGGATCTGGTGAGATTCCTTCCTCCTTGACCATGTGACCTAGAAACTTTACTTCCTTTTGAAACAAATTACATTTCCTAGGTGAAATTTTCAAGCCAGCTTGTTCAATCTTTTCCAGTATCGTATCAAGTCGCTCCAAATGTTGTTCGAAGGTGTCTGCAAATATTATGATGTCATCAACATATATCAAACATGAGTGCCATTGTTCCTTCCGAAGTATACACTCCATTAGACGTTCAAACGTGGCCGCCGCATTACAGAGTCCAAATGGCATGGATTGAAATTCGTACAACCCGCTGGTAGTTACGAACGCAGTCTTTTCCCGATCTAAAGGATCAACTTCCACCTGCCAATAGCCACTCTGTAAGTCTAGTACAGAGAACCAACTGGAACCTCTAAGTGTGTCTAACGAATCGTCTATCCGTGGTAAGGGATAGGAGTCCTTTACGGTTATTTCATTTAACTTCCGATAATCGACGCAGAACCGCCACGAGTCATCTGCCTTTTTGACCAATACGATTCCACTAGCCCATGGTGACTTTGATGGTGTGATCACGCCGGCTTTCAACATCCTCTGTATCTCTTCTTCAGCATCTGCTCTCTTGGCTAGAGGTATTCTTCTTGGAGCTTGTTTGATAGGTGGAGCATCCCCTGTCTTTATCTTGTGCTTTACTATTCCTGTCTTGCCTAAGTCATCTTTATTCTTCGCAAACACCTTACTGTGGCTCTTCAGTAGTCTAGCAACACCTTTCAGTTGCTCCTCATTCAGGGTTGACTTACAGCCTCTCATCACTGGTTCTACGTGAGCAGGAATATCATTGGTATCATGTTCATCTTCCCCCCTTTGCTGCTTTATATTCCTTATTTTATCCTCTGGTAATGACGTCTCCCCATCATTAAAGATCTCTACCTGTTCTGGTCGAATGGTTTCACACCTGGCTGTCATTGCCCTTTTAGGTATAACTTGGGATTCATTGGTCATGTTCATCACCCGTACCGGGATAATGGTTTTCGAAGTATCAAAGATACATCTACCTACTAATATTCCTTTGCCTATCAAAAATCTACTACCATTCTCTATTATTGCGTCCTTCTCGATTGGGAAATCCCCAACTATCTCTGCAGGAACTATAGCCTCAGCTGCAGCTGGTATCACCACTTTCTCTGCCATTCTTATTCGAAATACTGTGTTGGACCTCTGGCTCTCCAGGTGACAGGGTACCTCCCGTCCTTTAAAGATGACGGCTCCTTTGCCAATCTTTATCTCGCTATTCTGCTTCTTCAGGAAGTCATACCCCAATACTACTGGTACCTCTATGTCTGCCACTATCATTTTACATGGCAGTAGGTCGCCTTCAATCCTCAGTGGAAAAGTTGCCATCCCCATAGGAGTTACAAGCTCTCCATCTGCCATTCTTAATTTTCCGCAGTCTTTTTCCAATACTGGCCTTATGGTCTCTGGCAGACTCCTATATACTCGACTATGTAGCACGGATATTGTGGCCCCTGTGTCTATAAGACAGTCAACTGATTTCTTATAAAGTTTTGCCCATACAAACAACCCATCTTGACTAGTCCCTTTTCCAGTTATTTCAAATATATTGTTGGGTCCCCTGACGCCCTCATTCCCCTCGGCTGAGACATGACCCTCTGACTCAGCCACTACTGGTTTAAAGGAAATGTCTTTGTCTCTCTGTTTCTGTCATTTGATTGTTCTTGACCTTGGTAGTTTTGACCTTGACCTTGGTAAGTCTGACTTTGGCTGTAACCTTGACCTTGACTATGGTAACCTTGACCTTGACTGTATCCTCGACCTTGACTATGGTAGCCTTGGTCTTGACTGTATCCTTGACCTCGTGTTCTGAAGTCTTCTCCCTGATTAAAAGTACTTCTACAATCCCTAGCAAAATGTCCCTTTCTCTGGCAGTTAAAACAGGTTTTGTTCCCTCTACAGTCTACTGCTCTGTGTCCCGGCTTCTTGCACAGGTAGCAGGTCTTGTCGCCTTGGTTTTGGATATTCTTCTGCTGCTTGCCTCCACTCTGGCCTTTCTTCTCTATAACTTCTACCCTTCTCAGTAGGTTTTCCATCTGTTCTCCATTCTCTCTTGGTGAAGTTGGTCTCTGTGTTACCTCAGGAAGGGTTTCCTCATCCTCCACCATGGTACATTGTCTGAGATTCACCTTTTCCACTCGCCCTTTATTACGTCCCATCTTGAAAGCCTCATATTTAAGTGCCAGGTTCAGCGCTTCATCAATGTTCTCTCCACTGCCTTGACATATGGCCCATTCCATCTCTTGATCATTCAATGCATTACGAAAGTATTTATACCCTAAATTATCCCTGATCTCGGCTGGTGCAGTCGGGTATCCTAATCTGACTAACCGCTTGATCTCTTGTGCTAAGGTTACCAAGGGTTCTTTGATTTTTCGTATCCTCGCCTCAACCTGTGCTCTGTACATCTCACTCTGGTTCTTGGGCTCAAACTTGGCTGTGAGTACTGGTACGAGCAGGTCAAAATCAGTTAAGTGTTCTTCCTTTAGGTCCCCTAATATACTACGAGCGGGTCCTGTCATACATGAAGCGAGCCTCAATGCCTTCGCATCAGTTGACCACCTGTTGATCTTTGACACCAGGTTGAAATGTGCCAGGTATTCTGTCCAACTGGTCTTACCGTCATAGATATCTGGTTTGGCAAATGTTGGCTTAGCCTCTGCTGTCCTGCCTGTGTTATGTCCTCTATATCTTACAGGATTTTGCAATTGTGGGTCATCTCCTCGAGGAGCCATACTCACTTCCCTTCCAGGTTCCTCAGTTTGATAATCCCAATCGGTTTCTGATTCCTGATAGTGGTACCTCATGTTTCCCATCTGCCTATTACCTGACTGGTTAACCTGTGCATAACTATCAAACTCTGGTCTCGAGCTGTATCCATGACATTGATTATCATTCTGATCTGCCTGGTTTGAGTAATTCCTCCTCTCATGGTTTTCTACAGGTTCCCCTAGACAGTGTTCCTTACTATTAGATGCCTGACTCGCCTCATGGTTCCTGAGGTTCTCTCCCTCTTGGTTTTCTGGTCGCTCTGCCTGCTGGTTTACTGGAGGTCTTAGATTTTGTGTGTTGTCAACCTCTGGCACCTTTGTAAGTAACTGTAGGTACATGTTCTCAAATTTGTCTTGCCTGTTTGTCATGGTCTCTAATTTCTCTAATAATAAGGACATGGCATCGTTTTGATTCTCGATTACCTTAGCAAAGGTCTCTTCTGTTATCATAACTTTCTCACCCACTGGGCCTGGTCTACCCTCGTCCTCGTAGTCTGATTGACTTTCTATACCCTGAATGTCTGGTATACTCTCCTCTGATTCATTCCTATATCTTACAGGTTTTCTCCTAACCCTTTTATCTTCTCTAACTTCACTAACTTCCCCCTCACTATTTCCCATATTATCTACATTTGCTAAGTTATCTTTTGGTTTCTGTCCTAAATCATCCCTACTGTCTCTATTTTTCCTACGGTCTACCTCAGCCTTCCTCTTTTTAGAACTCTTAGTCATTTTTACTCAATTTTTTTTTTAAATAAACTGAAAATATTCTGGCAAAACTATCACTGAGTGGATTTACAAAAATCTAACTGGTTTTCTCCTGGATCTGCCACCGCTGCCACCAATTTTAACGTGGTCGGGTCTACCGGTCTGATAGACTTCAACTCCTTTCAATAATGTGTTCAAGGGTATTCAAAAGGTCCTGGTTAACGGACCACAACTCTTGGTACCAGAATTCAACTCCTGGTTAGCGGAGTTAATCTTCTGCCTCTGGTAGTCAAGGCTCTTACCGATTCTTATATTATTGCACCACTCAGTGACAGTTACAACAAAGGCCAGAATAAACAGTTCAATAAAGTATTTATTAACATACAGATAATTATATGCTGACTGTAAACACCACAGACCAACGTGAATGATAGTAATAAATTGATACAATGAATTATCGTTCACCCAATGAATAGTCTCCCAAACTCACTTCTATAGATATGTCACCTTACTCAGATTAAATATATTTCAGTATAAACTTGAATTCACTTATGTAACACATTCAATAATACCGCTTTACACTTGTAAAAGCACTAAGTCACTACGATAGTAAATGTAAACAGACGTGCGTAAAATTGACCTAGATAATGTAAATGACGTAAATCAGGGGAATCCCTGTTAAATATAGTTCTACCTTACATGACAGACGATAGGAATTGTTCCCTAGGAAAAATAGAGAGTGAGTCACGCTCGAACCTGGTTAGCGGTTCTGAACCTTAAATAAACCTACCGATCTCTCTGGCTGCTGAGACGTGACTGATGTTTTTAGTCTAGAAGTCCCGAAATCGGGATAGTGTCCCGCGAATAAATTCACGTGTCGGGACAATTATTTGATTGGTTAATCATATAAATGACGACTTCCGGCCGCAGACATGCGCACAAGCAACGCACCGGAGAACAGCATGTTGACAACAATCTACATCGAGATAAATTACAGAAAACTATGAACTGTGCCGATAAATGGCGAATTATAAAGGTAACATAGGTAGGGATAGATAGCATATGATCTAATAGATAAGGGAATAACGCAGATTCCCGCTGACAATTATTCTTCAAAGTAGAATGATGATAATTTCCCTCTCGTACAACACTCGGCATGTTCACCACAAGCAGACAACTTTCTTCAAATACTCTCTGATTCCATACGATATGTTAAACGCTAACAACGATCTTTCTCACACACATACCTAGCAATTTTGTGAACCGGGGAACGTTACAATATTATATCAATAAATAACAGTCATACGAAGATTGTACCCTGAGGAACTCTGGACAGGCCATGTTAAGAGGAATGTTCTCCGTCAACAAAGTTCTATTTTTGTACCACGTGTCGCGCAGATGCTACGTATCATATATGGTACTCTTCTAAATCATTCACTGAGTGTCGGGTGGTAGTGTTCCAATCATTCATGGAGTGTCCGGTGGTAGTGTTCCAATCATTCATGGAGTGTCGGTGGTAGTGTTCCAATCATTCACTGAGTGTCCGGTGGTAGTGTTCCAATCATTCACTGAGTGTCGGGTGGTAGTGTTCCAATCATTCACTGAGTGTCCGGTGGTAGTGTTCCAATCATTCATGGAGTGTCCGGTGGTAGTGTTCCAATCATTCACTGAGTGTCGGGTGGTAGTGTTCCAATCATTCACTGAGTGACGGGTGGTAGTGTTCCAATTATTCACTGAGTGTCGGGTGGTAGTGTTCCAATCATTCATGGAGTGTCGGGTGGTAGTGTTCCAATCATTCATTGAGTGTCGGTGGTAGTGTTCCAATCATTCATTGAGTGTCCGGTGGTAGTGTTCCAATCATTCACTGAGTGTCGGGTGGTAGTGTTCCAATCATTCATGGAGTGTCGGGTGGTAGTGTTCCAATCATTCACTGAGTGTCGGGTGGTAGGGTTCCAATCATTCACTGAGTGTCCGGTGGTAGTGTTCCAATTATTCATTGAGTGTCGGTGGTAGTGTTCCAATCGTTCACTGAGTGTCGGGTGGTAGTGTTCCAATCATTCACTGAGTGTCGGTGGTAGTGTTCCAATCATTCACTGAGTGTCGGTGGTAGTGTTCCAATCATTCACTGAGTGTCGGGTGGTAGTGTTCCAATCATTCACTGAGTGTCCGGTGGTAATGTTCCAATTATTCACTGAGTGTCGGTGGTAGTGTTCCAATCATTCACTGAGTGTCGGGTGGTAGTGTTCCAATCATTCACTGAGTGACGGGTGGTAGTGTTCCAATCATTAATTGAGTGTCGGTGGTAGTGTTCCAATCATTCACTAAGTGTCCGGTGGTAGTGTTCCAATAATTCATGGAGTGTCGATGGTAGTGTTCCAATCATTCACTGAGTGTCGGGTGGTAGTGTTCCAATCATTCACTGAGTGTCGGTGGTAGTGTTCCAATCATTCATGGAGTGTCCGGTGGTATAGTGTTCCAATTATTCACTGAGTGTCGGTGGTAGTGTTCCAATCATTCATGGAGTGTCCGGTGGTAGTGTTCCAATCATTCACTGAGTGTCGGGTGGTAGTGTTCCAATCATTCATTGAGTGTCCGGTGGTAGTGTTCCAATCATTCACTGAGTGTCGGGTGGTAGTGTTCCAATCATTCACTGAGTGTCGGGTGGTAGTGTTCCAATCATTCACTGAGTGTCGGTGGTAGTGTTCCAATCATTCATGGTGTGTCCGGTGGTAGTGTTCCAATCATTCACTGAGTGTCGGGTGGTAGTGTTCCAATCATTCACTGAGTGTCGGGTGGTAGTGTTCCAATCATTCACTGAGTGTCGGTGGTAGTGTTCCAATCATTCATGGTGTGTCCGGTGGTAGTGTTCCAATCATTCACTGAGTGTCGGTGGTAGTGTTCCAATCATTCACTGAGTGTCGGTGGTAGTGTTCCAATCATTCACTGAGTACCCGGTGGTAGTGTTCCAATCATTCACTGAGTGTCCGGTGGTAAGTGTTCCAATCATTCATGATGTGTCCGGTGGTAGTGTTCCAATCATTCATGGAGTGTCGGGTGGTAGTGTTCCAATCATTCATTGAGTGTCGGGTGGTAGTGTTCCAATCATTCACTGAGTGTCCGGTGGTAGTGTTCCAATCATTCACTGAGTGTCCGGTGGTAGTGTTCCAATCATTCATTGAGTGTCCGGTGGTAGTGTTCCAATCATTCACTGAGTGTCCGGTGGTAGTGTTCCAATTATTCACTGAGTGTTCGGGTGGTAGTGTTCCAATCATTCATTGAGTGTCGGGTGGTAGTGTTCCAATCATTCATTGAGTGTCCGGTGGTAGTGTTCCAATTATTCACTGAGTGTTCGAGTGGTAGTGTTCCAATCATTCATTGAGTGTCCGGTGGTAGTGTTCCAATCATTCATTGAGTGTCCGGTGGTAGTGTTCCAATCATTCATTGAGTGTCCGGTGGTAGTGTTCCAATCATTCATTGAGTGTCCGGTGGTAGTGTTCCAATCATTCACTGAGTGTCCGGTGGTAGTGTTCCAATCATTCATTGAGTGTCGGTGGTAGTGTTCCAATCATTCACTGAGTGTCGGGTGGTAGTGTTCCAATCATTCATGGAGTGTCGGGTGGTAGTGTTCCAATCATTCACTGAGTGTCGGGTGGTAGTGTTCCAATCATTCATTGAGTGTCCGGTGGTAGTGTTCCAATCATTCACTGAGTGTCCGGTGGTAGTGTTCCAATCATTCATTGAGTGTCGGTGGTAGTGTTCCAATCATTCACTGAGTGTCCGGTGGTATAGTGTTCCAATCATTCACTGAGTGACGGGCGGTAGTGTTCCAATCATTCACTGAGTGTCGGGTGGTAGTGTTCCAATTATTCATTGAGTGTCGGTGGTAGTGTTCCAATCATTCATTGAGTGTCGGTGGTAGTGTTTCAATCATTCACTGAGTGTCGGTGGTAGTGTTCCAATCATTCACTGAGTGTTCGAGTGGTAGTGTTCCAATCATTCATGGAGTGACGGGTGGTAGTGTTCCAATCATTCACTGAGTGTCGGTGGTAGTGTTCCAATCATTCATGGAGTGTCCGGTGGTAGTGTTCCAATCATTCATGGTGTGTCCGGTGGTAGTGTTCCAATTATTCACTGAGTGTCGGGTGGTAGTGTTCCAATCATTCATTGAGTGTCGGGTGGTAGTGTTCCAATCATTCACTGAGTGTCCGGTGGTAGTGTTCCAATCATTCACTGAGTGTCGGGTGGTAGTGTTCCAATCATTCACTGAGTGTCGGGTGGTAGTGTTCTAATCATTCACTGAATGACAGGTGGTAGTGTTCCAATCATTCACTGAGTGTCGGGTGGTAGTGTTCCAATCATTCACTGAGTGTCGGGTGGTAGTGTTCCAATCATTCACTGAGTGTCGGGTGGTAGTGTTCCAATCATTCATTGAGTGTCCGGTGGTAGTGTTCCAATCATTCACTGAGTGTCGGGTGGTAGTGTTCCAATCATTCATTGAGTGTCCGGTGGTAGTGTTCCAATCATTCACTGAGTGACGGGTGGTAGTGTTCCAATCATTCATTTAGTGTCCGGTGGTAGTGTTCCAATCATTCATTGAGTGTCCGGTGGTAGTGAGATAATATCATTTTCCTGTACGTTCCTGCTATCTTGTATAGAGGACACTGCGCCTATCCAGTAATCAACCAAATCATATAAGGTATATCTTTTATACAATGTATAACATATATATTATATCTTTATAAACTATCTTATATCTTTTTTTAAGATATCTTATAAAATATACGATATATCATATCAGGTTAGATACAAAATGGCCTTTTTATAAGCTGTATGAGCTCGGTATACGCGGTCAACTTTGAAAAGTTATCTTCAGCTCTTAAATGGACACAAAATTATGCGTCCGAATTAAGGGAGAACTAAGTAACTATGCTCAGGTGACGCGCGGGGTCGGCCAGGGAAAAGTACTCAGCGCGTTTATGTTTAAATTGTATGTTGATGGCTTGCTAAATACCCTAGGAGAAACAAACAGTGGCATAAATCTAATGGGCAGACATATTCCCGGTATTCTTCTTGCGGACGACACTTGTCTGTTGGTGAGCCCTTGCGCATTGGCTACCCTCCTGTAGTGATCTATCACTGTGTTAAACAATAATCAGCTCGTATGACTTCGGCGAATTTCAGTCCATGTACTGAGTTTCGATACTAATCTAATGCATACATCAAATAATATCTATTTAATCAATGTACATACGTTCTCATTTTCATATTTTCAATATTTGTTGATCTTCACACGTTGGAGGAAATAAAGGTGTTCGATTCAATTCTAGCTCTACCTCATGTTTGACACAGTGGTAATATCGTACAAACATACTCAAGACCCAGTAAAGTAGCTTTCTCATTTCAATGTGAAGGTTTCGTCACAGGAAGGATATTGTATTTTTCCTTTTGGCAGATACTGATGTTTTTAAAACTTTGATCTGAGTTGGGATACATTATTTTGCTTGGTTTACTGTCTGTGCCACACTGGACCTATCAAGCATGTATCATAAGATTTTGACAGAAAATAATTGTTCTTTCTTAATAAAGTTGATCAAATCATACAATTGTTAAGTTTGTGCATGAGAAGAGATTAAATGACCCTCTTACAACTCTTTGAATCCTACAATTCTACAGCTTTGTTTTCCGGCTTCCGTATCTATGGTTACATCGTCAACAGACAACTGTGTGGAACAAGATCTAAATGTTGTCGGAGTAAGATTCAGATAGTTTGGAACAAACTGAAGTGAAGTATAAAAGGCGTTAACTGTCAGAGATGAACCACTTTTGCTGTTTTTCAGCACAGTAAATTGACCGAGAAAGAGATGTTAGGAAATGGTGAGGATAATTTCATTTGCTTGTTCTTTAAGTAGCCGGACAGGATATTATCCAGTCTGATTTAAAATACAGATCATCATTATACATAACGTTCAGTACTGATGGTTTATAATTACAGATTGAATATCATCCGGCTCTGAAGTTTGTCTTGATTAAGATTCTGTAGTAGTTTATGAGAAGTATACCTTTCCTTTATAACGTTATACACTCTATTTGTATAAGTAAAAAATGTTAAAGGTCCAATGCTGGAGGCTGGGGGAAATCACCTTTTAGGTCGAATCTTGTAGTTTGATAACTGATAAACTTGTCGAAAAGGCGAAAAATTGCCGTTTCCTGGGGGAAAACCGAAGAAATATGCCGTATGTACAACTGAAAGCTTCGTAATATTGCACTTTTTACCTCGAAAAAAAATAACGGCGCTTTACAACGCTTTTTCGACCCCAAAAAAGAACGATAGATAAAAAAAACAATCAGCCACCATGCATATGCGTAGTTGGTGCGTGACATATAAACAGATCCAACTTTGAGAAAGCATAAAGAAATAACATTTTGCTTGGACAATCTCTGGGTTAGGTTTATAATCAACTTCCTTGGACAATCTCTGGGTTAGGTTTATAATCAACTTCCTTGGACAATCTCTGGGTTAGGTGTATAATCAACTTCCTTGGACAGTCTCTGGGTTAGGTTTATGATCAACTTCCTTGATAGAGCGACTACCATTCATTCTTTTATACACAAACAAAATTTGTTGACTTCCTTAAAGTAATATCTTAAAATATATTCTTTGTTGATAACGACAAGAAATGGCGATAAGAATGATATAGTTTGATGTGTAAGGAAATACACGTCTTTGTGTGATAGTCAATAGTCGGAGTATGTGAGGAGATAATACATTATTATACATTATTCTTTTCTGTCTTGACGTGTACGTGTAACGTTCTGTATTATAGGTATTATGGTAAACAAATAACAATATAATGTTTTAAGTAGAGTTTTAATTACCACATATACAATTATATACATATATTCATCGAGTACAACTACGAGAGGAAATTCAAATCTTTATATGATACATAGTGCTAATTATTTGATATATATAACATAGTAACACCTAAGTCCATGCTCATTTGGTCAAATTTACATGTATTGCATACATATAGATTTTCAATAAAGATAATTACTTAGTATGTTTTTGTTTGTGTTGTATATGAAACTCACTAGCTGTGTAAACGCTAAAAATTAAAATGTGATTTGTATAACGCGATATTTGGCACACGCTAAAAAAATCAGTATACTTTATATAATTTGTATAGAAATGCCAAATTTGATTACACAGATTTTTCCATGTTGGTAGCCATTTTGTTTACGAGAGTCATGTGATTCGATCATACCGTACCTGTATACATGCTAAATGGCTTACAAAGGCGGTGTCAGACATTGAACAAAACCCACGGGTCATTAAGAATGCCTGGACTACAATAGGTTGTGAGTTAACGTACATTGTAATTAACGTACGTGTGTATACAGTGTACTGGTGAACAGTTCTCGGGACAGTCTATTGCGAATGATTTATACTCTAGGCGATTATTTGCTCTGAATGTTTGAATTAAATAAATAATTTGTTTGTTTTCAACTTTGTTATGGTAAATATTTTTTCGAGAATCAAGCGATGTGAAGTGCTATATATACATGTAACCTTACATAACTTAATTACAACAGCGTTGGTAATAAAGTACGACGTATTCCGGGTGACCATCCGGAATCCTCGGGACCGTACCTATTGTACTTAAATTAACTACATGTAAAACGTCGTCTAGAAGTTAATTAAGTCCGAGTTCAACCACAATATCAGTGTTCAGTGGGTTTTTTTGTGTGTGAAATTTTGGTGTTTTGTGGTATAAAAACACACTCTGATATATAAGTATATAATCTATCACTCTATCATTACTTTAACGGCGATGTTTGCTCACCAACTAAAGATTACGGTAGATTCAAAATGGACGCCACTTAGTATTTTTGTCATTCTTATACAAATATTCGCGAGGGATTTGAATTCGCGTTTGACTCTCCTCGCGAATTAACGCGAAAATAGATCCCTCGCGAAATATAAGTGATTTACAGTATTTAGACATCATACTTATAACAAAGGTGGGAATACACTTGTCACATTGGCTGCTCCATCTAATGGCATACATTGTTAGCAGAAACAATTTCTTTTGATAGATTAATACTGAATAAAACAAGCACAAAGTGTAGGAAATAGAGGTTACACAACGAGTGGTTGTTGGATATGGAATTTATTTCACACTCGTAAGTTATTTTTTAAAAGTTACAAAAGACACGAGCTTTAGCGAGTGTTTTTTGCAACTTTTAAAAAATAACTTACGAGTGTGAAATAAATTCCATATCCAACAATTTCGAGTCGTGTGACCTGTTTCTACCACAATAATATCGGCTTGAATCAAAGGGAAACGTGGCCAAGTATAATTTCGCGTATGCAAATAAAGTGTACCAGTGACGTCCGGGACCCGGTGATGTGACGTCATTAGATTATTGATGACGTCAATAACAATTGCAGCTTGGGTCAAAGTTCACCGTGTTAGCCAATCGAAAGTGCGTACAGAGTTTATACCACGTGTGGTATAAACAGATTGTTAATCAACGGCTGTAATGATTAACTGATGGTCTGAGAGTTGAATAACACAGGGTATTGTGGTAGAAACTATATTACATGTTGTGACATGAATCACTTAACCTATAAGTTTCGGGTGATGGGGATATCTTGACAGAGGCTATTACGCGAACTTGAAGAGCGCGGCGCTCCACGTAAGAGTTCTGATAGCCTCCATTTCGGTGATTGTCAAACTATATAAGTCGGATTAGATGTCTATACCAATCAGTCACGTTAGTGTGTTATGGTGTAATGAAGTCGCCAAATTTGTTGATTTTGAAGTCGATTTCAAGAAAACGTTTCTTTAACTTTAAATTAGCCTCCCATCGGAAACCGAAGGGACTATACCTTATATGTTGAGTCCTTCCGTCCTTCCACACATTATCTAAATTCTTGTCCCAGTTCGATATGTATGGAATACACTTCTTGACACAAGCGCTTCATAACCAGGGGCCTGTTCGTTTATGCGGACAAACCGGTTCGTCAGTTTTTAAATGTAATATTTCAAACATATAACTTGACGGACCTGCAAATGTTAATACAGGCCTTGGAAGTCTTTGTCAAGGCTCGTCTGAAAACAATATAAAAGCATCAGGTCCGTCTTTAATTAATAAACGAACAACACCGGTCCAACTGGTCCGTACGTTTGGACCGCTTAAAACGAAAACGGCCCAAGGTGAGGCGGTGTGTCGTGTATCAAAAGCAGGTAGGTAACTCTGACCATTATATTTTGACCTTTACCCACATGTTTTGTCTTGTATTTTATTTACGAAAACGTTATTTGCTTTCAAAAATATAGTGATTTTGTTTAGCAAAGACTAAGGTTAGAACCCCAATTTACACTAAAGTGATGATTAATTTGTTTGGTGAAAAAAATCCTTTGATGGGAAAGAGGAATCAGAATCAGTGCCTAGAAACTTGCCTATAAATATAATGAAACGAGTCGATGTCATGATCTTTGGCTTTGATAAAACAGTTACAGCGGTAATCTCTGTCGGGATTTAGAAAACATCATCACCCAGATTCTGTGATATATGTATATGAAATGTACCAAACGAAAACCACATCACAAACTACTCAAAGAAAACATATACATATATGCAGTGAAGTTGGTACCGGACTATTCGGTTTTGTCGAGAAGTTGATTGGTATCGCCTATCGCGTCAACTTCCGGTTTCACCTTTTCGCATTTCGCGTCAACTTCCTGTGTTCACACGATGAAGATGAATTTTCAGTTTAATTATATCGCGTTGTATGGACTAATTGTTGCTATAAATTTGATTTGTTCCGTTTTATGTGATGAATCGATTGATTCTGAAACAATTGGACTGTTTAGAATCGACGGGAAAGTAGATTTAGTTTCATACAGAGACAAGGACTGGATGATGCAAACCCGGGTGATGGTTGACGGTGGAAATTACGTTGGATTGTTGAGGTAACGTGTTGGACTAGGCATGCGAAGAAGATAGTGTTCTAGACAGTATTAAAATGTAAAGAGAGATTAAGAGAAAATGTTCAATGCAGCAAATCCTCCTCGCGTCCGCGACCCTGATCATTGACCGCCGGTCCATATAATCACCTGACTCCTACAACCCCCCCCCCCCCCCCCCCCCCCCGACCCGCATTGACATCAAATAGCCCTACATCAGCGATTGTTAGGTCATGCATTTTGTTCTAGTAGATTGTCTTTCGCGTCACCAGTTGTACTCGTTACAGCCTCCATCTGTCAGATCTGAAAAAATAACGGACAGAGTAATAGAATTTTACAAAATTTAATGTTCACTGTAATGTAATATAAATAATTCAGTTCTTAATTCAAAACCTGAATAGTTGGCAAATGGATTTTCCGTTTGTTATGCCGAGGTGCTTGTATCTGGTAATTAACAACTCTAGTAAAAATCCAATATGTAGTGGAAGTGAGTAGCTGTGGATTATGATACTGGTGATGATTTTAACAGAATTACTTATATTAATTACCTTGTTCATTGTAAAGATCAATAACAACATACATGTAGTACCATCAATATGTCTATGTCATAGACCTAAGGGACAGAAACTCCTATTGAAATAGGGTTATCAAGGGTCACCAACTACAGTAACTCGTCTCAATGAGTGGTGCATAAAACAAACATGCATGTAGCTGATGTTGCTAACCATTTTTACTAGCTACTATATATTATGTGTGATATAATACCTCAATCAACATAATGCTAAGCAAAAAGTATCAGATATTCTTTGATATATTCATTCAGTGATTTTTTCATCCCTTTTTTTACAGGGGCCTGTACCTTTTCAATTGGGAAAATACAGCGACATTTTTCCCCAATTGGGAAAATCTGCTGTTGGTTTTAAATGAAAAAAAAAAGTCAATAACACATCCAAATATTTATTTATCTGTTAAACTTTCAACATTCATCTGGCCTAATGATTCTTACTAGCTATCTAAAGGGCCATTTTCCTTGTTTTTTGCCCTTTGAACATGTCCACCAAAGAGTCTAGGCCAGTGGTCATGTTTTTTCAATTTTCTTGAAGAAAGTTTTACACCCTTTGTAACAAATGGCTAACAACTCGAATGTGCACCAAAAAATAAACAATTCTCAAACAATTCACAGTACTTGCACATGTAGCCACATGTCACACTACTGTGATAAAGCCAAGAGAAGGCAGATCCATAGTTGGCAGCATTAAATGTTCGTCTATCGACGCGGGTTACATGTACATTGACGTTTGCTACGGGTAAACATTCCGTCTGGACAGTTGATAAAACAGATTCAATGTTGGATGATGATTTATTAGTTGACGGGTTGTTTGGTATATCGCCGCCGGAAGTGTTTTTGAAGAAGTCACTCACTTTCGTAAGGCCTTTCCTATCTTTTTTTG
The DNA here is from genome assembly GCF_902652985.1 of Pecten maximus. Classification (NCBI taxonomy): domain Eukaryota; kingdom Metazoa; phylum Mollusca; class Bivalvia; order Pectinida; family Pectinidae; genus Pecten; species Pecten maximus. The sequence goes on along the minus strand of NC_047020.1, from coordinate 29,685,445 downwards.
TCAGTCTTTTGACATAATACTTCGAGCTGTGCGACTCTTGTTTACATGATCTTAAACTTTCAAGCGCTTGTCATAGCATATGCGAGACAAGTGTGCAATTAAAACACTCGATTGACACAGACTTTCGCGGTGCGCTCGATTTGAAACATTGAGGAAAATGACATCGATTCAGACACGGAAACAGAAAGCACGGGAATTTGCGATATCGAACGCGACCAACATAGAACGAGAACATCGGCGTTGAAAATATCTTGTGAAACACATTTTGATCGGCATTTCTTTATACCAATTAATATGAAGGGATATTTTCTGAATGGGAAAATATGAGCAAGAAATTGGGAAAATACAACAAAATTTCTCTAGGGGAAGGGGCCGAAATTCGGCCCCAAATCGACCCTAAAAAAAACACTGTCATTGGAGTGAATTTATAACTTATGTTACATTCTGTTTATAGAAGAAAGATGAAGTTTTTCATATGATATAGAAATAGTTATTTGAGTCCTGAACAATCCATAAATGTCATTTTATAATTATGTAATCATCAAAGACAAATGCAGCAAGAGTTGAATACTCAATTTGTGAGACACTAAATATTTGAAACACCTATATAAGCTATTCATCATTTGTTGGATTTAAGAAATAATCCTTAATTTTCAATTATATACTATATAATGAAGCATTATTTTGATACCATATTCAGGATAGAATTAATCCTGGCAATATGATAATGTTTCATATTATAAAGCTAGGTTAATATATATTTCCATATCTGTAATGCCCATGCAGCAGAAGTAAATTTGACAGCCTATACCACAAAAGGGGGATCCAGTTGACCTTGAAGTTTCAGAAGTAAAAAAAGAAAGTTCTTGGAAATCTGAAGGGTCAAATTAAAACATGTCAAACAGACCTGTTCCTTCAATACCAAGAGTCAAATCTGATTACAAGGAGTCCAAAATATACTTTCTATAGTCTACTGGATGCCTTCAATGACAAATAGGAATTCTTGGTTAATTTTACATGTGTTGTATTTACAGGTCGGATGGTTCCTTTACTATCAACGGAGTTCCATCAGGATCCTATGTTGTTGAAGTTTCACATCCAAATTTCATATTTGATGCAGCAAGAGTTGATATTACATCTAAAGGCAAAATGAGAGCAAGAAGAGTTAACTATCTGCAGCCATCTCTTGTGAAGAATATACAATACCCATTGGAAATTAAGGAAAGAATGAAAGCAAATTATTTCCAAACAAGAGAACAGTGGAGATTTCAAGACTTTTTGATGAACCCAATGGTATGGTGCTTAAAATACAGTCCTCACATATCTCTCCTATTGAAATTCCTCAAGATTAAAATGTTAATACCAAACAATACACATATGTTAGCTGCTGTAGTTTTTTGTAAAATAAAGATAAATTTCCTTTTTTTAACAGTGATATTAATGTAAAAGACAGAAAGAGTACAATCTTGTTTTCCTTTGTAGGTACTAACCATGGTGTTACCACTGTTTTTAATTATGGTTTTACCAAAGATGATGAATGCAGCTGACCCAGGTGCACAAAAGGTAAATATATGCTATACATGGATTGGTGTACCAGGTATTTAAAAGTCTACACAGAGTTTCATCATGCTTACAGTATAAATGTACATGCTTTAGTAATTTTCTTAATTGAGCCCATGGCTGACTGACTGAATTCAGCACCGATGTCATACATGTATGTCACATAGGTAAACATCCGCATATAACCCTGGTTATTGTAGACCTTTTGTTAAACAAACCACTAAATGTATATATACCTACAGTGAATACAATTCAAATAAACATGCACATGTGTGTTATCCTAATATACTTTATACAGATATATGTGTTATATATTTTAAAATCTAAAGGATATAATCTCCAGTGAGTTATAAATGAATAGTTGTGAATATATTATCAACATTTTTGTTTAGTTTTCAGCAATAAAAAGTACATGTATGATTTTGTGTGCATTACCTAAGTTATGAATAATTTAAGGTTTTCTATTTCAAAATTTCTATTAATCTTGTTTCTTTACAGGAAATGCAGAACCAGATGAAAGCCTTAAATGACAAGTCCAGTATGCCTGATATTTCGGAAATGTTAGCTGGATGGCTTGGTGGCGCCGACAACAAGAAAACATCCAAAACAAAAGCAACAAAACGAAGATCTTAACAATCAAAGGGTTACATTACTCATTAACAGGATTCCAGAACTTTTAAGTCTTATTTGTGCATCAAAACTGTTTATCAATAAGTTTTTAGAAATTTATTGAAATTTACCTTGGAATTTTCCTTTAAAATTAATAGTAATAATTAGAATGTGTTTCCTTCTTTTACTACTATGTAATAGAGCTCTCTCCCTCCCCCCCCCCCCCCCTTTTTTTTTTTTTTTTTTTAATTGAACTAAGATTAATGTTTACTTCAGGAATTTGTATACATATTGCACTAAATGATTTTGTACTGGGATGAACCATCTGTTGAATGAACTCTTTGTTTGATTATCATTTTTAGATTATTCTGTGATGTCTTTGTCATATCCAGATATCAAATGCATAGCCAGGAGGGGGTGGGGAGTAGTTTATAAAGCCTTATTACCCAGAGTTGTCTCCCCATTTTCTTCACACTTGAGTATTTATGACCCTACTATCCAAAACTCATCCCACATATTTGTCTTGAATAAAGACCTTAAAATGTCTGTGTACAAAATTTCAACAAATATATGTAATTATTTTGTTGTGTTGAAGACAGTGTGAGGGCTTTTATAATTCAGCCTGACTTGTAAGCAAAGCAGGAAGCTTACCACAGTATAATCAGAATATTTTACGAACAAATAGGGTTAAAAATAAGCACAACTTATTTATTTGTTTGTTTCATATGATTACATCAATCTAGTTTAGAGTGACGAAAAATTGATATGTAATAAAAAAAATATTGATGTCTTGGACCTTTTTCATAGTGGAGACTAGACTGGCTTAATGTTAATACATGATCAAAATATGTTTTATACTCTAAGCATTGGGGAAAATGGGGCTAGAGTGGTGTAGAGTACATTCAGGAATGGACTTATTTCTTGATTTATGAGTATTGTGTCTTCACGTGACGTAGCCCGTGTTCATCATAACATATTTGTACAGCATTTGTGAATTTCATAATTTATTCTTTGTACATAAAACACTGAAGTGTTCCATTGACTAGGTCATTTATGTTTTGTACAAAACTGTGTTTTTTACCCAACAGATACTCATCTCTTTTTTCAAATTTTTGAAAGTGTGTGGATTGCAACATATGTATGACATAGAACTTTCCAAAGAGAAAAAGGATAAGGCACAGCACAGGGACTTGACACACATTTTTAACCCTGCATATATATACATCTATGTATCGTATGTGTCATATAACCGTGAGTTATGAATTTGTGCCAAGTCCCAGTGGGGAATGGGTGTAACAACTTGTCAATAGAAATAGGGTTGTGGAAGGTGTTACTAGTCAATAGAGAAGGTTGGGTTGGGAGGGGGTACCTGTCAGTAGAGAAGGTTGGGTTGGGAGGGGGTACCTGTCAATAGAGAAGGGTAGGTTAGGAGGGGGTACCTGTCAGTAGAGAAGGTTGGGTTGGGAGGGGGTACCTGTCGGTAGAGAAGGGTGGGTTAGGAGGGGGTACCTGTCAATAGAGAAGGGTTAGGTTGGGAGGGGGTACCTTTCAGTAGAGAAGGGTAGGTTGGGAGGGGGTACCTGTCAGTAGAGAAGGGTAGGTTGGGAGGGGGTACCTGTCAGTAGAGAAGGGTGGGTTGGGAGGGGGTACCTGTCAGTAGAGAAGGGTAGGTTGGGAGGGGGTACCTGTCAATAGAGAAGGGTGGGTTAGGAGGGGGTACCTGTCAGTAGAGAAGGGTTAGGTTGGGAGGGGGTACCTGTCAGTAGAGAAAGGTAGGTTAGGAAGGGTACCTGTCAGTAGAGAAGGATTGGTTGGGAGGGGGTAACTGTCAGTAGAGAAGGGTTAGGTTGGGAGGGGGTACCTGTCAGTAGAGAAGGGTTAGGTTGGGAGGGGGTACCTGTCAGTAGAGAAGGATTGGTTGGGAGGGGTACCTGTCAGTAGTAAAGGGTTTAATTGGGAGGGGTACTCGTCAATCATTGACAATTTTCGCACTGTTTTGTAGAGAGAGCTTTAGGATCTGAAGCGGCACTTAACAACTATTTAGTTATAATAAAGAGAGATGGGGAGTGATTTCAAAATATCAGCTTATCATAATGTGGTATTATGTTTATTAATTCCAAAACATCTGTAGATATTAGGTGAACATATGTATTTCTGTGGGTGACATCACTCATTGTTTTGTATGTATATAAGAGATGTCACGTAGGATATTGTTTCATCTAAGACACCACGTAGATATATTTTAGGAGGATGATATTAAGCAGAGTAATGAAGTCATCCTTCAACATGTTTTTACATCATATTGATGTGATTGCTTATTGTTGCATTGTTTAAAAGGCCTGAAGGCCAACTATTGTTCAGCTCTTGTGAGCTGATAATTTAGCAGGTATCGGTTAACAGTAAAAATTATAACAGTGATATAAGAATTAAACTCAGAATTAAAATATGACATCAAGCTACATTATTAATATTTAGTACCTCTCCTGATTTTTTTTTTTTTTTTTTTGGTTTTGAAAATAAAATATGCATGCATTCCTTTACATCCTTTCCTAGCAGGTCATAGGTTCAAATGCCTCCAGAAAGTGTGACATACCGGTACTTTTAGGTCCATTTTGACTTTCATATTTATTACTAATGACTACATTTTGTTTAAAAAAATGATGATTATTGGAAAATATATAGGTATATGAAATTACTGCAGCCTTTATCAAATTTGTGAAGGACATGCATCTTAATTTCAAACAATCTAATCAGACTTGACATTTGACCCCAGGGACATTTAAAGTATGTTTTTCTCTATATGTTTTTGTTATAGTTAAGGCTGAGGGTTGCCTAAATGATGGATTTTGAGAGAGATTATTCAGTACAAAGCAACATTTTTAGGTCACCTGAGACGAAGTCTCAGTTGACCTATTGCAATCGCCTTTTGTCCGGCGTCGTCCGGCGTGCGTCGTAAACAATTTACATTTTCAACTTCTTCTTAAAAACTGCTGAACTAAATTCAATGAAATTTTACAGGAAGCTTCCATGGCTGAGGATGAACCAAAATTGTGAATTATATGGTCCCCACCCCCCAGGGGCCTGAGGGGCGGGGCCAAAAAGGGTCAAATTGACTAAAATTTCAAAAATCTTCTTCTCCACTCTCAGATATGGTAGAATCAAATATTTTTCATAGATGGAAGGGTCTTAAGGTGCTTTACCAAAATTGTGAATTTCATGACCCTGGGGTCTCACATTTGCCCCTGGGGAGGGGGTAAACTTTACTATAGTTTATATAGGGAAATCACATTTTTTACTATTATTTGTTGGATATCTATTGGAATTCATTCTAACTTGGTTCAAATTATCAGCATGGGATGACAGTTTGATGGTATGTACATGTTGGCCCTGGTTGACCCCCAGGGGCTGGTGGGCGGGGCCAAAAAGGGTCAAATTGACTAAAATTTCAAAAATCTTCTTCTCTACTCTCAGATATGTTAGAATCAAATACTCTTCATAGATGAAGGGGTCTTATGATGCTTTACCAAAATTGTGAATTTCATGACCCTGGGGTCTCACGTTTGCCCCTGGGTAGGGGGTAAACTTTACTATAGTTTATATAGGGAAATCACATTTTTGACTATTATTTGTTGGATTTTTATTGGAATTCATTCTAACTTCGTTAACGTTATCAGCTTGGGATGACAGTTTGATGTACATGTTGGCCCTGACTGACCCCCAGGGGCTGATGGGCGGGGCCAAAAAGGGTCAAATTAACTGAAATTTCAAAAATCTTCTTCTTACAACCCAAATAAGGTAGAATTAAATACTCTTCACAGATCGAAGGGTCTTAAGGTGCTTTACCATAATTGTGAATTTCCTATCCCTGGGGTCTCGCGTTTGCCCCATGGGAGGGGATAAACTTTACTATAGTTATATGGAAATCACATTTTTGACTATCATTTGTTTTATTTGTTTTGAAATTCATTCTTTCATTCAAATTTACTGAAATATTTCAAAAATCAGGTGACCGTTAAGGCCCATGGGCCTCTTGTTTGTTTGTATAGGGAGAAATAGGGGGAGATTTATCAATGTATAGAATCAAATAAAAAAATCAAGAATTTCTATTAAAAGGGTGATCAGATTAAATTGTTTTTATATAGACAAGTATTGAAGCAGAGAATTTTGGTCTTATATAACTTCCCAGACTGACTCATTTTGTAGATGGAGTGTTGTTATTGTAATGATGGTGTAGTAACGGACAGTCTCTGTGGAGACTACTAAATCTTATTCAGGGGTGGCAAGTTGGTGTTCTCATGGCGTTTGGAATTATACTAGATATCTGTTTTAAACATATTTACTTTTTTAATGTTTTGCCGTATTTTTGTATCATTTGATAAGTAAATAAACCATACTTACCTCCCTAATGTAAAGGTATGATACTATAGATTATCTCTATCTAAAGTTTTCAATTAGACAAATTAATTGTGGTATGTGTCGTCATCAAAATATCAAAACAATGAATAAGGAAATGCCTAATTGACAACACAAAGACTATCACTTTCGTGTCAGAAAGTTTCATTACCAAGATTAGTTTATTTCCAAATCTGGTAAGACCTAGGGAATTGAAAGGTTGAACCTTTTGTTTTTATTGATCTCCAGAACGTGTTCGCAATGATTATATTTGTTTTTAATGTCAATAAAAGAAAGACTGACAAAGGTCGGTCTACTCCAATTCGTGTCCTCTTTCTGTAATTTGTCACTGTAATGATGGGTATTTACGGCCATCACCTTATACTTACACGACTTCTATACAACCTTACTTAGGTCTTGATCTGTCGTCACATAAAACCAACCCCGGGACTAATGATCCTGGAAACTTACTACCAACCTCACAGACTAGTATATAGACTAGAATATGATATAGTCTAGAAAAAAACTACCAACCCCGGGACTAATAGTCCTGGAAAATAACTACCAACATCCCAGATTCATAGTCCAGAAAAATACTACCAACCCTGGGACTAATAGTCCTGGAAAATAACTACCAACATCCCAGATTCATAGTCCAGAAAAATACTACCAACCTCCCAGACTCATAGTCCTGGAAAATAACTACCAACCTCCGGGACTCGTAGTCCAGAAAAATACTACCAACCTCCCAGACTCATAGTCCTGGGAAATAACTACCAACCTCCGGGACTCGTAGTCCACCAACTACAAAGTTACTGTCAACCTCGTGGACTGAGTCCAGCTTCAAATTTATCCCAAACCTGACTGTTCGCGGTTCGATAATTACCTAAGAAACTAACGCCAGTGTGGTGATGTAAAAAGGTAAGTGTTAAAAATACCAAGGGACTTATCCTCATCCATGACAATGCAAATATATTCGAACTTAACTCTGCCGTTAGTGTACATGTGATCGTTAAGTGTTTTCGTATGGAGGTCCGTAAGTCCACATTTTTAATTTTTGATTTAAATACAGACAATATGAAGACAATGAGTTTTAATACAAGTATGAAGTTTGTGTCTCGGCATTAGATGTATCCTGGTTGGAGTAAATCTTTTAAGCACTTATATGATTGGTTCAGCTATTATAAACACTGAGTCAGCACAATTGATCATGGTAAAACACAGGTTCCAGTATCATATTACTTATTGTGTCACAGGCTGACCTTTAAACCTATTTTACTGTGCAGTTATCAACACTATAGCTATGTAGAGAACCTGAAACACCCTACATACACAAACATTTAAATATATAAAGCCTAATATCTTATTAGCCTGATCAATGGTCAGTGACAATAATGCAACCATATCAACTACACTCGTACGTGTACATTTTAACACTATATCGGGTATACTTACCTAACAAGAAAAGTCACATCAAGTAAACCCGTCACTGTTGTAGTAGATCCCGTCACAGTTGTAGTAAATCCTGTCACTGTGGTAGTAAATCCCGTCATTGTTGTAGAAAATCCCGTCACTTATATAGTAAATCCCGTCACTGTTGTAGTAAAACCCGTCACTGTTATAGTAAATCCCGTCAGTGTTGTATTAAATTCCGTCACTGTTATAGTAAATCCCGTCACTGTTATAGTAAATCCCGTCACTGTTGTAGTAAATCCCGTCACTGATGTAGTAAATCCCGTCACTGTTGTAGTAAATCCCGTCACTGTTATAGTATATCCCGTCACTGTTATAGTAAATCCCGTCAATGTTATAGTAAATCCCGTCACTGTTGTAGTAAATCCCGTCACTGTTGTAGTAAATCCCGTCACTGTTGTAATAAATCCCGTCACTGTTATAGTAAATCCCGTCACTGTTGTAGTGAATCCCGTCACTGTGGTAGTAAATCCCGTCACTGTTGTAGTAAATCCCGTCACTGTTATAATAAATCCCGTCAATGTTGTAGTAAATCCTGTCACTGTTATAGTAAATCCCGTCACTGTTGTAGTAAATCCCGTCAGTGTTGTAGTAAATCCCGTCATTGTTGTAGTAAATCCCGTCACTGTTGTAGTAAATCACGTCAGTGTTATAGTATATCCCGTCACTGTTATAGTAAATCCCGTCAATGTTATAGTAAATCCCGTCACTGTTGTAGTAAATCCCGTCACTGTTGTAGTAAATCCCGTCAATGTTATAGTAAATCCCGTCACTGTTGTAGTAAATCCCGTCACTGTTGTAGTAAATCCCGTCACTGTTGTAGTAAATCCCGTCATTGTTGTAGTAAATCCCCTCACTGTTATAGTAAATCCCGTCAGTGTTATAGTAAATCCCGTCACTGTTATAGTAAATCCCGTCACTATTGTAGTAAATCCCGTAACTGTTGTAGTAAATCCCATCACAGTTGTAGTAAATCCCGTCACTGTTGTAGTAAATCCCGTCACTGTTGTAGTAAATCCCGTCACTGTTATAGTAAATCCCGTCACTGTTGTAGTAAATCCCGTCACTGTGGTAGTAAATCCCGTCACTGATGTAGTAAATCCCGTCACTGATGTAGTAAATCCCGTCACTGTTGAAGTAAATCCCGTCACTGTTGTAGTAAATCCCGTCACTGTGGTAGTAAATCCCGTCACTGTTGTAGTAAATCCCGTCACTGTGGTAGTAAATCCCGTCACTGTTGTAGTAAATCCCGTCACTGTTTGTAGTAAATCCCGTCACTGTTATAGTAAATCCCGTCACTGTTGTAGTAAATCCCGTCACTGTGGTAGTAAATCCCGTCACTGTTGTAGTAAATCCCGTCACTGTTGTAGTAAATCCCGTCACTGTTATAGTCAATCCCGTCACTGTTATAGTAAATCCCGTCACTGTTATAGTCAATCCCGTCACTGTTATAGTAAATCCCGTCACTGTTGTAGTAAATCCCGTCACTGTTATAGTCAATCCTGTCACTGTTATAGTAAATCCCGTCACTGTTGTAGTAAATCCCGTCACTGTTATAGTAAATCCCGTCACTGTTGTATTAAATCCCGTCACTGTTGTATTAAATCCCGTCACTGTTGTAATAAGTCACTGTAAAGTCTTTTTCAAGGTAGTATTTTGCCAATTCAATACTACTAGAGGCTTCCTCATCGTAGGTATATGTACACGAAGTTCCCACTTTATGTGTCTCCTTCTTCTTTCTTTTTCGTTGAGTCGGTGCGGCTCCACGGCTGGGTTGGGTATATTTTCCTCTAGTCTAGTCAACATAGTCATAGTTCTCTTAACACACTTACCTCTCGGGATTTTAACTTTTAACCGTAGTTATCAAGTTCAAAATAATATACAAATCACGCGATGCATGAAAACCTTGACGAGTTACTGCAATTAGATACATATTTACGTAATTACGACATATCCAAATATATAAAGGTTTTACCAGTGACATATGTTCCTATTTTTAATAACGAATAGTATATCAGGTATATGTTTGACCTTTGAACCGTCCAACATGCGCAAAGTTTTGTTTTATCAACGACCCTCAATTAAAGACCTGCGTATCGCATTGATATACCTTTGTACGTACGTATATATCAATTAACCATAACCTTTATCCAGAATTCTTGTCGCTCCATTGGTTTCTCATTGTTTGGAAGTCGGGAAAAAAAGCTTCCATACTTGGACTGCGCATTCATTGTGTGCCGTCACCACAATGGACGGCCATGTACGGTGGGTGTTGTTCCTGCTTTGGATATACGTAGTGTACACGCCCACTGCTGAAGCCCGTGGAGTCGGGGGCAGTCATGGCGAGGGGGACAGGGAGCTCTACACATTGGAAGGGAAGGTCGAACTTTTGTCTGCAAATAACACTGCCTGGATATGTCAGACTCAAGTTCTAGTTGATGGAGGCAAATATCGGGGGTTTATCAGGTAAGCTCAAATTTTGTCGTCTCGAGGCGTAAAATCGTGTGAAAAATCCAGATAAGTTATCTTAAGTAGTCAGAAATGGCGTTTTTACAAGTATGGCTAATATATTGGCATCTTTAATGAATACGCAGCATTATTAATAATTCTTACCAAAATAACACTATCGAGGACGAACTTTTCCATTTGTAATAACAGTCATGTTTTCATGCAATCACTAACAACATATGAGTGGGAGCTTTAGAAACCAATTTATATTTCGGAACATTTTATTATTAACAGTTACAGAATCAGGCGATTCATCTTGGGCAAAATTGACGATGGTAGTACTTCATTAGCCTATTGCCCCATACCCGAGTCATTAGCCTATTGCCCCATACCCGTGTCATTAGCCTATTGCCCCATACCCGAGTCATTAGCCTATTGCCACATACCCGTGTCATTAGTCTATTGCCCCATACCCGTGTCATTAGCTTATTGCCCCATACCCGTGTCATTAGTCTATTGCCACATACCCGTGTCATTAGTCTATTGCCCCATACCCGTGTCATTAGCTTATTGCCCCATACCCGTGTCATTAGTCTATTGCCACATACCCGTGTCATTAGTCTATTGTCCAATACCCGTGTCATTAGTCTATTGCCCCATACCCGTGTCATTAGCTTATTGCCCCATACCCGTGTCATTAGCATATTGCCCAATACCCGTGTCATTAGTCTATTGCCCCATACCCGTGTCATTAGCTTATTGCCCCATACCCGTGTCATTAGCCTATTGCCGAATACCCGTATCATTAGCACATTGCCCCATACCCGTGTCATTAGCCTATTGCCCCATACCCGTGTCATTAACCTATTGCCGAATACCCGTATCATTAGCACATTGCCCCATACCCGTGTCATTAGCCTATTGCCCCATACCCATGACGTCATTAGCCTACTGCCCCATACCCGTGTCATTAGCATATTGCCCCATACCCATGTCATTAGCCTATTGCCCCATACCCGTGTCATTAGCCTATAGCCCCATACCCGTGACGTCATTAGCCTATTGCCCCATACCCTAGTCATTAGCCTATTGCCCCATACCCGTGTCATTAGCCTATAGCCCCATACCCATGTCATTAGCCTATTGCCCCATACCCGTGTCATTAGCCTATAGCCCCATACCCATGTCATTAGTCTATTGCCCCATACCCGTTTCATTAGTCTATAGCCCCATACCCATGTCATTAGCCTATTGCCCCATACCCATGTCATTAGCCTATTGCCCCATACCCGTGTCATTAGCTTATTGCCCCATACCCTAGTCATTAGCCTATTGCCCCATACCCGTGTCATTAGCCTATAGCCCCATACCCATGTCATTAGTCTATTGCCCCATACCCGTGTCATTAGTCTATTGCCCTATACCCGTGTCATTAGTCTATTGCCACATACCCGTTTCATTAGTCTATTGCCCCATACCCGTGTCACTAGCTTATTGCCCCATACCCATTTATATTCCGTATTATTGTTGTTACGAAAATTTGTTTCCATCTTATTTGTTTGAAACTAGAACACAGATAGCTCTTTGGTTCATTTAGTCGTACTTTAAAGAAACTATATATAATGTTTACAAAGCGAAAATTAACCAATTTAAGGTTAAAGAAATCCGTATTTCATAGAGCGGAAATTCCAAAACGACTTTAAACATCAACGTCATTCGAAACTTATACTTAAGTCATCGTTCAGAGGTAGTATATACGTAAATGAGTTTAGTTAACCGAGTACGAATTTACCTCTGATTCAAAGTATGAATTTGTGTAGTACAACAGAGACTTGGGAGAGTTTTAAGGAGTTTAGAAAAGCCAATTGCTGTGAAAACTGTCACGAGCACTTAATACTTGTACACTTGGTATGGTACATACAATAACAAATTATCTAAAAAAATAACTATTTCAAAGAGACTATGTATATATATAAACATATATGAAACAATTTATAACTTAACCTATCCTAGTGTGTCTAGAATAAGTCAAAATACACATAGACTGTAACAAATTATCAGGTCCCTGTTGTGTTCTGAAGGCATTCCCTTTTCGGAGGACCGAAAAAAACCCAAAAAACTCGCGGTAAGACAGGTTACACAATACCCTCTCATATATCCTTGTCGTAATGTAAATGTCGTATAATACAGGTGTACGTGTATGTCGTATTACATAGGTGTACGTGTATGTCGTGTTACACAGGTGTACGTGGTTGTCGTGTTACACAGGTGTACGAGTATGTCGTGTTACACAGGTGTACATGTATGTCGTATTACACAGGTGTACGTGTATGTCGTATAATACAGGTGTACGTGTATGTCGTGTTACACAGATGTACGTGTATGTCGTGTTACACAGGTGTACGTATATGTCGTATTACACAGATGTACGTGTATGTCGTATAATACAGATGTACGTGTATGTCGTATTACACAGATGTACGTGTATGTCGTGTTACACAGGTGTACGTGTATGTCGTATAACATAGCTGTACGTGTATGTCGTGTTACACAGGTGTACGTGTATGTCGTATAACACAGGTGTACGTGTATGTCGTATTACACAGATGTACGTGTTTGTCGTGTTACACAGGTGTACGTGTTTGTCGTGTTACACAGGTGTGCGTGGTTGTCGTGTTACACAGGTGTACGAGTATGTCGTATTACACAGGTGTACGTGTATGTCGTATAATACAGGTGTACGTGTATGTCGTATAACACAGGTGTACGTGTATGTCGTGTTACACAGGTGTACGTGTATGTCGTGTTACACAGGTGTACGTGTATGTCGTATAACACAGGTGTACGTGTATGTCGTGTTACACAGGTGTACGTGTATGTCGTGTTGTACAGGTGTACGTGTATGTCGTGTTCAAACAGGTGTACGTGTATGTTGTATAACACATGTGTACGTGTATGTCGTGTTGTACAGATGTACGTGTATGTCGTGTTACACAGGTGTACGTGTATGTCGTGTTACACAGGTGTACGTGTATGTCGTGTTACACAGGTGTACGTGTATGTCGTGTTACACATGTGTACGTGTATGTCGTGTTGTACAGATGTACGTGTATGTCGTGTTACACAGGTGTACGAGTATGTCGTGTTACACATGTGTACGTGTATGTCGTATAACACATGTGTACGTGTATGTCGTGTTACACATGTGTACGTGTATGTCGTATAACACAGGTGTACGTGTATGTCATATAACACATGTGTACGTGTATGTCGTATAACACAGGTGTACCTGTATGTCGTATAACACAGGTGTACCTGTATGTCGTATAACACAGGTGTACCTGTATGTCGTATAACACAGGTGTACCTGTATGTTGTGTTACACAGGTGTACGTGTATGTCGTGTTACACACGTGTACGTGTATGTTGTGTTACACACGTGTACGTGTATGTCGTGTTACACAGGTGTACGTGTATGTCGTGTTACACAGGTGTACGTGTATGTCGTGTTACACAGGTGTACGTGTATGTCGTATAACATAGGTGTACGTGTATGTCGTATAACACAGGTGTACGTGTATGTCGTATAACACAGGTGTACGTGTATGTCGTATAATACAGGTGTACGTGTATGTCGTGTTACACAGGTGTACGTGAATGTCGTGTTACACAGGTGTACGTGTATGTCGTGTTACACAGGTGTACGTGTATGTCGTATAACATAGGTGTACGTGTATGTCGTGTTACACACGTGTACGTGTATGTCGTATAACACAGGTGTAAGTGTATGTCGTGTTACACACGTGTACGTGTATGTCGTATTGCACAGGTGTACGTGTATGTCGTGTTACACAGATGTACGTGTATGTCATATAACACAGGTGTACGTGTATGTCGTGTTACACAGGTGTACGTGTATGTCGTGTTACACAGATGTACGTGTATGTCGTGTTACACAGGTGTACGTGTATGTCGTATAACACAGGTGTACGTGTATGTCGTGTTACACAGGTGTACGTGTATGCCGTGTTGCACATGTGTACGTGTATGTCGTGTTACACAGGTGTACGTGTATGTCGTATTACAGAGGTGAACGTGTATGTAGTATTACACAGCTGTACACATATGCCGTATTACACAGATATACGTGTTCGATCATTTTGAAATCAAAGAAACTAGATAGCAAAATCATCGAAAGGTCCGTGTAATATATTTACTGATGTGTGTATATTTATATACTATGTCAAACTTCTGGCGTTGAAAAATTAAAATTCTTTTGAAAACCATTATACATAATTTAGACTTTAACCAGGACGTGTTTTCTTCATATCTATACACACACACATGAACTATCTCCGACTTCTAGCGTTGAAAAATTTAAATTCATTTGAAAATCAATATACATAATTCAGACTTAAACCAGGACGTGTTTTCTTCACACCGCAGTAAAGTATACAATTACCTATTTACCTGTGATCATTCTCTCGTAAATCACTGTAAACAGTAATTGTTTAATAAGGTTAAAGGATCAATATAGGAGTGTGTAGTAATTACTACCCTAGCACCTACATACATACAGGGTACATATATGTATCGTATCCTAAACCATATACAAGTTGATATAGATACATGATACACATCCGAAATGTGTACACTAAGTTAGGTATACAGTACGGTATATATACTGAGTTAGGTATACAGTACCGTATATATACTGAGTTAGGTATACAGTACCGTATATATACTGAGTTAGGTATACAGTACCGTATATATACTGAGTTAGGTATACAGTACGGTATATATACTGAGTTAGGTATACAGTACGGTATATATACTGAGTTAGGTATACAGTACCGTATATATACTGAGTTAGGTATACAGTACCGTATATATACTGAGTTAGGTATACAGTACGGTATATATACTGAGTTAGGTATACAGTACCGTATATATACTGAGTTAGGTATACAGTACGGTATATATACTGAGTAAGGTATACAGTACGGTATATATACTGAGTTAGGTATACAGTAAGGTATATATACTAGTTAGGTATACAGTACGGTATATATACTGAGTTAGGTATACAGTACGGTATATATACTAGTTAGGTATACAGTACGGTATATATACTGAGTTAGGTATACAGTACGGTATATATACTGAGTTAGGTATACAGTACGGTATATATACTGAGTTAGGTATACAGTACGGTATATATACTGAGTTAGGTATACAGTACGGTATATATACTAGTTAGGTATACAGTAAGGTATATATACTAGTTAGGTATACAGTACGGTATATATATACTGAGTTAGGTATACAGTACCTTATATATACTGAGTTAGGTATACAGTACGGTATATATACTGAGTTAGGTATACAGTACGGTATATATACTAGTTAGGTATACAGTACGGTATATATACTGAGTTAGGTATACAGTACGGTATATATACTGAGTTAGGTATACAGTACGGTATATATACTGAGTTAGGTATACAGTACGGTATATATACTGAGTTAGGTATACAGTACGGTATATATACTGAGTTAGGTATACAGTACGGTATATATACTAGTTAGGTATACAGTAAGGTATATATACTAGTTAGGTATACAGTACGGTATATATACTGAGTTAGGTATACAGTACGGTATATATACTGAGTTAGGTATACAGTACGGTATATATACTGAGTTAGGTATACAGTACGGTATATATACTGAGTTAGGTATACAGTACGGTATATATACTGAGTTAGGTATACAGTACCGTATATATACTGAGTTAGGTATACAGTACGGTATATATACTGAGTTAGGTATACAGTACGGTATATATACTGAGTTAGGTATACAGTACGGTATATATACTGAGTTAGGTATACAGTACGGTATATATACTGAGTTAGGTATACAGTACGGTATATATACTGAGTTAGGTATACAGTACGGTATATATACTAGTTAGGTATACAGTACGGTATATATACTGAGTTAGGTATACAGTACGGTATATATACTGAGTTAGGTATACAGTACGGTATATATACTAGTTAGGTATACAGTACGGTATATATACTGAGTTAGGTATACAGTACGGTATATATACTAGTTAGGTATACAGTACGGTATATATACTAGTTAGGTATACAGTACGGTATATATACTAGTTAGGTATACAGTACGGTATATATACTGATATAGGTATACAGTACGGTATATATACTGAGTTAGGTATACAGTACGGTATATATACTGAGTTAGGTATACAGTACGGTATATATACTGAGTTAGGTATACAGTACGGTATATATACTGAGTTAGGTATACAGTACGGTATATATACTGAGTTAGGTATACAGTACGGTATATATACTGAGTTAGGTATACAGTACCGTATATATACTAGTTAGGTATACAGTACGGTATATATACTAGTTAGGTATACAGTACGGTATATATACTGAGTTAGGTATACAGTACGGTATATATACTGAGTTAGGTATACAGTACGGTATATATACTGAGTTAGGTATACAGTACGGTATATATACTGAGTTAGGTATACAGTACGGTATATATACTGAGTTAGGTATACAGTACGGTATATATACTAGTTAGGTATACAGTACGGTATATATACTGAGTTAGGTATACAGTACGGTATATATACTAGTTAGGTATACAGTACGGTATATATACTGAGTTAGGTATACAGTACGGTATATATACTGAGTTAGGTATACAGTACGGTATATATACTAGTTAGGTATACAGTACGGTATATATACTGAGTTAGGTATACAGTACGGTATATATACTGAGTTAGGTATACAGTACGGTATATATACTGAGTTAGGTATACAGTACGGTATATATACTGAGTTAGGTATACAGTACGGTATATATACTAGTTAGGTATACAGTACGGTATATATACTGAGTTAGGTATACAGTACCGTATATATACTGAGTTAGGTATACAGTACGGTATATATACTGAGTTAGGTATACAGTACGGTATATATACTGAGTTAGGTATACAGTACGGTATATATACTGAGTTAGGTATACAGTACGGTATATATACTGAGTTAGGTATACAGTACGGTATATATACTGAGTTAGGTATACAGTACGGTATATATACTGAGTTAGGTATACAGTACGGTATATATACTGAGTTAGGTATACAGTACGGTATATATACTAGTTAGGTATACAGTACGGTATATATACTGAGTTAGGTATACAGTACGGTATATATACTGAGTTAGGTATACAGTACGGTATATATACTGAGTTAGGTATACAGTACGGTATATATACTGAGTTAGGTATACAGTACGGTATATATACTAGTTAGGTATACAGTACGGTATATATACTAGTTAGGTATACAGTACGGTATATATACTGAGTTAGGTATACAGTACGGTATATATACTAGTTAGGTATACAGTACGGTATATATACTGAGTTAGGTATACAGTACGGTATATATACTGAGTTAGGTATACAGTACGGTATATATACTGAGTTAGGTATACAGTACGGTATATATACTAGTTAGGTATACAGTACGGTATATATACTAGTTAGGTATACAGTACGGTATATATACTGAGTTAGGTATACAGTACGGTATATATACTGAGTTAGGTATACAGTACGGTATATATACTAGTTATACTATATACTGAGTTAGGTATACAGTACGGTATATATACTAGTTAGGTATACAGTACGGTATATATACTAGTTAGGTATACAGTACGGTATATATACTAGTTAGGTATACAGTACGGTATATATACTGAGTTAGGTATACAGTACGGTATATATACTAGTTAGGTATACAGTACGGTATATATACTGAGTTAGGTATACAGTACGGTATATATACTGAGTTAGGTATACAGTACGGTATATATACTGAGTTAGGTATACAGTACGGTATATATACTGAGTTAGGTATACAGTACGGTATATATACTAGTTAGGTATACAGTACGGTATATATACTGAGTTAGGTATACAGTACGGTATATATACTAGTTAGGTATACAGTACGGTATATATACTGAGTTAGGTATACAGTACGGTATATATACTGAGTTAGGTATACAGTACGGTATATATACTAGTTAGGTATACAGTACGGTATATATACTAGTTAGGTATACAGTACGGTATATATACTAGTTAGGTATACAGTACGGTATATATACTAGTTAGGTATACAGTACGGTATATATACTGAGTTAGGTATACAGTACGGTATATATACTGAGTTAGGTATACAGTACGGTATATATACTGAGTTAGGTATACAGTACGGTATATATACTGAGTTAGGTATACAGTACGGTATATATACTGAGTTAGGTATACAGTACGGTATATATACTGAGTTAGGTATACAGTACGGTATATATACTGAGTTAGGTATACAGTACGGTATATATACTAGTTAGGTATACAGTACGGTATATATACTGAGTTAGGTATACAGTACGGTATATATACTGAGTTAGGTATACAGTACGGTATATATACTGAGTTAGGTATACAGTACGGTATATATACTGAGTTAGGTATACAGTACGGTATATATACTGAGTTAGGTATACAGTACGGTATATATACTGAGTTAGGTATACAGTACGGTATATATACTGAGTTAGGTATACAGTACGGTATATATACTGAGTTAGGTATACAGTACGGTATATATACTGAGTTAGGTATACAGTACGGTATATATACTGAGTTAGGTATACAGTACGGTATATATACTAGTTAGGTATACAGTACGGTATATATACTAGTTAGGTATACAGTACGGTATATATACTGAGTTAGGTATACAGTACGGTATATATACTGAGTTAGGTATACAGTACGGTATATATACTGAGTTAGGTATACAGTACGGTATATATACTAGTTAGGTATACAGTACGGTATATATACTAGTTAGGTATACAGTACGGTATATATACTGAGTTAGGTATACAGTACGGTATATATACTGAGTTAGGTATACAGTACGGTATATATACTAGTTAGGTATACAGTACGGTATATATACTGAGTTAGGTATACAGTACGGTATATATACTGAGTTAGGTATACAGTACGGTATATATACTGAGTTAGGTATACAGTATCGTATATATATACTAGTTAGGTATACAGTACGGTATATATACTAGTTAGGTATACAGTACGGTATATATACTGAGTTAGGTATACAGTACGGTATATATACTGAGTTAGGTATACAGTACGGTATATATACTGAGTTAGGTATACAGTACGGTATATATACTGAGTTAGGTATACAGTACGGTATATATACTGAGTTAGGTATACAGTACGGTATATATACTGAGTTAGGTATACAGTACGGTATATATACTAGTTAGGTATACAGTACGGTATATATACTGAGTTAGGTATACAGTACGGTATATATACTGAGTTAGGTATACAGTACGGTATATATACTGAGTTAGGTATACAGTACGGTATATATACTGAGTTAGGTATACAGTACGGTATATATACTAGTTAGGTATACAGTACGGTATATATACTAGTTAGGTATACAGTACGGTATATATACTGAGTTAGGTATACAGTACGGTATATATACTGAGTTAGGTATACAGTACGGTATATATACTGAGTTAGGTATACAGTACGGTATATATACTAGTTAGGTATACAGTACGGTATATACTAGTTAGGTATACAGTACGGTATATATACTGAGTTAGGTATACAGTACGGTATATATACTGAGTTAGGTATACAGTACGGTATATATACTAGTTAGGTATACAGTACGGTATATATACTGAGTTAGGTATACAGTACGGTATATATACTGAGTTAGGTATACAGTACGGTATATATACTGAGTTAGGTATACAGTACGGTATATATACTGAGTTAGGTATACAGTACGGTATATATACTGAGTTAGGTATACAGTACGGTATATATACTAGTTAGGTATACAGTACGGTATATATACTGAGTTAGGTATACAGTACGGTATATATACTAGTTAGGTATACAGTACGGTATATATACTGAGTTAGGTATACAGTACGGTATATATACTAGTTAGGTATACAGTACGGTATATATACTAGTTAGGTATACAGTACGGTATATATACTGAGTTAGGTATACAGTACGGTATATATACTAGTTAGGTATACAGTACGGTATATATACTGAGTTAGGTATACAGTACGGTATATATACTGAGTTAGGTATACAGTACGGTATATATACTAGTTAGGTATACAGTACGGTATATATACTGAGTTAGGTATACAGTACGGTATATATACTGAGTTAGGTATACAGTACGGTATATATACTGAGTTAGGTATACAGTACGGTATATATACTGAGTTAGGTATACAGTACGGTATATATACTAGTTAGGTATACAGTACGGTATATATACTGAGTTAGGTATACAGTACGGTATATATACTGAGTTAGGTATACAGTACGGTATATATACTGAGTTAGGTATACAGTACGGTATATATACTGAGTTAGGTATACAGTACGGTATATATACTGAGTTAGGTATACAGTACGGTATATATACTGAGTTAGGTATACAGTACGGTATATATACTAGTTAGGTATACAGTACGGTATATATACTAGTTAGGTATACAGTACGGTATATATACTGAGTTAGGTATACAGTACGGTATATATACTGAGTTAGGTATACAGTACGGTATATATATACTAGTTAGGTATACAGTACGGTATATATACTAGTTAGGTATACAGTACGGTATATATACTAGTTAGGTATACAGTACGGTATATATACTGAGTTAGGTATACAGTACGGTATATATACTGAGTTAGGTATACAGTACGGTATATATACTGAGTTAGGTATACAGTACGGTATATATACTAGTTAGGTATACAGTACGGTATATATACTGAGTTAGGTATACAGTACGGTATATATACTGAGTTAGGTATACAGTACGGTATATATACTGAGTTAGGTATACAGTACGGTATATATACTGAGTTAGGTATACAGTACGGTATATATACTGAGTTAGGTATACAGTACGGTATATATACTAGTTAGGTATACAGTACGGTATATATACTAGTTAGGTATACAGTACGGTATATATACTGAGTTAGGTATACAGTACGGTATATATACTGAGTTAGGTATACAGTACGGTATATATACTGAGTTAGGTATACAGTACGTATATACTGAGTACGGTATATATACTAGTTAGGTATACAGTACCGTATATATACTAGTTAGGTATACAGTACGGTATATATACTGAGTTAGGTATACAGTACGGTATATATACTGAGTTAGGTATACAGTACGGTATATATACTGAGTTAGGTATACAGTACGGTATATATACTGAGTTAGGTATACAGTACGGTATATATACTGAGTTAGGTATACAGTACGGTATATATA
Organism: Pecten maximus; assembly: GCF_902652985.1. Taxonomy (NCBI): domain Eukaryota; kingdom Metazoa; phylum Mollusca; class Bivalvia; order Pectinida; family Pectinidae; genus Pecten; species Pecten maximus. The sequence continues at coordinate 29,663,439 of NC_047020.1, read as the reverse complement.
CTGAGTTAGGTATACAGTACGGTATATATACTGAGTTAGGTATACAGTACGGTATATACTGAGTTAGGTATACAGTACGGTATATATACTGAGTTAGGTATACAGTACGGTATATATACTAGTTAGGTATACAGTAACGTATATATACTAGTTAGGTATACAGTACGGTATATATACTAGTTAGGTATACAGTACGGTATATATACTAAGTTAGGTATACAGTACGGTATATATACTGAGTTAGGTATACAGTACGGTATATATACTAGTTAGGTATACAGTACGGTATATATACTAGTTAGGTATACAGTACGGTATATATACTGAGTTAGGTATACAGTACGGTATATATACTGAGTTAGGTATACAGTACGGTATATATACTGAGTTAGGTATACAGTACGGTATATATACTGAGTTAGGTATACAGTACGGTATATATACTGAGTTAGGTATACAGTACGGTATATATACTGAGTTAGGTATACAGTACGGTATATATACTGAGTTAGGTATACAGTACGGTATATATACTAGTTAGGTATACAGTACGGTATATATACTGAGTTAGGTATACAGTACGGTATATATACTGAGTTAGGTATACAGTACGGTATATATACTGAGTTAGGTATACAGTACGGTATATATACTAGTTAGGTATACAGTACCGTATATGTACTAGTTAGGTATACAGTACCGTATATATATACTGAGTTAGGTATACAGTACCGTATATATACTAGTTAGGTATACAGTACGGTATATATACTGAGTTAGGTATACAGTACGGTATATATACTGAGTTAGGTATACAGTACGGTATATATACTGAGTTAGGTATACAGTACCGTATATATACTGAGTTAGGTATACAGTACGGTATATATACTGAGTTAGGTATACAGTACGGTATATATACTGAGTTAGGTATACAGTACGGTATATATACTGAGTTAGGTATACAGTACCGTATATATACTAGTTAGGTATACAGTACGGTATATATACTGAGTTAGGTATACAGTACGGTATATATACTGAGTTAGGTATACAGTACGGTATATATACTGAGTTAGGTATACAGTACGGTATATATACTGAGTTAGGTATACAGTACGGTATATATACTGAGTTAGGTATACAGTACGGTATATATACTGAGTTAGGTATACAGTACGGTATATATACTAGTTAGGTATACAGTACGGTATATATACTGAGTTAGGTATACAGTACGGTATATATACTGAGTTAGGTATACAGTACGGTATATATACTGAGTTAGGTATACAGTACGGTATATATACTATACAGTACGGTATATATACTAGTTAGGTATACAGTACGGTATATATACTGATATAGGTATACCGTACGGTATATATACTAGTTAGGTATACAGTACGGTATATATACTGAGTTAGGTATACAGTACGGTATATATACTGAGTTAGGTATACAGTACGGTATATATACTAGTTAGGTATACAGTACGGTATATATACTGAGTTAGGTATACAGTACGGTATATATACTGAGTTAGGTATACAGTACCGTATATATACTAGTTAGGTATACAGTACGGTATATATACTGAGTTAGGTATACAGTACGGTATATATACTGAGTTAGGTATACAGTACGGTATATATACTGAGTTAGGTATACAGTACGGTATATATACTAGTTAGGTATACAGTACGGTATATATACTGATATAGGTATACAGTACGGTATATATACTAGTTAGGTATACAGTACGGTATATACTGAGTTAGGTATACAGTACGGTATATATACTAGTTAGGTATACAGTACGGTATATATACTGAGTTAGGTATACAGTACGGTATATATACTGAGTTAGGTATACAGTACGGTATATATACTAGTTAGGTATACAGTACGGTATATATACTGAGTTAGGTATACAGTACGGTATATATACTAGTTAGGTATACAGTACGGTATATATACTGAGTTAGGTATACAGTACGGTATATATACTAGTTAGGTATACAGTACGGTATATATACTGAGTTAGGTATACAGTACGGTATATATACTAGTTAGGTATACAGTACGGTATATATACTGAGTTAGGTATACAGTACGGTATATATACTAGTTAGGTATACAGTACGGTATATATACTGAGTTAGGTATACAGTACGGTATATATACTGAGTTAGGTATACAGTACGGTATATATACTGAGTTAGGTATACAGTACCGTATATATACTGAGTTAGGTATACAGTACGGTATATATACTGAGTTAGGTATACAGTACGGTATATATACTAGTTAGGTATACAGTACGGTATATATACTGAGTTAGGTATACAGTACGGTATATATACTAGTTAGGTATACAGTACGGTATATATACTGAGTTAGGTATACAGTACGGTATATATACTAGTTAGGTATACAGTACGGTATATATACTAGTTAGGTATACAGTACGGTATATATACTGAGTTAGGTATACAGTACGGTATATATACTGAGTTAGGTATACAGTACCGTATATATACTAGTTAGGTATACAGTACGGTATATATACTGAGTTAGGTATACAGTACGGTATATATACTAGTTAGGTATACAGTACGGTATATATACTGAGTTAGGTATACAGTACGGTATATATACTGAGTTAGGTATACAGTACGGTATATATACTAGTTAGGTATACAGTACGGTATATATACTGAGTTAGGTATACAGTACGGTATATATACTAGTTAGGTATACAGTACGGTATATATACTAGTTAGGTATACAGTACGGTATATATACTAGTTAGGTATACAGTACGGTATATATACTGAGTTAGGTATACAGTACGGTATATATACTAGTTAGGTATACAGTACGGTATATATACTAGTTAGGTATACAGTACGGTATATATACTGAGTTAGGTATACAGTACGGTATATATACTAGTTAGGTATACAGTACGGTATATATACTAGTTAGGTATACAGTACGGTATATATACTGAGTTAGGTATACAGTACGGTATATATACTAGTTAGGTATACAGTACGGTATATATACTAGTTAGGTATACAGTACGGTATATATACTGAGTTAGGTATACAGTACGGTATATATACTGAGTTAGGTATACAGTACGGTATATATACTGAGTTAGGTATACAGTACGGTATATATACTGAGTTAGGTATACAGTACGGTATATATACTGAGTTAGGTATACAGTACGGTATATATACTAGTTAGGTATACAGTACGGTATATATACTGAGTTAGGTATACAGTACGGTATATATACTGAGTTAGGTATACAGTACGGTATATATACTGAGTTAGGTATACAGTACGGTATATATACTAGTTAGGTATACAGTACGGTATATATACTGAGTTAGGTATACAGTACGGTATATATACTGAGTTAGGTATACAGTACGGTATATATACTGAGTTAGGTATACAGTACGGTATATATACTGAGTTAGGTATACAGTACGGTATATATACTGAGTTAGGTATACAGTACGGTATATATACTGAGTTAGGTATACAGTACGGTATATATACTGAGTTAGGTATACAGTACGGTATATATACTGAGTTAGGTATACAGTACGGTATATATACTGAGTTAGGTATACAGTACGGTATATATACTGAGTTAGGTATACAGTACGGTATATATACTGAGTTAGGTATACAGTACCGTATATATACTGAGTTAGGTATACAGTACGGTATATATACTGAGTTAGGTATACAGTACGGTATATATACTGAGTTAGGTATACAGTACGGTATATATACTGAGTTAGGTATACAGTACGGTATATATACTGAGTTAGGTATACAGTACGGTATATATACTGAGTTAGGTATACAGTACGGTATATATACTGAGTTAGGTATACAGTACCGTATATATACTGAGTTAGGTATACAGTACGGTATATATACTGAGTTAGGTATACAGTACGGTATATATACTGAGTTAGGTATACAGTACGGTATATATATACTGACTTAGGTATACAGTACGTATATATACTGAGTTAGGTATACAGTACGGTATATATACTAGTTAGGTATACAGTACGGTATATATACTGAGTTAGGTATACAGTACGGTATATATACTGAGTTAGGTATACAGTACGGTATATATACTAGTTAGGTATACAGTACGGTATATATACTAGTTAGGTATACAGTACGGTATATATACTAGTTAGGTATACAGTACGGTATATATACTGAGTTAGGTATACAGTACGGTATATATACTAGTTAGGTATACAGTACGATATATATACTGAGTTAGGTATACAGTACCGTATATATACTGAGTTAGGTATACAGTACGTATATATACTGAGTTAGGTATACAGTACGGTATATATATACTGAGTTAGGTATATAGTACGGTATATATACTGAGTTAGGTATACAGTACGGTATATATATACTGAGTTAGGTATACAGTACGGTATATATACTGAGTTAGGTATACAGTACGGTATATATACTGAGTTAGGTATACAGTACGGTATATATACTAGTTAGGTATACAGTACGGTATATATACTGAGTTAGGTATACAGTACGGTATATATACTAGTTAGGTATACAGTACGGTATATATACTGAGTTAGGTATACAGTACGGTATATATATAAGTTAGGTATACAGTACGGTATATATACTGAGTTAGGTATACAGTACGGTATATATACTGAGTTAGGTATACAGTACGGTATATATATACTGAGTTAGGTATACAGTACGGTATATATACTGAGTTAGGTATACAGTACGATATATATACTGAGTTAGGTATACAGTACGATATATATACTGAGTTAGGTATACAGTACGGTATATATACTGAGTTAGGTATACAGTACGGTATATATACTGAGTTAGGTATACAGTTGTGTATAATGATCAAATATTACAAAACTATTTTGTTCATTACAGCTTTTTTCTTACTGGTAAAAAAAAAAAATGATTACATTTGATATTTCAGCAGTAGCTGAATAAGCAAACCATGTAAAGTATCCTCTCGCAAGTTTTTAACTATTTGTACGATTTAAAGTAAAACACGTGACTACAAGGGTCAAGCTGAAAATAAAGCACAGCATCATTTTTTGTATATGTCCTGTTGCAGAACGGACGGACAGTTCACAATCCATGGACTTCCAAACGGAGTCTACGTCGTTGAGGTTACGCATCCCCTGTACGAGTTTTCCCCGGCCCGTGTTCACATCTTCCGTGATGGTAGAAAGCGAGCAAGCAAGCTGGACCTTATCCAACCCAACCAGATCCGTCAGATCAAGTATCCCTTACAGTTCAGGGAGATTAAAAAGTCACGCTTCTTCGAGGAGAGGAGTTCGTTAAAACTGGAAGACATAATTCATAACCCAATGGTATGTTGCCTGGCTGAGAGTCAGTGCCATGTTTTGGTTACCGAGTCCTTATTTAACGCCATAGCGAAATGTGTAAGGTATGGTGGCTGATAACGGCCATCTCGTGTTGTCGTGTTGTCGACTTGACGCTATGTCGCTATGCCGCCTTGTCGCAGTTTGAAAACGCAACAAGACGACATGTTATCTACTAAATCTCGGTTTGTCGCAGTTTCTGAACGCGACAAAACGACCACACGACAACACGAGATGGCCGTAATCAGCCACCATAGATAGGTTGATTTCTTCACGAAATATTTTTATTTTCATTGCAATAAATTGATCATGAAATTTGTATTCATAATGGAAATACAACGTGAACACTTGCTAATAAATGTAGACTTGGTCTTCAAGGTCTAACACCCATCCCTGACGTTTGGGATGCTGATTTATCCGTCAAAATTCCCGCAGTAACAGAATCACATTGAACAAGGAGAATAAGTAAATGTCTCTTATCATTTTAATGTTTAATTATATAAACATTGTTTGTAAAACGCTGATGTCATTGTTCCAGGTGGTGACCGTATTACTGCCGTTGGTGGCTTTGTTTATGTTCCCAAATTTGTTGAACCAGTCGTTAAGGAATCCTAAAGTTCAAAACGTAAGTACCGTGCAATCTGAATTCACAAGTCCCCGTGTATCTTGTCACAACTACTGTCTAGAGGCAGTGACAAAGGGTTCACAAGACCCTGTGTCTGTCGTCACAACTACGGTCTAGAGGCAGTGACAAAGGGCTCACAAGACCCTGTGTCTGTCGTCACAACTACGGTCTAGAGGCAGTGACAAAGGGCTCACAAGACCCTGTGTCTGTCGTCACAACTACGGTCTAGAGGCAGTGACAAAGGGCTCTAAGATCCTTTGTCTGTCGTCAAAACTTCGGTCTAGAGGCAATGACAAAGGGCTTTCAAGATCCTATGTCTGTCGTCAAAACTACGGGTTAGAGGTAATGACAAATGGTTCATAAGATCCTGTGTCTGTCGTCACAACTACGGTCTAGAGGCAATGACAAAGGGCTCACTAGACCCTGTGTCTGTCGTCACAACTACGGTCTAGAGGCAATGACAAAGGGCTCATAAGATCCTGTGTCTGTCGTCAAAACTTCGGTCTAGAGGCAGTGACAAAGGGCTCATAAGATCCTATGTCTGTCGTCACAACTACAGTCTGGAGGCAATGACAAAGGGCTTTCAAGATCCTATGTCTGTCGTCACAACTACGGTCTAGAGGCAATGACAAAGGGCTCATAAGATCCTGTGTCTGTCGTCAAAACTTCGGTCTAGAGGCAATGACAAAGGCTCACAAGACCCTGTGTCTGTCGTCACAACTACGGTCTAGAGGAAATGACAAAGGGATCATAAGATCTTGTGTCTGTCGTCACAACTACGGTCTAGATGCAGTGACAAAGGGCTCACAAGACCCCGTGTCTGTCGTCACAACTACGGTCTAGAGGCAATGACAAAGGGCTCACAATTCCCTTTGTCTGTCGTCACAACTACGGTCTAGAGGCAATGACAAAGGGCTCACAAGACCCTGTGTCTGTCGTCACAACTACGGTCTAGATGCAGTGACAAAGGGCTCACAAGACCCTGTGTCTGTCGTCACAACTACGGTCTTGAGGCAATGACAAAGGGCTCACAATTCCCTTTGTCTGTCGTCACAACTACGGTCTAGAGGCAATGACAAAGGGCTCTAAGATCCTGTGTCTGTCGTCAAAACTTCGGTCTAGAGGCAATGACAAAGGGCTTTCAAGATCCTCTGTCTGTCGTCACAACTACGGTCTAGAGGCAATGACAAAGGGCTCATAAGATCCTGTGTCTGTCGTCAAAACTACGGGTTAGAGGTAATGACAAAGGGCTCATAAGATCCTGTGTCTGTCGTCACAACTACGGTCTAGAGGCAATGACAAAAGACTCATAAGATCTTGTGTCTGTCGTCAAAACTTCGGTCAAGAGGCAGTGACAAAGGGCTCATCAGATCTTATGTCTGTCGTCAAAACTACGGTCTTGAGGCAATGACAAAGGACTCATAAGATTCTCTGTCTGTCGTCACAACTACGGTCTTGAGGCAATGACAAAGGACTCACAAGATCCTATGTCTGTCGTCACAACAACGGTCTAGAGGCAATGACAAAGGGCTCATAAGATCCTGTGTTTGTCGTCACAACTACGGTCTAGAGGCAATGACAAAGGGCTCACAAGACCCATTGTCTGTCGTCAAAACTATGGGTTAGAGGTAGTGACAAAGGGCGCACAAGACCCTGTGTCTGTCGTCACAAATACAGTCTAGAGGCAATGACAAAGGGCTCATAAGATCCTGTGTCTGTCGTCACAACTACGGTCTAGAGGCAATGACAAAGGGCTCATAAGATCCTCTGTCTGTCGTCAAAACTATGGTCTAGAGGCAATGACAAAGGGCTCATAAGACCCTGTGTCTGTCGTCAAAACTACGGTCTAGAGGCAATGACAAAGAGTTCATAAGAACCTGTGTCTGTCGTCAAAACTACGGTCTAGAGGAAATGACAAAGGGATCATAAGATCTTGTGTCTGTCGTCACAACTACGGTCTAGATGCAGTGACAAAGGGCTCACAAGACCCCGTGTCTGTCGTCACAACTACGGTCTAGAGGCAATGACAAAGGGCTCACAATTCCCTTTGTCTGTCGTCACAACTACGGTCTAGAGGCAATGACAAAGGGCTCACAAGACCCTGTGTCTATCGTCACAACTACGGTCTAGATGCAGTGACAAAGGGCTCAGAAGACCCTGTGTCTGTCGTCACAACTACGGTCTAGAGGCAATGACAAAGGGCTCACAATTCCCTTTGTCTGTCGTCACAACTACGGTCTAGAGGCAATGACAAAGGGCTCTAAGATCCTGTGTCTGTCGTCAAAACTTCGGTCTAGAGGCAATGACAAAGGGCTCATCAGATCCTGTGGCTGTCGTCAAAACTACGGGTTAGAGGTAATGACAAAAGACTCATAAGATCTTGTGTCTGTTGCAAAACTTCGGTCAAGAGGCAGGGACAAAGGGCTCATCAGATCTTATGTCTGTCGTCACAACTACGGTCTAGAGGCAATTACAAATGGTTCATAAGATTCTCTGTCTGTCGTCACAACTACGGTCTTGAGGCAATGACAAAGGACTCACAAGATCCTATGTCTGTCGTCACAACAACGGTCTAGAGGCAATGACAAAGGGCTCATAAGATCCTGTGTTTGTCGTCACAACTACGGTCTAGAGGCAATGACAAAGGGCTCACAAGACCCATTGTCTGTCGTCAAAACTATGGGTTAGAGGTAGTGACAAAGGGCGCACAAGACCCTGTGTCTGTCGTCACAAATACAGTCTAGAGGCAATGACAAAGGGCTCATAAGATCCTGTGTCTGTCGTCACAACTACGGTCTAGAGGCAATGACAAAGGGCTCATAAGACCCTGTGTCTGTCGTCAAAACTACGGTCTAGAGGCAATGACAAAGAGTTCATAAGATCCTGTGTCTGTCGTCAAAACTACGGTCTAGAGGTAATGATAAAGGGCTCACAAGGCCCTGTGTCTGTCGTCAAAACTATGGGTTAGAGGCAGTGACTAAGGACTTTATATTTTTTAAAAGGGTCGAACGGACTTAAACCAGCCATTTCCACTTGTTGTCCTATACGATTTGACTGTACGGTTGGTATCAGAAATGAAATCTCAATGATTTTCTTCTCGTTTCTATAGTAGCACTAGCGAAATGTCAAAACTTAGCTTGAATATATCCTCTTTTATGATTTTATTAGTAAATACATGTATTTTACAATGTATCTGACATTACTAGTTATTAAGTCAATTTATTAAGATTTTGACGATTGTGAGGTGGGGAGGGGAGGATGAGCCATTATCGTTTTTCTCTAAACCTGCCTTCCCTTACATCAAGTGGAGAACTGGTTATATCAACTTTCACTGAAGGAAAAAAGAAATGTAATTAGAAATTGACCGGTTTACTACGGGAAATAAAAAAGATGTTATAGCATGTATTAAAGGTGTAATTGAGGGTAAGGAACCACTCTGTCCGTCATATGTACGTTTAGTATCATCGTCCAATTTCGAGTTGATCCAAGAGTAGCCCTCTCAAAGTGAATAGCTTTCTGGGCCCATCAGCATCTAGCCCGAGTTTCTTCAGGCCCTGACACCATGTCTGACACCAGTCATGGTGTCAGTCATGGTGTCAGAGCCAGAGAAATCTCGGGCTAATCAACATCGTGTAAGCACTTTGACGAGAATACTAAACGTGTACATACGACAGAGGGTTCCCTATCTTTTAATTATCCCTTTATTACATTCTATAACATCTTTTTATTTCTCATAAATCGGGCAATTTCTAATCGCGTTTCTTTTTCCCTTCAGTATATATTTATCATCTTTTTGGCCTGGATGGAAGAAGCGCGCAAGAGATTTTACGCCGGGAGGTAAACGGATACTCACATGGTCAAACAGGTAACCCTACACTGTACCCACATGGTCAGACAGGTAACCCTATACTGTACCCACATGGTCAAGCTGGTAACCCTATACTGTACCCACATAGTCAAGCAGGTAACCCTATACTATACCTACATGGTCAGGCAGGTAACTCTATACTGTACCAACATGGTCAGACAGGTAACCCTATACTGTACCCACATAGTCAAGCAGGTAACCGTATACTGTACCCACATGGTCAGACAGGTAACCCTATACTGTACCCACATGGTCAGACAGGTAACCCTATACTGTACCCACATGGTCAGACAGGTAACCCTATACTGTACCCACATGGTCAGACAGGTAACCCTATACTGTACCCACATGGTCAGGCAGGTAACCCTACACTGTACCCACATGGTCAGACAGGTAACCCTATACTGTACCCACATGGTCAGACAGGTAACCCTATACTGTACCCACATGGTCAGACAGGTAACCCTATACTGTACCCACAGGGTCAGGCAGGTAACCCTATACTGTACCCACATGGTCAGACAGGCAACCCTATACTGTACCCACATGGTCAGGCTGGTAACCCTATACTGTACCCACATGGTCAGACAGGCAACCCTATACTGTACCGACATGGTCAGACAGGTAACTCTATACTGTACCCACATGGTCAGGCAGGTAACCCTATACTGTACCCACATGGTCAGGCAGGTTACCCTATACTGTACCCACATGGTCAGGCAGGTAACCCTATACTGTACCCACATGGTCAGGCAGGTAACCCTATAATGTACCCACATTGTCAGACAGGTAACCCTACACTGTACCCACATAGTCAGACAGGTAACCCTATACTGTACCCACATGGTCAGACAGGTAACCCTACACTGTACCCACATGGTCAGACAGGTAACCCTATACTGTACCCACATGGTCAGACAGGTAACCCTATACTGTACCAACATGGTCAGACAGGTAACCCTATACTGTACCGACATGGTCAGACAGGTTACCCTATACTGTACCCACATGGTCAGACAGGTAACCCTACACTGTACCCACATGGTCAGGCTGGTAACCCTATACTGTACCCATATGGTCAGGCTGGTAACCCTATACTGTACCCACATGGTCAGGCAGGTAACCCTATACTGTACCCACATGGTCAGACAGGTTACCCTATACTGTACCCACATGGTCAGACAGGTAACCCTACACTGTACCCACATGGTCAGATAGGTAACCCTATACTGTACCCATATGGTCAGGCTGGTAACCCTATACTGTACCCACATGGCCAGGCAGGTTACCCTATACTGTACCCACATGGTCAGACAGGTGACCCCTATACTGTACCCACATTGTCAGACAGGTAACCCTATACTGTACCCACATGGTCAGACAGGTAACCCTAAACTGTACCAACATGGTCAGGCAGGTAACTCTATACTGTACCCACATGGTCAGGCAGGTAACCCTATACTGTACCCACATGGTCAGGCAGGTAACCCTATACTGTACCCACATGGTCAGACAGGTAACCCTATACTGTACCCACATGGTCAGGCAGGTAACCCTATACTGTACCCACATGGTCAGATAGGTAACCCTATACTGTACCCACATGGTCAGGCAGGTAACCCTATACTGTACCCACATGGTCAGACAGGTAACCCTATACTGTACCCACATGGTCAGACAGGTAACCCTATACTGTACCCACATGGTCAGGCAGGTTACCCTATACTGTACCCACATGGTCAGACAGGTAACCTTATACTGTACCTACATGGTCAGGCAGGTAACCCTATTCTGTACCCACATGGTCAGACAGGTAACCCTATACTGTACCCACATGGTCAAACAGGTAATCCTATACTGTACCCACATGGTCAAACAGGTAACCCTATACTGTACCTACATGGTCAGGCAGACCCACATGGTCAGACAGGTAACCCTATACTGTATCCACATGGTCAGACAGGTAACCTATACTGTACCCACATGGTCAGGCAAGTAACCCTATACTGTACCCATAAGGTCAGGCAGGTGACCCCTATACTGTACCTTAGGGATCGGTTAAACATTCATCACGTATTTTTTTTTTATCTATTATCATCTTTTATAGTCTCGTATGCCAAATATTCTTTAAAGAGGCTTGCCCGCAGAGAGATCAGAAAAATTGGCTAATAGAAAAAGATTTTTTACACATGACAGATTGTTGGAATTGTTGAGTTTTTCATTTTATTTTCCTTATAAAACGCTGAAAAGTGATATTAAAACCTCATTTTTAAATATTATTTATTTAATCGCAACCCGCAATAAGTCTAATTTGATTGACACATCAAAGAAACAACCACGTGCACAGTGCCGCACAGTGATAACTTCAAAGGCAGCGGCGATTTACAAAGAAGATTTGCCGTTATATTCCATACATTTCCCTCTCAGGTTGAGTTTTAAAACGTCTTTTAAATACATATTCTGTAATTGTTTTCAAGAAATAAAGTCGGAAAGCCTCTAATTTTGTCACATAGAAACGTGTACTGAAGTTTATTTAGTGATCGGAGATGTGCCGTTTACCGGTCCGTCTGCGGGTAAGCCTCTTTAAATTACATGTACGTGTGGCACTCAAGTAAAAAAAAAATTCAATCTAGTTAAATCTACGATCGCCATAATTTCTCGTCAAACGGAATACCCTTATTAGGCGAAACCTTTGAACTCAATGAAGACAATTTCATTTATTTCGGAAATGTGTGCTCGTTAAAATGGTTACAAAGAGTAAATTACGATCATTTTAGATAAAGGACAACCTTTATTTCCATACCATATCAGAAGTCATATCGCTGCTTCGCCCTACTAACAACCTCCGAAACATTGAAATTCTCTTTTTATCTTTTAGATTTAAAGTAACTAACTTATCAATTACTCACAGTAAACATTCGATCTATAGTTCTCAGCCATTCCGTGGCGTGTAACTTTCCGCCTTCGATATTTGCCTTGGAGGTTGTTACTATTTGCTTCGTTTGAGGTAAGTACGGGTTTAAAGTCTTGATTTAGGTTACAGCCATTATTCACAGTTGAGAGTTGATACATTACTCGGATGGCGGAGTGTCCCCGCCCCCTCCTCCGTCAACACGGGCCCGGGAGTGGTTACGTAGGAGTTATAGCATATACCGTGGGTGCCATTTTCTGCTATTTTTTGTGAGAAGTGTATATACTGTTGGCGATACCTCATTTTAAATTTTTAATCGCAGTATTTTTATTTTCAGCAATTCAGACGACAATTAAGTACTATGACTGGCGGACGTGGGGATGTTATAGGTATGGGACTGGAGGAGGAGGAGCAGGCGAGGGAGGAGCAGGCAGGGGAGGGGTCTGTGGAAGGGGATGCAGCCGAGGAACACAGAGAGAGAAAGAAAAAGAAAAATGAGATGCAGGGAAAATCAATTTTCAACTTTGACCTTGCTGAGTGGCTTGCAGAATATTTCTACGAGGAAAAGACACCCAAACATTCCGAAAATCGACCACCGCCTAAAAGTATAACAGAGAAAACGCGTGAAAGAAAAATGAGACATCGACTAAAGAGAAAGTGAGTCAATGCAACACCAAAAAAACAGGGAGATGACACACGAAAGGGAGCAAAAAGGGGGCAAAATTGGGACATAAAGAGAACAAAAAAAAAGGGGCGGGGGGGACAAAAAGGGACAAGAAGGGAACAAAAAGAAACTTTTTTTTTTTTTTTTTTGAAAATATCGTACATCGAAAGGGGCATTAAATTTTGCAAAACAAATGGTCAATGTCACAGTAGTAGAATTTCCGGGCCTAGAACTCACGATCTACGGAACAGGAATACTGGCAGCTTATACCATTACGCCACCTGAATGTGGAGGTTTTCTGACTTGGTGATTAGATGTTGTAGATCGTGAGTTCGAATCCCGGTCAGAGCACGAGTCTAAAAAATGTCTTCCTTTAATTGTCATTTGTGCTGTTATGTTTATATATTTATATCGTATATATAGAGGTTACACAACGTAACATATGTACTATCTTTTGTGGTCCGATGGTTAAAGGTTTGAATGAATTTTCTGTCGCAATTGCACTGTTTTGAAAATGGTTCGGTATTTCGAAGAAAAATCGACAATTTAAAAATAACCTCGAACCTCTTAGATTTCTGTTGAATATTGTCATATATTATTTAAACATAAAAATGAACATTGATTATTTTAATTGTGATATACATGCAGATGGTTTGAATGTTCTGTTGGTGTTTGTACGAGCGACAGTTTGTCAAAAATCACAGATGTCACGTGTACACAAACTTCTGTTGATGCTAGAAATGATATTATTAATTATATAATCTGTAATATTTTTATCATCATGTTGTATTTTGTTATCATTGAAAATGATGTAGATGAAACTATCTTTAAACATTGTATGTTATAAAATAATTAAAGAGAAACCAAGAATTTGTTTTTTACTGACATGTAAATGACCATATGCTACACGTGTCCTGCTTTGTGACATGCTTTTCATGGCAGTTTAGTGAATATATGAGAGTTGCCTCCCTTTGAACATCGCCTTTTAGGACTGTGGACATCGGATGTGCAACTAGATTTGACTTTTAAACATGATTATTGTTTAACTTCTAACAGAGAATTAGGCAGAATTAATTACAACCTATCCACGCCTTCTCCCAATGTACGTTTACATATAGCAGACATTAATGACACAATAAAAAATGCATATTTCTGCAATGATAGAAAAGGTTATCATCAAAATCTTTTGGCGGATTTAATCAAACGTTTGCACATATCTAAATACATTTGAATCAAGGTTTACGGTAAGATGCAGATTTCCAAACAAGATCGTTTCTAAGTTGAAATCAACATATTAAATGTTGAAATTTGGATAAGGATATCCCGTTTATATATGAAACATTGTCACAAGGATTACCACAGGTATGCTGCATTATTTACAAAGTTCCCCTAAATATATCATACTGGTGTCTGAGCCTTGAATGCAAAATATATATCAATCTTACGATCGCCGACCCTAAAATATGTAGGTGGGGAGACTTCAAATCTGACCTAAACGAGGATATGAATAATCTGATATAAGTAGTGAGAACAATGTATCATTGAGGCATTCCAACTATTCATCATTCCTATTTGTATAACTAAAGAAAACTCTTGTTTATACTGAACAGGTGTCACTATTCATCAGCATTTTAAAGTGGCATGCAGGATAGTGGTAAACCTCGCGGACTTAAAGTACACCAGCAGAGCATATAGGAATCTCAAGGGAAACACACACGGGGACAGTTAGTTGATAGTCTCTTTATCATGTACATGTACTGTGTTACAGACATATCGAAGAGATGTCTTTGGAACTGATCTATATATTAACAGTTCGTAAATAATATTGTGTTTGGATGTCCAGGCAATGCTTGACTTCCAGTGTCACCCAGTGTCTTAGGTGTATTGTTCACTAATCATGAAATACTCAAAATTTTCAGAACAACGTCCGACAAGGACAGACCTAGTGATCTTGTTTTACTTTCTGACGAGCCGCGACAAAGACTTTCAAGACATGCATTATGATGATAACATTTTGAAATAGACAACCGTGATCGTTACTCCCTTGACAGTATCAGACGGATACGTGAGAAAGAACCCCGGCACCATATATACATACATGACCCCGTATGTAGTATACATGTATATTCATAAGGAAATATATTCGTTAGGACGAATGATTCAACTTGTTGGTCTTTATAATAGAAGATCGTCGAAATGAAATATATTGTTAACCCAAATATAAGCCAAGTCACTTTATAGCAATAGTCACTGGGGCATCCAAAATGGGAATTTAATAAGGCACATCCTTAATTAGGTGGTAATTACGAAATCGCCCAGAAGCCATATGGCGGGTATGGTGTATCTCAAGTTTTCAAATTTGTATTCTTCCAAATGCAATACATGCATAGAGGTAACACATATACATAAATATTAATAGTTCATGATTCATGTACTAGACGGCGGAGGACAATTCCGTTCAATGATGTATTGAGATACAGGTACAAAGATATGGTATTTATTACTGGTGACGTCATTAAATGGTGACATTATAATTCAAACACTGCCGAAACTGAAACAGTTTAAACTGAGTACAAATTACTAATTGTCTAAATATACAAGAACACTATATAGAAGTATAGTTTTAACTATCATTCCAAAACATCATCAATTAATTACTAACAATGAGAGTTTTTCTTTTATTACTGGCATGTAACAGTTATTTACCCTATCTATTCAAAGTTTTAACACATGGGCTGGAAAACAATTCTGTTAATCTTTATACACTTGGACGACAATAATATTTTTTTATGTATGTTTTTCTTAATTCAGAATATGCAGGACAAAGAATGTGCTTCGTTCTTGACGTTATTTTTGTCGCAAACTGTGCATGGTCTTTGACTTCAAGGAACGTTATTTTAACACTCAAATTCAAGAGTAAGACTATCGCATAACATACAAAATTGACTCAATAACTTTTTTGAATTTATAATCAATTGGCTTAGTTAGATAGTACTGTATACAGAAGGTATCAACAATATGTTTGTACAAAAAATACATTTTTATTTTGAAGATAAAATCAAACGCACTGCGTAATTCCTCTAAATCGAAGAGTTTAAATACCGTTTTCTTAACATTCAGTAAGTCATTGAGAAAAGAGAGATATTTTTTTTTTCAATTTGTGGTGATACATCTTGTCCCCGGACCATCCGTAATTCAATATAAATGCAACATATGTTTTGAATAGTGACAATTTTATTTCAGTATGAAGGTTAAAATCTTTCATTTTTCTTTTAAAGTGATAATATGTTTTTCGTCCTTGAGAAGCTCATGTATCTAGTGTTATAGTGAATCTACCGTTAAAGTTAAAAACAAAGGTAACAAAACTTTTCAACAATTTCAATTTATTTACCATTGAAATTCCAACTTTCAAAAGGCAGAATATTTTCCTTTTACTAAAAACAATTTTTGTTTTATCTGTATTTACGTTTAAATTTTTTTTTTCAATATAAGTCTATAAGCAATCTGGCGTATGTTGGAGGTCGGTAACTTCCTCCGAGAACAAGACAGTTTCATCTACATATACCAACATAAAGAGGTTTAATCATCTACATATACCAACATAAAGAGGTTTAGTCATCTACATATACCAACATAAAGAGGTTTAATCATCTACATATACCAACATAAAGAGGTTTAATCATCTACATATGCCAACATAAAGAGGTTTAATCATCTACATATACCAACATAAAGAGGTTTAATCATCTACATATACCAACATAAAGAGGTTTAATCATCTACATATACCAACATAAAGAGGTTTAGTCATCTACATATACCAACATAAAGAGGTTTAATCATCTACATATGCCAACATAAAGAGGTTTAATCATCTACATATACCAACATAAAGAGGTTTAATCATCTACATATACCAACATAAAGAGGTTTAATCATCTACATATACCAACATAAAGAGGTTTAGTCATCTACATATACCAACATAAAGAGGTTTAATCATCTACATATACCAACATAAACAGGTTTAATCAGCTGTAATGAATAATTTTGACAATTAGAGATTATAAACAGTCATGAGGCTTCAAAGCCGTTCCGATAATATCTTAGTTCATCCTAAAGATAAAATTCCGTTTATACACTATTAAATACGTATGCATTATCTGGACTGACTCCGAAAATACCCGGACAGACATGGAATTCCGGGAGGAGAAATACAGAGTGGAAGTAGTCGGATCCCATGATAAATGATCCTATAATCACGGATCATTCCACAGTGGAGTGATTACACTAGTAGGTGATAGATTAATTCCGGATAATTCTTCATTCTTCCGTGATGATGGGACGGACGCTGATAAATACATAGAGAGCTGGAGGTAGACTCTCGTCTGATTTGTCGGTCACTCGTTCATACGTCACGAACGGTTTATAAGAACAGAGTGTCCATTGTGTCACTACTGTAGATTTAATAAGAGGAGATATACCACATAGCTTTGACAAAACTTCCCAGCCCACGGTCCATGATTATAATATGGACGGTGATTTGGGGATTTGTGGCAATTTCATGTGAACCCAACTGAAAAAAAGATACTAATCGTTTTTAGTAATTCTAACGATATATTGTGTATAATATCTACTGTAATAACTATTCCGTATTCATCAAACTTATTTACATGTAGTATTTTGATGTAAAATTTAAATTGTAGATGTTGCAGCATACGCAATTATGCATTTCATATAAACTTTTCATAGTTCTGATATACACGTACTTATTGAAAATATATGCTTGATAGTCTAAGGCTATGTATAATATATACTACCAACTTCAGTAATATCCCAATGTTTGACTTATTAAGTTGTATGTTGTGTATGATATTTACTGTAATAACTAGCCATTTCTAGACAGTAACTTTCCTGCTTCCCCCACCTGCAGTGTTTACATGTTCCAGTATATTCGATACTCAAGGGCTTGTTCCCATTGTCTATGGTTTTTCATGACAGTTGTCGACTAGTGACGGAATGGTGTCGACTACAGCGGGTTGATGAAGACGACGGGGCAGTTTTATGGTAGACAACATCAACCATTGATAAGTGATCTATTTACTTGTGCGATATGAAGTCGGACACGTTCGACGCTAGTTGATACCCTTAGAGGATGTGACATAACTAAGATTTGACCCAGATTTGTACGTCGGGTATCATCGTGATCTATATTTGCATGGTAGGTGTCATCGTGACTTAAATTTGTATGGCGGTGTTTAATTTGTATCCTGATTTGTTATCCGGGTTTGGGTTAATTTATATCCTAATTTTTTTAGCGGTATGGGTTAATTTGTATCCTGATTTTTTTAGCCGGGTATTGGTTAATTTGTATCGTGATTGGTTAGCGGTATGGGTTAATTTGTATCGTGATTTGTTAGCCGGGTATGGGTTAATTTATATCCTGATTTGTTATCCGGGTATGGGTTAATTTGTATCGTGATTTGTTATCCGAGTATGGGTTAATTTGTATCGTGATTTGTTATTCCGGTATTGGTTAATTTGTATCCTGATTTGTTAGTCGGGTATTGGTTAATTTGTATTGTGATTTGTTATCAAGGTATGGGTTAATTTGTATCCTGATTTGTAATCCGGGTATGAGTTAATTTGTATCGTGATTTGGTAGCCGGGTATTGGTTAATTTGTATCCTGATTTCTTATCCGGGTATGGGTTAATTTGTATCCTGATTTGTTATCCGGGTATGAGGTAATTTGTATCGTGATTTGTTAGCCGGGTATTGGTTAATTTGTATCGTGATTTGTTATCCGGGTATGAGTTAATTTGTATCGTGATTTGTTATCCGGGTATGGGTTAATTTGTATCCTGATTTGTTATCCGGGTATGAGTTAATTTGTATCGTGATTTGTTAGCCGGGTATTGGTTAATTTGTATCCTGATTTGTTATCCGGGTATGAGTTAATTTGTATCGTGATTTGTTATCCAGGTATGGGTTAATTTGTATCGTGATTTGTTATCCAGGTTTGAGTTAGTTTGTATCCTGATTTGTTATCAGGTTATGGGTTAATTTGTATCGTGATTTGTTATCAAGGTATGGGTTAATTTGTATCGTGATTTGTTATCCGGGTATGGGTTAATTTGTATCGTGATTTGTTATCCGGGTATTGGTTAATTTGTATCCTGATTTCTTATCCGGGTAGGGGTTAATTTGTATCCTGATTTGTTATCCGGGTATGAGTTAATTTGTATCCTGATTTGTTAGCCGGGTATTGGTTAATTTGTATCCTGATTTGTTAGCCGGGTATTGGTTAATTTGTATCCTGATTTATTATCCAGGTATGAGTTAATTTGTATCCTGATTTATTATCCGGGTATGGGTTAATTTGTATCCTGATTTGTTATCCGGGTATTGGTTAATTTGTATCCTGATTTGTTATCCGGGTATTGGTTAATTTGTATCGTGATTTGTTTTCCGGGTATTGGTTAATTTGTATCGTGATTTGTTATCCGGGTATGGGTTAATTTGTATCCTGATTTGTTAGCCGTGTATTGATTAATTTGTATCCTGATTTGTTATCCGGGTATTGGTTAATTTGTATCGTGATTTGTTATCCGGGTTTTGGTTAATTTGTATCCTGATTTGTTATCCGGGTATTGGTTGATTTGTATCCTGATTTGTTATCCGGGTATTGGTTAATTTGTATCGTGATTTGTTATCCGGGTTTTGGTTAATTTGTATCCTGGTTTGTTATCCGGGTATTGGTTGATTTGTATCCTGATTTGTTATCCGGGTATGGGTTAATTTATATCCTGATTTGTTAACCGGGTATGGGTTAATTTGTATCGTGATTTGTTAGCCGTGTATTGGTTAATTTGTATCCTGATTTGTTAACCGGGTATGAGTTAATTTGTATCCTGATTTGTTAACCGGGTATTGGTTAATTTGTATCGTGATTTGTTAGTCGGGTATGGGTTAATTTATATCCTGATTTGTTATCCGGGTATTGGTTAATTTGTATCGTTATTTGTTATCCGGGTATGAGTTAATTTGTATCCTGATTTGTTAGCCGGGTATTGGTTAATTTGTATCCTGGTTTGTTATCCGGGTATTGGTTGATTTGTATCCTGATTTGTTATCCGGGTATGGGTTAATTTATATCCTGATTTGTTATCCGGGTATGAGTTAATTTGTATCCTTATTTGTTATCCGGGTATTGGTTAATTTGTATCCTGGTTTGTTATCCGGGTATTGGTTGATTTGTATCCTGATTTGTTATCCGGGTATGGGTTAATTTATATCCTGATTTGTTATCCGGGTATGAGTTAATTTGTATCCTGGTTTGTTATCCGGGTATTGGTTGATTTGTATCCTGATTTGTTATCCGGGTATGGGTTAATTTATATCCTGATTTGTTATCCGGGTATGAGTTAATTTGTATCCTGATTTGTTATCCGGGTATGGGTTAATTTGTATCGTGATTTGTTATCCGGGTATGGGTGAATTTGTATCGTGATTTGTTAGCCGGGTATTGGTTAATTTGTATCGTGATTTGTTATCCGGGTATGGGTTAATTTGTATCCTGATTTGTTAGCAGTATTGGTTAATTTGTATCGTGATTTGTTATCCGGGTATGGGTTAATTTATATCCTGATTTGTTATCCGGGTATGAGTTAATTTATATCCTGATTTGTTATCCGGGTATGGGTTAATTTATATCCTGATTTGTTATCCGGGTATGAGTTAATTTGTATCCTGATTTGTTATCCGGGTATGAGTTAATTTGTATCCTGATTTGTTATCCGGGTATGGGTTAATTTGTATCGTGATTTGTTATCCGGGTATGGGTGAATTTGTATCGTGATTTGTTAGCCGGGTATTGGTTAATTTGTATCGTGATTTGTTATCCGGGTATGGGTTAATTTGTATCCTGATTTGTTAGCAGTATTGGTTAATTTGTATCGTGATTTGTTATCCGGGTATGGGTTAATTTGTATCCTGATTTGTTAGCGGTATAGGTTAATTTGTATCGTGATTTGTTATCCGGGTATGAGTTAATTTGTATCCTGATTTGTTATCCGGGTATGAGTTAATTTGTATCGTGATTTGTTATCCGGGTATTGGTTAATTTGTATCGTGATTTGTTGGCCGTGTATGGGTTAATTTGTATCGTGATTTGTTATCCGGGTATGGGTTAATTTGTATCCTGATTTGTTGGCCGTTTATGGGTTAATTTGTATCGTGATTTGTTAGCCGGGTATTGGTTAATTTGTATCGTGATTTGTTATCCGGGTATGAGTTAATTTGTATCGTGATTTGTTGGCCGGGTATGGGTTAATTTGTATCCTGATTTGTTAGCGGTATTGGTTAATTTGTATCGTGATTTGTTATCCGGGTATGGGTTAATTTGTATCCTGATTTGTTATCCGGGTATTGGTTAATTTGTATCGTGATTTGTTATCCGGGTATTGGTTAATTTGTATCGTGATTTGTTATCCAGGTATGAGTTAATTTGTATCGTGATTTGTTATCCGGGTATGGGTTAATTTGTATCGTGATTTGTTATCCGGGTATGGGTTAGTTTGTATCCTGATTTGTTATCCGGGTAGGGGATAATTTGTATCCTGATTTGTTAGCGGTATTGGTTAATTTGTATCGTGATTTGTTATCAGGGTATGGGTTAATTTGTATCGTGATTTGTTATCCGGGTATGGGTTAATTTGTATCGTGATTTGTAATCCGCGTATGGGTTAATTTGTATCCTGATTTGTTATCCGGGCATGGGTTAATTTGTATCCTTATTTGTTATCCGTGTATGGGTTAATTTGTATCCTGATTTGTTATCCGGGTATTGGTTAATTTGTATCCTGATTTGTTAACGGTATGATTTCTTGTTTCTGTTACGTTCACTCTATGATTTAATTTGCAGCCTCCTTTGTGAGCGGAAAGCAACATTTTAATGTTTTTTCCTTTTGAGTAATTGGAGACAAATGCTTTACTTTTTGTTACGAACAATGGCACAATATGAAAATAGCCGTCATTTTATTCCACTTTCCATCAAATTCCTGTAAACAGCCACTGATGACAAATTGTGACGTCAATCTAATTGTCACTGGTGTCACAGTGTGTCGATATAATCGTCTCGGAGGGATGCAGTGTTGATACGTGGTGTGACTAATCTGTGGCAGTCGTGTAATTATACGAGATCCATTCATTACTTTACTACATCAATTAAAGCTAAGGAAATATTATTTATTGAGAAAGTTAAAATGACACTCAACCAATCACACCGAGTACCACGTGACTGTCCCCTGGGAGAAGTGGAAACGAGGCGATCCATCATATTTCTTTCAGGACTGCCACACTAATCGTGTTTGTGTATCTTTTGCATTCTGCAAGAAGACACACCAACATACCATTACTACATCATTGTTTAGGTAGATTTTTCTCGTGTTGTGGAGATTCATTAGCTTCAAAAACTCCGTACTCCGGTTGTCTTGATAGAGACTGTTTTATTTGTCTGTTAATATTCTTAGATTGTCTTATTGTATTAAACTTTCCTATTATGTCGTGTCAACACGGGATACTGATTGTCCTGGTATCCCATCGGGTTTGGCCGATGTAATTTCATTACACAATATGTCGCAAAAATGAGTTGATCAGTACCATGATGGCGGATTTCGGCCATTTCGCACTGTCGTATTGGCGCCCCCGCCAAGCAAAGAAAAAGAGTGCCTCATGCGAAGAGCAACAGTGTGTCATGCGACAAAAGTACCTCGCCAGTGCGACAGGGCGACAGGATTTTTATGTCGCACTGTCGAGTAATTTTGTCGCATGGTGCATTGTCACCATTCGCATAGCACGTTGTTGCTATTTTGCATGGCGCATTGTTGCTCTTCGCATTGTCTCTCTTCGCATTGTCTCTCTTCGCATTGTCTCGCTTCGCATGGCGCATTGTTGCTCTTCGCTGGGTTGGGGCGCCAATGCTACAGTGCGACATGGCCGAAAGCAGCCTCCAAACTGTACGCCCCAGAGAATATCAAGACAATGAATCCCCGGACATATATACGTCGTACTCGTGAAATATCGAGAAAAAAATATTGTGTTTGTATCTTTCCCATTAGTTGATTTGTCATTGAAATTTACAACTCTCAATCAATGCAAAGCTGGAAGTTTTCCAATTCTTCCGCATGCAGCTCTGCACTATAACGTAAATAAGTCCTCCGGCAAGGAGTCCGCATACTGTTCCGCCCACTTAACCAATCTTGTTGGGTTATTTTACAGGGCATGATGATCTCGTTAAACCACATAGAATTATGACGAAACAATTATAATTTACAACAAGACTTTATGGTGCTAACTATGTTTTTGTTCTGATACAAGCTGTGCCGGATACTTCTTTATATGTGGAGGTTCACACACCTCGATCACCAATCGGCTATGCAAGTTTCGGAGAAAAATAAATCATTCCCTATCTAGGGAATGTTACAAAGAAATCTCAACCCTTGGGGAATTCATGAATGTCTAACCCTCGGCAAGCCTCGAGTAGGGTATTCGTGAATTCTCCCTCGGGTGGAGATTTATTTGTCACATCCCCAAGATAGGGAAAGATTATATGAATCCCATACCGCTAATCAATTAACACACGACCAAGTCTTGTGATCCTTAATGTCAAAAATAAACAAACACATATAAAGACCATGTGACTTGTATTCATGCATTGAAAATATTGATCTCGTATAAAACAGTGATGATATCAAAGTAAACGTGAGATTTCCTACTCAGTTAACGATTCATGACAAAATTTCATCAAAAAGAAAATTGTAAGAAACTACGTGTAGACGGTGTATATACAAATGCTGAGGACATTTACGTAATGTGCACAATAATTCTGAAATATTTCACAGTAAAGATTGCTGTGGTGTGCTATGATCTCTGAGAATGATCGTTCTCCAGTGTGATATTTGCAAAATTTTCGTCATCAGATTGCCAAGCGAAATCACGTGCTCGTCTGCTTTCTTCTGATTGGTTCGTGACAGAGGTTAACATTAAACTTTTAATTCCTTCCTCTGATTGGCTATTCACAGAATTTTCTAATAAACTCTTATTAACATTTGTAGGTGACGTAACATTTTCATCTGAAAAAGAGAAAACAGAATTGTTAGATATTGTAATATATTTATGTAACTCGTAAAGTATGCGCCGTACACATGACCTAGATAGGGAAATGATGTATAAGGTTATCAACTACAGACTAAATAAATCAATAGGTTATCAGTTATATAATAACATGGGTTGGCGAGCTATTGCAGATTCTAGACATACATATAGATATTACAGAATCTGGAAATGGCACACAAATTACGTCAGAGAAATCACTAGCTGGGACGAGTTATCAAATGTCTCAGAATTTCGATTACGCTCCTCAGAAACTCAGAGAACAACAGATTCATCGAATGGTTCAAGAATCCATTCCTTTGTAATTATATCATTCATGAAAGGAATTTGGCTGTGACGTCAGCGGTGGTGGTGATGGAGGATGTAATACTATACTACACCACTGTGTAAAGACAAAACGTTTGTCAATATAATGGCCCCCTAACCAGGACAGCCTTGTATGTAGAGAGTAGGGCGGTAACACTAATGTGTAACGTTGTAGGTAGGGGTAGGTTAATGTTACACTGAGTTGACCTTCTACCTTAGATAACCCCTCCACCAGTGTCCCGTGTATCCTTCCCACCTTAGTTAACCCCTACACCACTGTCCCGTGTATCCTTCCCACCTTAGTAAGCCCTCCACCAGTGTCCCCGTGTATCCTTCCCACCTTAGTTAACCCCTCCACCAGTGTCCCGTGTATCCTTCCCACCTTAGTTAACCCCTACACCACTGTCCCGTGTATCCTTCCCACCTTAGTAAGCCCTCCACCAGTGTCCCCGTGTATCCTTCCCACCTTAGTTAGCCCCGACACCAGTGTCCCGTGTATCCTTCCCACCTTAGTTAGCCCCTACACCAGTGTCCCGTGTATCCTTCCCACCTTAGTTAACCCCTCCACCAGTGTCCCCGTGTATCCTCCCCACCTTAGATAACCCCTCCACCAGTGTCCCATGTATCCTTCCAACCTTAGTTAGCCCCTCCACCAGTGTCCCGTGTATCCTTCCCACCTTAGTTAGCCCCTACACCAGTGTCCCGTGTATCCTTCCCACCTTAGTTAGCCCCTACACCAGTGTACCGTGTATCCTTCCCACCTTAGTTAGCCCCTCCACCAGTGTCCCGTGTATCCTCCCCACCTTAGTTAGCCCCTACACCAGTGTACGTGTATCCTTCCCACCTTAGTTAGCCCCTCCACCAGTGTCCCCGTGTATCCTTCCCACCTTAGTTAGCCCCTCCACCAGTGTCCCCGTGTATCCTTCCCACCTCAGCCCCTCCTCCAGTATCTCCGTGTATCCTTCCCACCTTAGTTAACCCCTCCACCAGTGTCCCATGTATCCTTCCCACCTTAGTTAGCCCCTCCATCAGTGTCCCGTGTATCCTTCCCATCTTAGTTAGCCCCTCCAACAGTGTCCCGTGTATCCTTCCCACCTTAGTTAACCCCTCCACCAGTGTCCCGTGTATCCTCCCCACCTTAGTTAGCCCCTCCACCAGTGTCCCGTGTATCCTTCCCACCTTAGTTAACCCCTCCACCAGTGTCCCGTGTATCCTTCCCACCTTAGTTAGCCCCTCCACCAGTGTCCCGTGTATCCTTCCCACCTTAATTAGCCCCTCCACCAGTATCCCGTGTATCCTCCCCACCTTAGTTAACCCCTCCACCAGTGTCCCGTGTATCCTTCCCACCTTAGTTAACCCCTCCACCAGTGTCCCGTGTATCCTTCCCACCTTAGTTAACCCCTCCACCAGTGTCCCGTGTATCCTTCCCACCTTAGTTAACCCCTCCACCAGTGTCCCGTGTATCCTTCCCACCTTAGTTAACCCCTCCACCAGTGTCCCGTGTATCCTCCCCACCTTAGTTAGCCCCTCCACCAGTGTCCCGTGTATCCTTCCCACCTTAGTTAACCCCTCCACCAGTGTCCCGTGTATCCTTCCCACCTTAGTTAGCCCCTCCACCAGTGTCCCATGTATCCTTCCCACCTTAGTTAACCCCTCCACCAGTGTCCCGTGTATCCTTCCCACCTTAGTTAGCCCCTCCACCAGTGTCCCTGTGTATCCCCCCACTTTAGCCCCTACACCAGTGTCCCGTGTATCATTCCCACCTTAGTTAACCCCTCCACCAGTGTCCCGTGTATCTTTCACACCTTAGTTAGCCCCTCCACCAGTGTCCCGTGTATCCTTCCCACCTTAGTTAGCCCCTCCACCAGTGTCCCCGTGTATCCTTCCCACCTTAGTTAGCCCCTCCACCAGTGTCCCGTATATCCTTCCCACCTTAGTTAACCCCTCCACCAGTGTCCCGTGTATCCTTCCCACCTTAGTTAGCCCCTCCACCAGTGTCCCGTGTATCCTTCCCACCTTAGTTAGCCCCTCCACCAGTGTCCCGTGTATCCTTCCCACCTTAGTTAGCCCCTCCCCCAGTGTCCCGTGTATCCTTCCCACCTTAGTTAGCCCCTCCACCAGTGTCCCTGTGTATCCCCCCACTTTAGCCCCTACACCAGTGTCCCGTGTATCATTCCCACCTTAGTTAACCCCTCCACCAGTGTCCCGTGTATCTTTCACACCTTAGTTAGCCCCTCCACCAGTGTCCCGTGTATCCTTCCCACCTTAGTTAGCCCCTCCACCAGTGTCCCGTGTATCCTTCCCGCCTTAGTTAGCCCCTCCATCAGTGTTCCGTGTATCCTTCCCACCTTAGTTAACCCCTCCATCAGTGTCCCCGCGTATCCTTCCCACCTTAGTTAACCCCTCCACCAGTGTCCCGTGTATCTTTCACACCTTAGTTAGCCCCTCCACCAGTGTCCCGTGTATCCTTCCCACCTTAGTTAGCCCCTCCACCAGTGTCCCGTGTATCCTTCCCGCCTTAGTTAGCCCCTCCACCAGTGTCCCGTGTATCTTTCACACCTTAGTTAGCCCCTCCACCAGTGTCCCCGTGTATCCTTCCCACCTTAGTTAACCCCTCCACCAGTGTCCCGTGTATCCTTCCCACCTTAGTTAACCCCTACACCACTGTCCCGTGTATCCTTCCCACCTTAGTAAGCCCTCCACCAGTGTCCCCGTGTATCCTTCCCACCTTAGTTAGCCCCGACACCAGTGTCCCGTGTATCCTTCCCACCTTAGTTAGCCCCTACACCAGTGTCCCGTGTATCCTTCCCACCTTAGTTAACCCCTCCACCAGTGTCCCCGTGTATCCTCCCCACCTTAGATAACCCCTCCACCAGTGTCCCATGTATCCTTCCAACCTTAGTTAGCCCCTCCACCAGTGTCCCGTGTATCCTTCCCACCTTAGTTAGCCTCTACACCAGTGTCCCGTGTATCCTTCCCACCTTAGTTAGCCCCTACACCAGTGTACCGTGTATCCTTCCCACCTTAGTTAGCCCCTCCACCAGTGTCCCGTGTATCCTCCCCACCTTAGTTAGCCCCTACACCAGTGTACGTGTATCCTTCCCACCTTAGTTAGCCCCTCCACCAGTGTCCCCGTGTATCCTTCCCACCTTAGTTAGCCCCTCCACCAGTGTCCCCGTGTATCCTTCCCACCTCAGCCCCTCCTCCAGTATCTCCGTGTATCCTTCCCACCTTAGTTAACCCCTCCACCAGTGTCCCATGTATCCTTCCCACCTTAGTTAGCCCCTCCATCAGTGTCCCGTGTATCCTTCCCATCTTAGTTAGCCCCTCCAACAGTGTCCCGTGTATCCTTCCCACCTTAGTTAACCCCTCCACCAGTGTCCCGTGTATCCTCCCCACCTTAGTTAGCCCCTCCACCAGTGTCCCGTGTATCCTTCCCACCTTAGTTAACCCCTCCACCAGTGTCCCGTGTATCCTTCCCACCTTAGTTAGCCCCTCCCCCAGTGTCCCGTGTATCCTTCCCACCTTAGTTAGCCCCTCCACCAGTGTCCCTGTGTATCCCCCCCACTTTAGCCCCTACACCAGTGTCCCGTGTATCATTCCCACCTTAGTTAACCCCTCCACCAGTGTCCCGTGTATCTTTCACACCTTAGTTAGCCCCTCCACCAGTGTCCCGTGTATCCTTCCCACCTTAGTTAGCCCCTCCACCAGTGTCCCGTGTATCCTTCCCGCCTTAGTTAGCCCCTCCATCAGTGTTCCGTGTATCCTTCCCACCTTAGTTAACCCCTCCATCAGTGTCCCCGCGTATCCTTCCCACCTTAGTTAACCCCTCCACCAGTGTCCCGTGTATCTTTCACACCTTAGTTAGCCCCTCCACCAGTGTCCCGTGTATCCTTCCCACCTTAGTTAGCCCCTCCACCAGTGTCCCGTGTATCCTTCCCGCCTTAGTTAGCCCCTCCACCAGTGTCCCGTGTATCTTTCACACCTTAGTTAGCCCCTCCACCAGTGTCCCCGTGTATCCTTCCCACCTTAGTTAACCCCTCCACCAGTGTCCCGTGTATCCTTCCCACCTTAGTTAACCCCTACACCACTGTCCCGTGTATCCTTCCCACCTTAGTAAGCCCTCCACCAGTGTCCCCGTGTATCCTTCCCACCTTAGTTAGCCCCGACACCAGTGTCCCGTGTATCCTTCCCACCTTAGTTAGCCCCTACACCAGTGTCCCGTGTATCCTTCCCACCTTAGTTAACCCCTCCACCAGTGTCCCCGTGTATCCTCCCCACCTTAGATAACCCCTCCACCAGTGTCCCATGTATCCTTCCAACCTTAGTTAGCCCCTCCACCAGTGTCCCGTGTATCCTTCCCACCTTAGTTAGCCCCTACACCAGTGTCCCGTGTATCCTTCCCACCTTAGTTAGCCCCTCCACCAGTGTCCCGTGTATCCTCCCCACCTTAGTTAGCCCCTACACCAGTGTACGTGTATCCTTCCCACCTTAGTTAGCCCCTCCACCAGTGTCCCCGTGTATCCTTCCCACCTTAGTTAGCCCCTCCACCAGTGTCCCCGTGTATCCTTCCCACCTCAGCCCCTCCTCCAGTATCTCCGTGTATCCTTCCCACCTTAGTTAACCCCTCCACCAGTGTCCCATGTATCCTTCCCATCTTAGTTAGCCCCTCCAACAGTGTCCCGTGTATCCTTCCCACCTTAGTTAACCCCTCCACCAGTGTCCCGTGTATCCTCCCCACCTTAGTTAGCCCCTCCACCAGTGTCCCGTGTATCCTTCCCACCTTAGTTAACCCCTCCACCAGTGTCCCGTGTATCCTTCCCACCTTAGTTAGCCCCTCCACCAGTGTCCCGTGTATCCTTCCCACCTTAATTAGCCCCTCCACCAGTGTCCCGTGTATCCTCCCCACCTTAGTTAACCCCTCCACCAGTGTCCCGTGTATCCTTCCCACCTTAGTAAGCCCCCTCCACCAGTGTCCCGTGTATCCTTCCCACCTTAGTTAACCCCTCCACCAGTGTCCCGTGTATCCTTCCCACCTTAGTTAACCCCTCCACCAGTGTCCCGTGTATCCTTCCCACCTTAGTTAACCCCTCCACCAGTGTCCCGGTCCTTCCCACCTTAGTTAACCCCTCCACCAGTGTCCCGTGTATCCTCCCCACCTTAGTTAGCCCCTCCACCAGTGTCCCGTGTATCCTTCCCACCTTAGTTAACCCCTCCACCAGTGTCCCGTGTATCCTTCCCACCTTAGTTAGCCCCTCCACCAGTGTCCCGTGTATCCTTCCCACCTTAGTTAACCCCTCCACCAGTGTCCCATGTATCCTTCCCACCTTAGTTAACCCCTCCACCAGTGTCCCGTGTATCCTTCCCACCTTAGTTAGCCCCTCCACCAGTGTCCCTGTGTATCCCCCCCACTTTAGCCCCTACACCAGTGTCCCGTGTATCATTCCCACCTTAGTTAACCCCTCCACCAGTGTCCCGTGTATCTTTCACACCTTAGTTAGCCCCTCCACCAGTGTCCCGTGTATCCTTCCCACCTTAGTTAGCCCCTCCACCAGTGTCCCCGTGTATCCTTCCCACCTTAGTTAGCCCCTCCACCAGTGTCCCGTGTATCCTTCCCACCTTAGTTAACCCCTCCACCAGTGTCCCGTGTATCCTTCCCACCTTAGTTAGCCCCTCCACCAGTGTCCCGTGTATCCTTCCCACCTTAGTTAGCCCCTCCACCAGTGTCCCGTGTATCCTTCCCACCTTAGTTAGCCCCTCCCCCAGTGTCCCGTGTATCCTTCCCACCTTAGTTAGCCCCTCCACCAGTGTCCCTGTGTATCCCCCCCACCTTAGCCCCTCCACCAGTGTCCCGTGTATCATTCCCACCTTAGTTAACCCCTCCACCAGTGTCCCGTGTATCCTTCCCACCTTAGTTAGCCCCTCCACCAGTGTCCCGTGTATCCTTCCCACCTTAGTTAGCCCCTCCACCAGTGTCCCCGTGTATCCTTCCCACCTTAGTTAGCCCCTCCACCAGTGTCCCCGTGTATCCTTCCCACCTTAGTTAACCCCTCCACCAGTGTCCCGTGTATCCTCCCACCTAAGTAAGCCCCCTCCACCAGTGTCCCGTGTATCCTTCCCACCTTAGTTAGCCCCTCCACCAGTGTCCCGTGTATCCTTCCCACCTTAGTAGCCCCTCCACCAGTGTCCCCGTGTATCCTTCCCACCTTAGTTAGCCCCCTCCACCAGTGTCCCCGTGTATCCCCCCACTTTAGCCCCTACACCAGTGTCCCGTGTATCATTCCCACCTTAGTTAGCCCCTCCACCAGTGTCCCGTGTATCCTTTCCCACCTTAGTTAGCCCCTACACCAGTGTCCCGTGTATCCTCCCCACCTTAGTTAAGCCCCCTCCACCAGTGTCGTGTATCCTTCCCACCTTAGTTAGCCCCTCCACCAGTGTCCCGTGTATCCTTCCCGCCTTAGTTAGCCCCTCCACCAGTATCTCCGTGTATCCTCCCACCTCAGCCCCTCCACCAGTGTCCCAGTGTATCTTTCACACCTTAGTTAACCCCTCCACCAGTGTCCCGTGTATCTTTCACACCTTAGTTAGCCCCTCCACCAGTGTCCCCGTGTATCCTTCCCACCTTAGTTAACCCCTCCACCAGTGTCCCGTGTATCTTTCACACCTTAGTTAACCCCTCCACCAGTGTCCCGTGTATCTTTCACACCTTAGTTAGCCCCTCCACCAGTGTCCCCGTGTATCCTTCCCACCTCAGCCCCTCCACCAGTGTCCCAGTGTATCCTTCACACCTTAGTTAGCCCCTCCCCCAGTGTCCCGAGTATCCTCCTCCCCCTTAGTTAGCCCCTCCACCAGTGTCCCGAGTATCCTCCTCCCCCTTAGTTAGCCCCTCCACCAGTGTCCCGAGTATCCTCCTCCCCCTTAGTTAGCCCCTCCCCCAGTGTCCCGAGTATCCTCCTCCCCCTTAGTTAGCCCCTCCCCCAGTGTCCCGAGTATCCTCCTCCCCCTTAGTTAGCCCCTCCACCAGTGTCCCCGTGTATCCTTCCAACCTTAGTTAACCCCTCCACCAGTGTACCGTGTATCCTTCCTACCTTAGTTAACCCCTCCACCAGTGTCCCCGTTTATCCTTCCAGCCTTAGTTAGCCCCTCCACCAGTGTCTCTTGTATCCTTCCCACCTTAGTTAGCCCCTCCACCAGTATCCACGTGTATCCTTCCCACCTTAGTTAGCCCCTCCACCAGTATCCACGTGTATCCTTCCCACCTTAGTTAGCCCCTCCACCAGTATCCACGTGTATCCTTCCTACCTTAGTTAACCCCTCCACCAGTGTCCCGTGTATCCTTCCAACCTTAGTTAGCCCCTACACCAGTGTACCGTGTATCCTTCCCACCTTAGTTAGCCCCTCCACCAGTGTCTCTTGTATCCTTCCCACCTTAGTTAGCCCCTCCACCAGTGTCCCTTGTATCCTTCCCACCTTAGTTAGCCCCTCCACCAGTGTACCGTGTATCATTCCCACCTTAGTTAGCCCCTCCATCAGTATCCACGTGTATCCTCCCAACTTTAGTTAGCCCTTCCACCAGTGTCCCTTGTATCCTTCCCACCTTAGTTAACCCCTCCACCAGTGTCCCGTGTATCCTTCCCACCTTAGTTAGCCCCTACACCAGTGTCCCTGTGTATCCTTCCCACCTTAGTTAACCCCTCCACCAGTGTACCATGTATATTTCCCACCTTAGTTAGCCCCTCCCCCAGTATCCACGTGTATCTTTGCCACCTTAGTTAGCCCCTACACCAGTGTACCGTGTATCCTTCCCACCTTAGTTAGCCCCTCCCCCAGTATCCACGTGTATCTTTCCCACCTTAGTTAGCCCCTCCACCAGTATCTACGTGTATCATTCCCGCCTTAGTTAGCCCCTACACCAGTGTCCCCGTGTATCCTCCCCACTTTAGTTAGCCCCTACACCACTGTCCCCGCGTATCCTTCCCACCTTAGCCCCTACACCGGTGTCCCCGTGTATCCTCCCCACTTTAGCCCCTACACCAGTATCCACGTGTATCCTCCCCAATTTAGCCCCCCATCAGTGTCCACGTGTATCCTCCCCACCTAAGCCCCTACACCAGTATCCACGTGTATCCTCCCCAATTTAGCCCCCCATCAGTGTCCACGTGTATCCTCCCCACCTAAGCCCCTACACCAGTGTCCCCGTGTATCCTTCCCACTTTAGCCCCCCATCAGTGTCCACGTGTATCCTCCCCACCTTAGCCCCTCCACCAGTATCCACGTGTATCCTTCCCACCTTAGCCCCTACACCAGTGTCCCGTGTATCCTCCCCACTTTAGCCCCCATCAGTGTCCACGTGTATCCTTCCCACCTTATATAACCCCTCCATCCCAAGTATCTGACATATGCTGACAGTATGACTATGGACTAGCTGTAGGATACCGTACCGAGATCCTCCTCGATGGTATGCATGCTATGCTTGCCTTTCTGGAGCCGCTTCTTCCTCTCCAGCCACACTTTGTTAAATGTAAGATAGAGGAAGAGACAAGAGAATGAGATCACACCGTAAAGTCGGAAAGTCCACACCATCCCCAGCACGTGAGGCGGGTACAATAGACCGGTCAGTACACTACCCAGGCCTTTACCTGTAAAATAAGATATAGGTATACAGTCAGTACACTTCCCAGGTATTTACCTGTACAATAAGATAGAGGTATACAGTCAGTACCCACCCATGTCTTTACCGTTACAATAAGATATAGGTATACAGTCACTACACTATCCAGGTATTTACCTGTAAAATAAGATATAGGTATACAGTCAGTACACTACCAAGGCCTTTACCTGTAAAATAAAATATAGGTATACAGTCGGTTAACTACCCAGGTCTTTACCTGTAAAATAAGATTATCTTATTTTAAAGGTAAGGGCCTTTTTTGTAGTGTACTTACTGTATACCTATATCTTATTTACATGTTTTAACACATCAAGTTCAAGTTAACGACTTATGCTCAAATATTAAATACAAGATTTATCAATGATATCTTAAGTACTTTGCTGAAAAAAAAAGTCTAACACTAAGCTGGTCCAGACTATCTAGTAAGTAGTCGAGCTGACACATCTTATGCATTATTGTCAATCTAATTAAAATTAGACTTGTAATTTCTACTCCTCTACGATACTCTACGATACACTGCAATACAAGTATTGAAGTGTATCGTAGAGGAGTGGAAATTACAAGTCTGATTTTAATTAGATTGGCATTATTGTTGTACGGTCATCGGAT
The DNA here is from genome assembly GCF_902652985.1 of Pecten maximus. NCBI lineage: Eukaryota > Metazoa > Mollusca > Bivalvia > Pectinida > Pectinidae > Pecten > Pecten maximus. Next base: position 29,629,161 of record NC_047020.1, on the reverse strand, counting down.
TATAAGTCTTTCAAATAGTGTCTGATCCAATTAGTATATTTGTAAATAAATTATGTTTAGATCAAATCAAACCATCGGCATTTAAATTCACCTGAGGAAAAACAACTTGAGCGTAGACGTCGCTGTTAGAACATTATAAATCAGTACATTGTTTAAAATGGCACGCGTAAACAGGTACGCGAAAGCCGCAAATCTAATCGAACATTTAGTTCCAAAATTCAAACCAAAATGCCGAAACAGAAGACGTATTCGACCTTTTGTTTTAAGATGTACTTTACGTGCCCGCATCAGTAATGGTCATTTTGTAGAACAGTGCTCGTAACAGACAAACTGACGAGAGTCTCGGGGCCATTCTACCGCCATTTAACTGCAGCGCAGCACCTTCCACGACCATAGACGGTTTGTTTGTTGGGAAAGTTCCACCAAAACAGGAAATGCTATTATTGATCTCGGGCCCAGCGTATGATGTCACCTAGGCAATACCCATTCCATCTAAGGAGTAAACGTCCACCAACTGATGCCTCCGTTTATATGTGCCCAAATAGCCATTCTATAAAAGCGTATCCATGTTATTATAAAGAATGGAAAACCAAATTCAAGTCATATAAAATATATAAAATCGCCCTAAAGGGTTACAATGGCCATTTTGGGGTAGGTGCTGAAGTAACAAAACGACGTGGTAGTATTCGTGATCGAGTGATGATGTTTTTATAGCCGGGGGAAAAGAGATCGACTTGAACGGTCCATATTAATATTCCCCATTTTTACTACTGGTGGTAATGCAAAAATTGATCAAATTTAAATAGCTTGTCAACTTTTTATTTTAAATTTCAACTTCTTTTAATTTCAAAAAGTATTTATTTACTTTCATTTCGTCCCTTCAAAAACACATGCGCAGTGAGGTTAAACGAGGAATTGTGGGTAAAACAAAGTGTATTATAGTAATTAGTACATAGTTGATTCGTCCTTGGTGAGTGCGGATCATATTTACATGGTGACAATGTTTTCCAGTTAAAAGATGAAGGAAAATATGCACAGTATAGAAAAAAAACAGGTAATTTTCCTCGGCAGTTTCAAAAGTCAACATCTTCCAAATCGATCGTATATTAGCTATCCTGCCTTAGGTTTTAGGGGAAATATAGATATAATCGGACTTCCGCGTACATTCAAAAGAGAGCACTGAGTTACACTGTATTCTCGATATAACAATATGATTATATTGAATATAATTTCCAAATTATTTCTATAAATGTGTATAACAAGAATATCTATCTCATGCAGTTTGATATACAGTATACTGTCTCTGATCGATACTACATAGAGCCTTCAGCTGGCATTCAAATTGTAGTAAACTATTTAGAGGCATGTTGTCCCGCCGTTAAAATCGGTCAAATCGATACAATTCTAACCTTGGAACTATTCCGGGACATTGATATAAAAATAAACAGAGTTTTGCCTAAGAATACCTAGGTGTATGGCGTTATAACTGCCCTGTACCATATTTTCAACAACTTTCCGAGCCGTGGGTCCAACAGAACTGTCTCGAAGGTCCAACGGAACAACCACGACTTGCCAACAAACCCTCGCGATGTCCAATAGAGCAACTATCACTTTTAATGACGCACAACCTGTGGGTCAAACAGAACCCTCGCGTGAGGTCTAATGGATCAACCACGACTTATAACTGTTACGATTTTGGGTATAACAGAACATTGGCGAGGTTCAGTTGAATAACTACGATTTTGAATGACTGGACGAGTTATATATCCGACAGAATGACTACCATTTTCAATGGTAGATCCAACATAATGAATCATAATCTCAATAGCTACAAGAGATGTTAGTTTGCCAACAGAAACAGCACGATTCACAATGGCTACACGAGATGCAAGTCCACCAATAGAACCAACACGACCTACAATGGCTGCTGGAGTTGAAGATCAAACATAACGACATTGGCATGGCTTGGAATGGTATCTCGAGCTATATATCTAATATATCGGGGGAAACGGCTTTCAAATACAATTTGACAAAAAATGCATCGTGGGATAAAAATCAGAAACTGCTTATCTTGTACAAAACTGTAGTAAATGTTTAAAAGCAGCAGTATGACTCATACCCATTTGAGGCACGAAGAACAAAATGAGATTGCGGTCTGATTTGATTGGTTGATAAAGCCGACAGTAATATATACCATGAGTCTATGGAGTCAATATCCAACATATCGACATTATGTATTTTACAGAAAACTGTTCTATATGGAAATTACATAAAAACAGGACCATTCTCCTTTAAATGTTCGAGATAGAAATATCTGTATCCAAATGTTACTGATGATATTGTATATGTTATTACTATGGTACACTGAGGCCTTCCTCTGTAAATCTTCCGACCTCGTGATTTACATATCTACAGGACAAGACATTGATGTTAGCTGAAGGGTATGTGTTAACAAACGTGCAATGGGACAAACCTGATGAGAGCTGGGAATAAGCATGGCCATATTTACCGGCCTACAGACTTGGTGCTCCACATCGACAGGCGTTCGCTACACACTATACTGTATTAGTATCAGGGAAGCGAGTCGTACGTTAAATGAAATAAATATGTTTAAACGAAATCAATATTTCTTTATCGGCCGCAAATAGAAGTATCATTAAATGAATTTAAATCTATCTAACTGATTTAGACATGTTTCGATTGTGGCAAACATCCCACGAAGTGGATATTTTACTCGATATTTCCTATACTCACGAGGAATGGATTGGATGAATGGGTTGTAATCCCGAATAATTACACAAAGGGAATCTAGATTACACCCAATCCTAACTACATGTAGTCGTAATCCTAATTAGATGGAACCAAGACTACACCCAATCCTAACTACATGTAGACGTAATCCTAATTAGATGGAACCAAGACTACACCCAATCCTAACTACATGTAGACGTAATCCTAATTATACAGATGGAACCAAGACTACACCCAATCCTAACTACATGTAGACGTAATCCTAATTAGATGGAACCAAGACTACACCCAATCCTAACTACATGTAGTCGTAATCCTAATTATACAGATGGAACCAAGACTACACCCAATCCTAACTACATGTAGTCGTAATCCTAATTATACAGATGGAACCAAGACTACACACCCAATCCTAACTACATGTAGTCGTAATACTAATTATACAGATGGAACCAAGACTACACCCAATCCTAACTACATGTAGTCGTAATCCTAATTATACAGATGGAACCAAGACTACACCCAATCCTAACTACATGTAGTCGTAATCCTAATTATACAGATGGAACCAAGACTACACCCAATCCTAACTACATGTAGACGTAATCCTAATTAGATGGAACCAAGACTACACCCAATCCTAACTACATGTAGACGTAATCCTAATTATACAGATGGAACCAAGACTACACCCAATCCTAACTACATGTAGACGTAATCCTAATTAGATGGAACCAATACTACACCCAATCCTAACTACATGTAGTCGTAATCCTAATTATACAGATGGAACCAAGACTACACCCAATCCTAACTACATGCAGTCGTAATCCTAATTATACAGATGGAACCAAGACTACACACCCAATCCTAACTACATGTAGTCGTAATCCTAATTATACAGATGGAACCAAGACTACACCCAATCCTAACTACATGTAGTCGTAATCCTAATTATACAGATGGAACCAAGACTACACCCAATCCTAACTACATGTAGTCGTAATCCTAATTATACAGATGGAACCAAGACTACACCCAATCCTAACTACATGTAGACGTAATCCTAATTATACAGATGGAACCAAGACTACACCCAATCCTAACTACATGTAGTCGTAATCCTAATTATACAGATGGAACCAAGACTACACACCAAATCCTAAATACATGTAGTCGTTATCCTAATTATACAGATGGAACCAAGACTACACACCCAATCCTAAATACATGTAGTCGTTATCCTAATTATACAGATGGAACCAAGACTACACCCAATCCTAACTACATGTAGTCGTAATCCTAATTATACAGATGGAACCAAGACTACACCCAATCCTAACTACATGTAGTCGTAATCCTAAATATACAGATGGAACCAAGACTACACACCCAATCCTAAATACATGTAGTCGTTATCCTAATTATACAGATGGAACCAAGACTACACACCCAATCCTAACTACATGTAGTCGTAATCCTAATTATACAGATGGAACCAAGACTACACACCCAATCCTAACTACATGTAGACTGATACAGATCACCACCATATATAAGTCATTCTAAACGCACGATCAAGCCCGGGTAAACAAGGGTGATTTATATAAGTTGGTACATGTATAACTTGTTTCGCTTAGTTTACATCTTACATAACACTACATCTTAAACAACTCGGAGGGAAAACGTGGGTTTAGATATATTCCGTTCCCGCTGAACACAAAGGTTTATTCTGTGACCTTTAAGATTGATGTAAGTCTGTTTACTTCAATTACAGCGCGAGTTGTACAATTATCAAGGGTGAAAATTATCGGCTATTCTGAGGACACACATGCTATTTCATGTACATGACCCCCATGTGCTGTCAAAGCCGTGATCCCCATAGGACTTGTCTGATCAGTTGCCGTGACAGCCAGCATTTACGTCATTGCCTCGTATAGCGTGTGCAAAAAATGAACTTTATCCTTATCAATGACTCATGGGAGGAAACGTGATGTGTCCGTGTGTCAGTCCGTCCGTCCGTAGTCCGGTCCGTGCGTCCGTTCGTCCGTCCGTAGGTACGTCATGTGACTTCCTTCCATATAGCTTTCTTTGAAATTGTCAAATTTCCTTATTAGTTACAATGTATAAAAATGAAAGAAAGAAAAAGAAAAAAAAATGAATAAATTTGATCGCCATGCAGTGTGATTAATCCAAGGCAGAATAAAAACAACAACAACAACAACAAAAGTTTTAAAAATTAAAAAAAAAAGAAAAAAAAAGAGTGAAAGTCAGGGTGTGGCAACTGCGCATGCACAAATTACAGGACGGACACTTCCACATAGTTTGACGTTGCTATAGATTGGTTTATCCCGTATATATCGCTTCTTGTAAATTCCGTCAGATGTGTTCTTGTTTCATCAGCTAAATTGTGTATTCTTTTTTATCCTTGGAACAAGAGATACACAAATATCTACAGATGGGGAGATGCCAATGAAAACAGATGAGACTTGACCAGAACATCCGGAGAGACTTCCGGTGTCATTCTGCTGCTCTAACGAGTCTGATGACAAAATGTTATGGAATGCATTGATTAAATAAGGGAAAACATACCGGTATAACAATGACGGGAAATGTGTAGGTTTGTCTTGATAAAGATGACATGTCATTTTAGACAGCACAAGTCTTAAGGTTTAAGGCATAAGGTTTGCTATAATACTTGTCCTGTACATTAAAAGAGCTACAATAACACCAGGATCACGGAGCCGTAGACAGAACGACCCGGATTCTCAGCCTATCTATGCAGTCTTCTTATAAGACCTTATTTTCTTGATATCATGATACTTAATCTAAATTCGATTTATACATTATAATGGTTTCTTCCTGAGATGAAGTACCCGGAAGTTTGACATATTTCTAAGCCTACTGTTATCTGCTAGAACTTCTGGAAGGACGTCTTTCAATACACATTTGTCGAAACGTCAGAATCATAAACCAAATCGTGTCCCAGATGGATTTAAGGTAAATGAACCTGCGGAGTTTTTATCCAATTCATTATGAAAATGAGGGACCGTCGGAATGCTGTTCCGGGTGTAATAACGCCAGAGCGGACTTGGCGACTTTTAAATGGTAAGTTGATAGAATGATGACAATGAGTATGTGACACACAGAAAAGGCAGACAAACAAACAAACAGACAGACAGACGAACAGACAGATAGACACAGATGAAAAATATCTATTCGCGTAGGTTTGAGTATTGACCTATATATCCAAGTTACCAAGGCTCATGCTATGCTTACTTTGCATCTCAATGTTTAACATGCATTAAATACAGGTATTGCAAATCATCTGCATATAATTTGAAATGGAATGTTAAATAATTACCACATCCAAAATGACAGCCTCGAATGACTGCCTGAAGGGTAGGAGCTGTCCCGGGGGGTGCCAGTATACTACTGTAAGAGGTGGCTGCAGCCAGAACGAGGCCCATGTTGAGTCCATAAAGTACTTCCACAGCCAGAATCTGCCAGGGGTTGGTAAGGAAAGAGTAACATATAAATCGTATTCCGAACGACACAAATCCGAGATAGATACAGTTCAAGTGTCCAAACTTGAGGATGATAGGACCAGATGCGAATAAAAACACGGTTTCAACCATACAGCTGATGAGAAGTGTCGCTCCCGGGAACAATAAGCAGTGTGTTTCCAAGGTGATCCTGTAAATACCAGAAAAGAAATGTTTCGCACGCGCCGAGCATAAACCCGAGACAAGTCAGTGCAAGGAGAAACATAACTATGTTTGGATGATCCAGGAATACACTTAAATTCCGGGAGAAATTTCCACACACAATATTCCTGTCTATCGGGAGAAGACATGATACTGCCGCTGCCACTGTCAGCAAAAATACGAAAATATAAAACGAGAAATTATAGTTGGTACTCGTGTCCGTGCTCAAAAGGTCAACTAAAATGGCAGACGTTACAGCAAAAACAGCAAATCCTAGAGTACCCCATAGCTTCTGTTTTCCCCATAAGTTACGTTTTTCACCTCCAAGAATATTTTGAGTTATAGCGTCCCCGAGGCCTAGTATAGGCGCCTCAGATACGTTACCAAGGAGATAAAGAAGGAGAAAAAGCCAGAAAGTCAGCGTCATTTCTCCTGTGTCAATTTTCTCCATATGTAAGCATGGCTGATTGGTCACGTCCGTACACGTGACGTTACACGATAGTTCCATGTCAACAGGACAGTTCATGTTGAAGTAACTGTCACTGTTATACGTCATATTGCTCAGGAGGAAGTTCGCGCAGTTTGTATCCTTTTCTATAATAACTTCACCGGAAGTGTCTTTTCTTAACGATAGGTAAATCTGAGATAAGGATATTCCTAGATTTTCGTTATGGCCTAAATTCAGGATATAATCCTTACATCGTTGTGGCTGTTGCTTGTTTCCAGGAGATCCACAAAAACCAACTTCCGGTTTCGAATTACCACTTCTGATTTTACAATCTAAGGAACACTTGAGGCCGTGACTTTCCATCCATGAAAATGAAGGCCAAAAATTCCCCGTATCCTTTTTATTACTAATGGACGTCAATTTTGCTGACCGGTATTTCTTGAAATCAATCTGAACATAATTCGTGAACAACGTTGGACAATGGACGCCATTTTCAAAATGTTTCGGAATGCAATCATGGATGTATGAATTAAACTGATTACAGTGAATGATAGTTTTCATTTTTACAGAATGTTTATAAATGCCCTTTTCCGGTACAAGTAGAAGTAGAAGATGGAACACACCATTGAGTAAACAGCACGTGATTAAGATGACTTTATGCCTTTTGAATTCTGTCAGCAAGATTACCAATGATTGGTCGGACTATGTAACCAATAAATGGCATCGTCCCATATATTATACCAACTTCTCGCGAGGTCAGTCCAATGTGCTTCATGTAGAGAGTTACAAATGGGTAAAGACAACCCATACCTGTAATAAATCAGATATAGATATTAGTACATGTTCATATTCACAAACACAATCTAATGTAATAAAATAACTGTATAATTCAAGCAAAGCATATCAATATAAAATCACCAAAGTGCTATTAATGGTATTATAGAATCATTAAGTATTATCAATATTATATCGACGCGGATTAAATGTCAAAATGGGGGCAAGTTGTGGACAATAAGGGAACCCAACTACAATGACACCCATATACATTATAAGGACAGTAAGGCTAGGTGTTCTGAATGGGTCTTCTGAAGCAGGATGAAAGCCGTCATTCAGATGTGGGTCAAATTCACATAATGTATCATTCTCAAATCATAACTGACAATACCATATCATAACCAGGTTAGTGACAATATCACATTATAACCAGGTTAGTGACAATATCATATTATAACTAGGTTAGTGACTGTGTCATATTATAACCAGGTTAGTGACAATATCATATTATAACTAAGTTAGTGACAATATCATATTATAACCAGGTTAGTGACTATATCATATTATAAACAGGTTAGTGACAATATCATATTATAATCAGATTAGTGACAATATAAAATTGTAATGAAGTGGGTCACAAAGATAAATTCAATATTCATCTTTTGTGGACGTTTGATGCGGTGTATAATGTACCGAAACATGTTTTAGACAAAAATATTGTCAATTATACATGTGTATAGTCAGACAGCCAAACATTTACCAGTTGACCAGGGCTTAAGATTAATTACCTGGCGTTAGTATGTATTATCTAACTTTATTATGTAAATGTTTATATCACCATGCCACGTGGACTACTGGACATGTGTATCTTTTGTATTTAAGAACCAGATAGTAAGGTTCGGGGGCAGTAGTCGGGAGGCGGTCAACGGGCCACTCCAAGACAATGTCCTGGGCGGCAGCCCAGGGTAAGTCCTTTCACTACTGTGTTGAATGAAACTATGATTGTATGTAAACTATAATAAAAGGCTGGCCAACCAACGAATGAGTCTGCGATTATAACATCACCAACATTTACAACAACACTAATGAATGAAGAACAACGAAAAAAATATTAAATATTATAATATGCGACTGTATAGACATTCGAATAGACATTAACCGAGACAATCGCTGATTGTTTCTACTTGGGTTAAGTGTTGTTTACATCGTGAACAACCAAAAGAGATGACAAATTGAATAAAGATCAGCAGTATGGAATGTTTTTGACAGTAAACAAGTTTTTTTTATTGTTTACACAGTTCATAATCTGAAGGGAAATATCCTCATAATACCAATAACTTTGTATGTCGTACTGTAGCCAACGACGGGAACATTGTATCAGACATATCGACACTGCTTAAGTATACAGACGCAACGGCCAAACAAAGTATGTTATCGCCTCCTTCGTCTGTAATAAAGACTCTACGTACATTACAAGAGAGTTCGGCAAAAATAGTTCCTGGTAATAACCTTCGAAAACTAGCTTGTAGACTTCATAAAATTATTTCTGCGGCAACTCAGCATTTTATGAAAGTCCAATATATCAACATCAGTGGTATCCTACACAACACGTCTATATAGCACTGTTATTTCTTAGCTATCATCATCTCAAGCTATTCAATATCTAGAAAGCATCGCGGACAGCTGATTTGAGATGGCCTACAAACAAGTTCTAGTTATTCAAATGAGGGTCCATCTAGTCGGACACCTGGACACTGGCAATTTACTCATTATATGAAATTGTTAGCCTCCAGAGCTTTTCGTGTATCGAAAGACTCTTTCCATCAAATATAATTTCAGGAAACGTATGGATTCCATCGAAGACTACATCAGAAAGTGAGCAAAACGAGATCTTTTCAGGAAACTACCAATTCTGCAGCGACTGCGCAATCAAAATGAGGTCAGCAGGGCGATAGTGGCTTGTGGTGACTTTAAGCACCCCAATACGTAAAGAACGCCGAGGAATATCAACATCAACCGCCTACCTCAATAATAACCAACGTTAACAAAAGGGACAGCGTACAGCTAAGGTGTACGAAATATGTGGTGATTTCTATTTCTTTATAGTAGTTCATGTAGCCTTCCTGCTTCAACAACCTCCGGTGAAAACGTGTCACTGTGAAATATGATTCCATGTAGATGTCGGTTGCTTGCAGTGTAAGAGGTCCAATGAACCTGCATATCTCGCTTGGCATTCACTGCTTTGCAGACTCTCTGCCTTTTAGCCAATCAAAACAGCTGTTTGTAGACTCTTGGCCTTTTAACCAATCGAAACATTTGTTTGTAGACTCTCGGTCTTTCAGCCAATCGAAACCATTCTTTGTAGACTCACTGCCTATTAGCCAATCGAAACAGTTGTTCGTAGACTCTCGATCTTTCAGCCAATCAAAATAGTAGTTTGAGTATTTTACCTTGAACACTCGCCAATGTCGATCATGTCTTGCCAGATGCTCTGTGAGGATTTATAGCATACACCATCCGCAGAAATATCGTGATTCTAGGCCTTACGGTCTATAAGAGGAAGGCAATGGAGTGTTTTAACAACTCTGTCCTCTGTGACCTTGACTATGAGACAAGATTGTATCTTTTCAACAACCTCCTCTGGCTTTATACCAGAAACATACCACTGAAATATTTTGATTCTGGCTCTTTTAGTTTTTCAAAAGCCGCTTAGGTGTTTTAATAGAGTTGACCCATGTGACCTTGAATACGGGCATAAAAGGGACGCCGGTCGGACGTACGACGGACGCCGCACAGCGTCATAAGCCAACTTTTTATTCAAGCAAATGTGCCGAAAATTGTGATCCTGTATTCGAGAGATGCAGTTTGATCAAGACAAAGTGAATTTCATGGTCGGTATTACTATCTTCCTATAGGAAAATATCAATAGTATTCAATACGAAGTTCGACGCCTTCGATACTTGTTGATATGCCTAATGGAACACCAGGGCCCGTATATTCATGAAACTGTAATCGTACTCAAAATCATATTTTGGCGATGTATCTGATATATCAATTGGGTTTTTTTTCAAATGATCCAACGGAGTTTTAGAAAGACTGTAAATGAGATATTATTTTGGATGTTTAGGTTTTTTTCCTTTTAAATGCTATTTCCTGATTAAAGCCAGTTTACAGGAAGTTTTGTTGAGCACTGATTTCATGGTTGGGTATGACGATGGTTTCATGAATACGGACCTTGGTCCTATCTTCCTGGTACTATTTCAATAGTACAACCCCCTCTCCCCTCAACTCTAAATGGCACATATTAAACTCAATCGTCAGCCACATTGAATCATCAGGATTGTACAAAAGCCATATACTATTACTAACACAACATATTACTCATCACAAATAAAATCGATTTAATGTACAAAATATTAGATTGGCATACACTTAGTACGTCATAAAGACTTTCTAGTTAATCGATCAAGCAGCAGTCACACTGCAACTATACATCATTATATAATATAGGTAGCCGTATCATCAGTCGTAATATTTCAACGGAGTCCTGATGGATAATTATACACGTGCAGCCATTGTGATGAAGGACTCTCATGGCAGCCTTTTACATTTCAGACCCGACATAAACGTGATTTTACGATTACACGTCAAACGGCGGAAACACATCATTCACGAGCGCTCATGTAGCAGATGATGTTGATATAGTGCAGTGACTGTGATCTAAACGTGTACGGCTGAACCACGTGACCTTTATGTTATGATTACAGGGATTATTGAGCCGATGACGTAACAGGGTTTGTTTGATTCATGATATCGGGACACAACGGTAGTTATAGAAGCACTGAGTGGTTAGTTAACTGACGTGGTGACTTACTGCTCAATAGTAAGATTTTACTGACGTACTGACTTACTGCTCAATAGTAAGATTTAACTGACGTACTGACTTACTGCACAATAGTAAGATTTTACTGACGTGGTGACTTACTACTCAATAGTAAGATTTTACTGACGTGGTGACTTACTGCTCAAAAGTAAGATTTTACTGACGTACTGACTTACTGCTCAATATAAAGATTTTACTAACGTACTGACTTACTGCTCAATAGTTAGATTTACTGACTTACTGACTTACTGCTCAAAAGTAAGATTTTACTGACTTACTGCTCAATAGTAAGATTTTACTGACGTACAGACTTACTGCTCAATAGTAAGATTTTACTGACGTACAGACTTACTGCTCAATAGTAAGATTTTACTGACATACTGACTTACTGCTCAATAGTAAGATTTTACTGACGTACTGACTTACTGCTCAATAGAAAGATTTTACTGACAAACGGACTTACTGCTCAATTGTAAGATTTTACTGACGTACTGACTTACTGCTCAATAGAAAGATTTTACTGACAAACGGACTTACTGCTCAATTGTAAGATTTTACTGACGTACTGACTTACTGCTCAATAGTAAGATTTTACTGACGTACTGACTTACTGCTCAATAGAAAGATTTTACTGACAAACGGACTTACTGCTCAATAGTAAGATTTTACTGACGTACTGACTTACTGCTCAATAGTAAGATTTTACTGACGTACTGACTTACTGCTCAATAGTAAGATTTTACTGACGTACTGACTTACTGCTCAACAGTAAGATTTTACTGACTTACTGACTTACTGCTCAACAGTAAGATTTTACTGACGTACTGACTTACTGCTCAATATTGAGATTTTACTGACGTACTGACTTACTGCTCAATAGTAAGATTTTACTGACATACTGACTTACTGCTCAATATTGAGATTTTACTAATGCATTGCGAGGTTACTGTTTAATGATAGGAGCAATTAAAGCAAAGATTGAAAGCATTTTTTTTCATATAAAAAGAGTCACAGACCCTCGAGTATTGATAACGAAGACTGGAACACCAACATAACGCTTTAAGTGAATCATTTATTAAAACAGATCGTATAGAAAATTTATTGGGAATATTGACTGCGACAAAAATATCCTGTTCGACCATTCAGTTTCTGGAAACTGTCTATATCGTTCGCATCCAAAGGTTCCTTGTCGAAAACAAGCCAACGTTGTTGATTCAAAGCACAAATTTCATTCCTATCGTGTAAGGTTTCCACTTATGGAAACGCAAACACTAACTTAGAGTAACTTAGCCTCTTACGGGAAAAGGAATTCGTCTGTGCTGTCCAGAATTTAAAAAAAAACCTGCATGCAATAAAGTACAGTTTTGCAGCATCTTACAATCAATGTGGCTAAAATAGAACCGAACGCAGAACTGATCCGATGTTAGTTGAAGAAAAAACCTGACGTTAACAGAGTGCGTTAACATTTCAATTTTTCAGCTTGAAAGATATTTGTGTTATTAACACGAAGCTTATTATATGTAATATGAAATTATATGTTTATAGTTTATATGTCAAACTATGGTTAAACTGGGGTGAGACTTTCCGCGTGTTTAATCGATCAGGCTCAAAATATATTTATCTTTCGTTTATGCTGGTGTACGCGTTGGTCAAAAAGTATAAATAATATACACCATTCCCTTTCTTTCCTGTCAGCTGTTCAACTTTTAGACGTTTTTTTTAAACGTGGCTATTTATAGATTACTTATGTTGCTTTGGAAAGTTAAACGACAGTATTCTAACGATAAATGTCTTCCTTTCTGAGTCATTTTAACTATTCGAGCATATGTCCATTCAATAATCCAGGACAAGGACAGTACTTGACAAAGGGTACTTCCGGTTATAACTTACCTGCAAGTGTAAAGAAGTAGAACATCTTTACCGGAAGTAGAGTCCGGTTTACGTGGTACCATTTCGCTCTAATCACGTCCTTACTCGCTTCACTTGAATCAGACATTTCCGGTCAATCTGAAATTAGATTTTAAACATCTTTCAACCATACTCCAAAGTAACTTCAAAAACCAAAGTACTTGTTGTCTAAATTATCTATCAACATTTTGTTGCGAAGCGTGAAAGCATCAAATTCCATGCTATTAGTCGAAATCAAATTCTGATATTCACAATGACATTTCAACCTTCTCAAGGAAATCACTTTTAATAATGAATCACACCCAGTGAAAATATATTGCTGTCCCGTTTTGTTATACTCCGGTGTACAACATAAGGACTATTGATATTAAACTGTTCCTGTATAGAACTCTCAATAGTCGACCATATTTTCAGCTGCAATCCAGTAGAACAGTGAAATGGACACTTGTCGTCATGGAAATTCCCGGTTTCAATCTCTGACTGCAAAACATCTAGGAAATGCAAATTCAAAATCACAGATAAGGTCACTTGTTCCCAGAAGCATTCTAGCTCTATTCCTTTGAGATCCAAGTTCATTGCTTAAAGAGTGTTCCTTCAAATTTCATTATTGTTATATTGCTGTTTCCGGTTCCGCAAATCCTTTTTATAGATTATAATCACGCCCTCTCTCGATGGAGTTGAGATTAAGACGTGAATAACCTAAAGCAGTACACTGATTGCTTGATAGGGCTGCGCAATAGAGCTGCGCAATAGAGCTGCGTGTGCTTTAAAGTCCAAGACATGCTTTAACCTTCAATGACTATCAATAATAACAAAGAGTTTTCAGCACAACTATAGGTTGATTCCAAAACTGAAAACCTAAAGCGAGTACCATTTTAGGATATTTTTTTAGATTGCAAATTATAGATAATATTTAGCACTTTTCTTCTCTACACACGTTACGCCTGACAATAGTTAAAGATGCGGTGTTGTGCTACGTGTAAGCTGTATGTACTAACACAATACAATGAGAACGGCGAGTCGCGCCAGGACGTGTAAGATAGCGGTAAAGTCCTTATAATGCATGTATATACATATCTAAGTTTGTTATGCTTTAATGCACTCTCTGGTACACCCGAGGCATTTCAAAGACACGGCTATTACATCAATAGTGCAGATGTCTGGTGTATTGAACTCAACACGAAATCAGCCATAGTTAGTACCAGGGCAGCATGTGATAATGTCAGTATAATTTGTCCACATCTCGCCGAACTGAAATACCACAGTTGTGTCTGGAAAAGAGTTAATCTATAACAACATGAAACACTCCAATATAAGCAATATCAGAGATACTACCAAAGTTAGACCGACATTAAGTAGGTAAGAAAAGCATGCATTTAAAATAAAACTACACCAAACTAGATAACATATCGGGAGGAATTGTTTTCATTTAATGGACACGATTTTAAGTATTCATAAATAATTGAAACAGGTTAGGAATTCCGTGATGTAGCCTGGAGGAGATTACGTTTTCTACTGCCATAAAGCTTTGTGTGTGCTGTCCTGTAGAACCACTTGTAAATTCCAGTTTAATGTGAACTCCCAGGTTACCTAACCAGACTAATCGGGTGATGGTGTGGTTATTTACTACAGGATAGACGTCTCTCTGATTAAAACTAGGGATTCACGACAATTACTATTCCCAATGCTTGTTAAATAAATGCTAGATCTCTTATCTTGACGAAATAAATGCTAAATCTCTTATCATGACGAAATAAATGCTAGATCTCTTATCTTGACGAAATAAATGCTAAATCTCTTATCATGACGAAATAAATGCTAGATCTCTTATCTTGAAAGAAATGTTAGATCTCTTATCTTGACGAAATAAATGCTAAATCTCTTATCATGACGAAATAAATGCTAGATCTCTTATCTTGACGAAATAAATGT
The DNA here is from genome assembly GCF_902652985.1 of Pecten maximus. NCBI lineage: Eukaryota > Metazoa > Mollusca > Bivalvia > Pectinida > Pectinidae > Pecten > Pecten maximus. The sequence goes on along the minus strand of NC_047020.1, from coordinate 29,613,758 downwards.
TAAATCTCTTATCTTGACGGGAAAAAAAAGCTAAATCTCTTATCTTGACGAAATAAATGCTAGATCTCTTATCTTGACGAAACGAATGCTAAATCTCTTATCTTGACGAAAGAAATGCTAAATCTCTTATCCTGACGAAAGAAATGCTAAATCTCTTATCTTGACGAAAGAAATGCTAAATCTCTTATCTTGACAATTGTTGGCTAAATTAGCTACATGGCGTTTTTTTCTGAAATGAATAGTTTCCCTTTTTATGTTCTTTGATTTTAGTTCACATATTTATATGCTTATGAATTCCCTATTAATTAGTGTGTTAAATGGTATACACGATTTTTTAAGCTAGTGTTGTAAACGCGTACGGATATTGTGACTTCGTTCAACAGTAATTAAAACCTTACCAACCCATGGGAGAAATCTGTTGACTTTCGGTTCGATTATATTATTTTTAAAGATAATCATCTATTTTCAATTTATTTATCTTTCTATTTGTTTTTCATAATAAAATTTCTTGTTTTACATTGTACTTACCTGTTTTCGATTCCTTTATCATTATCTAGACCTGTTTTCAATACATTTATCATTAGCTTTACCTGTTTTCAATACATTTATCATTAGCTTTACCTGTTTTCAATAATTTATCATTAGCTTTACCTGTTTTCAATTCCTTTATCATTATCTAGACCTGTTTTCAATTCCTTTATCATTATCTAGACCTGTTTTCAATTCCTTTATCATTATCTATACCTGTTTTCGATTCCTTTATCATTATCTATACATGTTTTAAATAAATTTATCATTATCTATACTTATATATTTTTCATGTGCTGATATCATCATTTAAAATTTTATAATAACAAAAGCAGCGATATACCACATCAGATAAAAGTCTGAGATACTCACCTAAAATATCCCTGTTTTTACACGAAACGATTAACATGTGGTATATTAAGTCTCATTCGCTGATCGCTTAATGGCATGGAAGAAAATGTATTCCAACGCTCGTTTGACGACAGGCTCACACTAAATGTCGCACTGTCTTTTGATATTCATGACTAATGTCATTATTTAGTTAACAGTAAAAATTCAGCCGCAAGGTCTTACTATTTCAAATACTTAAATACTGATAGTAGAAACTTAATTGAAACCATCTTCATCATTTTCGGAACTCAAGAAAGTTTTCATCACGTGGATTAATGATTGCACATATTGTTCTATGAGGTGTTTTGTTATCACGAGGTATATACACACTATCAGCATATCATTTTCAGTTGCCATACCATATTTATAACAGTTCACATAATAGACGTGTCGCTGAGCTTTAACTGAAATAATGATTTATACTAGATATAGTCCAATTCTCCTCAGTTCTCATTGGCTTAAATATGGTCACGTGGAGGTCAATATTTTGAGAGATAACTTAATGTTTCTATTTTTAGAAACACCGAATCAAAATTGCGTGAATGACGTCATACTTATTGTGACGTTACAAAGCCCCAAGGAAATTTGTTATCAAATATAATCCACACTTGTGCAAACAAGTTTCATATCTAATATAAAAGTAAAGGGCCTTTGATTAGGGTGATACTTGACTCCTCCAGGTTGGTATTACAGCATATTAACCTCGCTAAAGGTCCATTATTGATAAATATAGAAAGTATAATAAGCCAGAATTACATTAAGATAATAGATATGTCGTTGCACGTAACCTGTAATAACGTATTATACAGAAAATATAACGTGTCAAAACAACATTTCCAAAGTACTTTATCATACTCCTAATCGTGTTACAGTAAACGTCAAGTCGATCCCAATATAGGTATGTTCATAAATATCTTGTCTGGTGACCTTTGACCTAACAGCCGCTGTACCCTGGAAACCTCATATGCCGTGTAAATATATCATTAGTTGCTATATATATTTTTCTGTCGACATTTATCATATCTCTGCCCGGAACTCGCCGCGATATTAAGACTAATACATTATGGGAGGCGGTAGAACACGGTTCAGCTTAAGAAAGCTTAAATGGGCGACGGTCCTTATATTTGTCAGGATTCGTGGAATTATAGCAGTAAATGTCGTAGTTTTCAAGACAAATTGAGATTGAAGGACAAAACAACCTATTATTTCAAGGATATAATAGATTTATTGACAAATTTCATAAATCTATGTAACAGAGTTTAGCGTGTCATCAACTGTAGGACTTTAAAGGTGATCGTTACCGAGACTTTGAAATAAATTATGTCGGCTCTCCACAGGAACCCAAACCCCGAGTGTGACAAGGTTTTGTGTAGAACGTAAAATATTGTATATATTAGGTGATAGAGTTGCTCATGGCTTTTGTTGATTTAATAAGTTCACCTTTCGAGTTGCTCCCATAATAGAATGATCAATAGATTTGCTGGTGGAAGATTTAGTTCACATAAAATACAGATAAATAGAAAATTCGTCGGGGGACATCCTACAGTTAAACAAAACCTGGGATCCTATACAATTATGTATCATTTCCACTCACATCCATTATCAGAATCAAATGTGACTCCCACGTGTTAACCAAAGGTCGCTGTATTGTGAGTCTTTATCTGTGTTTTTCAAAAATAACTGCTGCTCGTACAAACATTCGACAAAGTTCCCAGATATATGAACTATGACGGGAGCTTGTTTATGATTTATAAAATATATCAATTGCCAAATGGGAAGTAAGAGGAAATTAAATCATTTTATCTTATCAATATATATATATGTTTATATTCCAACTTTATGTATCTAACTCTGAATATATGTTGAGTCAATATGCAGACGATTCAACAATATGCCTTGATGATGATGAAACTTCATTAGATAACGCACTAAGCACACTTGATCTTTTTACAGACTGTTCTGGTTTACGAACAAACCTGGACAAAACCCACTTATTATGGATTGGGGTTAAACGGGGTTGTGGTGAGGAATATTTACAAGAGAGAGGTCTTCATTGGAACCATAGTGGAAAATTTAAACTACTTGGCATTTCTTTTGATCTGACTAAGGAAGACATCACTAAGCATAATTTTGAAGAAAAACTTGTATCTGTTAAAAAACTCTTAAATGACTGGTCTTTTAGAAACTTGAGTTATTTGGAAAAAAATTACAGTTATAAAAACTCTAGTACTACCAATATTTACGCATTTATTTTCTACACTCCCAGATCCATCAGAAACATTTCTCCAAAATCTACAAAAAGTTTTTTTCAATTTTTTATGGTCGGGAAAAAAAGATAAAATCAAAAGAAATACAATGATAAATACTTATGAAAATGGGGGACTAGGAATGCCGCATGTAAAATCTTATTGTCAAGCTCAAAAAATAACATGGATAAAGAAATTATTGAATCCAGAAAACTATTCCAGTTGGAAAGTATTACTATTAAGTAAGGTGGAAAAGATGGGAGGAGATAAACTTTGGGACCTGAATAGTGATGGATTACTGAAAATTTCATGTAAATTTAACACATTTTGGCAAAATGTAATTCAGATATGGGCTTCCTTGACACGTGTACCTCCCACAACCCCGAATGACCAATTATCTCAACCATTGTGGTTAAACAATAAAATTCTTGTAAATAATAAACATGTTATATACTATAAATGGATAAAGAACAATGTGTTTTTCATTAATGACTTAGTAAATGAGACTGGTGAATTTCTATCTTTTGAAGAATTCCAGCGGAAGTATAATATAAATACTAATGTCATAACCTTTCAAGGGCTACTCTCTGCTATTCCAAGGAACTGGAAACAAAATATTATCAATAATGGTAGAAAACTAAATAATATTGAAGGCAATTTAATTACTTCGCTTAAGTCTAACGAAAAAGTGGCTAAACATTTTTGTAATCTTCTTATCGGTGAACAGCAGGAATTTCCAAACAAAGTCATAGAAAAATGGAATAGAAAGTTAGGAACTGTATTTAATTTGGAAGATTGGAAACTGATATTTAAGTCAGTTTTTTTGTTGTCAGATGATACAAACATAAGGACTTTTCAATTTAGGTTGCTTCATAGAATTATTTATACAAATTCTAGATTAATGAAAATGAAAATTGTTGAAAGTGAACTATGTACTTTTTGTATGGCTAATAGAGAAACAATTGAACACCTTTTCTGGGAATGCCCTTATGTTCGTGTTCTATGGGAATTCATAAAAAATAGATTTATAACTAATTTAAATATATTGTTTGATATGAATTGTACTTCAGTCCTGTTAGGTTGCAAGAATGACTCTCAATTTGATGTTATTAATTTTTGTATTTTACTTGTGAAAAAGTATATTTATTCCTGCAGATGTAAAAGTATTATCCCATCTATTGAAGGGATCCGGTCAATTTTTATGTACTATAAACAAATTGAAAAACAAAGTGTGATATTTTATCCCCGAACAAAGGCAAACCGAATAAGAGAAAGATGGATTTCTATCAGCACAGCACTGGATCTAGTTAATAACTAATAATATTAAGTAAGATTGAAAATATATTTTGTACTAGACAGTAAAAGTATATATGTAAGCAGAAGTAAGAATTAATCAAATAGCCATGCTTTGTTTCTTGTAGCAATGTGTTTATATATGTGAACTTGGAAAAATAAAGAAAGTGAGGAAAAAAAAAACTTTATGTATCTAAGTATATTATAGCGTATGGTTACCTAAACAAGATAAACGTCACATGGTAAAGACATTCTCACGCAGATTTCCACAATTTCGACCTCAGCAATCAACAACAATCACACAAAGTGGTCTTGGGTAAGAAAACTATGAATGTATCTGAGTATATATATATAATATCCTACATACCATCTTTGTATCTTATATAAAGAGGAATTTGTATATATGACGTGGTTTTCAATTAATTCAACAGAGATAGCGATCGTATTGAAGTAGCTAAAAACATCTACTAGTATCACACAGTATTCTCATGGTTTAAATCTGGTCGTTAAGACTGCTCGAGCTCCGTGCTCTGGTTTACAGAAAAACACGAGGAGGACTCCTGATAAATCAAAGGTTGTTGACTTTGGAGAGAAACCAACCGATCTTTTACTATGAAACCTTAACAAAACTCTTTAAAACCTCTTGATGCTAACTCTAATTCGTTTTTAAAATTTGACACGCATAATTTCAATATCTGAAGACATCTGCACATTTTAATGTTCTTTGAAGAATTTGATGATTCTGTTTAACTAAAAGGGACAGAAACATCATTTAAAACACATCTGCCACGTCTTAAGTTCTGTTTCCGCCACTTGTTTGGCATTTTTACCAGTTTAAAAATTGTTGGAAAGATAGAAAATCGTGGATAAGATTGCTGATATTGTATCTTTAAATTATTAATAACTCTCTGACACGTTAAGGATGCTTAAAGCATGATAGAGGATCTCTTCAGGACTCAAACCAGATTTACTTAAATGTGCATGTACTTTTAATTATCTTTTTATTCATTTCTTGGCATTTTTACTTTAAGTCACTTGGATCTTTTTTAAAACTTGTATTGACGACTTTTATTTTAGAATATGTTCACGTGGCTGTGTTTCATTGATCGCGCTGCTTATTTTTTACGATATACATTCTGTAAATATATATGATACACCATTAGTTTTTGGTTCCTTGTAGAGTACAACAGGGAAGCTGATAAGAGTGTAAATTGAGAATCATCGTACGTTTTCATTACATGAAACTTCTTTCAGTTTTATTTGATTTAAAACAGTTTCTGCAATTCTTTTATAATATACCACCATAACAGCTCTATTATGGTACAAACAACTTCTCTTTAATCCTTATCGAACTTTTCATAGTCATAACTTCACTGATATCTACGTCAGCCATCGTATAACCAGTGATACCCTAAAGCTAGCAATGTGAATTGTACGAGAAGCACAGAAGAAGAATTCCGCGAATATGACCCCTGCCACATGACCTCGAACGCGACGAAGCTTCCATTTTATAACGAGGGAATTACTTTTCCAAACAGCATAAATATTTCTCCAGCCAGTGGTAATACGGATAGGGAATAATTCCTCTCATATATAAATCTTAATGTTGGAAATGTTTTTGTTTTTAAATTCATTATAACACATAAACTACACTGGCAGCGTTTTTCCCTCCGCGCCGTTCAAGAGTGAATGGTTTTCCGGCCAACAAAACGCATGGTGTTCTGACATATCCCTACGCCTATCACACCCGAGGTTATGTCTGAAGCTCCTCCGAGGAGCTCCGATTTGATAAAATATAGCCGTCTTACAAAATGGATTACGCCATGCCAGTTATACATAGAGAATGGAGTTTACAAGTGATATATAACAGAACATATGCTAGATACACGACAAAATAATTCCAACATCTGTCTTCAGAAAGGATCGCAGACTGATCATCGCGACCACGACTTTAGACAGTTAATCGGATTCAGTCTGGATAAAAAGTCACTGACAGCGCCTGTTAAACACGATGCTTTCCTTGTGAACATTTGACATCCTTCAGACTGTCTAGCTTATAACTGCTGCCACAGTTCTGAACCGCCAATTACCAAACAATGGGCCATTTTTACCAGGTCCGGGAGGTTCGGAGTCAACGTCGTAATATATTTACACTGACAGCGAAGATAGACTGGGTGTCGGTGAAGAGAGACATGGTGTCGGTGAAGGTAGATTTGGTGTCGGTGAAGATAGACATGGTGTCGACCATGATAGGCTGGGTGTCGGTGAAGATAGGCTTGGTGTCGGCGAAGAGAGACATGGTGTCGCGAAGATAGGCTGGGTGTCGGTGAAGATAGACATGGTGTCGACCATGATAGGCTGGGTGTCGGTGAAGATAGGCTTGGTGTCGGTGAAGATAGGTTTGGTGTCGGTGAAGATAGACTGGGTGTCGGTGAAGATAGGCTGGGTGTCGGTGAAGATAGGCTTGGTGTCGGTGAAGATAGGCTGGGTGTCGGTGAAGATATGCTTTGTGTCGGCGAAGATAGACTGGGTGTCGGTGAAGATAGGTTTGGTGTCGGTGAAGATAGGTTTGGTGTCGGTGAAGATAGGTTTGGTGTCGGTGAAGATAGGCTGGGTGTCGGCGAAGATTGGCTGGGTGTCGGTGAAGAGAGACATTGTGTCGACGAAGATAGGCTGGGTGTCGACGAAGATAGACTGGGTGTCGGTGAAGAGAGACATGGTGTCGGTGAAGATAGGCTGGGTGTTGGTGAAGATAGGCTGGGTGTCGGTGAAGATAGGCTGGGTGTTGGTGAAGATAGGCTGGTTGTTGGTGAAGATAGGCTGGGTGTCGGTGAAGAGAGACATGGTGTCGGTGAAGATAGGCTGGGTGTCGGTGAAGAGAGACATGGTGTCGGTGAAGTTAGGCTTGGTGTCGGTGAAGATAGGCTGGGTGTCGGTGAAGATAGGCTGGGTGTCGGTGAAGATAGGCTGGGTGTCGGTGAAGATTGGCTGGGTGTCGGTGAAGATAGGCTTGGTGTCGGTGAAGATAGGCTTGGTGTCGGTGAAGATAGACATGGTGTCGGTGAAGAGAGACATGGTGTCGGTGAAGATAGGCTGGGTGTCGGTGAAGATAGACTGGGTGTCGGTGAAGATAGGCTTGGTGTCGGTGAAGATAGGTTTGGTGTTGGTGAAGATAGGCTAGGTGTCGGTGAAGATAGGCTGGGTGTTGGTGAAGATAGGCTGGGTGTCGGTGAAGATAGGCTGGGTGTCGGTGAAGATAGGCTGGGTGTCGGTGAAGATAGGCTGGGTGTCGGTGAAGATAGACTGGTGTCGGTGAAGATAGGCTGGGTGTCGGTGAAGATAGGCTGGGTGTCGGTGAAGAGAGACATGGTGTCGGCGAAGATAGGCTGGGTGTCGGTGAAGATAGGCTGGGTGTCGGTGAAGAGAGACATGGTATCGGCGAAGATAGGCTTGGTGTCGGTGAAGATAGGCTGGGTGTCGGTGAAGATAGGCTGGGTGTCGTTGAAGATAGGCTGGGTGTCGGTGAAGATAGGCTGGGTGTCGGTGAAGATAGGCTGGGTGTCGGTGAAGAGAGACATGGTGTCGGTGAAGATAGGCTGGGTGTCGGTGAAGAGAGACATGGTGTCGGTGAAGATAGGCTGGGTGTCGGTGAAGAGAGACATGGTGTCGGTGAAGATAGGCTTGGTGTCGGTGAAGATAGGCTGGGTGTCGGTGAAGATAGGCTGGTGTCGGTGAAGATAGGCTGGGTGTCGGTGAAGATAGGCTGGGTGTCGGTGAAGAGAGACATGGTGTCGGCGAAGATAGGCTTGGTGTCGGTGAAGATAGGCTGGGTGTCGGTGAAGATAGGCTGGGTGTCGGTGAAGATAGGCTGGGTGTCGGTGAAGATAGGCTGGGTGTCGGTGAAGATAGGCTTGGTGTCGGTGAAGATAGACTGGGTGTCGGTGAAGATAGGCTTGGTGTCGGTGAAGATAGGTTTGGTGTCGGTGAAGATAGGCTTGGTGTCGGTGAAGATAGGCTGGGTGTCGGTGAAGATAGGCTTGGTGTCGGTGAAGATAGGCTGGGTGTCGGTGAAGATAGACACGGTGTCGGCGAAGATAGGCTGGGTGTCGGTGTAGATAGGTTTGGTGTCGGTGAAGATAGACATGGTGTCGGTGTAGATAGGTTTGGTGTCGGTGAAGATAGACATGGTGTCGGTGAAGATAGACATGATGTCGGTGAAGATAGACATGGTGTCGGTGAAGATAGGTTTGGTGTCGGTGAAGATAGACATGGTGTCGGTGTAGATAGGTTTGGTGTCGGTGAAGATAGACATGGTGTCGGTGAAGATAGACATGATGTCGGTGAAGATAGGTTTGGTGTCGGTGAAGATAGACATGGTGTCGGTGTAGATAGGTTTGGTGTCGGTGAAGATAGACATGGTGTCGGTGAAGATAGGCTGGGTGTCGATGAAGATAGGCTGGGTGTCGGTGAAGATAGGCTGGGTGTCGGTGAAGAGAGACATGGTGTCGGTGAAGATAGGCTGGGTGTCGGTGAAGATAGGCTGGGTGTCGGTGAAGATAGGCTGGGTGTCGATGAAGATAGGCTGGGTGTCGGTGAAGATAGGCTGGGTGTCGGTGAAGAGAGACATGGTGTCGGTGAAGATAGGCATGGTGTTGGTGAAGATAGGCTGGGTGTCGGTGAAGATAGGTTGGGAGTCGGTGAAGATAGGTTGGGAGTCGGTGAAGATAGTCTGGGTATCGGTGAAGATAGACTGGGTATCGGTGAAGATAGGCTTTGTGTCGGCGAAGATTGGCTGGGTGTTTAAACTTGTATACCAGTCTGTGATGAAAGTAAATTGAAACATTTCTCTCTCAAGTTTATGAGTATAATTAAGACTTTGCACTTTACTGAGTCGATGCAACCAATATGTTGCTAATCAGACGTTGTCATAAAATAAAGCCGAGGAAAATAATTAAAGGAAAATGTGTAATGAAAGAAGACACCTCCAGGAGGCGGGAGTAACAGAACAGTAAAGGGATATTCGGAACAGGACGCCTTCCACGAGAAACTATAAAGATAGTCCGTTTCCTCGTTTTCTAGGGGGTGTATTAGGTAACCCAGACACGTATAGATCATTCTATATTTAGAGGAGGATGTTTAATGACTGTTCCTTAAACCTTGTACATATCTATAACACGTATGACAGAATGTCTACGTGGAAAGCCCGAGTTAAAATGAATTTTCTATATACGTGTGGATGTATACAAAATATTCAACGTTAATATATACCATTTTTATATCGAAAGAAATTCAACAGGAGACGTACGGGCATTATATTCCTTGTTTGTAAACGGGAGACGTACGGACAATTTATTTCTTGTATGTAGAGCAGGAGTACGGACTCATAGAATATTTCACCCCTTTTGGGGCGAGATAGGGGGATTTCAACCCGAGGGGAGGCAAGCCTCGTGTTTTGGAACTATGGCGGCCATCTTGGATTTCGGACCAACCCGAAAAATAACAACACTTGGTCAGGACCATCTCAGGATCATTTCTGGCAAGTTTCAGCTCAATCCCACTGGTGGAACTTGAGAAGAAGTTTGAAATGTGAAAAGTTTACGGACGGCGCACGGAGGTAAACAAGCAGACGAACAGATGCATGTGTGCGATCCCGTAAAAGAAGGTCCGGGTCAGGTCATAGTGACGTCACCCTGAGAACAAGAGCACGTTCAAAGAGCACGTGTAAGCTTGTCTTTTCCCTAGGATGAAATAAGAAAATCTCACCCCGTTAAAACTGCGGATATCCCTGTCCAGAGTAAGAGAAAATATATTTCTTGGATTTAGAACAGGAGACGTACGGACAATATATCACCATGATTTAGGACGGGATACGTACAAACAATATATCACCATGATTTAGGACGAGAGACGTGCAAACAATATATCACCATGATTTAGGACAGGAGACGTACAGACGATATATCACCATGATTTTGGACGGGAGACGTACAAACAATATATCACCATGATTTAGGACGGGAGACGTACAAACAATATATCACCATGATTTAGGACGGAAGACGTACAGACGATATATCACCATGATTTAGGACGGGAGACGTACAAACAATATATCACCATGATTTAGGACGGGAGACGTACAGACAATATATCACCATGATTTAGGACGGGAGATGTACAGACAATATATTCACTGTATTTAGGACGGGAGACGTACAGACGATGTATTCACTGTATTTAGGACGTGAGACGTACAGACGATATATACACTGTATTTAGGACTAGAGACGTACATACGATATTTTCATGATTTAGGACCGGGAACGTACAGACGATATACTCACTGTATTTAGGACGGGAGACGTACAGACGATATATACACTGTATTTAGGACGGGAGACGTACAGACGATATATTCACTGTATTTAGGACGGGAGACGTACAGACGATGTATTCCCTATATTTAGGACGGGAGACGTACAGACGATATATTCACTTTATTTAGGACGGGAGACGTACAGACGATATATTCACTTTATTTAGGACGGGAGACGTAGAAACAATGTATCCAATGATTTAGGACCGAGAACGTACAGACAATATATACACTGTATTTAGGACGGGAGACGTACAGACTATATATTCACTGTATTTAGGACGGAAGACGTACAGACGATATATCACCGTGATTTAGGACGGGAGACGTACAAACAATATATCACCATGATTTAGGACGGGAGACGTACAAACAATATATCACCATGATTTAGGACGGGAGATGTACAGACAATATATTCACTGTATTTAGGACGGGAGACGTACAGACGATGCATTCACTGTATTTAGGACGTGAGACGTACAGACGATATATTTACTGTATTTAGGACTAGAGACGTACATACGATATTTTCATGATTTAGGACCGGGAACGTACAGACGATATACTCACTGTATTTAGGACGGGAGACGTACAGACGATATATACACTGTATTTAGGACGGGAGACGTACAGACGATATATTCACTGTATTTAGGACAGGAGATGTACAAACAGTATATCCAATGATTTAGGAAGGGAAACGTACAGACGATATATTTACTGTATTTAGGACGGGAGACGTACAGACGATATATACACTGTATTTAGGACGGGAGACGTACAGACGATATATTCACTGTATTTAGGACGGGAGACGTACAGACGATGTATTCACTTTATTTAGGACGGGAGACGTACAGACGATATATTCACTTTATTTAGGACGGGAGACGTACAGACGATATATTCACTGATTTAGGACGGGAGACGTACAGACGATATATTTACTGTATTTAGGATCGGAGACCTACAGACGATATATACACTGTATTTAGGACGGGAGACGTACAGACGATATATTCACTGTATTTAGGACCGGATATGTACAGACGATGTATTCACTGTATTTAGGACTAGAGACGTACATACGATATATTCAATGATTTAGGACCGGGAACGTACAGACGATATTTTCACTGTATTTAGGACAGGAGATGTACAAACAATATATCCAATGATTTAGGAAGGGAAACGTACAGACGATAAATTTACTGTATTTAGGATGGGAGACGTACAGACGATATATTCACTTTATGTAGGACGGGAGACGTACAGACGATGTATTCACTGTATTTAGGACGGGAGATGTACAGACGATATATTCACTGTATTTAGGACAGGAGATGTACAATCAATATATCCAATGATTTAGGACGGGAGACGTACAGACGATATATTTACTGTATTTAGGACGGGATACCTACAGACGATATATACACTGTATTTAGGACGGGAGACGTACAGACGATGTATTCACTGTATTTAGGACTAGAGATGTACATACAATATATATACAATGATTTAGGACCGGGAACGTACAGACGATATATTCACTGTATTTAGGACAGGAAATGTACAAACAGTATATCCAATGATTTAGGAAGGGAAACGTACAGACGATATATTTACTGTATTTAGGACGGGAGACCTACAGACGATATATACACTGTATTTAGGACGGGAGACGTACAGACGATATATTCACTGTATTTAGGACGGGAGACGTACAGACGATGTATTCACTTTATTTAGGACGGGAGACGTAGAAACAATATATCCAATGATTTAGGAAGTGAAACGTACAGACGATATATTTACTGTATTTAGGATGGGAGACGTACAGACGATGTATTCACTGTATTTAGGACTTGAGACGTACAGACGATGTATTCACTGTATTTAGGACAGGAGATGTACAAACAGTATATCCAATGATTTAGGACGGGAGACGTACAGACGATATATTCACTGTATTTAGGACGGGAGACGTACAGACGATATATTCACTGTAGGTAGATCAGAAGATTGTAACAGTCTATATACAGTCGCGTACCATTTGTAAATCTATCGCGGCTCACCGCCTTCCCGAAGGAGTATAGCTATCAGATTCGCTAATATCTAATTGTCTCCTTTTATCTGCATCCACAGAATCCCGCCCGATTTAAATTTGTTTCAAATTTCGTGTCCCAGTATATATATAGTATACATCAATTTGCATGCTCTGCTACCAAGGACTAGGACACTTCACTTAAAACATTTAAGCAATGAACAGCGGTTTTAATGTTGTTATTTTCGATATGGCAACAAGATGTTTGGTGGGCAAATGACGTGGGAACCCGTTAAATTATTTTACCATTTTCGCCAACTTTGAAAAAAACTGAACCACAAAAAAAATCCCGCCTTTTTAAATGTCACATGACCCACTGGATGTTATAGCCTGAGGCACTGGGTGTTATAGGCGTATGGTGGCAACTGCCTCTTAGCATTGTGTCAATGGGGAAATGTGGAGCAAATGTAAATTTATTGGTATATAAGTTGTTTCTACAGTTAAGCCTGAACTAATGTTCCATTGCAAGTTGATATCGAAATACCGTCATAACGACATACCGTCATAAATGAAGTTGCCAATCCTGATTTGGAATCATATCAGATAGTTAATTTCCCTTTCAATCTTGTAGCAATTTAGAACCTGTTGATTAAAGTACGTCATCGTAATCAGTAGTCACCCAATAAGGTTAAATTCGTATGTCGCTACAAAAGTCAACACCAGGGTGGCAGTCCGAAATCTACCGGAAGGTTGACCCGGAAGGTTGACCCGGAAGGTTGACCCAAAAGTACCTATTTCTTTATACGATGGTGTACATTCTACTTCAATCAATAACGACCTTGTTTACGATGTCCTCGCCATACCCATTCATCAAAACCATATACACGGAATAGCGTTATAATCCCTAGGGAGATGGAAATGTGGTAAGATGACGAAAGGGGATGAAACTCCAATATATCGTCCGTTACAGATAAGCTAGGAATATATAGGCAGCGATAGTGCGTCACATACCTAACGCTCAGAATAGCAAAGTCTCTAAATAATTATTCTATGCTGAAAGAGAGCATAATGGGACAGCTTACACCAGAATAGCTGAGAAATGTAATGAAAACAGTTCCCCGTGGAGTTGTCGCGGGAATCAATTACTTGAGTAAGCTAGATTATTGACATTTTATGTTAAAGATTCACATACACTGTTATATCTATAATGCGTTGGTGTCATGAAATACCTATCTAGTGGCCAAGACCATCGACGTCATCAAAGTAAAGCATTATCAAAGCCTGTTACCTCCACCAATAATTATGATATATGACGTTATCCCAACCCTTCATTCTGATTGGTTATACTCCACAAGAGATTATAATATATGACGTCAACCAGTCTCTTCAGTCTGATTGGATATACTCTACAGGTAAACAAAAATATATGACGTCATCCTGTCTCTTCAGTCTGATTGGCTATATTCCACAAGTAATTACAATATATGACGTAATCCCGTTTGTCTGTCTGTCTGTCTGTCTGTCGCTTTGTCTGTCTATCGCTTTGTCTGTCTGTTGTCCGGTATTCCTCTCTAACCGTCTATCTGACAATAGACATTAGTTATACTGAATGCCTTGTCTGTCGCTATACTGATTGTCTGCATATAAATGTACAGTCCGAAAATTGATGGGAATTGCCACTGCATAATCAACTATCTGAGACAGGGTCGGCCATTGACACGACGATGTATGCTGGGATCCATATCATTCCCTCTAATAAATCTGGTTTATTGCATGGGCTATACGCGGGATAATTATAGCATGCCACTTTCAATGATTCCATGTCAGACGCCCCTTTCACAATTGTCTAAATCAAAGTGAATATTGAAAATGGAAGTGAATCCCAAGGGTACGGGCTAGACGACCTGCTTTGACGTACTTAACAGAGAAGGCATATGCTATTTCGTATACTCACTGATAAATACCAAAAAACATTTATTGGCTGGTCAGGTTTTGGGCAAGAAAGTGGGTTTTTTTTGGGATTTTTTTTGTTTGTTTTTTTCGATTTTGTTTTTGTGTTGTTGGTTTTTTGCCTTTGCAGAGAGGAAAAATGTCTTACGAAATGCATCTCTTGAGAAAACTTGCGATATTTGGTCAAAATATATTTTTAAAACACTCTGTCATAGAATTCCTTGGTTAGTCTGGTTTGGAGCAAAACTGCGTGGTTTCCTTTCATTAAGAGAATAATGTCTTACAGAATGCCTCACTCACAGAAACATGCGGCATTTGGTCAAACGTATTGAGAATATGCAATATCAGCAATACAACATGTATATATGCAATATAACTATATTCATACGCTAGGCATGGACTATATTGATTTTCTGTCTGAAATTTATCAAAGGAGTGAACAAAAGCGGCTCTCCTACGCAAAACAATTACAGTAAATAGTTATGTGAAAACATATATCATGTTCCATTGTCACAGTTGATCATTATACCTGCCTGTTAGCAAAAGATGTATGAAAGTTGCCATGTTCTAATCGTTTAAAATGAGACCTTGAACGTTAAGGTGTGATGAAGTATAGCCTTAATTAACGCCCCCAACGTCATAACCCTGACGTAACCGTTATTTATATACAATATCGTCTTGATCAACGACACCAACGTCAAAACCCTGACGTAACCGTTATTTATATACAATATAGCCTTGATCAAAGACACCAACGTCAAAACCCTGACGTGACCGTTATTTATATACAATATAGCCTTGATCAAAGACACCAACGTCATAACCCTGACGTGACCGTTATTTATATACAATATAGCCTTGATCAAAGACACCAACGTCAAAACCCTGACGTGACCGTTATTTATATACAATATAGCCTTGATCAAAGACACCAACGTCATAACCCTGACGTGACCGTTATTTATATACAATATAGCCTTGATCAAAGACACCAACGTCAAAACCCTGACGTGACCGTTATTTATATACAATATAGCCTTGATCAAAGACACCAACGTCATAACCCTGACGTGACCGTTATTTATATACAATATCGTCTTGATCAACGACACCAACGTCAAAACCCTGACGTGACCGTTATTTATATACAATATAGGCTTGATCAAAGACACCAACGTCAAAACCCTGACGTGACCGTTATTTATATACAATATAGCCTTGATCAACAACACAAACGTCAAAACCCTAACTTGGCCGTTATTTATATACAATATAGCCTTGATCAACAACACCAACGCCATAACCCTGACGTGACCGTTATTTATATACAATATAGCCTTGATCAAAGACACCAACGTCAAAACCCTGACGTAACCGTTATTTATATACAATATAGCCTTGATCAACAACACCAACGCCATAACCCTAACTTGGCCGTTATTTATATACAATATAGCCTTGATCAACAACACCAACGCAATAACCCTGACGTGACCGTTATTTATATACAATATAGCCTTGATCAACAACACCAACGTCAAAACCCTGACGTGACCGTTATTTATATACAATATAGCCTTGATCAATGACACCAACGTCAAAACCCTGACGTGACCGTTATTTATATACAATATCGCCTTGATCAACAACACCAACGCCATAACCCTGACGTAACCGTTATTTATATACAATATAGCCTTGATCAAAGACACCAACGTCAAAACCATGACGTAACCGTTATTTATATACAATATAGCCTTGATCAACGACACCAACGTCAAAACCCTGACGTGAACGTTATTTATATACAATATAGCCTTGATCAACAACACCAACGTCAAAACCCTGACGTGACCGTTATTTATATACAATATCGCCTTGATCAAAGACACCAACGTCAAAACCCTGACGTAACCGTTATTTATATACAATATAGCCTTGATCAAAGACACCAACGTCATAACCCTGACGTAACCGTTATTATATACAATATAGCCTTGATCAAAGACACCAACGTCAAAACCCTGACGTGACCGTTATTTATATACAATATAGCCTTGATCAAAGACACAAACGTCAAAACCCTGACGTGACCGTTATTTATATACAATATAGCCTTAATTAACGACACCAACGTCATAACCCTGACGTGACCGTTATTTATATACAATATAGCCTTGATCAAAGACACCAACGTCATAACCCTGACGTAACCGTTATTTATATACAATATAGCCTTGATCAAAGACACCAACGTCATAACCCTAACGTAACCGTTATTTATATTCAATATAGCCTTGATCAAAGACACCAACGTCAAAACCCTGACGTGACCGTTATTTATATACAATATAGCCTTGATCAAAGACACCAACGTCATAACCCTGACGTAACCATTATTTATGTACAATATAGCCTTGATCAAAGACACCAACGTCAAAACCCTGACGTGACCGTTATTTATATACAATATAGCCTTGATCAAACACACCAACGTCAAAACCCTGACGTGACCGTTTGACGTAACCGTTTGACGTAACCGTTATTTATATACAATATAGCCTTGATCAAAGACACCAACGTCATAACCCTGACGTAACCATTATTTATATACAATATAGCCTTGATCAAAGACACCAACGTCAAAACCCTGACGTGACCGTTATTTATATACAATATAGCCTTGATCAAAGACACCAACGTCAAAACCCTGACGTGACCGTTATTTATATACAATATAGCCTTGACCAAAGACACCAACGTCATAACCCTGACGTAACCATTATTTATACAATATAGCCTTGATCAAAGACACCAACGTCAAAACCCTGACGTGACCGTTATTTATATACAATATAGCCTTGATCAAAGACACCAACGTCATAACCCTGACGTAACCATTATTTATGTACAATATAGCCTTGATCAAAGACACCAGCGTCAAAACCCTGATGTGACCGTTTTTTATATACAATATAGCCTTGATCAAAGACACCAACGTCAAAACCCTGACGTGACCGTTTGACGTAACCGTTTGACGTAACCGTGATTTATATACAATATAGCCTTGATCAAAGACACCAACGTCAAAACCCTGACGTGACCGTTATTTATATACAATATAGCCTTGATCAAAGACACCAACGTCAAAACCCTGACGTAACCGTTATTTATATACAATATAGCCCTAATTAACGACACCAACGTCAAAACCCTGACGTAACCGTTATTTACATACAATATAGCCTTGATCAAAGACACCAACATCATAACCCTGACGTGACCGTTATTTATATACAATATAGCCTTGATCAAAGACACCAACGTCAAAACCCTGACGTAACCGTTATTTATATACAATATAGCCTTAATTAACGACACCAACGTCAAAACCCTGACGTAACCGTTATTTATATACAATATAGCCTTAATTAACGAAACCAACGTCATAACCCTGACGTGACCGTTATTTATATACAATATAGCCTTGATCAAAGACACCAACGTCATAACCCTGACGTAACCGTTATTTATATACAATATAGCCTTGATCAAAGACACCAACGTCAAAACCCTGACGTAACCGTTATTTATATACAATATAGCCTTAATTAACGACACCAACGTCAAAACCCTGACGTAACCGTTATTTATACATGTATACAATTTGGTTCCTTTTCGGAAAATATTAATTTAGGGAACATTATAGTGCATATTCAGAAGCAGAAGAATGCATACACAATATCAAAGTTCCAGGAGTGCGGTAATGACGCGAACTTATTGCATTGGAGCTTCAAGCGGGAGGAAACAAAGATGATGATATGTAAAACGAAATTAAAAAAACAAGAGATCCACTTCATATACTGGTCGAAACAATGAATCATCTTTGAAAACAGGCACAGTAAAGGCAAAATCAGCATACTTGTGAAAAATACAAAACAGCAGTACAGATAAAACAACAGATACCTTTTTTTAACAACATATACTTTCTTTATGACAACAGATAAAACAAAAGATAGTTTCTTTATAACAACAGATAAAACAAAAAATAATCTATTCATAACAATTGATAAAACAAAAGATAGTTTCTTTATAACAACAGAAAACATCATGAATAATAATGTGATATTATCAAACCAATCAGGAGGCGTTGACAGGATTCATTGACGATGCCCGAGTTGATAGATTTAATCAAGGAACCATTAAGTTCATGTTTCACAACAATAATAGCATCAGGTGTTTGGAATTGTATCGAATGACTAGAACAAGAAGAGTACCATAGGTTTGAAAAAGTTCCATATGCTTTGGAAATAGTATCAAATGACGCGGACATGAAATGTTTCATATCTTTGAAAAGACGTAAAGTGTGAAATAGATTTCTCCTGAAAATAGAGATAATAAAACATCAGATGTAAGCAGTGAGTCATAGGGATACTGTCACGAATCCTAGTACATGTGGAATGTTGTCAGTCAGACACACTTCACTGCTTTATATCCTAATAGGAGGGACTATTGGTGTGTGAATGCGTCCCTGAGGGTCCATTGGTATGTGAATGCGTCCCTAAGGGACCATTGGTATGTGAATGCGTTCCTGAGGGACCATTGGTGTGTGAATGCGTCCCTGAGGGACCATTGGTGTGTGAATGCGTCCCTGAGGGACCATTGGTGTGTGAATGCGTCCCTGAGGGACCATTGGTGTGTGAATGCGTCCCTGAGGGACTATTGGTGTGTGAATGCGTTCCTGAGGGACTATTGGTATGTGAATGCGTCCCTGAGGGACCATTGGTGTGTGAATGTGTTCCTGAGGGACCATTGGTGTGTGAATGCGTTCCTGAGGGACCATTGGTGTGTGAATGCGTCCCTGAGGGACCATTGGTATGTGAATGCGTCCCTGAGGGACCATTGATATGTGAATGCGTTCCTGAGGGACCATTGGTGTGTGAATGCGTTCCTGAGTGACTATTGGTGTGTGAATACGTCCCTGAGGGACCATTGGTATGTGAATGCGTTCCTGAGGGACTATTGGTATGTGAATGCGTCCCTGAGGGACCATTGGTATGTAAATGCGTTCCTGAGGGACCATTTGTATGTGAATGCGTTCCTGAGGGACCATTGGTATGTGAATGCGTTCCTGAGGGACCATTGGTATGTGAATGCGTTCCTGAGGGACTATTGGTATGTGAATGCGTCCCTGAGGGACCATTGGTATGTGAATGCGTTCCTGAGGGACTATTGGTGTGTGAATGTGTTCCTGAGGGACCAATGGTGTGTGAATGCGTTCCTGAGGGACCATTGGTGTGTGAATGCGTTCCTGAGGGACTATTGGTGTGTGAATGCGTCCCTGAGGGACCATTGGTATGTGAATGCGTTCCTAAGGGACCATTGGTGTGTGAATGCGTTCCTGAGGGACTATTGGTGTGTAAATGCGTTCCTGATGGACTATTGGTGTGTGAATGCGTTCCTGAGGGACTATTGGTGTGTGAATGCGTTCCTGATGGACTATTGGTGTGTGAATGCGTTCCTGAGGGATTATTGGTGTGTGAATGCGTTCATGAGTCCCTCAGGAACGCATTCACACAACAATAGTCCCTCCCCAATCTCTCTCTCTGTCATTGTATTAAAACCGGAAACGGGTACTACAACGTACTAAGATAAAGATTGGACAATAGTTAAGATTTATTGATCAGTGACCATGGCAAAGGTCGGGTTTTCTACTTTTCTACACTAGGAGCTGGTTACCCGTAAACAAGTGCCACAGAAGTAAACAAAACATAGCTTAAGATGGGATTCAGCATACGTGGAATGATGAACAAAAAGCTCTACAGCTGTTTTGAAAGAATTGAAAAAGTGTCAATCTAGAAAAAGAAGCTGGAAATATATTTTAATAATAATAATAATGATAATAATAATAATAATAATATTTATTGTACAAAAAAGGCCTCCAGCCCATAGTACCATTACAACATTAATTAGTTAATTGGCATCGTCATAGATAGACATATAGATAAGTAAACACCCAGCATCAGGGCGCAGTATAATTTTACATGTTATGTATCACTTGTGTATTCAAGTATATTAACATTCATATCATATATCATATTAGTTATATAATAATAATGTATAACATAATACATATGTATAACTTGTAATTTGAATAGTAGTATCACACATGTAGTACATATTGTATTTAAATAAAATGTTCACTTAGCTATTTAGCATCTCTATTCTTACATCGTTTGCTTTTTTGATATAGATAGCAATATTCTTTATCATAGTGGCATTCTCCGAACGCAGTATTTTGACGAGGTTTGACATTGTTGGACTTGTATAACACCACGACGGCAAAAAGTTAACTCTAATGTCTTTCAGTATGGGACATTTCAGCATAAAGTGCAATTCATCCCCTACCTCCTTCATATTACATATCTTACAAGTTCTTTCATTCCGAGGAGTATTATTTTTCCTACCCGTTTCTATCTCCAAGTTATGTGTAGAGCATCTCAGGTTTAATAATGCGAATCTAAGAGTGAATGATAAGGTATTTATGCACTTCTCCGTTTGTAAAGCAGGTTTTATACGGGAGTATAGTTCACATTTTGGAGATTCCCTTAAGTATTCTGACCACTTCTGAAGATTAATATCTCGTAAACGTTGTTTAAATGCATCTATAAACCTTTTTTCATCACCAACTCCTTGATGTTCCCATACTATACCGAAACCATTGTAGAATAGTAGGTTTTTTACTTGTGTACACCAGGTTACTTTGTCATGCTCATCAAGATGGCGCAGCATAATGAAGCATTGTTTTGGAAGACGGCTGTATTCCATTCTGAATAGGCGCAGAAGATACTTAATGGGTTTGCAAAAATAATTGACACTCAGTTCATGACGACCGCATTCGCCTAGAGCTATGGAGTTGTTGGTATTACTTCCTGTACATAGTAACCACTTACAAAACTTGGTCTGGACTGCTTCTATATCTTTCTGGTAATTTGTACCCCATATCTCAGCACCATAACATAATATAGGTGATATCATACTATCAAACAGTTTAAAAGCAATGGTTGTATCTCTTTTACCAATCCTTGTCAGACAGTTCTTTATCATGTTTAATGCCTTTGTAGCTTGTTGTGTTAGTGTTTTACATGCTGCACTCCATTTCAGGCGACAGGAGAAAATAATTCCTAGATATTTATAGTAGTTCACAGTTACTATTTGTTCACCATTGTATGTCCAACATTCTGTAGAAGATAAATGTCCTCCGTTCTTAAACACTACTACATTTGTTTTCCCAAGATTGACTTTCATATTCCACTTGTAACAATATTGAGCAAGAGTATTCAGCTTCTTTTGTAAACCTACTACCGTGTCACTGAGCAGAACCAGGTCATCAGCAAACAATAAATGTGTGAGTCTCCGAATGATTTCTGTTATATAAATTCCTGACTGAAGTTCACTGTCTTCATTTAACATTTCTGATAGCTCATTGACGTAGCTGGCAAATAATAGCGGACTGAGTATACATCCTTGTTTTACACCAGAGTTACATTCAAAGCTTGAAGATAGATTATCATTTAGTCTCACTTTAGCTTTTACAGAAGAGTACATGTCCTGTAGAACAGTTATTATTCGGCCATGAAGATTTTGTTGTATTAGGCAATAAAATAGCTTTTCATGATTAATACAGTCAAACGCCTTAGAAAAGTCTACAAAAGCGCAATAAAACACATTTCCCTTTTTTGACAGGTATTTCTGTATAACTGCTTGCAAGCTAAATATATTGTCTATTGTTGAATAACCTTTTCGGAATCCTGCCTGTTCTTCCGACAGCGTATTGTTTAGATCTGACCATGCCCTTACTCGTGTACACAAAATTTTTGTGAAGATCTTGCTCATCACAGCTAATAGTGAAATACCTCTGTAATTTCCTGTGTCGTTAATGTCACCCTTTTTATATAACGGCACAATGATACTGGTTGTCCAGTTTTCTGGAAACTTTCCATTCTGTAAAATTAGATTGAACAGTTTTTGTAGTACACTCGGCATTCCGACGTTGACCGTATGTTTAAAGAATTCACTAGGAATTGTATCTTCACCTGGCGATTTGTTACTTTTAAGATCATGTATCGCATTTCTCACTTCATCAACTGTTATGTATGCATTAAGTATAGAGTCATCATTAGATTGTTCACATGCTTCACATTTTTCACTATGTTCTCTTAGAGCTGATTTCACATGTTCACTGAAACTATCATCACTTTCCTCCAATACTGGATTTAAAAGTTTCTCGAAATAGTTTTTCCATTCATCTGATGTTATGGTGTTCTTAATACTGGTTCCTCGTTTGAGTATACCTTTAACTTTGCTCCAGAAGTCACAAGCATTTTTATTAACGGCTGATGTTGTGAGAGCCTCTGCTAGCTCTTTTTTATGGTCCTGACTTTTTTGACGACAAGTTGATCTGTATAACTTCCTAACATCAAGATATTGGTGAAGTATATCCATGTTATTGGTACTACGGAAGTCATTTAATAGAATACATTTACGTTGTTTTAAGTTGTCACACTCCTCGTCAAACCACTTTGCGTTCGGAGATACCCTATTTCCTATGCCTTTGCACTTCATACTTGCTTTGTTGCCCACCTCACACAATAACCTAGTAAGTTTCTCTGACAATTCATCAACACTAATATTATCATCATACAACATGTTATCAAGTTCATTTCTAAATTCATTACTATTTACTATCATACCAAATTTGTGCGCTTTATCTGGCTTCCATTTGATCTTACTCCAGGGTTCAGAACTACTACTTGTGCTTGAGGTTGGGGCATCATTCATAGACTGTTCATATAATTGTAATGTACATCTTACTGGAAAATGTTTGGAAATATCACACGATAGAATATTTAAACTAGTAAGTCTCTTGAATAGAGACCCACCCACAAGCACATAGTCTATCTGACTACCCCCGCTTCCAGACAAATATGTAAGTTCACCTTTACTATCACTTGGGACTCTTCCATTTGCTATAAGTAAGTCATGAACTACACACATTTCCACAAGATTATAACCAAAGTTATTAATGGTTTTATCAACATTGTTTCTTTTTCCTATGTTACTATTACCAGTATAAACCTGATCAAGACCGGGTATAAATGAAGTATCATCATCAATTATGAAATCTCTAAGTACACCTGACCTAGCATTAAGGTCACCCATAATTATAATTTCACAATGTTCATATTTACTTCTGATTTCATTAACAGCTTTCTCAAGTATTTCAATACCACTATTTGTGTTCTTATCATGATAAAACACAGACCCTTCTGGGGGTATATATACATAACCCAGTACAATATCATATAAGGCTCCTGTAGTATGTCTCAGATCAAACTTTAGCCAGACCATTTCTTCATATTTGTCAATCAATATTTGTGTTACATACTGACTAAAGGTTGATCTGACACACACAAGGACTCCACCAGATGACTTGTTAACATTCACTTTCCTTATACTTTCAAATAGTGTATAATCTTTAAACATGCTCTTAAATTCATTTGTATGCTTTTGAAATGATTCTATGAAACCCACAATATCTATTTCATTTATAGTATCATATAGTTCCTTTGGGAAATGCTTCAGTTTGTATAGAAGTCCCTCTATATTCCAAGTAATACACGTCAATGTTCCTTGCACTTTTCTATCATGATCTGCATCTTTATTACACTGAATGTTATTGTTTGTCTGTGGGCCTTGACCAAAACGTCATTTGGTCCTTTCTTGTTGCACTAGCACAATCTTGTCAGAGTCATAGTCATATTGGTATAGTTTACCATCGATCAGCAACTTATCATATCTCATGGAGACCTTGGAACCTTTTTCTCTTGCCTCCATGAAGAAGGGGCTGAGTTTCTTACGAGCATCTTTTACTTGTATTGGAAAGTCTTCTGTTATTCTAACTTGTCCTCCCCGGGGGAGATTTGATTTTGCTTTTGCCATTATCTGCACTTTGTCTTTGAATGTCATAAAAGTTACCTTTATCGGTCGGTTATTTTTCTGGGGCCGGCCAATTCTTTGTATATCATCAAATATAATATTTGATGTTTCCTCCTCCGAAATGTTAAGTTCGTTTTGAAACAGTACTTTCACTTTCGTTTCGGTTTCCTCGTGTGTTTCATTTCTACTGTCCGCTAACCCATGAATCATGATGTTCTTTTTCTTGATTTCACGTTCTATGTCAGTAGTTTTGAGTGTTATCTTCCTTACGTCTGCCTTTATTTCTGTCGTATCTGCCTCTAGTTCATTGATTCTATCGTCAAGTTTCCTCTCCACGCGATCTACTTTCTGGTGTATCTCGCTGAGACTCGACCGTACATCCACCATGAATTCGGCCATTTGTGTTTTCAATTCTAGGAGAGTTCTAATAATGTCGGTCTCTTCGTTTGCATTATCTCCCTTGTCTGTTTTCTCGGCGGTGTAAGATTGTAACCTTGTCTGTCTCATTTCACCCTTATTCCCAGTTATTGGGCCGGGGTTTATTTCGATGCAACCATTTACCACTAGGAGTGTTGCTAGAATTAATGCAAGTCTCGGAGATGGGCCCTTTTCAAGAACGTTCACTGTAACATGCATCATGTTTACCGCGGTAGCCATGTTGGATTGCCCCCGTTTGATTTTACCGCCGCCAAAGCAACCTATTCTCAATCTCCAAATTGACACTTCAATGCCCATATTTACTGAATGTTGTCAGCATAAACACCACAATGCACCACAAGTATATATTTCAAATTGTCAGTGTCATTTTACCACATTTTTGCACTTTTTTTCTGGAGCTACCCATGCACACGTCTACCGTCTTTCGATGCCAAACCGGAAGTTCCAATATATTTTAATAACATTTAATAAAGCTTCAAAATGGTCAATAACGTCATACACTTGTATATACATATCCATCAGTTGTAAAAACCTGGGGAACTATACTTGATTAAGGCGCCTTACGTCAGTCATACTTACTTGATATTATTAGCAACTGACAGGACGGGATCAAATTTGATATCAAACTCCCAAGCCTACATCTACAGATATCTTATTCGATTTCAGTCTTGACAAATTATGTTAGAAGATCTGACAATTTGGCGACGATGTTGGCATTATTACTCGACGGATTTCTCAGACAGATAGAAATGTAATCGTGTAAAAACCTAGAGTACACTTGGGATGGCAGTATCAGGCCAACAGGATCTACTTATATCGTTCTCACACAAGTCAGACACATAGACACGAATGGAACCCCTTGTCTGTCCTTAATGTTTAAATATATATCTACAGAAGTAACACCATTTATTGACACTTTATATACTTCATGTGTCTTTTTTATTATGGAAAACGTGAAACAAATTGTCCGTTGAAACAGATATTGAAGAGTCCATAAACATATTACAAAGCCCTCGTGGATATTGCCGCTCCAGTCCGTATTTGATAATGACATACACATGTTCCTGACGATAAAGAATACAGGTCGTAAACATCTTTGATATATTCACTCAACTCCTTAATGGAAACTAGAACTGTAAGATGACGACTGGGTAAAACCACCCCTACCCGTCATTTGCAATACAGACTTGTATAAGACACTGACGAGGTACATCACGTTCACAGATTCATATATACAATTGTCGCATACCATATCAGCTACTGAGCAAGGCGAATGTGCAGCACCGATTCTTCTTCGCTAACGTTACACCATTTGACCTTTGAACCCAATAGATCTATGGCCTGCATGAGCTATGGGCCTTGACTACTCTGACAGGCAAACATTGTTGCCAAAAGGTGTTTGCATTCTAGCCAAGATGTTTTGGGAGGCTGCGGTATGTTCGTGTTAAGTCTCCTTGTGATAGGCCGGAACTTTTGCCGATTAGTGCTACCTCACTGAAGCATACTGCCGAAGACACCCAGCAGGACACTCCACCCGGTCACATTATACTGACAACGGGCGAACCAGTCATCCCACTCCGTGTATGCTGAGCGCTAAGCAGGAGCAGCAACTACCAATTTTAAAGACTCTTGTATGTCTCGGCCATGGGGCAGAACCCAAAGCCTTCCTCACAGGGGCGAACGCTCAACTTCAGACCAAAAGTGAGGCAGTGTCAAGGGAGACATTAGGAAGAAGTACGTTGTTAAGAAAGAAGAGAAAAGATAAGATCCCAAATTTTGTCGCCTCGTACGATCTTACGCCCTACCTGCAGGGATGTTACCCGTCTGATTCCTTTATTATATTTACATAGTAACAGTTCTAGAAACGTTTAAAATTATAGCCTCTATTAAAATTCACACATAGATCAAGCCCGGAGAAAACTGACGTAAGAGCTAATGTATAGACCTTTGTATTTTAAAAAATGTGCATAGTAACCACGACAACCAGAATTTCAACAACATCAAACCCTACATGCAAATCTGCATATGGTCTGTAACAGTCCTTACAGTCATCGAAATTGGTCACCAAGGTCAATAGGCGATGTTCGGACAAAACTGGATTATTTTGTTTACCGATGGCTACCAAATGCCATCCATTGTTTTGGAAAATAGTGACATTGCATTTGTTTCCTTCAAAATCCTTATATTGCAGCTTTCGGTTTAATAAGATATTATCTTAAATTTGGTTAAGCTTTCATTATGATTCCTTTGTTACGGCTCTGGAAATACCTGATGTGTCTAAATATAGGCATAGATAAGTTACACCGCTTGACCAAAATTGATTTAAGGACTGATTACCTATGGACCATTACACAAAACCTGTGTATAGCGACCTGGTTAACATACAACAAATAGTGATGTTGGTATACAAGTATTTAGAGTGAATTGTGCGGACAAATTATTTCTACAGACAGATCAGACAGGCAGACAGACAGACAGACAGACAGACAGGCAGACAGACAGACAGACAGACAAACGAACTGATTCTATTTTATCCGTTAGTTCATTGCATGGGTATAATTACGCTTCTTTTGTTTCACAATGATGTTAAAAGCATAAATGTTTTTTTTCTTTCATGTGGTAAAGAACATAATGAACATTTTTGTACTTAATTTATCAATCATCATAATTATTTATTTGATCAATTCTGAAGAACAGAATATAAAAGAAGATAATACCGACATCTGGACAAAACCACAAAACTCAAAATCGATCAAACGAGGACACAATTTAAAAAATACATGGCGGTCCTTGAAATAGCACTAGGTCATACGACCAGGCGTTTCAGGAGAGCATGCGTCTGAGAAGGTAGAAGATACTGATTGTTTATATACATGTTGTATTACGATTAAAATATTGAAATCTTGTTTCTGTATTTCTTATTTTTTCTTAGTGCGATTAAAATACTGCATTATGAAAATATCAACAATCTAGACATACACATGTATTGATGAATTTGGCAAAGGTTTATCGGCCCCAAAGTATACTTAATTCACTTGTTGTGTTTCCTCTGGTGTTTACCTAACTCGCCTAACCTTATCCTGTGTTGGAATTGCTCGTCTGAACAAGATGTATACGTCTGGACTTTCTCCCCTAACACCAATTAGATAGGTCCCAGCTAATTCAGGGACATATACGCAGGGATTGTTTTCATTCCTCAAAAAGATGTTCTTACAATATACAATAGATATCACGTAAATTGAGTAATGATACGACAGGGTTACTAGTAGACAACAGCTATTACGATGAAATATCATTGTAGTTATGGGAACTGTGCCTTTCTAGCCGTCAGATACACGAGAACTATCGATCTATTGTATTGGTATTATCTACAATACTCGTACTGATCTCAAATTGTCCTCCAAATTGAGAGATTGCGTCACCTTTCTTGTTTCAATCACAATTCCCAAAGTTGTTAGAAATTGATAGAATGTAGGCAAAAAAATTTTTTTTAAACCATACTGTTCCAGAAGGTTAAGCGTCTCTTGGTTAAGTCAGGTTAAGGTTATACGATGCTCTCTTAATGGGAAACAGGGCGGTGACAACAGAGCCACCAAGCATATCAACAAGCTTTGAACAGTCTGGCTTCATATCGCACAAGAGAATCATGATGCCGACCATACAGCTTTCCAATGGTCTTCGTCATCCTTCTTCTCCCGAAAACCCTGTTGTTAGTTTAGTTGGACAAGCCCTTGAATATTGATTCGACTGGACACAGAAACAGGGAAACAAGGATGTAACAATCTAAAAAGTGGAAATTGAAATAACTACCGTCAGTCCCCGAGGTTTGCTGTAGACGTGTTTGGCGTTCTTTTGGGATAAATTACTGAAAATATAAAACCTCCTCATCATGATTTTTGACATTTCTTTCGGGTTTCTTTTGAGTTTTCTCTGTCGCTTCGGAAGTATCAACGATTTAAGCCTTCAGCATTACTGCTGAGTCCTAGAAGGACGAGGAAGCTGGATTATAAAATTAAAATCATCTTTTGACTCTACTCTATCTCGCTCTCAATTTGTATTCAAATGTTCTAATATCGCGCGTGTCTTTTGTGCAGCTCTTCGAAAACCAATATCGATTAACAAATGATAATTAAAGAAAACCAAACTTGAAGTATTACATGGCGCTGTCTGTTACAGACACCAGGAATAAACAACACTTGTACATAATAACACCGGTTATAGAGACGTAGTTATCGATGTAACAGTCAACAGGACGGCAGCTGAACTAGACCATTGTCTCCATAATTGACATTTATCAGGATCTACCGTTTTAATGGCCGCTTGTCACCACTTGTACATGATTTCCGCGAACACAACTATCTTCTACAAGACGACGCATTGTAACACGCGACTTTACATTTTCACATATAATCAAGTTATCTGGTTCACAATGTATCTCTGGGTGCGGAATCCCCTGGAAATGCATGTCAGCTTGTATGCAAGCAAATTTTATTTACTCTCGATCTGAAGCGCTCTTCACCGTCTTAGAATTTTCTTGATCACATTTGCTATTGATAACACGACTTTTCCGTTCCAACATCAAATGAAGTTAACCATTTATCTTTTTAATTTTCGCAGTTTCGTTGATTCAGTTGTGAATGAAGAACCATAAAATTAAATACAGTGATTTGATTATAAAATCCCAACCGTATTATTTGAATGAAAACGTGAGCCGTTAACAGAATTCAATTTCGCATTAATGTTGATTTCGATATGCACATGGTTTGCGTACAGTTTAACAAGCTGTCAAAGGATGTAATAAAGTGATTATACCTTTATTGAGTCATGTGTCACTGGCAATGCAACAATCATTATCATAATTATAAATATAACTTATAATATATTAATTATCATCGTACAGGTATCGTGTTTAGCGTGTACATGTAGCTATCATACGATTACTATTTTATCATTTTAGTATATTTACATTTGCTCCACATTTCCCCATTGACACAATATGCTAAGAGGCAGTTGCCACCATACGCCTATAACACCCAGTGCCTCAGGCTATAACACCCAGTGAGTCATGTGACATTACAAAAGGCGGGATTTTTTTTGTGTTGGTTTAGTTTTTTTCAAAGTTGACGAAAATGGTAAGACAATGTAAATATAAGTATTGAACAGTGGTTTTAATGTTGTTATAATCGATATGGCAGCAAGATGTATGGTGGGTAAATGTAGCATGGAAACCCTAACGGGTTCCCATGCCATTTGCCCACCATACATCTTGCTGCCATATCGGCTATAACAACATTAAAACCAATGGTCATTGCTTAAGTGAAATACAGATATTATTAAAATATAAATCATTCTTTCAAATCACAATCACTGCCATTTTCTTGTTAATTTCGCCAAGTTATGACTTGGGGTATTATCCGATACGTTTTATTCCATGACGTTCAATTCACAGGGACCTGGTAATTAGTTACCGTCTACATGTATTTGGACCTCCCCTAGTGTGTATAGCGTATTCTGAGACGTTTTGGGGGGCTATCAAAAATATGGCTCCCAAACAGGTCTCAAAGTGTGCTATTCACACTCGGGGAGGTTCAAATATACATAGACTGTAACAAATTCTCAAGTCCCTGTGTTTCAATACAGTGGAAATCGCTTTATAATGATGTGGGCTCATATCAATCTATCTATCTCTATATATATAAATGGTAAGTTTCTTATGAATATATGCCCTGTAAACTTTATCCTAAAACAATTGTGGAGCAAGTTATATCAACTATTAATCACTCTTGTTGGCTTGGATAGACGTATTGTGTGAATAACGCATACCTTTATAAAGTTTTTAACAAACAAACAAAAAAGAGGAAGAAATTCATTAATTTAATTGCTGATATGTATGTCGATAATTTAGTATTGTACAGCAGATTCTACTTCCAATGTTACCACCAAGGACAGCTATTAATTACTACCTTATTAAATGACTTCAATTTTCATATTGTGAATTTATTTCCATTTATTGATTGTAACATCCCTTCTTCCTCCCAAACCTTCCATATCATCATGCCCCAGGTGCTTCAGTAGTCAAGAACTTATTTCTAACATCACGTTTCCTTATGACGACTACTGATTTAACTTACATTATAGTAATGGTCGACATGATCTTATACGGAAATATCGTTTTTCTTGCGCTGTATGAAATCTCGAACGAACCGATATTACTTGGATTTGACATAGGTAAATATGACGTTTGTCATCTAAGAAGAAATCGCATTACCGTCTTGAATAGCTGTGTTCTCCTGGTCCTTTTACAAGGGAAATATTTTCTTTTGTTCATGTTTTGTGTCTTTTTTATTTTATTTTGAGATAGAATTACGTCTTTGTTCATGCACCACTATTAACTTTTTAAATCGATTTGATATTTTATGTGTGCCTAAGCTTACGTCATTCGCAAGCCCTCTCACCAATCACCCAGCAATAACTCCCACGAGGCAGGCAATACTGGTGATCGGCAATTGGAAAAGGAAAGTAATTTAATACCAATAATTTATATCAAAGTTTTAAAATCGCCAAATGAACATCCCTGCGTCAATCATTTGTCATAAACAGCAAAGGAACCTCACAATAACAAATCTTCTGGTATCATACCATCCGCCATGACAGGCCATCAGCACGCGCAGCCGTGTTTTGCATTTAAAAACTGCGATAACCAGTTTGACTGCTTACGCTTTCAGTAAGAACTTTTTTTTGGCAATGACATTCTGAATGGAGCGGAGTTTTAGTTATTGTACGGTTTAGTACTATATTCTACCACTTTACTTAAAGTCCGCTATGATAACATACATTGTATTTAGAGCATAACCATCACTAGCAGTTTCCGATCACTGTCCCTTGTGAGTTTGCTATATAATAAAATCCCATGCATCAACAGCAAACTTACAAGGACAAAATACGCTCTCTACGTCAATACCCTAGTTATTTAAGGATGAAATATATCAGAATATCAGGAAAATATATCACAATGTACGAAATATCGTTAATTCGATTCAATACAATATGGAATGCGCTATATACAGTGCCTTCAACACTTAATGGCGAAATACACTATATAATACGTATACTTAAATACATGTATGAAACAAACCAAACCATCAGCCAAAGAAGAAGAAATATATTATGTTGTCAGAACACAAGGACGAGTGTGCCTTAAGGGAAGTTCACACCGACAAATACATCATGCCGTCAGCTCACACCGACAAATACATCATGCCGTCAGCTCACACCGACAAATACATCATACCATCAGTTCACACAGACAAATACATCATACCGTCAACTCACACCGACAAATACATCATACCATCAGTTCACACAGACAAAAACATCATACCGTCAGCTCACATCGACAAATACATCATACCGACAGCTCACACCGACAAATACATCATACCGTCAGCTCACATCGACAAATACATCATACCGTCAGTTCATACAGACAAATACATCATACCGTCAGCTCACACCGACAAATACATCATACCGTCAGTTCACACCGACAAATACATCATACCGTCAGTTAACACCGACAAATACATCATACCGTCAGCTCACACCGACAAATACATCATACCGTCAGTTCACACAGACAAATACATCATACCGTCAGCTCACACCGACAAATACATCATATTTTAAGTAAATTGACATACATGTATAAAACATACAAAGAAAAAATATATTATGTTGTCAGAACACAAGGACGAGTGTGCCTTAAGGGAAGTTCACACAGACAAATACATCATACCGTCAGTTCACACCGACAAATACATCATACCGTCAGCTCACACCGACAAATACATCATACCGTCAGCTCACACCGACAAATACATCATACCGTCAGCTCACACCGACAAATACATCATACCGTCAGTTCACACAGACAAATACATCATACCGTCAGTTCACACAGACAAATACATCATACCGACATCTCACATCGACAAATACATCATACCGTCAGTTCACACAGACAAATACATCATACCATCAGATCACACAGACAAATACATCATACCGACATCTCACATCGACAAATACACCATACCGTCAGTTCACACAGACAAATACATCATACCGTCAGCTCACACCGACAAATAGATCATACCGTCAGCTCACACCGACAAATACATCATACCGCCAGCTCACACCGACAAATACATCATACCGTCAGCTCACACCGACAAATACATCATACCGTCAGCTCAAAGGGCGCCATTGTATTTATCTGTCACCCAGATTGCATTTATATTGACAAAAATACAAGCTTACAAGCGTGTAGTATACATACATTTACTTAGGTTAAACACTGCCTTTCTTAAATAAATGGGTTCTTCATTTTCATCAATTTCCTTTGAAAAAATAGCATTTTTAAATCATCTTCCGTTCTGTGGTTGAATTGCAACCAATCTGACACAGAGTACAAAGCCTTGCCATGACGATGATCAACATAGCGCCAAAATGACGTCATAGTAACGCAATTGTTCGCATCATTCGTAGCACATTTTTGATACATTTAAGGATTAACATCAATTATTTTTTCTGTTATACAGTCATAACAGAAAAAACTGGAGTGTACTCTAAATAAACCGCGAAACGGTTTATGAAGAGAGTACACTCCAGTTTTTTATGTTATGACTGTATAACAGAAAAAAATAATTAATGTTAATTCTTATAATTTAATTTCGTCTTATACACACCAATATATTTCACTTTCTTTGGCGAACTCTTTTCTGTGATAAATTATTACGCAACGTCATCAGCCAATCAAAAATGATGTTACATTTCGCAACGTCAAAATTTTTGTTATGGAGGTATAACAAAATTATTTCATCCAATGAAAATGCGTGTTTCATACAAAATTAAATTATTGTGTTAATTACATATAACATAGTAATATAAACGAAGAAGGACGACAATGTTATGACTCCTGCCCTGACCGGACCTCGAACTCACGGGGACAACTATGTCTTTATAGAAACAGAAAAGCACGTCCCCATGCAGCATGTAGCAAAGGCAACAACCACTACATGATGATTTTGTTAATAAAAAACAAAGACACAAATGTCTTTGATTAGAATCCCGGACAGACGCGCATATACACACACATACATTGTATATGATGTTGATCCTACGGTAAAGATTTTACTTTCCTGTCGTAGTAATATTATGTTGAATATACTGTATATTGTAACCCTGGTAAATACTAGCCGCAATATACCGCTCGGCTAGAGAGATCTTCTCTTTAGCTCGATCGGTTGAGCGTAAGACTAGTAAGCCAGAGGTCCCGGGTTCGATCCCTAGCGGAGGCAGTGATTTGATTTAATTAATCATGCGCTCTGTTACATTGGCGCCCATGTAGGGACTCGGGAATGATACTCATCGCTGCTTGCGAAAGCATCACTGTTACCCCTGGAAACTCGAGGACGAGTTCTTTCCTGGAGGGGGAGTATGTAACCCTGGTAAATACTAGCCGCAATATACCGCTCGGCTAGAGAGATCTTCTCTTTAGCTCGATCGGTTGATATGTGTGCAGTTCGCATCCATGTATGCATACATTGCGATCCAGGTATTCGTATCATCTAATAGACGACTTGTCAATATGATAATGGGCCCACTATCACTGTGCCATTGAAACGTTCATTTGAGAACGTGTTAGTAGCGCAGTGGTATAAGCTGCGGGTATTTCTGGCTACGCGATGAGGTGCCGTTTGAGGCCTTTTTATTCCCCTATTAGACAAGTCATTCAATTCACACGCCTGTGCTAAAAGAACAACATGTGTTTCCAGTCCGTCTTCTGTGACTGATCAAATGTCACTGTCTGGCGCCATTGTGGTGCATTGTGTTGTTCGTCTATTTGTGATGGCGACAGAGAACTCAGTAGGTTCAGTTTTTGTTTGATCATCTATCACTGCGTGCCCCATCATAGTTACAGAAACGGAGTCCTACATCATATCATATATTCAAAACAGAGGATTCAACATTTAGTCTCATTTACATATTAAATACTACCGTAAGTTCTGGCCTCAAACCAGTTCCATAGAACTCGGTCAATGTGATAATGTCCACCTCTGAATTGAAAATCAATTGTCGAGTTAAGCAGCATTGACGCCTACAGCATAAACGTGTGTTGTGTACTGTAACTGGTGGTATACACAGCTTATATAAACTGTCCATTACGATTAGGATTAATAATCACGCGATCATCGACTGAAGTGTAATTGATTGATGGACCTTTCCATCCTTGTTACAGTTATAACGAAGGCGCATTGTTAAGACGCCATTCCGTTAAGTAAGACGCCGGTGTTTGTTTGACCAATCAGCGCACTAATTGTATCGATATTTATTACATAAAAATCTACGCTGAGATCAATGACAATTTGCCTGTGATTCCAATTGTAGTCAGGGTTTTAGGGTATTATGTAGACGTTGTTGACCTTGATACTTGTAACATGGAGCCGTGATTTACTGTTTCTATATTATAAACAGACGTCGTTGTCATCTGTCATGCAACCAAGATGCTGTTTTTTTCTTTATATAGAGGCTGCTGCCATTAGCTATACAGTAAGCGAGGTTTTCCGGTTCTATATATAGATGTTGTCGTCGAAAGTAATGATGTCATTATTTCCTGTTTCTATATATAGAAGTTGTTGGCCTTGATTATACAGCAAGGTTTTTCTGTTGATATTTTATAGAGTTGCTGTCCCTTGGTTGTGCATCCGTAATTTTCCGTTGATTTACTGTTACATGTGAATCTAACTTGCTTTGTTCGCGGTCATTCAATACAGCGCGAAAATTAAAAACAGCGAATATTAATATAAACAAACAAATGCACTGCAATGATAATTGCAGAATATTTACAAGGTGTGGTTGCGTGATATTGCGAACTAGATCCGACTGGAACAATCGCGAAATATTAGCCCAGTTAAATTTGACTACTAGTATATAGAGTTGTTGCCCTTTGTTTTGCAGTCATGATATTCAGCTGCTATAAAGATGTGTTGTTTGTCCTTGGTTATATAAAGTTGTTACCCTTGAATTTGCATCCGGGGTTTTCTGCTAGTCTTTGATGTCTCTGGTTATGTAGTCAGGATTTAAGCCACATTGTGAACATGCGGTAAATTCGTTTCTGGATTGTCGTGGTGAATATGTAATTCTTATTGATGTTGTTTGTTGATATATCTTTACCGATGTCGTGTCCACATTACAATCTCGTATTACGAAACCAGCATCTGACCATCTGATCATTTACTGATGACATTGTATTATATATATGTACATCTTGATGTCGATAAGAAATAGAGCATGTTTTGGAGTATTGTCTTTGATAAGCATAAGCATAATCTTTCCCTACCTTGAATGTGTGACAGAGAAACCGCCAGTGTCGGGTTGATATTTTAGGTTGTCTTACCCCAGGGTTGGGTAATGAAGATTATCACCCCCGAGGGATGGAGATTTTTGTCACGTCCTCAAGACGGTGGACAATCAAGACTTTCTCCCCGAGGGATGGAGATTTTTGTCACGTCCCCAAGACGGTGGACAATCAAGACTATCACCTCGAGGGATAGAGATTTTTGTCACGTCCCCAAGACGGTGGACAATCAAGACTTTCTCTCCGAGGGATGGAGATTTTTGTCGCGTCCCCAAGGCGGAAGACAATTATTTTTACTGTCGTCATACTATGCTATTTTATAGAGAACATACTGTAATACCGTATCAGGTTGACGTGACCTCATTGTATTGCCGTCATGACGTTAATATTTATATTTCCACTCAATTCAGACTCAATGAACCTACCACAGTTAACTCTAGTCATTTTTCAATGAACTATATCAAGTCCGGCGTAGGAATACATTTGTCGAGCTTGGACTATATTTTTTTAATTCCTTTTCAAAAGTGATCATATTTATATGAAATAAATTCTTTTAAAACTGATATCTGTTTTAATTCGCTATTAAGTTTGTTCACGAAAGAAATCCTGAAAGTATTAACCATATGTAGACGAAGAGTGATGATGTACATTTCGGTAAGTTCCGTGGTAGACTTGCACAAGTCCCTATTTGTCAAAGACAAAATAATGTACAAAATATAAAAAATATATAAATATAAGGATTGAATAAAGTTATGTTGAGGTGTATGGGGGTATAAACCTCAATAGGTCTTGAGACAAATTTTATGAACTGCGAATTTTATGAACTGCGAAGCAGTTCATAATAAATTTGTCTCAAGACCTATTGAGGTTTATACCCCCATACACCTCAACATAACATTATTCAATCCTTAATTATTATTGTTGGATTGACGTCACTTAATTGTTCCTATGACAGCATTGTATTGTTGCCAGCACGTGCTATCTGTCATACCCTAGGGATAGGCAGAGAAATTGCATCCCAAAGGATAGCAGAGATATCACACTCGGTGAATTGACAAAGAAGTCCCACCCTAGGGGTGACAGAGAAATCACATCCTAGAGAGTGACATAGAAATCACACCCTAGGGGTGACAGAGAAATCACACCCTAGGGGTGACAGAGAAATCACACCCTAGGGGTTGACAGAGAAATCACAACCTAGGGGATGACAGAGATATCAGGAGTGACAGAGAAATCACACCCTAGGGGTTGACAGAGAAATCACACCCTAGGGGATGACAGAGATATCACACCCCAGGAGTGACAGAGAAATCACACCCCAAGGAGTTGACAGAGAAATCAGGGGTTGACAGAGAGATCACACCCTAGGGGTTGACATAGAAATCACACTCTAGGGTGTGACAGATAAATCACAACCTAGGGGTTGACAGAGAAATCAGGGGTTGACAGAGAGATCACACCCCAAGGAGTTGACAGAGAAATCAGGGGTTGACAGAGAGATCACACCCTAGGGGGTGACAGATATATCACACCCCAGGAGTGACAGAGAAATCACACCCTAGGGGTTGACAGAGATATACTGAACAAGTAAAACGGGAGACAAGTCCCTGAATGAGGAGAGAAACATTTACCTACAAGTTATCAACGTAGTGAGACGTAAAGACTCGACATGTCTCTGTATGTATAGTGCGTTACCATCAATAGCTCCCGAGAACGACACCGGGCCCGAATGATGCTTCCTGACGCAGGTGGAAGTATAAGGACTGTGGCCACCAATCTCTCCCTCACCTAGATTATATCTCCTTCAATAATAGTCTTCATAATTACAAATGAAATTTCAACATAGAGGATTTCCCCTCACAGTGGATATTTGAATGCTGTGTATGATGAAATGCGATAACTCACTGTCGGAAATTTCTTTTTATGGGTACTGACATTACTTTTTATGGGTACTGACATTACTTTTTCAGTGGTTGCTGCATATTCTTTTCCAGTTTAAACTCAGATTGTAAACGAGTTTCTGCCGCTCCATTGGCTTCTGCTGGCGGGGTTATGGATTAAAGCTGCTGAGTTTGAATATAAGACCAGCAGGCGAGCGTATTGATCTCAAATCGCATAGATTTATTACCATCGTCTGTTTGTTTTACTGCATCATAAATCATTTTAGCATGAAGAAAATTATTAAAAATAGTGACGCAACGTCCATTTTCAGATGTTCAGTTCGATTTGTATTTTGAACTGATGCCACAGGCCACGTAATAATCCTGGTTGTATTTCTGCATTACTCTTTCCTATCTGATATTTATCATTCATTCAGAGACCTACACTGAATAGTCAGTTTAAATAGAGACATTGTATGTTAATGTAAACGGAAACATTGAATAGTCAGTTTAAATAGAGACATTGAATAGTCAGTTGACACAGAGGCATTGTATGTTAATGTAAACGGAGACATTGAATAGTCAGTTGACACAGAGGCATTGTACAGTGTATGTTAATGTAAACGGAGACATTGAATAGTCAGTTTAAACGGACATATTGAATTGTCAGTTAACATTGAAACATTGAGTGAGTGAGTGAGTGAGTGAGTGAGTGAGTGAGTGAGTGAGTGAGTGAGTGAGTGAGTGAGTGAGTGAGTGAGTGAGTGAGTGAGTGAGTGAGTGAGTGAGTGAGTGAGTGAGTGAGTGAGTGAGTGAGTGAGTGAGTGCGTGAGTGAGTGAGTGAGTGAGTGAGTGAGTGAGTGAGTGAGTGGTGAGTGAGTGAGTGAGTGAGTGAGTGAGTGAGTGAGTGAGTGAGTTGAGTGCAGTGAGTGAGTGAGTTGGTGAGTGAGTGAGTGAGTGAGTGAGTGAGTGCAGTGAGTGAGTAGCGTGCGTGCGTGCGTGGTGCGTGCGTGGTGCGGCGTGCGTGAGTGAGTGCGTGGTGCGTGCGTGCGTGAGTGCGTGCTGCGTGCGTGAGTGCGTGCGTGCGATCGAGTGTGAGTGAGTGAGTGCGTGATTGCGTGCGTGCGTGGTGGGTGGTGTTGGTGGGTGGGTGGTGGTGGTGCGTGGTGGGGTGGTGCGTGCGTGCGTGCGTGTGTGCGTGCGTGGTGGTGTTGTGGTGGGTGGGTTGTTGGTGGTGGTGAGTGGTGGTTGCGTGAGTCGTGAGTGCGTGAGTGAGTGAGTGAGTGAGTGAGTGAGTGAGTGAGTGAGTGAGTGAGTGAGTGAGTGAGTGAGTGAGTGAGCGAGCGAGCGAGCGAGCGGGTGAGCGGGCGGGTGGGCGAGCGAGCGAGCGAGTGAGTGAGGTCAAGAAGGTATAGCCTCGTTATAGTCTGGCCAGACGTATTTCTTTATGATCGGTAATGCCTTACATTATAAGCGATGATTTGTAGTTAAATACAAACAAATAACGATGTTTTGTATCGATTGTTGCCTTTTTGAGTGATTGCATCCCAGACAGAGTACTTCTCGCTGACTTTATGAGTGATGTGGTAGGGGGCGCTGTTGTCAACTGTGTTCATATTAAGTATAAACCTACAGAATCAACCCTACATTCCGAAGCAGATTAACCATAACAATGTCTTACATTGCTAGATCATGATCAAACACAATCTCAAGATATTTATGTTTGTTCAAAGTTGAATAATTCATCAACAAATTAGTAATAGTAAACAGAGGTTTCCAACCAGAGTATCTTCATTCTACATAAAGAATCTTCAATAAGTGGTACATTGTGTCCTTACGTCTCACATACTCCTACGTTTTATGACAGGGTTCTAGTTTATTTCACCTCTTATGTCCTTGTAGGCATTTGTATCTGCCCATTTTCGTTCTGATAATCTCATTTCGTAATTGACAATTGATTTATGAACTTGTGAAATGAAACTCGTTATCTTCTAAAATATATAAACTTAACTGATTATATCCGAAGATAAATACCTTTTATGGAATAAATAAATGGATAAAGTGAATTCTTCCACTGGATGTGTATACGAGGCAGATAATCTTCTTGTCTGTAATTACGGGTACTCCGAGGGCAGATGATGGTAATAGGGTTTCCACAAACGATGTTTGATTAACATTGTGATACCTATCCCCACTTCGGCGCCATGGCTTGGTACTATTGTATTTCATTCCTGTATACGCCTTGGGTTAGCTTAACCAAACTCCATTAGTAAAAGGGTGAATGCTTGTAATTTAATTTACAGGAACATTTGGATATCGGAATGATTTAATCAATCACGGCATAAGACATATCACTTACATATCTTAAAACTGAATTGTTCAAATTAGAAAAAAAAACTTCCAACTGAGATTGAAAAAGGGAGAACCGAAACATATATGTACTGTCATTATAGCGGTTTGCAGAAGCAATTTTGAAAAACTGAAAATTCGTATATACATTTTTGAAATATCATTTGGAATCTTTTTAACGTGACTATCAGCTTCAAGCCAGCTTTTCATCTATCTCTCATTTATCTAATCCAGACTTTATAAATAGAATCTTTCATCCCCTTGGGAGTGAGACAGGGGAATCTATTCATGATTAATGACGTCATAATTTACGACATGACGTTGCGCTATGCTATATAGGGTCACCACAAGGCCAAATTATAAAAAAAAAAACCAACAACAACCTCTATTTTATAGTGTCATCGCAATACTAAATTATATAAATACAATGTCATAGGGTCATCGCAAGGCTAAAATATACAAACACAATGTCATAACGTCATCGCAAAGCAGAATCATACGAAAACTGTCAAAGCGTCATCGTATGGAAAAGCGACATCGCAAGGCCAAATAACACAAAAAATATATCAAAGCGTCATCGCAAACCCAAATTTTACAAACACTTTGTTATAGTGTCATCGCAATGTCAAAAAATACAAACACTATGTCATAGCGTCAAAAATAATACAAATATTATATCATGGCGTCATCGCAAGGATACATTATACAAAAGCAATACGACAATTCTTAATTATACAAACACTACGTCATAGCGTCATCAGAAAGCCCAATTATACATATACAACAAATGCAAAAGTGTCATCGCAAGCCCAAATTATATAAAAAAAATTCAAAGCGCAATCGCACTGCCAAATCATACAAAAACTATGTGATTGCGCCAAATTATAAAATAAGAATGCCATAGAGTCATCGTAATACTAAATTGTACAAACGTTATGTCATAGCGTCATTGTCAGACTTAATTTACAGATACGATATCATAGCGTCATCGCAAGGCCAAATTACACACAAACAATGTCAAAGTGTCACCGTAAGGTCAAATTATACAACATATGTCAAAGCGTCACCGCAAGGCCAAAATATACAACCTATGTCAAAGCGTCATCGCAAAGCCAAATAATACAAACATTATGTTATAGCGTTACCACAAGGCCAAATAATACAAAAACGATGTTATAGCGTCATCGCAATTCTTAATTTTACCAACACTATGTCAAAACGTCATCATTAAGCCCAATTATACAGCAAATGCCAACGCGTCATCGCAAGGCCAAAACATATAAACACTATTTCAAAGCACAATCGCTCGCCAAATTATGCAAGGTCAAATCATACAAAAAAAACTGTGTCATAGCGTCATCGAAAGGCCATATCATGCAAAAATACTATGTCATAGCGTTATCGCAAGGCCAAAGTATTAAAAAAAAAAGATGTCAAAGCGTTATCGAAATAGTTAATTATACAAGCATTACGTCATAGCGAAAGTCAAATTATACAACAAATGTCATACCTTCATCGCAAGGCAAAAACATATATAAACAATGTCAAAGCGTCATCACAAGGTCAAATCATACAAAATCCATGTCATAGCGTCATCACAAAGCAAAATTATACGAACACTTTGTCACAGTGTCATCGCAATGCCAAATTATACAAAAAGCGCCCATACAGCTTCCTTGCACACAGAGAAAATGTACCACAATATCAATACATTTACTGCCGCATTGCATAATGACGTCAATACACAAGGTGAAATAAAACACAGTTTCTTTTCACGGAGACGAAATATACCATACCACTAACATAAAGAAAATGTATCACATCACCAACACACAAGGGCAAACTATAAAAGTATTCAAAATACACGACAACGTCTTTTTCTCCGGAACAAAATATACTAAAATGCTAAACCAGAGACCTATATAGTTATAGAGATGTCTAGTCAAACCGGGGTTTGGTTTTGTATCGTTTAACGTCAAAACAAAACCAAGGTCAAAATATACTGCAACGTTAATACACAAAGTCACGATGACAAAGAACTGAATGTAGTATCAAATCTGATACGAAAATACGGCAATAGAAATAAACCGTCAACTAGGAGGGTAATCATCAATGTAAGTATCTAAACCAGACAGACAAAGTGGTATACTAGACAGAGTGGTATATCAGACAGAGTGTTATACCAGACATAGTGTTATACTAGACAGAGTGGTATATCAGACATAGTGTTATACCAGACATAGTGTTATACCAGACAGAGTGGTATACTAGATAGAGTGGTATATCAGACAGAGTGTTATACTAGACAGAGTGGTATACTAGACAGAGTGGTATACTAGACAGAGTGGTATACTAGACAGAGTGGTATATCAGACAGAGTGGTATACTAGACAGAGTGTTATACCAGACATTTTTGGTATACCAGACATATTGGTATTACAGACACAGTGGTATACTAGACAGAGTGTTATACCAGACACAGTGGTATACCAGACAGAGTGGTATACCAGACAAAGTGTTATACCAGACACAGTGGTATACCAGACAGAGTGGTATATCAGACACAGTGGTATACCAGACATAGTGTTATATCAGACAGAGTGGTATACCAGACATAGTGGTATACCAGATATAGTGGTTTACCAGACATAGTGGTATACCAGATATAGTGTTATACCAGTCATAGAAGTATACCAGACATAGTGGTATACCAGACATAGTGTTATACCAGTCATAGAAGTATACCAGACATAGTGGTATACCAGACATAGTGTTATACCAGACATAGTAGTATACCAGACAGAGTGGTATACCAGATATAGTGTTATACCAGACATAGTGGTATACCAGACATAGTGGTATACCAGACATAGTGTTATACCAGATATAGTGGTATACCAGACAGAGTGGTATACCAGACATAGTGGTATACCAGACATAGTGGTATACCAGACATAGTGGTATACCAGACATAGTGGTATACCATATATAGTGTTATACCAGAAAATAGTGGTATACCAGACAGAGTGGTATACCAGATATAGTGGTATACCATATATAGTGGTATACCAGACATAGTGGTATACCAGACATAGTGGTATACCATATATAGTGTTATACCAGAAAATAGTAGTATACCAGACAGAGTGGTATACCAGATATAGTGTTATACCAGACATAGTGGTATACCAGACATAGTGGTATACCAGACATAGTGTTATACCAGATATAGTGGTATACCAGACAGAGTGGTATACCAGACATAGTGGTATACTAGATATAGTGGTATACCAGACAGAGTGGTATACCAGACATAGTGGTATACCATATATAGTGTTATACCAGAAAATAGTGTTATACCAGACATAGTGGTATACCAGACATAGTAGTATACCAGACAGAGTGGTATACCAGACATAGTGTTATACCAGATATAGTAGTATACCAGACAGAGTGGTATACCAGACATAGTGATATACCAGATATAGTGTTATACCAGACATAGTGGTTTAACAGACATAGTGTTATACCAGACATAGTGGTTTAACAGACATAGTGGTATACCAGACAGAGTGGTATACCAGATATAGTGTTATATCAGAGAGAGTGGTATACCAGACATAGTGGTATACCAGACATAGTGTTATACCAGATATAGTGGTATACCAGACACAGTGGTATACCAGATATAGTGGTATACCAGAC
Source organism: Pecten maximus (assembly GCF_902652985.1). Lineage (NCBI taxonomy): Eukaryota > Metazoa > Mollusca > Bivalvia > Pectinida > Pectinidae > Pecten > Pecten maximus. The sequence goes on along the minus strand of NC_047020.1, from coordinate 29,569,135 downwards.
ATAGTGTTATACCAGACATAGTGTTGTACCAGATATAGTGGTATACCAGACATAGTGGTATACCAGACATAGTGTTATACCAGATATAGTGGTATACCAGACACAGTGGTATACCAGATATAGTGGTATACCAGACATAGTGTTATACCAGACATAGTGTTGTACCAGATATAGTGGTTTACCAGACATAGTGGTATACCAGATATAGTGTTATACCATACATAGTGGTATACCAGACAGAGTGTTATACCAGACATAGTGTTGTACCAGACATAGTGTTGTACCAGACATAGTGTTGTACCAGATATAGTGGTATACCAGATATAGTGGTATACCAGACATAGTGGTATACCAGACATAGTTGTTTAACAGACATAGTGTTATACAGATATAGTGTTATACCAGACATAGTGGTATACCAGACATAGTGTTATACCAGACAGAGTGGTATACCAGACATAGTGGTATACCAGACAGAGTGGTATACCAGATATAGTGGTATACCAGATATAGTGGTATACCAGACACGGTGGTATACCAGATATAGTGGTATACCAGACACAGTGGTATACCAGATATAGTGGTATACCAGACACAGTGGTATACCAGATATAGTGGTATACCATACATAATGGTATACCAGACATAGTGTTGTACCAGATATAGTGGTATACCAGATATAGTGGTATACCAGACAAAGTGGTATACCAGACATAGTGTTATACCAGATATAGTGGTATACCAGATAGAGTGATATACCAGACATAGTGGTATACCAGACATAGTGGTATACCAGACATAGTGGTATACAAGACATAGTGTTATACCAGACATAGTGGTATACCAGACATAGTGGTATACCAGAAATAGTGTTATACCAGACATAGTGTTGTACCAGACATAGAAGTATACCAGATATAGTGGTATACCAGACATAGTGGTATACCAGACACAGTGGTATACCAGACACGGTGGTATACCAGACACGGTGGTATACCAGACATAGTGGTATACCAGACATAGTGTTATACCAGACATAGTGTTATACAAGACATAGTGTTATACCAGACATAGTGGTATACCAGACATAGTGGTATACCAGACAGAGTGGTATACCATACATAATGGTATACCAGATATAGTGGTATACGAGATATAGTGGTATACCAGACATAGTGGTATACCAGACGTATAGGGAGTGGATGGATTTTTATTATCATTGCGGCTATGAATAACAGTAGCCATTTACATATCCCGTTGTGCTAACGCGTACCACGGGATATGTAAATCGCCCTTGTTATCTGTAGCTTACGTGCACCATGGGATCTGTAGATAGTTACTGTTATTCATAACCGCAATGAAATGAAAAAAAATCCATTATTTCATATGTTTACATTAGGGTTATTTCGAATAGAAATATAAAGAACAGAGTCATTTTCAAATGTTTAACTTTTGATAGCTTTATACGTAAAGACGCAAAATTTATGGAACAGCCGGTGATCTCGCCAATGCACCATGCCATCGTTTACCGTGTCTTTCCGCAATTTCAAGTCGTTTTATTTTATTTATTTATTTATTTTTCATTAGAAACAAAAGGACGTCAAATAACATGAAATAAAATATTTCGTGTTAAATGGGATTTGATTTATGTGAGTAAATGACAAAGAAAACACAATTTACGGAAATGCAACGGGGACTATTTTTCTGGCGTATTAATATTTAACCGATGTATTTTGTAAACAATTAGCACGTGAATTGATGTTTTCATACTGTAAAGAATAGTGGTATACAAGACCAGATATAATGTTATAACAGTCATTCCGGTACAGTGGACCCTCGATAATCCGAACACCTTCGTTCCCAGCCCAAACCGTCCGGATTACGAGTTTTCCGGACTACCGAATTTCGTCTACCAGGTCAAAAAAAATTGTTGTGTAAGAGTTATCTCCCTTGACTCTATACAATACGGGACGTTTTAATGACGTTTCATAAACACGTCTAATTGTCAGTCTTTTTAAAAAACAAATATACTTATATTCTTGATATGATTCTTGTTTTCTTTTATTTTGTAGAAACTAAAAAATAAACAATGTTTTTAAAAGAACATGTGAAGTGAAAGTTGTTTTATTTATAGCGGACATATGTGACCTACAAACAACACACATGGGTTACGTCCCAGAGGTTCACAAACGAGTAGAAATTACATACGTTAAATACCTGAAATGAAAGACCCACTATGTACAATGTACGTTTTTTTACGTAAATTATGAACCTGAAATGAAAGACCCGGTAAATGTACCATGTGTGTAATTAATAGCATGCATCTTTCAATGAGTCGTCATTACACGTAACGGTGTTACAAGCCGATACCCTTGTTTACCCAATACAATTGTTAGTGATGTTAATTACCGATAATAAATTTATTACATGCATTTGTGATTGATTAAGTATCGTATCACATACTGTATGTTAGTGAATTAATTATTGCTAACTACGAAATAGCACTATGTAAAATAACTATAATAGATATTGTACGTCAAGTTGATAAAAGCAAGACCAGTCTACACTATAAAACCCTTTAATACTGAAGCATTTAGGTCGATCGTAAAGAAAAGCAATGTACCGTTATAAAAACAGAGCTACATTGTAACACAGGTAAACACCCGGGGCTATGACCTGGCAGCGGTCGCTATGACTACGCACGATGTCAAGCGATAGTCTGTACAGCTGTCGACACGGGTGACTTGCCCGACATTTTTCTCTCCTCGTGGTGAAAAAATCGTCCGGATTATCGGGGGAAATTTACTAATGAAAAGTACTTTCCGTTCCCAAAATGGGCTTCCGGAATCGGAAACCGAATTTCCGGACTGGTGAGTACAAATAACGTTACGGAAATCCGTTCCCGTGCTATTCCGTCCGGACTGCGAGTTTTCCGGACTATCGGCGTCCGGATTATCGCGGGTCCACTGTATACCAAACAAAGTGTTATACCAGCAAGTTTTTGTAGAGTGTTTATGGTCTGGTGCAAAGTCTCTGCAAGCCTATGAGGATTGTGTTTTGCGTTAAATTTACCAATTTTAGTATACGATAATGTTTGCATGTATAAGGCACTACTATTACCTTACTGCATCTTAGACACACATTTAACAGCTGGGCAAGACGCATCTGTCTACATTACAACTAAAGTGGACCTTCTAAGTCAGAGATGACAAACATGGAATACTGGTCCTTTACTACTGACAAAACTCATAATCTCAGAATTAAAATCTCTTCTCATTTAACAAATTGTATTCATTTCATGAAATTGCCTTACGAACGATTTATGTAAATATTTTATAATGTCAATCATTTCTCTTGCAGTATGTAAACGTTATGATAGAAAGCTGACGGAAAGGACATCATTGTACTCTTGGTAACCGTTAGAACACGAAACCGGTTGATGGCACAGCATTTGACGGTAGAAAAATGAACCGTTAAATACGAAACAATACTTATCTGAACTACCTAAAAATATATAATTTGGACAACGAAACTGACCGTTAGCAGTGCATTCTAATCTATATTAAACGTAAAAAAAAGAAACTGACCGTAAGTCTACATAGTACATGTATTCTATGGTAAACGTTGTAATACGAAACTAATGGTAAGTACTGTAATATGCTTAGTAAAGGTTCAAATACGACACTTATCGTGAGTACTGCATTGTATTCTAAGTAAAGGTTAAAACATTGTATTCTATGTAAAGGTTAAAACATTGTATTCTTAGTAAAGGTTCAGCTATGAAACTAATGGTAAGTACTGTAATATTCTTGGTAAAGTTAAACACGAAACTGGTCGTAAGCACTGCTTAGTATTCTTAGTAAACTTAAAATTACGAAACTGAGCGTTAGTACCTCGTTGTATTCTTAGTAATCGTAAAAACACGAAACTGACCGTTAGTACTGCATTTTATCCTTAGTAAACTTTAAAATACGAAACTAATCGTAATTTCTGCACTGTATTCTTATTAAAGGTTAGAATACGAAACTGACCGTAAGTACTGCATTTTATTTTTTTAGTAAACTTTAAAATACGAAAATAATCGTAACCATTGCACTGTATTCTTATTAAAGGTTAGAGTACAAAACTGACCGTAAGTACTGCATTTTATTTTTTTAGTAAACTTTAAAATACGAAAATAATCGTAATCATTGCACTGTATTCTTATTAAAGGTTAGAGTACGAAACTGACCGTAATCAATGCATTGTATTCTTAGTAACTTTTTAAATACGAAACTAATTATAAAGTAAGTACACAGTAGGTGAAAGTAAAACAGGAAACCGAATCCAGACATAACATTACGCTGCAAGATTCCGTGATCTGGAATTCAGATGTCAAACTAACATTAGAGCTAAAGAAGGTGACATTATTATTATGATTAAATAGCGCGAGGCATTTCCCGTGATAAGTTCACAGGCATTATAAATACAGATATGGAGGGTAGTCCTCATGAAGCTAGACAGTGACATTTGGCCACGTGTTACATAATATTCCGTCGTCGGAGTTGTTGTTAATGACGGAGTTGGAGATTTTAATTAAACCCTTAGGAGGATTCCACACTAAATTTCGATAAACCGCAAATAATCTTTTCCTGTTCTCATACATCAAAATGAAAAATAGTGAGCGCACATGCTGGAATGTGGGCAACATCTTTATTGCAGACGATTTTTGATTAATATTTTTTTTCACAATATTGTCGATGCTCAATGTCATTTACTGACAATGGCAGAAAACTTCACAATATATACGGTACTTAGAATATAATGGTCGGACCAGGTGGAAAGCGTGAATGCATAATGATAAAAGTATAATAGTTTTAAAAACTACAGTATCAATGATTGAGAAAACAACTAAAATGAATTGTGCTGAAAGAGTAAACATTGGAAAGATCTTTAAAGGCATTAAAACATTCGCTTCTCAAAGAACGGGGAAAAAAAGAGTTTTTAAATGTTGCACCTACCTGTTTTCCAGAATTCAAACAATTCACTGACACATGGGCAGTATTTCCGTTCAAACTGAGGTAAACACCATATGTTATACCAGAGAAGGCCAGACACTGTCACACAAACAGCGCGCACGTGTGATCCAGCCACCGTATCCAGCCACACTGAGTCCCGTTTCTTCCTCTCCACAGTGTTAGGAACCTTCCGAATGGTATTAAGTGTTGGCTGTATTCAACTCCGCTGTACGTATATGTCGCTGTGACAAGGATAATAACGGTACGTTAATATCAACTGTACAATTATATATGTATACTACATATAATATATATGTCGGTTATCTTAATATTGCGTTGTGTAATCATTTGAAAACAATATTACCATGGATACATATGTACACGTGTAAATAATATAACTAAAACAATATTACCATGGATACATATGTACACGTGTAAATAACAATTTGAACATCGATACACTTGAAATAGAAATTTGAACGTTAGTACACGCGTAAATAATTATTTCCACACTAATAAACGTGTAAATAACTATTTTAACACTATAACACGTGTAAATAACATTCATATATCCTCCACCTTATTATTGCATCAATCGTCACGGCAACTGTGACCATACCGACGTAATATCCGGTTATAATTAATGTTACTGTATCCGTACCGTCGTATTATCAGTGTCTACAGTCCCGTTACAATGTTACTGTATCCGTACCGTCGTATTATCAGTGTCTACAGTCCCGTTACAATGTTACTGTATCGGTACCGTCGTATTATCAGTGTCTACAGTCCCGTTACAACTGTATCCGTACCGTCGTATTATCAGTGTCTACAGTCCCGTTAGTTACTGTATCCGTACCGTCGTATTATCAGTGTCTACAGTCCCGTTACAATGTTACTGTATCCGTACCGTCGTATTATCAGTGTCTACAGTCCCGTTACAATGTTACTGTATCCGTACCGTCGTATTATCAGTGTCTACAGTCCCGTTAGTTACTGTATCCGTACCGTCGTATTATCAGTGTCTACAGTCCCGTTAATGTTACTGTATCCGTACCGTCGTATTATCAGTGTCTACAGTCCCGTTACAATGTTACTGTATCCGTACCGTCGTATTATCAGTGTCTACAGTCCCGTTAGTTACTGTATCCGTACCGTCGTATTATCAGTGTCTACAGTCCCGTTACAATGTTACTGTATCCGTACCGTCGTATTATCAGTGTCTACAGTCCCGTTAATGTTACTGTATCCGTACCGTCGTATTATCAGTGTCTACAGTCCCGTTACAATGTTACTGTATCCGTACCGTCGTATTATCAGTGTCTACAGTCCCGTTACAATGTTACTGTATCCGTACCGTCGTATTATCAGTGTCTACAGTCCCGTTACAATGTTACTGTATCCGTACCGTCGTATTATCAGTGTCTACAGTCCCGTTAGTCCCGTTAGTTACTGTATCCGTACCGTCGTATTATCAGTGTCTACAGTCCCGTTAATGTTACTGTATCCGTACCGTCGTATTATCAGTGTCTACAGTCCCGTTACATGTTACTGTATCCGTACCGTCGTATTATCAGTGTCTACAGTCCCGTTACAATGTTACTGTATCCGTACCGTCGTATTATCAGTGTCTACAGTCCCGTTAGTTACTGTATCCGTACCGTCGTATTATCAGTGTCTACAGTCCCGTTAGTTACTGTATCCGTACCGTCGTATTATCAGTGTCTACAGTCCCGTTAGTTACTGTATCCGTACCGTCGTATTATCAGTGTCTACAGTCCCGTTACAATGTTACTGTATCCGTACCGTCGTATTATCAGTGTCTACAGTCCCGTTACAATGTTACTGTATCCGTACCGTCGTATTATCAGTGTCTACAGTCCCGTTACAATGTTACTGTATCCGTACCGTCGTATTATCAGTGTCTACAGTCCAGTTACAATGTTACTGTATCCGTACCGTCGTATTATCAGTGTCTACAGTCCCGTTAGTTACTGTATCCTGTACCGTCGTATTATCAGTGTCTACAGTCCCGTTAGTTACTGTATCCGTACCGTCGTATTATCAGTGTCTACAGTCCCGTTAGTTACTGTATCCGTACCGTCGTATTATCAGTGTCTACAGTCCCGTTAGTTACTGTATCCGTACCGTCGTATTATCAGTGTCTACAGTCCTGTTACAATGTTACTGTATCCGTACCGTCGTATTATCAGTGTCTACAGTCCCGTTACAATGTTACTGTATCCGTATCGTCGTATTATCAGTGTCTACAGTCCCGTTAAAATGTTACTGTATCCGTACCGTCGTATTATCAGTGTCTACAGTCCCGTTAGTTACTGTATCCGTACCGTCGTATTATCAGTGTCTACAGTCCCGTTAGTTACTGTATCCGTACCGTCGTAATATCAGTGTCTACAGTCCCGTTACAATGTTACTGTATCCGTACCGTCGTATTATCAGTGTCTACAGTCCCGTTACAATGTTACTGTATCCGTACCGTCGTATTATCAGTGTCTACAGTCCCGTTAGTTACTGTATCCGTACCGTCATATTATCAGTGTCTACAGTCCCGTTACAATGTTACTGTATCCGTACCGTCGTATTATCAGTGTCTACAGTCCCGTTACAATGTTACTGTAACCGTACCGTCATATTATCAGTGTCTACAGTCCCGTTACAATGTTACTGTATCCGTACCGTCGTATTATCAGTGTCTACAGTCCCGTTAGTTACTGTATCCGTACCGTCGTATTATCAGTGTCTACAGTCCCGTTAGTTACTGTATCCGTACCGTCGTATTATCAGTGTCTACAGTCCCGTTATAATGTTACTGTATCCGTACCGTCGTATTATCAGTGTCTACAGTCCCGTTATAATGTTACTGTATCCGTACCGTCGTATTATCAGTGTCTACAGTCCCGTTAGTTACTGTATCCGTACCGTCGTATTATCAGTGTCTACAGTCCCGTTACAATGTTACTGTATCCGTACCGTCGTATTATCAGTGTCTACAGTCCCGTTAGTTACTGTATCCGTACCGTCGTATTATCAGTGTCTACAGTCCCGTTATAATGTTGCTGTATCCGTACCGTCGTATTATCAGTGTTTACAGTCCCGTTAGTTACTGTATCCGTACCGTCGTATTATCAGTTTCTACAGTCCCGTTAGTTACTGTATCCGTACCGTCGTATTATCAGTGTCTACAGTCCCGTTACAATGTTACTGTATCCATACCGTCGTATTATCAGTGTCTACAGTCCCGTTACAATGTTACTGTATCCGTACCGTCGTATTATCAGTGTCTACAGTCCGGTTAGTTACTGCATCCGTACCGTCGTATTATCAGTGTCTACAGTCCCGTTACAATGTTACTGTATCCGTACCGTCGTATTATCAGTGTCTACAGTCCCGTTAGTTACTGTATCCATACCGTCGTATTATCAGTGTCTACAGTCCCGTTAGTTACTGTATCCGTACCGTCGTATTATCAGTGTCTACAGTCCCGTTACAATGTTACTGTATCCATACCGTCGTATTATCAGTGTCTACAGTCCCGTTACAATGTTACTGTATCCGTACCGTCGTATTATCAGTGTCTACAGTCCGGTTAGTTACTGTATCCGTACCGTCGTATTATCAGTGTCTACAGTCCCGTTACAATGTTACTGTATCCGTACCGTCGTATTATCAGTGTCTACAGTCCCGTTAGTTACTGTATCCATACCGTCGTATTATCAGTGTCTACAGTCCCGTTAGTTACTGTATCCGTACCGTCATATTATCAGTGTCTACAGTCCCGTTAGTTACTGTATCCGTACCGTCGTATTATCAGTGTCTACAGTCCCGTTAGTTACTGTATCCGTACCGTCGTATTATCAGTGGCTACAGTCCCGTTAGTTACTGTATCCGTACCGTCGTATTATCCGTTTCTACTCGTGCCTTGTTAAAGGAGCTGATTTCCTCGAAAATTCGACAATTTACTTGTCTGTCCTGTCGTCATTTCTACGTGACTAATTATGTATATCCTGTCACTGTCATCCATATTGTTGGAATACACCCAACACAGATATTTTTGCTGTATACGGCAGTGACGGAATACAGCAGTATCTTACAATTTGAGCACGTGCGTCAATTCGAGTGACCTACCGTACCAAGTGAAACAACGTTTACGGGCTAAAAGGCGAACATATTGGGAACATTGTTGATACCGTTTCACTCAAAAATGCTTGTTTTGATGATTGTTGTGGATACATAGAATGCATGGTCATTGTCTTAAGATATAAACTGTATTTTTGTGTCGGGACAAAAGTGGCTCGCCAAGGCTCGCCAATTTTGGTCTTTCTTTAATCACACTCACCAAAATATAGCTTATATATTCAAGGTACTATATAAATCGTCATTTGTGTCACTGTATTAAATTTAAGGATTAAACTGTCTTTTTTGGTGTCTATGGTCGATATAGATGTCAGAGCTTTGCAAACAAACGTCATAGCACAATATGACACGTTTGTTTGCAAAGCTCTGGCATCTATAACGACCATAGACACCAAAAAAGACAGTTTAATGCTTATATTTACATTCTCGACATATTTTTTTGTTATTTTTGAAAACTAAAATTGAGTTAGCATAAAAATGCCAATATTCAGCGACTTCGTCAATGGGGTTCGACAAATGGAACAGCCTATTTTTTCAAAATTTATTTGTCACGTGCAGATTGGCAAACAAAAAAGTGCATTGAGATAACACAGTCTGTTTAATTCTTTTTATTATTTGTGTAAAAATATTGTATAAAATTTCTTTTTGATACTTTTTAATTAACATAAAAAACGACGTAGTCCGATTGCTTACGTTAGTTACAAGTAGTTCCGGTGGGTGAATATATTCATGCACGGCATGGATTGATGTCACGTTTTGGGTGTCAATTATGCTCACATAGACTGCAAATCTTTTTATTTAGTTTAAATCGTGGCTTTGCCACCAAAATGTAAATATATATATATACATGTATATACATAATTCATCATTCAATTTTTTGACTAAATTTGATTTGGTCCCCGTGTTCCTTGGAAATACAAGAATGCATTGTTGATGATGTATAAAGGTAATTCATTTTTATTTCATCTGATATTTAGTGGCGCCAAACACGTTGGTACACATCAGAGATGCTACCCAACCACACATTTCTCTCCGTATTAAACACACTCGATTGATTTTTGTCCTATCTCTTTCTCTCGCCTAGTAGATATAACCCATTACAATCACTGGCGACATTTAGCACTCTAGGATACAGTGGTTCTGTCAAAATGGACAGTTCTGTATAGATGTCATTGTGTAATGTAAATCACGTGAGAAGTCGTAACTGAATCAATGGTATTCTACTACAGCTAAATCGAGCACAGGGATCAATCGTATTCTTCTTGCTATATATATATCTTTATCATTATACTGAATACATATTGTTATTCTACTTTTATTTTTATATTACAGAACACTTTCGTCTTCTTCATTCACTTAAACAACAACAACTTTCACGAAGAGCCATATCTGTCATGTATGTATTTTAGTAGTCTGCTAATGTCGGTATTAAACCTAATTGTGGGTTGATAAGTATAACGGAAGTCACTTATATGTTTGTATAATACAGTAATACTGTCCTACGGTGCTGAGCGTTTGTATGACCCTGGTCGTCCTATAATAAAGTTTGTTGTACCAGGAATACGATGAGGTTTTATGACATGACAATTCTATCTCTCACCATTTCTTCTCGAAGGTCATTGCTACATTGACAGTCTTTGACTTTGATATGTAGATATGTTGTTCAAAGGATTAGTCATTTCCTTGTACTGTAGATTGGAATTTACATAAATGTATATCTGTTATAAATGACGTTCGATCGTGGCTTTACATATGCCTCAAAGTTCGTATAATACGAGTTCAATTTTTAGCCTCGTCATCGGACACGTTCTAGGTTGAGTAAATGTTTCGACCTTTCTCGCTAACACCTATCATCAGGTAACTGCATTTTTCAATTTCACTTTTACCTTTCAATGATACGGACAACAAGAATTTCACGTGTTTTCGATTCAGCTTCCAAATTCCAGTCCAACCTTGAGACTTCGCCAGCCAAATTTAACAAGCCATGATTAAATTTGGTTTACGGACAATTTTTAGCTACTTAGAATACCTCTGATGGTATCTACGATGTGTTTAGATTCTGATACCATCTTATAAAACTACACTGTATTCCTGGTACAACACAGACAACAGTGACGTATCATCAGAATAACTCTTTGTGGGACACTTAGGTTTGGTTTATTTTGTTTAACGTCCTATTAACAGCCAGTCTAATTGTGTGACACTGAAATAAACAATGCAATGTCAGATCAAATGATTGGTCAGAAAATCTGGACGTGTGCGAACAAATTCCAATTAGACACGGGTGCACAGTGCAACATCATTCCATATAACTTTGTGGACAAGATATCCAAAACCTGTGAAGTGAATGAACCACAATCCACATGGAGGTCATATTCTGGACATCGTATCTGAAGGTAAAATGTCATTACCGTGCACAATGAATCACAAAATCTATCACCAGACATTTGAAGTTGTTCGAGGAAATGTCAGACCGATATTGGGAGCTCAATCATGCTCAAAAATATGTTCAGTACAGAGAAAGCAACTGTCGCGGGCGGATGAAATCACGAAAGCAGAGATTCCAGATGACATAAAGCGTGATTTGGAGATGTATTCCAAGGCTTAGGGTGTATTCCAGGCACTCACACAATCAGGACGTATAGTATTGTTACACTGATTGTTGAAGCTCTACGTAAAGTTCCGTTTGCTCTCAAGGACAGAGTTAAAAAGGAGCTGAACCGTATGGAAAAACAAGATGTTGTCGTGAAATAGGAAGAATCTACACAATGGCTTGACTCTACGGTGACCACAGTAAAACGTAACGGGGAGATAAGAATTTGTATAGACCCGAAGAACCTGAACACACGATTATGATAGAACACTTTCCTATGAAAACTGTGGAAGATATAGCCGCGAACAAGCCAAAGGCAAAGATATTCACCAAACTTGACGCTACATCAGGTTTTCGGCAACTGGAACTCGACGACGAGAGCAGTAACTTTTGCACTTTCAAAAGTTTATTCGGTAGGTACAGTTTTCGAAGATAGCCATTTGGTTTAAAATCTGCTCCAGAAGTGTACCAGAAAGCCATTTCAGAAAAAAAGTGAATGATCTAGAAGGATGTGATACCATTACGTGGTTAGAGTAAGATTTTCCCGAATCGTCTAACCATCCGGCGATTGTGACGTCATATTTTGGTGGGAATATCGTACTCAAATCAAGTAATTTACGTCATTTTCACCGTCTCGAAAAACCAAGTCCGATGGCATGAAAGTATGCTAAAAAAAAAAACAAAAAAACCCCAACACAATATCAAAATTATCCGTCGGAACAAAATATGTGGACCAACAGACAAGACATTATTATAGGACGATGCAATGCGCGCTTATATGAAGGGAAGGGAGAGGGGTGATCAAACTTAATTTTATGTCGAAATGAGTAGATCGGTGAAGCAGTCAATTTTCAACGGTCAATTTTCAACAGACCGTCCGTCCGTTGAGATTTGACCTTTTAAGCTGTCACTTTTCAACGACACGACCCATTTTCAACGGAATTTAAGGTCAATATTCAACATTGAAAACTAAACCAGGGTCATATTCAACGTTGAAAACTGACCTGTGGTCAATTTTCAACAAGGGAGCATTTTCAACGTTACACCGGAGCTACCTGAAGGAGACCGAAGAGGACTTTGTTCCAGATATTTAGGTAAACGAGATATTGTCATATCTATACCCATTTTCCTGGAATAATATATCAAGAATTCAAACGCGAGACCTCGAAAGATGAAGAGTTATCACAGCTAAGACAAATTATTCTTGCAAGATGGCCTGAGAACAAAGATGAAGTCACAGATTCAACCCGTCATTATTGGACATTCCGAGATGAACTGTCTAATGTAGATGCTTTTCAAGAGACACACACTTATTGTTCTGGGAATATTTACGTGTTCACAGTTCTCACATGGGAATCGTGAAATGTAAATCCCGAGCACGCAAAGTTCTCTACTGGCCAGGAATGAGTGTAGAAATAGAAGACATAGTATCAAAATGGTACACGTGAGCTACTTTTAAAGAGCTTTCTGGGTCATTGATCATTACTCTAAGTGGTCAGAGCTGGAAAAGTTGGACAATATGAGTAGCAAGAACTCTATGTCGTATCTCAAAAGCTTACTGTCGAGCTATGACATATCTGACAAGCTCACTACAGATAACGGTCTACAGATTGCTAATAAGGATTTTAAGAAATTCACAGGGACTTATGTATTCGAACATACAACATCAAGTCCTAGATATGCACAAGCACAGTCACACAGAAACACAGGCATTGAAGATTTATGACTGTCACCAACACAAATGTTTTGGACGAAGATTTAAGTCTGATCTACTCCGCTGTTGTCACCTGATATGATGCAAACGTCTATTAAGATGAGACTCAAATACAGAAAGGAAAGAATTACCTCCCTTGGACAATGGAGAAACTGTTATGTTTCAGAACAACGACATTTGGATAACAGCTAAAGTTGTCACAAAACATTTAAATCCCAGAACCTACACCGTGTTGGTCGACAGCGTTCCCAGAGAGAGAAGTCTACAGAAGGGACAAAAGAGCCAGTAGCAACACCATGTGGCCGTAGTGTGAAAATACCAGAGATTCCAGTGAAAGTCTGAAAAATTTGTGAAAATCCGCGAAAGCTGTGAACATGTGTTAACAAATATTTGAAAAAAAACACATACACATTTACCTGAAACGGAAAAAGAATCAGTGAAATGTGCATTTTGAAGTTTTTAAATGATCTTAAAAAAGTACAATTCAATGCATGACAATTTAGTTCTACAATATTCTGGTTGAAATGTATTAACCTGACTGGGTTAACTGGTATAACGGATGTCTCTCATATGTTTGTTTACTACAGCGATACTGTCCTACAGTACCAAGCGTTTGTATGACCATGGTCATGATCGTCGTATAAAATAAAGTGTGTTGTACAAGGAATACGGTGTGGTGTTATGACATTCTCTAACATCTACCTTGGCCTTGTAACTCTGTTTTTGGCGTTTTTCTTTTACTGTCCCCTCCATTAAAGGGGAGGGTGATGTATGCCCATGTCTGTCCCGTCTTAACCCTCCCCTCATGTCGCGTCAAACCACATCCGTCTGCTTCTGGTTAGTATCAAAAGAAAAAATATAAGTCCCTACTCCTACTATATCAACAAGGTGTAACACTTGAAAAACCGGAAATGCGGAGTGAGCTTCGATTCACTTTGAATTTAAGTTAAATCTGATCAAAATATCAAATGCATATCAACTTCAGTAACATACCTTGGTTTAGGAACCTTAAATATCAAAGCATGTTATGCTTTAGTTGTGTGACAATGATTTAAAGATGAGAAAATGGATCAAAAGTGATCATGATAGCCGACGATGTATCGACTGTGGAACGGAAGTTGTCTAAAGTTTTAGAGCGTATGCAGGGGAGCAATCTGATTGGTCGACAGCTCACAATACTAAATATATATTTACGTCCGTTCCACAGTCGATGCATCGTAGAGCAGTAGGAGTATGGGCTAATATTTTTTCCATTAATAATAACCAGAAGCAGACGCGCTCAAACTTCATCAAAATGTCAAAAGAGTATACTTTGGACATCGCTGTGTTTCAAGATTTCAAGGTCAAGGCCAACGTCACACTTGCTATATTTAGAAAATTATTAACAGGTACAATTTAAACACTTTATTCTTTCATGAATTTTAGCCAAACTTTATGCAAATGTCACATGGTAGCGCGGCCATTTATGTCTTACAGACATTTTCTAGTTGATTAATATTCAAATACTCGTATCAATAACGATCAGATAGAAAATATGCCATATTCAGTACAACAACACATAGGACAGGAGCTGAGACAGGATACCGTCACTGGAAACTTGGTGAAACTAAAACACCAAACACTTTGGAATACTAAAACAAACGGTAAAACGAATACCTCTTGGACACGTGTAAAACATAAACGTCATAAACAATAATAAATGCATATTCTATTGACTTTCTTCGTTCATGTACTCTTTATTTACTTCATTTCTTCCTGAATCTTGTTTGTTTACGCTTTAGTATGTACTTCCGGTTGTTTTAAGAGTTTTTTAGTGACTCAATTCTTGTAGTGTATAAGGTTTGTCCATTTGTTTTTTCACTGTAAACAGGATTTTCTACTCTCCGCTAGGCTTCGCTTCTAAAATCCATGAGCGCAGCCTGGCAGAAAAAAATGGTACTAAGCCAAGTAATTCAGTCGTTTTGTCTGTGTGGACCGACATTATTTATTCACTTCCTTTGTTCTAGTTTCTCTGTGTATTGACCCTGTGTGTGCCTTCGTTCCTAGTAGTGGGGCTGCGGTGGCCGAGTGGTTAAGGTGTCCCGACACTTTATCACTAGCCCTCCACCTCTGGGTTGCGAGTTCGAAACCTACGTGGGGCAGTTGCCAGGTACTCACCGTAGGCCGGTGGTTTTTCTCCGGGTACTCCGGCTTTCCTCCACCTCCAAAACCTGGCACGTCCTTAAATGGCCCTGGATGTTAATAGGACGTTAAACAAAAACAAACCAAACAAACCAAATCCTAGCATTATCACATTCTCTCCTGTACGTTCCTGTAGAGCTTCCGTACATGTTTGTTCCTGTAGTATTTCCATTCTTGCACGTTCCCTTAAAGTCTCAGTTCCTGTACATTCTTTAGCCTTATTTCGATTCCAGTAATCCTTTGGTGTGGTTGCAGTATAACTTACCATGTTTGATAATCGTATTTTTAAACGTGTTAACAAAGGGAAAATTGTTTCTATTGTTTTTACCTTTCCAATCTATAAAACCACCGCATATCAAATGTTGGAATAAATACATTCATATAATCGGAAACGTAGTACACGGTACACATGAGGATACTGAGTGGTAAGATTTTGTTTTAGACACTCGGAACATACACGGTACACGTGAGGATACTGAGTGGTAAGATTTTGTTTTAGACACTCGGAACATACACGATAAACGGATATATCACTCCCCTGTTCCTTCCTGATGTCTAACAACAAACGAAACCAAGTAGAAGATTAAATCAACAAGGTATTGACATTAAATAACGAGAGACTTGATAATGGCGATTGCATGTACAAGAAATGAGCTAAACTTGATGTTTTTCGATCATGCCATTTTTATCGTTCTTGACAAAAGCATTGATCTTGGTGTACCTTACTTTGTCAAGAATGAACTTTACCTGTCTCACGGGTGTTAATTTCTCTTTTACCTGTCTCACGGGTGTTACTTTCTCTTTTACCTGTCTCACGGGTGTTAATTTCTCTTTTGTTCATATTTTGTCAGTTTCATAGATAATTGAAACTTTGACACTTCTTTCATTGTACAATGTCGTTTATTCTTGAACGTTTTAGAAACCATGGTTCTTCATCACCGACGATATTTCATTTTAAATCAATTTAAATCAAATTGATTCTTAATTTTATCTTCCTTTCCTTGACATCGTGATATAAGGAAGTGATTGTGCTTGGAATAACACCATCCCCTGACTCAGTAGTGCCTTACTATGCTCTGGTTTTACTTCAAGTTGGAGGATCCTGACATTTTCCGGGTTCCATTTTTAACAACGTTACTGAGCTTAAGGAACTTCCTTATTTTTTCCACAAGTTCCCCAAACCTAACCATGTGGAAATGTAGGTCAGGAGTTTCCTTATCTTAACGAACATTGATGAAGCTGGGACAAGAAGTTCTGTAAGGCTCAATTATATCACAAATATGTATCATGGGGTGGTCAAATATACGTCAGTCCTGTGACAAAGTGGCACAGATAATTCTATTAAAATAATGAAATGTCACGTGAACAGTAATTCAGTCGAATTGCTGGTTAAGAAATCATAACTTAATTATATATGTCATGGTAGCAAATCATATCAAGGTTCAAATAGATGGTTGAAATAAAGAAAGGAAGTCTTGAAAAGGTTTTAAATGCTCAAATAATTAATGAATATCTTTTTATTTCAAGAGGATACTTAATCAAGATGCTGTTCAAGAAAACAGCACCACGTCATTACTATAAAACATTCTAAACTTCGAATAGGTTGATCAAAAAACTGACAGAGATCCGGAAGACGAAAATAAACTACAAATGTACCAAAGTAAACAAATGGGTTATAACAAAACATGTCAAGTCAAAATGGCGCTCAATAAAACACAAATACATACCTGGTTTCAGCATTAAACCCATCAAGTTTCAAAGAGTTTGTTTGAAAACCGAGAGATCTCCGCACAAGCAACAGTTTACAATGGACATATAGACAACCCCCTATCTTAATAAAATGTATATATACTTAGTAGTTGATGTTCATAAGTACAATTGGTTGGTATAAGATTTTTACACCTTGTCAATACATGGACGAAGCCATTTAAAGTGCCATTCCACAGAGCGAACGTGGGTCCTTGTCTCATTCACTGATAAGCGTCAAGCAGCATGTTTTTAATGGCTGTGGTTCGGTCTGAACATGAAACCCAGTCTCCCTCATAGGGGCAAACGTTCCACTTTAAATGTCAAAAATGAGGCAGTATCAAGGGAGACATTCTGGGGTTAGTTATTTACGAATAAGAGAAGAGATAAAGATCCCAAATTTGTTTACATGGCTTGTAATAACGCAATGGAGACTATATGCCCAATTCTTATGCCTACCTTCAGGGCCCGCGTCGGTAAGGCGTGCACGTGTGGATGCTGTGATGAATGTGTAATACACGTGTATCTGATGTTTTACGAGGAGTACATCTTCTCTGGAGACATAGTAATCTGACGTTGCCTGTACTTTCAAAATGAATTTAAAGCGTCCAGCTATGAGGCAGCTTACGGAACTTCAAATACCGCTACAGAACACCGATTCCGATTCAACGGTAGCTGATTACTCCAAAATCAATAGAAAGTTATCTTTATGAATATCAAGTATGTTAAACATGATAACACGGTACCTGGTATCACAATGAACGACTGCATATGTTTTCAATTAGAGTAATGTTTTACTATCTCCAGTGGTATTTGTAATAGTCCACCTGACACCCACTGTCACCGCTGAGGATTACAGATAAATATAACTTAAAATCAAATTGTCACATCAAATATGTGTTACATTATAAGTATTAATGAAATGTATTTGATGGGAAAACAATCTAAATAGGTTTACTTTGATGTTTACAGTATCAGCCACGCCGGTCGCATAATGAAATGTTTTTTATCTCCCTTGGATCACTCTCCTGAACTTTCTGTAGTCGTTTGAGAAGTCACGCGGTAATGGCGCAGTTTTCTACAGATTTGGTGGATTATCACAGTTATCTACCAATAAAAAATACTGTATTCCTATTGAATGTTTTGCGATCCTTTGAAAGTACATGTACCGGAGAACCATCCGAAACGAAAATCCAACATTGACACGAGATGTTAATTGGCGGTTGGGTAATGATGACAGTGAAACTCTCTAATGAAATCGATTGCAGTCCTAACCACGAACATGGAAGGAATCATGGAGTAATTTGGGAACCAGAATACAAATGGCAGAGTGACAGATGTTACACGGCGAACATCAAACAGAGGAGTGTTTGAACTGCGCCAGAATTGGGAGTTCACATAGACATTGAGTATTGAAAATCTGTAACAGCCAGACAAAGCCCAAAGTTTACCGACCAACCAACAGTCCCTGTCAGTCACTAAAGTACTAACGAAATATTGAGAACCCTCTCCAGTATACTATCGGTATGACGCCCAAAAAAAGCTGAGGGCCAAAGACCATAAAAGGTCTGTCGACTTGATGTAGGCGGACCTGTCCTTACAGCTA
Source organism: Pecten maximus (assembly GCF_902652985.1). Lineage (NCBI taxonomy): Eukaryota > Metazoa > Mollusca > Bivalvia > Pectinida > Pectinidae > Pecten > Pecten maximus. Next base: position 29,550,146 of record NC_047020.1, on the reverse strand, counting down.
CAATCGATTGTAGTTACAACTGGAGGATATTCCGCTTGCCAGCAGGTCTCTGGTTTCAAACGCCGTGATGATGTAAGGGCACACAGCTATCGAGAGACATGGTGTTGTATATGTTTAAACTATAAGATCTACGATATTTCCTCACAGAAACGTCGTCTGTTTTAATGAATAGCACTCTATAATAAGCAATGAAAAAACCCATGAAACATACTTGCTCTTTGAATATTGCGCGAGAAATGCAATTTTGCATGTTGAAAATCAGTAGATAATTATAACCGGTGTGATCAGAATGGGTTGGTGGCAACAGTCGTCAATATCTCCTAATTGCAAATATGAGAGTGAAAACAAACTTAATGTAAGATAATTTTTAAAATTCATTTATTCATCTTGAGAGCCGTGTTCGACTAAATTTCATATTGTAGATCCCATTACTTTATAACTCGTAATTAGAACTCTTTACGTCTTAATGAAGAGTATTGTACTCCCACAGCTCAATCGGGACAGAAAGGCGAATGTCACAATCAATCATTTCGGAGCACCTTCTTTCTTCCCTTTAGGGGAAGGAGGCGGAGGGATACTTTGCATTTTGTCTTGGAGTCATTCTCTTCGTGTTGTCCACATTTAATGTGTTTTGTCATAAAGAACTCGTCACAAACTTATAAACAAATCATAATATTGATTGACGAAATACAGTCGACCTGATTTGAGAACCAACAGAGTAGGATCACATTCCGGTGGTATGTGTATTTAATTGGTCGTAACCTCAATGTGGTATATTGGATATGACTTGATGAGGTTTGTGTGTAACCGTCCGAGATTAGGAGACTCACGTAACATGGGCCTGGAGCGTGCATTGCCTATCACAGCGAGTATACGCTGATATTTGAAATTGGAAAGTTAGAAATGGTATAACTGTAATCAAAATCAATAGCTGAACAGAATCTGCAGGAGGACTATAAAATATATAACAAGTGCAATGTAGTTCTGCTACACAAATTGAGTTTTAGAAAAAAAAATGCAATGATTTTTTTTTTAATTACATCCGAACGAAGAAGCAAATGTTTGAGGTTGAGTTTAAAGTCAGGGGTTCCACTGTTTGTGATCTGCTAACAACAATCAGATCTGTCTTTAACAGCTGTTCTTATTCCATCTATTCTATCTTTGAGGATATTACTATACTATCAAAGATCAGGGGCAGAGTCCAGTCTGCGTTATTTTCTCCGACAAATAAATTACATGTACAACACAATTGGTCGTTGCTGACAAACTATTGAGGAACCACGGGTCTATCTAATAGGTAAGCGGATTCAGAAAGTGATATCAGGCCGTTTGTCGTACGAGAGACCTTGTACATCAACATTACATTACTTTGTATATCTGATTTAATTACCCAATAACCTGTAACCTATACCCTCTTCCCTGTACCCTATACCCCGTAATATATTCCCTGTACCCCATACTTTGTACCATACTTTGTACCCTATTCCCTGTACCCCATACCCCGTAATATATTCCCTGTACCCCATACTCTGTACCATACTCTGTACCCTATTCCCTGTACCCTATACCCCGTAATATATACCCTGTACCCCATACTCTGTACCATACTCTGTACCATACTCTGTACCATACTCTGTACCATACTCTGTACCCTATTCCCTGTACCCTATACCCCGTAATATATTCCCTGTACCCCATACTCTGTACCATACTCTGTACCATACTCTGTACCCTATTCCCTGTACCCTATACCCCGTAATATATACCCTGTACCCCATACTCTGTACCATACTCTGTACCATACTCTGTACCCTATTCCCTGTACCCTATACCCCGTAATATATTCCCTGTACCCCATACTCTGTACCATACTCTGTACCATACTCTGTACCCTATTCCCTGTTCCCTATACCCCATAATATATTCCCTGTATCCCATACTCTGTACCATACTCTGTACCCTATTCCCTGTACCCCATACCCCGTAATATATACCCTGTACCCCATACTCTGTACCCCATACCCCATTATATATATCATGTACCCCATACTCCGTAATATATACCCTGTACCATATACCCCGTAATATATTCCCCATACCATATACCCCGTATACCACTGTATCCATACCTGTACCCCATACCCGTATTATCCTTACCCTACCCTGTACCCTATACCCCGTATACTATGTACCCTTACTACCTATATTACCCTGTACCCTATTACCCTGTATACCCCATACCCTGTACATACCATATACCCTGTGGCCAATACTCTGTATCATATACCCTGTACCCTTTACCCCATACCATGTACCCAATTATCTGTATCCCATACCATGTACCCAGTTCTCTGTATCCCATACCATGTTACCCTGTACCCATACCATGACATACCCATATTATGTACCTTATACCATGTACCCAATTCTCTGTACCCCATACCCTGTACCCTTTACCCCATTACCCATGTACCCATATTCTGTATCCTGTACCCCATACCCTGTACCCCGTAACATATACCCTGTGGCCCATACTCTGTACCCTTTACCTCATACTATGTACCCGATACCCTGTACCTCGTACCCTTTACCCCATATTCTGTATCCTGTACCCCATAACATGCACCCCTAACTCTTCCCTTTCCACCGTAACTACGGTACCTAACTGGTGTGTGTGCCAAATGACGATAATGTAAATGGGTCCAATGGTTAAAGCATCAATATATCTTATGATATTATAGCGTGTCTTTACATTTAGATCGTGTTACTGTTTTGACATATATAACATATAATACAGAGTCATATTTCAATTTAGATCAAAATTGATAACTTTACGATCAATAATATTCATCATATAATCATAAAATCCGCATTGCTATACACGATTGTGTTTTTCCCGAAGGAAATTGAATTTTGAAAAATGCTGACATCTTTATGTTGCTGATAACACGATGTGAAATAAAACACAAGTGCATGTGTGAATAATTTGTATGAGTATAATGATCACCAGTTAAGTCGTAAAACTTTGCTGGTTCCTGTTTATGATTTATATCTTTGTTTTAAAATAATAACAACTCATTGAAATTCATGGAATTATCTAACATGTGAAGCAATTATCTGTTTCATATCACATTGATTTCAAATTTAAAAATATATTTCCGGAATCGTAGCCTAAACTTGTCACTGAAGATCGTGCAATGCAAATTAATGATGTTTGTTTTTCTCATTTATATTGAAATTGGAGCTAGGAATGTGCTGACAATGTAATTCAGACAAAATCGATAATTTCACCAAGACCTGAGAAATAAACAATGTAGGATTATTTTACTTCCTGTTTTTGTAGTCCTCTTCACCGGAAGTAGTAGTCAGTGTATGACTATGACGTCATCAACACACTAGATCCGATGTTGGTGTTACTACGGCGCGTCTGCTTCTGGTTAGTATTAATGGAAAAACATATTAACCCCAACTCCTACTATATCAACAAGTTCTAACACTAGAAACGTCGGTAGCGGGGGATGAGCTTCAAGTCACTTCGAATTTAAGTTCAATCCGACGAAAATATCAAAACACGAAGACTTCATTAACATACCTTGGTTTAAAATCCTTAAATATCAAAGCATGTTATTCTTTTGTTGTGTGGCAAAGATGAGAAAATGGATCAAAAGCGGCCACGATAGACGACGACGCATCGACTGTGGAACGGAAGTAGTCTGTATATTTTAGAGCGGTATGCGGGGGAGCAATCTGATTGGACGACAGCTCACAATACTAAATATATATTTACGTCCGTTCCACATGCAGTAGGAGTAGGGGCTAATATGTTTTCCATTAATAATAACCAGAAGCAGACGCGCTCAACCTTCATGAAAATGTCAAAAGAGTATACTTCGGACATCGCTGTGTTTCAAGATTCCAAGGCCAAGGCCAACGTCACACTTGCTATATTTCGACCGATCAACAACCTACTTCCGTTCCACAGTCGGTACATCGTCTGATCTTCGAGTGTTACACCTTGTTGATTTTTTTTCTGTAAATATGTCCGTAAGATGTAGTTTAGTAACTTGTGTATCTGTGACGTTAGCTACACTAAAGCCTCTCAGACGGGAGTAAACAAGTATCAACGAAATCAACACAGAAGATGCCTTGATTGTTTCCTGAAATAGCTACGGTTTAATGGTGGTTACTTGAATTGCGTATTTCATGAAATGCAATTTAGCACTGTGTTAGGAAGTGTCCCTAGGAATCATCGGAGATCCGTACAGTTTTGATGACGGAACCTATCAACACTAATTGCCTGCGATTCGTTCTCACTTTTTATATTGTGTTAGCTCCTCAGACATTGTATTATGTCGGCACGAACTCACTACTCGACACCAGGTCATCGCTAGCGTCCTCGTATCCTTGCTCAGTGTAAACAGTCTTTGGCTCTTTCAACGCTTTTTTTTAACTTAAGGATATTCCTTACATATAATTCAATTTAATTTTAAAGAAGAATTTTAGGAAAGCTCCTCAACTAAGATTTTAAATCATACATAGCCTTTAAATGATTTATAGAATGTAAAACACATTCTATAAATCCTTTAATTAATAAAGGATATGTATGATTTATGACAGCAGGAATGAGAATATCTAGATTAATTATACATTTATCTAATGATTAATTTATATATAAAGATAGAAAGACTTAACGTTCCCTGCCCCACCTCAAACAAAGAAGAGTTCCAATTTGTTTCGTATTCTTAGCTTTACAGGTAAAATACTACTCGTATTATAAATAAGTAATAATTATATCTGGCTTTTACCCGAGTTCACTAAATTGTATATATTTTGTTGAAATTGATGTTTCTATGTTCATACTTATGAACCATAATGCTTCAAGTTGAATGAACTATTGAACTACACACATGTTGTCGACAATGGCTTCTGTTGTTAATACTTGTGTGCAGCATTACCTGGAATAATTCAAACCATGTGTCAAAATCCTAAAAGGTCGTCAACCAGTAATTTTTAAAATGACTATTGAGAAAATCGCATAACCTTAGCTGGAAAAGGATGTTCCTTTATCTGTACCCATTAGAAGAAAAAAAAACTCAATCAGCCGTAGGAAAATAAAAACTTAAAATACAATGCATATGTGATGGGTACCTCATTGTGGTCATTGATAAACCAGACTATCTATATGGACCACCATCAAGGTAAGTGTGACCTATCTCGCACCATTAACTTATCCTTGTAATAAAACATTTCACAGACGTCCAGCCCTCACGTGAGGCTGGCGGTCCTTTACTTGTAAACCGCTCCATTACGTTTTGACAGAAGAGATCCCATATCGTCCACTGACATACAGGGTTTAGTGTAGGAACTCTTTAGCATTGTCCGTGTAATCATAGGGCCTGAAGGAGCTCGCCCTGTCCCGCTTCTGTTGGCAAAGGGCGTAATACCATAGCTGTCACGTGGGTTATATATGTTAATAAATCTCTAAAACAAAAATGGCTGGAGGCCAGCGATGTAGTGACCTTCGGTGACCCTAGTTGGACAGCAGATTATGCCGCACAAGATTGCGCAATGTCGATGTATGAATTGAACATATGTAGCTATACCTTATGTTAATAAATCTGCACCAAACTTCATATTTTTGAGGATGGGGGAAATGAGAAATAAACATTTTATTACTTCGATTTATTCACATTTTTATTTAAAATCGTATCTGAAGCTGCACATTTAAAAGAGTTTGAAATAATTATTGAAAGTTTTGTTATACATGTACACGTAAATAATCTCGAACCTATTTTTTTCATGGCGTATCTTAAAACCGTCAACATGATTTTAATTGTTGCTTCTTTTACATGAGCTCGGTCAGTTAAAACAAATTCCTTTTTTTCCTTCGTTATTATCGTCTATTTGTGAGGAAAACCAAAGTGCCACACTAAGATTTTTTAAACTCTGTAAGAATATTGTACACACGATTATTTCATTCATTGGATGTATCTTAAATAAAAAGTGACTTTGAACGAATAATCAAAAATATTCAGTGAGGAAAAAGAAATAAGGCAACAATATCATGTGGATTACGGGCGAATCCATGTGGTTATTGTAACACCAGTATCACTGACCTGGAACATTACCCCTGCTGGACCGACCTCGTCAATATTACTGTAGTGTCATACTTCTGAATAGCTATATTTGTCACATAAATTTATAATATTTTGTGAAAATGTTAACATGAAAAGCTTCGTTTAATCTGGCGGAGAGTGACGTGGATGTTATCAGGAGTAACAAAGATAACGTCAGAATGTTAAGTGTTATGATTTTATTGCTGTATAAAGGCACGTATATGTATATACATGGTATAGCTAGGCACACAAAATATAAGTAACAGCACCTGTGTCATTCAATCTGATTTTGATTACGATATAATTATAAATGAAAGCACAGTCTATATCTCTATGTACTCCCCATTACTTAAATTTCAACTAAATTTTTAAATATGTACATACACGTATATCAATAGATCCGGTTACATGTAACTGTTACATCCGGTCAAGTCCAGGTGACGAACATGTAACTGTTACTTCCGGTCAAGTCCCGGTTATATATACGTTCATGAAACTTTTACATCCGGTCAAGTCCCTGTTCATACATATATACGTACATGAACTGTTACATCCGGTCAAGTCTCGGCTATGTATACGTACCATTGACTGTTACTTCCGGTCAAGTCCCCGTTACGAACATATATACGTACATGAAACTGCTACTTCCGGTCAAGTCCCTGTTACGAACATATAAACGTTCATGTGGTTGGTACATCCGGTCAAGTCTCGGTTATGTATACGTACATGTAACTGTTACATCCGGTCAAGTCCCTGTTACATACATATATACGTACATGTGGTTGGTACATCCGGTCAAGTCTCGGTTATGTATATGTACATGTAACATCCGGTCAAGATCACAGTATTTTATATTAATGTCACATCTGGTCAAGACTTTGGTATGTACGTACATGGTAAATGTATATACAATATAGACCACAAATACTCGTAAATGTATGATATTGCACCGTGATTTACATAAGTAAGACAAAGTCATGAACCCCGTATATCAGATTAAGTAACAACATATCTGACAGTAAAAACTAACGATGTAAAGTTCAACATTTTTGTCACAAAGATGCTTTGGTAATCATCATATACATTACACAAAATAATAAATGTAATAGTTTTAAACATTCAATACCATACATATCTCAGCAGTATGACATGTACATCGATAACATTGGTATGCTCTGTCATACTTGTGAAATACGAGGACACATTAATATTTTTTATTTACAGTACATGCATTTGTTTTTTATACTAAGTAAGTAAGTATGTAGTGAAACAAATACCTCAGTGTGTCTGTACCAAAACAATTTATTCCAACGTCGCTTCATGTACAACCAAATAAAATCTACAGCTTCGGACCTTAGTCATAGTTCTATCAAATTAATGATTTATCGAGTATAGATACGCATTTCCTATATTTTCCTCGCAGATTTTATCAAATCGATATTTCACTGGTAAACAGCAGCTTTAAAGCTATATGTTACCAACAATAACGTTTTTTAACTGCTTGACTGCTTTATCAACGAAAAATCAAGAGGAAAGGAAACAGAATCTGGTGTTTACGACATAACGTGTATTTTATATAATGTGAATGTATATCAATCAATAAAACCGAGGAAAACACATTGAAGGCCCAGACGGTAACGACCAGGTCCACTGACCACGGAACCAGGGTTTAGTCTGACAGGGTCAAGACATCTATACATGACATTTTTATTACACATTTACACGTATCTATATATAGACATACCTATATATGACTATATAAGACTGTTTATACGTGACGTATCTATATTAAGACATGTCTTATCTATACAAGACTGTCTATACATGACATATCTATATTAAGACATGTCTTATCTATACAAGACTGTCTATACATGACATATCTATATTAAGACATGTCTTATCTATACAAGACTGTCTATACATGACTTATCTATAGACATATACGAGTATTTAACATGTATACGTACGGCATGACATTTATTTACAAAACATATCCATACGTGCCCTATTCATATAAGACGTATCTTTATATAAGACATATTATATATCAAGTTCCGGTGGTTGTGTTTTAAGCTGTTGTGATGACAATTTGTTTTTTCTGCCACACATTTGTCAAGTTCTGTTGTTCAAATTCCAGTAAGATATTATAATTCGTCCCTTGTCACTCTGTCTTGTGGAATACGTTTTGGCCATTCTTGTATATTAAGTAAGTAGCTTGTATGGTCACATGACCCTGGTTTCACAAACTTCGTAACGTTTAAATAGTCTTGATACTTATGATCAAACAGCAACAAAGTGTACTGTAATCTTTGGTTCATAATCTAATGGCACCGTGCCAGACAAAAAAAAAACCAAAAAAACAGTAAAAAAAAAAAAAAAAATACACGCGTCATTTTAAATGGGTTTATAACAGAAATATTCTGGTAGAAACAACAATTTATGCTTACATCACCGCCATATGAACAAAATAAAGGCATATATTTGTCTAGTATGTCGTGGTAACAGATTCTGAACACGTGACCGGTCATCAAGACCTAAGCATTTAAAAATGCAAGATAATAAATGTTTCTTCACCTCCATACAGGACGAGTTTTCACAATGAATCATTACCCCTCTCTTCGTTCGTGTAAGGCAGACTTCACCAGTAGATTAGCCGATGGCTGAACGTCATGGAACATACAGTTAGCGGAAACAAGTCAGACAGGTAATATACATAATTCGATAAATAAAAAGTATGAATGCTGTACAATCACAAATGCTTTGTCAATGTTTACATTACAAATTAGCATATACATGTCAAACACGTGTAACCTTAAAACACTTTAAGGAAATGCAATTCTTCATGTTTATATTTGAACTGACTTAGCACCTAAGTGACCACATCAGTCCGGATATATATATATATATATATATAACCATGTTTATATCTAAATCGGCAGTATACAACTGACCTCACCAATCCGGAAATCAGGTATATCATATGTAAATTGTTTACGTACACAACACCTGTTCTGACATGTGGTCACGTGAGTAAGAAAGGTACAGAACACTAAGATATAAGACCCCGCATTTCTCGTCTGTCACAAACAATAATCTATTAATAACACGATACATACGCGCATGATCGCCCGTCTACCCACACTTCTTTATAATTACATAACTGTCAACTTTTAATTTGACATCAGACACCTTAAGGAAACATCTTAAGATATATAGAGGTACCGTCCTTGAACATCAACATCCCTGCTGCCGTTATTTCACCAGAATCAGCATGTAGGTCTACATAGGTCGTGCATTGTGTTATTTCTGATTTCCTCTCCACTCGACTTGTCCTGAGAATAGGAAAGGACTGACCTTTTAGGGTCAGGATTACGCGAGGCCTGGAGGGATGTGATCGTATCGTCATAAGCCTTATGATGTACACGGTACGTCGTGGATAATTTAATCAGACAAGTGACCGGAGAGACAAAATAGATTATAAGTGTTTCCTATCTCGTATCATCTATGACAACCCAATATTAGACCGGTTTGATATCTGTCGTGGCGACGTGGTCAAGAGAACACACGCAAATCACTTAACATGGCCGAAATTACTCCTCAACGAAAACCATTTAAGTAATTGTGCCCACAGAATATCGCCACGTTATCACCAAACGATACATATTTAACTCTAGCAACCACTTGTAGAGCTTCAGTTGACAACATTTTCCAGTTAAAACCATGACTATACTGGATGTGTAAAGCCCAGAAGGTAACTTCTCAGAGTAGAAGATATGCTGCCACACTTGTGATATTTTGGAATTCGAACACTAGGCTTCAGTCCACGAAACACGTGATAGTCTTTTACGTGGTGAAAGTATATGCTAATATCTATGTGTTATCGTGTCACATTGCAAATCTAAAAATCTCGCACTTAGCTACATTTTTCACGCTGCTGCACGGCCCATCTTTGAAACCTGTACACTCAGTACAGGAAGTGGTGAGGAGGGAGGACTAGACTCTCAGTAGAGGAAGTCGTGAGGAGAGAGGGCTAGACTCTCGGTAGAGGAAGTCGTGAGGAGGGAGGGCTAGACTCTCAGTAGAGGAAGTCGTGAGGAGGGAGGGCTAGACTCTCAGTACAGGAAGTCGTGAGGTGGTGGAGGGCTAGACTCTCAGTACAGGAAGTCGTGAGGTGGTGGAGGGCTAGACTCTCAGTAGAGAATGTCATGAGGTGGAGGGCTAGACTATCAGTAGAGGAAGTCGTGAGGTGGAGGGCTAGACTCTCAGTAGAGGAAATCGTGAGGAGGGAGGGCTAGACTCTCAGTAGAGAACGTTGCGAGGGGGAGGGCTAGACTCTCAGTAGAGGAAGTCGTGAGGTGGTGGAGGGCTAGACTCTCAGTAGAGGAAGTCGTGAGAGGGAGGGCTAGACTCTCAGTAGAGGAAGTCGTAAGGAGGGAGGGCTAGACTCTCAGTACAGGAAGTCGTGAGGGGGGACCAGACTCTCAGGACAAGAAGTCGTGAGGTGGAGGGCTAGACTCTCAGTACAGGAAGTCGTGAGGGGGGAGGACTAGACTCTCAGTACAGGAAGTCGTGAGCTGGAGGGCTAGACTCTCAGTAGAGGAAGTCGTGAGGTGGTGGAGGGCTAGACTCTCAGTAGAGAATGTCATGAGGGGGAGGGCTAGACTATCAGTAGAGGAAGTCGTGAGGTGGAGGGCTAGACTCTCAGTAGAGGAAATCGTGAGGAGGGAGGGCTAGACTCTCAGTACAGGAAGTCGTGAGGTGGTGGAGGGCTAGACTCTCAGTAGAGAATGTCATGAGGTGGAGGGCTAGACTCTCAGTAGAGAACGTTGCGAGGGGGAGGGCTAGACTCTCAGTAGAGGAAGTCATGAGGGAGAGGGCTAGACTATCAGTAGAGAATGTTGCGAGGGGGAGGGCTAGACTCTCAGTAGAGGAAGTCATGAGGGAGAGGGCTAGACTTTCAGTAGAGGAAGTCGTGAGGGGTGACTAGACTCTCAGTAGAGGAAGTCATGAGGGAGAGGGCTAGACTCTCAGTAGAGGAAGTCGTGAGGGGTGACTAGACTCTCAGTAGAGGAAGTCATGAGGGGGAGGGCTAGACTCTCAGTAGAGGAAGTCGTGAGGGGGACTAGACTCTCAGTAGAGAAAGTCGTGAGGGGGAGGGCTAGACTCTCAGTAAAGGAAGTCGTGAGGGGGGAGTGTTGTTCTGTGTTGTTTTGTTTTTACAGTAATATCCTCGAGGTCCCCCTCCCCTTCTGTAGCATCCATTATTTCAGAAAACAAATCAAGGGTTTCTTTTGTTGAAAGCACACGTTCTTGACCCCGAGAGCTACAACCATTGCGGTCGGCCTCGCCTTCACATTCTCCCGCCCTTTCCATCACACTCATGTACAATCGTCTTCGCTGCTCGTTGGCGAGGAAGTCAATCTCGATCACCCTTGTGACGACCGCCTGACTTTTCCGCCAAACGTTGAACTCCTTGTCAATGGGAGTGTACCTCTCCGCCGTGACCGTGATGGTGATGTACGCCTTACCGCCACGCATCACCAGGTCGATATTCTCGTTGACGGAATCAAAGTTATTGGCGCCTTCCTGAGTCGAACTTCCGTCGGCGTGCATGAAGCGGGCGTCGCCGTATATATCTTCATTGTGGTGTTGTACGTCGATGTGCTGGCGGATGTCCTTTACGTCGATGTTAGAGAGTTTAGATAGGAGAAGCTGGCTTGTCAAATGCTGTCGGCCCGCCGGTGGCTGGTCTCTTTTGACTGAAAGTATACAAAAATCATCTTTATCGCATGATCAATGTGAAATAAAAATTGTCGGTATAATTAACATATCTGAATAGATTCTGTCGCACAGAAAGTTCTGTTGCGAAGACAGTTGATATTTATGTAAATTGGTATGCAGAAAGGTATCTATGTATGGAAAGCTTGCCGATCAATTGATCGCAATGGAGGGCGAGACATCTATGCATGTAAATAAATATTAGGTTTATTTTATTTAATACTGTCTTAATGTTGTTTCTTCATAAAGATCTATTATGTGATATTAGTATCTCCTACGAGGCGCTAACATTATACATAACTCTCTTCTACAGACTGTTCAATCAACCAAGTCGTACACGTGACATTCAACTTATCGTTAACAGAACAATCAATCAACCAAGTCGTACACGTGACATTCAACTTATCGTTAACAGGAAGTTCAATCAACCAAGTCGTACACGTGACCTTGCAACTCTCGTTTACAGGAAGTTCAATAAACCAAGTCGTACACGTGACCTTGCAACTCTCGTTTACAGGAAGTTCAATAAACCAAGTCGTACAGGTGACATTAAATTTCTCGTTATTAGGAAGTTAAGTCAACCATGCCGTACAGGTGAACCAAGCAGACCAAGTAACAGTGGCCACCTGAGCGAGGCACCGACGTGATCAGTACGTTAATTCGCCAAGCACGCGCACTTTCCAAAAACATCAACTATTCTCGACGTGTTACTTCTTGATGAACATTGAATGGTGAGAAATAAATTATATTACTTTCCGTTAATTGTTTTTATTTAGTTTGCACTTAACGCTCAATTAGCAGAGCTGCGGAAGGCGACGGATGCCGGAGGCGGGTTTCACTCGGGAAGCACTCGGCATAGGTTCTAACATCAGTTAATTTGGAAGTAACTGCTCCAAACAAGAACAGTTAATTTCAGCACTTCTCTGATAAATGGATTAGAGTGTGTTACAGTAATGCACTATCATTTTGAATATCAATCGAGGACCGTGAAGTACATCACCAGCACTATCTCTAGACTGACGAGCGAATAACGCACACTGGATAGTGTGTGGGTGCTTAGAGTTAGCTTTAAAACGTATGTTAGTGGGAAGATGGATGTAATACTTTCATTTTCACTGGGTCTGTAGTTAACAAATTAAAATTACATAAACTACAAATTACACCAAACCAACAAGTACGACGTCACAATTACAAACAATAGCAGCAACACAAACAAAACACAGTAAAGAATCTCAGTACAACATGGAACATCAGAAATTGACGAGACATCGTCCCAATATTATTACTTTATGAAATTAAAGATTGGAAACTTTTTAAAATAAAATGTAGATCAGTTTACTGCGGACATCAATACAATTTGATTAGTATATAAAGGAGTAGAGCCACGAAAGTTCAAATTTGGCATCGACAAATTTGTACGTAAATGCTAAAAATAACTAAAAGAATGGGAAGGAAATCGCTATTTCGATATACAATACAGGATTTATTTGGCAAAAACACGGAATCAAACCTAAAACTGGACTAAAAAAATGATGAGAACATTTTTGAAAGGTTTTGGAAGAGTTGTCAAAATTTCATTGAGGTTTCGGAGAAGAGGTCGAAATGTATTCTAAGGCGATTAGAATTGATCACCCTTAAAAGTGCTGATTTCTGTTATTTTCATGTCTTTTTTCAATCGTTAACATTAAACAAATATCTTACATCGTAGTTTCTTTTTTTTAGTGTGTAGTTAACTCCGATACAGAACTCCATACAGTGTGTCTTTTAGCCATTTGCATTGTGGGTAATTTTTTTTTTTACTTTTGATAACCGTAGGATAAAATTCAAACATTACAGACAGTTTGAATTACCAAATACCTCCAAATCTGAGGTTACTTTGTATCGCTGGGCCTTACTGCTCCCGAAACAACGTTACGTCGAGGCCAAAGACGGCCAATATTTTTTCATTGATAAGTCGTGGTAAAACGAAAAAGATAAATGATAATGTAAATAACTGTACCGTACGTGTGTACTGTATAGACACTGCGCTCATTTCTGGCAATGCCTGATTTCACATTATTTTTCGTATTAAAACATACACTCAAAATATCCAATAGTTTAAATGTCTTGCAAGAACTGTAAAACAACTGACCACTGTTTAATAAAATACTTAATTCAATAACTGATTTCTTTAAATCATTTACTTTTCTTTTAATATTCTAAACTTTTATTACCGTGTGTATTGAAAAATACAAATAAAATGGATCAATTGAAATGGAAGAGAATAAAACACACTGATTTGGTTATATTCCAATGTTTGTTAATAAATAGAGTATGATCAATTGACCTTTTTTTCTTCAAAAAGCTCACTATCACCATTCCCTCACATTTAACAGCTTCGTTCGATATATGAACGGATGAAAGTGCCGGAATAACGTTCTTTATTTGTTTATTATACGCAAAGTCATAACAAGATCATTAGAGTGCTTCACTTCAATAGACGTTTTACAAGCAAGCGTCCGAATGGCTCTATCAGTACAAAAATGCATCAGAACATTGACAGAAGATAATGGTTTTAGGAGAGAGTCTGTTGTTGCAAGATGAATAATTGGGCGAAGCATGATTATGGTCGACAAATGTGGCCAATTATCAGAACGCATATTAGCAATATTTTTAACCAACTACATGTACTATTGAGCTGACAGCAGACGATATTTTTTCAATTTTCTAAAGTCAGAATGAAATCTGTGTATCTCTGTAATTAACGAAAAATTGTGCAAAATTATAAAATTTGCAAAAAAAAACCGGAGAATTCTGCAGCGTTTCCGGGTGTTATTATACTACTTTGCTTAACTAAAATGTCTGTTCGTACTTTTTAGGTATGGTTAGTTTTGCCTGTCCTGCTTTTATGTTCCATGTTTGTCCAGGGCCGTATTTGCCGTTTTATGGATCTCCCCCCTTTATAACAATACCCGTGATTTTGATAAGCTAAAGATAACCAAACTTTTAAATAACGTGTAACAAATATTCTGGACTGAACCACTGTCAGTAGGGAAGAGTTTGTGTCGCGTCATAGATTGTTGACGTCAGCAAGAGTCATTTTTGTCAAATTTAAAAATCTGGCAGTGAAAGGGTTAATAATGTACTCCAAATGACCACCTTTCTTCTCCAACACTAATCTCATTCTTTCTCTTAAGTCTCTTTATACAGTTTCATATGTCAGACTTTAAAACTTCCTGATCCCTCTCTTCTAATCGTCAGTTGAAGTTTGTTAATGTCATTCGGAAGGGAGTATAAAGACTTAAACCCACGAGAAAAAAGTCTAACGGATTTAAATCGGGCGAGAGTGGCGGCCGATCAATGTCGGAACAGAACGATATTAGTTGTCTCCAAACGTATCAAACAGACTAACACTCTGATAATCAAGCTTAAAGTGTGCTTCATTAGAGAACCGGATAGCATCACTAAGGTTTGAATTTAACTCACTGAATGTTCCTCTCACAGATTTCTGTGGGGTTTCGTCCATGATACATCGAATACTGTCTATGCTTCCATCAATTCTTACAACTTGTTTCTTCCATATTCACGACTCATCGATCAATGTTCACAACGCAAGATGAAAAAAAAGAAGTGAAAAAGAATGAAAGACTGATTTTCTTGATGGTAAAGGGCTATAAAGAGGGGTTTGATTGGGTATCGTGGCTATGACATTCAGCGAAGATAAAAAGAACGGGTCAATTACAGCGAGAATTACAACTCTTATCTCACAAGTTAATATGTCTATGACAACGCATATCGATACCTGTCAGTTATTTCTTATGTTATTGACCCTAAACACGATCGTGACTATAATAAAGGGTCGCTCCCTTTGTACTGTAAGTAGTAATCTGGAAACTATTGACCTATAAGTTACCTCCCCTTGGTAATTATCCGGAAACCACTGACCTATAAGTTACCTCCCCTTGGTAATTATCCGGAAACCACTGACCTATAAGTTACCTCCCCTTGGTAATTATCCGGAAACCACTGACCTATAAGTTACCTCCCCTTGGTAATTATCCGGAAACCATTGACCTATCAGTTACCTCCCCTTAGTAATTATCCGGAAACCATTTACCTATAAGTTACCTCCCCTTGGTAAATTATCCGGAAACCATTGACCTATAAGTTACCTCCCCTTGGTAATTATCCGGAAACCATTGACCTATAAGTTACCTCCCCTTGGTAGTTATCCGGAAACCATTGACCTATAAGTTACCTGCCCTTGGTGGTTATCCGGAAACCATTGACCTCTAAGTTACCTCCCCTTGGTAGTTATCCGGAAACCATTGACCTATAAGTTACCTCCCCTTGGTGGTTATCCGGAAACCATTGACCTCTAAGTTACCTCCCCTTGGTAAAATATCCGGAAACCATTGACCTATAAGTTACCTCCCCTTGGTAGTTATCCGGAAACCATTTACCTATAAGTTACCTCCCCTTGGTAAATTATCCGGACACCATTGACTTATAAGTTACCTCCCCTTGGTAATTATCCGGAAACCATTGACCTATAAGTTACCTCCCCTTGGTAGTTATCCGAAAACTACTGACCTATAAGTAACCTCCCCTTGGTAATTATCCGGAAACCATTGAGTGATAAGTTACATGTACCTCCCCTTGGTAATTATCCGGAAACCATTGACCTATAAGTTACCTCCCCTTGGTAATTATCCGGAAACCATTGACCTATAAGTTACCTCCCCTTGGTAATTATCCGGAAACCATTGACCTATAAGTTACCTCCCCTTGGTAGTTATCCGGAAACCATTAACCTATAAGTTACCTCCCCTTAGCAATTATCCGGAAACCATTGACCTATAAGTAACATGTACCGCCCATTGGTAAATTATCCGGACAACATTGGGCCTATAAGTTACTCCCTTAGCAATTATCCGGAAAACTACTGACCTATAAGTTACTTTCCCTTGATAGTTTCCGGATACTATTTGCTTCTTAGTGCCGGACCTTATTTTACAATCGACCAACACAGTCGCCTGTACAAGATGGTTATTTTAACAGTGATGTTCTGTTTGGTTGCGATCAAATTAGAGTTTCGTGTCCAGACACTACCAGACAGGAACACACCTTCCGTAAATCTGTTTTGTGAACAATTAAACTTCAATCGATATTTTGGTTTGAGAAAATTCACACAAAGTATACATGTGGATTATTTTACAGCGCTATTCCATATTTCCCAGGGTACTCATTTGAGAGTCTACCGAAGCCGGAATGTAATTAGTTTTGCGCGGGAGATGTAAGTATTTCACGTCTAAGACACATGCCAGCAGTACTAGGCCTTACATCACCGTGATTGTTTAACGCCTGTCAATTATTACACGTATATCAACGAATGGAAGTCGAGAGCGCAAAGAGCATATTCCCTAAAACAAAGCTGTTCCTTAAAGGCATCTGGCCTGAGTGTTACCTCGTTACTGGTTGTTTTTATTAGTCTCGTTTTCGACTAGCAGCTTCTGGTTGATTTTGGTTAAGACAAGTTATTTGTTTTTGATAATCCTAGAACCAAGTGACATTTGATATTTAACGATATACACGATTGAAAACAAAAGTGCTACATTATCAACATATCAAGCGCGATAGAAACAGTTCCCAGCCGAAAAGTCGTGTTTGTGGTTATAGAGAAAGAGAACTGTATGTCCCGAGATATGACCCACCTACAGCACTATGGGTCCCTTATACAGACTCATGGTGTCAACACCAAATAAGTCGGTCCATGGAGGTAGCATCGTTCCGAGCCCACGAGACGCTATAAAACAATCCCCTAGCGGCCGTAGAAAGATCTGCAATCTATGAATTTACAATGAAAATGTCAAAATTGAAGCCACCATCCACGCGCCAGGCTCCCTTGTATCGTTTAGCGAGATATTGTATATAGAAATTTGAAATCTCAAAATTCCCATATGGCCTACACAACAGCGATATGAATACGGTAAAGACAGAGGAATCCCGACCCAGGATGGAATGTTCGGTAAAGGCCAACGTTCGAACATCTCCAGTATCATCCATACCGGACTCGTTTGTATTGATTATGAGGCGGTTAATTATACCACTGCGGCCTACTTGTCCCCAATTACTTCCTTAACGTTCCTGTTGGAATTAATGAGTTTACACCGGAGACTGGTACAAACGGGCATTGCCTTCTAACTGGTCTGAGAACATTGTCATTGTGGGGAGGGGGGTCTGTCAGTCCTGGTCCCACTGTTAGTCCACAATAACTACAGCAAAATCTGGGTAAGCCACAATTGTTTCCTTGGAAACAGCTATCCAGCTGGGTTGATAACGGATTTAAGAGTCTTTTTTTTTTTTTTGTCGACATGCAATTGTTGGAGTCTTTCTATAGAACTTAAAATAAAATTGCTGGCAGAATCCTACAACACGAGCTAAAATGTAAAGTTAGTCTGGAAGTTGGTAGAGCAGAAAAAGTGGTATTAGGTGACACCAAACTCAAACTCGCACCACTGAATGACGTCACTGATACTAAACAATCGATGTAAGTATAGATAGCCTCTGTACCAATGCTATGGACGAGGAGTCAGGACGAGGAGTCAGGACGATGTAAGATTGTGCAGGAGGATGGATGCGACACCTACACACCAAAGATAAAAATTGTTCCTGAGAGAAAATAAAAGAGGTAATATGAAACAAAGGAACAGTTTTATCAAAATGCGTTACCTTTATCAGAGTATTAATAATCATTAGAATTTCAATCAAGAGATGTTACTGAAATTGAAACATCATTTCAGGAGCTTAAATTGTTTTTGAAATGACCTGACAAAATTTCATTAAACTTGAGCAGACGAGTAATGAGCTAATCTTCAGCGTTCACACAGCGCGCAACGGCTCGAACCTACATTGTCTGCGGCATTAGGGCGTCTCTGTACCAGCTATTTTAAGAAAAGAAATATTTCATGCACACGTATTTGCATCTCCTTCGGGAAGGGAGATATTTCACGTCCTGCAATTCCTATCGGAATCCGTTCCGGCAAATCAATCTGCATGTAATGCTGGGAATTCCGATAGGATTACTCCTGACGTTGCTTCGTGTTTTTTGTAGACCTGAAGTAGTGATTGTGTTCCAATTGGGACATGTACACGTATGTAATCATTACTAGAATTGTGTGGCTGATTAGCGTGTAAATAGTTAATAAACTCCAACCAATCTACAACACTGTGGGCCATGGGCCTTACCGGTCATCTGACTCTAAAGACCCTTATACTATTGTAGTACAAATACTCTGTAACAAGTATAGTGGCACAGTTGGCCATGGCGGCCATCCTAGATTTCGGACCGACCCGAAAAATAACAACACTTGATCAGGACTATCTCAGGATAATTTTAGGTAAGTTAGAGGTGGATCCCACTGGTGGAACTTGAGAAGAAGTTTGAAATAGGTATTTTTCAGGAAAACCATGATTGCCCAATCATGTTACAAAATGGCCACCGTGACTGCCATGTCGTAGTTTTTACGAGGCCGAAAAATAACAACACTTTGTTGGCTTACCTTCCTTAACATTCGCACCAATTCGCAGCTCAATGGTACCAGTGGAACTGGAGAAGAAGTTTAAAATGTGTTTTTCAAGATGTCTGTCATGGCGGCCATCTTGGATTTCTGACCGACCCAAAAAATAACAGCACTTGGTCAGGACCATCTCAAGATCATTTCAGGCAAGTTTAAGCTCAATCACACTGTTGGGAATTTAGGGGAAATTATGCACGGTGGACAGTGGACGGCGCACGGCGCACTTCATAGAGATGGGAAAATACCCCAGGGCATATTGTTGGGTTGGTCAGAGTTAAAATTTATGAAAAAATCTGTTTCCCTTCCCCGGTGATGTTTCTGACCAAATTTGGTTAAAATCCAATCATTACTTTTAAGTAGCGATTTAAAGGACTTACTCTACTTCCCCTATAGGGCCCCATCCCCCTAGGGCCAGTGGGGTCAGAGTCACCATTCAAAATCTTTTCCTCTTTTTCCAAAGATGTTTCTGACCAAATAAGGTTAAATTAATTCAGAACTTTTACAAGTAGCGATTTTAAGGGATTAAATCACCTCTATTTTTCCTATTGGGGCCTGTCCTCTAGCCCAAGGGGGTCACAATCACCGTTTATGCAAAATTTATGACTAATAGCGCTTTAAAGGAATAACCTCTATTTCCCTTATTGGGCCCCGCTCCTCAGGCCCCAGGAGGGCCACAGCCACCATTTATGCAAAATCTGTTCCCCATCCTCCAAGGATCTTTTTGGCCAATATTGGTGAAAATCCACTAAGCAGTTTACAACTAGTAGCGATTTAAAGCAAATGTTGACGGACGAGGGACGCGCCATGGCATAAGCTCACCGGACCTTCGGTCAAGATGAGCTAATGACTGACAGATGAAATTAAGTTTCGACATTTAAGTTATGACTATTTCTTAGAAAATGCTTCTACTGCTGGTAAAACATCCTTTTCCCAGGTCGTTCAGTTTCTATGGTTACATATCGTTGACAAGCGTACGATATACAACGAATGCATCACCATACCATCAGATGCCTTATGAGCTAAAAAAAAAAACCAACACCATTGTAAAAGTAAGATAATTAAGTGTCGTTGTTGTTCTAGATACGGGGGTGAATAGAGAAGAGAATTTGATTACTTACTACAAAAGGACGAGAGGTGTTCGTGCACGTGCTAGCTCTAATGAGGAGGAATTATTTGTCCCGGAATCGTTGCCTATTCTACATGCATTTACTGATGGAAAACAAGAAACAATGTACTTATTATACCACGACAATCAAACTCTCTGACACGTTTACTGATTCAAACACATCTGATATCTAATTAAAGAGGGCTCCCAAATGCGCACGTACTCTTTAACCTTTTTTAAGTGCGGCGTCGTGTAAGTTCAGTCAGAGAGAGTAGGCGCGTGAACTTCCGAAGAACAATACGCAGGTGCGTCGAAACAGTAAACTTGGACCCAATAAAATCATGTTGACCTCAATAATATCGATGATTCTAGTAAATCAAATTGATATAATGTAATCAGTCTGTACCCTGTTTAATAGTAAAATGTACCAACGTTAGACCTACGGTTGTCGTTTTGTACCGGTATACATCAGAATACTATGTGATATTACCAGGTCGATATTGTACAGTTTTAACATACCACACTTCTTTTACTATGTATACTTAAATAAGTTATAATGCATTAATCAGCATTATGCTCAACATTGTAATACATCGTATAGCCTCCTAATGGACATTGTAATACATTGTACAGCCTCCTAATGGACATTGTAATACAATGTATAGCCTCCTAATGGACATTGTAATACATTGTACAGCCTCCTAATGGACATTGTAATACAATGTATAGCCTCCTAATGGACATTGTAATACATTGTACAGCCTCCTAATGGACACTGTAATATAGTGTACAGCCTTAGAATGGACATTGTAATACATTGTACAGCCTTGTAATGGACACTGTAATACATTGTGTACAGCCTTGTAGTGGACATTGTAATACATTGTACAGCCTCCTAATGGACACTGTTATATAGTGTACAGCCTTAGAATGGGCACTGTAATACATTGTACAGCCTTGTAATGGACACTGTAATACATTGTGTACAGCCTTGTAGTGGACATTGTAATACATTGTACAGCCTTGTAATGGACACTGTAATACAGTGTACAGCCTTAGAATGGACACTGTAATACATTGTACAGCCTTAGAATGGATAGTGTAATATATTGTACAGCCTTGTAATGGACATTGTAATACATTGTACAGCCTTGTAATGGACATTGTAATAAATTATATAGCCATGTAAAATGTGTTGAATGTATCATACATTGTATCTCACATAACTGTATTAACCGCGTTTTAGACGATATACACGTATCACGTCCTGAGCCAGACAAGCTCGTCC
The DNA here is from genome assembly GCF_902652985.1 of Pecten maximus. Classification (NCBI taxonomy): domain Eukaryota; kingdom Metazoa; phylum Mollusca; class Bivalvia; order Pectinida; family Pectinidae; genus Pecten; species Pecten maximus. The sequence continues at coordinate 29,528,297 of NC_047020.1, read as the reverse complement.
CAAACGAGACAGGTTGAGAGGTCTGTTCCCTGAGGACTAAGGCACCAGGGCTGATATTGCGAGGTCCTGATGAGGCCATGACAGTTCCTTCAATGTTCGTCCATTGATACTATCGTCCGGTTTGGTCTAACAGAACTTTCCGCGCTAACAACCAGTACAGTACTTATTCCAGACAAGTTTGCCTGGCCTTATCAAGTACAACTCGATCACTGTCAAAATGCTTTCCAATCAAGCAATTAACATTGAACCAGTAACCGGAGATAGTTCCTGACCATATCCAAAAATACTAGGAACCTGAGGTAGATTCCGACCTGCTCTATCGATACCAGTAACCTCAAGGTAGATTCCGACCTTCTCTATCGATACCAGTAAATCTGAGGTAGATTCCGACCTTCTCTATCGATACCAGTAACCTGAGGTAGATCCCGACCTTCTCTATCGATACCAGTAACCTGAGGTAGATCCCGACCATCTCTATCGATACCAGTAAATCTGAGGTAGATCCCGACCATCTCTATCGATACCAGTAACCTGAGGTAGATCCCGACCTTCTCTATCGATACCAGTAAATCTGATATAGATCCCGACCTTCTCTATCGATACCAGTAAATCTGAGGTAGATCCCGACCATCTCTATCGATACCAGTAAATCTGATATAGATCCCGACCTTCTCTATCGATACCAGTAAATCTGAAGTAGATCCCGACCTTCTCTATCGATACCAGTAACCTCAAGGTAGATTCCGACCTTCTCTATCGATACCAGTAAATCTGAGGTAGATCCCGACCATCTCTATCGATACCAGTAACCTGAGGTAGATCCCGACCATCTCTATCGATACCAGTAACCTGAGGTAGATCCCGACCATCTCTATCGATACCAGTAACCTGAGGTAGATTCCGACCATCTCTATCGATACCAGTAACCTGAGGTAGATCCCGACCTTCTCTATCGATACCAGTAACCTGAGGTAGATCCCGACCTTCTCTATCGATACCAGTAACCTGAGTTAGATCCCGACCTTCTCTATCGATACCAGTAAATCTGAGGTAGATCCCGACCATCTCTATCGATACCAGTAACCTGAGGTAGATCCCGACCTTGAGGTAGATCCCGACCTTCTCTATCGATACCAGTAACCTGAGGTAGATCCCGACCTTGAGGTAGATCCCGACCTTCTCTATCGGCACCAGTAACCCGGAGTTAGAGTGGTTCTATCGATACCAGCTACCCAAAGGTTACACGTTTATCTATTCCGAGTTAATAAAAGTCAGTATAGTTTTACAATAGTCGGCAAGTTTATATTCTATATCTCTTTTTCAAACACCATTAAATGACCATAGCTCTTGATAGGACATTTTAAACAGATATGTACAAAATGTATACGTTGATAGAGTCAATTCAAGCAACATGACTCAATATTCTCGTTAATGGCTGGGAAAGTTTCTGGTACAATGGTCGTGATTAATTGATTAATTTGTTAAGGAACTTGTAGTCACATAAGTTACACAATATAACAACAAAATGGCGGTATTTTAATGCCGTTATTAACTGTGATCACGTTGTTTGTTTAGGCCGCTGACCTGAGCACTGTACCTGAAGGCGATACCTTTCCCCCGTACATCATTTAAGAAATGTTTTAAAGAAAATTACATCCAAATCTTCCTGGTGGTTGGTATGAGGTGATACGTATGTCAGATGACTACCAGCCAAATAAGGTATTGTGTGAGGATACGCCTCTAAGTTTAATGTAATGGCGAATGTGATGTCAGTGAAAACCCAGAAACACGCACGCCATAAACTCCGCATATATTGCCGTGTATTTCCTGGCTAGATAGTTCCTCGTAACTAATTTAATGGCACCAGCATTTCAATACTGACCCTTAATACAGCTTTACGTGCTGCTAACACGGGTTAGATTGGATTGAATCTCACAAACATTTTCGGTTTTTTTAATGCAAGAAATCCAGCTAGATCGCGCTGATGGCAGATAGGGTCTGGAAGCCGGGAGACCGGGAATGGTTACAGGCGTTGATCTTATCCCGTAGTTAAATCGCTTTAATAAGGAATTCTGATCACAGAAGTACGAAGACATTCTATAACAATTGACGGGTTATCAACACACCGCAAGTACCTAAAGACAATCTTAATTCTGAGGTACGTGATTACTTCTATAAGGAGCGATCGATAGCTACAATACACGATGACGTCAGCGCCATAACCACTACAGTGTAATCTCACTGAAATACTGTCACACACATATGACATTATACACAAAATAATTATACTGTACAACAACACATCCGTACAACAACGCCATGCCCAACAACAAGTCAGTACAACAACGTCATACACAACAACACGTCCATACGACGTCATACACAAAAACACGTCCGTACAACAACGTCATACACAATAACACGTCCGTACAACAACGTCACACACAACACGTCCGTACAACAACGTCATACACAACAACACGTCCGTACAACAACATACACACAACAACACGTCCGTATAACAACGTCATACACAACAACACATCCGTACAACAACGTCATACACAATAACACGTCCGTACAACAACGTCACACACAACACGTCCGTACAACAACGTCATACACAACAACACGTCCGTACAACAACATACACACAACAACACGTCCGTATAACAACGTCATACACAACAACACGTCCGTACAACAACATACACACAACAACACGTCCGTACAACAACATACACACAACAACACGTCCGTACAACAACATACACACAACAACACGTCCGTACAACAACGTCATACACAATAACGATCCCGTACAACAACGTCATACACAACAACACGTCCGTACAACAACATACACACAACAACACGTCCGTACAACAACATACACACAACAACACGTCCGTACAACAACGTCACACAACAACACGTCCGTACAACAACATACACACAACAACACGTCCGTACAACAACGTCACACACAACATGTCCGTACAACAACGTCATACACAACAACACGTACGTACAACAACATACACACAACAACACGTCCGTACAACAACATACACACAACAACACGTCCGTACAACAACATACACACAACAACACGTCCGTACAACAACGTCATACACAATAACGATCCCGTACAACAACGTCATACACAACAACACGTCCGTACAACAACATACACACAACAACACGTCCGTACAACAACATACACACAACAACACGTCCGTACAACAACGTCACACAACAACACGTCCGTACAACAACATACACACAACAACACGTCCGTACAACAACGTCACACACAACATGTCCGTACAACAACGTCATACACAACAACACGTCCGTACAACAACATACACACAACAACACGTCCGTACAACAACATACACACAACAACACGTCCGTACAACAACATACACACAACAACACGTCCGTACAACAACGTCATACACAACATGTCCGTACAACAACGTACACACAACAACACTGCAAAACAACGTCACACAAAACACTACAAAACAACGTCACACACAACACTGCAAAACAACACAACAACATGTCCGTACAACAACGTACACACAACACTGCAAAACAACGTCACACAAAACACTACAAAACAACGTCACACACAACACTGCAAAACAACACAAAAACATGTCCGTACAACAACGTACACACAACACTGCACAACAACGTCACACACAACAACACGTCCATGTAACAACGTCTTACACAACAACACGTCCGTATAACAACGTCATACACAACACTGCATTCAACAACGTCATACACAACACGTCCGTACAACAACGTCACACACAACAACACGTCCGTACAACAACGTCACACAACAACACGTCCGTACAACAACATACACACAACAACACGTCCGTACAACAACGTCACACACAACATGTCCGTACAACAACGTCATACACAACAACACGTCCGTACAACAACATACACACAACAACACGTCCGTACAACAACATACACACAACAACACGTCCGTACAACAACATACACACAACAACACGTCCGTACAACAACGTCATACACAACATGTCCGTACAACAACGTACACACAACAACACTGCAAAACAACGTCACACAAAACACTACAAAACAACGTCACACACAACACTGCAAAACAACACAACAACATGTCCGTACAACAACGTACACACAACACTGCACAACAACGTCACACACAACAACACGTCCATGTAACAACGTCTTACACAACAACACGTCCGTATAACAACGTCATACACAACACTGCATTCAACAACGTCATACACAACACGTCCGTACAACAACGTCACACACAACAACACGTCCATGTAACAACGTCTTACACAACAACACGTCCGTACAACAACGTCATACACAACACTGCAAAACAACGTCACACACAACAACACGTCCGTACAACAACGTCATACACAACATGTCGTACAACAACGTCATACACAACACGTCCGTACAACAACGTCATACACAACATGTCCGTACAGCAACGAACACACAACAACACTGCAAAACAACGTCATACACAACAACATGTTCATATAACAACGTACACATAACACTGTACAACAAACGCCATACACAGGAACACGACTATACAACGTCATACACAACAACACGTCCGTATAACGTCACACATAGTAACACACCACTTAAACTGTCAATATATGTCAAAGGGCAGCGATAGAGCTACTGATACAAACATGTATTTTACCTCGTCTGGAAAAATACAACATATGTGAGTAAATTGTTAGAAAACAATATAACTGTTGATAGAGATAACACTGTCTGGAAACACTAATGGTCTACCGATATACGAGTGTAGTATATAGTGTTATAACAGACATGGCGCACCTGGTCACTGGTAAATAGGGAGTCAAGGTTGACCGATTCAACAACAAAACAACATTGTTAAAATTCTTTTGATGAAGGTGTGCTGTAACAAAAACTTACTTTCAATTAGGACAATTTCCCTTCCGCGTAATGTAACAAAAATCCTTTCATATTGTCATACTGACTAGATAGACATCAGTCAACGAGATCGTTATCTTTTTATGACGTTAATTTCGCGATAAATGGCACAGAGGTATTACGAAAGAAACATCTGACATGTCGGCTGCTAATGTAGAAGTAAATGTGTTGTGTAGTAAGCTTCTCTCATTCAGCATGGCCAACCTGCCCATCTAGTATCCCTAAGGTTCTACACTGTAAACTATACCGTATCTAACAAAATCTAACCTCTGTGTAACAATATCTAATGTCTGTGTAACAAAATATAACATCTGTGTAACAAAATCTAATCTCTGTGTAACAAAATCTAACCTCTGTGTAACAAAATCTAACCTCTGTGTAACAATATCTAATCTCTGTGTAACAAAATCTAACCTCTGTGTAACAATATCTAATGTCTGTGTAACAATATCTAATGTCTGTGTAACAAAATATAACCTCTGTGTAACAAAATCTAATCTCTGTGTAACAAAATCTAACCTCTGTGTAACAAAATCTAACCTGTGTAACAAAATCTCATCTCTGTGTAACAAAATCTAACCTCTGTGTAACAAAATCTAATCTCTGTGTAACAAAATCTAATCTCTGTGTAACAAAATCTAACCTCTGTGTAACAAAATCTACTCTCTGTGTAAAGCAATATATATTATCTATGTAGCAAAATATAACGTCTATGTAAAATTATCTACAGAATATCGCTGTCAAACAATATAGTTTCAGTGTCAAAAAAAATCTTGTCAAACAGTTTCTAACATCCTGTCAAATAATTTCTAACATCCGCATAAACCAGTTTCTAACATCCGTATAAAACAGTTTCTTACATCCTATAAAACAGTTTCTAACATCCGTATAAAACAGTTTCTAACATCCTGTCAAACAGTTTCTAATATCCTATAAAACAGTTTCTAACATTGTTGAGCGTAAAGTGAAGATTCACAGATGTTACACAAATTGGGTGTTTTGTTGGTACAGACTACTGCTGACTACATGTCTTCCAGCAACCTCAGTATAGATAAACGATAATAATCTATTCGGAATAATATTTCCAGGTATTCAAACTAATCATTGAAGCAGTAACCCATTCGTTTATTTCATAATGATAGAAGTGGATCTACATTGTATATATAGAAACGATGTTTCTCTTACTAACACCATGTACAGAGAATAGCAGTAGGACATGTCAATTGTTTAACATCGAATGAAACGTGACCAGTACATGGATTACGGCTCAGTAAATGTCAAGTTTATATAGTATACTCATACATCGCTGTGAGAATAAACTGTAATTTACATACGTTCGATGTTAAACTACCAACGTCAGATTGTATCTATAATCAATTCACGTCATTACAATGTAACCTACATGTCGGAAGGCAATAGCTCCTTAAAAGTATATCTCGGCGAGATACCTACAATGTAGCTGTGTTAATATGTATAAACACCACACACGGCAGTTTATAAGCGGGACGAGTCTAATAAATAAACTTTATCTACGGGTTTAGTTTCTGATGCAAGTTTACCCCATACTCTCCAAAGGAACAAAAACATCTAGGATGTGATAGATGACAATTTTTTCAGGTAAACGTGATTTTTTTTATGAAAACAAATTGTTTCTATGTGTACTATGTTCACTTTCATAGGAAAAATCCCAAAGTAACGAATCAATAACAATGTCACGTGAGCGATACACACGACAATGAAAATAAAATTGTCGCCCTGGGAAAGTATATTTTCCACATGTAATCGTTAGTGTAAGTGTTAGAGTTAGAGTTAAAAGTGCGGTATGTTGTGTTTCTCTAGATTTTTATTGGAATTGAACAGATTTCATTGAGTACATCGTACTCCCGTCGCCAGGTGTCGTTGTAAGCGACACGTGTAAGTTATTAGTTTCAATGCGGATAAACTTAAAAGATTCGTGGGCTGGGTTTGTCATCCACGGAACATCAAAGGTCCTTCTGAGGCTGCCCCCCCCCCCCCCCCCCCCCCCCCCCCCTAGTTCCTCATTGTGCTGTCCAGAAATATCTCAACTTCTTGATAAACACAAACAGTGCCGCTAGGGATCGAACCACACACCTCGGAAGGCAAATGTGGAGAGAATACAGTAAGGTACTGATATATGCGGACAAACCGGTTCGTAAATTTTTAAAAGTAATATTTCAACCATATATCTTGACGAACTTGCAAATGTTAATACAGGCCTTGTGAGTCTTTGTCAAGGCTAGTCTGAAAACAATATAAAATCACCAGGTCCGTCTTTATTTCATAAACGAACAACACCGGTCCATCTGGTCCGTCCGTTTGGACCGCAAAAACGAAAACGGCCCTGATGTTATATAGTCCACCATACCGGCTGACCCTAGTGCCTTCGTAACGTCGTCCTGGTCGACTGGTCCTACTTGATGGGAAGAGTAAGAATAAGTAGGTAAACGTACCCATTGTGTCGGTACAGAGGCCAGGTATTTATGTATATAAAAGCTCAGCTAAACCCCGGTTATAATCGCCAGGGTTATAATTTAGGCTGAATGCTGAGACAGCTGTGTGACCCTCTCAATACACTGACAATTGATTTATAAAATAAAACCCCGGGGCACAGTCACATACGGGTAGTCCACTACTAAATCAACCGGTGTGTACGGCAGTGTTGTATTACATACAAATATACTTTGTTGATGTTTTCTACAGGTAAATATGTAAATGTGTCGACAATGACTAAATGTACAGGCGGTGTTTGTTTACAACGTCACATATTTCATTTTTCGTGGTCGTATTACTGCTAAATTTAGTCCAATTTTCCTCTGATTGAGACAACAACAATTTGACCCACACCAAATATATATGTCCGTCAAAATGTATCTCTTACACTGTTTTGGGGCCAGAGGAAACAATGTATATACTACATGTAGTTCTCAATGGTTCTTATGTACCAAAATAAATAAATAAACAAACATATTTATAGTGGATTTAAGCTTACATTTTGTACATGGTTAAAGCGTCACACGCATGTTCTAAAATAACACTTCAGCTTCTTGGATTGATCAGATTGTGAGGTATAAAATATTAGCGGCCAAATATACAATATACATATAGTAGATTTTGATGCAATTTACATGTTTATGGGCAATGTTTGTAATTGACTGATGTGTCGCTAATTGTGTCAGTAATTAAAACTATCGTTAATCTCAGCAATATAGTACAACTGTTTATCTAATATTATGGTATATGTACTGATGGGTCGTAAGGCTTAACGTTAATAAAATGACTTGGTAAATACAATGCTTAGATGCTTTACTGGCTTGTAACATGTCTTCAATAAGAAAACATTGGTATTCCTCTCCTGCAATACTTCTCAGTAGAAAAAAAAACAACTACAAATACAACACTAAAATGTATTCTACTATCGATAAGGAGAATAATTTAAACTTTCACCATGCTATTCAACAGCGAAGTGAACTTGGTATATTTAGCTCAATTAAAAAGAAAACTTACTGACACCACAAATCAACACTTTTTGTAATTGAGTTAAATGCTACGAAAGGTTACAATGTGTAAATTAAGGTATTTGTTTCTAGGCCATACTGGTTTGAAGATCCCTGTCACTAGCAATATATACAGACGTATTGGCCTAAAACAGAATAGTCGTTACCAAGCGGAAACCACTTAAACCGCAATTAAGTAGCCCGTTAAACATTTTACATGTCGAAAATGTTAAAACCGGGCCATGGGCAACCTAGATACATAAATAATGGCATTTCGTAACAAATGTTATAAAAACTGCAGCATTTTTATTCTAAATCACAAGAAATATCTTCTTGATATCTGATATGCTATATTTTACAGCCGAGCAAGAAGATGAGAAGACTTCGTTTATCATATCTGGGTAGCTGAACCTTGTTAGGAGAGTTCTTGTGAGTCGTTCTTTATAAATATCACTTTTTAACGTCATAGTTATAGAATCCCGAGTTAATTAAAACATCAAACGAGTTGATCTTCCTTGAAACAAGCATGTTCATTAGCTTGAAAATATATGTTACCAGTCCATAACGTAAAGCATCACGTCGCCGTCTGTAACGTCGCTTTTGATTGGCTGATACAGCAGCGTAATGATTTTAAGAGTAAATAGTTCATCAATAAAAATGGGTCTTCAGAGATTGTGCATATTAATTAAATTATAAAGATTAACTTGAATGTATTTTTATGTTATGCAGCTAAAACAAAACACTAAGCGAAGTGTCCTTTCATTATAAACCTATTCGCAGATTTTACTTGTTTGATCTCAAAAACATAGGAACACATTCTAGTTAATACTTAAATAAATTGATCGGTATAGTATTATTCGATTTATGAATAGATTTGAAACTTCAATACCTCGTCAGGGTCAAGGTCAAAGGTCGTACAAGATCAGTCGACGAAGGTATTATTAGTATGACTGGAGCACGTACTTCTATACAGATTGACGTGCCCGTTGGACGTCCATGTTCGTACAGACTGTATTACTAAGGTGTGGAGTAACTTATTGGGCTTCACTTACCGTGTTTAGACTTTGAGTATCGATCACAGGTCTCGAAGGCGAGCTCCTGGTTCATTTGACGTGTTCGCTCCCTCTCCTCCTCCTCGGCTAGACGTCTCTGTAAATCCTCATCGCTCTGATAAAGAGGGTTCTGTTTACACATATTGAATCCCTTACTGAACATATTAATGTTGTCATTAAACTGTTCTAATCCCTGATCCATCGTGTTTTTGATGAGAATATTCCCGCGAACAACCATCATATCTTTCTCGGCCGTGGAAGCTGAAAACCTAGGTGGCGATGGTACTCGAGCGGGAAATCCCGGTTCCGACTGAAGTTTTTGCGTTGTGATAGTCCTATTTGATTCTGAATATTCGCATGCATCCCGATCACCGTAATCCATACGAGGAAGTGGGGGCGAGGATACGTCTATCCGAGTCCGGTGGATCTTAGGCTCCACAACTGGACCACCGTTCATATGAATCACTTGTTCACTCTTGTACATGTTCTGGCTCTCGTTCACGGCTCCTCTGTTCATAGAACCGCTTACCTTATGAAACATCGACGAGGAGTTCTGAAACGACAGTTCCCGTTGTTGTGTTTCGTTAGACGCGTGTGATCTGACGATTTTGTAACGTTTAGAATCCTCATTATCTTCATTTACTTTTTCGTGTTTGGTTTTCGTTACTTGCCATTTTGGAGCTTCATATGGTCCCTTCACGAGAGCTACCGATTTGTACACGGGCCTTCCGTGTTCAGAAAGTTTCATTTTAGCGTCGTTATCCTCAGTACTAGTTACGATCCTATCACTGGTACTCTCAGTAACTTTAGTTGTCGTTACAGGAACTGTAGTCATCAATGGCAGTTCCTGTCTGACCGGAAGTATCGGTGTCATGTCCAGCTGCACCAACTTTGGCTGCACCGGAGGTAGTATCATGGGAGGAGGAAGCATAACTTGGACTTCCTGTTGGACTTGCGGTAACAGACTAGCGTCGGTCTGATACCGGAAGCTAGATGACATGGTTTTACATCCAGAACTGTCCATATTCTTGATTGTTGACGTTTCCTCCGTCTCCATTTTGATATCCTCTTCACTAGGTTGTCCATCTTTGTTGTTTCTGCCATCTGTGGTCATCTCATAACATTGTTTGATAGTCTTGATTTTTGAGGTGGAGCGTGGTCCTCCCGTGGCTTGTACCTGTGGGGCGCCATTGCACGTGTCGTACTCGTATTTAGAACTCTGCTTGTTAAAGGAGCTATCGGTAGAATACTGGTTCTGTAAGCTGGCCGCTGTATTACCTTTATGAACGACAAGTTGCTTTTCGTTCTCGTCGATCTCCTCGATTTGGACGGTACTCCGGCCCTGGTTGTACAACCCTAGAAGAACCTCTTCGGCTGTGGAGTGGTCAATGTTAGTCTGGCCGATTGATCGTAGATTGTGTATTCTATTATAATCATTTTCCTGGCTGACATTAGATGAACTGTAGTAAGCACTTTCTTGAGAGTCCTCCGTCAAATCCTCCACCATGTAAACATTGCCCTTATGGTCCCTAACATAGAACACGTCATTATAATCCGGAAGGGGAGTTCCCCGTCCGGACGACACCGCCTCTTCCTCCTCAATAATTTTCCGGGTCAAGGTCGTTATAACCAGGTTACCACCGTCTAGTTTGGCGACAGACTGTTTGATCTCGGGTAGGATATCGTCATTGTTATCGCCGTTAAGTTTTGACATTGCCTCGGCCAGTATATTCAATGTCTGTTTCGCCTCCTCGGATGTTTCATTCATATTGACGTCCGTCGTCGAAGTTCTTGTCGTCACTTTTTTCCCTCCTGTATATTCTGAGATTTCAGAAAAATTATTACTTGTACCTGCAGATCTTTCAGGCATATTGTCTATACCTCGCGAAAAACCACCGTTAAAATCCGAATGGGATGAAAATCCGTCAGGTACGACGTCTGTCGGAGTACTGCAGTGTTTTGATTCTACCTGTGGCGATGTATTATTCGTTAAGGCCACGTGATCTTCAGGTTTATCCCTTTCGCCTGGAGTCGGCCACGCTTCGATGAATTTATCGTCTGCTCGCGGTTTATCAAAGGTGACATGAGACCTCGTTGGCGTGTTATTAATGGACGAATCTACATCAGTGCATTTATTTCCAATGGCCACAGGTGAAACGTTGATTCTGGAACAGTTTATCCCACCTATCTGTTGTATTTGTTCATTTTTCTTGTCAGTCTTCAAACGACTTTTGCCTTTACTTACAATCTCACCTGTACGAGCTCTGGGTTTGGTATGTAAGGCGGCCGTTCTGTCAGTTGGTAGTACATTCCTGACGTCACACTGATCGTCCACACCCTTCGTTTGTGTATTAGTGTTATCATCATCATGTGAATCCTCGCGCGTGTGTAAATTGATGCACGTGCACAGATTTGATTGACGTTTTAGTGTGTCATTATCCTTGAATTCGTTAATCACAGAATACATGTTGACCTTCCTTTGAGGTATATAGCTCGAATCGTTTTCTAACGTAACATCGCCATTAACAATATCATCGCCCTCGTCGACTGTTGTCATTTCTACACTATCAAATGATATGTTTTGCTTTCTGTCATTTTCATTATCAATTTCAAAACTATCGTTTGTTTTCGCTTCCTTCAGTTCTGCGCCGACATGATTTAGATCCGTTCTGCTAAGCCTTAAGATATTGTCAATGTACGATGGGGTTCTTAGTGTAGACGGCGGGTCATTCGGTTGTCTCGCGTTAAATACTATGTCGTCTTTACTAGCACAAACATTATAGTCTTCATTAACAACATCAGAATCGTCGGAATACTCCGCCAACACCTCAGAATCGTCGGAATACTCCGCCAACACATTGGAAATATCACTTTTATCGTCTTCTCCGTCCACGATGCTTCCGTTCTGAATGTAAAAGTTCAGTTCAGATGTTTGTAAGTCAGGACTATACTCAACAGTTTCATTTTCATCGGCACTCTCATCGTCACTTTCGTCGTTAAGTTCATTCTTTACACTACCATTTTGAATATAGACGGTCGGTTCTGAGGATTGGAAGTCAGTTCTCGTTCCATTATCGTCTGCACTGTCATCGTCACTTTCATCGTTGCGTTCATTCCTTACACTGCCATTTTGAAAATAGATGGTCGGTTCTGAGGATTGTAAGTTAGTTATCGGTTCATTATCGTCTGCACTGTCATCGTCACATTCGTCGCTGTGTTCATAAACGGTTGGTTCTGATGACTTGAAGTCAGTTCTCGTTTCACTATCACCAGCGTTTGACTTTTCTGTAACACTTTCCTCTTTTCCTACTTGACTAGAATCACCACTGCAATAACGCTCGGTATTTTCCGTTTTATCTCCGCCTATTTTCGGAGAACTTCCGGGTAGAGTCATGCCCAATGTTGTATTGGTGTCATCATTTTGTAAAACACTTCTGTATTTTTTTATGTCCGATAAAACAGGCATAGTTTGCCGCCTTCTAATTGGTACCGAAAACATTTGTCTCATGTCCGCAACCATCCCCGGGGGGATTCTCTTCCTCACAGTTTTCGCAGTGTCCTCAAATTTCGAGATCGTGAATGGGAGTTTTGTATGACACTCGGTTGGGGTAACGGTACTCCTGTGTCGAACTCCACGATGACCAGTAAGGTCGCTTGTGACCCTTTCTGGTTTTAAAATACTGTACCCTACATCATGTGCCGAGTTGTCAGTAATGGTTTGGTCTGCACGGCTAAAAAGTTTTGAAGATCCGAGCGGATTATGTTGTTCGGGGGCACTGACTTTCACAGTGTCAATGTCTGAATAATTGCCATGATTTAAATCAACCGCATTCTTGGCAATAAGTTGTGCGGTGTTAGTATCATGGCTACATGGCTGGGAAATATTCGACACGTCATGACTATTGGGGGTAAAGGGTTTCCGAATATCCGCGGGAAATTTAATAGGCCGAGTCAATCGAACTACTCGAGGAGACGATGTTTTGAGAGGGTATTCCGAATCACACTGTTTCGCCTCACCACACTTCATATTATCACGAGGGTTCTCTCTTTGTGTCGTATTTACCGGACATGTAATATGTATTTCTTTTCCAATGCGGCTAGCACCAGATTCGTTTGAGCTCTTTAACGGAATTGTTTTTTGTTCGATGTCATTGTCATAAGTGAAAGTTTGAGACACGTCAGGTTGACTATCAAATTCCTGTGGACGCAACTCAAATTTTGATGGTGCCAAGTTTGACATCGAAAGTGATTTTGTTTTTTGAGAGTTTGAAAGAAGTTGATCATCATTGATTTTATCTGAACTTAAGTCACACTTTGGAGTGAAGACAGATATGAAGCGCGTTGGCGACGGAAGACTTTTGTATGATGTGACCCGCTTTGGTGATGTTGGTGATGTTGGTGACGTCACGACATTCGACGTTCGTCGGGACTTCCGGTCAATGTCCTCCAAATAGGAAACATCAGTAGATGGAGAAGGGGACCCGCACGACATGGGGAAACCGGAATCTGTCGACAACGAGGACAAAGACGAAGACCTACGAGATGTTTGTCTACCCAAAGTAGAGGGAGATAACTCCGTATTAGAATTGATGAGCGACAATTTTCCGCCATGATGTTTGTAGAGAGAAAATCTTGAGACGAAGTTACTGTGGACTTGTGAATTGACGTCAGCCAGTTCATCTAATTCGTCTATGTCCATGGTCTGGGTGATGTATCATCAAAATGGAATAATACTCATCTGAAATAATAAATGGAGAGTCTTAGAGTATATTGGAATAACTAGTTAAAATTTAGGCATTTTGTGTCAATCTAATGGTAGATCTTACCATTAAATTACATCGAGACGATCCGTTATGTAACATTATATATTATATTACATTGATAGCTCTGTAATCGAGATACCTCGCTCTCAAATCATTACTCATTATTTGGTGAAGGAGGAATACTAACACGACCTTCCAATCCATGTATGAGATTTATGAAAATAACAAGAACGTGAACATGAAGAATTCCCTATTACATGAGCTAGCATGGAAAAGTTAGAAATGAAAACGAATTTAAAAATATCTTGATCACAAACTTATTAAATAATTTTTTATCATAGATATATTTTCATTAAATATTGGCCTGTCTTGGCTCTATATTTATTGTTTACATTAGAGGCATTGTACGTCATAGTATTACCATTTAATTGTCGTTTTCCTATATAATTTCATTTCCTTTATTTTAAATGTCAGGGATATGAAATGGAAATTCTGTATAATGTTCAGACTGTCCATCCGTGTATATCACAATTGTAATTCCAGTATGTTTTCACAGCGTATTATACATATACAACAAATACAATGAAACTGTTACGTATGTTAAACGATGACTTCATAATTTAAGTTAACAAAATATCAATGACATGCCTATGCTTAAGTAATGGCTATATAAATATATTATCAAGGATGGGCATTTTATCACCAGTCAACACATAAACAGGTATTTAATGTGAAGGCTCGGGCGTTGGCACCTGAAATACAGGTAAGTAATAAAGGGGTGACAAATGTGTAGGTGTAAATACCGACTATATACCTCACATCACCTGGTAGCGCAAACTCAGGTAAAACGTCATTAGCGTCGATGATAAGACAGATGGGACATGTAAAAATGCACAAAATTATGTTGTTAATCACTCGTATAACTCTGAACTTCTCAATGTCAACAAAATAGTATGTATACACATGGTCCCACAGCTTGATATAAATCATTTAGTAACTTAATGATCAGGAATCTATAAAGTAACGGCGCGACAGGTGAGAGGCCTGCGTGATATACATTCATGTTGCAGGTGATGCGCGAGCGGCACATTTCTGTAAAAACTTTATTGATCTCTGTCGCATCTTTCAACACGGATGGATATGACAGATGGAAAAACAAAAAAAATTGTTATCAACAGGACTTAGGATTACTCCCCTATACTCCGTACGGACGTTACATCAGCTATTGTGGTATCTCCTAGTCCGCTCAATCTACCATCACTGTGAGGGAGTTTCGTGTTTTGTTGACACTGCCGTTTTACAAATTCGTTATCAATATTTAATCATTAATATGAGCCTTTGTGCTTTCTCCATTAACGGTGGAGAAATTTTAACCATTGATCCATTTTTTTTCTTTTCATTCAAACAAACAGTTGATTGCTTTGGAGGTGGTATCGTCACTTCCTTGCCAGCTTAAAATGAAGTTGGTACTTGATGTAATTAAAGATACTACGTACGGTAGTTCTAGGTCGTTAACAGTACAACCAACGCTATAGAAACCCGGGCTAATCTTCCATCATAACCCCGACATTACGACATACATGGGGATATAGCAGGATCCTAGACACCAATTGAATTCCTTACCATTGATAAGGAGACTTTAGTGTGTTAAAATATGACTATTTTATGCAATTCAAAGAACATTATGGATAGTCCGCCAGTAAACGTTTATTTCACTGGCCTTTTTGGAGATAAATCTTTCTTGATGAAGTATTTTAAAATAAGAATAGTAAGTAATACTCTGATCTGTTTCTGTGTTTGATTCAAGAAAAAAAAACCGTACGCGGTGGATTAATACTGGTTAAACGATGCGTGATTAGGCACAAATTCCTACGCACAGGCTAACTAATATATATAATCAAATCAAATTCCGGGGCAAATGAAGTATGCATTTAATAGATTAATTGAGTCTTGAAATATGTCATCAATAAACATTTAAGCACCTGATGTAACAGGCAATGCTATTACTGACAAACCTAATCAACACGGCTAGTCTTTACGTTAGTTTGTCAGCAATACCAGTGCGTGTTATAGGGAACTTCCACCATTTATTATAACATGCATCAGTTTTATCTATATTTTAATAGAGTAATTATGTTTTGTTTATCTAATTTACTTTTCTACCATCAGTCCGTAAAGTTCTCGTAATGTCAGGACATTGGCTGACAACACGTATTGTTTTCTCCGTGTATGCAGTGCAGCAGATATCGGTACCATCTCGATTGGTAGTGTTATATAGTGCCGCGGATGTTTATCATCTCGATTGGTAGTGTTATGTAGTGCCGCGGATGTTTATCATCTCGATTGGTAGTGTTACTAGTATAGTGCCGCGGATGTTTATCATCTCGATTGGTAGTGTAATGTAGTGCCGCGGATGTTTATCATCTCGATTGGTAGTGTTACTAGTATATAGTGCCGCGGATGTTTATCATCTCGATTGGTAGTGTTATATAGTGCCGCGGATGTTTATCATCTCGATTGGTAGTGTTACTAGTATATAGTACCGCAGATGTTTATCATCTCGATTGGTAGTGTTATATAGTACCGCGGATGTTTATCATCTCGATTGGTAGTGTTACTAGTATATAGTACCGCGGATGTTTATCATCTCGATTGGTAGTGTTATATAGTACCGCGGATGTTTATCATCTCGATTGGTAGTGTTATATAGTACCGCGGATGTTTATTATCTCGATTGGTAGTGTTATATAGTGCCGCGGATGTTTATCATCTCGATTGGTAGTGTTACATCGTGCCGCGGATGATTATCATCTCGATTGGTAGTGTTATATAGTGCCGCGGATGTTTATCATCTCGATAGGTAGTGTTACTAGTATATAGTACCGCGGATGTTTATCATCTCGATTGGTAGTGTTATATAGTACCGCGGATGTTTATCATCTCGATTGGTAGTGTTATATAGTACCGCGGATGTTTATTATCTCGATTGGTAGTGTTATATAGTGCCGCGGATGTTTATCATCTCGATTGGTAGTGTTACATCGTGCCGCGGATGTTTATCATCTCGATTGGTAGTGTTATATAGTGCCGCGGATGTTTATCATCTCGATTGGTAGTGTTACTAGTATATAGTACCGCGGATGTTTATCATCTCGATTGGTAGTGTGATATAGTGCCGCGGATGTTTATCATCTCGATTGGTAGTGTTATATAGTGCCGCGGATGTTTATCATCTCGACTGGTAGTGTTACATCGTGCCGCGGATGTTTATCATCTCGATTGGTAGTGTTATATAGTGCCGCAGATGTTTATCATCTCGATTGGTAGTGTTACTAGTATATAGTACCGCGGATGTTTATCATCTCGATTGGTAGTGTTATATAGTGCCGCGGATGTTTATTATCTCGATCGGTAGTGTTATATAGTGCCGCGGATGTTTACCATCTCGATCGGTAGTGTTATATAGTGCCGCGGATGTTTATCATCTCGATTGGTAGTGTTATATAGTGCCGCGGATGTTTACCATCTCGATTGGTAGTGTTATATAGTGCCGCGGATGTTTATCATCTCGATTGGTAGTGTTATATAGTGCCGCGGATGTTTATCATCTCGATTGGTAGTGTTACATCGTGCCGCGGATGTTTATCATCTCGATTGGTAGTGTTATATAGTGCCGCAGATGTTTATCATCTCGATTGGTAGTGTTACTAGTATATAGTACCGCGGATGTTTATCATCTCGATTGGTAGTGTTACATCGTGCCGCGGATGTTTATCATCTCGATTGGTAGTGTTATATAGTGCCGCGGATGTTTATCATCTCGATTGGTAGTGTTACATCGTGCCGCGGATGTTTATCATCTCGATTGGTAGTGTTATATAGTGCCGCGGATGTTTATCATCTCGATTGGTAGTGTTACTAGTATATAGTACCGCGGATGTTTATCATCATGATTGGTAGTGTGATATAGTGCCGCGGGTGTTTATCATCTCGATTGGTAGTGTTATATAGTGCCGCGGATGTTTACCATCTCGATTGGTAGTGTTATATAGTGCCGCGGATGTTTATCATCTCGATTGGTAGTGTTACTAGTATATAGTACCGCGGATGTTTATCATCTCGATTGGTAGTGTGATATAGTGCCGCGGATGTTTATCATCTCGATTGGTAGTGTTATATAGTGCCGCGGATGTTTACCATCTCGATTGGTAGTGTTATATAGTGCCGCGGATGTTTATCATCTCGATTGGTAGTGT
The DNA here is from genome assembly GCF_902652985.1 of Pecten maximus. NCBI lineage: Eukaryota > Metazoa > Mollusca > Bivalvia > Pectinida > Pectinidae > Pecten > Pecten maximus. The sequence continues at coordinate 29,509,695 of NC_047020.1, read as the reverse complement.
TATATAGTACCGCGGATGTTTATCATCTCGATTGGTAGTGTGATATAGTGCCGCGGATGTTTATCATCTCGATTGGTAGTGTCATATAGTGCCGCGGATGTTTATCATCTCGATTGGTAGTGTTATATAGTGCCGCGGATGATTATTATCTCGATTGGTAGTGTTATATAGTGCCGCGGATGTTTATTATCTCGATTGGTAGTGTTATATAGTGCCGCGGATGTTTATCATCTCGATTGGTAGTGTTATATAGTGCCGCGGATGTTTATCATCTCGATTGGTAGTGTTATATAGTGCCGCGGATGATTATTATCTCGATTGGTAGTGTTATATAGTGCCGCGGATGTTTATTGCCGAATGTGTTCATTACTGTTATCATACTCCTGGGGACATACATGAACAAAGTGCGGGAGACACTGCAGTTAAATCGGGATACAACGTTGTATCCCGACTTGATAGTAACTTCTCACATCAACGTTTGCAGGATGCTTTCATATAATGATGTCCGCACAACATTTGTGTGCAATATATTCGTGATCACGTGACCGTTACGAATGTTGGAGACGTTGTATTAAGTCCCCTTTATTCATGCCCAAATAACTTACTACAGGACAGACTCGATCCCATGCACAACACAACAATGGGCTAGGGAACGAGGTTGTATATTTCCGAAAGTGGTCCCATAATGGCGTACGATAAAGGACTCACACAACTTAATAATTTACTATATGTTATTACTAGTGACTCCATCCCTTCATTCGATCGTTTGAAGTTCAAATGATGTGAAATTAATATCAAATTGAAGTTTGAAGTTTTCTCTATCCGATAAATGTTGTTATTGTATAGGTTTAATGGCATATAAAAGCACACGGTTACTCAAAAGACAGTAACCCTGACCATTACAGTGCACTGGGGAACCCCAACCTGGGGAATTCCCCCTTTTTACACCTCGAATCCTACGTCATTCTATTTTCAGTAGGTGTGTATATTTTTGATTTTTCCAAATCTCAAGAACCTACTCTTTATTCTCGTACAGTATATAGAAAGTATCCATTTCATATGTTGTTTACTCAGGAAAACAGCTACAAATCTGAGAAACCCATTTTTCCTCAGGGACTTGGTTCAGGTGAAACACCAGCTGATTTAGTTATGTGAGTCGTAAAACGCAAAATCTGGCCAGCCGATGGCGGATATCGAATCTTAAATGAAGTTCTAAGTCAGGTTGTGAGAGATGAGATAACAAATGTCCAGGAATAAACCATTTTTACTTACCATCGCATTTTAGTTTAATTCCAATCCGGTCACGTGGTCGTCTAGTCAAGCTTCCATTTGACCCAGAATCATGACGTTCGTTCAATATCCCAAACAATCTGAAACCATGAGAGTCGAACCTTGTTACAGTAGACCAGACAAGGTACTTGGCTATAACTGAGACTAATTATCCGCGGGGACACACATCGTATATCCCTGATTAAATCACCTAACAGTTTATATGATACACTGTGGAATAATTAGACACTGGCATTTAAACTGTGATAAATTTGAATTGTAAAATTGCGGTCTGTCATTCTTTAATGCGATGCGAGAGGTTTACGAGGAATGTTCACGTGACATATGCATATGTTTGTTTCCAAGATACATCTGCATGTAACTTCATTTGACTACAAACAATAAGCATGTTGGTTAGCGTTATACGTAGACATGTTAATGTATGCGGTTCCAATTCACAATCCGTTTTATATTTAGTGTTATTAGATACCAATCCGAATAAACGAAATACTAAACAGAATGGCAAATTACTTAAAAAGGTTCAATATTCAGCTAAACGGAACTTTATAACCTATGAAACAGTTTACATCATTATGAAATGAACATTTTAGTAAAACCCCAATGTGTATGTCTTAAGCGACATATGTGTCATCACAAAGGTAAGTCTTTAGTTAGCTACTAGTTATCGCCTAACTGACTCCGCCTATTACACAGGTAAGTCTTTAGTTAGCCACTAGTTATCGCCTACGTGACTCCGCCTATTACACAGGTAAGCCTTTAGTTAATTACTGGTTATCGCCTACGTGACTCCGCCTATTACACAGGTAAGCCTTTAGTTAATTACTGGTTATCGCCTACATGACTCCGCCTAGTACACAGGTAAGCCTTTAGCTTATTACTGGTCATCGCCTACATGACTCCGCCTACTACAAAGGTAAGTTAGATACTAGTTATCGCCTACATGACTCCGCCTATTACACAGGTAAGTCTTTAGTTAGATACTAGTTATCGCCTACATGACTCCGCCTAGTACACAGGTAAGTCTTTAGTTAGCCACTAGTTATCGCCTACGTGACTCCGCCTATTACACAGGTAAGCCTTTAGTTAGATACTAGTTATCGCCTACATGACTCCGCCTATTACACAGGTAAGTCTTTAGTTAGATACTAGTTATCGCCTACATGACTCCGCCTATTACACAGGTTAGTCTTTAGTTAGATACTGGTTATCGCCTACATGACTCCGCCTATTACACAGGTAAGCCTTTAGTTAGTTACTAGTTATCGCCTACATGACTCCGCCTATTACACAGGTAAGTCTTTAGTTAGATACTAGTTATCGCCTACATGAATCCGCCTATTACACAGGTAAGTCTTTAGTTAGATACTAGTTATCGCCTACATGACTCCGCCTATTACACAGGTTAGTCTTTAGTTAGATACTAGTTATCGCCTACATGACTCCGCCTATTACACAGGTAAGTCTTTAGTTAGATACTAGTTATCGCCTACATGACTCCGCCTATTACACAGGTTAGTCTTTAGTTAGATACTAGTTATCGCCTACATGACTCCGCCTATTACACAGGTAAGTCTTTAGTTAGATACTAGTTATCGCCTACATGACTCCGCCTATTACACAGGTAAGTCTTTAGTTAGATACTAGTTATCGCCTACATGACTCCGCCTATTACACAGGTAAGTCTTTAGTTAGATACTAGTTATCGCCTACATGACTCCGCCTATTACACAGGTAAGTCTTTAGTTAATTACTGGTTTTCGCCTACATGACTCCGCCTATTACACCGGTAAGACTTTAGTAAGCTACTGGTTTTCGCCTACATGACTCCGCCTACTACAAAGGTATACCTTTAGTTAGTTACTAGTTATCGCCTAAATTACTCCACCTATTACAAAGGTAAGTCTTTAGCTAATTACTGGTTATCGCCTACACGACTCCGCCTATTACGTTTGCTTCCTACGAGAGTGACCGACCAATGCACACGTACATGAAATGAGTTCTGATTCACTTGTACAGCTGACGAATCCTGATTCACTTGTACAGCTGACAAATCCTGATTCACTTGTACAGCTGACGAATCCTGATTCACTTGTACAGCTGACGAATCCTGATTCACTTGTACAGCTGACGAATCCTGATTCACTTGTACAGCTGACGAATCCTGATTCACTTGTACAGCTGACGAATTTGTGCATTTGACATTTATAAATGTATCTATTCTTAGGTTTTGGCATTCCATTCTTATTAACTTTATATTCATGAATAATCATAAGATGTACATACCAACTCGCAACACACAATGTAATACCTTTGAGTTAATATGAAGGACAGGTACATACAGGTATCATTATACACAGGTATCATTAAACACAGGTATTATCATTATACACAGGTATCATTATACACAGGTATCATTATACACAGGTATTATCATTATACACAGGTATCATTATACACAGGTATCATTATACACAGGTATTATCATTATACACAGGTATCATTATACACGGGTATCATTATATACAGGTATCATTATACACAGGTATCATTATACACAGGTATCATTATAGGTATCATTATACACGGGTATCATTATATACAGGTATCATTATACACAGGTATCATTATACACAGGTATCATTATAGGTATCATTATAGGTATCATTATACACAGGTATCGTTTTACACAGGTAATCAATTGTTCATGGCGATTTACTGGGTAATTTCAGTGAGAAATGTTCATAACTTGCCGAATAAATTAGTGAGGGCCTGGTGTTTATCAGTTATATCAGTAGACTTGCTGCTGAAGTAGGTAGATAGATAATCCGAAAATACGTACAGTAATTAACATTCAGAACATAATCTCCGGTCATACCAAGGCATAGAAGCATGTCAACCAGATTGTGTAATCAACACGTAAACAGAGTTTTCATATTCTTAAGTTACCCACTGTCCAATTTAATTATAAAACCTGACAGCACTCATAACGAGCAGTTTAAAACATTCATATATTCATTTACGTGCCGGTGTTACTCATTAGGGCTGTGTTCCGTACAACTTGTATATAACATATAGACCCCGTCAACTTGTATATAACATAAAGACCCCGTCAACTTATGCAATATTAAATGTACTGCTATTGTTCTTAATTTGTTAACCGAGATATTATCCAGTAAAGTTCGTACATCTCATACAATAACTACACTTAGCTGATTCAAGATCAGGGGCATGTTACAATGTTTCTGAGGAGAATCCTTGAATCACAGGGGCATGTTAGAGTGTTTCTGGGGAGAATCCTTGAATCACAGGGACATGTTACAGTGTTTCTGGGGAGAATCCCTGAATCACAGGGACATGTTACAGTGTTTCTGGGGAGAATCCCTGAATCACAGGGACATGTTACAGTGTTTCTGGGGAGAATCCTTGAATCACAGGGGCATGTTACAATGTTTCTGGGGAGAATCCCTGAATCACAGGGACATGTTACAGTGTTTCTGGGGGAGAATCCCTGAATCACAGGGACATGTTACAGTGTTTCTGGGGAGAATCCCTGAATCACAGGGACGTGTTAGAGTGTTTATGGGGAGAATCCCTGAATCACAGGGACATGTTACAGTGTTTCTGGGGAGAATCCCTGAATCACAGGGACATGTTACAATGTTTCTGGGAAGAAGTCTTGAATCACAGGGGCATGTTACAGTGTTTATGGGGAGAATCCCTGAATCACAGGGACATGTTACAGTGTTTCTGGGGAGAATCCCTGAATCACAGGGACATGTTACAGTGTTTCTGGGAAGAAGTCTTGAATCACAGGGACATGTTACAGTGTTTCTGGGGAGAATCCCTGAATCACAGGGGCATGTTACAATGTTTCTGGGGAGAATCCCTGAATCACAGGGACATGTTACAGTGTTTCTGGGGAGAATCCCTGAATCACAGGGGCATGTTACAATGTTTCTGGGGAGAATCCCTGAATCACAGGGACATGTTACAATGTTTCTGGGGAGAATACTTGAATCACAGGGGCGTGTTGCAATATTTCTGGGGAGAATCCCTAAATCACAGGAGCATGTTGCAGTGTCTCTGGGGAGAATCTTTGAATCACAGGGGCATGTAATAATATTTCTGGGAAGAATCCTTGAATCACATGGGCATGTTACAGTGTTTCTGGGGCACCGCAGGGGCATGTTACAATGTTTCTTGGGAGAAGCCCTGGACCACAGGGGCATGTAACAATGTTTCTGTGGGACCAAAGGGACATGTTCCGCTGTTTCTGGGAAGAATCCTTGACCACAGGGGCATGTCACAGTGTTCTTGGGAAGAATACTTGAATTACAGGGGCATGTTACAATGTTTCTGAGGAGAAGCCTAGAATCACAGGGGCATGTAACAATGATTCTCGGGAGAAGTCCTGAATCAAAGGGGCATGTTACAATGTTTCTGAGGAGAAGCCTAGAATCACAGGGGCATGTTAAATGTTTCTTGGAAGAAGCCTTGAATTAAAGGGACATATTACAATGTTTCTGGTGGGAAAGTAGATAGTAAACCGGCAAAATTCTTATTGTGCTTCTTTTTCGAGTTTTGGTATATATTATCGATGTGCTTTATTTAAAACATACTATTGACAATGCCGATCGGATATACCATATAGACCTTTAAATCAAAGACACTACAGGCACATCCATCGCTTACCTCGATCTTTACCTACTGGGATAACTTTACACCTGTAAGTTGTAATCGTGAATCATTTTGATTTTTCATATCAGTTTCCATTTCTAGATAGTTATATCCCTGCCTGCAGAGTGTACATGTCCCAGGTGATCCGATATACGAGGACTGCTACCTGTTTATCACGGTTTTCGTGAGAGATTTCGAATGCTGACGAAAAAATTAATTTGGAATTTTGAAAGATGCAGATCATTGAGGACCGGGGGAAAACTGTAATGTAGACATGATATCAGTCTGTATTGATCACATTGAGAAGGAAACTCAATATTTACTTCCCCGCGAGCCAGACCTATAATCACGTCCATCGCATTTTCAGCAACTGTTAAAATGCTTGACTAGATAGACCAACAGTCTGCCACCCTCTACCAGATGGTTTAGATATATTAAGGTTGTCTGACGACTCGTGTTAAGATGGCGGTTTCCTGACGACAGGGATACGTCGTGTTTAATTCCCAGGTTGCCTGCTCCATACTTCATTTGCACGTGCCCACGTTGTATTGTAACTACGTGTAATAGTATAGAATTTCCTAATTAGGCAAGTGTTCGGCATTGGGGATGAAATCCGACAACTAACCTAGCCTTGTGACAACCTTGAAACATCAACAAATCATCCCACTGTTTCCATGACTACCGTTGTTAGCTTTAGACGTGAACAGCTTTATAATAGAATTAGACAAACAGGTTCGCACAAGGAATTGCTATAATTTAGAATATTTCAAAATAAACAAAATCCAATTCGTATTGTCCGTTTCCTAAATGAAAACAAACACCCCACAACGTCAACGAACAAGCATCAGACCTAAGATACAGTGACGTCAATACTCCGAGATCGTGTTCGATATATACTTCAACACCAAGCTACAAGGACGATAAAGAACATTTTTCTAGATGCAAACCAAAAAGTTGACACATGCTTTTTTTTTTATTCTATAACGAGTTTGAACATTTCGTAAAAACATGACCGAAAATGACCTCTCGTGAATCTACTGTTGGATGTGAGATGACTCTCATCGTCATAATTTATGCAAATGATTCTTCTGTTAGCGACACCAAATATTCCCGTTCGCTAAAACATGGTGTCATTCTAAACCGCTCGTGAATAATATTAATGCTCCAGAAATGGATTTGCTATGTGTTAACTTAACAATTGCACATATTTCGTTGGATTTCATACTATCAAACTTTCAAAGGAGTGACAGTGTTGTTTGTGTGAATCTGCAAATGAATATCCTCTTCATTTTGTACAACGATGGTCTATTTTACATGGACGGCCTATTGAGTAAGACGCTGGTGCACCGCTTACTCTCACAGTTTTATGACAAAATGCGTCCTCATTGAAATGCAACACACGAAGGAATTTGATATCATATGTATACCAAATAAAATTGTTGCTTTAATACGCCCACTTAGTACTCCCTACACCCTAAGTTAAGTACTATATATCCTAATGCTTAAGTTAGCTTTTTAATATCATATAACATAAAATCATAGGAAACCAAGATTAAAGTATCCTTTGGTACTTTTAAAACATCAAAATTAAGGGTCAAATAGTTCAAGACTAGAAAATCCAAAAATGGATATTGATATATAGAGCGACCGGAAGTCAGAAGGCCAGAAAAGTCTTATATAGAGAACATATCACCAACAATGTGTGAGAATTTTTGTTAATTCTGTAAGACATCAAGACTTTCTCTTTGATTATACTAACTCTACCTTACTAACAATACCTATACTAACAATACCTATACTAACAATACCTGTACTAACAATACCTATACTAACAATACCTATACTAACAATACCTATACTAACAATACCTGTACTAACAATACTTGTACTAACAATACCTGTACTAACAATACCTGTACTAACAATACCTATACTAACAATACCTGTACTAACAATACCTATACTAACAATACCTATACTAACAATACCTGTACTAACAATACCTATACTAACTATACCTGTACTAACAATACCTGTACTAACTATACATATACTAACAATACATATACTAACAATACCTGTACTAACAATACCTATACTAACAATACCTGTACTAACAATACCTATACTAACAATACCTGTACTAACAATACCTGTACTAACAATACCTGTACTAACAATACCTATACTAACAATACCTATACTAACAATACCTGTACTAACTATACCTATACTAACAATACCTATACTAACAATACCTGTACTAACAATACTTGTACTAACAATACCTGTACTAACAATACATGTACTAACTATACCTGTACTAACAATACCTGTACTAACAATACCTATACTAACAATACCTATACTAACAATACCTATACTAACAATACCTGTACTAACAATACCTGTACTAACTATACCTGTACTAACAATACCTGTACTAACTATACCTGTACTTGCAATACATATACTAACAATACCTGTACTAACAATACCTGTACTAACAATACCTATACTAACAATACCTGTACTAACAATACCTGTACTAACAATACCTATACTAACTATACCTGTACTAACAATACCTATACTAACAATACATGTATTAACAATACATATACTAACAATACATGTACTAACAACACATATACTAACAATACCTGTACTAACAATACATGTACTAACAATACCTATACTAACAATACCTGTACTAACTATACCTATACTAACAATACCTGTACTAACTATACCTATACTATCAATACATGTATTAACAATACATGTACTAACAGTACATGTACTAACAATACCTATACTAACAATACCTGTACTAACAACACTTATACTAACAATACCTATACTACCAATACATATACTAACTATACCTGTACTAACAATACCTATACTAACAATACCTATACTAACTATACCTGTACTAACAATACCTATACTAACAATACCTGTACTAACAATACATATACTAACTATACCTGTACTAACAATACCTATACTAACAATACATGTATTAACAATACCTGTACTAACAATACCTATACTAACAATACCTATACTAACAATACCTGTACTAACTATACCTATACTAACAATACCTATACTAACAATACCTATACTAACAATACCTGTACTAACAATACTTGTACTAACAATACCTATACTAACAATACCTGTACTAACAATACCTTTACTAACAATACCTATACTAACAATACCTGTACTAACAATACCTTTACTAACAATACCTGTACTAACAATACATGTACTAACAATACCTGTACTAACAATACCTGTACTAACAATACATGTATTAACAATACCTGTACTAACAATACCTATACTAACAATACATGTATTAACAATACCTGTACTAACAATACCTATACTAACAATACCTATACTAACAATACCTATACTAACAATACCTGTACTAACAATACCTGTACTAACAATACCTATACTAACAATACCTATACTAACAATACCTGTACTAACAATACCTGTACTAACAATACCTATACTAACAATACCTATACTAACAATACATGTATTAACAATACCTGTACTAACAATACCTATACTAACAATACCTATACTAACAATACCTATACTAACAATACCTGTACTAACAATACCTGTACTAACAATACCTGTACTAACTATACCTGTACTAACAATACCTGTACTAACAATACCTGTACTAACTATACCTGTACTAACAATACCTGTGCTAACAATACCTATACTAACAATACCTATACTTACAATACATATACTAACAATACCTGTACTAACAATACCTATACTAATAATACCTGTACTAACTATACATGTACTAACAATACCTATACTAACAATACCTGTACTAACTATACCTATACTAACAATACCTGTACTAACTATACCTATACTAACAATACATGTATTAACAATACATGTACTAACAATACATGTACTAACAATACCTATACTAACAATACCTGTACTAACTATACCTATACTAACAATACCTATACTAACAATACCTGTACTAACAATACTTGTACTAACAATACCTATACTAACAATACCTGTACTAACAATACCTTTACTAACAATACCTATACTAACAATACTTGTACTAACTATACCTGTACTAACAATACCTGTACTAACAATACCTATACTAACAATACCTATACTAACAATACCTATACTAACAATACCTGTACTAACAATACCTGTACTAACAATACCTGTACTAACTATACCTGTACTAACAATACCTGTACTAACAATACCTGTACTAACTATACCTGTACTAACAATACCTGTACTAACAATACCTATACTAACAATACCTATACTTACAATACATATACTAACAATACCTGTACTAACAATACCTATACTAATAATACATGTACTAACAATACCTGTACTAACAATACCTATACTAACAATACCTGTACTAACAATACCTGTACTAACAATACCTATACTAACAATACCTGTACTAACAATACCTGTACTAACAATACCTGTACTAACAATACCTATAATAACAATACCTATACTAACAATACCTGTACTAACTATACCTTACTAACTATACCTTACTAACAATACCTATACTAACAATACATATACTAACAATACATGTACTAACAATACCTATACTAACAATACCTGTACTAACTATACCTATACTAACTATACCTGTACTAACAATACCTATACTAACAATACCTATACTAACAATACATGTACTAACTATACCTGTTCTAACTATACCTGTACTAACTATACCTGTACTAACTATACCTATACTAACAATACATGTATTAACAATACATATACTAACAATACATGTACTAACAATACATATACTAACAATACCTGTACTAACAATACATGTACTAACAATACCTATACTAACAATACCTGTACTAACTATACCTATACTAACAATACCTGTACTAACTATACCTATACTAACAATACATGTATTAACAATACATGTACTAACAATACATGTACTAACAATACCTATACTAACAATACCTGTACTAACAACACTTATACTAACAATACCTATACTACCAATACATATACTAACTATACCTGTATTAACAATACCTATACTAACAATACCTATACTAACTATACCTGTACTAACAATACCTATACTAACAATACCTGTACTAACAATACATATACTAACTATACCTGTACTAACAATACCTATACTAACAATACATACATGTACTAACAATACCTGTACTAACAATACCTATACTAACAATACCTATACTAACTATACCTGTACTAACAATACCTGTTCTAACAATACCTGTACTAACTATACCTATACTAACAATACCTATACTAACAATACCTATACTAACAATACATGTACTAACAATACATGTAATAACTATACCTGTACTAACAATACATGTACTAACTATACCTGTACTAACAATACCTATACTAACAATACCTGTACTAACAATACCTATACTAACAATACCTATACTAACAACACTTATACTAACAATACCTGTACTAACTATACCTATACTAACAATACCTGTACTAACAATACCTGTACTGACAATACCTATACTAACAATACCTGTACTAACAATACCTATACTAACAATACCTGTACTAACAATACCTGTACTAACAATACCTGTACTAACTATACCTGTACTAACAATACCTGTACTAACAATACCTATACTAACAATACCTATACTAACAATACCTGTACTGACAATACCTGTACTAACAATACCTGTACTAACAATACCTGTACTAACAATACCTGTACTAACTATACCTATACTAACAACACCTGTACTAACTATACCTATACTAACAATACCTGTACTAACAATACCTGTACTTACAATACATGTACTAACTATACCTATACTAACAATACCTATACTAACAATACATGTACTAACAATACATGTAATAACTATACCTGTACTAACAATACATGTACTAACTATACCTGTACTAACAATACCTATACTAACAATACCTGTACTAACAATACCTATACTAACAATACCTATACTAACAACACTTATACTAACAATACCTGTACTAACTATACCTGTACTAACTATACCTATACTAACAATACCTATACTAACAATACCTGTACTAACAATACCTATACTAACAATACATGTACTGACAATACCTATATTAACAATACCTGTACTAACAATACCTGTACTAACAATACCTGTACTAACTATACCTGTACTAACAATACCTGTACTAACAATACCTATACTAACAATACCTGTACTGACAATACCTGTACTAACAATACCTGTACTAACAATACCTGTAATAACAATACCTATACTAACAATACCTATACTAACAATACCTATACTAACAATACATGTACTAACAATACCTGTACTAACAATACCTGTACTAACAATACCTGTACTAACAATACCTGTACTAACAATACCTATACTAACAATACCTGTACTAACAATACCTGTACTTACAATACCTATACTAACAATACCTGTACTAACAATACCTATACTAACAATACCTATACTAACAATACCTGTACTAACAATACATTTACTAACAATACCTGTACTAACAATACCTGTACTAACAATACCTGTACTAACTATACCTGTACTAACAATACCTATACTTACAATACCTGTACTGTACTAACAATACCTATACTAACAATACCTATACTAACAATACATGTACTAACTATACCTGTACTGACATTATTTATGCTGTTAATACACTTTCATTGGTTTTAACACCATGTTTACATTAAGCACATGTAAACTGCCCTGACGACTGTATATGTAAGATGACATTTACTATTTCTATATGTGTTAATTATGTAAATGTATCGAGATACCATCAACATGGTCTAGGCTTTCTTTATTCTAATTTGGAGTATGCCAAACAGATTTTACTTTGAGATGAGATATTGATTTTTTCATGACTATAATATCAAGAGGTTGGAGTACCTGTCAGGGAACATCACGATTATCATTTACATAAACACTACCATATTGAAATATATATACATACATAAACAGCGGAAAATACAACAGCGAACATTACATACCAAGGTCACGTAGACGCGACATCAACATGTTTGCCCTTCAGACAAACAGCTGGAAGAACAAAGACATGGTTAACATTGGACAAATCGCGAAGTCGGAGGGCTGCTAATTGATCAAGTGTAAAATTACACAAAGCTTGCGGCTGCCTCGTGCAATATAACGCATGGTCAATTACAACACAGAAGGGCACATGGTTTTTACTCAACGATGGGAGAGACTTATGAACTGCTTTATTACGCAATAAAGAATACATGAATAGTTTAATAGGATTTGAAAATAGGTTAATAAATATTGAATACTTTTTCTGTGTGTTTGTACTGTAAAATTGAATGATAGAAAAACAAATAGAACCAGTTACACAACTTAGGGACATAGTGCTGAAGAGATATGTACAATGATAATAAAACCAGGCGTTCCGTAAGGGTAAGTGCATTACATCATATTATTAGTCATAAAAATATGTTAAAAGAGGTTAAATCCTAATAAGGCAGTGTCCTCAAAACAGCAATGCGACAACGAAAAAAACAGGCACAATGAATGACTTAAAATCAATAACTCTCCCAAGAAAATGTAATATTTCCGTGTCAGATTATGGTAGGGAATGCATCACCGCCTCGTAGTGGTCATCAATATGCACCTCTATAATAGTTTACATATAAGGAGCAGGATATCCAATGACATGTCTTTCGACAAAATGACGTGTTTTTCTTATACAAATCGTTGAGTGTGGTTTGGAAAAAAGGGCAAACGAATATACTATAAACTATGTTCGAATTAGACTGCATGTATATTGTAATAATGTGTGAAATAAAAACCAGATTGATAAATAATTGATTCGATAAGGGTTTGATTTGGTATAAGTCTATAGACATCCAGGAGGCTATGGGCCCTATCATCTTGATTCAGAACTGGTTGAAAAAGTACAGCATGCTATTTATATGCATTATTAAATTACCATAAAGTCCCTTCTATATAACAACTTTTTTTATTAGCACTCCACATTCCAGGCTTAAGGACACTGCCCTTCTGGTTTTGGGAGCTTTTTGAAAAAAGGCGAGGACCTTCACAAAAGATATTGTCATGAATGGTACTTTGAAGTTTTTATGAAAAAAATACGTCGAAGGCGAAGATAAATTTGTGAGAATGATGTCTATCTATGTATGATGGGAAGATTTTCAAAAAGTCGGCGTTTCCATTGGAACGAAATGTGCCCGTCTCTAGACAGACATGGTTATCATGGTTCCGCATGATGATTGATCGTATCAAAATAAACACCATTCCAAGTCGTTCATTTCACTTAAGATGTATCTATGTTGTATTGTCGTTTTTAAATAGCATATATTAACCTTGTCGATGGTTTTAAGACCTTTCCAAGTCCTTCACTTTCACTTTAGATGTATTGATGACGTATTGTCGTTTTTAAATAGAATGTATTAACTTTGTCGATTGTTTTTATCCTTTGTAACTTGCAAATTGAAACCAAGGCCAAAATCAACCGTTCACCACGATTTTACTTAAAACGTAATCACCACAGCTCATCACATGTCTGTGTGATAATTGTGATGATTTCAATTTCTTTATTGTGGATTTTCTATATCTCGGCAGTAACACCCTTGTTTCCTCTGAGGATTGCTAAGTTAACAATTAAATCGATATTGCTTGGTCTCATAAAGGTCGTGGTATGGGGCATTGTAACTGTTGATACGGACTGATGTAGATAACCTAAACTGGTCCCCATCATCAACAAAAGCCTCCGAGCTGGTTTTCAGTGGTACCTGACGGGTCGATAAGACGCCTGCTATTCTGAAGCGCCTGGTCTTATTCTCTAGGTACTGTTTACACGATTCTCCGTGTAAATTTCTTTGGTTCATATATTGACCTCATTTTGTTGATTTTAAGTTAGAATTTCGTCGTTGTTCTCTTGTCAGTCCTTAAGTTTAAAACTTCCGGTTTGGTATTGCGAAGCTTATTGAACTCAAAATGAGTTCTGCATGGCTTGTTGACAGTTTGAAAAAGCAAGGAAGTTAGTTTTAAAGAAAAGGTTATTAACCTGGTCTGGGCGATAACTGTGAATGCTTAAAACTCTCTATTGGGAAAAAAAAAAATTCAAATTAAAATTAATAGATGAAAGTATTATTCATACATTGATGATTACAAACCTATTGATGTAATCGGTATCCGCTGACAACCCAGCTCTGGCCCGGGGCTGGAATTGGACGGGGAAATCAGACGCCCGGAGCTCATTCGTCCTCAGTCAAGTCCGTCGTAATTACGCTTCACGTATATGTACGGTGCACAGGTATGCGATGACAAGCTAGATTTTCAGCATGTAGGATTAACAGTTGGTATTCACGTGTTGAGGCAATGAGCAATGGAGCAGAATATAGACTGTGCTTTGTCTTTGCCTTGCAATAGAAACTGTTTTAATGAAACACGATAATTGTGTGTTAAACGAGTACTATAAAACTACACTACTCCACGTGTGACTACTGTGCAGGCAATGTTAATAGTTACTTAATTCCTTACATACAGAGTGCAGTTTTCCTACTTGTAGGACAATGTGAACAGCTACTGTATCCTTTGATAAGAAAACAACCACACCACAATTTTCACGTTAACGAGAAATCAAGAAATTAAATATATTCTAATCCGGGTCAAGTTGTTAATCCACTGTTTTGGAAACACAGAAATGAATCAGTCAACTTGAAATGGTATGTTACTACCCACAATTACATCTAAAACTCAGGTGTGTGAATCTGTGGCGTCAACATCCCCATACAGCCAACACCAGAATGTCTACCAGACAAGGGATTCCACAGGGCGACCTGTTCTTTCCACTAGCGTTTACATGATAACCGCCAGGACTGAACTTTCTCATGCTGACAGTTCGTAAAGTATATATGCAAATCACATATACGTCTTTTCACGTCTTCTTCCAAGCGTGTCTGCTGAATTTAAAAGTAAAATCGTCTCGCTCCATCAAATTCGTATTTACCTCAAACTTGTATGTCGACATTAGATACTTCCTACCAGTGATCAAATTCCGCGTTGGCGTGGTTTGCATCACTTAATGAAAATACCCCCCTACAAACTGACTCCCTGTCCTTCTACAGGTCTAATCAGATGTGTTTTAAACTATCTCAGCGACTATTAATCTCGATACAATTATCATACACATCAAAGGAAAGCATTGTTAGATAGAAACAATCTCGTTGTGAGTCTGTTTTATGGTGTCCGGGATACGTAGTAACAGAAACACACACAAATCTTTTTGAGATTCAAATGAAAACGAAGTCTGTCTTTAAACATACTCATTCAGATAACAAAACGCTGTTTAACAATCATTTTTATTTCGGCACTAAGCTGACAGTTTTGACCGGTCGGTGATTTTGTTATACGTACAGGTATTTATGATCTTAGACAAGATACAATTTATAGCTACCTGTATTTGTTGATGCTTTCTAATATATAATTTTGATTCAATTTAAGCAGTGGGTAGATATACCATAAAAGGGGCGACGAAGGGGACATCATTTAACAACGACAAGCATACACGTGATTCATTTCCTATTTTTATTTCCATTTAAATTATGGATGAAAATAAGAGAAAACAATTAAACATTTGATTTTTAAGTTTTGCCCTTTTGCCAACACCCGAGTGTGTTTACTCTTCGAAGTAATAAATCTAAACAATTCGTGACGTCATCAACCCACGACCGTGAAGGTGATGGTGGGTGTAATGTATTGATACGCCGAGGCTGCCTTCTGTGACGCCGTGGTAAATATTCCGCTAAATATAGAATCTCCGATAGTGATGTCTCTCTATTTGGACGTTTGCTTCAATACACAGATTTTTTTTTGTTACATTACACCAACAAATGTCCTTCAATACATACTGCAAATACGTACATGTTTCTCACTGAACCAACAGCAGCTAAATTAGTGAAATACGGGAGACTGGTACGACAACCAACATAAAATGGAAATATAACATTGGAACAGGAAGTACCACTACCGTGTCATCTTACTTACACACTAGGTACCACTACCGTGTCATCTTACTTACACACTAGGTACCACTACCGTGTCATCTTACTTACACACTAGGTACCACTACCGTGTCATCTTACTTACACACTAGGTACCACTACCGTGTCATCTTACTTACACACTAGGTACCACTACCATGTCATCTTACTACACTACTAGGTACCACTACCATGTCATCTTACTTACACACTAGGTACCACTACCGTGTCATCTTACTTACATACTAGGTACCACTACCGTGTCATCTTACTTACACACTAGGTACCACTACCGTGTCATCTTACTTACACACTAGGTACCACTACCCTGTCATCTTACTTACACACTAGGTACCACTACCATGTCATCTTACTACTACCATTCATACCAATATGTTTAGTGAAACTCTGATCATCGATTAACATTGAATTTAAAACACATTATTCATTTCTTTCTAAACATTTATGCATTGTCCTTTCAAACAAACTTTGCTTTACTATTTTTTAAATCCAGTTTTGCTTGTGATTAACTTAATACTCTAGATCCAAATATGTTCTTTCCACTTTCTGGACACATAAACAACAGAAAATAGCGATATATTGAATTTTTTTAAAGAGACTCTTCATCGAGGACACCCGGCGTACAAATCTAGATCAACGACACCCGGCATACAAATCTAGGTCAACGACAGCCGGCATACAAATATAGGTCGACGACACCCGGCGTACAAATCTAGGTCAACGACACCCGGCATACAAATATAGGTCGACGACACCCGGCGTACAAATCTAGGTCGACGACACCCGGCATACAAATCTAGATCAACGACACCCGGCATACAAATCTAGGTCGACGACACCCGGCATACAAATATAGATCAACGACACCCGGCATACAAATCTAGGTCGACGACACCCGGCATACAAATCTAGGTCGACGACACCCGGCATACAAATCTAGGTCGACGACACCCGGCATACAAATCTAGGTCAACGACACCCGGCATACAAATCTAGGTCAACGACACCCGGCATTCAAATATAGGTCGACGACACTGGGAATACAAATCTAGGTCGACGACACCCGGCATACAAATCTAGGTCAACGACACCCGGCATACAAATCTAGGTCGACGACACCCGGCATGCAAATCTAGGTCGACGACACCCAGCATACAAATCTAGGTCAAATCCAGGTGAAGTCACATCCTCATATCACCTCAGGAGTTGCGAGGACGTTAAACAAACAAAAATTATTCTTTTTGATGCATAATGTTGGAGAGAACTTTTAGTTAAACTCAACTTTATACCTTTTTATTTGAAACGTTCATGTTATATGAACTGAACGGTAAATTAAAGTGGTGGTATAGCACCTGCAGATGTGTTTTAGGAGAGGCAGTATATACTGACGTCATTAGAGATGCTACATCGCCGACAGCGTATACCCTGCTTCTCATGTAAGAATTCATTTGGGATTCAATTAATTATTTATCCACTTGAAAAGAAAAAGAAAAGGGATGAAATTAGAAGCTTAAACTTGATGAGGGTGGTAATACCATAAAATATAAAACTTTGGATATCGTATAGGACATACAACAGCCTACACTTGTTTTCAATCGATCATATTTACTCTTTGTCTGAGACGTAAAATCTTTAACATTGTATAAATTAATACAATTTCGTTAGATTAGGGGACAAATACAAAGAATCTCGTCATATTGACGGGGCCTTATTACTGGCACAAAATATTTACAAAGAGACTATTGGAGCTATTCCATTTCCTTGTGTGATAACAAGTCAGACATGTTGAACACCCTAGTTCTCAATTGACTTAATTAACCCGGGTTTCACTGTATGGCAGTGTCGTCGATGAAGGAGAAGACGCTTTCTCTTCCGGAGCATGTGGTCTCACTCTCCTTGTACTTTTCACGATTCTCAATCTAAATCTATATTTCTTTTTATAGTTTGTCCTCGTTATATCGATTTTGAGTTTGAATAATTGTTTCGTGATTATGTCGGTATTATTTGTTTGTTTTTACATGTTCATAGTAACGTAGTTAGTCACAAGCTTGATGAATTTGACAAAGGAAACAAGTTCAACATTAATTACAAAGTAAAACAGAGCTTTGAACTGAAAAGTACTAGGTATTTCAAAACATAGTATCCGCATAATATTTTCTTTCTGTTTAATAATATGTGTCGGTCAATCTCCGAGAGTATGTTAAAAGTGTGTGGTCACAATAACCCCAAAAATCACATCCATAATCGACTAGATAGCTTTATCGAAGATGTTTAATTTACAGTCCATCTATGATATCTACATTTAGCGAAATATAGCACCATGTATGGCGTAATTTAAAACTGGTGTGTAGGTAGGGTTTAGTGGCTACTAAACAATTGGCTTAAGTCCAGATTAATTACCTCTCGAGAATTCTTAGTCATTTTACAAACAATATATTGCAGGAAATCCCTTATCACCCCTCAAAACAAGTTGAGAGTAATTAGATACAGTAGATAAAAACAATTTATTAAACAGCATCATACAGCTGTATCATTAGGACTTGTCAGTGATGTTAGGGACATCATACAGCTGTATCGTCCTTTTAGGACTCGTCAGTGATGTTAGGGACACCATACAGCTGTGTCGTCCTTCTAGGACTTGTCAGTGATGTTAGGGACATCATACAGCTGTATCGTCCTTTTAGGACTCGTCAGTGATGTTAGGGACATCATACAGCTGTATCGTTCTCCCAGGACTTGTCAGTGATGTTAGGGACATCATACAGCTGTATCATTCTTCCATGACATGTCAGTGATGTTAGGGACATCATACAGCTGTATCGTTCTTGTAGGAGTCGTCGGTGATGTTAGGGACATCATACAGCTGTATCGTTCTCCCAGGACTTGTCAGTGATGCTAGGGACATCATACAGATGTATCGTTCTCCCAGGACTTGTCAGTGATGTTAGGGACATCATACAGCTGTATCGTCCTTTTAGGACTCGTCAGTGGCATCATTCAGCTGTATCGTCCTTTTAGGACTCGTCAGTGATGTTAGGGACATCATACAGCTGTATCGTTCTCCAAGGACTTGTCAGTGATGTTAGGGACATCATACAGCTGTATCGTCCTTTTAGGACTCGTCAGTGATGTTACAGACATCATACAGCTGTATCGTCCTTTTAGGACTTGTCAGTGATGTTAGGGACATCATACAGCTGTATCGTTTTTCCAGGACTTGTCAGTGATGTTAGGGACTTCAGACAGCTATATCGTCCTTTTAGGACTCGTCAGTGACATCATACAGCTGTATCGTCCTTTTAGGACTCGTCAGTGACATCATACAGCTGTATCGTTTTCCCAGGACTTGTCAGTGACATCATACAGCTGTATCGTTCTCCCAGGACGTGTCAGTGATGTTATAGGGCCTAAAGCGTTGATGACAGGAGGTAACTCGAATTAGCTCGAAAGGAATTCAGGTGGTGCAATAGCCCCATTATTCAATGAAGTTAACAATTTCCAATATCAAATTGCAAAATAACAATTCCGAGTCGTGTCACTAAATTATGAAAACACTTCTCAGCGACCACAACACTGCCCCCACATGTATTCAAAACTAATTTGAGCAACCAAGTCACGTATGCAAAACGCAATCAGTGCAAGATAGCTATACAAAACAGGTTTAGGTTGACTGTTTCAATCTTCCATGGAAATGCGTCATATTGAATATCGAAGCCATTTCCATATAATCGTCACCACATTTGTTAATTTTGTAAGAGTCTTGTGCTTAATGTTACAACAAACATCATTACATGTGTAAGTTAACAGACTTGAATTTAGATTTCGTAACTGCCCGACCCTTCTATACTTTGTAGAGCGAAAATAACCAGCTCGGTGCGCCCACTAGACTTAAAATTTAAACTCCAAGCGAGATAACTCCTTTATGCATTGCAGTATATAATTCCATGTGCACATTTACATACGAAGAAATTCCTTTTCAAAACTTAAATTGTAACCCGAAGATGACATTCTAATTATTTTGAATAACCAAGAAAGTTGTTGATTATAAAGAAGGCCTTTGAGCATTCCATTTGGCAAGATGCTGTTGACAGGAAATACAATTTTATCATAATCACGTGTTCTGTGATGTGGGTTCATCACACGTCTTCTTTGATGGTGATTAATCACGTGTCCGGTGATGGGAATTCCATGCCATGCTTGCTAGCCTTTTAATCAAGAGGGATGTAGTAAAAACCTATTATAGGTCTGTATAACTACAAATGTTTGCGGGCTTACCTTGTATAGCACTTATATTTACAAGTTTTACGATTGATCTAGAATTACACGCATTATACGAATCGGTACTGTGCAACACTCGACATATATATTATATAGATACAATTGTGTATATATACGTTTCTCTATGCATTGTATTATGCCAGAGAATAAAAACTGAATTGCAAAAACGTCACCCGAAATTATCATTTAGAAACCTTCAACCAATCCGAGAATTTAGCTAGTTTGCTATGCCTAATTGATCATAAACAAAATTTTGCTCAAAACCAAACATCTGCAAACAAATCTGGTCTGATACGGGTAGCGTTTTTCTACATTTCTTTAGAACTTGGTAGGCTTTAAAATTCATATTCAAGCCGTGTTTATGAGAGACTATTTTAGCAACTCCTATTACTAGTATTCCTGGAACTTTAGGAAATTAATGATTGACTTTGTAGTAAAAGGGGAGGGTTAAAACATCCCACCTAACCACTCACAAGGTGATGCAAATCTTATTTCAATTTAAGATGGTGTATTATTTAACACCATCATTCAACATGCATATAGAGTTTCATCAAAACCATATTTAAATGCAGATATATTAATTACTAATAAGGGGCTAGGGGTCATCACATAGCAACTGCTAGATCTTTTAGAATTCCAGCTACATGTATATGTGTAATATGCATATTTTACTTTGGATATTTTACACATGTAATGTGCTGGTTTGGACCGACCAATCACTGGTCCAGTATCAACATTGGGATGTTGTGTATCTGAACAAACTGCATGTTGTCTGGTATTTTGTTAAAGGAACACTATAATGCGACACACCTATCAGAAATTACTATTCCAGATGTCAATAAAGCCTATTAAGACAGAGAACTAAATGTTTACAATATCTGAAGTATGTGACAGATACACAGAGAACTAAATAACTAGTCTATGTATTTTATATATGTATACACTATCTGAAGTATGTGGGTTTTCCCTCCATATACATGTATATATGTCAAAAAGATTCTAGTTAAACCAGTTACTCCAAAGTGTCAAATACATACATTTTAGATTTATGTAAACTATGAAAGTTGCACATTATAGAGTTATCTCCCTTTACTTGAATCTTGTGTAATGTATCCACTGATTGTGATCAGTAATGCACGTGTTTATCAAGAAGATATTTTAATCTACAATGTTGTTTGGGATAAATACCATAGAGAACCAGGTCAATAATTACTGCTGTAAACAAACACTGTAGCTATAATATTGTGAACAGATCTAGAATGTACAAGTGATGTAGAACTGCCATATTCTGTAATTTTGGACGTTTTATAGGTTATAAAGTAACCTAAGTTAAGCCAGTAACCTAAGTTAGGACTGTAACCTAAGTTAGGACTGTAACCTAAGTTAGGACTGTAACCTAAGTTAGGACTGTAACCGAAGTTAAGACTTCTGAAACAAAAACAAACAAACTACTCATTCTTTTTATATTTTTTTTTAATTTATGAAAGATTTTCTAGAGCATATATTCCATGAACTTTTAATTTGTTAGCACTTCCGTGGTATACATGTATATAAATTGACATATATCTGTTGGTCATAAAAGTACATTATTAAAATTTTGTGTAAAGACATGATTTATCACAGATCGTACAACCCTGCGGCTCACTGCTCTCTCCCGATGCCGAATCTCATCTAGTCAGTTCAGTTCCTTTTAAATAGTTAATTTGACTTATTATTCATAGATCATGCTTTCTGTACATAGAGAATACTTTTCTGTCGCTTCTCCAAACCAGAGTGCCACTTCCTTTTTGCCACTTTCAACAGAATCGCTTCCATGACAGATGTTCCTGTTAACAAACAAAACATGCATATTGAGCATTGCTAAAACAATACATGTCCCCTTATTTGGCCCTGTCAACCTCTGTTAGCTATTATGGTCCTTTACAATTGTCTGAAGATTGATCTAAATCGGTGAAACTGGAGAGTGGGGTTTGTCTTCATCTGTCCTGTACTTAACACCAAAGTTTGTCAGCGTTCTAGCAGCTTCATTCCATGAGGGGTATGAAACTACACAAATATTGGTAACCCCAAAACCTTTAATTTCCTCACACGAGTATAAAGGGTTGTGATATCTATTGACAAGTTCAAAGTTTCAAGGTTTTTGGGTCAAGGTCTAGGTCACCCTTATTATTTTTATGAAATCCTTTGACAGTGTTCTAGAAGATTCATTCTTTAAAATGATAAACTTAGTTAACTTGGTGAAGAATTTCAAAGGACATGGTTTTATATTGTTTTACATATATATCCTATCGACATCTTTGGAAATAAAGATAGACCAGGGAAAGGAAGATGTGATAAGTGAAGATGAGGATTACCTTCCGACATCAATACAGAAGTCCCCACGAATTGTTCCAGGGTTGGAATCTAAAGGATTTGTGGCACCCAGCATGACACGTCCAGTCTTAACAACACTCTTTCCTCTCCATGCCTGTAAAAATGATATTTCAATCAGTTCAAAAACTAGTTCAATTTCCCACCAGGAGTCAAAAACAAGGCAATAACATATTTCATATTACATGATTGAGGCACTTGACACATTCCTATGGCCCAGAATAAAAAAATAACCCCAGGGTCCAACCCCTAGTTCATTTGTTTAACTGACAGGACAGGTACATTGTCTTTTAAAGCTCAAGAAATGTTTTTTAAAAGTTTGATCTGACCACAAATGAAATCAGATTCTGTCCATATGTGGCTTTTTTTTCATTCTGGGTCATAAGAACATGTGAAGCCCCTGTGGCTGCAGTATTAGCCAAGATTCAATCACTGCTTTTCATCAATACAAAAAGCATTATAGAAATGTTATCTATGTTGTATATAAGAATGTATGAATGTAACACAAATATTATGCCATACATACTGTGTTAGCTAAGTTTATTATTTGTGTACATATTGAACCATCAAATAAAGGAACAATTAACTGGTACGGGCACTAACAAGAAATTAACAGGAAAAAGATCAAGGTTAGGGCCGTATCTCCCACAAGAATCAAGCATGAACACTCATTTTCAAACATGATCGTGAACAAGGTATTGAGAGTATTTGGTTAACATAGTAGTGAGAGCACGAAAAAGAACTTCATATTAAATCGAACAAGGGCAATAACTCCCATAAAAATTATTTATATTCCATCCATCAAATGCAGAATAGAGGGCACTAACACATGCAACATTTTTATCATACTAGATATTTACTAACTAACCAGTTCATTATCATAACAGAGCTGAACAAACGTGACAAGACTCGAAAAAATATTTTTAAGAAATTGTTACTCTACTATAAAACCTCATTTACAAAAGACTGAAAATAAATGGAATAAAAAAAAGCAGGAGCTACTAATCTAAAGATAAAATTAAGGGGCTTATTTGTTACAAATGCAGATAAAACTGTACTTCAATGTTAAATGTAACATTTCAGACATAAATTTTGATGGACCTGCATATGTTAATACAGGCCTTGCAAGTCTTTATCAAGGCTCTTCTGAAAGTCAGAAGACCAATATGTCCGTTTTATTTCAAAGATGAACAACTCTGGCCCAATAAGACATGCCCTTTGTGCAATAAACAAAATTGTTGGAATATATGAATATTTAAATATACATTTTTGTAGAATGTCCCTGCCCAAAAATAGTAATTGCTCTAGATCTGTAAGTAAAGAGTAATTATTGCACATTTTATATGACATGTTCATCAAATTTAATATTAACTTACCATGGCAACGACTGGTCCACCAGACATATATTTGATCAGGCCAGGGAAGAAGGGTTTTGCTTTCAGATCTTCATAATGCTTCTCCAAGTGTTCTTTGGTTGGCTGAAGAAACAAAGGAATGGTGAAAAAAACAATTCAGTTATATATTTTTTTTCAATCCAATGTCTTGATATTTATTTGAATCCATCAACAAAGTATTTATAATTTTGTAACCAAACAACAAACATATAAATTGTTCGAAGTTTGTCAAAAGTGCCAGTCACTGCAGCAGTCTGGCATGAAAAACTAACAATAGAAAATGTGGATGGACTGTAACAGATACGTCTGTCAATACACTATGGATGGACTGTAACAGATATGTCTGTCAATACACTATATATATACTGGCTCCAAAACAATTAACAACTCGACTAGCTTGTCTTAATTTTAGGAGCAGCTGAGGTGGCACGGAGCAGTGTTGACAACAAACATACTTTGATGTCTGTGGTTCAGCTGATATATAAATCTAACATCTTCATTAACAAAGTTCATTGGAGATTCAACACAGATAAGGATAACAGTTCCATAGCAACTTGGGATTCAAGTCGAACATATCCCTCTGGAGTCTAGTGTTTTCTTGCCTCTAAAATTTGTCCTGAGATTTGGCTCTATTCTCATGTGTAAATGTTGTTTCTTTTTCTTTTTCAATTAAGTCATCAAAATCCTCCATTTCTTTAATCTGGTATTTTTTGAGAGGACGGGAAATCCAGGATTCGATGTTTCCTGAATCACCCTTAATTTCACAAGTTTACCTGAGGGACTTGGCAGAAATTCCCAACTTACAGTATATCCAGTCCATATATATGAGTATACGACTATACGTATATATATATGGAGCGTGAGTTGGGAAATTGTGCCAAGTCTCTGCATGTGAATTTTACTGCACAAAAAATTACAAATTGTCACAAAGGTGGCAATTCCCCCGAAAATGACAATAACAACTGAAGATATCTGTAGCTTTACCAATGGGCCGGCACTAGGTAAGGGTTGGGCTCAATTACTACAGAACAGCCTACAGGTCTTAAACAGGACTGTCTTGATTCCAAGCTTGAACCAATATACGCCAATGCATGTGACTTTTAAAGAATAAAGCTGAAATTACCAACAGCAGATACGACTGCCTTTGGTCATTTATTAATGGTACTTTTCAATCCATCGTATCTAAACAGACATTCAAGTCCATCATATATAAACAGACTTGAAAAGTAACACAATACAGTATATATCACACTGAAATAACATTACATACAACAGTGTATATATATACTGAAACCTGAACATGGACAGGCATCATGCCATCCCTGGTCAGAGCTGGCCTAGTATTACCAGGCCACATCCTAGCTGGCTACACTGTACCAGGGACAATGCTGTACAGCAGTGTTGTTATGGAGATATGGATGACAGCCAGTAACAATTGGAACAGTAAATCAATTAGCAAAGGTGATTCTGCAGACACAGCAGTAAGGCACTTATATAATTATTTTTTCCAGGGTAACTGAATAACAATCAAATCTGTGATTGATAAACTAACACTGTACTATAGCTGTGTACTAATTGAACTATTGATAACATGTCATGTATAAAGTATAGTTTCACTGATTAATTATATTTATGAAGCATACATGTATAAATTTGCACAGGGGCATTTCATAATTGGGATATCCTTTATATAGATTAAATCATTTAAATGTGGCAGGTACTCCTACATAATTGAATAGAATTCCTGAAAATATTAAATGAGGTATCTTTTTAAGTCCTTTACTTCAAAAGTTGATAAGGTTAAAGGTTAAAATATATTAAACACTGACTTGAAAATTATTTATGACAAACCAGGCAGTATAAACATTTCATTTCAGATTGACTTAATTAAACATATCATTTGAATTTAATTAAATTATGTATCTAATAGGGTTCTTCTCTTTTTTATACTGTTAAGTTCAAGGACTTCTCTTATAAGTCAGGCAAGCCAAAGTAAGGGAAGTCCCTATTTTTCACTAATAAATTAGAGTAACAACATTATTAATGTTTTTTTATCCATCTTAATTTTTAAACATTAATTAATAATCATATAATTGATATAAATAAATCTATGAAATTAATTTTCCATAATAGAGATTATTTTCTTCTACATATTGGAATAAAGCTTATTTTATCAACTATAGGTGCAAATAGTATGCAGAGAAGAAGGCTTTGTATAGTCTGGTTGGAGGTGAAAACTGCCACTTGCGTATAATATGCAAATATATGTATTTTACGCCCAGTTGGAGTAGCTTTATAACTTTTTGCAATATATTATTCAAAGGTGCATTAATTTACGACAAGGTAAACAATATATTACGAAAAGATGTTTACTGAAAGTATTGTCTAATTAAAAACTTGATGTTACTTTAGATCTTTCCAGCATGCATTAATCTTTATTTTTGCATTTGACCATGGCCATTTGTTAAATTTGTATGATGTTTAATTTCATGACTAAATAAATGCGACTTGGGCGAACATTTTTGAAAAGTTATGTTTAAACTAGTGATTATGGCTATTTTATTTAAAACTATATCTCAACTGGCAAATAATATAGGCAAGTTGTTTGTACGCAAGTTTATAGTATTCCCGAACCCGATAGTTAATAGACGATTGTAATATGTCGTTAATATTTCAACTAGAATTTTATTTAGTATCATAAATATTATAAAACCGGCATAATGTACTGGATTTATTTTCAACTATATACAGCTAAATAGTAAAATAAAAAACCAATTAACTCATGACGTAACATACCTAGTAATTAAAACTTAACCATACTGACGTCACGCTCAAAGTACAACATTGTATTTGTGGAACAATGTACTGATTTTTACTTCCCGAATTACATTGAACTAACTCAGGCTCAACCCGTCGTATTTGAACATGCCATGCTTTGTGACGTAGCCTATGTAATATGGCTGGCTATGATCCACGTGCCATGTACTTCATCAAATAAAATGCCGGCCGGCGTCTGACATAAATATAGGCTTCTTACCGACATCATTTTACATCCAACAAGCTGGAATCCCCTGTTCTCGAACCGCTTTATGATCTCTCCGACAAGTCCACGCTGGACCCCGTCGGGTTTCACCATGATGAACGATACTTCTTCCTGGCCGGACATCTTGACTTCTGCACGATGGAACGCTGCAAAAATAGACAGCAAGGTCGCGACCATGTGGAATACGTAAAAGGAAAGGTGAGGTCAGATACACCACCGGCCACGTGATTCACTCAATGACAAAACTGTACTATACAACTTCCGGTAAAGTTATAAGCCGTTTCAGCAAAGACATACTACAAAACACACCCCAAACCGGTGCCAATAGGGACCACAAAGATTGATTATACAATATGTAAAGATATGCAGATACACGTAGGTAATAAAAACGGTACAAAGCGACCATGGTTAATGACATTCCCCACCACACGTTGAGGCCTTCATCTGTATTGTGCTAAAAGAAAACAGACTATACTGCAATGTGACGTCGCACGGACTTGTACATGTCCGCGGTATATTTTAATAGGCCTTCTCTCCGTTAAAACTGTTTGTCTTTTTTTAATTATTATATTATGCACGTTGTTATAACACGAACATATTATATAGGGTCCGATTGTTACTTAATTTTGACCGACGGACTTTCTTTTGTATGATTTAAAAGTGCGTAATCACTTACGGTGTTCAGAGACGTGTAACGTTAGGCCCTATATCTGATTTAAACGTTTCTGTTGTGTTCCAAGTTTTGTAATTCTATGCGTCTCTATATGTCGCTTTAGACTTTTTTATTAGTTTATTTAAAGGACGGTGCATGGCTTAGATTTAAAACTGATAAGGCTTTCAAAGATAGGTATTGGTTTTTTTATAGAAACTGTACATGTATGCCTACGTGTTGACCAAATATATAGTGTTTGTATTTATAACGTGACTATGTCAATTTTATTTTGATGTAAATCATTAATGTCAGTTTGATTGTTTCCCTGTTAAAAACGCTCCTAATTAGCTAGAATGACTATGGCTATATCTATTCCCGGTTTATATACTGTAGACACATCATTTGCAATAATGATCTTTGACTGATTATATTTAGTGTATATACATACATGTTGCATACATATATAATTACAGTGCTAAACACTGTTGATTACAAAGTATCTGTTTTGATAAAATCTACCGTGAATTGTGGTTTTTACGGAAAACCCATGTTTTATTTTTTTATGATGACTGTTTTTTTTTTTTTTTTTTTTTTGCATTTTATCAGAAAAAGGAAATAAAAAGACATGTGCACATATCGAAATAGACCCTAACTTGCATTGGTTTACAGGTTTATACATTGTACGTACATCGCGCACGGGGTATGTGAATTATTGATATGGGCGTTCGCTTCCGCATGCCAGGTTTGCAGGGATAACAGCTAGCTAGGCGACATACGTAAAAGACCCGGTTAAATAAGATAATACCAATGTTGTGCCATCTCCTTAACAACAGAGCTTAGCTAATCCAGGTAGTGAAATTGCTGTATTAAACTCTTCCAAAACAAACTAAACGAACGTTAAATATAAAATGGTGTATAGATCTCCAAATTCAGTATACAAAATCATATATATTGAGTATAGTCCGTATAAGGTTTATAAATATCTTATCAAATAGATAGAAAAATACATGTTCGCTACCCAAGGTGTAATCTATCGGTCTGGCGTTATAGACAAAGTGGGAAAACGTCGGAATAATTCGGACTAGCGTCGACTACTATATGTATCTCCGTGTACGATTTCAGAACGGACTATATTTAATCTAATTTCCATAGTCGCGATCTGTCATTTAAGATGCTGATGAATACAGGCGTTTAAAATGGGGACTCAAGAGGAAGAAAGGAAAGAACAGGGATAATTTAACCAGATGTTCCAGAATACTAAGCGTCATCATTTTGTTTCGTCGATGCCACTATCTGCATTAAGAAATGCCTACAGCTGTTCTTTAAACGATAACCGTGATAGTGACAGTATGGGATCCGGAGCGTCAGGCCTATAGCTATCACAGGCCGGGACTTGAGAATTAGTTATATTCTACATGACATGTATTTGGTCCTTCCCTAGTGTGTATAGCACATTTTGAGACGTTTTTTTGTTTTTTTTTGGGGGGGGGGGGGGGGGGGGGGGTGTGCTACTGATTAAATTTCGATAAAAATGACACCCCCGGTATTCATTATAAACCGGTGGTGTCATTTTTACCGAATTTTAATCTAGCCGCCCAAAACGTCTGAAAACGTGCTAGGGAAGGTCCAAATATACATGTAGATTGTAACTAATTCTCAAGTCCCTAAAACAAAACGTTTCACTTCACGAACGCTCGTGGATTGGAACGTAATCAGAAGCTTTGGCTAGCGAAGATGTCTATGAACGTCCAACACGTTAAACTTCTTATGGCAAAGGAAATATAATATTTCTCATCACCGATATCATGATGGTGAAAAGATCACTTTAAACATATTTTCATCAACCTGCAGTTCACCTCACGCTATATCAAACGTATTCACATATATCGATAAGTTCCAATTTAAGTTGAAATATTAAAATACACTACCGATAAGCTCTCCGATATAGTTTAGATATTTCTCCTTGAATATACATGTACCAGGGGTCCATGGAGGAAGTCTTTCTACCAAATTAAACAAAGGCTATATTCAATCAAGATGCGTTGTGTTCAGTAGATCTAATTTTGGTCTTTGTTGTGTTATTCACAAAGACTGCTTGTATTCATGTATTGTTACGCCATTTATTATAATACATGGAAGGTATAGCTTTGTACAGATATGGCGGTATAGGCTGTCCATATATAGGAAACACCTACCAAACAGAACAGTAACATAGTTTTATTGTTGGCCGAGATCGATAACCCGTTCTTCTTTCCCAAGCACAGGGACTTGGTATAGATTCCCAACCAACGGGGTTCCGTCCCTATGTTTCAAAATACTGGATATAGACAAATTTTAACTTTCTTTTATCAGAACGCTAAACTTGCTTATTCTTTAAATTGAATAAAATTCTATAATTTCGGATACGCGAGATTCCCTCAATAATTAAGGATTTCCATGGAACCAATTTCTTTTTGGACCCCCACCATCACCCACTTTTAACCTATGTATTCCAAGACATCCCCCTATCGATCCCTTCATCTCAAGACAGTTCTCTTCCCCTAAGACCAACTTGGATTATTGAGATGATGTTGTTAAATTCTTTTTTTCACGCATTTGATGAAAGTGACCTTCACAGTAGTTCAAGGTTGTTCATTGGAACAAACTTGGTTGCCCTTCATCCCAGCTTGCTACTGACCTTATAGCATGACCTTCAAATATTGTATCTTATTTGACCCCTGTTAACTTGAAATTATGTCAAGGTCATGATTCTGAACAAATTCGGCAGCTTTTCATCCTACAGATATAACATGGTACAGTTTTCTGGACCACTTTGTTATTGGGATGAGATGGTTTAAATATTTTATCACATATGACCCATTTGATCTTGTTCATCCATTGGAGAGAGCTCAGTTACCCTTCATCCCATCATACTAGAGACCCAATATCATGTGTCTGTGGTCCTCTTAGTTATTAAGAAAAGTTGTCAAGACAAGGTCAATGTAAGTCAGGGTCATTTATTTGAACAAACTTGCATTGGAAGCTCTTAATCTCAACAAGCTACAGACCCAGGTCTCTGAGCCCTTTGGTTATTGAGAAGATTTTGGGGAAATTTGATCCTTCTGACCTTTAATGTGGGCCAAAGTCATTTATTTGAACAAACTTGGTAGTCCTTCATCCTAGCATGCTACAGACCCAATATCAGGTCTATTAGCATTTGGCTATTCAGAAGTTATTTAAAGGGGAAATGTTGCCACTGGCCATATGGCTGGACAGCGAATGCTTGGGCCAGTGAGCTAAAAATCATACCAAACCATTGTAACTATACCAGGGAAGGAACATGTTTTATGTATTCACTGTGTGTAAGGAGATTTATCATGTAGTTTTAAAGAAGATCCATAAACACATGGTCAATAATATATTTGTGAGGTTCTTCAAGAGGAAAACGAAAGACAATGTACATTTTTATTGAAATATTTATTAACATGTGTAAAATATTCTAACAATCAGTTCAGGAAATGGTTACATCAGTAGACAATTACATACACAGTACACTGATACTGATCAAGAAAATAAAATCACACATCAATCCTACCTCACAGGAGATGAACATGTAGGCCTAGACACTTTTGATGAGAACATACAGGTATCTGTAGCCTTTTTGACTAAAATAAGTATATGGTTGGAAGCTAGTATCAAATACAGCTTATATTTATGAAACCATTCTTATAGTCATCAATAGCTTCTTTAATCAAAGCCTTTTTATTGTGACTGGTTTATATCATACAATATAGTCGAATATGTCTAGACATTCAAAACAATATTCTGAACAAAATCTTTGAAATTGAAATATGTGCCTGAAAATAATTGGCGGTAAATATGGTTATGAAATATTCAACATCATATTTACAATATTCTGATTGGAGAAAGCCACAAAGTGTATATTTTGAACATTCAGACATAAAAAAAAACAACTTAAGTATACTCTACCCAGATCGGTAGCCACATACAACTTATTTTTTCTAAAGGCCTAGAAAACATTCACACCTATGAAAACACATTTTAGTTAATTCAATAATGTAGATTCACACATCAATTTGATAACATTGATGAAATTATCTGTTATCAAAATAACTCCCACTTCTGGTTTGTATAAAAAATACCAATGATAAAGAAAATGTTGATGTGAAATCCATCATTTTCTTACGTACATTATTTTCAAATCACAACAGAACAGTTCTGACACTCAACACAGTCACTTGTCTCCTCTGTTTAACAAGAATTGTCTCATGATCATAAAATTGTGTGTAACAATGCCACTTATACATGGATATAAATTAGTGTTATTACAATATTCAAGTTATAAATGTTGTAAACTTGTCTTACTGCATTTAAAAAACATCCATAGTTCATTATGTTAAGGATAAACAGGAGATGCTCCTCAAATCTTGCCCCACATGGTCATTTCTACAGGTAGGTTGGGCAAGAAAGGACAACCTGAACAGTTACTAGGATTTGAGCAATAGAACCTCATACAAGACTCAACATGCAGCATAAAACTTGGTACGTTAAACATGGTTTAAAGCAAAGCACACTGTCACAGCCTTACATTTGTGTACGTCATGCAGACACAGTGGATAAACATGTAACGAAGCACATTTAGATAAAAAATAAATGTCCATTTAGAAAGTAGGGATCATTATAGGACTGCAATCAGTAATTTATCACTGAGACACCCAATACAGTGTCAACATCTTGTCAGAATCATCAGAAACATTTGATCTCCGGTACCTCTTTATTTTGAGTCCTCTAATTTAAATCTGATGAGATATCTTGATTATTTCTTCCATCCTCTGATTGGTCAACCATTGAATCTCCAGTATTTGTTACTGAATTGTCTGATTGTATGGTAGTAACCTCGGTACCTTGGTCATCCTTGCTGTCTTTGGTCTCGCTATCTTCGTTTGATTCTGTTTTGTCTGATTTGATATCGGACATATCTTCTTTGTTACCTTCTGTACTAGTCTCTTTGGTTTCACTCTCTTCTGTAAAGCCAGACTGCTCTTTGTTTTCCCCAACAGTAGCTTCATTTTCATCCACATAGATAATATCTTCTGGGTTAGGGGGTCGGGGCAGGAATTCTTCATCCGGCATAATATCCGCAAAGATCTCACGAGTCTGTAACATATAAATACCATTCATTACATGTACAAGTACATAACAAAAAGGCAGTTAGAGTTTGGAAAAACCAATATACGGAGGTGATTTTATGTTTATACCCAGGGAGAAAAACATACCCGAGTCACCACATCATTTAAGTCTATTTCTGGTCCAGGCCCAGGCAACAGAATGATATTGTCAGGAGTACTCTCCCCTCTTTTTAAATCTTCATAATAGGTCTGACTAAAGTACATGGACCACAGAACATTAGGCTTGTCATCATCTGAAATAAGAAGATTGAAATTTATTATTAATTAGCTGATTAATCATTATTTATTATGATATGTCAATATTCAGGTCATTTACTGGTAAATATATAACTGGTACAATAATTACCACAGACAGTAGATATACAGTGACATAAGCATGATTAAAGTCATAGGGCCTATGAAATTCACATGAAAAAAATTATGTCTAGTTTAAGGAAAACGACTCTCAAGTTGAATGAATGAACAGAAAAAAAACTCACATTGTTTTGTTTTCACTCTCATACTCCTTATTAAAAAGATATTGGTGACTTTTTTTCTATCATGTCCACCAAATTTCAACACACAAAAATCAGAAACTGTCATACAGTTGTATGTTTTTTCATTACACATGATAAGTTTCTAAGGAAAATCCTAGATCATATGCATTTATGCAATCAGGTAAACCTATAACTAACCTGTTGGATCAAATAACTTCTGTGTCACATTCTCCAAATCCTCTCGAGGATGGACTTCACCTGATCCTGACCTGGTCATGTGTACAGCATCTGTTAAAATCATAATACATTCAATATTCATTAACCAAAAGTAATTAATACTCTATAATCCTTAAGTCTGTGACTAGAATTGGTTTAATGGCTTGACAAAGACAATCAAAGATAAGGCCTTACCCCTCTCCCACTAACATAAATTTGACTTTCGGACCATGGCATAAACTCATTTGCCCTTTGGGTAGTTGATTTGAAACAAAATTTGTTCTAGTATTGCATCAAATTGAGAGACAGGCTATAGATGACAAGATTAGTTCTTCTAACATTGTCATGGTTACTAAATTTCATACATGTACATTTGTATGTATGCATGCATCCGTCAGACAAGGCCTAGTAAACAAGTAAATGTAGTTCTAGTAATACCTAAGGTAACAAACTTATAAAGTCCCTGTGGACAAGTCATTGAAGATGGGAGGCAGTTCTAGTAATACCTAAGGCAACAAACTTATAAAGTCCCTGTGGACAAATCATCGAAGATGTGGGCAGTTCTAGTACTGCTGTAGGTAACAAACTTACGAACGCCTTGTGGACAAGTCATTGAAGATGGGGGCAGCTCTAGTACTGCTGTAGGTCGATTCCCATCCTCAGAATCTGGTAGGTACATCAATGACAGCTGAAACAACAAAGGTAGGTAGATGTGTCTGTGCTTCTTTATCAATGATCACTAGAGTAGTAAAATACACAATAAAAAAAACCTTAATGTTGTAAAAAATCAGTAAGGTTGTCTAGAAACACTTCGCTTGATTTCAATTGATGTTCTCATTATATTAATTTCTTAGCTTATATGACACAGAAAAAATCAAGAAAATTCCAGCAATTTCGAAAATATGAAAGGTATAATATATTGACATGCTATATTTCTGTACTATACATGTAATTATGTGCAGAACATTGAAATGCAACATGAGCATGTTTCAGCATCAATTTCTAATACATACATAGAGTTGACACATGTACAGAGATTTGAAATGTTACAGGTTTTATAATTTGGAAAATCTAATTTGAAGTATGTTTTTTTTTGTAAATACATGCATGTATTCAGAGAATAAGAAATTGATAAATGAAAATTAGACAAATTATTTATTTCTAATTCTATTTAAATAAGCATGTGCTCTGAATTTGCTTTTTCTCTGGAGTAAAATTACCTTTCACCCAAAGGAAATTTAAACATAAAATGACAGTACATGTACATGTATAATTATAACTTTGAGTGTTGATGTTATCAGATGATGTGAAATGAATAATAATCATAGATCCGAGGGTAGAGCCAATACCATTTATTTCTACAGAATAGATCAGATTTATCCTAAAGAATATAGAAATTGATCAATATCAGTATGTGCATTTCTTTACCAGCTTTCAAATGAGATTTTGATTAATTTTGTTGATGGTTATTACCTGTTGATCGTCGGTAGGTAAAACAGACCTATCTGTGACAAAAATGCCTCGATTCACATGTCTGAAATGAATATATCAATGTTATGTAATACCTGTATCCACTCTTTTCTAGACAGTAGATTGTTTTTAAAGTTTCAAATTTACTGTTTATAGTAGTGATCACCAGAATGGTTCATCAATCATGGAATTTCTTTATACGATAAAAAAACAATTTCTTGACCGTTCAGCAATTTTAAAAAAATAAATCAGATTGCACGATAATGTGTTAAACATTTGTCATATTGGAAGATTTTGTTGAATATATTATATACTGTTCTTACCGTTTTGCCTCATACTGTATGTCTTCTGCATTGGCATACGACGGTTCCATGATGAAATACCTGTTTAATAACAAGAGGTTGTCTGAAGACATCTTTAATGGATAATTTACATCACTTATTCCATAATTAATTCAGTTAATTAAGTACATGTATTATTTTTCCCTGAATCAACTTCATCATCAAATCATCAAAGACTACAATGTAGTACTTCTCTTGCCTGGATCAACTTGACTAGGTCTATCACATTTACTCACAGTAAGGTATCTTAAATTGGTTATTTTGTTTTGATACATATAGGCAGACAATGATAAATTCATCACATAGATAAGTTATATACCTACCTGCAATTAATTCTTTGTCCATTTGTCAGCACAACGCCTGTACATCTGTAACATAGCATTCAAGAGTGCATTTCACATAATCAAATGCTGTATAAAAATTCATGCACAGTCTAGATTTAAATAAGTACATCATTTTATATGATCTGTTATTTCTGTTTACAGAAAATATATCAAATACATGTTAAGTATATTGTATAAAGTTTTAAATTAAGCTACAACTCACTCACTAACAATTTCAAGGTCAAATGATCCCAACATGCAGGTGATCTCTTCCACCATAGTCGACAATTTTCCAGTCCTATGTTAATGTTTTACAAGATAAAACACTAGTTTTCAGTCAGAACAAGATATACATTTAAGTTTATAAATTACTAATTGGTAATAAAATTGGTAATAACCCTGTAATTGGATGGAAATGTTAATCTGGTGAAAATGTGTTTGATACAATATTGCAGCAGTACAGAAAATGACAGTCAATCGAGTATCCAAATAATGTATAGTGACAATACTTTGACAGTCTGAGCTCCCCTTCCTATCATTGCAACCATATACCTAATTATTGAGCTCGCTGCTCCTTAATTTACTCAAGCTTCCCACCTTGTACTTATTTGAGCTCTTTTTTTTTTCTTTTTTTTTTTTTTAAACTTATAGACATTTATATTCTATAAAAAAAACATAGACATCATATACATAAACATACATCATCTAGCATATACACAGCGAAACACAAACATCATCTGACTATCTAGTTTCACTCTTGCTCTACAGACATACCATCATCACCATTATAATCATCATCACACAGATTACATCAAT
This sequence comes from Pecten maximus, assembly GCF_902652985.1. NCBI lineage: Eukaryota > Metazoa > Mollusca > Bivalvia > Pectinida > Pectinidae > Pecten > Pecten maximus. Next base: position 29,471,969 of record NC_047020.1, on the reverse strand, counting down.
AAGTACATAGACAGCCATATACATACTCTTATATGTGTACTCCACTCAATACTTATTGGGCTCCCAACCCTCTGCTTACCAAACCCTTCACTGTATTCTTGAGCTCCCCACCCTATATTTATTGAGCTTCAACCCTTTGCTTACTGAGCCAATTACTGTGTTCTTGAGCTCTCTTACTTGAGCTTTGTATCACATGACAACTCCCCAATAATACTTGAGCTCTGTACCACATGAAAACTCCCCTATACTTACTGGAGCTCTGTACCACATGACAACTCCCCTATAATACTTGAGCTCTGTACAACATGACAACTCCCCTATAATACTTGAGCTCTGTACCACATGACAACTCCCCTATACTAACTGGAGCTCTGTACCACATGACAACTCCCCTATACTACTTGAGCTCTGTACCACATGACGACTCCCCTATACTACATGAGCTCTGTACCACATGACGACTCCCCTATACTACTTGAGCTCTGTACCACATGACAACTCCTCTATACTACTTGACATCTGTACCACATGACAACTCCCCTATACTACTTGAGCTCTGTACCACATGACAACTCCTCTATACTACATGAGCTCTGTACCACATGACAACTCCCTATACTTACTTGAGCTCTGTACCACATGACAACTCCTCTATACTACATGAGCTCTGTACCACATGACGACTCCCCTATACTTACTTGAGCTCTGTACCACATGACAACTCCCCTATACTTACTTGAGCTCTGTACCACATGACAACTCCCCTATACTTACTTGAGCTCTGTACCACATGACGACTCCCTCTATACCTACTTGAGCTCTGTACCACATGACAACTCCCTATACTTACTTGAGCTCTGTACCACATGACAACTCCTCTATACTACATGAGCTCTGTACCACATGACAACTCCCCTATACTTACTTGAGCTCTGTACCACATGACAACTCCCTATACTTACTTGAGCTCTGTACCACATGACGACTCCCCTATACTACATGAGCTCTGTACCACATGACGACTCCCCTATACTTACTTGAGCTCTGTACCACATGACAACTCCCCTATACTACATGAGCTCTGTACCACATGACAACTCCCCTATACTTACTTGAGCTCTGTACCACATGACGACTCCCCTATACTACATGAGCCCTGTACCACATGACGACTCCCCTATACTTACTTGAGCTCTGTACCACATGACAACTCCCCTATACTTACTTGAGCTATGTACCACATGACAACTCCTCTATACTACATGAGCCCTGTACCACATGACGACTCCCCTATACTTACTTGAGCTCTGTACCACATGACGACTCCCCTATACTACATGAGCTCTGTACCACATGACGACTCCCCTATACTTACTTGAGCTCTGTACCACATGACAACTCCTCTATACTTACTTAAGCTCTGTACCACATGACGACTCCCCTATACTACATGAGCTCTGTACCACATGACGACTCCCCTATACTACATGAGCTCTGTACCACATGACAACTCCCCTATACTTACTTGTTATCTGCTCCACGGATGATGGCACTAACAGCAGTACGTAAGCAATAAATACCGCCAAACACAGCACACATCCTGTAAAGTGCATAACACACATATACTGTACATATCATTCACTTTAATTACACTTATAATATTTAACAGCTATTGTGTCCCTGAATTATTGTGAGCAATTTTACTAATCTAATAATGAAAGTACCTGTTCAGGTCCAGTATGTCATAAGTCAATCAACAAAACTTAAACATTAGTGACACCAACAATGGTGATGACAACAAAGATGACAATGATAAAGTGAAATATGTGTATTAAATTACAAAACAAGACTGCTAATAAACCATCACTCATAAGCAGACAAAAAAAAATAAGAATTCAGTATCAATAAAAATGAAAATCTTAACAGGAAATGCTCAAGAAATCATCAACTCTCCAACAACTTACCGACAAAAGCTCTGTGGGAGCTCTCCACTGCCATAAAGGGGCCATAGGAAAGCTGTATTACCATAACGACCAAGTGAGTGGAGGAATTTCTTTGTTCTTGCTAGCCCCTGGTTAGTGATTACAAAATATTAACTACGGTAAACCTTTGTCAGTTCAAACAAACTTAAATTGATATTGTTAAATGTGTTCAAATTATACAAAATTATGTTTCAGAGTTTAAACGATTATGGAGTCAGCATCAGCAAAAATCTCATAATCAATTGTTTCTTCCCTTGGCATTTCATTTAGCATCAGGCATATAGTTTAACAGGTCAAAATACTGAATGTAAATGTACAATAACTTTGAATGACAGAGTAAACAGGATGAACAGCATATCATGGCTTCTGACTTTTCGACAATTTGGTTTGTTTGGTTTGTTTTGTTTAACGTCCTATTAACAGCCAGGGTCATTTAAGGACGTGCCAGGTTTTGGAGGTGGAGGAAAGCCGGAGTACCCGGAGAAAAACCACCGGCCTACGGTCAGTACCTAGCAACTGCCCCACGTAGGTTTCGAACTCGCAACCCAGTGGTGGAGGGCTAGTGTTAAAGTGTTGGGACACCTTAACCACTCGGCCACCGCGGCCCCCCTTTTCGACAAGAACATAATTTATATATGATTTAAAGTGGAACACTTTGTTAATCATTTTAAAAAACTAACTGAAAACTTATTTAGTGTCAAATTTAATTAATAGTGGTTACAATGCTGACGGTTAGCTCTATATGTCTACAGTATAGATGGACCTAATAGCAGCTAATTATCATCAAATGCTAAAAAATCCTGTTTTCACAAAGTATAAATTTCTTTAACAGTGACAAACTAATAGTTGATTCTGAACTGTGTGTGAGTTAAATGTAATCCAGGACCCATGCTCTAATCTTATTATACCTCTGTTGTTGTCATGGTATCTGTTACCATGGCAATGGAATGTTGAACAAAATGGCATATATTTTTGGTCAATTTCTGTGATTTCAAGAAGTCTTTGAAAGGTTTATCTGCAAAATCTGAAACATTAATGAAACAAAAATATTATTTTCTTAATATGAATGTGAATAATGTTTAGTTAATTCCACACATACATGTAGTAAACTACCTTTAATCTATTTCCTCTCCAACAAAGAGCCTCAACTTCAGATTCACCACAAATGTCAATGTATAACATGATAGAAAGCAGAGAACTCATAATTGTGTATCATGACATTTTCCTGAGGCAATCAATCAAGACACAAGTATGAAACAATTGGTATGTCAATGATTGTTATGTTAGACAGTCAATTGTGATAATGACTGACTACCTTGATACTGGTCCTTGTGATTGGTGTAATCAGCACAGAAGGTAAGGAGTTTCATCAGCATGCGCTTCTCCAGCATGGATACATCCTTACTGCTGAACACATCAGCCCGGGAACAGGGAACCTTCACAACAATACATAGCAGCAGCTTCAGTGATTAATTTAACTTACTTATTCTTTGTTTTTATTTCTAAAGAGTATTTCTTCAGTGAAAATGACATTTTATGGTATACCCTCAACATACATAGTCAGCAATAATCTTATTTCAGCACTTTTCATTCTGAAAGTATTTTGCGAAACTATGATTGCACAAATCAAAGTTAGTGTTATTTTTTTTTTTTGTCAGGTATTGTGAGTTCCAATTCATCACTGTTCTAATATTTCAATTTGATGTACATTTAAAATAATTAGATAGCCATCTTTCACAAGAAAACTGCTGGTAGCCATGTTCTTAATTATTACTGTATGATACTGGTCCATTCAACTCGGAGTTGACAGCAACATTTTCAATTTCCTGTGTTGCTACACATACATATACCTTAATCTAGTACTTTAAATTTACAGGTTGTCTGTTATTTTCAATTCAATAATATTTTCCATGGCACACACATGTATTTATCTTTAAAAGAAAACTTTTTAAATAATTTCAATCCACTTAAGACAATTAGTGTATACAAAATGCAGGAATTAATGAATCTTCTGTGTTTACCTTCTCCAGTTTGTCGTTGAGTAAGGTGAGCACCCTTGATACTGTCCTAAACTCACAGTACTTGGCTATATCTGACGATATCAGCAATTCAACCATGTTCCCTGCACAATACAGCAACTGGAATACACAATTTAGAAAACTTTTCATCAAATAAAATTACAGGTTATTTTTCGTATCATGACTTCAGAGCTTGTTGTTGTTGAAAAAGTAAAATTTCAGTTTCAATACATACAGGAAACTGTTGCAACCTTGGCTTGTGTTGTGTTAGAAGGTGGAATAAAGAATAGCAGTTTTTCCAAGATGCAGGTTATTCATGAAATTTCTCACGATTTACAGAATGTTATTTTAAAATTTGAACAAATATGTCATGTTTTACCCAATACAATTTTATCTTCAACTGCATATTAATTCTGAAAAAAAACATACAACTCAAATGTTCCCTATACCTCATGCTTTAAAAGATGTTTGAAAGTTTGAAACACATTTGATCCCTTGGCATATAATGCATCAGATACAACCATATGTCAGTACAAAAATAGATCCATTACAAAATCTATCACATAATAAAAATGCACTAAGACAATGACATTTACACAGAGGGTTACAGAATAGTGAATTTATATATGAACCATATTACTAACCCGTGGTGCTAGGTCTAGATTAAATTTACGCCATTCCTTCTTTAGTTTAGAGGCTGTCCATGGCTTTGGTTTTTTACTTTCCATCTCTTTAGCATTATCTACAGTGTTTTGTTTACTTGGAAGTTTGTCAATGTTCTCATCTGACTTTTGTTCTGACATGATTTCTGTGTTTGGTTTTGACTCCTCTGCAGCTTCCCCTGATGCCATTGTCGAAGCCTTGTTTGGGTCATTTTCATCTTTATTTACTTCAACTAGAACTTCACTACATTGGACTTTGTTTTCCTCTTTACTTGTTTGTGTGGCGTCCGTTTGATCAAATTCTGTTTCTTCATCACTAAAATGATTCAAATAGACTGTAAGACACTAATTTAAAAGGGGAAGAATTGTGCAAGTACTTTATTTAGTACATTATAGAAGGCAAAATGGATGAAAATAGTTAACATCTGTGTTAGTGTACATTAGATAATCATCAGAGTATGATAATGACCAAAATGAAACAAAACCTGCTCAGAATTGTAAAATACAATACAGTACTCAAATCAAGTTCTTTCCTGATTTGAATAACCTAAATGGATAAGAGTTAAAAAAATTCCTATCTCATACTGGAGACCTTGACAGTTATTTGGGGTTTCAACTGTCACAATTGAGATTGACATATGCGCAGGACATATGTTCCTTAAATCTGAATGGCTGTTCATCAACAAAACGTGTACATTGTCATCTTACCCAACATGGTATTCTGATGTTATGTTGAAGTAGCTTTTGCCCTTCACACACAAATCTAATCGGGTCAGTGTCTCCCCAGGTTGTAGAAGGTTATCCTCATCTATGGTGGGGTGTTCCAGGTCATGTTCACCTAAAATCTGTTCCAGTAAATTGTTTTAATTCTTGTTAATGTTTATTGACAACTATAGGTAATTTTATAAATAAAAAAATAAATCAAACCAATTATACAACATAATTATAAACTACATGTACCTATTTATTTCAGATCAAATTTTGACTTTCAGGTCAAAGCAAGCTTCTATCAAATCATATCAAAATTTATTTCATTTTACCGTAATAACTGCGGTAATTTCCACAACGGAGATCACAATCTGTTTTCCTTGAATTGTTAAATCAATTTTACACAATCTTACCTCTTTTGTCCATTTAGCAATATTTTCTAAATTGAATGAAGCCCATTGTCCACTGTAGTACTCATTCCTGTTGACATAGAAAAACATATTTTAGCAAAAAGCATTTCCCATATATGTAGCTTTTTGCATTGATCTTTCATAATTGTTTGTAAAACTAATCTTTTGCATCTTTATAGGACCAAATGATCCTTAAAAGTTTGGCCTACAAAACTTTAATGATACCATCACCAACAAAAAATCCTCACAAGAGTTTTCCAAGAAGTATCATGGCAGATCACTGTGACAATTCCAAGTAGTGTAATATTGGAGTGTGCAAATCAAATGTTTTCAGGATGATGGGAGGCTAATATGTATTGTTAAACTGCATTAGAAATGTTTAATTATACCAAATTTTATTGCAACGTTACACAACATCCACTATTTGTAGCATTTTCGAGGTTCATTGTTTTGCAAAACTACTGTCAATGTCAATGGAAGGGAATCGCAGTTCTAACGATGACCATCTGTCAGAAATTGTATGTCTGTTATACAGGAGCTATGTTATCGCAGCCAGTACTTACTGTGTACTTACTGTGCTTAAATTCTAATTTACCTGGTAAGGAATTATGTAAAACATGTTTAATCTACATACCTGTCAATGTGCAATACTTTTTGGCCAACTCTGGACAGAGCTGCAGCCAGAATACTCTCGGGCATCCCTAAAGGAAAAAGCATTCTTTGCTTCACATATTGTCTTGTTTTGTAAACTAATATGTAGGCTACAATTTGTTCAAATAAAATCTAAATTACATTAAAATAATTATGAAAACTAAACAATTGGATCAAGTAAAACCTGAGATAAATTATATTATTACATGATTTAAATTTATTATAAGTAATGTAAATGTAACTATATTTTGTAAATTTAATCAATGTAGCGACTCAACTGAAAGCTATATAAAAGACCATATAATACCTAGAAGGATATATAGCCTGCTTCATATTTTGGAAGAAATTAACTTAAAAGTACATGTATGCATTTCAGGATTTTATTTTTATTGCTTTTTATGTGGATGAACAACTTCTTATAAAGTATAATAAACATCTATTTCAACCAATATATAGGCCTAAAACTGCAATGTCATCGGTAAACTGTTAATCAAGATGACTGATGTAAATAAGAGGATGAGTCATGATCATGCTGAAAACAGAACATTACAGTGGGCAGAGCTCTGTGGAATTAACACGTAACAGCAAAATATGGGACATACATTCGGACATACTCCTTTCCTTGAACGATACATAACGACAGCATTATAAATAAATTGACACTTGAAGTGTATTTAACCAATGTCATGACTCGAATGTGGCACACTATCTTGATTAAGTCGCATACCTGTACCCAAGACAATAACGTCAAAGTCTCCTGGTAGATCGTCTGCCATGTTGATTTGTTTATCTAATTGCAGCCGTTGTTTCGTATCTTTATATCTATTTTCATACGTTAAATAGTAAAAGTGATATTACAAAATAACATGAAAAATATAATATATTTATCGATATCGAAGGATGATTTGATAAATACTGCAAATACTAAGAATATTGTTGATAAGTTTTATACGAAAAGAAGTCTAAAATCCAGATGGTTACACCCCCCCGGTTCCTCTGTAGTTTCATTTTGCCTACGATTCTGACAATAAGGATCCGTGCTAATTAAACGTTATAGGAGCGGCATGAGGCACGATGTAATGACGTAATGTATGTATCTTTCATGTAATTAGAAACATTTTGAAAAGGCAAACCCAGAGACGATCAGCGATATGAGCTTATTCACCGGGTTGGGCCACAATATTAGGATCTCGAGGGGATACGACAAACGTACATAATTTAGGGTTGTGGCCTACGAAGAGGTTATGGTTTTGGGAGGGGGGCTGTATTATATATAATTTCAATCTATTAAAAGAGACATACGAAATGTAGGATTACACTCTTAATGGGACAGATTGTGTATCAACAGATCACATATGCACGTCTGGTAAAATATTAGCCCGAGTTTTCTCTGGCCCTGTCACCATGTCTGGTGTAGGGCCAGAGCGCACTACTATATGAAAACGTAGAATTATCCGACACCGTTTGGTGTCGCTAAGAATCTGGTGTAAATACAATAAAATCGGGAGTGACATAACACCTACCTTACATATATGGATAAATGTGATATTTATTTACCCCAGAACACCCATTTAGTCCCATCTAGGTGTTTTATTCCGTCCGTATAGACCCTCGCTTTACGCTAGTCAAAATTTCATACTTGACTCGACGCCATATTGCTAACTATGTAGGTCGCGGTTGGCCTAATTACCCTAATCAGTGCACGATGGAGCGAAAACTAAAAAATACATTTATCTTTATATATTTTACCCCTTAATTATAATTTATAAATAATGAATTTTTGAATTTAATATCACAGGTTTTGGGAAATAATAAGCTTAGTTTTCTAAATTTAAACTATGCAAGAAGAAAAACACAATAAATCATATGTGGTCTTTTCGGTCCATTGCGTTCCGCTGCGGGTGGTTAGTCGTACTGTCACTTACAAAATGGCGGGTCAACAGTACGAAATTTTGACTAGCGTAAAATGAGGGTCTATACGGACGGAATAAAACACCTAGATGGGACTAAATGGGTGTTCTGGGGTAAATAGATATCTCATTTATCCATATATGTATGGTAGGTGTTATGTCACTCCCGATTTTATTGTATTTACACCAGATTCTTAGCGACACCACGTTTTCATATAGTAGTGCGCTCTGGCCCTACACCAGACATGGTGACAGGGCCAGAGAAAACTCGGGCTAGTAAAATATAAGCCCAATTTTCTCTGGCCCTGACACTATGTCAGGTGTAGGTCCAGAGCTCACAAAAACGTGGAAGTCTCCGGTATTTATATTTGGTGCAAATACAATAAAATCGGATGTGACATAACACCTACCTTACAAACATGGATAAATGAGATATTTATTTACCCCAAAGCACCCATTATCTCATGTATCCAAAGATATAAGGTTGCTACGTGTAGGTGTTATGTCATGGTATCATGGCCAGAGGAAACTGGGAGTAGTAAAATATAGGATACGATAATATTTTTATATTTACTAACCCTATGTTAACAAATTTACAATGAGCTGTAAAGTTATCATATTTAAATCATTAAATATTTGAACAATACTTACGAGAAGTTTATATATTGAATAATAGGAATTATTGTCTCCGTCAATAATGATCATATTGAATCATGATCAATGTATTGTATTTAAAGAGTACTTATTAATGTTCAATCTTTTTTCGCAGTGTGTACCAATATATTCTAAAGAGTAAGAATGTCAACACTTGGTAAAGCAGAATTTGGGGTGACCACTTTTTTCACCAGAAGCCATCCAAATGACAAATGTGGAGCGAACGGTCTTCCTCTGACACCAAATTCTGTCAAAGTCCTAGGACGTTTCCAGAACCTTAAATGTCTGAGTCATCCACAGATCTGTAAATACCTGGACATCGTCAAGGACAAGCATGGTAGGTAACATGTCTAAACATTGAGTTTGTGGGATCACTTATTGATTTTAAAAAACTTTCAATAGATTTAATAATTTTGATTGGATGTTTGGCAGTTGCTATCAGTGTGAAATCCCACAAGGGAAGATTCTTAGGTTGACAAATACAAGCTTATATCAAAACTTGCCAAGACTTTTCATGATCATGGTAACCATGCAAAAGACATATCAGCATCCAACAACATCACATCAACAATGCAATATCAGGAGATGGCATAAACAATACTGAACTTTACATGGAATGTTCTTGAAGGGCTCGCTGGTAAGGGTTAGAAATTGTTTGATCCAGATTAAAAGTGACTTTCCCTTCAGGTTTCTAGAATTGTGATTCATTATTTCTTACCTTTTCCACAGAACGGATGGTCATAGTATCAGAACATTATAGGAACTGTCTCAACAGCAAATCAAGTCGATTTAACGGGTAAATATGTCATCATTGTTACAAAGCCTCAGTAATAAGCAGACAGCTTTTACCTGCTGATGAATATTTAGACCTGATCAAAGAACCATGCAAAATTGGATGTTAAAACATTTATTATAAAAAAAAAAAATTGTTATTTTGTCAAAATTTAGTTTCTTTTTTAACAGAGATTTTTGATATTAAATCATGTATCGGAGATTATGTCAAATTCAGCAAGACAAGATAGCTGTCTAAGTATGATAATGGGATATTTCATTTCACAGTAAAGACAAATTTACGGAGATTGCCTATGGAGTCCTGAAAGGTCTGGCCTACCTTAACTCACTTGGAATCACCCACAGGAATCTCTCCAAGGATAACATCTTATTTGATGCTGAGGTAAATTTTCAAACCATATATAATACTTTGTGTGATTGTAGTGTTGTATATTTGTAGGCTGACATGATAAGGACTTGTGTTATTGTGAGTGCTGTAATTATTGCCTTTTTATAATCAGTCATGTTACTGCATTGGAGTTAATTATGAGATCCAGAATAGCTTGTAAGGATGGTTTATGATTTATCTTCACAGGGTCATGTGAAGTTAGCCGAGTATGGTCTGTACTTTATGACGGGGTATGGTGCTGACGTCGCCTTTCCTATTGGGTATGTGGTTTTGCTAGAGTGATATCCTGGCTTGTAATTTGTACCATAAATCATGTATTTTGTCCAGGTATAATTTGGATGTTAAAAATGTACCTGCAGCAATGACTTATTATACCTGGGTAAGTCTAATTATCACAGGAAATCAGAGTACTATCCTCCATAGGTACATTATAAGAGGCTTTGATAGCTCAAATGCTACAGGTGGTGTTTCCATTCCAGCCCAAACAGGTTTGAGTTTAAGGAAAGTTTAAGGAAACTGAGACCACACATCATTGTGTGCTGTTGTAGTTGTGTCCATGGACACTTTACCCTCATTATTCTGGATTGCATGTGACAGACCTCCCATATTGGTCCAGTGAAGTAGCCACCAGTTACTACGAGTAGATCCTGCCTCAAAGTTACTACGAGTAGATCCTGCCTCAAAATGACCATGTCTGACTGGGAGATAAACCTGCAAACAAGCAAACAAGACATTATTTCATCACCATGTTTGTTTCATAGGATGCCTCAGTAATTTACCTGGAAGCACATAATATTATTTTCTATGTGCATTTCCTATAAGGCCTCAATTACCTTTGGTCGTTCCAGAAATTAGGACAGTTCTAATCCATCTTATGTTTATTTTCCAGGAAGCCCCAGTACCTGGCTCCAGAGGTTCTGTCAGAAGCTCCCATCACTGTAGATGAACATTCTGATGTGGAACCTGAAGTTCACAACCCCTCTGGTCCCAAGGTGGATGTCTGGGCCTTGGGTATGATCTTGTTAGAGGTCATGAGTGTAAGTAGGATTTACAAGCAGGATCTTTAAACTGTTGGACAATGGAAGGGTTGTCCGATTTTTTCTTTGAACTGCAACCTTCTCATAGCAATTTGCATTAAAGTTTGTTTGACATGCAAATAATCAAATAAAAGTCAGTTTGTATGTATACTTGATGATCTTTTGAAATTTTGATTTATCATTAATGGATAATACTGTTTTGTTGGATTATCAATAGAGAGGATATATAGCGGAGACTAAGTTGGGAAACTGTAGGTGCCAATGATGTCATTTTTACACTTGATAGTAAAGAAGTTTTATCTTTTTGAAGTATTTAAGACAATTTATTTAAAACACTCACTATATCAAAGTTTTTTTTAAGAAGACAATTATTCTACTTCAGAATTTAAAAAAGATTCAATATATGTTGGAACTGCTCACTTAAATGGTCTTCCTTTTCGGTTTTGGAGCTGTAATCATGTATACAATATGATGTTATAACTGGTATGTATGTTTCTTGTAGGCACAAGATTTATGGACTGGTTTGACAATGCCTCAGATATTCCACAAGATATTTGCTTTTCTAAAATCAGGTGAGTGATTTCATTTATATTATACAGTCAAACTTGTCTATAAGGACCGCCCAAGGGGAGGCAGAAAAACGGTCACTATAAACAGGTTGCCTTTATAGACAGGTCAAAATTAGCGCACCAACCAATTTACGTGAAACTGCAATAAATAACTTTTCATTGAACAGGGCATTCAGAAGACCAGTCAGAAGTCAAATAACTGCATAAACTTTATATATATACAGAATGTATATATATTTTTTTATAAATCTGAAAGTTTTAATCTTTAATGATTTTTTGGACTCAAAGACAAAATATAACTCAAAATGGTCTTATGGATACTTTTTAAAAATATTTTTGTTCTGAAATAATGCTAAATGTATTTATCAAATTATATCCCTTTCTTTCTTGAATAAAGAAAAAGAATACACAACAATTAATTATGTATGTGTTAGTGTTACTACTAATAATTTTGTGATATACTCTAACTTCTTAATTAAAACCAAAAGATTTTTTTCTGACCCAAATTGGAATCGGGATATTTGTGGCAGTTTACGACTTTTTATTAGTATTGACTAATTAATGATGACGGCAGTACAAATGCTAGTACCGACAGCTACGATTAAGAAAGGCATTATTGGCTTTCATGTGAGTAAATCTTGTTGACAGATATGACCAGTGTTTGTTATTGAAGTGATGTATCCTAGTTGTAATCACAAAATTAACTGACCGTGTCAAATAAAGCCACCTATGCACAGTTGTAATGTAATACTGACACGCATGGTGACCCGACTTCTCTCTCACCGAGCCCCAGGACAGGGCAGCTACAGTAATTATAGGCTAACAGGTGGGAGGGGTCTTTTGTTTATATAATCAGGCCAGGGTTGTGGAGGTCCTTTGTATGTATAATCAAGCCAGGGTCAATGTGTCTGAATTTTCCGTGGATTTTATGAGGGATGACTGCCGAGATCAGAAGACGGCTGACAGAAATCGGTCGCTATAGAAAACAAATTAGCGACCGCCGTTCCAAAATCACCGGTCGTAATCACATTAGACAGGTAGCTGCTATACAGAGGGTCGTTATGTAGTAAAATCTCACTGGGAATCTTAAAATTGGTCGTTTTAGACAGGCGGTCGTTATATACAGGGGGTCGTTAGAGCAGGTTTGACTGTAATAGATATGAGAAAATATTTTTTTTAATTTACAAATTCAATTCTCAAACTTCTAATAAAAATACTGAAATATACATGATGACACTTTCTCCTGTCCTCACATAACAAATAATATGTGTGTGACTAGTTAATGAGGATATAATACTATGTTGTAGACTGAGTATGGTGTTCTACTGGTAAATAAGTTGTTATATATAGAGGATCTTAATATAGATGTTGTATATTTCTAGATCAGTCCCCCTTACAAAGTGTAGCCAAGGACAATAGCCTCACAGAAACAATTAAGGTAGGTTGTGCTCAATTTTCTTGTGGATGAACAAATGTCTTCAGTTGATTTATTTCACATCCCATTCCAAATTGATATCATATCTTGAGAACACCTCAATAATTTAGTCCATATTTAACACCATAGTATCATAACATCACGCTCTATACCTGATCACACTCTGGTGGTCATTGGTTAAGGTTAAAGGGTCAAAGGTCACCTTTAATTCCTTCCTCATGGAGTGAATTGCTACATAAAAGTGGGAGCCGGGGGAGCATTCATATCTAACAGACATGTTAAAGTTACTTGATGGTCTAGATTGTAAACATTATTTTTGCCATATTTATTCTGTAACAAACCCATGACAGGGCTTTATCTGGGGGCTTTTTGGGGCCGTTAATGGGCCCCATTCCCAATTGAAATTATTTCATATTTAAGCCAAATTCCCAAATTTTTCAATTTTACTCATTTTCTTCCCAAAATGAGACAAAAAGGCCCTTTCCCAAATCAGTGAAAAAAGCCCTGCAAGAGGCACATAAACTTTGATTCTAAATAGGAAGGTGGGCTGATTACCAAACATGGACCTATAGTAATAAATCAGATAGCTACTAAACAGATTGTGATTGTATTTTTTTCTGATGATACTCTTAACATTTTTGTGCTGTAATTATTGTACATCTGTCAATACTAACCATACTCGATGATATGTGCTGTACTGGAACTGTTTTGTGATTTCAGACTTTGCCCCCGGATGTGGTAGACTTCTTAAATAAATGTTTGACAGTATCAACTAAACAAAGGTAAGGGAGATAACTTTGTTCTAAAATGTAGATTGGAATGTCGGGAAATATTATATATAGTTGTGCTGTTTTATTGATAAGTTAATTAATGAAAAGGAAGATACAGGCCACCCTCGTTATCTTGAAGTCAGCAGTGTCTTGAAAAAGCTCAAAGATATCCCCAAGTATTTGAGTTAATCAGGCATATTTTATATACAATTTTTACTGTCAAACTGATTTTTCTGTTTAATTTAAGCAGTCTTTAAATTATCTAAGTTTGACTGCAATCAAATACAAAATGGTGTCAGTTATGTTTAAGTTAACTAACTTGGTAATAACATTTCAATTATTAATAACATAAGAAAATCACAGATTAGTCACTACTAGTGTGACACTGAGAGATAGGTGACCCACTGGTGTGACACTGAGAAATAGGTGACCTTCTGGTGTGACACTGAGAATAAGGTGACCTTCTGGTGTGACACTGAGAATTAAGTGACCTTCTGGTGTGACACTGAGAATTAAGTGACCTACTCGTGTGGCATTGAGAGATAGGTGACCCACTGGTGTGACACTGAGAATTAAGTGACCTACTGGTGTGACACTGAGAGATAGGTGACTCACTGGTGTGACACTGAGAGATAAGTGACCTACTGGTGTGACACTGAGAGATAGGTGACCCACTAGTGTGACACTGAGAGTTAGGTGACCTACTGGTGTGACACTGAGAGATAGGTGACCTACTGGTGCGACAGTGAGAGATAAGTGACCTACTTGTGTGACACTGAGAGTTAGGTGACCTACTGGTGTGACACTGAGAGATAGGTGACCTACTGGTGTGACACTGAGAGATAGGTGACCTACTGGTGTGACACTGAGAGATAGGTGACCTTCTGGTGAGACACTGAGAGAGAGAGGTGACCTACTGGTGTGACACTGAGAGATAAGTGACCTACTGGTGTGACACTGAGAGTTAGGTGACCTACTGGTGTGACACTGAGAATTAGGTGACCCACTGGTGTGACACTGAGAGATAGGTGACCTACTGGTGTGCCACTGAGAGATAGGTGACCTACTGGTGTGACACTGAGAGATAGGTGACCTTCTGGTGAGACACTGAGAGAGAGAGGTGACCTACTGGTGTCACACTGAGAGATAAGTGACCTACTGGTGTCACACTGAGAGATAAGTGACCTACTGGTGTGACACTGAGAGATAGGTGACCTACTGGTGTGACACTGAAAGATAGGTGACTTACTGGTGTGACACAGAGATTGGTGACATTCTGGTGTGACACTGAAAGATAGGTGACCTACTGTTGGGACACTGAGAGATAAGTGACATTCTGGTGTGACACTGAGAGATAAGTGACCTACTGGTGTGACACTGAGAGATTGGTGACATTCTGGTGTGACACTGAGAGATAGGTGACCTACTGTTGGAACACTGAGAGATAGGTGACATTCTGGTGTGACACTGAAAGATAGATGACCTACTGGTGTGACACTGAGAGATAGGTGACCTACTGGTGTGACACTGAGAGATAGGTGACCTACTGGTGCGACAGTGAGAGATAAGTGACCTACTTGTGTGACACTGAGAGTTAGGTGACCTACTGGTGTGACACTGAGAGATAGGTGACCTACTGGTGTGACACTGAGAGATAGGTGACCTACTGGTGTGACACTGAGAGATAGGTGACCTTCTGGTGAGACACTGAAAGAGAGAGAGGTGACCTACTGGTGTGACACTGAGAGATAAGTGACCTACTGGTGTGACACTGAGAGTTAGGTGACCTACTGGTGTGACACTGAGAGATAAGTGACATTCTGGTGTGACACTGAGAGATAGGTGACCTACTGTTGGGACAATGAGAGATAAGTGACATTCTGGTGTGACACTGAGAGATAAGTGACCTACTGGTGTGACACTGAGAGATAGGTGACATTCTGGTGTGACACTGAGAGATAAGTGACCTACTGGTGTGACACTGAGAGATAGGTGACCTTCTGGTGTGACACTGAGAGATAAGTGACCTACTGGTGTGACACTGAGAGATAGGTGACCTACTGGTGTGACACTGAGAGATAGGTGACCTACTGTTGGGACACTGAGAGATAGGTGACCTACTGGTGTGACACTGAGAGATAAGTGACCTACTGGTGTGACACTGAGAGATAAGTGACCTTCTGGTGTGACACTGAGAGATAGGTGACCTACTGGTGTGACACTGAGAGATAGGTGACCTACTGGTGTGACACAGAGAGATTGGTGACCTTCTGGTATGACACTGAAAGATATGTGACTTACTGGTGTGACACTGAGAGAAAGGTGACTTACTGGTGTGACACTGAGAGATAGGTAACCTACTGGTGTGACACTGAGAGATAGGTGACCTTCTGGTGTGACACTGAGGGATAAGTGACCTACTGATGGGACACTGAGAGATAGGTGACCTACTGGTGTGACACTGAGAGATAAGTGACCTACTGGTGTGACACTGAGAGATAGGTGGCCTGTTGGTGTGACATTGAGAGAAAGGTGACCTACTGGTGTGACACTGAGAGATAGGTGACATTCTTGTGTGACACTGAGAGATAAGTGACCTACTGGTGTGACACTGAGAGATAGGTGACCTGGTGTGACACTGAGAGATAGGTGACCTACTGGTGTGACACTGAGAGATTGGTGACCTTCTGGTGTGACACTGCGAGGTAGGTGACCTACTGGTGTGACACTGACAGATAGGTGACCTACTGGTGTGACACTGAGAGTTAGGTGACCTACTGGTGTGACACTGAGAGATTAGGTGACCTACTGGTGTGACACTGAGAGATATGTGACCTACTTGTTGTGACACTGAGAGTTAGGTGACCTACTGGTGTGACACTGAGAGATAGGTGACCTACTGGTGTGACACTGAGAGATAGGTGACCTACTGGTGTGACACTGAGAGATTAGGTGACCTACTGGTGTGACACTGAGAGATAGGTGACCTTCTGGTGTGACACTGAGAGATAGGTGACCTACTGGTGTGACACTGAGAGATAGGTGACCTACTGGTGTGACACTGAGAGATAAGGTGACCTACTGGTGTGACACTGAGAGTTAGGTGACCTACTGGTGTGACACTGAGAGATAAGTGACCTACTGTTGTGACACTGAGAGATAGGTGACCTACTGGTGTGACACTGAGAGATAGGTGACCTACTGGTGTGACACTGAGAGTTAGCTTGACCTACTGGTGTGACACTGAGAGTTAGGTGACCTACTGGTGTGACACTGAGAGATAGGTGACTTACTGGTGTGACACTGAGAGATAGGTGACCTACTGGTGTGACACTGAGAGATAGGTGACCTACTGGTGTGACACTGAGAGATAGGTGACCTACTGGTGTGACACTGAGAGATTAGGTGACCTACTGGTGTGACACTGAGAGATAGGTGACCTACTGGTGTGACACTGAGAATTAGGTGACCTACTGGTGTGACACTGAGAGATAGGTGACCTACTGGTGTGACACTGAGAGATAGGTGACCTTACTGGTGTGACACTGAGAGATAGGTGACCTACTGGTGTGACACTGAGAGATAGGTGACGTACTGGTGTGACACTGAGAGATAGGTGACCTACTGGTGTGACACTGAGAGATAGGTGACATTCTGGTGTGACACTGAGAGATAGGTGACATTCTGGTGTGACACTGAGAGATAGGTGACCTACTGGTGTGACACTGAGAGATAGGTGACCTACTGGTGTGACACTGAGAGATAGGTGACATTCTGGTGTGACACTGAGAGATAAGGTGACCTACTGGTGTCACACTGAGAGATAGGTGACCTACTGGTGTCACACTGAGAGATAGGTGACATTCTGGTGTCACACTGAGAGATAGGTGACATTCTGGTGTCACACTGAGAGATAGGTGACCTTAAGCTTAGAGATTAATTGATGTAGTACACAAATTGTTGGGATTATTATCTGTGTTATATATATGGTAACACCCTTACAGACCAAGTCCATCTGAACTACTGAAGCATGACATTTTTACAGAGCTCAGATTGAAAGAGGTAAGTTAACAACAATTGTTTTTCAGAATTCATAATGTAAAGAAAAGGTGACCACATCGTGGAAGGTCAAGGTCAAGAAAATAAGATTGATTAAAGTATCAATTCCTCTCAAGAACGATATACATGTACATGTGTTTGTTAAATTTGTTCACCAAGATAAATAAAAATCAAACAATACTGCTGGTGTAAGCTTTATATCAAAGCATGTTTTTCAATCCCAAGAAAATGTTATTGTAAACTTTGAGAAAGGATTAAATAAAATAATGTTTTCCAAAAATGAAACATTTCCACTTTTGGTTAAAAAGCGATCTATTCAACTAATTTGAACTTTTATTTAAGACTATAAGTAAACATGCAATGATTATAAATATATGAGCACAAAAGGCCTGCTAGACTTCTCAGACCAGAAACTGTAACGATAACTTACAATTAAAGGGCTCAAGAAAACAATATACTGTCTATTCCAGGTGCCATACAGGAATGGGTTTCAGCTTTTCTCTACAGAGTCACGATGTAAAGATCTAGAATTACCCGTCTATGGTGAAAATGGTTCAGTTCAAGGTTTGTATATCACATAAGTTAAGTGTTTTCCTGATTTCAAAAAGATTAAAACTTTGCATGATAATCAAGAATTTCTCTCTTCAAAAGTGAGCATGGTACATGTATTGTCTAGTTATATGAGAAACTAAATGATGTTGTAACAGGACATTTGTGGAGTTGCCACTTTTGAAATATTGCTCCATCAGCAGTCTTTAAG
This sequence comes from Pecten maximus, assembly GCF_902652985.1. NCBI lineage: Eukaryota > Metazoa > Mollusca > Bivalvia > Pectinida > Pectinidae > Pecten > Pecten maximus. The sequence goes on along the minus strand of NC_047020.1, from coordinate 29,453,164 downwards.
TTTCGAAATAGTTAACATCAGACTACCTAAAAATTAGGTGATGGGGTAGCACTGTGGTAACACACTTGCCTCTCACCTAGGTGGCTTGGGTTGGATTCCCCAATTGGACATGAAAAGGTATGGAGACCACGTGGATTTCCATTGGTACTCCGATTTCCTCCCACACTAAGACCTCTTGTAGGCTTTGGTTTGTTTGGTTTGTTTTTGTTTAACGTCCTATTAACAGCCAGGGTCATTTAAGGACGTGCCAGGTTTTTGAGGTGGAGGAAAGCCGGAGTACCCGGAGAAAAACCACCGGCCTATGGTCAGTACCTGGCAACTGCCCCACGTAGGTTTCGAACTCGCAACCCAGAGGTGGAGGGCTAGTGTTAAAGTGTCGGGACACCTTAACCACTCGGCCACCGCGGCCCCTCCTCTTGTAGGCTACCATCCGGGCCAACAAGTGTGGATAATATAAGTTGATAAAACTTGTTTTGCAATTGTTTTAAAATAAATTAAGTTTACATTTTTTTATTACGATTATTAATTTAAATTAGTATCCATATCATGTATAGAGTGATTAATTGTTTTTGTCAGATGAAGACTTTGACCACCTGTCCTTGAGAAACATGGAGGAAGTATATTACTTGTGGAGACTAGCCGGAGGTGATCTAGAGGGTCTGCTACGCAAAGAAGGGCTCGTCAAAACAAAACCTCCCATCACTCTCCTTCCTAGGTATGTACAGGTAACCTAGATTGTCTATATATAGATGGAATCTTCTGGTTAATATTAACACTGTAATTCAAATGTAACCTTAGAAGTCACATGTTTATATAGACATAGAAGAATAATAAAGTGATATAATATAATTTAATGTTATGTGTACCTTTATTTCTATACTTCCTTAATAAGGCCTTCATTTCCCTCTACTCCACAGCTTCTGTACCAGTGAAGGTGATGTGTTTGGACAGATGAGGGACCGTGCAGAACTGCTGGACAATATCGTCATTACAGCTTCACAGGAACAACTTAGAAATGTAACTATGGCAGCAAGGAATTGTACAGTTTTTCGGTGGTGTTAACAGTGTCAGAAATGAGTTTTAAAAACATATCTTTATGTTGATGCACATAGGACTTTCATAACATACAGACAATTTCATGTTGGTTGTACATCAGGATGTGTGTATTTGACAGTTATATCTGTTCTCCAGGATAAGCAATGTTAATCCTTGTAATTCCCTGAACTGTTTAAATATCAAATTGACAAACTGGTTTGTCCTTATAGTCAAGCAAAGTCTGTGTAAATTATCCTAGATTTATCTCCCCTTGTATATATAAGGGGAGATAAATTGTGTATAATAGTTTTGTCCTTTACACATCATACTGAGGCCTATTTGTGCAGGGAAATCAATAATATACAATGTTTTTATGATTCTACTTCACAGAGACTATCAGAAGTGGATGAAAAGGCTTATTATCCTCTGTTGGAAGATGAGTAAGTCTACATTACCCTACCTTTGTCCATATTAAGTAGTTCTGACTTGTCAGTAACATTTTATCATTGTTTTCTCCTCGCTACAACAGACAAAACGTATCACCAAGTACCCTAACTTTGTCTCCTAGTAGTTCTGACTTGTCAGTAACATTTTAACATTGTTTAATTTCTGCTGTAACAGACAGAACAGTATGACTGGTAGCCTGCCTTTGTCCATTAGTACCATAGTTCTGACTTGTCAGTAATATTTTAACATTATTTTATCCTCGCTGTAACAGACAGAGCAGTATGACTGGTAGCCTGCCTTTGTCCATTAGTACCATAGTTGTGACTTGTCAGTAATATTTTAACATTATTTTATCCTCGCTGTAACAGACAGACCAGTATGACTGGTAGCCTGCCTTTGTCCATTAGTACCATAGTTGTGACTTGTCAGTAATATTTATCCTCACTGTAACAGACAGGGAAGTATGACTGGAAGCCTGCCTTTGTCCATTAGTACCATAGTTCTGACTTGTCAGTAATATTTTAACATTATTTTATCCTCACTGTAACAGAAAGAGCAGTATGACTGGTAGCCTGCCTTTGTCCCCAAGTAGTTCTGACCTGACCAATACAGCTAGTCTACCTCTCGTTATTAAGGAGAAGGATGTTGAATATCAGGTAATTACACCAAAACATTTACACCAAGTAATTGATATCAAGTCTACAATAAACAAAAGTATAAGTTAGCAGCAATCTTTAAACAAAATTAAAATACAATTTATGTTAATTAAACATTTATTATCAAACAGAAATATCTGAGAGAATATTACTGAAAACAAAACTGACATGATGTATATAAACAATTTTACTTTATTTGACCTTTACATCAATGGTTGACTCCTGAATTCTAAATACACAGTTTTCTGTATTTAACTCTTGACTATTATACTGTTACTTAGTTTCATCGGATTATTCTGTATGAACGGCTGTTAAAAGCCTACCCCTACAAGAGAGCCCATATTTGGAAGGAAGCTCGTGTTGACATCCCCCCGCTGGTTAGGGCACATGTCTGGGCAGCTCTCCTGGAGGTGGAGGTAGGTTTGTACAGTCTGTCGGCATAGTGATGTCAGTAGCTCTCCTGGAAGTAGAGGTAGATTTAACAATCTGTCAGTGATGGTGACAGCTTGTACTGTGATGGCAATCAATTCAGATGGAGATACTGTAATGTCCACAATTCTGATGTATTTTATTTGAACTATACCTTTATAGCTTACATTACTTCAACAAAGATTCTAAGCTCCTCTATGGGACTCACTTGAGTCTCCCTAGAGTTTCAAAAATGGCTCGGCATCATACTCAATTTGAGCCATACCTAGAATTGAAATTAATTTGACTGAGGCTGTTACAGGATGTTTTACATCACTATATATCATGAACATTTTCTTGATTGCAGGGCGATATTGAAAGCTTGTACAGCAGTATTGATAAGGACACAGTCACGCCCACTGATAGACAGGTATGTCATGTGTACTACAGTCACGCCCACTGATAGACAGGTATGTCATGTGTACTACAGTCACGCCCACTGATAGACAGGTATGTCATGTGTACTACAGTCACGCCCACTGATAGACAGGTATGTCATGTGTACTACAGTCACGCCCACTGATAGACAGGTATATGTCATGTGTACTACAGTCACGCCCACTGATAGACAGGTATGTCATGTGTACTACAGTCACGCCAACTGATAGACAGGTATGTCGTGTGTACTACAGTCACGCCCACTGATAGACAGGTATGTCATGTGTACTACAGTCACGCCCACTGATAAACAAGTATGTCATGTGTACTACAGTCACGCCCACTGATAGACAGGTATGTCATGTGTACTACAGTCACGCCCACTGATAGACAGGTATGTCATGTGTACTACAGTCACGCCCACTGATAGACAGGTATGTCATGTGTACTACAGTCACGCCCACTGATAGACAGGTATGTCATGTGTACTACAGTCACGCCCACTGATAGACAGGTATATGTCATGTGTACTACAGTCACGCCCACTGATAGACAGGTATGTCATGTGTACTACAGTCACGCCAACTGATAGACAGGTATGTCGTGTGTACTACAGTCACGCCCACTGATAGACAGGTATGTCATGTGTACTACAGTCACGCCCACTGATAAACAAGTATGTCATGTGTACTACAGTCACGCCCACTGATAGACAGGTATGTCATGTGTACTACAGTCACGCCCACTGATAGACAGGTATGTCATGTGTACTACAGTCACGCCCACTGATAGACAGGTATATGTCATGTGTTCTACAGTCACGCCCACTGATAGACAGGTATGTCATGTGTACTACAGTCACGCCAACTGATAGACAGGTATGTCGTGTGTACTACAGTCACGCCCACTGATAGACAGGTATGTCATGTGTACTACAGTCACGCCCACTGATAGACAGGTATATGTCATGTGTACTACAGTCACGCCCACTGATAGACAGGTATGTCATATTATCCCTGCAGAGAGAGGAAGGGATGCCATACTGGAAATCTTTTCTTATTTGTCGTATAGTGTCCAAGAATTATTTGTTTGGGTATTAGTTAGCTTACTACAACAATTTTAGAGGCATTGTGTTGCTGAATCTGAACAAAATATAGCCAGAGACCTTTAGCTAGCTGAAGTTTAGTTAGCCTTGATCTTACATTCCTACATTTGTTTTGTTTTGTTTTGCATTGACAACCAATACTTATCTTATACTGACCATTTGACAGTCAATACTTATCTTATACTGACCATTTGACAGTCAATACTCATCTTATACTGACCATTTGACAGCCAATACTCATCTTATACTGACCATTTGACAGCCAATACTCATCTTATACTGACCATTTGACAGCCAATACTTATCTTATACTGACCATTTGACAGCCAATACTTATCTTATACTGACCATTTGACAGCCAATACTTATCTTATACTGACCATTTGACAGCCAATACTTATCTTATACTGACCATTTGACAGTCAATACTTATCTTATACTGACCATTTGACAGCCAATACTTATCTTATACTGACCATTTGACAGCCAATACTTATCTTATACTGACCGTTTGATAGTCAATACTTATCTTATTCTGACCATTTGACAGTCCATACTTATCTTATACTGACCATTTGACAACCAATACTTATCTTATACTGACCATTTGACAGTCAATACTTATCTTATACTGACCGTTTGACAGTCAATACTTATCTTATTCTGACCATTTGACAGTCCATACTTATCTTATACTGACCATTAGATCTGAACCCTCCACTGAGTTATCTTTCCTTGTTTTCCCCAGATCGAGGTGGATATTCCTCGGTGTCACCAGTATCATGAACTACTGTCATCCCCGACAGCTCATATCAAGTTTAAGCGTGTTCTAAAGGCGTGGGTAGTCAGCCACCCACAGTACGTGTACTGGCAGGGTCTAGACAGCCTCTGTGCTCCGTTCCTGGCCCTGAATTTCACAAATGAAGGTAGAAATACACATTAATATCATTTCTGCTCATAGGAATAATTACTGATATCAACACCAAAATTAAATACCCTTGGTATTTTGACACAGAATAAGCATTATACAAAACTAGAAAATGTGACATCTTCTTAGAATTTTACAGCCAACAGAAGCAATTCAAAATTTATTTGATACTTGATAATTTTGTTGGATATAAGTTGTTTGATTGTCTACATAATCTAATCTATGAATTATGTAATGCCCGGTAGTGAATTATTGTACATAGCCTTTAAATAAAAATAATATCACTTTATATTTTCCAGCTCTGGCCTATGCCTGCTTATCTGCTTTCATTCCTAAATATCTCCACAAAATATTTTTGAAAGATAATTCCCAGGTAATCCAAGGTAAGTTATATTTAATCTCCATAATAAGAATTTATAATGTCAAGTTTAAAACATATACAGAGGAGCCCACTTATTGGCATATCGCTTATTTGAATAAACCGCTTACAAACTATTGCATGGCTAAAATGACTGTTGCACAGTCAGGTGCAAATTATTGAACACCTGTGACATTTCGGAATTAGGTCACGTGCAAACTATTGAACACCTATGACGTTTCGGAGTTTTAGTCTTATCATTTCAAGCATCTAAGTCACTCAGATGTCAACACTGCCAGACAACATGGTGATATCTAGGCCTACAGGAAAGTTGAGATTTCAGTGATTCTAATTGTGGTTTAGTGATTATGTAATAAAAAAACATGTATACCAAGGGTGTCAGTGCAATAGATCAGAATATATTAGGTACGTTATTGACCAATGCTCTATTGCCTTTGGCCTCGTGCAACAGAACAGCGGTCGATAACCAGTAGGCCTACCTCGTGTCAAATATGATTAGTATAATATGAGATAATATACACTGTATAACACAGCGGTATATGTTTACAGAGTACCTGGCAGTGTTTACTCACCTCATAGCATTCCATGATCCAGACCTCAGTAATCACCTCGATGGAATCGGCTTCATTCCAGACGTAAGTATACACTACTGGACAATAACATACCTGTAATTATCACCAGCGAATGAGGTACAGATATGTTTGTGTTTTCAATTCACTGCATGGGGTATACATATTAATATCTACATTCCTGTAGTATAAATATCCCTGCTGTCAATGGGGATTACCAGTAATTGTTGTTCTATATCATTACAGTTGTATGCCATCCCATGGTTCCTGACTATGTATGCACGTAAGTACATTAACAAGGGGTTTTGTTTCCTTTTAAGTCATATTTGATATATTAAAATGTATAAATGAGGCATCACAATCTATCAAAAGTTCAACATTAAAAGGTACGAAAACTTTGTCTTTAAAATGTGTCATTCAGACATCGAAATCTATCAAAAGTTCAATATTAAAAGGTACGAAAACTTCGTCTTTATAATGTATTAAATTTGGCCTGAAAAGTTTCAGAATAAGTGATCATGACAAACATTAACATTGAAATCTATTGTCTACGGATACCTATATTTTACCTTTCATTGACAGATGTGTTCCCCCTACATAAGATAGTACACCTGTGGGACACTCTACTACTGGGTAACTCCTCCTTTCCACTGTGTATTGGGGTAGCTATACTTCAGCAGTTCCGCGACCGTCTTCTCTCATTTGGCTTTAATGAGTGTATTCTCCTGTTCTCAGGACATGCCAGGTAATTATAATGTTATACATTTATATTTACCTTTGTGAAATGAGGTGACGGTTCAACTGTACATGTTGGTGTTCTTATTATCACCTAGTGAGGTACACAGTCAATTTTACCAACGTTTTGTATCCTTAAAACTGAGAGTGTAGATATATTTATTAATTAACATTGATCTGTGTCTTTTAAGATATGTCATCTACAAAGTGATCTGATCTGATTCTATTGTTTTGTCCGACACAGAAATAGACATCCAGAGATGTGTACAAGACTCCATAAAGATATTCTGTAGTACGCCAAAAAGTGCCACCTACCGCCAACATGCCCGACCATCCAAAAAAGCACAGAAGGAGGAAAGTCGCCCCAACCTATCATACTACTCGCGGGACTACAACGATCAGCCCTCCACAGATCTGGTAATACACAAAATACCAGTAATGTGACTACTCAACTATGAACAATTCTCCGTCTATCTGTGATCAGTTTAAATTGATAACTATGTTTAGAAGTATCCACATTTGATTATATCCCAAATAAACAACATTATTAAAGTTATCCTATGGTAACCCCAGCAGCCAACACAAATTTGACTCCTAGTAAAGGATCGGCTTATTAGTGGATAATGATATAGCATTTGGAAGCAACCTACAATAGACACGAGAGGGCTTGTTATCAGGCATGAGGCTATTGTCAGACAAGAGGGCTTGTTATCAGGCATGAGGCTATTGTCAGACGAGAGAGGGCTTGTTATCAGGCATGAGGCTATTGTCAGACGAGAGAGGGCTTGTTATCAGGCATGAGGCTATTGTCAGACGAGAGGGCTTGTTATCAGGCATGAGGCTATTGTCAGACAAAAAACAGTAAATAAAACAGCTCTGGTGTCTTATTGCCACATCTAATTGGTCAATTCAACGTACTTAATGATTTCATATCTATAGTTTAGTTTCCCGTTTAATCCAGTATACCTGTCATTCAACCTGTCTTAATGTTCCAATAAAATTGATAAAAACCAACTAGATTAAGTTCAGCATTACCTCCCCTTTTGATAACTCTCCTGTCTGATCTAGTCTATGGAGCCAATACCAATTGATGAGCTGAAGAGAGAGAAGGTGCCTAGAATTTCTGCAGAGGACCTGATTGAATTAGGGGAGCTGACAGGCCCAGCCCACAGTAAAAGTCCGACCAAGCGTAAACAGAACAGCAAGCCAATGTTGTTGGTGGTGGATGTCCGTGGTGAAGACGAGTATCCTTTACACTCAAAACACCTGTTAACATCATTACCAGATGTTCTACTGTAAAATTTTATAGCTTTAATGCATGCGTCTTGTTCATTATCAAAATCATTCTGAATGGCAGACTTGAGAAAAAAAATGTGTTTCATAATACATTGCAGTTTTAGCAAAGTCATGATTATTACGTCTTTCTTATAATTTCTTAATCAAACCTCAGATTCAATAAAGGTACTGTGGAGAGGAGTATCAACATCCCGTTCCATTCTGCCTTTTCACCAGAGGGAGACCTCAACCCTTGCCCTGCTGTCACCACCTTGACCTCTAGTAGGTCACAGGTCAAGGTCATTGTTGGAAGTAGAGGGAAAAATGCTGTGAATGTAAGTCCTGTTGAAAGTTAATTTGTACTTTGATACCTTACCTTGAGATAAATGCAGCTGCTTACAACCTGCATCGAAGTACAAAGAAAAATTTCCCAGAAACTGCTTCTACCTTATACACAATAGTTAAAAAGGATAATCACTTTGAGTTTATCTTATTATAAAAAATGTTAGCAGGTTCTACTCTACCAAAGTGACAACTTACAGTATTGTACATAAAATATTTGTCATAGAGAAATTGATACCAGTTCACTTGTAATGCTATGTGATTCAAATCGTGATTACAACCTACCTCAATTTCAGTTACATGTAACAAAATATAATTGTCTGTTTCAGTTTGCTAATGAGATAATCCGTCTCGGATTCTCTAAAGTCTGCGTTCTCCACAAAGGCATTGATGTCTTACGACAAACAGGGCTACTGATGCTGCCCCCAGCAGATATCTGATATCGTCAGCATTAGGTTGAAGATCTATCACTATATATCAGTCGAGATCTGATATCAGCCGTAGGGTGACATTCTAACATGTGATATCTGCCCAGTGGTTAGATGAAGACCAACTTCTCACTGATGAGTCGTACACTGCCGGTCCAGTGTCATGATGCTTCTGTGGCTAGTACATGTACTACAACAGACTAAATACACAAACCTCAGACTGTTCCTACATCAGTAGGGTGTTTCCAAGATATTTACTAGTACATGTGGATTCTTACTTGTATCTAAAACTGATATTATATCAAAGGATTTACTGTGAATCTGTCTCTATAGAAGTCCCGTGAAGTTGTATTGATTTTCATGAAGTGTTTATTGTGTATAAAACCTCGACAGACAGATAATACTTAGATGAATTATTGTTCTTGTACATGGTAGTGTGATTATGGAAGGTACCATCAGAGTGACTGAATACTTCTTTTAGAACCCTTCCTGTCATATATATACTCTTCCTGACTTGCTGTTCTTCATCACTACTTCCTGTCACACCTTGTATTTCTTGTTGTACATCACTACTTCCTGTCACACCCTACATTTCCTGTTGTACTTCCCTACTTCCTGTCACACCCATACACATTCTGTTGTACATCACTACTTCCTGTCACACCCTACACATTCTGTTGTACATCACTACTTCCTGTCACACCCATACACTTTCTGTTGTACATCACTACTTCCTGTCATACTCAACACTTTCTGTTGTACATCACTACTTCCTGTCACACCCTACACTTTCTGTTGTACATCACTACTTCCTGTCACACCCTGCATTTCCTGTTGTACATCACTACTTCCTGTCACACCCTACACTTCCTGTTGTACTTTACTACTTCCTGTCACACCCATACACTTTCTGTTGTACATCACTACTTCCTGTCACACCTATACACTTTCTGTTGTACATCACTACTTCCTGTCACACCCTACACTTCCTGTTGTACTTTACTACTTCCTGTCACACCCATACACTTTCTGTTGTACATCACTACTTCCTGTCACACCCTACACTTTCTGTTGTACTTCCCTACTTCCTGTCACACCCATACACTTTCTGTTGTACATCACTACTTCCTGTCACACCCATACACTTTCTGTTGTACATTACTACTTCCTGTCACACCCATACACTTTCTGTTGTACATTACTACTTCCTGTCACACCCATACACTTTCTGTTGTACATCACTACTTCCTGTCACACCCTACACTTTCTGTTGTACTTCCCATCATACCCCTACGTCATACTTTCTGTTTATCTCTATGTCTGAAAAATGAATTCCACAATAATGGACCATAAATCATATACATAACTCATTTTTTGTTATAATGTGCAATATATTTTTTGTTCATGATAATTTGATATCATTACCATTACACAGTAACATGTGACATGGTTTATATGTATGCATGTTTGGTAATGTATTTTGTTAAATAACAAAACAATTATTTGTTGCTATAGTATGGTATATTTAGAAGTTGTAAACAGGCCTCGTCTGGCATTGAGCCCCTCTTGCCCGATTTTCAAAACTAGTCACAAATGTTTGAAACATTTTGATTTGTAAAAGGCTCAATAATCATGGGTATCTATTAGCATCACTATACAAGTTACAGGTACTGGGTTTGTAAGATTGTGATCATATAGAGAGGAGGTACCACAAATGAATAAAATGTTAAAGAATGCCAAAACTTCTTTGTCGTTATAATCATATCCATGACAGATTGTTCACGAGTTGATCTGACACTGTTAACAGGCAAGCAGACTTCTGGGCCCAGTTGTTCAAAAGGTGATTAGCTTAATCACTTGATTAGTGGAAATCTCATATCTCCTGTACTTCAACACCTAAGTGTATTTATTCCTTAAAATAGGTACCGTATTTGACCTAATAAGGGCTCAGGTAATTGACAGTGGAGGTGCCCTTATTAAGATTAGTTATTCTGAAGTTTTATGAAACAGACTATATCTTATAGCAGAATACCCAAGGCTGTGGAAATGGTAAAATATTCAGTCATAAAAATATTCCAGATGAAGATATCTATTCATTATCATATATTAAGCTTAAACATCACTTGAATATTACTGTAAACTTGTAAACCATCCCAGCTGATCTTTAGACCAGAGAACATGTGTTCCACCATTTATGTTCGAATGGAACTCTTTTGTGTTCTATTTATAGACACAGGTGATTTCCCAGATCATATCGGACATCGTTTTCTTTGACCTAATAATTTATTTACAATGTCTTTTACTACCTTTCTGTTCTGAACAAAAGTAATTTATCAACAAGAATGAAGTCTTTTACTTTATCTTCAAATAAAGATGGTAAGTTATTATTTGTGTGTTTAGTTTCGGGTGCTCTTTGCATGCACTGACATGTCATCTGTAGGAATAGACAAAATGTGGCGAAAACTTGTGTTCCAGTTACTTAATTTGCTGAAGAAAATTGAACACATAAAGTAGCAAAACATTTCACATGAATTATTACTTTTGAACACCATTTTGACACTCGGTCAAAGATTTATTTCCTTGAAAAAAGGTAGGGGCGCCCTTATTAGGTCAAATACGGTAAGTAGGAAGAGACTGGTGAATGTTATCATGTCATGAATTTGTTTAAAGTTTGTTTTACCAGAAATTATTTTATCAGGATTTTAAAATTGTTGTTAAACCGTGATTAGCCTAATCACCTTTTGAACAACTGGGCCCTGGTGTAATTGTATAGAGAGTAGTGGCTTCTAGTTTTGACAACGAAAATATTCTAAAATAACATAAATATATACCAATACTGATCTATGCTCTTTTAGTTTAAAGAAAACAATATACCAGGTAAGCACATCAGCATTATTATATACATGATTTTATTCTGTTAAATATTCTTATAGATATATACAATATTATCTACATAATTATATATTTGTTACAAATTTTAAAATTATATTAAAAATATAGTTCCAGTCATTCAATGAAGTTATAAATGCTGCTTTAGTGGACAATAATGTTTCCTTCATTTCCCCCCCAGAAAAATGATCATATAAACGAAGTAATCTTGCTGGACATAAGAACCAATGAAACAAGACACTTAAACCCACAATGCATTACAGCTGTAACCCCATGAAAGGAAATTCACATTAACAAGAGGCCCAGAGGCCTTAACGGTCATCTGACTCTAAATTAAAACCCTTATATTATTGTAGTATGCATTCTCTGTAGCAAGTATATAGTGGCACTGTTGGCCATGGTGGCCATCTTGGATTTCTGACCGGCCCAATAAATAATAACACTTGGTCTGGACCATCTAAGGATAATTTCTGGTAAGTTACAGCTGAATCCCACCGGTGGAATTTGAGAAGAAGTTTGAAATAGGTGTTGTTCAGGAAAACCATGATTGCGCAATCATGTTACAAAATGGCCGCCATTGCTGCCATGTCGAAGTTTTTACGAGGCCGAAAAATTAACAACACTTTGTTGGCCCTCCTTCCTTAACTTCCTCACCAATTTCCAGCTCAATGGCACCAGTGGAACTGGAGAAGAAGTTTAAAATGTGTTTTTTAAGATGGCGGATATGGCGGCCATCTTGGATTTCAGACCAATCTAAAAGAAACAACACTTGGTCGGGATCATCTCAGGAACATTTCAGGCAAGTTTCAGCCCAACAGCACTGGTGAAACTTGAGAAGAAGTTTAAAATGTGTTTTTCAAGATGGCGGCTATGGCGGCCATCTTGGATTTCGGACCGACCCGAAAAATAACAACACTTGGTCGGGATCATATCAGAATCATTACAGGCAAGTTTCAACTCAACAGCATTGGTGGAACTTGAGAAGAAGTTTAAAATGTGTTTTTCAAGATGGCGCTATGGCGGCCATCTTGGATTTCGGACCGACCCGAAAAATAACAACACTTGGTCGGGATCATATCAGAATCATTACAGGCAAGTTTCAGCTCAATAGCATTGGTGAAACTTGAGAAGAAGTTTAAAATGTGTTTTTCAAGATGGCGGCTATGGCGGCCATCTTGGATTTCGGACCGACTCGGAAAATAACAACACTTGGTCGGGATCATATCAGAATCATTACAGGCAAGTTTCAGCTCAATAGCATTGGTGGAACTTGAGAAGAAGTTTAAAATGTGTTTTTCAAGATGGCGGCTATGGCGGCCATCTTGGATTTCAGACCAATCTAAAAGAAACAGCACTTGGTCGGGATCATCTCAGGAACATTTCAGGCAAGTTTCAGCCCAACAGCACTGGTGAAACTTGAGAAGAAGTTTAAAATGTGTTTTTCAAGATGGCGGCTATGGCGGCCATCTTGGATTTCGGACCGACCCGAAAAATAACAACACTTGGTCGGGATCATATCAGAATCATTACAGGCAAGTTTCAGCTCAATAGCATTGGTGAAACTTGAGAAGAAGTTTAAAATGTGTTTTTCAAGATGGCAGCCATCTTGGATTTCGGACCGACCCGAAAAATAACAACACTTGGTCGGGATCATATCAGAATCATTACAGGCAAGTTTCAGCTCAATAGCATTGGTGGAACTTGAGAAGAAGTTTAAAATGTGTTTTTCAAGATGGCGGCTATGGCGGCCATCTTGGATTTCGGACCGACCCGAAAAATAACAACACTTAGTCGGGATCATATCAGAATCATTACAGGCAAGTTTCAGCTCAACAGCACTGGTGGAACTTGAGAAGAAGTTTAAAATGTGTTTTCAAGATGGCGGCTATGGCGGCCATCTTGGATTTCGGACCGACCCGAAAAATAACAACACTTGGTTGGGATCATCTCAGGATCATTTCAGGCAAGTTTCAGCTCAATAGCACTGGTGGAACTTGAGAAGAAGTTTAAAATGTGTTTTTCAAGATGGCGGCTATGGCGGCCATCTTGGATTTCGGACCGACCCGAAAAATAACAACACTTGGTCGGGATCATCTCAGGATCATTTCTGGCAAGTTTCAGCCCAACAGCTCTGGTGGAACTTGAGAGGAAATTTAAAATGTGTTTTCAAAATGGCGGCTATGGCGGCCATCTTGGATTTCGGACTGACCCGAAAAATAACAACACTTGGTCAGGACCATCCCAGCATCATTTCAGGCAAGTTGCAGCTCAATCCCACTGCTGGAATTTGAGAAGAAGTTTTAAATAGGTGTTGTTTAGAAGAACCATGATTGCGCAATCACTTTACAAAATGGCCGCCATGGCTGCCATGTCGAAGTTTTTACGGGGCCGAAAAATAACAACACTTTGTTGGCTTTCCTTCCTTAACATCCTCACCAATTTCCAGCTCAATGGCACCAGTGGAACTGGAGAAGAAGTTTAAAATGTGTTTTTCAAGATGGTTGCCATGGCAGCCATCTTGGATTTCTGACCGACCCGAAAAATAACAACACTTGGTCAGGACCATCCCAGCATCATTTCAGGCAAGTTGCAGCTCAATCCCACTGATGGAATTTGAGAAGAAGTTTTAAATAGGTGTTGTTCAGGAAAACCATGATTGCGCAATCATGTTACAAAATGGCCGCCATGGCTGCCATGTCGAAGTTTTTACGAGGCCGAAAAATTAACAACACTTTGTTGGCCCTCCTTCCTTAACATCCTCACCAATTTCCAGCTCAATGGCACCAGTGGAACTGGAGAAGAAGTTTAAAATGTGTTTTTCAAGATGGTTGCCATGGCGGCCATCTTGGATTTCTGACCGACCCGAAAAATAACAACACTTCCTCAGGACCAACTCAGGATCATTTCTGGTAAGTAAGAGCTGAATCCCACTGGTGGAATTTGAGAAGAAGTTTTAAATAGGTGTTGTTTAGAAGAACCATGATTGCGCAATCATTTTACAAAATGGCCGCCATGGCTGCCATGTCGAAGTTTTTACGGGGCCAAAAAATAACAACACTTTGTTGGCTCTCCTTCCTTAACATCCTCACCAATTTCCAGCTCAATGGCACCAGTGGAACTGGAAAAGAAGTTTAAAATGTGTTTTTCAAGATGGTTGCCATGGCGGCCATCTTGGATTTCTGACCGACCTGAAAAATAACAACACTTCCTCAGGACCATCCCAGGATCATTTCAGGCAAGTTTCAGCTCAATCTCACCAGTGGAACTTGAGAAGAAGTTTCAAATGTGTTTTCAAAATGGAGGCTGTGGCGGCCATCTTGTATTTCAGACTGACCCGAAAAATAACAACACTTGGTCAGGACCATCCCAGCATCATTTCAGGCAAGTTTCAACTCAATCCCACTGATGGAACTTGAGAAGAAGTTTGAAATGTGAAAAGTTTACGCACGGCGGACGGCGCACGGCGCACGGCGCACGACGACGGACGAAGCATGATGACTATAGGTCATCCTGACCCTTCGGGTCAGATGACCTAAAAAGTTTAAAGACCATCCACATGAAATGACGTCAAAGCCATTCCTACTGAAGTTAAGATCATTAACAATTATTAAAGTCCTTTCATTATTTTACAAATGATCTCGGTATCCTGTCAAACAAGAGGCCCAGGGGCCTTAACGGTCATCTGACTCTAAATTAAAACCCTTATATTATTGTAGTATGCATTCTCTGTAGCAAGTATATAGTGGCACTGTTGGCCATTGTGGCCATCTTGGAATTCTGACCAACCCAATAAATAACAACACTTGGTCTGGACCATCTAAGGATAATTTCTGGTAAGTTAAGAGCTGAATCCCACCGGTGGAATTTGAGAAGAAGTTTGAAATAGGTGTTGTTCAGGAAAACCATGATTGCGCAATCATGTTACAAAATGGCCGCCATTGCTGCCATGTCAAAGTTTTTACGAGACCGAAAAAATAACAACACTTTGTTGGCCCTCCTTCCTTAACATCCTCACCAATTTCCAGCTCAATGGCACCAGTGGAACTGGAGAAGAAGTTTAAAATGTGTTTTTCAAGATGGCTGCCATGGCGGCCATCTTGGATTTCAGACCAATCTAAAAAATAACAACACTTGGTCGGGATCATCTCAGGAACATTTCAGGTAAGTTTCAGCCCAACAGCACTGGTGTAACTTGAGAAGAAGTTTAAAATGTGTTTTTCAAGATGGTGGTTATGGCGGCCATCTTGGATTTCGGACCGACCCAAAAAATAACGAAAAATAACAACACTTGGTTGGGATCATATCAGGATCATTTCAGGCAAGTTTTAGCTCAATAGCACTGGTGGAACTTGAGAAGAAGTTTAAAATGTGTTTTTCAAGATGGCGGCCTCAGCGGCCATCTTGGATTACGGACCGACCGGAAAAATAACTACACTTGGTCGAGATCATATCAGGATCATTTCAGGCAAGTTTCAGCTCAATAGCACTGGTGGAACTTAAGAAGTTTAAAACGTGTTTTTCAAGATGGCGGCTATGGCGGCCATCTTGGATTACGGACCGACCGGAAAAATAACTACACTTGGTCGGGATCATATCAGGATCATTTCAGGCAAGTTTCAGCTCAATAGCACTGGTGGAACTTGAGAAGAAGTTTAAAATGTGTTTTTCAAGATGGTGGCTATGGCGGCCATCTTGGATTTCAGACCAATCTAAAAAATAACTACACTTGGTCGGGATCATATCAGGATCATTTCAGGCAAGTTTCAGCTCAATAGCACTGGTGGAACTTGAGAAGAAGTTTAAAATGTGTTTTTCAAGATGGCGGCTATGGCGGCCATCTTGGATTTCGGACCGACCCGAAAAATAACAACACTTGGTCGGGATCATATCAGGATCATTTCAGGCAAGTTTCAGCTCAATAGCACTGGTGGAACTTGAGAAGAAGTTTAAAATGCGTTTTTCAAGATGTCGGCTATGGTGGCCATCTTGGATTTTGGACCGACCCGAAAAATAACAACACTTGGTCGGGATCATATCAGGATCATTTCAGGCAAGTTTCAGCTCAATAGCACTGGTGAAACTTGAGAAGAAGTTTTAAATGTGTTTTTCAAGATGGCGGCTATGGCGGCCATCTTGGATTTCGGACCGACCCGAAAAATAACAACACTTGGTCGGGATCATTTCAGGATCATTTCTGGCAAGTTTCAGCCCAACAGCACTGGTGGAACTTGAGAAGAAGTTTAAAATGTGTTTTCAAAATGGCGGCTTTGGCGGCCATCTTGGATTTCGGACCAACCCGAAAAATAACAACACTTGGTCAGGACCATCTCAGGATCATTTCTGGCAAGTTTCATCTTAATCCCACTGGTGGAACTTGAGAAGAAGATTGAAATGTGAAAAGTTTACGGACGGCGGACGGCGGACGGCGCACGACGCACGGCGCACGGCGCACGGCGGACGACGACGGACGAAGCATGATGGCTATAGGTCATCCTGACCCTTCGGGTCAGATGACCTAATAAAAGGCATAATTCAGTAATGCTTTCTAAGTATACATGTTAGATTCATGACTGACTGATACAGATAAAATGCTTGTGACAACACTTTACTTAATGTTTATATTCAAATATACAACTTGGAAATTACACCACATTATTATCACTATTGTAGGAAAACAATTTCAGACATGTCACAAGAAATGTTGGGAATTGCTGTTTTCAAATGCCTTTTCAATGTTTTCAAATATTTTGCATTGCTCTGTTGTGGAAGAGGCAAGGGCTATGACGTTGCTGTAGCATAAACTTTTGAATATTTTGGCTGTTCGGACATGTTCTTCTGTTTAAGTTTTTTGGCCCACTGTGACTTGTCTCGAGTCTGTAACAAAAGAAAAACTTAACTGATTACTGTTCCTACACTCTACATTCATCAAAGACATCAAAGATTCTAGCTTCCGGACATTATCAGAGGTCCAACCTTAAGGACAAGTTTGAGGGTATTACCAGAGATCCAAGTTTGAGGGCATTACCAGAGATCCCAAGTTTGAGGGTATTACCAGAGATCCAAGTTTGAGGGCATTACCAGAGATTGAAGTTTGAGGGCATTACCAGAGATTGAAGTTTGAGAGCATTATCAGAAATTTAAGTTTGAGGACATCATCAGAGATCCAAGTTTGAGGACATCATCAGAAATCCAAGTTTGAGGACATCATCAGTGATCAAAGTTTGAAGACATTATCAGAGATTGAAGTTTGAGGACATCATCAGAGATCAAAGTTTGAAGACATTATCAAAGATTGAAGTTTGAATATATTAAACAGACTAAGAACACAATAAACACATTACCAGTGAAATAGATCCAGGCTTGAGAATATTTGGGTCATCCTGTGGCTCAAACATGTTGTGTGGAGCAAAGACAGTTGAAGGCTTAGGCTTGGCAGTGTCCCGTGGGACAACGGATGGTTTCTTAGTTCCTGACTGATGCTTTGACAAGTTCATCACAACTTGCTTCATGACGGACATTTCCTGGAAAAGAACCATGAAATTACTACATGCAACAAATTTACTTAATTTTTCCATCACATACACTTCAGAGATAGACAACCTCATTTTTGAGTGACAGAAAACCTTCAGTTCAAATGAATACTGTGCTACAGACTATTGTTAGTGCATCTACTTTTTTCAATTGGAAATCTCTTTATCTTTTTCTTTGTTATTTTGAGATGATTGTACTTTGGCAATACTTGCCGATGCTAGATGAATCACTATTATATTTTCACCCCAACTTCTTTTTCCAAGAAAACATTTGTTACAAACTTATTGGATTACAAACCTCTTTCTGGTTCAGAAGTCGCTCCAAATCAAGAGACATCTGATTCTTAGTCCTAACAATATCTTCCCTCTCCTTCTCCAAAGCTCTGTAATTAAACATCAAAGTCTTATAAGGTGAAGGAAAATGTAACTTTATATAGTGCTGTTGTAAAATTTCACATAGGTTATAATTCATATTTGTCCATATTTGTCCCAGTTGCAACTAGTTCACATATATTAAATTTCACACAATCACACCTTATAGATATTCTGCAGTAAACACTTTTATACATTTGTTTGTAGATATAAATATTCCATGGATGATTTTTCATGCTTTATTTAACGACTACATATATATTTTATATCTAAGTTAAATCGCCTCTATTATTTCCTAGTATACAGTACTATAGAGATATAAACAGTTTCCACATCTATCAGTACTTACTCCTTGTCATGTTCCAGACTGTTGATGTATTCCTTCTGTTTCTGAAGGCTGGCGTCCCTCTGTCGTATGCTCTCAATCAGATAGTTATATGGCTGCTGTGCTTGGTCCAGTAAGGAGTTACTACTCTTTAGCTGAAAACACATACAGTTACATGGTCATTGTCCATACAAATTCATTCACTAATATCAGTTTTAAATTAAATCTTTAAAAAAAATCCCAAATCAGAAGAACTAAGTGGAACACTAAATGTCCCAATAAACTGTAATTTACAAGTATGACCCATTACCTCCTCTGCCAGCTGCTTTATCTTGCTCTTCTCTCTATCCACATCCTTCTTTAAGTTAGTGTTGATTTTCTCCAACTGAAGGACCCGCCTAGCTAGATGCACACTGAAGCACAATGAAACAAGATATTTAAAGTATGTACACATAGAAATAAATCAAGACCTTTAAATGGTCAGAATACTTTAACAAAACAAACAATAAATTGGAAGCCCTGTACTGGTCGATATTACCAAGGCACAGACACCTCCACCATCATCAATTACAGGGAGGTGACACCCTTCCACCATTTTTGGTTACAGGCAGGTGACACCCTTCCAACCTCTTGGTTACAGGGAAGTGACACCCTTCCACCATAATTGGTTACAGGGAGGTGACAACCTTCCACCATCATTGGTTACAGGGAGGTGACAACCTTCCACCATTTTTGGTTATAGTGAGGTGACACCCTTCCACCATAATTTATTACAGGGAGGTGACACCCTTCCACCATTTTTGGTTATAGTGAGGTGACACCCTTCCACCATTTTTGGTTATAGTGAGGTGACACCCTTCCACCATTTTTGGTTATAGTGAGGTGACACCCTTCCACCATTTTTGGTTACAGGGAGGCGACACCCTTCCACCATCATTTATTACAGGGAGGTGACACCCACCATTTTTGGTTACAGGGAGGTGTCACCCACCATAATTTGTTACAGGGAGGTGACATCTTTCCACCATCATTGGTTACAGGGAGGTGACAACCTTCCACCATCATTGGTTACAGGGAGGTGACACCCTTCCACCGTATTTGGTTACAGGGAGGTGACACCCTTCCACCATTTTTGGTGATAGTGAGGTGACACCCTTCCACCATTTTTGGTTATAGTGAGGTGACACCCTTCCACCATCATTTATTACAGGGAAGTGACACCCTTCCACCATCATTGGTTACAGGGAGGTGACACCCTTCCACCATATTTGGTTACAGGGAGGCGACAACCTTCCACCATATTTGGTTACAGGGAGGTGACACCCTTCCACCATTTTTGGTTACAGGGAGGTGACACCCTTCCACCATCATTGGTTACAGGGAGGTGACACCCTTCCACCATCATTGGTTACAGGGAGGTGACACCCTTCCACCATCATTGGTTACAGGGAGGTGACACCCTTCCACCATATTTGGTTATAGGGAGATGACACCAACCATAAATATGCCAAGTATATTATCGTCTTCCTACATAGGCTGGTATGAAGTATGTCATTCTTTCCATATTTTTCCTTTACATTACCTATATATCCTTTGCTTAGATACCCACCTCTGCTGCAGTCTCCTCTTGGCTGTACTAGGCATATTAGCTCCATATCCATAAGAAAATAGCACCTTCTCTGCCTCCTGTTCATCGTCCACTACAAAATACAGTCATCAGGTTACTCTCTGTACATCTAAGCTATTACATGACCTGACAGTTTATATAACACTGGCAGTTTACACAACCTTGACAGTTTATATAACTTTGACAATTCATACAACCTTGACAGTTTATATGACCTTGACAGTTTAAATGACCTTATGACCTTGACAGTTTAAATGACCTTAACAGTTTATATGACATTGACAGTTTAAATGACCTTGACAGTTTATATGACCTTGACATTATACACAACCTTGACTTTACCTTCTGCAGCCTGCATGACCACATCATCCAGCTCTTTCTCAATCTTCTCATAAGCTATCAGTTTTGATTGTTTATCCGAGATCTCTGATTCCAGTTCTAGGATGCGTTTGTCCATACCACCCTGAAGGCTGTAATATTCCTTGGTCAATACCTGAAAAACATAAAAGATAACAATGAGTTAAGAATCTGCTCTACTTCTAGTTTCTCCACAGAAAACCTTGAAAGTCACAGTACTCCTTTGTTGTCAACAAAATGATGAATTGCTCAAAACATTTTAAAACCAATATGATAATTATTTCTTATCCAAACTTGTAATTGACATAAATAACTTCTGAAGAACAAGTACACATTCTGTGATGATGTCATTAAATATATTTCCTGTAAATTGATAGATTTATTTGCAAGTGCCAAAAGCAAATCAATACCTCATTTTTCTTCTGAAGTTTCTCCACATCTAGTTGACTCTCGGTCAGGTTACGCACAGCCTGTTCGTGTACCATTTGAGTTCTCTCTGCCTCAAAACCCTTCAACTTCACCTCATTCTTCAGCTCAGAAAGTCGAGAATCTCCACTCATCTGCAGCTGTCTGAATCTGAATATCATAGAAAATGTAGCCTTGTTTAGTAATACATGTAGACTTTTTTTCATTTTGTTTTTTATGAGTCTGATCATCCTTACTTAAATATTAAGGTACATACAGTGTTTGGAGACTACATAAAGAGATATTAAAGAAGTAACTTATTAAAGCAGTTTTTGGGTACACTAATTTATCATTGTGTAATTCTATTTAGTAATGTGTTAAAATTTAAGTGCACCTGCCACCAGAATAGGTACATTCACAGTATTGATTTAATGTATTAATACACTGTACTAGGAAAATGTATTTTCATTGCTTCATCTTAAACCATGTTTCTTAATGTTTGCACAACTTAAAATATCTTTGCTTTAAGCTGAAAACAATCATGATACAATTTAATTTGAACAAGATCATGAAGAACCGTTTACACAGTAGCTATAAACAATATATGAAAATGTCATTATATAGTGTACAAGGTCAAATGAGAATACAGTACAGTTTGTGTTTCCTGGGTAAACATTTATCTCAACTTCCCGAGACATTGAGATGTCTGTCGATAACTTACTCGGTCAATAGCTGGTCGTACTTTGTTGATGTTTCTCTCTCTGCCGCCTGAGCTCTATCCCGCTCCGAAATGGCCATTTCTCTTGCCTCTCGTAGGTTCCTGGAGAGAAAATCCTTTATCGATAATCCAAAACACAGACAAGCGGTCATAGTGCTGAATCAGTATATCTAACTGAAAAATATTCTTTTAATGACATACTTATTTTACAATGAAACTTCAACAATGTTATTTCTAAATTTAGATTAAATGACTCAGATGTAGATTGAAAATGACTATATCTGAATGATTTTTACTTGAACTTTATAAAGTTTTGCTAAAATAGTGTGGGACGGGCTAAGATGATAAAAATATCTCAAAATAGTGTGGGACGGGCTAAGATGATAAAAATATCTCAGACTGGTCAGGACATTTTGGAATTAGAATCAGCTGCTGGTCAGCAATAATACAAGAAAATCAAAAGTTCTAAGGTTGGTCAATACCCGACTGTCATATCATCTCATCTGGTAATTGTCACCATGCTTCACCAAAATATAGGTGTAGATGGTTTTACAAAGTAGATTTGATCTGTGAGGGGGAGCCGAATTGCAAAAATGTTGAAAGAGGAGAATGAATAGGTGGCTAAGCTAACTATCACTAGCATAGCAAATTTGTGTATCTTTTATTTAATATATAAATTGAATTATACACTGTAGAACTTGCATCAGCAGATATCATAGTAATACACTTTCTAGGTCCAGTAAAAGATAACCATCTCTGACCTCGTTCATAAGCCTCTGATGCACTCGTTACTCACCTATTCTCACGCTCATACATCTCCCGTGTACTTGTCCTTAGTCTGTCTATCTCAGCATTTGTCCGTGTCCTAATTTGTTCCAATTCATCCTTCAGTTTGTTTTCATACTCTGTTTTATACTGATCTCTGAGGAATAATGAAAAATAATGTACCGTGTCTATTTTAGAAAGCACAGTCATGATTATATGAGAGGCGTTTTATTTCAAAAACATTTTTCACTTGATCTTATTTTTCTTGTAAAATCTTTTCACACATTGTATCAATAACTTGCACCCAAGGAGTAAAAACAATCATGAACCATGTATTTGTAACATTTTTTCTTAACATATTCAATTAAAAGTGTACATGTCATTATCAAGAAATCAACTAACAATACAAGGTCAAGATTTCAACATCAGTATGGCTTTACCTGGAGCTGACATATTTTTCATACATGTCTTCACGGGATCTTTTGGCATCTTCTAGATTGAGGGCGCTCTGTTGAGCCTTCTCCTCGGCGAAGGTGATTCGGTTAGACAGGTCGGACACCTGTTTGGTGAGGTACTCCTTGTCTTGTTTGAGAAGTGACAGGGACTGTTTGGCTGCTGTACACTGACAAAACAAAAACGTATCGGTCACAATAGAAAGTATGTATCTTCAAACTCATCTAACATGAAAGTACTCTATTCGCATTTATTTTTTGTATGTATCAGCATAAAGGTATGCAAGTATGTGTGTACACATTTAATATCAGTAAACCCACAGGTGACAAGTTAGGTATTTATAATACTGGTAACATTTTCTGTCATATTTTCCATCTTCAACTTTTTTACTCTACACTAACTTGTCATAAAAGTGAAGTCGATAATGAGAGGGTGATTTAAGCTTGGAACTCAGCAGAGGTACCATAGAAAGATAGTTTACTAGCTAGGAAAATGGTTTATTTTTAATTAGAAGGATTCGAGATTAAGACACACCTGTAGGTTAAGACACACCTGTAGGTTAACACTTAATTAGCTCTAAAGTCAGAGGTATCACTATCGCATGACAGACTGTAATTTGTAATTAAAGAAATAACTACAGTATACACAAATTGTAATTTGCATTTGGTGACATCACAACCTAGATTTTATGGACTGAAACTTACAATTGGTGGCCAACAAACAAATACATTTTCTCTGTTTGCATCTCACCATTATATACTGTGGGGTTGTATGACTAATGACTGATTTGGTAGAATAACATATCACCTATATCATACTGTTGGGTATAGTGACCACCAACTGGTTTGGTAGAACATGTCACCTATATTATACTTTGGGGTATATTGACTGGTTTGGTAGAACAACATGTCACCTATATATTATACTGTTGGGTATAGTGACCACCAACTGGTTTGGTAGAACATGTCACCTATATTATACTGTGGGGTATATTGACCACCGACTGGTTTGGTAGAACAACATATCACCTATATCATACTGTGGGGTATAGTGACTGGTTTGGTAGAACATGTCACCTATATTATACTGTGGGGTATAGTGACTGATTTGGTAGAACAACATATCACCTATATTATACTGTGGGGTATAGTGACTGGTTTGGTATACGTAGAACAACATATCACCTATATTATACTGTGGGGTATATTGACCACTGACTGGTTTGGTAGAACAACATATCACCTATATTATACTGTGGGGTATAGTGACCACTGACTGGTTTGGTAGAACAACATATCACCTATATTATACTGTGGGGTATAGTGATTGGTTTGGTATACGTAGAACAACATGTCACCTACATCACTATAAAGGTCATCTCTCTCCTTCTGTAGACTTTTATGAGCTCCATCCAGGACTGACAACTGTCGCTGTAAATCCAGGATGTCTGACTCCATGTTGTCTCTGTCTCTGGAAACAAATGCACGCTCAGTAAGATCTTCAGTTGATTTTCAGATATGACCGAGATACCCTGTGCCTATGTATGCCGATCAATGAGGAGTCAAGAGACATGTATAATACCTGCGTAGTTGTCATTTTCAGGCTATACTTACATATTGTAACAAAATAATCTTGAAAACAAAATCTTCATAAATTGTAGGTCAGACATGAAAATATACCTTTTTTGGTCTTATACCCATATGATCCTGCAATAATTAAAGTTCTTTTTATGTCTGTATAACATCTACTATAAATTTTAAGGTCAATTTCCATTACAATAAGAGTGAAGGCATATGTAGATTCCCTTTGCTTAGTTGTTCCTTATTTGGAGTAAGAGGTCAAAATATAGGTCACAATTACTAAGGCAAAGTTTACAGCATGCCACCATTTCCTCAAAGCAGGGTAAATATAAATTATGTATCCTCATATCTGTCATCAGTTTTATTTGTTTATATAAGTGCTAACAAAATGAAATAATACTTTATACATCTGTATCAAATAAATATATACTGTATAGATTTTTTGAGTCTGAAGCTCAGAATAATTGACTACTTAAGATACATTAGATTAGCATATTCTTACCCTTTCACCCTGTCGTAGTTCTCCACACGGTAATTATCGACCTTTACTTGTGATTTAGTGTCTGCATATTCCATGGATACTTTCTGATGTTTTACACGCAATTCACCATGACTCTGACGTTCCTCATCAAGTTTCTGAAAATTAAAGAAAATTTAACTTATCATTCCACTACCCAACTATCACCCTCCTTCCACCCTTCATCTACTACCCAACTATCACCTTCCTTCCACCCCTCATTTACTACCCTACTATCGTCCTCCTTCCACCACTCCTCTACTACCCAACTATCACCCTCCTTCCACCCCTCCTCTACTACCCAACTATCGCCCTCCTTCCACCCCTCCTCTACTACCCAACTATCACCCTCCTTCCACCCCTCCTCTACTTCCTTGCTAATGCCTTCCTTCCATCCCTCCTCTACTTCCCAACTATTACCCTCCTTCCACCCCTCCTCTACTACCCTACTATCGCCCTCCTTCCACCCCTCCCCTACTACCGCCCCTCCTTCCACCCTACTATCGCCAACCTTCCACCCCTCTTCTACCCATCTATCACCCTCCTTCCACCCCTCCTCTACTATCCTACCACCCACCTCTACTACCCTACTTTCGCCCACCTTCCACCCTACTATCGCCCACCTTCCACCCCTCTCTTCCACCCATCTATCGCCCTCCTTCCACCCCTCCTCTACTACCCTACTATCGCCCTCATTCCACCCACCTCCAATAATTGACTACTTAAGATACATTAGATTAGCATATCCTTACCCTTTCACCCTGTCGTAGTTCTCCACACGGTAATTATCGACCTTTACTTGTGATTTAGTATCTGCATATTCCATAGATATTTTCTGATGTTTTACACGCAATTCACCATGACTCTGACGTTCCTCATCAAGTTTCTGAAAATTAAAGAAAATTAAACTTATCATTCCACTAACCAATTATCACCCTCCTTCCACCCTTCATCTACTAGTCTACCCTACTATCACCCCTCCTCTACTACCCTACTATTGTCCTCCTTCCATCCCTCCTCTACTATCCTACTGCCCTCATTCCACCCACCTCTTACTACCATTCTATCACCTTCCTTCCACCCCTCCCCTATACTACCCTACTATCACCCTCATTCCACCAACCTCTACTATCCTACTATTGTCCTCCTTCCATCCCTCCTCTACTATCCTATCACCCTTCTTCCATCCCTCCTCTACTGCCCTACTATCGTCCTCATTCCACCTACCTCTACTGCCCTACTATCGTCCTCATTCCACCTACCTCTACTACCCTACTATCGCCTTCCTACCACCCCTCCTCTACTACATATATCCTACTATCGCCCTCCTTCCACCCCTCCTCTACTACCAATTGTTGTCTACTTTCCTTTTAGCCTACCATCACCCTGCATCACCCCCTATAAACTCCTCCCCTGTTCCTTTATTTACCACTACATTTTTACTCTACATCTTTCTTCCAACCTACCTATCCCACCTCTACCACCAACCCCTAATTTCACATCTTTCTTCCATCCTATAACTATCCCACCTCTACCATGGCCACCAACCCCTAATTTCACCTTTCCACAAATTTCAAAATACCACAACCCTTTCTATTGACCAACCACAACCCTTCAACCAACCTTCTACTGTAATTATCACCAATCTATATCCATCATAATGATTATAACACCTTTCTATCACTTCTTCATTACACAAACTTTTTCACACAGTCTAACATCAGATAAATAACCCTACCTCACGTAGTTCCACTACGTCTTTGGAATATGCGTTGGTCTCCTCCTCCAATGTCTTGTTCCTTAATCGCAACTGATCGATTTCTGTACTCAGTGGACGTACTGCTTCATACAAACGCATCTACATATGCAAAACATGAAATGATAACGTTTTTATTGCATTTGGTATATAAATATATTGCTTTTATTAGTCATAATTTAAAAATTGCTACCTTGCCAGGGTTTAGCCAAAAAACGGTGCAATTTCTTATTCTTTTTTAAAATTACCAATTATCAATTGACTAGCTACTATATAGCAGATTACATGTGACCTACATTACATATAAATGAATGTACAAACCTGCCTATCAACATTGTGCATCTTGTAAAATAATATGTAATATATTGAAGTACTAAAAAATGTATACATTACACATTTGTAAAATTTCTGAAGTGCAACAGAAAATTTTGTAAGCCCATACCGCAACAAAATCTCTCAAAGATACATCTTCTTCACTTTGACTGCGCAGCTCATAATATTTATCTTCAGATACGTCCAAATCTTTCAATGTCCTTCTGACATTTCCAGCTTTTTCTTGTAACCTTTCATTTGTTGATTCTAAATGCTTTTGTCTTTGTCTAACATCTTCTAATTCACTTTTAATTAATTCCTGCCTTCTTCTCGCATCCTGCTCCTGTATGCTTAATTGTGATTCTAAACGTGCCGTCAAAATTTGCTTTTCATGCAAAGCATCATGGAGTTTCTCTTCAAGTTCTTCCACTTTTTGTAACGATTGCGCTTTCATGTTTTCCATATTTAAATTCTTTTGTGAAAGTTCTATTCTAAGTAATTGAAGATCATGTGTTAACTGTTTCTTTTCTATCAATTGTCGAGTGATTTTTGTTTTTCTCTCTCGCCTGTCGACATCTCGGTCCGGTGAAAGAGTCAAATCGGTTGGAGCGGTTGTTTCTAGTCCACTCAACTCGTCCGATTCGATTTCATCGAACGTTTTGGATAAATCGTTCGCAGCCATTTCTAATACTAGTTATCTCCTGAAACGAATACCAGCTGCTGATCACTTGAAATTCACGGTTGACGTTTAAAATCGAGAGCCATTTCCAAATTTCTCTTTTCTTGTTTATAGTCTGAGTCTCAGTATGTCTTAGGTAAACTCTAACGTTATGAACGATCAAATCAAACGCACTGATGACAGGGACTCTTCGTGTTCAAACTTGTTCAACTTCCGCGGAAAAACTAACTAAAGGGAAATAACTCGTACTTTCGTATAATCATTGTTGAAATCAGACATACATATCTTTTTTTTTAGGTCCAGTTGTTTAACACGAATAGATTTTTTTTATATATCACTGCGTTTAAAAAAGTAAATTCCCTGAAGGAATCCACACAGAATAACTCTGGCACAAGTTAAATAATTGCCAACAATGTCAACAATCCATATATTTCAAACAGCTTTTTTAAAATAACAACTTAACCACCCATCCTTCCATAAATATTTTGAGTTTTCCTCCAAAAAAAATGACTAAATAGCGCCCAAAACAATATTTTCTGTACAGGGCCGCTTTTGTATATCAGTTTGACCAATTATACCAATTTGCTCTTTCAGGAGAGTCTTGACAAAGAATTTCAAGGCCTGTATTAACATCTCATTCTGCATTAGGACAACTCTGTCTTAATTCAATACATTTGTATTAAAAAACAAAAGAAAAACAACAACTCATTTTTGCCCTGGTTTTGCATTTCCCCTTTTGCTCATAGCAAAGGCACAACTGTTAACTCTTGTCAACAATGATTACAAATACGACCACCCATTTATTAGCAAGTGATTTTTGTATAAGATTAGTATCATAATGTTTTGTCAATGTGGCATTGTAATAATGATAAAGATTAACAATGTCAGTACTGAAGTCAAAGCCAATGACAGAGAAACATTACTTAATAACAACACTATGTACAATTCACAAGTGTCCTTTTTATGCAGGGCAAGTTAATTTGGAGGGGACACTTAACTAACATCGACCTTGAGATAACAATTTTGATAATTTGATAAGCAATTGTAATAATGCACAGGTATACCCGTTCCTTTCCTCATATATATATAACAGAACCTTTACTTTCTGCAGGGTTTCTTTGTTAGGCCAAAATAAAAATACAGTGGTTTGGTGTAACCTGTCCGACCCAGAAAAAATGCGCGAACTCAGAATATTTCATTGTGAAAAAATATATCTTTATTTTTTTAACGATATGACCATTACAGATATTTATGTCCGGAAGTTGCTTTGCAAGTTTGAAAATACGTCTCAAACCCAAATAAGCTTGGTGTGTATTTATTTTGTTTAAGATCACAAAATAAATAATGATTTCAAAACAGTTAATATTCTGGTTTGTTTTCGTATTAAAAGTTGAAAATCTGTTTTCAGAACTGAATAAAAAAAAAATTCAGCCCTACCTACAGTGTACCTACCAATATGTAAGACCCCCTGGTCAGGTTACAGCAAAACAAGATATTTTTAAAGATGGCCATAGATAAATGTATTAAGTATATATGAATACATGTACGGATATAATTTTGTCCCTTTTTCTTGTCATATTGGGAACCATACACAATAAAGAGGTTTCATGTAAATGCAGGTGTCTCACTACCTTATATTCCCAGTTCAACATAGTTTTTCAGTATGTTGGTTGGATCAGGAATTCAATATCAAATACAGAAAATGCCTCTGAAAGATTATCCGAATTCAATTGATGAGGAGCTGGATTGTTATAAGTTTCGATAAAGGTAAACCATCACCACCTGTTGGTTTATCTTCCTATCCAGTGACTACAAAACCACAAACACATTATATCATTTTTATTTACACAATATATAGCAACTTCAATAATCATATAACCAATGTTTAGCTTTTACAACATAACGCACATCTTCCATAGTATACAACTTGAATGTAGTGTACATGTTATTTCTATCATATGTGAAGAAAACATATTTGTTCTGCAGGACAGTGCACATATGCTGCATGACTTCTCCTGAAAACGAATTTCTAACTTCTTGACTTTGACGGCAATAATAACTTATCACTACATAATTCAACCTGTATACAAAGTTCAAAGTTCACTTCATTGTCCAGATTAAGGCATTTCCTATATCATCCTCATCTTTTCCCTCGCTTACTGCCTGGAGGAGGAGGTTTATTGAGTTGGAAAGGGGCCTCGGCGTTTGGTGCTGCCACACCAAAGGCTGGTGTGCTCCCAAAAGTTAAGCCAGGAGTCTGCTGAGTGGTACTGAGGTTAAATCCTGTGGACCCTCCAAGTGGCTGAGTGGCCGTCCCAAAACCTGCAATATCATAACCACATACAGAACATGTTAAACTGATCCAAGGACGAAGACATCATTTCAAGATTGCATAGCCAGGTTATGATTACATAATAATGTATTACTCTATAACCCTTTGTGAGTACATGTTTGTATAGCCTCAAAAATATCAACATCAGGAATCACTATGCCCCTTATGTCCCTTCCTGGGATATTCATGCATTTCTTTATACAAAATTACAACTCATATATATTGATCATTTATCTATTTTGTTCCGCCCCCCCTCCCCTTGTAACTTTTTTAAAGACATGGATGGATGCTCATGCTCCTATGTAAATTAAAGTAATTGTTTTGCCAATTTTCGATAAATAGTAACAGTGACCTTAATCTTAGTTTAGTTTATTAATATCTTTATTCAAAATTCATTCAAATACATATTTTTATAATTTGGGATTGGAAAACAAGCTTACTTATATTATTTCATTTCCAAAATTCATCCAAGGTATGCTATAACTTTATCTTAATATCCAATTTATATAAGTTATCAAAATTTCTCAGGAAAAGATGTCACTGGATTTAGTTTTGCATTGCAAAACATTTCAACAACTATGGCTATTTAAGGATGGCCTCACCTGTGTGAGAAATGCATTGGAATGTTGAATGTGTGTGTTTTGGGAGGCTGCGGTATGTTGGTGCTTGTCTCCTTGTTGTGATAGCGCAAAACTGTTGCTGACTTATAAGTCAAAAGAAGTATGAAATCAATTTGTTTACAAGTAGCTACAGTAACCTTGACATTCTTTACAAATAAATGCAGTAATCTTAACCTTGGAACCATGACAAAAATGATAAATTGGTATAAACACCACTGCTGTGCTGAGTAATGCATTCATCATAATATGGTATGCTTGGCTATACTTGATACTGCTGAAGTAACTGTTGTACATTACAAAATAGTTAACCCCAGTAATATATGACTACCAGAGACAAAGGGTTGGTTATCTGCAATAAAATATGTACTAGTAAATTAGAGAGAGTGAAAATTATTCAAAAGCAAAAACCAACATGGGAAGAATAGCAGTCAATTTGTACAAACAATGGCAGGCATTAAAGGTTAGATGTGGGGGACCATACATTAAAGACAGTACAGCAAAGAAAAAAGGAAAATTATAAAAACATTCAGGCATAGCTATTGGTAGGGTAAGTTAGGGCAAATCACCTTTGGAACAGATTGCAAGAAAGATCAAACGTCAAACTAGGCAGGAAGGCATATGGAAGAGGTGAAAGGCAATAATGTACAAATGTCAATGTAAAAATATGATAGGCAGGAAGCAGGAAATATAAGGAGATAGAAAGTGAGGCTGCTTACCACCACTAACCTAGAGGTCTGACGGTGGCAGTGCCCCCTGTCACATTGGTACCGCCAAAAGTGGAGCCACCAAACAGCGAGCCACCAATACCAGTGGTAGCTACAGTAGTCGTGGCAGCGGCCCCAAAGCCTGGTAACACAGTGGTGAACGGTGAGAAAGTCATGGGGTTAGAGATTGAAAACCTATACCAAGATGTGTAGGGCAAATCCTCAACATGAAAATAACAGCAAGTGAAAGTTTGAAGTGTTCTTTACAAAGGTGGTCTCTCTACAAAGGTCTCTAAATAGAGGTGGTCTCTCAACAGAGGTAATCTTTGCAATCAAAATTGTCTAAATAGGTCACACACGATGTTATAAACATTAAGTAGGTCACAAACTATGTTACAAACTAATGTAGGTCACGGGTTACAAATTATGTTAAAACACTAAGGTCATGGACCAAGTTACAAACTCTAAGTAGGTCACAAACTATGTTACAAACTAATGTAGGTCACGGGTCACATATTATGTTAAAACACTAAGGTCATGGACCAAGTTACAAACTCTAAGTAGGTCACAAACTATGTTACAAACTAATGTAGGTCACGGGTCACAAATCATGTTAAAACACTAAGGTCATGGACCAAGTTACAAACTCTAAGTAGGTCACAAACTATGTTACAAACTAATGTAGGTCACGGGTCACAAATTATGTTAAAACACTAAGGTCATGGACCAAGTGACAAACTCTAAAGTAGGTCACAAACTTTGTTACAAACACCAACTAGGTCACAAACACTTAGTTGGCCACAGACTATGTTAAAGACACTACTGGTAAGGTCACACACCATTTTTAGGGTTGCCAACCTCTAGAGATTCCAATGAGGGAGATCTCTCACCAAGGGATTTTTCAAAGTAGGAAATTTAGCACGACATTTTAACGACATAATATTGTTTTTATGCACTGATTTCCATCATATAGTACCCAAAATTGTTTTATTAGTCAAAAAGGAAGAATTAAATATTTTTTAATTCTGATCTAGATGCCATGGTTAGTGATATTAAGAAAGTGATTCTGTTTTATTATCTTAAAATATAAGTGGAATTCAAGCAAATTGTAAAATACTAAGTCAAGCAATGACCCAAAGCAATTACATGTACCTATACATTTATTTATTTTCAATATTACAGTAGATTTTATTTCATTTATCTGTTTTTTTTTGGTCTAACCTAAAGGGGCAGTCCTCCTTCTGACATCAGAAACATGCACACTTTCTATTGATGAAATCTCTGTCCGAACAATGATTACAGGAATGTCCCAACGATGATTATAGGAATGTCTGTGCCTACATGTAATGAAATTAACGCTGAAATGTTTAGGAAAAAGGCGTATCATGTACAAATACCATATGTCTTTGCAGTAATTAGTGATACTTCCAGTCAAATTAAGAGTTTTCAGGACTTAATACTCAAGGAACTTTGGTTAATCTTTTGAGTAAAACATAAAACTACCTTATTATTTTAAAATCTACAACTTTTACCACTTGGAAAAAATACATATCTTCAAGTAGGTTTAATTTTGTCAACCTAAACTTGATTCAAATGAAGGAATGCCCCTTTAGGATTTGTTAATCATTTTACCTTATAATGCCTATTTCAATTTCTCTATGTTTTTTTTTTTTTTCTTTTTCTTTTTTAAATTTTTATAAATATCTGATAATTCCTTAATCAACTCCCACTGTTTCTAAAACCATCCAGAATTTTATAGCAGTTTGCAGCTTTTCTTTTACTATTACCCATGTTCAATCAAAGATGGTGGTCTATACAATTGCTTTGATAACTTGTTATGTCAGACTTATTGTCATTACACCTCCTTTGTGAACATAAACAAGCCACAACCCTAGTGTTCTTTTTAAAATGGTCTAGATATGATTGACAATAGCAGGCACTGCATGGATGCCACGCAATACAGTAGATGGCTTGACATGATATGGATGGAGAAATTTTGGATAATGTGAGATTTTATCTCACATCCCATGAGAAAAGACTTCATGAGAGAAAGCTTTGAGTATCCCACTGAGGATGTGAGAGTTGGCAACCCTGCCACTTCACCAATTCTGTTTTGTAGACATGTCATCAACAGTGTATTTGATTGATTACAAATATCTATACACACCTTTTGAGCCTAGAAGTCCAAAAGATGATGCTGATGGTGTTGTACCAAATCCGAATCCTGCAACAGATTAACTCAAATTTAGATACTCTTTAAGAAATGCTGATTAAGAAACAACACAAATTTCAGATACATGTAAACATAAGAAAAACACAAGAACCAACACTAACTCAGATATACGTGTATATAAACTAAAACTACAAATTTTCTAATTTACAGCTCATGATTAGATCTAATAATTACAGTAGCTATACAGAACATCTGTAATTGATATATATTTCAACATTTATTATCTAAACAGTACAACAGACCAGCTATATTAGTGGCCATTAAAAGTGAATGTCACAATGACCATTTTACAATGCACTGTAAACATTATTATTCAACTTTGACCTTGTTTGACTTTGTGCTAAAAGTCAAAGTGACCTACTGGACACTGATTGTGGTTGATGCATGTATGATTTAAGTGTCATGAAGATATCTTTCATTGTTCTAAATTTATGTCCCAAACAAGACTGTATTGAGAATTTGCACTCAATTGACCTTTGATTTAAAGACTTTTAAAGAAGGTCACAGTGACCCAACTTTAGTATACCGTACAGCAAAAGATCTTTTATTGTTTAAAAGTTATACTATGGCCAAGATTGTATAAGAATGACATGACAACAATGTCTAGAAACAGCATTCTGAGACAAGACCACACATACCTGGCACGGCAGTAGACTGTGTCCCTGTGTTGGTCCCAAATCCAAACCCTACAAACAAAAGATTCCTATCAATTAACAGCTCTGCCATTTGGAAATAAAAATCTGTATGTTACACAAAATCTATCTCAATACAGTTTATATAATGTACAGAAGCATATGTTCTCTCTTAGTCCATGTGAACAATCATAATATCCAAACAAAACAGAATCTGTCCGACCGACATGTTTTTAAAATTTGAAGTTTATATACAATAATCCTTTCATGTTGTAGAGTATGTAGAGATCGTACCAGAGGCAGTGGTTGTGGTAGTGTTGGAAAAGAATCCCCCTGTTCCTGCAAGTCCAGCCACAGGTGGCCCAGCTACTGAAACATTCAGAACATCCATACATATAACTTACCATCTCGCAATTTATAAAATTTTCAAACGTAAATTTTTTATTGCTTTAGCCCTTGTATATATAATTGTATTGCTTCCATATGATCTAAATTACTAATAATTGTCCAAGGTGAAATGTGAACATGGCCTTTGTATTGACCTACTCTAAGGCTGTTGTGAAGACTATTGTGTAGGTTGCTGTTGCCTTAAATTTTGTATAGACCTATCTGTAGGCTGTTTTGGCCATCAATTTTGTATAGACCTACCTGTAGGCTGTTGTGACCATCAATTTCGTAGACCTACCTGTAAGCTGTTGTGACCATCAATTTTGTATTGACCTACATGCAGGCTAGTGTGTTCATCAACTTTGTACTGACCTGTACCTGTAGGCTGTTATGCCTATAAAGTTTGACCTACCTGTAGGCTGCTGTGACCTTGATAAGGCAGATGCCATGGCGATTGCAGCAGCGTTGGACATGTCGGAGAAGGGGCTTGGACCAATTTGCGTGGTGGGGTGGAGATGTGCATGCGATGTTGCTTTTTTCTCACGATCAAAGATATTCTTATTGTCATGGAGGTAAATCTTTCTGTAGTTGAGATAGTGATCTTTCTGTGTCTGTGTAAACACAAAGTAAACAAAGGGACTTAATACATTAAAGTCAATGAATCATATTCACCTAATGTTAACACGCCGAGATACTTCAGGTTAATCATGAAAGAACGCTAAATCTAGCTGTTGGAATAGAATCTTTAAAAAGGTTTGATTTACAAAATCTCAAGTTTATTTGAACATTTTTTGCTTTGATATACAAAATTTAAGTCAATCTGAATATTTTTTTTCAAAAAGTTCTTATCATTTCTCAGAATCCACCAAACTTTTTTCTTTTCCTTCCAATATTGGATTACAGTAATTCAAATCTCTATATTTTATCTTGATCTTAGTGGTACTAAATCTGACAACTGAACAAATTTCAATTTTTTATCATTGGTAAAGGCGGCAACACCAATGGAGAAATGACAAATTTGTATATTTCCTTTTTCAGATGGAGACAGAAGGATACAGCCCTCTGCCCCATAAGCATTCCTGCCAACATCCAAACCTACACATAGGTTAAGCTTACCTTGACTGCCTCATGTACATGGTGAAGCTGTGCTGCTAAAGCAATGAATGCTTCATGTAACTTCCTCATCAACACAATCAACTCTGGAATCACAGGAAAATATTAAATTATCACCTAGGAAACAACATTCATCCTTCCTTTAACCTTATACTTGTAAGTTCATGATTTGTTCTGATCTTTTATATATTGAGGCATCAGTGTTATTTGCTGTGGTATATTTAAGCAAATATAAAGATTTTGTATATTAACTTGAAATGATTGATAATTCTGAAGATGTTATTTACTAGTTGCATAGCTATCATCTATTTTAATAACATTCTTCAATTTTTTTTCACAAGGGGGAGATAGCACAATGTTTTTTGGCTGTAATAAACACAGGCACAATCTACGTACCCTCCGGTGACAGTTTACTAGGTTGATGTAGGGAAGCAAGGTGTCCCTCCAGAGTTTCAATTTGTTGTCGATACTGTAGCATTTGATGCTCAAAGTCCTCCACAAGGTGCTGGAAATATCTAGTAAACAAAGCTACATTGAATTAGTATCATGTTACAATAACAGAATTGTCCAGGTTTTCACATAAATATGCCTAATATTGTTTGAACTAAATCTGTCAATAACAAATTAGATACTGAAAGGGTATTGGACCCTTCAGCTTTGGCCTATCTCGAGTCAACATAGATAGAGGAAAGTACTTTGTTTTTTGGGGCTATACTGGCGATTAGAACATGAAATTTGGTTTAACTCCTGACCGAGATGTCTACAGTTTAAACCAGAACTCAGGTTATAATCGCCAGTACAGCCACGATAAACAGTGTACTATCCCCATTCTAACAAATTGCCTGTTCAATATGTTTAGAAACATTGTTTTACATCACTACAAGTGAAGTATGCTGTAAAGGATTCTTTGACCCCCGCTAGTGACATGTCATACTGTAGAGGACTGACCAATCAGAAATTTTGTTTTCAAAGTCAGTCATTTTGCCACGCACATACTGGCAAGAGTACAATCTGTATGTTGACAAAGCGGTGTATTTGGATTGTTGTGAAAGTCCTGTTACCTTGGATTTAATCTGCAGTATGCATAGCGATATGTGCATTTCGACAAAATCAGTGTTGATGTGTTTCTATAGGCCCTACCGTTATGTGAAGTTTTGTACACTTGTTCCATTTCATTTCGGATTTTACTTGGCTAGATGTCTACACATGGATGGAATGAATGTTTCAATCAATAGCTAACGGTAAGAACAATATTTACTATTTTGTTTATCTGTTCTGTTATTAATTCATCCTTTTCGATTTCTTAACATTCATTCCAATCCGATGGGTCATCGTTCATAAATGTTGCGAAGTGTTGAATTTCACTAAGAGGCGAACTTGACACCATATTATTTTGATTAGAAACGGGGCATTGCTTCAGCATGATGGGCAGGGGCATAACACCATTGATCATGGTTCTACCACAGATTAGAAACACGGGCCATATCCAATCAAAACATGCATCGCAAACAAATTGTGTTAAAACAGAATACAACATACTAGAATATAACATTACTAGAATACAACATTACTAGAATATAACATTACTAGAATACAACATTACTAGAATATAACATTACTAGAATATAACATTACTAGAATACAACATTACTAGAATATAACATTACTAGAATACAACATTACTAGAATATAACATTACTAGAATACAACATCACACTACTTACTCTGTCGGAGCAGTGTTCTCGTACTGCAGACCAGGAGGGATATCCTTTGTACGTTGAGCCATCTCAGCGTGCTTAAGTTCCTGTGTTACATAACAGCGTATATTGTATTTCTAGTCTTATGTTGAAGTTATTATCTGTTATACAATCAATTACAACATGGTCAGTGACTCGCATTGACTCACCTAACTTTTATTACTTGGCAGGAGGCATAGTTATTTTCTCAAAAATAACGACTCATGCTTACATGAATTATGACAGATACCCAAGAAAATGTTTTTGCTTTATGAAGACCTATGCTGAAATTTGGTTAACAATTTCTCCTTAGTTGCCAAACTCTTCTTAAGACATTATATCATATTCAAACACACAACCATGATGATCCTATACAAGGGCAGAGCAGTATGGGAGATGTGCTACAGAAACTAATAATATTCTACATACCTGTGTCATTTCCCTTTTCAATTTTTCCACTGCACAAGTGTTCCGCTGAACACCATTTGATACAACAGATAGAAGCTGTTTTAATGCCATCACATCTTCCTGGACCTTATACATAGGCTTGGAGGACATCCTAGCTAGTCCATCTTGGACGGACTTTTCCTCTTTAACATACTTCCTATCAACATAATTAAATACATGTATATCTGAACTCAGTTAATTCCTATTAACAAAAGAAATCCACTTCCTTTCAGAGGCAGGAGCAGGATCGGCAGGGTTATTATTTATTTGAACATTTGAACAAAGGGGAAAAACTTGAAACCTAAAACAAGACAGAGAATAAATATTCCAACTTTGCACATGGTGAACAATCCTCATTTACTTTCTTATATTGCTTGACATCGTCATCAGCGTAATGTCTATATATACAGTATACAAAACAGTAATAAAATTCCTTGACAGATTTCTACTTCATTTTCTACCTTATTTTAATCCAGACAATTCAGAATGTGTACATTCAGAAGGAGATGTGTCACCATGTTACCAAGTCCAAACCGTTTGGAGATTACCAGTTAGGAAGAAGATTTACCAGTACATTTGTAAATATAATATTGTGTTATTGAAGAGAGTCATATCTTACACACATTAGTTCTAAATATCATACCTGTAAATCATACTTACTTAAATTCCTCCACTGTTTCCACAATGGGCTGAGGGATAAATGTCTTCTTCAGAGCCTTGCCATCCCTAAGACGAAGCAAGATATTTATGATCACATCAAGTTATTATGTACCTGGTAACAACAATACAATCAGTAGTTCCATGTCAGTGATTGTTTCTTTACTTGACACATTAACTCTGGACTAATCACTTGTATTAGTAATTAAACTGATACACATGGGTGTATAAATGTACCAGGAAGATGGCAGACATATCTACTGTTCAATAATCTTTGATTCAGACAGGATAATGAATATTGCAGATTTGTCCAAAACAAACCAGTTCAATACCTGATGTCGAAAGTCAAAGCTAATGTCATAGTGACCTACATTTGATACATTGTACACCACCATCCCAAGATTCATATGAAGTTTTGCTTCTCCATGTAAAATATCACATGCGTGTAATAACACTATTGTGATGTCAGAAATACTTCATGACATCATCATGAATCTGTGACATCGCATGATTGTTTTTACAGAGAAAACATACTGTCCAAGTTGAAACTAGCCTGCCTATATTAAGGAATATACATACACAGATTTTGAAGTAAATGAGAAATGAGATTTTCACTAATCAAGTGATTAAGCTAATCACTTTTTGAACAACTGGGCCCAGGAGTTAATACTTGTGAACTTCTTTGTCTACAGAGACGTTACAGGGTTTTAAGAGAGATCTTACCCAGGTTTAGAGTCTGTTGCTGTTACACCTGTAACAAGAGATCATCCAACATCATTGTAGTAATCGTACGCAAAAATACAAATAAATCTCTATAAAAAAAAAAAAAGTTTTAGTTCTGTTAACAAATAAATTTAAAATTAAATGAGGCTAGTTCCAAGAAAAAATTAAAATGACAATTAAACAAAGGGCAGTGGCTTTAAAAGTTTCAAAAATTGCCAAACCAATGTGTCATTTAGGAAAGTCAAGATCATAAAACCAACAATGATGCAAAGAAATTAGACAAGATCTATGGACAAAATTTTTTTACAATCATGATGGATAGATGGACAACACCATATAAGTCCTGTCAAACATCAAATAGGCTTCAGAATTAGTTCAGAAACTAATCAGGCATGACTTTACCTGTAGCAGCTTGTGATGTTTTGGGGTCAACTCCACCAAGCCCTGTTGTCTGTGGTTTGGTTGAGATGTTGCTGAAAATGCTAGTGCCTGCACCTCCCACACTCGGTGCCGCCGCAGCACCCCCAAGGCCAGTAGTGGTCTTACCACCCAAGCCTACAGCACCCAATGTACCAAACCCAGAAGTGGTACTTCCTGTTGTACCTAAGTGGGAATGGAATAATTATGATTTGCAGTTTTGCCTTATTTACAGGTTTGGAAATATATTCTCAGGAGCAAGGGTTTAACACTGACTTTTTATTTTGGTTGTGCATTATTTAACATCCTATCACTAGCTATGGTCATTTAAGGACAGCCTTCTCTTGTGTGCAATATGATCGTGTGTTGTATGTGTGTATAATTTGGGAAACTGTTGTATATTCCTGTCGTCTCCCTGTGATAGTACGGAACTGCTGCCGACTTTATAGCACTACCTAAGTTTTATTATTAAGTAAATATTTCCCAAATTTTGAATTGATTCATATTAATTTTTAACATTTTCATTTTTGATCTTCCACATCGTATGATTTCCATACAAGTTTGAAATTGCGACCCACCTGCAGCTGTGGTTTTGTTACCAAAATTGAATCCTGTCTGTAGACTACTTGTAGGAGCTACAGCTGC
The DNA here is from genome assembly GCF_902652985.1 of Pecten maximus. Taxonomy (NCBI): domain Eukaryota; kingdom Metazoa; phylum Mollusca; class Bivalvia; order Pectinida; family Pectinidae; genus Pecten; species Pecten maximus. The sequence continues at coordinate 29,412,488 of NC_047020.1, read as the reverse complement.
TGTGGTGGCAGTGCTGGGTTTGACTCCTCCAAGTCCAGGTAATGCGAGACCTGACAAAATCAATTATATTATTGTCACACCTGACAAAATAGATACCATATAATCACACCTGACAAAAGAGATAACACATAATCACATCATACAAAATAGAATATTGATAACACATCATCACACATGGCAAAATATATATAGGTACCATCATCAAATCTGACAAACTAAGTAACAGTTGAGACAGTGGCACAAACTTACAAGATACCAATTAAGGAACTGTCTGGCTGTCAGTGAGAGTACACAATGAATTATAATGATATCCAGAATTTATGAATAGTAAACATACCACCTGTTGCCCCTGCTGTCGTGGTGGTACCCAAACTAAAGCCAGTAGTGGCTTGTGTCTTAGCTGCAGAAGCTGTCCCAAAAAGATTTCCAGACCCCAATGTCCCAGGTGTTCCACCAAGTGTTCCACCAAGTGGAACACCAAGTGTTCCACCAAGTGTTCCACCAAGTGTTCCTGTCCCTAATCCACCAGAAGTTGCAGATCCTAGTAATCCCCCAGGGGTGCCTAGGAGGGAGGGAGCGGCTGTGGTCGCTGCTGGAGTGGCCGCACCACCAAAAGAAAAGCCACCTCCAGCAGCAGTAGTTTTTGCTGTACTAGCTCCTAAGGTTTGAGACAGCAGACTTGGAGGTTTGGTTGATGCAGGTGTACCAAACCCTGTCAAAGGGGAGGCAGCTGCTCCAGCCAGGCCCCCTAGGGATGGAGTTGATGTTGTTCCCCCAAAGTTGAAGCCAGTTGCTGGGGAGGCAGTCGCCCCAGCAGCCGGTGTGGCTGCTGTGGCTCCAGGAGCATCTGTAGAGAAGCAAATACAAACAAGATGCATCTATAGTTCAAAACAAGTGACAATATTACATAAAAAATGTTTCAATTAGCCGTTTCTTTTCCAATTAAGTATGTCTCTCACTTTTTAAATTAGTGTCTCTTGCTCTTCAAGTTGGTAGTATATTTCTTTCTTTTTCAATTGCAAAACATACATGTACATTTCTTACTTTTACAATTACTAGGTTGTATATTTCTTTCTTTTTCAATTAGTGTATAGTTAGAGCACCAAAGCTTCTAATATAAATAGATCTCTATAGACCACAATGTCAGCGAAAAATTTAAAACAAAATCTGTCAATGCAGGGCTTTTTGGGGCCGTTAATGGGCCCCATTCCCAATCGGAATTATTTCATTTTAAAGCCAAATTCCCAAAATTTGCAGTTTACTCCTGAAAAACTCTTTTCCAATTCACCAATTTTCTTCCCAAAATGAGACAAAAAGGCCCCATCCCAAACCAGTGAGAAAAAGCCCTGCAATGCAAACATGTGACCTGGCTGTACATGTAGTCAGCAGCCAATGCCAATACCTGATACTGAGTGCAATGTTATCAAACGATTAATCTTAAACCTTTTTCCGATAGATATATTCCATATTTTTATATGAAATAGCTTGTATGATAGGGATTTCATCCCGACTCTTTGAGTATATTGACTACCAAGAATTGATAGACAAATTCTTACTCTCTCCCTCCCTCTTCTTTCTCTCTAATAAAATAATTCTGATGTTGACAATGTGTACAAGTTTGTGTATTCAATCCTTCTAGTGCAGATAACAAAAGAGAAACTGATATTCAAGCTTAGGACACACAGAAAACTAGCACCAATTCCCTTGTATAACAAAGGTACAAATAAAATCTGATTTAATCAATAGATAGCTTTGACTCTACTTGTTAAAATTAGATGTCCTATTTAACAAATGTGTTTGTTTCCTCATGTTTGACTTTTGAATTGCAGAAATGTATGTAAATGGTCAACAGTACTAGTGTGCAAGATATCTTCCAGTTCCATGGAAACATTTTTTGTTTATGGTCTTATCAGCCTGTGTATATATGAAGTCCACATGTACAGTGATGATCACTGGTCAGAATATATGACAATACAATTTAATATAATGCTAATTATACAGAATGTTAGGTGTTCCATATATAACAATAAGAAATAGCAATATCGATCTTCAAAAGTGTTCCATTTTGACAACTGTTGTCTGAAGTAGCCATTCTCGGCCCCCATCAGCTGTCAAGCTATTACTGTACCATGCATGCGACAGAGAGAAACGAAGGGAAGTAACTTTGATAAATAACGAGTAGTGTGAATTCATACCACATCGTTAAAAAATAAATCTCATAATCGTGATCAGGCAGCACCTTTAGGGTAGGTGTATCTATGAGTGATATGAGTGTCCTGTGAGGTTTAACGGACACCATGCAATTCATTAATTTATATTTTCTAGTTATTTTTTTCTGAAAAGTACAAAGACGACACTCGCTCCTCACACTCACAGGTCATATTATTGTGGGCTATTAAACCATTTCCACCAAAGAAATAATTTAGGATAGAAACAATCTGCAATCGTTTATTAAAGAAAATACATAGCTTTGATAGCTGGTGAACTGGTTTGACTTTCTATCTCACACTGGGATACCCAGCGGTATAAATCACAACAGCAGTATTTAAAACATAAAAATCTATTTATAGATAGGGGGAATCCCTTCCAACATATCCAAAATGGTGGATATCTAGTTTTACACATTTTTGTAAACAAGATTAAGCTCTACCCAAATTGATATCATATATATTACTTACTTGTCGTGGGCGTCCCGAATCCCTTGAAGTTGAATCTGTAACAAAGCAATAATATTATATATCCATGATACCGTCACCAAAACGTATTTGTCTAACGTCAGCTGAACGCGATCGCAAGTTACAGTGTGAGTGTACACACTACAGCAGAAATTATGGAGTTGTCATCAATATTACACAATGAAATCAACAGCTAGCGAGTAACTTTGACTGAACATGATCATTTATTGAGACAAAGATTTATATTTCATTCGGTATAAACAAAGAAATTAACAATCTAAAGCTACAAACTTACCCGCCGCCGAGGTTCATCGTTTCAGAAATCACGTGGGTCAGGACGATTCTAATAAACTATCGCAGTCTCTATGAAATCCGGAAACACTAGATGACATCTATGAGTTCTCAAACATATCGACTATGGCAAATGTTGATATGTTGGATAAATATATATTACCTTAAATGAACGACGAAAAACAACTAACAAGCAAAAATCAGAGTACCGATATTGAAACAAATTGATGGGGAAAAATACGAAAAAAATAATAAATAAATAAATAAATACAAAGACCAAGTGTTCCGGAATATTTTTTACTGCGATTATATAGCTTGAAACAGAGACGTATATACCTGATATACAAGTCTCTGCTTGAAATGACATAAACAGACACAAATTCATTTCACCCTGGTGCCCAATAATAACACCATCACCACTGTGCTGAGCAAAATTATATTAGATTCTGGTAATATTTTAAACTTTTAAAATTACATTTCTTCTCAACCGAAAACATTTATCTTAAGATCCATAAACTTCATTAAAGCGGGTAATGAAATTCGTTACCAATTTGCTGACTGGTGGATGGCACCGTGGTAACACTTCAGCTAGGCATTCTGGTCTATCTGGGTTACTTACCTTCGTTTCACCCTGTCTGAGGGTGAGAATGCATATATATGTCACCTAGGTGGGCGGAGTTCGATTCCCCGATCGGACGTGAAAAGGTATGGCGTCACCTGCCCGACCACGTGGGTTTTCCCCGGGTACTCCGGTTTCCTCCCACAGTTACGGACCCATTTGCGCGCTTCCATCCGGGCCAACAAGAGTGATTAATAACTTGTTTCGCAATTGTTGTAAAATAAATAGAGTTTGATTTTCTGACTGTAACAGTGTGGACAATTTCTTCCATTATAATCAATATCATGCCACTTGCCAGTTTCAACAATAAATTGTGATTGGTATTTCTAAGTTTACTTTCTCTAAAATATCCGAGTAAGTTTACAAATAACGATTCTAAACATACTTTTCTAAAACTAAAAAAAAATGACGATGTACATCACTCTGCCATTTCTATCATACTGGTCTCTCAATCTTTGTTTTATAACATGCTTTAGTCACGTGGTATTACATTCTATAGTATATTAAGCATTATATTGGTAATTAATATTTCATTCATTTAAATATTTTTATAATCTATCATTATCAGAGTACGTATTACCGCGCTGTGCGGACTCGTCACTCGCACGTGACTACGTATATATACGGCTTTCTCCTGTTACGATGCTGGAATCGGCAAATAAAATAAAATACAACGCCATCATTATTATGAAAACGACATCATCATAACGTGATGGTTTGATATTGGATATGTAGAGGCAATGCGAATTTTTTTCCATTATGCATAAATATTTTTGATAATATGCATACGACAATGGAATTATTTCAACGGTAACATAACGTTAAAAAATAGCAGTGGATAAAATAAGATAAAATAAAGAGGGTTTTTACGATTTTAATCATGTTCGGTTCAGCGGCATTGACTACACATTTAGAATCTTACCAATCGATAACATTCTCAAACAAACTAGGCATCTAGATTTGAAATATGATTTTCACAATAAATAAAATATTGAAATATCAGTATAATGGAAGCGAAGATATCCTATATTCTTATGATCACATGTTAAAGATCCCAACCACAGGACCCAGTATTCTGAACTCGACCAGGACTTTTCACAATCAGTGATTAGCTTCGTTTTTTGTTTTTGTTCTATAAGGATACATATCATAAGGCTCTGGTCAATTGTAACTTGTCACCCTCTCTAGATCTGGAACACAGGGACTTGAGAATTTGTTACAGTCTACATGTATTTGGACCTTCCCTAGTATGTATAACACATTTTGAGACGTTTTCGGGGATAGATTGAAATTCGGTAAAAATGACATCCCCGGTGTTCATATATATACGAAAAGGAAGGAAAGCTCTGTGTGACAAAAATCAACACCGCCTGCGTTTATCGATGAAAAAAAAAAGTTTCTGATGAGCGTAGTGAAATATGTTTATGATCGTTGAAAAGATGGATTTGTTTTCTTTCAGTAACATCCTATATACAGGTAAAATGTGTTCTCGTTACGACACGTATATATATTGTGTTGGACCGCTGGCCGATTACTGGAAGAGATTTATTGGGTATGTGGGCCTATTATGGGTTACATGTATATGGTCGGGGTAGGGTACTATAAGGTAACCAGTTTGTAACAACGATGACACCAATTGCTAGTTGGACTATCTGTCTTTCTACCAATCATTATTCTCAAATATGCTGAAATTAAAAAAAATCTCCTTATACTATATGCCTGTTAATAACGACTGGATCCCGTTGACGAGCTTTAACATTGGTAACAGAAAAGTTCCTCTCTCGAAACGAAGGCATTGACTACGCTAGTAAGTAACAATTACAAAAAAATGAGATACAAAAAAATAAATGTAGTATAAAACATAGCCTGGCCCTAATTAGTCTGGCACAATTGTCAGATGTAGTGTCATAGGGCGGAAGTTAGTGATTATTTTGGTCACTATGAAATTAGGACTAATAACGTCAGTATTCATATCAATATCCTATCAAACAAATTACAGATTAACTATTTCTCCCATGGTCCATATTCCACTCTTTATCTGTTTTATTCAATTTGTTGATCTGAAAATAAAACTGATTTATATAAATCATTTCATTGGCCAGTGAACTTTGGTGACCAATTTACGAATGCGACACTTAATTGGTGAATCTGAATTCCATTTCCTTCTGTGATATCGATTGATTTTGACAAACAATGATTCGTATGACCTTTAATGGCATTTGCTCCTTTTCTGTTATTAAACTTTTCATAATATAGCGAAATTGGACAGGGCAGAACGTCGGTGGCCAGACGCTCAGATGGTTAGAGTTCGGGGATCCCGGGTTCGAGTCCCGGTCTGGTTGTTGTATTTTTCCTCTCATGTAACATTTGGTCCCCAACTAAATAACAACAGATGCTGTATATGGTCTTGTGTGTGTCTTCGGGGTCGAAGACTCTGTTGATCGAGGGAGGAATGTAGCGAAACTGGGCTGGGCTGAACGCTGGTGGCCAGGTAGGTCAAATGGTTAGAGCGTCCAAGAGATCGGAGGTCTCGCGGACAAGGCTCTGCTTGGTTGGAAGGTGAGAGCGAGGAGTGGATTCGTGCACAGGGGCTTGGCACGATTTTCCAAATGATGGTCCATATATATACAGTGTATGTATTATAGTGTCACTTGACACTATAATACATATATATATGGACCATCATTTGGAAAATTGACACTATAATACATATATATATGGACCATCATTTGGAAAATCGTGCCAAGCCCCTGTGGATTCGTGTCATAATTTGCTTTTCACATGTAGTCGAGCGTTATATTTCTACATGTTCGTTTTCTAATTGCTGTTGTTTCGGGTCATTGTTAATAAATTGATGTCAATTGTTTAACGCATTTTCTGATAATTGTCTTTCATTTGTAAGAATGCAGACCAACTCCATTCGAACCTGTAACGCCGGACAGTACTGAACACAAACGTTGAGCAGCTGGGAACCTCGGATCTACCCATCCTGTTACCATAGTGCTATTCACCAAGGTCGATTTTGTTTAGTCAACTTTCAACTTTAACTTCAACTTATTTTATTTATTTACTTCTCTTTGCAAAAATAAACTACACAACATTCAATACATATACAGTGTATCAACCAGGAGGACAAATTATGAAACTTATTTAAACCTTTTTTTTATAAACTTGAATAGATTACGTAAGATTTTGATATTGGCAGGAATCATCAGCTCTAAAAACGTAAGAATATTACCTAATCTCAGGTAGAGATCCGAGATGCGTGGTTCGATACTCCCTACCCGTGTCGGTTTGTGTTTCTCGGGAAGCTGAGAAATGGACCGTCCTTTGTTGTCGTGGCTGTGTCATTGGGAAGACACTTTACCGTAATTGCTGTGGATGGCATGGGACGGGCCTCTCGTATATTGTTAATCGAGGTAGTCATCAGCTACTACAAGGAAATCCGCCTCGACATAAACCCAGCAAACAAACCAACGGTAACAAGTTTTAACGGTCGTCACTGGTGACTACTGTCCAGGTAAAGTATAGATGGAAGGACGTATAAGCCTTTTCATATACTTATGGATTATGGAGTTTCAAGTTTTTTATTCATCAAATGCAATACAACATATATGTTATACAAATACACATAAAAGATTCATACTGAACATACATGAGCATGCAAACTTAATTATTATTGATATTCGTAACCTACGTTTTAAATCAATTCCAATGTTGCTTTAAATGTTATCTCATTTTGTATCGATCGAAACTTCTTTCTTATCTACCATGTTAAGAAGTAATTACGATCTGTGCTTCAACATGCTTTTTGATGTCAAGATGATTTATCAGAATTCATAATGAAATTACCTATTTGCAAAATACATAGCATGTTTTCTGTGATACTAAATCGGTTTTTGTTTTCAAATGGAAATTTTGTGTACCTGATCAACTTCACATTGTAATGATGTTTATCAAATACTGGTATGTTAAACAGTGCCTTAATGATGAAACCGTGGTAACGACAGTTGACTAGAACTACAGGAAGCTAGAAGACGCCATGTTTAGTTCTGACATTATAGCTCTTCGTTTGTATGAGCACGACAACATTACAGCGTCATCACCTTGATGGTAGCTCGAGGAGAGATGTTGTTCCATTAGGCCAGCTCCTGTCAAAAAAAAAGTCCTACTGTTTTCACTCATTTACAATGTAAACCTTAAGAAAACATGCTTATATGTCAGTTTTGCCGAGTATATATGAAAGTCTTCTTTTGTAAGTTTTCCATTTTGTATGTATGTTTGTAATGCTCTGGCACTTAAGTCGACCATATATATACCACATCCATACAGTTCAGTTCTGATCGGGCGGAACACAGGAGCACGTCACTGCCATGGACTTTACATTCTCTTACTAGCCAATATTCTAAGAACCTCAATCATGTCATCCTAGATAGTCTTAAAAACTAGAATTCGCAAATATGGCATGATAATGTTTTCCATTCTGGTAAAAGTGTATGCTATAGAATGTTTAAAAATTGTATGAATTTATAATATCATCTATCTTTTAATTTTACCTAAAAGTTTAAGAAATACTTTTGTAGGATAGCGTTCAGGTAATCACCGTCTTCCAATTGAAACCGGAAGATGGGAATACGTTCCTAGGGAAGGACGTACATGTATATGTGTACTGTGCGATAAACAATCTTTCGGCATAGCCGTATAATATTCTTTTAGCCCCGGATATGACGCGGCAGGTGGCGTTACTGGTCAAGATGAAGTATGTGATTGGTCAATGTAGCGGTAAATGCAAAATGCGAAAACAAAACGAAACACAGTTAAGAATGCAAGCTGAATAAGTGGATGTATCTTTCAAATGACATATTAATAAAATTATATTCCTGATTCAAATGCAGTCTTATTATCACCAACAAGAGGCCCATGGGGCCTGTATCGCTCACCTGGTTGGATTAGACCAAATGTCAAAATAATGTTCATGTTCATGTTCAATTCGTTTTATTTGTCAATCTCAAACGATGCTATATATGGTTATGGTGTGGGGATCCCAACTGCTTTAAAAAACAATAACGAAGTCCAGACTCTCTAAGGGTCTGAAAGACTTCAAGAATTGTTTTTAGAACATCCATTCAAACTTTATTACAAGTAGCGATTTAAAAGAATTGCCTCTATTTCCCCTATGGGGCCCTGCCCCTTTGGCCCCTCGGGGGTCAGAGTCACCATTTATGCAAATTCTGTTCCCCTTCCCCCAATGATGTTTCTGACAAAATTGGGTTCAAATCCTTTCATAACTTTATGACTAGTAGCAATTTGAAGGAATTACCTCTATTTCCCCTATTGAGCCCCGCCTATTTGGCCCCTTGGGGGTCAGTCACCATTGATGCAAAATCTGTTCCTCTTTCCCCAATGATGTTTCTGCCAAATTTGGTTCAAATCTATTCATAACTTTATGACTAGTAGCAATTTGAAGGAATTACCTCTATTTCCCCTATTGAGCCCCGCCTATTTGGCCCCTTGGGGGTCAGTCACCATTGATGCAAAATCTGTTCCTCTTTCCCCAATGATGTTTCTGCCAAATTTGGTTCAAATCTATTCATAACTTTATGACTAGTAGCAATTTGAAGGAATTACCTCTATTTCCCATATTGGGCCCCGCCCATTTGGCCCCTCAGGGGTCAGAGTCACCATTTACGCAAAATCTGTTCCCCTTACCCAAAGGATGTTTCTGACTAAATTGGGTTCAAATCCTTTCACCACTTTATGACTAGTAGCAATTTGAAGGAATTACCTCTATTTCCCCTATTGGGCCCCGCCCCTTTGGTCCCTCAGGGGTCATAGTCACCATTTATGCAAAATCTGTTCCTCTTCCCCCAATGATGTTTCTGACCAAATTTGGTTCAAATCTATTCATAACTTTATGACTAGTAGCAATTTGAAGGAATTACCTCTATTTCCCATATTGGGCCCCGCCCATTTGGCCCCTCAGGGGTCAGAGTCACCATTTACGCAAAATCTGTTCCCCTTACCCAAAGGATGTTTCTGACTAAATTGGGTTCAAATCCTTTCACCACTTTATGACTAGTAGCAATTTGAAGGAATTACCTCTATTTCCCCTATTGGGCCCCGCCCCTTTGGCCCCTCAGGGGTCATAGTCACCATTTATGCAAAATCTGTTCCTCTTCCCCCAATGATGTTTCTGACCAAATTTGGTTCAAATCTATTCATAACTTTATGACTAGTAGCAATTTGAAGGAATTACCTCTATTTCCCATATTGGGCCCCGCCCATTGGGCCCCTCAGGGGTCAGAGTCACCATTTATGCAAAATCTGTTCCCCTTCCCCAAAGGATGTTTCTGACAAAATTGGATTTAAATCCTTTCATCACTTTATGACTAGTAGCAATTTGAAGGAATTACCTCTATTTCCCCTATTGGGCCCTGCCCCTTTGGCCCCCTCAGGGGCCATAGTCACCATTTATGCAAAATCTGTTCCCCTTCCCCCAAGAATGTTTCTGACCAAATTGGGTTCAAATCTTTTCATAACTTTATGACTAGTAGCGATTTAAAGGAATTACCTCTATTTCCCCTATGGGACCCCGCCCCTTTGGCCTCTCGGGGGTCAGAGTCACCATTTATTCAAAATCTATAAACCTTCCGCGAAGGATGTTTCTTACTTAATTGGGTTCAAATCCTTTTATAACTTTATGACTAGTAGCGATTTAAAGGAATTACCTCTATTCCCCCTATGGGGCCCCGCCCCTTTGGCCCCTAGGGGGTCAGAGTCACCATTTATGCAAAATCTATTCCCCCTTCTCCAATGATGTTTCTGACCAAATTGGGTTCAAATCCTTTCATAACTTTATGACTAGTAGCGATTTAAAGAAATTTTCTCTATTTTCCCTACTGGGCCCCGCCCATTTGGCCCCTCAGGGGTCAGAGTCACCATTTACGCAAAATCTGTTCCCCCAAGAATGTTTCTGACCAAATTGGGTTCAAATCCATTCATAACTTTATGACTAGTAGCGATTTGAAGGAATTAATTACCTCTTTTTCCCCATTAGGCCCCACCCCTTTGGCCCCTTCGAGGTCAGAGTCACCATTCATGCAAAATCTGTTCCCCTTCCCCCAAGAATGTTTCTGACCAAATTGGGTTCAAATCCATTCATAACTTTATGACTAGTAGCGATTTGAAGGAATTTCCTCTACTTCCCCTACTGGGCCCGCCCCTTTGGCCCCTCGGGGGTCAGAGTCACCATTTATGCTAAATCTGTTCCCCTTCCCCCAAGAATATTTCTGATTAAATTAGGTTCAAATCCATTCATAACTTTATGACTAGTAGCGATTTAAAGGAATTGCCTCAATTTCCCCTATTGGGCCCCGCGCCTCAGGCCCCTTGGTGGTCAGAGTCACCATTTATGCAAAATCTGATCCCCTTCCTCCAAGGATGTTTCTGATCAAATTTGGTCAAAATCTTTTCATAACTTTATGACTAGTAGCGATTTAAAGGAATTACCTCTATTTCCCCTATGGGACCCCGCCCATTTGGCCCCTCAGGGGTCAGAGTCACCATTTATGCAAAATCTGTTCCCCTTCCCCTAAGGATGTTTCTGACTAAATTGAGTTCAAATCCTTTCATCACTTTATGACTAGTAGCGATTTGAAGGAATTACCTCTATTTCCCAATTAGGCCCCGCCCCTTTGACCCCTCGGGGGTCAGAGTCACCATTTATGCAAAATCTGTTCCCCATCCCCAAAGGATATTTCTGACCAAATTGGGTTCAAATCCATTCATAACTTTATGACTAGTAGCAATTTGAAGGAATTACCTCTATTTCCCCTATTGGGCCCCGCCCATTTGGCCCCGCCCATTTGGCCCCTCAGGGGTCAGACTTACCATTTATGCGAAATCTGTTCCCCTTCCCAAAAGGATATTTCTGACCAAATTGGGTTCAAATCCATTCACAACTTTATGACTAATAGCGATTTAAAGGAATTGCCTCAATTTCCCCTATTGGGCCCCGCGCCTCAGGCCCCTTGGTGGTCAGAGTCACCATTTATGCAAAATCTGATCCCCTTCCTCCAAGGATGTTTCTGATCAAATTTGGTCAAAATCCAATAAGAACTTTTTGACTAGTAGCGATTTGAAGCAAATGTTGACGGACGACGGACGACGGACGCCGCACCGTGGCATAAGCTCACCGGACCTTCGGTCCAGGTGAGCTAAAAAATGATTCAAACTGATCTAATTTTGTTATCCGTGCTGAAACGCATTAGTTCGTTGATTTATTTCACCAGCAGTTTTACATTATAACCACCAGCATTAAAACTATGCCGTTTATCTTTTTAAAAGACATTTCTTGTTTAATGTGATTTTTTCCGTATTGAAAGAAATAAATATATTCCTAAATACTATACTCAGTATCCAAATACTACAAAATACTCTGAATTATTTTGTACAGCAAATTTGAAAGTATTGAAAAAGATTATGTGCTTTTCTCCATTTTATTATGCAAACATTTCAGTCTCCATGTTAACTATACCAGTGCTATCTATTGTCTAATGTTAATTATTTGTGTATATTCTGGTGTTGCTCATGTATCGTATACTCAATTATATATGATCTGAGTGTCAGATAAAAACTTCTGAAACCTCTTTAGTTTCCCATTTACTCTGTCACTCTTGAAAGCCTATTGTAAAGCTATACGATAGCGAGAGTCCCTGAGGCTTTTACTTGCATTTCGGCAATTTAAATATTCGATATTGGTACACACATTGCTATATCTGATAGCGCCTCCCACTACTACCACGTGGTTAAAATGGATCATGCATTCTGATTAGTCAATTCTCGGGTACTTATTAGTTATTTCTAATCACTTTGTTACAATTTGTAGGTGACGGCTGATTAGATGGACGATTTGATAAATGACGTCACCAGTTCATATATATGAATGAAAATCCACCTCGACAAACATATACAGTATTCGTTTTATCTTGTGTACATAGTTATGAGATAAGAAATCCGGGGACAACGATACAATATCAACCTGGCCATTTCTGCATGTGTATAACTTGTGCTTTTGTGAAAACTACGTAAGTAACGGCTGGAAAGGATATTAACACCATCCTCTCGCTTCCGAAGATACAGCTGATATCAAAAGGATTACAGTGACCACAAAGGTATGTCCAACACAAACTGACCCTAGGTCCTATTTTGTTACGAGTAACTATTGTACCCGGCTCAGATTAGTTGATGAGTATCTGTATGAGTGTGACCTTGTATCAGTTCACTGACCGTAACTGTCACACGTGTCCGTTTGATCAATGCCAACTGCTACATGCATTCGTTTACGTGGCACAGTATTAAACTTGCTGAGTAAATGTAAGTAAACGAAAACTATTGAAATACATAAAGCTCTGTGGTGCATTCTAGTGCATCATAAACCCCCAAATTTAGAGATTTAAAATTACAACCTTTGGAGGTTTTTTTCCTTAAAACTTTTTTTTATTAATGGAATCGTTGGGGTCATCATCAGTTGAGTATTGGACCAGGGCTGGTGACGTTTTGGAGGGGGATGGAGGGAAACCATTTTATTACATAATTGTGGTTTGCACGATAATTAAATCTGGGCTAAATATTGCCTGCAAGAAAAAATATATACCAGATTGACCAATAATGAGTTAATTTCATTAATAATTTCTGAGTATAAGGGACATTCCATAAGAAAATGACATTCGTTTTCAAATTAGGTACAAAAATTACAATAACGCATTTCCGGACTCGGAGGCATTGGAATCGGGCGATGCATATCTTATATCTTTGATAAGATATCGCATATAATATAAACGATATCTTATATAAGATATCTTATCAAAGATATAAGATATGCACTACGATCTTCTGTGATCATGATGGCTCACCATCTTGAAAAGAACATTCCCTAAACACACCGAATGTGTACCTTTGAAATCTGTAGTTACACGGTGAATGTGTACCTGTGTAATCTGTAGTTACACGTGAATATCTACCTTTGTAATCTGTAGTTACACGTGAATATCTACCTTTGAAATCTGTAGTTACACGTGAATGTCTACCTTTGAAATCTGTAGTTACACGATGAATATCTACGATTGTAATCTGTAGTTACACGCCGAATATCTACCTTTGTAATCTGTAGTTACACGGTGAATGTCTTCATTTGTAATCTGTAGTTACACGGTGAATGTCTTCATTTGTAATCTGTAGTTACACACCGAATGTCTACCTTTATAATCTGTAGTTACACGGTGAATGTGTACCTTTGTAATCTGTAGTTACACACCGAATGTCTACCTTTGAAATCTGCAGTTACACGGTGAATATGTACCTTTGTAATCTGTAGTTACACGCCGAATGTCTACCTTTGTAATCTGTAGTAACACGTGAATATCTACCTTTGTAATCTGTAGTTACACGGTGAACGTCTTCATTTGTAATCTGTAGTTACACGCCGAATGTCTACCTTTGTAATCTGTATAGTTACACGATGAATGTCTACCTTTGTAATCTGTAGTTACACACCGAATGCCTTCATTTGTAATCTGTAGTAACACGCCGAATATGTACCTGTGTAATCTGAACCTACACGCCGAATATCTACCTTTGTAATCTGTAGTAACACGTGAATATCTACCTTTATAATCTGTAGTTACACGGTGAATGTGTACCTTTGTAATCTGTAGTTACACGCCGAATGTCTACCTTTGTAATCTGTAGTAACACGGTGAATGTCTTCATTTGTAATCTGTAGTTACACGGTGAATGTCTTCATTTGTAATCTGTAGTTACACGCCGAATGTCTACCTTTGTAATCTGTAGTAACACGTGAATATATACCTTTGTAATCTGTAGTAACACGCCGAATGTCTACCTTTGTAATCTGTAGTAACACGTGAATATCTACCTTTGTAATCTATAGTTACACGATGAATAACTACCTTTGTAATCTGTAGTTACACGGTGAATGTCTACCTTTGTAATCTGTAGTTACACGGCGAATGTGTACCTTTGTAATCTGTAGTTACATAGTGAATATCTACCTTTATAATCTGTAGTCTACCCTGTGTAATCTGTAGTTACACGTCGAATGTCTACCTTTATAATCTGTAGTTACACGGTGAATATCTACCTTTATAATATGTAGTTACACAGTGAATGTGTACCTTTGTAATCTGTAGTTACACGGTGAATGTCTAACTTTGTAATCTGTAGTTACACACCGAATGTCTACCTTTATAATCTGTAGTTATACCACAGGTTTATTCTGTCTACACTATCAAACGCTTTACGAAAATCAACAAAACAACAATACAAGCGTTTATTTTCACTAAAAGTTTTTGTTAGAATTGAATGTAGAGCAAAAATCTCATCTACCGTACTGAGACCACTGCGAAATCCAAACTGAGCATCCGTGATAACATCATATGATTCAGACCACTTCAGAAGTCTCGTATTTAAAATAGACGTTTTACCAAGACAACTCAACAGGCTAATGCCTCTAAAATTATTAGGGTTTGTTTTTACACCTTTTTTATAAACCGGAGTTATAATAGCGACGGACCAGTCAGTAGGGAAGCATCCGGAGTCCAAAATTTTATTAAATAATGTACATAATAAATTTTTACCAACTAAAAGACATTCATTCAAAATTCCATCAACTCCATGTGATTTTCCCCGATTCAAATCACGAATAGCTTTATCAATTTCATCCATAGTAATAGGGCAGTCTAATTCTTCAAACAATGGCACAGAGCTTTCATTTGGATCGTTTACAAAAATATTCGCAGAACAAGTTTCATCTCTTGCCTCAGCAGCCAGATCTTTAAAATGATTATACAAAAAACTCATACTCATTTCGGGACCGGATGCTTTAGAAGTTGAAAATTTCTTGAAGAACTGTTTCGGACTAAATTTCCTCATGTATTCCAACATGTCCCCTTCAAATCTAATATAGTTGTTCTTTTTAATGACTTCTGTCGATTTATACAACCTTTTTTTATCAATAAGATTTTTGTGATTTTCTGTAGATTTACATTTGTTAAATATATTCAAAGCGTTTTTGTAACAATAAAATAAACGTTTTAGTCAGAGTCAAACCAAGGTTTGTCATTGTTAATGTGTGCGCCTCTAGACACCTTTGTCTTGTCACGCCTCATTGCACCCTCGGTATTTCGGTTCGAATTAACACGGGTGTCACCCGACTACCCTGAGGGACGTTTCTATTTTAATTGTTATTGGTAATAATTGAATTGTATTTGATGTGTTAATTACTCTTTTATTATTGTCTGCCGTTCAATATCAAGCTGTATTTCGAGGTATTTCATTATATTTTAAGCTTCAGGCAATCTCTCATGGAATAAAATGTTACTAGATTCTGCCACGTTGATCACAAATATTTAGTAGTAAGAAAATCATGTAATAAATCTTTTGCCATTAACGACAAAGCATGTAAGAGTAAAACAAATTAGATATACTTATAGTTATCAGTTTAATACCGCCTGACCCTGGGTCAACAGGCATATGATTACCTGTAACCAGAGGTACTCCGTGTCCATGATACGGCTCGATGTTACAAAACAACAGCTCTTGAAAGATTCTGTTTTATTTAGAGTTCATGATCGTATAGTGGTCTAGTTCATGATCATATAATGGTTCAAATATTCTCTCTCATGGTACAGAGGTGTCCGTACCCATTCTCTCCCAGGGTCGCTCTCTCATTCTCTCCCAGGGTCGCTCTCTCTCTCTCAGTACAGAGGTGTCTGTACCCTTTCTTTTCCAGGGCCGCTCCCTCTCTCTCAGTACATAGGTGTTCGTACCCATTCTCTCCCAGGGCCGCTCTCTCTCAGTACAGAGGTATCCGTACCCATTCTCTCCCAGGGCCGCTCCCTCTCTCAGTACAGAGGTGTTCGTACCCATTCTCTCCAAGGGCCACTCTCTCTCTCTCTCATGGTACAGAGGTGTCCGTACCCATTCTCTCCCAGGGCCGCTCTCTCTCAGTACAGAGGTGTTCGTACCCATTCTCTCCCAGTGTCGCTCTCTCTCAGTACAGAGGTGTCTGTACCCATTCTCTCCCAGGGCCGCTCTCTCTCATGGTACAGAGGTGTTCGTACCCATTCTCTCCCAGGGCCGCGCGCTCTCTCTCTCAGTACAGATGTGTTCGTACCCATTCTCTCCCAGGGCCGCGCGCTCTCTCTCTCAGTACAGATGTGTTCGTACCCATTCTCTCCCAGACCGCTCTCTCTCTCAGTACATAGGTGTCCGTACCCATTCTCTCCCAGGGCCGCTCTCTCTCTCTCTCTCTCTCTCTCTCTCAGTACAAAGGTGTTCGTACCCATTCTCTCCTAGGGTCGCTCTCTCTCATGGTACAGAGGTGTTCGTACCCATTCTCTCCTAGGGTCTCTCTCTCTCATGGTACAGAGGTGTTCGTACCCATTCTCTCCCAGGGCCGCTCTCTCTCAGTACAGAGGTATCCGTACCCATCTCCCAGGGCCGCTCTCTCTCAGTACAGAGGTGTCCGTACCCATTCTCTCCCAGGGCCACTCTCTCTCTCTCAGTACAGAGGTGTCCGTACCCATTCTCTCCCAGGGCCACTCTCTCTCTCTCAGTACAGAGGTGTCCGTACCCATTCTCTCCCAGGGCCGCTCTCTCTCTCTCTCTCTCTCTCTCTCTCTCTCTCTCTCTCTCTCTCTCTCAGTACAGAGGTGTCCGTACCCATTCTCTCCCAGGGCCGCTCTCTCTCTCTCTCAGTACAGAGGTGTCCGTACCCTTTCTTTCCCAGGGCCGCTCCCTCTCTCAGTACAGAGGTGTCCGTACCCATTCTCTCCCAGGGCCACTCTCTCTCTCAGTACAGAGGTGTCCGTACCCATTCTCTCCCAGGGCCGCTCCCTCTCTCATGGTACAGAGGTGTTCGTACCCATTCTCTCCCAGGGCCACTCTCTCTCTCAGTACAGAGGTGTCCGTACCCATTCTCTCCCAGGGCCGCTCTCTCTCATGGTACAGAGGTGTTCGTACCCATTCTCTCCCAGGGCCACTCTCTCTCCCAGTACAGAGGTGTCCGTACCCATTCTCTCCCAGGGCCGCTCTCTCTCATGGTACAGAGGTGTCTGTACCCATTCTCTCCCAGGGCCGCTCTCTTTCTCAGTACAGAGGTGTCCGTACCCATTCTCTCCCAGGGCCGCTCTCTCTCTCTCAGTACAGAGGTGTCCGTACCCATTCTCTCCCAGGGCCGCTCTCTCTCATGGTACAGAGGTGTCTGTACCCATTCTCTCCCAGGGCCGCTCTCTTTCTCAGTACAGAGGTGTCCGTACCCATTCTCTCCCAGGGCCGCTCTCTCTCTCTCAGTACAGAGGTGTTCGTACCCATTCTCTCCCAGGGCCGCTCTCTCTCAGTACAGAGGTGTTCGTACCCATTCTCTCCCAGACCGCTCTCTCTCAGTACAGAGGTGTTCGTACCCATTCTCTCCCAGGGCCGCTCTTTCTCAGTACAGAGGTGTCCGTACCCATTCTCTCCCAGGGCCGCTCTCTCTCTCTCTCAGTACAGATGTGTCCGTACCCATTCTCTCCCAGGGCCGCGCTCTCTCTCTCTCAGTACAGATGTGTCCGTACCCATTCTCTCCCAGGGCCGCTCTCTCTCTCAGTACAGAGGTGTCCGTACCCATTCTCTCCCAGGGCCGCTCTCTCTCAGTACAGAGGTGTTCGTACCCATTCTCTCCCAGGGCCGCTCTCTCTCTCAGTACAGAGGTGTCCGTACCCATTCTCTCCCAGGGCCGCTCTCTCTCTCTCTCTCTCTCTCTCTCTCACAGTACAGAGGTGTCCGTACCCATTCTCTCCCAGGGCCGCTCTCTCTCATGGTACAGAGGTGTCCGTACCCATTCTCTTCCAGGGCCGCTCTCTCTCAGTACAGAGGTGTCTGTACCCATTCTCTCCCAGACCGCTCTTTATCTTAGTACATAGGTGTTCGTACCCATTCTCTCCCAGACCGCTCTCTCTCTCTCTCAGTACAGAGGTGTCCGTACCCATTCTCTCCCAGGGCCGCTCTCTCTCTCTCTCAGTACAGAGGTGTCCGTACCCATTCTCTCCCAGGGCCGCTCTCTCTCAGTACATAGGTAGTCGTACCCATTCTCTCCCAGGGCCGCTCTCTCTCTCTCTCTCTCTCTCTCTCTCTCTCTCTCTCTCTCTCTCTCTCTCTCTCTCTCTCTCTCAGTACAGAGGTGTCCGTACCCATTCTCTCCCAGGGCCGCTCCCTCTCTCTCTCTCAGTACAGAGGTGCCTGTGCCCAGTCTCTCCCAGGGCCGCTCTCTCTCAGTTCAGAGGTGTCCGTACCTATTCTCTCCCAGGGCCGCTCTCTCTCTCAGTACAGAGGTGTTCGTACCCATTCTCTCCCAGGGCCGCTCTCTCTCTCTCTCTCTCTCTCTCTCTCTCTCTCTCTCTCTCTCTCTCTCTCTCTCTCTCTCTCTCTCTCTCTCTCTCTCTCTCTCTCAGTACAGAGGTGTCCGTACCCTTTCTCTCCCAGGGCCGCTCTCTCTCTCTCTCTCTCTCTCAGTACAGAGGTGTCCGTACCCATTCTCTCCCAGGGCCGCTCTCTCTCTCTCTCTCTCTCTCTCTCAGTACAGAGGTGTCCGTACCCATTCTCTCCCAGGGCCGCTCTCTCTCTCTCTCAGTACAGAGGTGTCCGTACCCTTTCTCTCCCAGGGCCGCTCTCTCTCTCAGTACAGAGGTGTCCGTACCCATTCTCTCCCAGGGCCGCTCTCTCTCTCTCTCAGTACAGAGGTGTCCGTACCCTTTCTCTCCCAGGGCCGCTCTCTCTCTCAGTACAGAGGTGTCCGTACCCATTCTCTCCCAGGGCCGCTCTCTCTCTCTCAGTACAGAGGTGTCCGTACCCATTCTCTCCCAGGGCCGCTCTCTCTCTCTCTCAGTACAGAGGTGTCCGTACCCTTTCTCTCCCAGGGCCGCTCTCTCTCAGTACAGAGATGTTCGTACCCATTCTCTCCCAGGGCCGCTCTCTCATGGTACAGAGGTGTCCGTACCCATTCTCTCCCAGGGCCGCTCTCTCTCTACACCTCTCATTCTCGCTTTTTATAGTCCTTCCCTATCACTCTCGAATGTTCCCTGGGTTCCAATACACATGGCCTTATTTGGGACCCTGTCCGAAGTATTGATGTTGGCGATTAAACCATAGCTTACCAAGGCATGGTTATACTCCTCCCATTGTTGAGAAATATTGCGAATAACACATATTTCTGATTCCTATTTACAAAATGCTAAAACTAACCCATTATTTGCTTGTTTTTAACTTGAGTATATATACTCTCATGTCCCTCTTCTTATCTATACCTTCCCACTAATCAAACATAATAAAATAACTTGCATAATGCTTACAAAGGTCGATTATAAGGTCGCGTATATATTTATAAAATTACAAAGTTATTGTGCGTCCTGCTTTGTTGCTATTCCTCGGGAAAAGTCTTGGAACACACAGATTTCGCAGTTTATATTCTCGTATTTGAGAAATTAACACAGTCATAAAAATCCAATTAAATCCAAGCAAATTCAACACTGTATAAAAGTGTTACAATTGAAACATCAACACGAGGTCAACACTGTGTAAAAGTTCATATAATTGGAAATCCAACACAGTTTTTTATAAATCCACACAAGTCAACACTGTGTAAAAGTTCACATAATTGAAAATCCAACACAGTTTTTTTTTTTTTTTTAGCTCACCTGGACTGAAGGTGAGCTTATGTCATGGCGCACCGTCCGTCGTCCGTCCGTCCGTCCGTCCGTCCGTCGTCCGTCCGTCAACATTGCTTTAAATCGCTACTAGTCATAAAGTTTCCCATTGGATTTTGACCAAATTTGGCCAGAAACATCCTTGGCAGAAGGGGAACAGATTTTGCATAAATGGTGACTCTGACCCCCGAGGGGCCAAAGGGGCGGGGCCCAATAGGGGAAATAGAGGTAATTCCTTTAAATCGCTACTAGTCATAAAGTTATGAATGGATTTGAACCCAATTTGGTCAGAAACATCCTTGGCAGAAGGGGAGCAGATTTTGCATAAATGGTGACTCTGACCCCCGAGGGGCCAAAGGGGCGTGGCCCAATAGGGGAAATAGAGGTAATTCCTTTAAATCGTTACTAGTCATAAAGTTATGAATGGATTTGAACCCAATTTGGTCAGAAACATCCTTGGGGGAAGATGAACAGATTTCGCATAAATGGTGGCTCTGACTCCAAAGGGGCCAAAGGGGCGGGGCCCACTAGGGGAAATAGAGGTAATTCCTTTAAATCGCTACTAGTCATAAAATTATGAAAGGATTTGAACCCAACTTGGTCAGAAACATCCTTGGGGGAAGCGGAACAGATTTCGCATAAATGGTGGCTCTGACTCCAAAGGGGCCAAAGGGGCGGGGCCCAATAGGGGAAATAGAGGTAATTCCTTTAAATCGCTACTAGTCATAAAGTTATGAATGAATGTGAACCCAATTTGGTCAGGAACATCCTTGGCAGAAGGGGAACAGATTTTGCATAAATGGTGACTCTGACCCCCCGAGGGGCCAAAGGGGCGGGGCCCAATAGGGGAAATAGAGGTAATACCTTTAAAGCACTACTAGTCATAAAGTTATGAATGGATTTGAACCCAATTTGGTCAGGAACATCCTTGGGGGAAGGGGAACAGATTTTGCATAAATGGTGACTCTGACCCCTGAGGGGCCAAAGGGGCGGAGCCCACTAGGGGAAATAGAGGTAATTCCTTTAAATCGCTACTAGTCATAAAGTTATGAATGGATTTGAACCCAATTTGGTCAGGAACATCCTTGGGGGAAGGGGAACAGATTTTGCATAAATGGTGACTCTGACCCCTGAGGGGCCAAAGGGGCGGAGCCCAATAGGGGAAATAGAGGTAATTCCTTTAAATCGCTACTAGTCATAAAATTATGAAAGGATTTGAACCCAACTTGGTCAGAAACATCCTTGGGGGAAGCGGAACAGATTTCGCATAAATGGTGGCTCTGACTCCAAAGGGGCCAAAGGGGCGGGGCCCAATAGGGGAAATAGAGGTAATTCCTTTAAATCGCTACTAGTCATAAAGTTATGAAAGGATTTGAACCCAACTTGGTCAGAAACATCCTTGGGGGAAGCGGAACAGATTTTGCATAAATGGTGTCTCTGACCCCTGACGGGGCCAAAGGGTTGGGGCCCAATAGGGGAAATAGAGGCAATTCCTTTAAATTGCTACTAGTCATAAAGTTATGAATGGATTTGGACCAAATTTGGCCAGAAACATCATGGGCAGAAGGGAGACAGATTTTGCATAAATGGTAACTCTGACCCCCGAGGGACCAAAGGGGTGGGGCCCAATAGGGGAAATAGAGGTAATTCCTTTAAATCGCTACTAGTCATAAAGTTATGAATGAATGTGAACCTAATTTGGTCAGGAACATCCTTGGCAGAAGGGGAACAGATTTTGCATAAATGGTGACTCTGACCCCCCGAGGGGCCAAAGGGGCGGGGCCCAATAGGGGAAATAGAGGTAATTCCTTTAAAGCACTACTAGTCATAAAGTTATGAATGGATTTGAACCCAATTTGGTCAGGAACATCCTTGGGGGAAGGGGAACAGATTTTGCATAAATGGTGACTCTGACCCCTGAGGGGCCAAAGGGGCGGAGCCCAATAGGGGAAATAGAGGTAATTCCTTTAAATCGCTACTAGTCATAGAGTGATGAATGTATGTTCTACAAACAATTCTTAGGTCTTTCAGACCTTAGCGAGTATGGACTTCATTAATCTTTAAAGCAGTTCGGATTCCCACACTATAACCATATATAGCATTGTTAGAGATTTACAAATAAAACAAATTGAATATGAACATTATTTTGACATTTGGTCTGATCCAACCAGGTGAGCGATACAGGCCCCATGGGCCTCTTTTTTTTTTTTATAAATCCACACAAGTCAACACTGTGTAAAAGTTGCATGATGATTAGCGGTCAAGGTTGCAGAAGTTACAACACTTATGCCACTTATATGTAATTATACAGTTATTGTCACTGGTTAATTGATATACACTTTTGTCTTCATTAGCATTCCGTAAGAAACAAGAAATCACTGATTGGACTGTTATTACATAGTGGCCCGGTCCGGATTAATGACCGGATTGAACATGCCGGCCACTGGCGACGTATGGTGTTATTTCTGGTAACATTGGCGTCGCCTCCGCTGGTGATCTTGCCTGCATACGCCGAAGAATGTCCTGATATCGTCGATGATGTTGTTGACAGTATAGTAGTTGAGGATGACGTTGACAGCATTGTCTGGGGGGAGTCGAAATCTTAGCATTCCCGAGTTTATTTGGGGAGATGCCAGTGTTTGTGGAGATCAGTATCGTAGATGGGCGTCTCTCGCTGCATCCCAAAGGGGCGTGGTCGATGGACGGCGTTCCGCTGGTAGGTTGTTTAACAGAGACAATCCACACCGGGTAAGGGTAGAAGTCGTGGCTGTGATTGGTAGAACAGGTGTGGCTGACATAGGTACGACAATTGAAACTAGCCAAGTATTAAAAGATTCTGTGTTATAGCGTATTCTAACCAAAACGTGTCACCCAGAGCCTGTGTCAGGGCGCATACCGACATAAGTATGACACTCCGAGTCTGTGTTGTGGCACATTCTAACTGGTACCCTCAAGATTCCGGATACAATAATAAACAAGAAATATCTTTAAAAAAGATAAACGACATAGTTTTAATGCTGGTGGTTTTAATGTAAAACTGCTGGTGAAATAAATCAACGAACTAATGCGTCTCAGCACGGATAACAAAATTAAATCAGTCTGAATCATTTTCGGTGATAATAAGACAGCTTTTGAATCAGGAATATAATTTTATCAATGTGTCATTTGAAAGGATACATCCACTTATTCAGCTTTCATTCAATCTTAACTTTGTTTCGTTTTAACTGCATATCTGCATTTTGCATTTACCGCTACATTGACCAATCACATTCTTCATCTTGACCAGTAACGCCACCTGGCGCGTCATATCCGGGCCAAAAGAATATTATACGGCTATGCCGAATAAAAATGCCCAATTCTAGAAAATATGGCACATGTTTTAGATATGTGAACATTGCCAGTTAACCCTACATATTACCTCTAATAAAGTAGATATATTTGTAATCTTTACAACATTTGCAATTTTAATACAGCTCTGAAAAATAAGTAAACTTATTTTTTTCTGTGATTTTTAGAGCTGTGAATACCATAGTAACAGCTTAAAAAGTGCTCAAAAATTGAAAAAATATTATGGTATTTAACCCAAAATGACACAATTCTCTACACAATTTTTTCTGAAACCTATTTAAAATTAAATATCTCTGTCCTAAAGACAGAATTAATCTTGTTTTGACATATGTTGTAAATTAAGTTTTTCTGCTATCTTACCTTTTCTGTGGACTTCCATTTTTCGCAGTAGGCAACACACTTTCGGAAAATCCGGAACCAATTTATTAATTTTTGTTTTAATAAATGTGAAGCCTGTATGTACTTCTTCATACTGAATATACCAATTATAGTGTACATTTATTTTTTTCATTTTTTATGCATATCATAATACAGGAGTTATTTACTTAACAAAAAAATCGTTACCCTAGTTTGTGTTACGGGGCATTCTAACCAAAAGTATGACACTCCTAGCCTGTGTTACGGGGCATTCTAACCAAAAGTATGACACTCCTAGCCTGTGTTACTGGGCATTCTAACACAAAGTATGACACTCCTAGCCTATGTTACGAGGCATTCTAAACAAAAGTATGACACGCCTACCCTGTGTAACGGGGCATTCTCACCAAAAGTATGACACTCCTAGCCTGTGTTACGGAGCATTCTAACCAAACGTATGACACTCCTAGCCTGTGTTACGGGGCATTCTAATCAAAAGTATGACACTCCTTGCCTGTGTTACGGGACATTCTAACTAAAAGTATGACACTCCTAGCCTGTGTTACGGGGCATTCTAACACAAAGTATGACACTCCTAGCCTATGTTACGAGGCATTCTAAACAAAAGTATGACACGCCTACCCTGTGTAACGGGGCATTCTCACCAAAAGTATGACACTCCTAGCCTGTGTTACGGAGCATTCTAACCAAACGTATGACACTCCTAGCCTGTGTTACGGGGCATTCTAATCAAAAGTATGACACTCCTTGCCTGTGTTACGGGACATTCTAACTAAAAGTATGACACTCCTAGCCTGTGTTACGGGGCATTCTAACTAAAAGTATGACACTCCTAGCCTGTGTTATGTGGCATTCTGACCAAAAGTATGACACTCCTAGCCTGTGTTACGGGGCATTCTTACCAAAAGTATGACACTCCTAGACTGTGTTATGTGGCATTCTACCCAAAAGTATGACACTCCTAGCCTGTGTTACGGGGCATTCTTACCAAAAGTATGACACTCCTAGCCTGTGTTACGGGGCATTCTAACCAAAAGTATGACACTCCTAGCCTGTGTTACGGGGCATTCTAACCAAAAGTATGACACTCCTAGCCTGTGTTACGGGGCATTCTAACCAAAAGTATGACACTCCTAGCCTGTGTTACGGGGCATTCTAACTAAAAGTATGACACTCCTAGCCTGTGTTATGTGGCATTCTGACCAAAAGTATGACACTCCTAGCCTGTGTTACGGGGCATTCTTACCAAAAGTATGACACTCCTAGACTGTGTTATGTGGCATTCTACCCAAAAGTATGACACTCCTAGCCTGTGTTACGGGGCATTCTAACCAAAAGTATGACACTCCTAGCCTGTGTTACGGGGCATTCTAACCAAAAGTATGACACTCCTAGCCTGTGTTACGGGGCATTCTAACCAAAAGTATGACACTCCTAGCCTGTGTTACGGGGCATTCTAATCAAAAGTATGACACTCCTTGCCTGTGTTACGGGGCATTCTTACCAAAAGTATGACACTCCTTGCCTGTGTTACGGGGCATTCTAACCAAAAGTATGACACTCCTAGCCTGTGTTACGGGGCATTCTAACCAAAAGTATGACACTCCTAGCCTGTGTTACGGGGCATTCTAACCAAAAGTATGACACTCCTAGCCTGTGTTACGGGGCATTCTAACTAAAAGTATGACACTCCTAGACTGTGTTATGTGGCATTCTACCCAAAAGTATGACACTCCTAGCCTGTGTTACGGGGCATTCTAACTAAAAGTATGACACTCCTAGCCTGTGTTACGGGGCATTCTAACCAAAAGTATGACACTCCTAGCCTGTGTTACGGGGCATTCTAACCAAAAGTATGACACTCCTAGCCTGTGTTACGGGGCATTCTAACTAAAAGTATGACACTCCTAGCCTGTGTTACGGGGCATTCTAACTAAAAGTATGACACTCCTAGCCTGTGTTACGGGACATTCTAACCAAAAGTATGACACTCCTAGCCTGTGTTACGGGGCATTCTAACCAAAAGTATGACACTCCTAGCCTGTGTTATGTGGCATTCTAACCAAAAGTATGACACTCCTAGCCTGTGTTACGGGGCATTCTAACCAAAAGTATGACACTCCTAGCCTGTGTTACGGGGCATTCTAACCAAAAGTATGACTCTCCAAGCCTGTGTTACGTGGCATTCTAACCAAAAGTATGACACTCCTAGCCTGTGTTACGGGGCATTCTAACCAAAAGTATGACAATCCTAGCCTGTGTTACGGGGCATTCTAACCAAAAGTATGACACTCCTAGCCTGTGTTACGGGGCATTCTAACCAAAAGTATGACACTCCTAGCCTGTGTTACGGGGCATTCTAACCAAAAGTATGACACTCCTAGCCTGTGTTACGGGACATTCTAACCAAAAGTATGACACTCCTAGCCTGTGTTACGGGGCATTCTAACCAAAAGTATGACACTCCTAGCCTGTGTTATGTGGCATTCTGACCAAAAGTATGACACTCCTAGCCTGTGTTACGGGGCATTCTAACCAAAAGTATGACACTCCTAGCCTGTGTTACGGGGCATTCTAACCAAAAGTATGACTCTCCAAGCCTGTGTTACGTGGCATTCTAACCAAAAGTATGACACTCCTAGCCTGTGTTACGGGGCATTCTAACCAAAAGTATGACACTCCTAGCCTGTGTTACGGGGCATTCTAAACAAATGTATGACACTCCTAGCCTGTGTTACGGGGCATTCTAAACAAAAGTATGACACTCCTAGCCTGTGTTACGGGGCATTCTGACCAAAAGTATGACACTCCTAGCCTGTGTTACGGGGCATTCTAAACAAAAGTATGACACTCCTAGCCTGTGTTACGGGGCATTCTAACTAAAAGTATGACACTCCTAGACTGTGTTATGTGGCATTCTAATCAAAAGTATGACACTCCTAGCCTGTGTTACGGGGCATTCTAACTAAAAGTATGACACTCCTAGCCTGTGTTACGGGGCATTCTAACTAAAAGTATGACACTCCTAGCCTGTGTTACGGGGCATTCTAACCAAAAGTATTACACTCCTAGCCTGTGTTACGGGGCATTCTAAACAAAAGTATGACACTCCTAGCCTGTGTTACGGGGCATTCTAACCAAAAGTATGACACTCCTAGCCTGTGTTACGGCGCTTACCGCACTTCGTGTCTGTGTGAAAGTATGACACCCCGAGGCAGTGCTTCGTCGCGTACGATAGGTAGTGTGGTACGGTACGAGAGCTTCTCCCCTATGTGAACGCCATGGTGAGCGCGCGCTATTGATTATTGGCAGGCCAGATCACTTCGATATCGGGGAAACTTCTGTCGATTAGGCGCGCGCTCTCGTCTGACCAGCCAACAAAACCTACTATGGTCCATGTAGGGAGCAGACACGTTCTCGAGCGGTCAGCCAGACCAGAGCTAATGACTATAGACAGCGTGACTAGTTACTGACAATATTGGTTCTAAACCAGCCGTGATTTGATGGTACAGTGGCAAGCTTAGGATTGAAGGGTCGCTAAGCAACAGGCGGTTGGCAAGGTAAGCTCCTTATAATGTAACACAGACAACTAGACTTACTTGACAAGGATATGTTATATGACAGTGTATAAAGTTATGGAGTTTTCTGTTACGTTATATACGACAAAGGGTCATTACAATACAGAATGGAAGAAAACTCAGGATGAACTTACTATATATAACATCAGCCTCGTTATACGTTATAGTACGGCAGTGCCGGGAATACTAGAGTGCATTATGTAATGGGCGACGTTATCTATATTATATACAAGGTACAGGTGACGCATATGTCTATAGGCATTTGCTTATGCTTGTTTATCATTCTGGCCATATGCACGCACACACAAATATATATATATATATCACACTTTATAATGTTGTAAACTAATACACTTGTAGCATCACGTTTGAATATCCCGATAAGATAACAATGTACTCCGGGTAAACCTAACGTCGTCAAGATGTTTGTCTCGGCGCCAAGTGATGTCACGACATTCCAAGCGGGAGAGGAAGCGTCAAAACGACATTGATAGCCCTATGTTTTCACAGGGACGTACATGTATGTCCCTGGTTAATACGACCTCCCGAGGTAATGAGTAACGAGTGTCTAGGGGGAAACTGACTCAACAACACAAAGAAGAGATATAGGAAACAAAAATAAAGGGAAAAGGAAAATATATAATGCAATTTGAACAAATGATACATAATTAATGTAAACAGATACGTTTTTTTGGTCTTTTCAATTTTTGAATATAACGGAAGTAGGAGACGTCGATGATTCAGGGGTTGGGGGTTGAGGTGGGGGAAGGAGGGAGTTCTACTTTTAGTCACCCCCCCCCCCCCCCCCCCCCCGTGATCACACGGTGGGATACTACAGATGGATCTTGAATTCTAAAGGGGGCTCTCCGTTGTCATCTTAGCAGAACCATCCTCTATCCATCAGGGGGGACTCATACATACATGTCAGTTTAGCACGACCTCGTGTCATGGTCAGTTTAGCACGACCTCGTGTCATGGTCAGTTTAGCACTATCTTGTGTCATGGTCAGTATAGCACGACCTCGTGTCATTGTCAGTTTAGCACTATCTTGTGTCGTGGTCAGTTTAGCACTATCTTGTGTCGTGGTCAGTTTAGCACGACCTCGTGTCATGGTCAGTTTAGCACTATCTTGTGTCATGGTCAGTATAGCATGACCTCGTGTCATTGTCAGTTTAGCATGACCTCGTGTCATGGTCAGTTTAGCACTATCTTGTGTCGTGGTCAGTTTAGCACGACCTCGTGTCATTGTCAGTTTAGCACTATCTTCTGTCATGGTCAGTTTAGCACTATCTTGTGTCATGGTCAGTTTAGCACTATCTTGTGTCATGGTCAGTATAGCACGACCTCGTGTCATTTTTAGTTTATCACGACCTCGTGTTATTGTCAGTTTAGCACGACCTCGTGTCATTGTTAGTTTAGCACTATCTCGTGTCGTGGTTAGTTTAGCATTATCTTGTGTCATTGTCAGTTTAGCATTATCTTGTGTCGTGGTCAGTATAGCATTATCTTGTGTCGTGGTCAGTTTAGCACTATCTTGTGTCGTGGTCAGTTTAGCACGACCTCGTGTCGTGGTCAGTTTAGCACTATCTTGTGTCGTGGTCAGTATAGCATTATCTTGTGTCGTGGTCAGTTTAGCACTATCTTGTGTCGTGGTCAGTTTAGCACGACCTCGTGTCATGGTCAGTTTAGCACTATCTTGTGTCGTGGTCAGTTTAGCATGACCTCGTGTCATTGTCAGTTTAGCACTATCTTGTGTTATTGTCAGTTTAGCACTATCTTGTGTCGTGGTCAGTTTAGCACGACCTCGTGTCATGGTCAGTTTAGCACTATCTTGTGTCATTGTCAGTTTAGCACGACCTCGTGTCATTGTTAGTTTAGCACTATCTTGTGTCATTGTCAGTTTAGCACGACCTCGTGTTATTGTTAGTTTAGCACGACCTCGTGTCATGGTCAGTTTAGCACTATCTTGTGTCATTGTCAGTTTAGCACGACCTCGTGTCATTGTTAGTTTAGCACTATCTTGTGTCGTGGTCAGTTTAGCACGACCTCGTGTCATTGTCAGTTTAGCACGACCTCGTGTCATTGTTAGTTTAGCACTATCTCGTGTCGTGGTTAGTTTAGCATTATCTTGTGTCATTGTCAGTTTAGCATTATCTTGTGTCGTGGTCAGTTTAGCACGACCTCGTGTCATGGTCAGTTTAGCACTATCTTGTGTCGTGGTCAGTATAGCATTATCTTGTGTCGTGGTCAGTTTAGCATTATCTTGTGTCGTGGTCAGTTTAGCACGACCTCGTGTCATGGTCAGTTTAGCACTATCTTGTGTCATGGTCAGTATAGCATGACCTCGTGTCATGGTCAGTTTAGCACGACCTCGTGTCATTGTCAGTTTAGCACTATCTTGTGTCGTGGTCAGTTTAGCATTATCTTCTGTCGTGGTCAGTTTAGCACTATCTTGTGTCATGACTAAATTGCTAAACTGACCATAGCATTATTTTGACATCTCTATTGTAGTTAATAAGTGACCAAAGTATCTCATAATTTACATGTACCTGTGATGTATTTACGGCTTTATCAACATGGCATTGTTAGGCACATTTGGGCCAAATTATATTTCTACTAAACCTTATTCAGCACTTTTTCTTTAGCCTTAGCTCCTTTTTTAAATCAACAGTTTCGAGAATTGGTTATCATCTAATTATATAATTATTATCTAATTACTGATTTGTATACGTCATGTTTGAGCACAGCTACTGAGAAGCAACACTATATAATTTTCACTCCAAAAATAACGTAATTTCAGTGTCTATCAATCAATACCACTGCAAATACTATCAGTCATAACTTTTGATAACAAATTGCTGTTTCAAGATTTGCACCACAACTTCACAAATCATTAAGATATAATACTTGTTCTGTAAGGTTTTGGGATTCACACGGAACACATCCGATTCATTTAGGATATTCCATAATACAGCCTAACGTCAAGTCAGAAATTTTCTTCCGAAAAATTGAATCTGAACTGGACAAATTAAAGCTACGATAATGTAGCTCTGGACGACGGATAATGTCTGACAGATGTCGTCGGAGAGCAGAGTAGGCTGGGTATGAATATTCGTTCTAGACAAAACACCCTAGACAAAACACCACGGGCCAAAAAACATTTTTGGGGGGTATGGGGTAGTAGGGTAGGGGAGTTGATTGGGTGTGTTTTCCTTTCTCCCACTTTTTAAAAATAACACAGGGGCAGGTATGTTTTGACAGTCATTATAGTCTGCTTCATATATACCTCACCTGGATTTTAGTTGATGTTATGGACATTTTGGATTAATGACGGCGGCGTGAAGATGTATAGGGAGAGTAAGCTGCTATATTTTGGGGCCATTTCTTCTCGGTGTTGTACGGGTAATTATTACCATGATAAACCACCAGGTTTAAGGTAATAAATGAATTGAATTAAATTTAAATATGCTTTGCCATGGTTGAAAATAAGAGTCTTTTTAAGACAAGCCGCTGCGTTCCACCATAAACAATACCAGATTTTGATGGCGCGAGACCTTATCCAGGTATAAGTCTATATTCACAAAATTGATATTCGAAGTTTTTAGCCCACCACCATCAGATGGTGGGCTATTCAAATAACCTTGCGTCCGTGGTCCGTCTGGCGTCAACTTTTTCATTTTAACAACTTCTTCTCAATAACCAATAAGCCCAGGGACTTGATATTGGGTCTGTAGCATGCTTGGGTGAAGGGCTACCAAGTTTGTTACAATAAATGACCTTGATCTTCATTCAAGGTCACATGGGTTTATTAGGCTATAATCTTCAAACGACTTCCTCTCAATAACAAAGAGGCCCAGGGACTTTATATTGGGCATGTAGCATGCTGGGTGATGGGCTACCAAGTTTTTCAAATAAATGACCTTGACCTTCATTCAAGGTCACATGGGTCAAATAGGCTATAACCTTCAAACGACTTCTTCTCAATAACCAAGAGGCCCAGGGACTTGATATTGGGCCAGTAACATGATGGGGTGAAGGGCTACCAAGTTTGTTAAAATAGATGATTTTGACCTTCATTCAAGGTCACATGGGTCAAATAGTCTATAATCTTCAAACGACTTCTTTTCAATAACCAAGAGGCCCAGGGACTTGATATTGGGCCAGTAACATGATGGGGTGAAGGGCTACCAAGTTTGTTAAAATAAATGACCTTGACCTTCATTCAAGGTCACATGGGTCAAATAGTCTATAATCTTCAAACGACTTCTTTTCAATAACCAAGAGGCCCAGGGACTTGATATTGGGCCAGTAACATGATGGGGTGAAGGGCTACCAAGTTTGTTAAAATAAATGACCTTGACCTTCATTCAAGGTCGCATGGGTCAAATAGTCTATAATCTTCAAACGACTTCTTCTCAATAACCCAGAGACCAAGGGACTTGATATTGGGCCTGTACCATGCTCGGTGATGGGCTACCAAGTCTGTTGAAATAAATGACCTTGACCTTCATTCAAGGTCACATGGGTCAAATAAGCTATAATCTTCAAATGACTTCTTCTCAATAACCAAGAGGCCCAGGGACTTGATATTGGGCCTGTCTGTAGCATGCTGGAGTGTAGGGCTACCAAGTTTGTTCAAATGAATGACATTGACCTACATTCAAGGTCACAGGGGTGAAATATTTTTAAATCTTTCGATAGCCAAGAGTCACCAAGACCCGATATTAGGCCAATAGTATGCTGGAATGAAGGACTAGAAAAATTTATTGACATGAATAAACTTAGCTTACACTGATATTTGAATGCATTGGTTATCAGTATAGTATCTGTAGAAATGACCTCAATCAACTTCAAATTTGCTGTAGAGCCAGGTGAGCGATACAGGCCCATTGGGCCTCTTGTTGCAGGATATACAACGAGGACGAGGATATGTTGCAATACACGAATCATCGTTAATTATTTCTTAAACATATAGGATGTAAGCTTTCGTACAAAGGGTGTAACACAAATACAAAATTGTAGAGCCAGGTGAGCGATACAGGCCCATTGGGCCTCTTGTTGCAGGATATACAACGAGGACGAGGATATGTTGCAATACACGAATCATCGTTAATTATTTCTTAAACATATAGGATGTAAGCTTTCGTACAAAGGGTGTAACACAAATACAAAATAATGTAATAGATGTTCAGTCATATTCATTAGATAACGACGCTATGGATAGGCCTATTTGTTAAGTTTTGATATTCGCCTTTTGTCCGGCGTCGTGCGTCGTAAACAATTTACATTTTCAACTTCTTCTTTTTAACCAAAAGGCCCAGAGACCCAAAATTAAGTCTGTAGCATCCTGGGATAAAGGGCTACCAAGTTTGTTCAAATGAATGACCTTGACCTTCATTCAAAGTCACAGGGGTCAAATTCGCTAAAATCTTTAAACGACTTCTTCTTTTTAGCTCGTCTCTTCGAAGAAGAGTGAGAGCTTATGTCGTCACTCCGGCGTCAGCGTCGGCGTTAGTTTTTCAAAAGTTAAATTTTTGGTGCAAGTGTTGAAAGGCATAGTAATTTATGGTAATATGGTCCCTGTGGGGGTCAAACTATCCCCTGCCGGAGTTAAACTAAAAGATTTTTTGGAAAAAAAACCAACAGATTTTTGTATTAATACATCACTTTATAATTGTACTAGGGTGCTGATATTTGGCAATAGAGTCCCTATTGAGTAAGCAATCCCTTCCTGGAGTAAAACTTAAAAAAAAAATTGGATTTTTTCTTTTTTAAATCTGTGTTTTGTTTGTTTTTGTTTTTAAATCTTTGGACTTTGTGTTAAGTTTATGTTGTGATTGTTGAAAGGCATAGTAATACATGGTATTAGGTTCCCTGTATAGGGTTAAACTATCCCTTGCCAGAGTTAAAGTGAAATATTTTTTTGGGGAAAAAACGAATTTAAAAAAAAAACTTTTTGTGCAAATGTTGAAAGCTATAAACATATCACTTTATGATTGTACTAGGGTGCTGATATTTGGTAAAAGAGTCCCTATGGAGTTACACTATCCCTTCT
The DNA here is from genome assembly GCF_902652985.1 of Pecten maximus. Lineage (NCBI taxonomy): Eukaryota > Metazoa > Mollusca > Bivalvia > Pectinida > Pectinidae > Pecten > Pecten maximus. The sequence goes on along the minus strand of NC_047020.1, from coordinate 29,378,781 downwards.
TGGGGTGAAACTGAAAATAAAATATTTAAACGACTTCTTCTTTTTAACTAAAAGACCCAGAGACCCAACATTAGGTCTGTAGCATGCTGGGATGAAGGGCTACCAATTTTGTTCTAATGGATGACCTTGACCTTTATTCAAGGTCACTGGGGCCAAATATGCTAAATTATATCAAAACTCAGGTGACCGTTAAGGCCAATGGGCCTCTTGTTTGTTTGTTTGTTTGTTTTTGTTTTTTTTTTATTTATGATGGTTTATATTATGGCAGGGTTTCCATAACCAGTCTACCATGGGTGGAAATAGGCAATTGTAATTATTGTTGACTTAAACGATAATGTGGATTTTAATATGTTACTGCGGGGGAATATTTTTGTCTCTCATTGACTCGCTCGAGTTGCCGTTTCGACTGACATCACGTGCGTATACACGGACGCGACTGTCGAGTTGCCGTTTCCACTGACATCACGTGCGTATACGCGGACGGGACTTTCGTGTTGTCCTTTCCATTGACAAACATCACGTCATTATCTATGACTATAGAGATGTTGTTATCTATGAATATAGAGATGTTGTTATCTATGACTATAGAGATGTCGTTATCTATGACTATAGAGATGTTGTTATCTATGACTATAGAGATGTTGTTATCCATGATTATAGAGATGTCGTTATCTATGACTATAGAGATGTCGTTATCTATGACTATAGAGATATCGTTACACTGTGACTATAGAGATGTTGTTATCTATGACTATAGAGATGTTGTTATCTATGACTATAGAGATGTTGTTATCTATGACTATAGAGATGTTGTTATCTATGACTATAGAGATGTTGTTATCTATGACTATAGAGATGTCGTTATCTATGACTATAGAAATGTCGTTACACTGTGACTATAGAGATGTTGTTATCTATGACTATAGAGATGTTGTTATCTATGACTATAGAGATGTCGTTATCTATGACTATAGAGATGTTGTTATCTATGACTATAGAGATGTTGTTATCTATGACTATAGAGATGTTGTTATCTATGACTATAGAAATGTCGTTACACTGTGACTATAGAGATGTTGTTATCTATGACTATAGAGATGTTGTTATCTATGACTATAGAGATGTTGTTATCTATGACTATAGAGATGTTGTTATCTATGACTATAGAGATGTCGTTATCTATGACTATAGAGATGTTGTTATCTATGACTATAGAGATGTTGTTATCTATGACTATAGAGATGTCGTTACACTGTGACTATAGAGATGTCGTTATCTATGACTATAGAGATGTTGTTATCTATGACTATAGAGATGTCGTTATCTATGACTATAGAGATGTTGTTATCTATGACTATAGAGATGTTGTTATCTATGATTATAGAGATGTTGTTATCTATGACTATAGAGATGTCGTTATCTATGACTATAGAGATGTTGTTATCTATGACTATAGAGATGTTGTTATCTATGACTATAGAGATGTCGTTACACTGTGACTATATAGATGTCGTTATCTATGACTATAGAGATGTTGTTATATATGACTATAGAGATGTCGTTATCTATGACTATAGAGATGTTGTTATCTATGACTATAGAGATGTTGTTATCTATGACTATAGAGATGTTGTTATCTATGACTATAGAGATGTTGTTATCTATGACTATAGAGATGTTGTTATCTATGACTATAGAGATGTTGTTATCTATGACTATAGAGATGTAGTTACACTGTGACTATAGAGATGTCGTTATCTATGACTATAGAGATGTTGTTATCTATGACTATAGAGATGTTGTTATCTATGACTATAGAGATGTTGTTATCTATGACTATAGAGATGTTGTTATCTATGACTATAGAGATGTCGTTATCTATGACTATAGAGATGTTGTTATCTATGACTATAGAGATGTTGTTATCTATGACTATAGAGATGTTGTTATCTATGACTATAGAGATGTTGTTATCTATGACTATAGAGATGTTGTTATCTATGACTATAGAGATGTTGTTATCTATGACTATAGAAATGTCGTTACACTGTGACTATAGAGATGTTGTTATCTATGACTATAGAGATGTTGTTATCTATGACTATAGAGATGTTGTTATCTATGACTATAGAGATGTCGTTATCTATGACTATAGAGATGTTGTTATCTATGACTATAGAGATGTTGTTATCTATGACTATAGAGATGTTGTTATCTATGACTATAGAAATGTCGTTACACTGTGACTATAGAGATGTTGTTATCTATGACTATAGAGATGTTGTTATCTATGACTATAGAGATGTTGTTATCTATGACTATAGAGATGTTGTTATCTATGACTATAGAGATGTCGTTATCTATGACTATAGAGATGTTGTTATCTATGACTATAGAGATGTTGTTATCTATGACTATAGAGATGTCGTTACACTGTGACTATAGAGATGTTGTTATCTATGACTATAGAGATGTCGTTATCTATGACTATAGAGATGTTGTTATCTATGACTATAGAGATGTTGTTATCTATGACTATAGAGATGTTGTTATCTATGACTATAGAGATGTTGTTATCTATGACTATAGAGATGTCGTTATCTATGACTATAGAGATGTTGTTATCTATGACTATAGAGATGTCGTTACACTGTGACTATAGAGATGTTGTTATCTATGACTATATAGATGTCGTTATCTATGACTATAGAGATGTTGTTATATATGACTATAGAGATGTCGTTATCTATGACTATAGAGATGTTGTTATCTATGACTATAGAGATGTTGTTATCTATGACTATAGAGATGTTGTTATCTATGACTATAGAGATGTTGTTATCTATGACTATAGAGATGTTGTTATCTATGACTATAGAGATGTTGTTATCTATGACTATAGAGATGTTGTTATCTATGACTATAGAGATGTTGTTATCTATGACTATAGAGATGTAGTTACACTGTGACTATAGAGATGTCGTTATCTATGACTATAGAGATGTTGTTATCTATGACTATAGAGATGTTGTTACACTGTGACTATAGAGATGTTGTTATCTATGACTATAGAGATGTTGTTATCTATGACTATAGAGATGTTGTTATCTATGACTATAGAGATGTTGTTATCTATGACTATAGAGATGTCGTTATCTATGACTATAGAGATGTCGTTATCTATGACTATAGAGATGTCGTTATCTATGACTATAGAGATGTTGTTATCTATGACTATAAAGATGTCGTTACACTGTGACTATAGAGATGTTGTTATCTATGACTATAGAGATGTTGTTATCTATGACTATAGAGATGTCGTTATCTATGACTATAGAGATGTTGTTACACTGTAACTATAGAGATGTCGTTACACTGTGACTATAGAGATGTTGTTATCTATGACTATAGAGATGTCGTTACACTGTGACTATAGAGATGTTGTTATCTATGACTATAGAGATGTCGTTACACTGTGACTATAGAGATGTTGTTATCTATGACTATAGAGATGTTGTTATCTATGACTATAGAGATGTTGTAACACTGTTACTATAGAGATGTCGTTACACTGTGACTATAGAGATGTCGTTATCTATGACTATAGAGATGTCGTTACACTGTGACTATAGAGATGTTGTTATCTATGACTATAGAGATGTTGTTATCTATGACTATAGAGATGTTGTTATCTATGACTATAGAGATGTTGTTACACTGTAACTAAAGAGATGTCGTTACACTGTGACTATAGAGATGTTGTTATCTATGACTATAGAGATGTCGTTACACTGTGACTATAGAGATGTTGTTATCTATGACTATAGAGATGTCGTTATCTATGACTATAGAGATGTTGTTATCTATGACTATAGAGATGTCGTTATCTATGACTATAGAGATGTCGTTATCTATGACTATAGAGATGTTGTTATCTATGACTATAGAGATGTAGTTATCTATGACTATAGAGATGTCGTTATCTATGACTATAGAGATGTCGTTATCTATGACTATAGAGATGTCGTTATCTATGACTATAGAGATGTCGTTATCTATGACTATAGAGATGTTGTTATCTATGACTATAGAGATGTCGTTATCTATGACTATAGAGATGTTGTTATCTATGACTATAGAGATGTTGTTATCTATGACTATAGAGATGTCGTTATCTATAACTATAGAGATGTTGTTATCTATGACTATAGAGATGTCGTTATCTATGACTATAGAGATGTCGTTATCTATGACTATAGAGATGATGTTATCTATGACTATAGAGATGTTGTTATCTATGACTATAGAGATGTCGTTACACTGTGACTATAGAGATGTTGTTATCTATGACTATAGAGATGTTGTTATCTATGACTATAGAGATGTTGTTATCTATGACTATAGAGATGTTGTTATCTATGACTATAGAGCTGTCGTTATCTATGACTATAGGGATGTCGTTATCTATGACTATAGAGATGTTGTTATCTATGACTATAGAGATGTTGTTATGTATGACTATAGAGATGTTGTTATCTATGACTATAGAGATGTCGTTATCTATGACTATAGATATGTCGTTATCTATGACTATAGAGATGTTATCTATGACTATAGATATGTCGTTATCTATGACTATAGAGATGTCGTTATCTATGACTATAGAGATGTCGTTATCTATGACTATAGAGATGTCGTTATCTATGACTATAGATATGTCGTTATCTATGACTATAGAGATGTTATCTATGACTATAGAGATGTTGTTATCTATGACTATAGAAATGTCGTTATCTATGACTATAGATATGTTGTTATCTATGACTATAGAGATGTTGTTATCTATGACTATAGAGATGTAGTTACACTGTGACTATAGAGATGTTGTTATCTATGACTATAGAGATGTTGTTACACTGTGACTATAGAGATGTCGTTACACTGTGACTATAGAGATGTTGTTATCTATGACTATAGAGATGTTGTTATCTATGACTATAGATATGTTGTTATCTATGACTATAGAGATGTTGTTATCTATGACTATAGAGATGTCGTTATCTATGACTATAGAGATGTCGTTATCTATGACTATAGAGATGTTGTTATCTATGACTATAGAGATGTTGTTATCTATGACTATAGAGATGTTGTTATCTATGACTATAGAGATGTCGTTATCTATGACTATAGAGATGTCGTTATCTATGACTATAGAGATGTCGTTACACTGTGACTATAGAGATGTTGTTACACTGTGACTATAGAGATGTCGTTACACTGTGACTATAGAGATGTCGTTATCTATGACTATAGAGATGTTGTTATCTATGACTATAGAGATGTTGTTACACTGTGACTATAGAGATGTTGTTATCTATGACTATAGAGATGTTGTTACACTGTGACTATAGAGATGTCGTTATCTATGACTATAGAGATGTTGTTATCTATGACTATAGAGATGTTGTTATCTATGACTATATAGATGTTATTACACTGTGACTATAGAGATGTTGTTATATATGACTATAGAGATGTCGTTACACTGTGACTATAGAGATGTTGTTATCTATGACTATAGAGATGTTGTTACACTGTGACTATAGAGATGATGTTATATATGACTATAGAGATGTCGTTATCTATGACTATAGAGATGTTGTTACACTGTGACTATAGAGATGTTGTTATCTATGACTATAGAGATGTTGTTATCTATGACTATAGAGATGTTGTTATCTATGACTATAGAGATGTTGTTATCTATGACTATAGATATGTCGTTATCTATGACTATAGAGATGTCGTTATCTATGACTATAGAGATGTTGTTATCTATGGCTATAGAGATGTCGTTATCTATGACTATAGAGATGTCGTTATCTATGACTATAGAGATGTTGTTATCTATGACTATAGAGATGTCGTTATCTATGACTATAGAGATGTCGTTATCTATGACTATAGAGATGTCGTTACACTGTGACTATAGAGATGTCGTTACACTGTGACTATAGAGATGTCGTTACACTGTGACTATAGAGATGTCGTTACACTGTGACTATAGAGATGTTGTTATCTATGACTATAGAGATGTTGTTATCTATGACTATAGAGATGTCGTTATCTATGACTATAGAGATGTTGTTACACTTTAACTATAGAGATGTCGTTACACTGTGACTATAGAGATGTTGTTATCTATGACTATAGAGATGTCGTTACACTGTGACTATAGAGATGTTGTTATCTATGACTATAGAGATGTTGTTATCTATGACTATAGAGATGTTGTTACACTGTAACTATAGAGATGTCGTTACATTGTGACTATAGAGATGTTGTTATCTATGACTATAGAGATGTTGTTATCTATGACTATAGAGATGTTGTTATCTATGACTATAGAGATGTTGTTACACTGTAACTATAGAGATGTCGTTACACTGTGACTATAGAGATGTTGTTATCTATGACTATAGAGATGTCGTTACACTGTGACTATAGAGATGTTGTTATCTATGACTATAGAGATGTCGTTATCTATGACTATAGAGATGTTGTTATCTATGACTATAGAGATGTCGTTATCTATGACTATAGAGATGTCGTTATCTATGACTATAGAGATGTCGTTATCTATGACTATAGAGATGTTGTTATCTATGACTATAGAGATGTTGTTATCTATGACTATAGAGATGTCGTTATCTATGACTATAGAGATGTTGTTATGTATGACTATAGAGATGTTGTTATCTATGATTATAGAGATGTTGTTATCTATGACTATGGAGATGTTGTTATCTATGACTATGGAGATGTTGTTATCTATGACTATAGAGATGTTGTTATCTATGACTATAGAGATGTTGTTATCTATGACTATAGAGATGTTGTTATCTATGACTATGGAAATGTTGTTATCTATGACTATGGAGATGTTGTTATATATGACTATAGAGATGTTGTTATCTATGACTATAGAGATGTTGTTATCTATGACTATAGAGATGTCGTTATCTATAACTATAGAGATGTTATCTATGACTATAGAGATGTCGTTATCTATGACTATAGAGATGTTGTTATCTATGTCTATAGAGATGTTGTTATCTATGACTATAGAGTTGTTGTTATCTATGACTATAGAGATGTTGTTATCTATGACTATAGAGATGTCGTTATCTATGACTATAGAGATGTTGTTATCTATGACTATAGAGATGTCGTTATCTATGACTATAGAGATGTCGTTATCTATGACTATAGAGATGTCGTTATCTATGACTATAGATATGTCGTTATCTATGACTATAGAGATGTTGTTATCTATGACTATAGAGATGTCGTTATCTATGACTATAGAGATGTTGTTATCTATGACTATAGAGATGTTGTTATCTATGACTATAGAGATGTCGTTATCTATAACTATAGAGATGTTGTTATCTATGACTATAGAGATGTCGTTATCTATGACTATAGAGATGTCGTTATCTATGACTATAGAGATGATGTTATCTATGACTATAGAGATGTTGTTATCTATGACTATAGAGATGTCGTTACACTGTGACTATAGAGATGTTGTTATCTATGACTATAGAGATGTTGTTATCTATGACTATAGAGCTGTCGTTATCTATGACTATAGAGATGTTGTTATCTATGACTATAGAGATGTTGTTATCTGTTACTATAGAGATGTTGTTATGTATGACTATAGAGATGTTGTTATCTATGACTATAGAGATGTTGTTATCCATGACTATAGAGATGTTGTTATCTGTGACTATAGAGATGTCGTTATCTATAACTATAGAGATGTTGTTATCTATGAATATAGAGATGTCGTTATCTATGACTATAGATATGTTGTTATCTATGACTATAGAGATGTCGTTACACTGTGACTATAGAGATGTTGTTATCTATGACTATAGAGATGTTGTTATCTATGACTATAGAGATGTTATCCATGACTATAGAGATGTTATCTATGACTATAGAGATGTTGTTATCTATGACTATAGAGATGTTATCTATGACTATAGAGATGTCGTTATCTATGACTATAGAGATGTTGTTATCTATGACTATAGAGATGTTGTTATCTATGACTATAGAGATGTTGTTATCTATGACTATAGAGATGTCGTTATCTATGACTATAGAGATGTCGTTATCTATGACTATAGAGATGTCGTTATCTATGACTATAGAGATGTCGTTATCTATGACTATAGAGATGTTGTTATCTATGACTATAGAGATGTTGTTATCTATGACTATAGAGATGTTGTTATCTATGACTATAGAGATGTCGTTATCTATGACTATAGATATGTTGTTATCTATGACTATAGAGATGTTGTTATCTATGACTATAGAGATGTCGTTATCTATAACTATAGATATATTGTTATCTATGACTATAGAGATGTCGTTATCTATGACTATAGAGATGTCGTTATCTATAACTATAGATATGTTGTTATCTATGACTATAGAGATGTCGTTATCTATGACTATAGATATGTTGTTATCTATGACTATAGAGATATTATCTATGACTATAGAGATGATGTTATCTATGACTATAGAGATGTTGTTATCTATGACTATAGAGATGTCGTTACACTGTGACTATAGAGATGTTGTTATCTATGACTATAGAAATGTTGTTATCTATGACTATAGAGATGTCGTTATCTATGACTATAGAGATGTCGTTATCTATGACTATAGAGATGTTGTTTTCTATGACTATAAAGATGTTGTTATCTATGACTATAGAGATGTTGTTTTCTATGACTATAGAGATGTTGTTATCTATGACTATAGAGATGTCGTTATCTATGACTATAGAGATGTCGTTATCTATGACTATAGAGATGTTGTTATCTATGACTATAGAGATGTCGTTATCTATGACTATAGAGATGTTGTTACACTATGACTATAGAGATGTTGTTATCTATGACTATAGAGATGTTGTTACACTATGACTAAAGAGATGTCGTTATCTATGACTATCGTTACACTGTGACTATAAAGATGTTGTTATCTATGACTATAGAGATGTTGTTATCTATGACTATAGAGATGTCGTTATCTATGACTATAGAGATGTCGTTATCTATGACTATAGAGATGTTGTTATCTATGACTATAGAGATGTTGATATCTATGACTATAGATATTTTGTTATCTATGTCTATAGAGATGTTGTTATCTATGACTATAGAGTTGTTGTTATCTATGACTATAGAGATGTCGTTATCTATGACTATAGAGATGTCGTTATCTATGACTATAGAGATGTTGTTATCTATGACTATAGAGTTGTTGTTATCTATGACTATAGAGATGTCGTTATCTATGACTATAGAGATGTCGTTATCTATGACTATAGAGATGTTGTTATCTATGACTATAGAGATGTCGTTATCTATGACTATAGAGATGTCGTTATCTATGACTATAGAGATGTCGTTACACTGTGACTATAGAGATGTCGTTATCTATGACTATACAGATGTTGTTATATATGACTATAGAGATGTCGTTATCTATGACTATAGAGATGTCGTTATCTATGACTATAGAGATGTCGTTATCTATGACTATAGAGATGTCGTTATCTATGACTATAGAGATGTCGTTATCTATGACTATAGATATGTCGTTATCTATGACTATAGAGATGTTGTTATCTATGACTATAGAGATGTCGTTATCTATGACTATAGAGATGTTGTTATCTATGACTATAGTGATGTTGTTATCTATGACTATAGAGATGTCGTTATCTATAACTATAGAGATGTTGTTATCTATGACTATAGAGATGTCGTTATCTATGACTATAGAGATGTCGTTATCTATGACTATAGAGATGTCGTTATCTATGACTATAGAGATGTCGTTATCTATGACTATAGAGATGTCGTTATCTATGACTATAGAGATGTTGTTATCTATGACTATAGAGATGTCGTTATCTATGACTATAGAGATGTCGTTACACTGTGACTATAGAGATGTCGTTACACTGTGACTATAGAGATGTCGTTACACTGTGACTATAGAGATGTTGTTATCTATGACTATAGAGATGTTGTTATCTATGACTATAGAGATGTTGTTATCTATGACTATAGAGATGTCGTTATCTATGACTATAGAGATGTCGTTATCTATGACTATAGAGATGTTGTTATCTATGACTATAGAGATGTTGATATCTATGACTATAGATATTTTGTTATCTATGTCTATAGAGATGTTGTTATCTATGACTATAGAGTTGTTGTTATCTATGACTATAGAGATGTCGTTATCTATGACTATAGAAATGTCGTTATCTATGACTATAGAGATGTTGTTATCTATGACTATAGAGTTGTTGTTATCTATGACTATAGAGATGTCGTTATCTATGACTATAGAGATGTCGTTATCTATGACTATAGAGATGTTGTTATCTATGACTATAGAGATGTCGTTATCTATGACTATAGAGATGTCGTTATCTATGACTATAGAGATGTCGTTACACTGTGACTATAGAGATGTCGTTATCTATGACTATAGAGATGTTGTTATATATGACTATAGAGATGTCGTTATCTATGACTATAGAGATGTCGTTATCTATGACTATAGAGATGTCGTTATCTATGACTATAGAGATGTCGTTATCTATGACTATAGATATGTCGTTATCTATGACTATAGAGATGTTGTTATCTATGACTATAGAGATGTCGTTATCTATGACTATAGAGATGTTGTTATCTATGACTATAGAGATGTTGTTATCTATGACTATAGAGATGTCGTTATCTATAACTATAGAGATGTTGTTATCTATGACTATAGAGATGTCGTTATCTATGACTATAGAGATGTCGTTATCTATGACTATAGAGATGTCGTTATCTATGACTATAGAGATGTTGTTATCTATGACTATAGAGATGTCGTTATCTATGACTATAGAGATGTTGTTACACTATGACTATAGAGATGTTGTTATCTATGACTATAGAGATGTTGTTACACTATGACTAAAGAGATGTCGTTATCTATGACTATCGTTACACTGTGACTATAAAGATGTTGTTATCTATGACTATAGAGATGTTGTTATCTATGACTATAGAGATGTCGTTATCTATGACTATAGAGATGTCGTTATCTATGACTATAGAGATGTTGTTATCTATGACTATAGAGATGTTGATATCTATGACTATAGATATTTTGTTATCTATGTCTATAGAGATGTTGTTATCTATGACTATAGAGTTGTTGTTATCTATGACTATAGAGATGTCGTTATCTATGACTATAGAGATGTCGTTATCTATGACTATAGAGATGTTGTTATCTATGACTATAGAGTTGTTGTTATCTATGACTATAGAGATGTCGTTATCTATGACTATAGAGATGTCGTTATCTATGACTATAGAGATGTTGTTATCTATGACTATAGAGATGTCGTTATCTATGACTATAGAGATGTCGTTATCTATGACTATAGAGATGTCGTTACACTGTGACTATAGAGATGTCGTTATCTATGACTATACAGATGTTGTTATATATGACTATAGAGATGTCGTTATCTATGACTATAGAGATGTCGTTATCTATGACTATAGAGATGTCGTTATCTATGACTATAGAGATGTCGTTATCTATGACTATAGAGATGTCGTTATCTATGACTATAGATATGTCGTTATCTATGACTATAGAGATGTTGTTATCTATGACTATAGAGATGTCGTTATCTATGACTATAGAGATGTTGTTATCTATGACTATAGTGATGTTGTTATCTATGACTATAGAGATGTCGTTATCTATAACTATAGAGATGTTGTTATCTATGACTATAGAGATGTCGTTATCTATGACTATAGAGATGTCGTTATCTATGACTATAGAGATGTCGTTATCTATGACTATAGAGATGTCGTTATCTATGACTATAGAGATGTCGTTATCTATGACTATAGAGATGTTGTTATCTATGACTATAGAGATGTCGTTATCTATGACTATAGAGATGTCGTTACACTGTGACTATAGAGATGTCGTTACACTGTGACTATAGAGATGTCGTTACACTGTGACTATAGAGATGTTGTTATCTATGACTATAGAGATGTTGTTATCTATGACTATAGAGATGTTGTTATCTATGACTATAGAGATGTCGTTATCTATGACTATAGAGATGTCGTTATCTATGACTATAGAGATGTTGTTATCTATGACTATAGAGATGTTGATATCTATGACTATAGATATTTTGTTATCTATGTCTATAGAGATGTTGTTATCTATGACTATAGAGTTGTTGTTATCTATGACTATAGAGATGTCGTTATCTATGACTATAGAAATGTCGTTATCTATGACTATAGAGATGTTGTTATCTATGACTATAGAGTTGTTGTTATCTATGACTATAGAGATGTCGTTATCTATGACTATAGAGATGTCGTTATCTATGACTATAGAGATGTTGTTATCTATGACTATAGAGATGTCGTTATCTATGACTATAGAGATGTCGTTATCTATGACTATAGAGATGTCGTTACACTGTGACTATAGAGATGTCGTTATCTATGACTATAGAGATGTTGTTATATATGACTATAGAGATGTCGTTATCTATGACTATAGAGATGTCGTTATCTATGACTATAGAGATGTCGTTATCTATGACTATAGAGATGTCGTTATCTATGACTATAGATATGTCGTTATCTATGACTATAGAGATGTTGTTATCTATGACTATAGAGATGTCGTTATCTATGACTATAGAGATGTTGTTATCTATGACTATAGAGATGTTGTTATCTATGACTATAGAGATGTCGTTATCTATAACTATAGAGATGTTGTTATCTATGACTATAGAGATGTCGTTATCTATGACTATAGAGATGTCGTTATCTATGACTATAGAGATGTTGTTATCTATGACTATAGAGATGTTGTTATCTATGACTATAGATATGTCGTTATCTATGACTATAGAGATGTCGTTATCTATGACTATAGAGATGTTGTTATCTAAGGCTATAGAGATGTCGTTATCTATGACTATAGAGATGTCGTTATCTATGACTATAGAGATGTCGTTATCTATGACTATAGAGATGTCGTTATCTATGACTATAGAGATGTCGTTATCTATGACTATAGAGATGTCGTTATCTATGACTATAGAGATGTCGTTATCTATGACTATAGAGATGTTGTTATCTATGACTATAGAGATGTCGTTATCTATGACTATAGAGATGTCGTTATCTATGACTATAGAGATGTCGTTACACTGTGACTATAGAGATGTCGTTACACTGTGACTATAGAGATGTCGTTACACTGTGACTATAGAGATGTTGTTATCTATGACTATAGAGATGTTGTTATCTATGACTATAGAGATGTCGTTATCTATGACTATAGAGATGTTGTTACACTGTAACTATAGAGATGTCGTTACACTGTGACTATAGAGATGTTGTTATCTATGACTATAGAGATGTCGTTACACTGTGACTATAGAGATGTTGTTATCTATGACCATAGAGATGTCGTTACACTGTGACTATAGAGATGTTGTTATCTATGACTATAGAGATGTTGTTATCTATGACTATAGAGATGTTGTTACACTGTAACTATAGAGATGTCGTTACACTGTGACTATAGAGATGTCGTTATCTATGACTATAGAGATGTCGTTACACTGTGACTATAGAGATGTTGTTATCTATGACTATAGAGATGTTGTTATCTATGACTATAGAGATGTTGTTATCTATGACTATAGAGATGTTGTTACACTGTAACTATAGAGATGTCGTTACACTGTGACTATAGAGATGTTGTTATCTATGACTATAGAGATGTCGTTATCTATGACTATAGAGATGTTGTTATCTATGACTATAGAGATGTCGTTATCTATGACTATAGAGATGTCGTTATCTATGACTATAGAGATGTTGTTATCTATGACTATAGAGATGTCGTTATCTATGACTATAGAGATGTTGTTATCTATGACTATAGAGATGTTGTTATCTATGACTATAGAGATGTCGTTATCTATGACTATAGAGATGTCGTTATCTATGACTATAGAGATGTTGTTATCTATGACTATAGAGATGTCGTTATCTATGACTATAGAGATGTCGTTATCTATGACTATAGAGATGTTGTTATCTATGACTATAGAGATGTTGTTATCTATGACTATAGAGATGTTGTTACACTATGACTAAAGAGATGTCGTTATCTATGACTATCGTTACACTGTGACTATAGAGATGTTGTTATCTATGACTATAGAGATGTTGTTATCTATGACTATAGAGATGTCGTTATCTATGACTATAGAGATGTCGTTATCTATGACTATAGAGATGTTGTTATCTATGACTATAGAGATGTTGATATCTATGACTATAGATATTTTGTTATCTATGTCTATAGAGATGTTGTTATCTATGACTATAGAGTTGTTGTTATCTATGACTATAGAGATGTCGTTATCTATGACTATAGAGATGTCGTTATCTATGACTATAGAGATGTTGTTATCTATGACTATAGATATGTCGTTATCTATGACTATAGAGATGTCGTTATCTATGACTATAGAGATGTCGTTACACTGTGACTATAGAGATGTCGTTATCTATGACTATAGAGATGTTGTTATCTATGACTATAGAGATGTCGTTATCTATGACTATAGAGATGTCGTTATCTATGACTATAGAGATGTCGTTATCTATGACTATAGAGATGTCGTTATCTATGACTATAGATATGTCGTTATCTATGACTATAGAGATGTTGTTATCTATGACTATAGAGATGTCGTTATCTATGACTATAGAGATGTTGTTATCTATGACTATAGAGATGTTGTTATCTATGACTATAGAGATGTCGTTATCTATAACTATAGAGATGTTGTTATCTATGACTATAGAGATGTCGTTATCTATGACTATAGAGATGTCGTTATCTATGACTAAAGAGATGTTGTTATCTATGACTATAGAGATGTTGTTATCTATGACTATAGATATGTCGTTATCTATGACTATAGAGATGTCGTTATCTATGACTATAGAGATGTCGTTATCTATGACTATAGAGATGTCGTTATCTATGACTATAGAGATGTTGTTATCTATGACTATAGAGATGTCGTTATCTATGACTATAGAGATGTTGTTATCTATGACTATAGAGATGTCGTTATCTATGACTATAGAGACGTGTTATCTATGACTATAGAGATGTTGTTATCTATGACTATAGAGATGTTGTTATTTCTATGACTATAGAGATGTCGTTATCTATGACTATAGAGATGTTATCTATGACTATAGAGATGTCGTTATCTATGACTATAGAGATGTCGTTATCTATGACTATAGAGATGTCGTTATCTATGACTATAGAGATGTCGTTATCTATGACTATAGAGATGTTGTTATCTATGACTATAGTGATGTTGTTATTTATGACTATAGAGATGTAGTTATCTATGACTATAGAGATGTTGTTATCTATGACTATAGAGATGTCGTTATCTATGACTATAGAGATGTTGTTATATATGACTATAGAGATGTCGTTATCTATGACTATAGAGATGTCGTTATCTATGACTATAGAGATGTTGTTATCTATGACTATAGAGATGTTGTTATCTATGACTATAGAGATGTCGTTATCTATGACTATAGACATGTTGTTATCTATGACTATAGAGAGGTTGTTATCTATGACTATAGAGAGGTTGTTATCTATGACTATAGAGATGTTGTTATCTATGACTATAGAGATGTTGTTATCTATGACTATAGAGATGTAGTTACACTGTGACTATAGAGATGTTATCTATGACTATAGAGATGTCGTTATCTATGACTATAGAGATGTTGTTATCTATGACTATAGAGATGATGTTATCTATGACTATAGAGATGTTGTTATCTATGACTATAGAGATGTCGTTACACTGTGACTATAGAGATGTTGTTATCCATGACTATAGAGATGTTGTTATCTGTGACTATAGAGATGTTGTTATCCATGACTATAGTGATGTTGTTATCTATGACTATAGAGATGTTGTTATCTATGACTATAGAGATGTTGTTATCTATGACTATAGAGATGTCGTTATCTATGACTATAGATATGTTGTTATCTATGACTATAGAGATGTTGTTATCTATGACTATAGAGATGTCGTTATCTATGACTATAGAGATGTCGTTACACTGTGACTAATTCACTCTGGGCCATCCACTTTAAAGGTACATCTGATACAACATAAAGCCTGCCTCGGAGAATTGTTTAGAAAGATAAAAATGAAAGATTAATTGTCACCTTTATTCTTCCTACTACAAGAGATAGTTTTACTGATCGATATTGCTAGATCTAAGTGGTATATATATTGCCCCAAAAGTCGCATGCTTTGTTGATAGGACAAGTGTGTTAACCTTGATACATCGATCTATACCGATTACATTTATCATCGAACATCGACAAAACTATAATTGAAAGTCCGGATTTAAGCAAATGAACCTGATTTGAACATATATGACTTGCGATGAAATCAAGACCAGGGGACATTTTACATAATTCATTTTTCTTTTGAATTTTAATTGGCAATAGGAAACGTCTTACCATACTCGGCTCCACCTCATGTTGGCAGTAGAGTCAGCATTCTCGATGGTATAACGATGGCGGAGTCAGAAGTAATGAATTTAAGACAAAGTGGCTAGATGGAATGAAACAAATTGACTATTGTTGATTTAGACCTTTACGTGGAATATCAGAGCCTAATTAAAAGCTGATAGGAAAGAACAAGAGCGAAAGAAAAAGCAAGCTCGACTAAATTGTCCCTTTGAGGTTTAAAGAACTACAAGATAATTTGTAAGATATGGACTATAGTTGTTATATGGGCTGTAGTTATATGGACTGTAGTTGTTATATGAACTGTAGTTGTTATATGGACTGTAGTTGTTATATGGACTGTAGTTGTAATATGGACTGTCGTTGTTATATGGGCTGTAGTTGTTATATGGGCTGTAGTTGTTATATGGGCTGTAGTTGTTATATGGACTGTAGTTGTTATATGGTATATGGACTGTAGTTGTTATATGGACTGTAGTTGTTATATTGGCTGTAGTTGTTATATGGACTGTAGTTGTTATATGGACTGTAGTTGTTATATGGACTGTAGTTGTTATATGGACTGTAGTTGTTATATGGGCTGTAGTTGTTATATGGACTGTAGTCGAACACTTCGATTACTCCACAAAGATGTACGGTATAACCTATCTTCACTGTCTTAAATAACACCAATGATGTCTCCTGACCGAGGCCGATTCACAGGGACACGTTTTGGCCACATACATTTTTGATCATTTCATATCATACATTATTATTGTACCGTGCCCCTGTGCCCAATCGAAACAACCTATTAATCATGATCCTCCTATCATATATTACGTCTACTCTCAGTTTTCCTTTGACTTTAGATTCTGATCTGTCGGAGTTACTTCCCTTCGTTTCACTCAGTCGGTATAATATAGATACGCTTGATTCCTCAAAGTCATTAACAAATGGAGCAGGAGAATGAATAATGATAATAATCAAATGAATTACTGTGAATGGCATATAACAGGAGGGGGGAAATGCAACAACCAGACCAGGGCTCGAACGCGGAACCCCCGAACTCTAGACGGACGCTTTAACGTCCACCGCTGAATACATCACGTGGCCTTCAACCATTGAACTTGTCACGTAACCGTCAGCCACTAATTATACACGTCACGTGCCATCAGCCATTAGATAGGTCATTTAATTGAGCATGACATCAAACATGACTGAGGACCGCTTAATATGTCACATGATCTCTACGTTTACTTAAACGATTAGACATCAATTACGTAAGATTTAATACATGTATGATGTAACTACACTCATTTAGGAAGCACTCCTAACATCTTTATTCTGTTGAGACATGCGTGTCGAGACCAACTCTTCGTGATTCTGGCATGGCTTGGCTGAGAATATATATTCAATTAATATCGTTATGCGTCGCTCTAAGCATTAAATGTTTCCATGGCTGGTGTGTCCATACAACCCTAATAGTCTACCCAAGGCTCGGCAGTCCTAATGGTCTGCCCTGATCAATCACTTTGGATACCCTAATAGGCGTGACGTAACAGCCGTAAGTGGTAGTGTTCGCTCACGCAACGTTTTCCTTCGCTACTTCACTTTCTATTACGTTCTTTCTGGTTTAGATCCAGACATCCATCCGTGAATACACAAGGGGTTTAAACCCGCTATTTAGTAAGGAGGTCAATGAGTGTAGCCGTAGGTAATGTGGCCGTATATACACTGGACACTGATGATGTGGCCTACCATACACTGGACACTGGTGATGTGGCCTACCATACACTGGACACCTGGTGGTGTGGCCTACCATACACTGGACACTGGTGATGTGGCCTACCATACACTGGACACTGGTGATGTGGCCTACCATACACTGGACACTGGTGATGTGGCCTACCATACACTGGACACTGGTGATGTGGCCTACCATACACTGGACACTGGTGATGTGGCCTACCATACACTGGACACTGGTGATGTGGCCTACCATACACTGGACACTGGTGATGTAGGCCTACCATACACTGGACACCTGATGATGTGGCCGTACATACACTGGACACTGGTGATGTAGCCTACCATACACTGGACACCTGGTGATGTGGCCGTACATACACTGGACACTGGTGATGTGGCCTACCATACACTGGACACTGGTGATGTGGCCTACCATACACTGGACACTGGTGATGTGGCCTACCATACACTGGATACTGGTGATGTGGCCGTACATACACTGGATACTGGTGATGTGGCCGTACCATACACTGGACACTGGTGATGTGGCCGTACATACACTGGACACTGGTGATGTGGCCGTACATACACTGGACACTGGTGATGTGGCCGTACATACACTGGACACTGGTGATGTGGCCTACCATACACTGGACACCTGGTGATGTGGCCTACCATACACTGGACACTGGTGATGTGACCGTACCATACACTGGACACTGGTGATGTGACCGTACATACACTGGACACTGGTGATGTGGCCGTACATACACTGGACACTGGTGATGTGGCCGTACATACACTGGACACTGGTGATGTGGCCGTACATACACTGGACACT
Organism: Pecten maximus; assembly: GCF_902652985.1. Taxonomy (NCBI): domain Eukaryota; kingdom Metazoa; phylum Mollusca; class Bivalvia; order Pectinida; family Pectinidae; genus Pecten; species Pecten maximus. The sequence continues at coordinate 29,359,439 of NC_047020.1, read as the reverse complement.
GGTGATGTGGCCGTACATACACTGGACACTGGTGATGTGGCCGTACATAGATTAAAATTCTGAACATTCAATGATATAAGTATGTCAGAGCTTATGATAATAAAAGTGTTCAGCTGCATTTTGTTTTGAAAGTTAAAAAGCTTTTGAGAAAGACTGGAAACAAACCATACATAGACCATATAAGGTAATCGATTAATTGTAAGATGGTGGATATTTGACCACATGACTTTGTTCGAAAAGAAAATGATAAATGTCTAGTTGGATGAATTGTAAAATATGAAATAGATGCGACCACCCCAATCACCCAATACGTATAAATTTCTATCACTTCCACCCTGTCATCAGTCCTACCTCAAACTGATGCTGACTGGCGGTTGATTCACAACATTATTAGACATCATCACCAGACATGCCCGTCTTTGTAGACCAGCTTTAGTCGGCGGAATCTTGTTGATGTTATCAGACATTTGGACAAATAGCTGTTTTTCGGCCTCATTTATCCACTCTATTGTATTAAATGCCGTTATACCGAATTGCCACAATGTTTGAGTGAATGACGTTTTGATGTTCTCTGGGGTGTGAGTATACACTCATTCCAAGAGCCACAGCCAGGTCATGGTGGGATGTCAACATGTCTCCCGCGCCATTTTTGTCACAAACAATGCCCAAGTTGCAAGAAAGTCATGTCATTTCTCTTGCGGCTCTGCATGTGGATTCTTCAGTCCCAGTAATAGGATCAATAGGCGACAACAAAACCTCCTCACGACGAGTAGGAGAGTCTTGACTTTGCCAATGGTTAAACTGTCATACATATTCTTAGAGGCTGCTGGAGGTATGTCCTACCTTCGTATTAAGGAAGATCTTTTGATGTTCCCAGTCCTCACATAAGCACATAAATACAAAAACAAGAAGACACCAATATAGATTTGAACCTTGCAGTGATTTTGTAGAAAACGAAATTCTGTTAAACGAGGGACGATTGACGATCTTACATGAAAAATGCCATGTGAATAATAAATGAGAGCCAGAACTGTTCGAAGCACGGGTACTCGCCTTGTCTGTCGAAGCACAGGTACTCGCCTTGTCTGTCGAAGCAAGGTACTCGCCTTGTCTGTCGAAGCGCAGGTACTCGCCTTGTCTGTCAATACATGTATTATATAGACAGACGAGGCGAGTACCTGTGCTCTAAGTAAATTTTCTCGACAGTTGGAAGTATCAGGATATCATTGGTACGACATATTTCTTCAATAACTTTTTTCTAGCTGTACTATATATCATACCGAGGTATATATACCACGTCTATTCTACATCCGAATCGTAATATTATCTAAGTCATAAAAAACATTTAGTATGCCGCATCAATATTAGCGACATCTACTAACTTTAAAGCCCGTGTCATACGATTTAGGTTGAAGGGTACATATGTCTTTAATACGATAACATATGTGGTGATATTTCGTCAATTTGGATCTCAATAGGAGCATTTTGTATATGGATACAGTAGTCTCGGTGTCGATGGCGTAAACAGGACTTATATACCCTTCCGCACTACCGGACAATGCAGAATACATAAATCGCAGGTAAACGTTGAAGCATGAACGAAAGTACGGAACATTTTGACAAGTTGACGGGAAAGTTCTATGTACTGAAATACTTTAGGACTTGTGTGGCTACATCTTCAAGATTCCAACCCGATTAGAAAGTCACTGTCGTGTCGACGTTTCCGTGGGTAACTGATACAGCCGGATTGGTCATGGCAGGACTACGGAGTCCTTTACTGACTTATTTGTACAGCACTATACCAAAGGTCATATACGATTTACATATGGATGAATGTATCATACACACTACAACATTTTGTAAACTAGACTGGACACGAGTGATAGGAACAAATAGACCACGACCATCTGTCAGAAACCTCCCGCCACCAGAGCTATACGTTATCACAAGTGATGTAGACGTACTCGTACCTAGGTAAAATGAGGTCAGGACACTGGGGATGTGGCCTGGCATATCTTTAACAGTGGACACTGATGTACACATATGTACTGGACACTGGTGAGTTAATCATATAGTGGACACTGATGTACACGTATGTACTGGACACTGGTGAGTTAATCATATCGTCCAATAAATAGGGCATGTAAAACATAAATTGCAGTGCAAGTAAACTTTTATGTTGTTTTTCTCAAGATGAAGGGATGAGTGTCTACTTAATAACTCTGTCCCGTACATATCACTAAACCAGCCAATAGACGGAGCTTTATGGCTATGGATATTTCCGTTTCGGTTTGGAGGTGTTCGGAGAGAGAGGGTTTACGGCTCTATCCGGTGTTCCTGGTCTAGGTTTATCGGACCCAATTCTAGTTACGGAGACGAGAAAACTATCGCGTGATCAGTCGAGCTCCAGAGAAATTGATTTCTTCGTAAATAGACATTAAATAAATATTTCTAATCCCATTGGAAAAACGATAATATGTATCTAGTGTAGTTTGCGTTGAGTAATGGAAACTTAAAGTTCTACAATCAATGTACTGACTGTTTCACTTACTTAAGATTGCTTGGATATCTCAGCGACTACTGACATCTTGCATTGGTAGATAGCAAAATTAATTTGGCAAACATAGGTCGAGCATATAACGTATTTAGTATGTCCATTAACTCGTGTCTGTTGCATGTTGTATGGGACACAATATTAACTCCTGTCTGTTGTAGACACAATATTAACTCCTGTCTGTTGTATGTTGTAGGGGACACAATGTTAACTCCTGTATGTTGTAGGGGACACAATGTTAACTCCTGTTTGTTGTATGTTGTAGGGGACACAATGTTAACTCCTGTCTGTTGTAGACACAATATTAACTCCTGTCTGTTGTATGTTGTAGGGGACACAATGTTAACTCCTGTATGTTGTAGGGGACACAATGTTAACTCCTGTTTGTTGTATGTTGTAGGGGACACAATGTTAACTCCTGTATGTTGTATGTTGTAGGGGACACAATGTTAACATCCTATGTTTTGTTATGTTGTAGGGACACAATGTTAACTCCTGTATGTTGTAGACACAATGTTAACTCCTGTATGTTGTAGGGACACAATGTTAACTCCTTTATGTTGTAGGGACACAATGTTAACTCCTGTATGTTGTAGGGGACACAATGTTAACTCCTGTATGTTGTAGGGGACACAATGTTAACTCCTGTATGTTGTATATTGTAGGGGACACAATGTTAACTCCTGTATGTTGTAGGGGACACAATGTTAACTCCTGTATGTTGTAGGGGACACAATGTTAACTCCTGTATGTTGTAGGGGACACAATATTAACTCCTGTCTGTTGTAGACACAATATTAACTCCTGTCTGTTGTAGACACAATGTTAACTCCTGTATGTTGTAGGGGACACAATGTTAACTCCTGTATGTTGTAGGGGACACAATGTTAACTCGTGTATGTTGTAGGGACACAATGTTAACTCCTGTATGTTGTATGTTGTAGGGGACACAATGTTAACGCCTGTATGTTGTAGGGACACAATGTTAACTCCTGTATGTTGTATGTTGTAGGGGACACAATGTTAACTCCTGTATGTTGTAGGGACACAATGTTAACTCCTTTATGTTGTAGGGACACAATGTTAACTCCTGTATGTTGTATGTTGTAGGGGACACAATGTTAACTCCTGTATGTTGTAGGGGACACAATGTTAACTCCTGTATGTTGTATGGGACACAATGTTAACTCCTGTATGTTGTAGGGGACACAATGTTAACTCCTGTATGTTGTAGGGGACACAATGTTAACATCCTATGTTTTGTTATGTTGTAGGGGACACACGATGCAGACAATCTACCTGAAATGGTATGTGGTTGGTACGGTCCTCTCGCTTCTCATCTTCCTGTTGATTACCATTCACGTGCACATGAAGGACAGCATTGTGACACGAAAAGTTAGTCACTGGAAATTGCGACCATTGAGAAAAGAAAACTCAATTCTAGGTGATGGTCCTTCTGAGAATCAGAAACAGGACTATATCAAATCTAAATTGATCGAAGTGGCACAATTGGTACAAACAGCCAAAGTCCATGTCCGCGGAACAAAGTCTGGTGATGCTCTGAGGAGTGCTGTGAGTGTTATAGATGATATGTTGCGTGCCTTTGATTTAAATTTTGCATCAGTGACTCGCCGAGCAGTACAAGAATCTCAAAGTGTGTGCCCAGAGATATACAAAGGATCTACTTTCGGTTACCCTTTCTTTTACAATGGATTCGAACAAGTCAGTTGTGGCCACCGGGTAGCCGAGGAAAAGCTGGTTACTGTGGTAATACAACTCGATCATTTTCAAGTAAATAATATTACTACACTTTTAAACGATGTTATTAAATATAACAGGAACATGTCCGTGATCGTGGGTGTATACACTGAAGAGTTCGATCAGTTCCAAAGTAACACGTATTCTAGAGTTTTGTTCAAAACTTACAATCGCGCAAAAAGTAAAGGTCACATATGGAACAATCTTATTGAGCATGTGCAAACGCCATACGTTTTGGTCGCTCGCGATTTAATCATGTTTAACAATGACACCAGGTTACATCGCCTCATTCGCGAGATTGAACGTCTTGAACTTACTTCCGCTGGTGGTGCATCTCGGGATTCCAATGGATACTGGGAATTAGGTTGTCTGCAACGAGCCTACAAGAACCACACGCTTGTGTACGAGGGAGGTTATCAAGAATCCATTCACGAGTGTGTATTTTGTGACCAAGTAGAAAGTGCATTTGTTATAAGTAAAACGATAGTTTCGAAAGTAAAATTTGATGAAAGTATTTCAGGTGAAGGTATGTGGGAGGATTTTTTCCTGCGAGCTGGTGGCGAGTCTGTCGTCTGTCCGGATGCTATGTTTTATATTAATAGAACGAGTAAGAGCTCCAGAGTGTCAGATTGGAAAGCATTCGGAGAGAAATACGATCTGAAAAAACTTAAATTTTTATCTTCAAAGTTGGAACTGGATTTTGGTTGTTCGGGATCGATTGGTTGTTTTAGGGGAACAGGGTTTTCCGTAACACCGTGCTGTCTGGAAGAGCTGGCAATTTTAGTGACCTTTATCATGAACGCATGCGCAAAAGCGGGAGTGATATGTGAGCTGCAAGAGGGGACATTACTCGGAGCTGTTAAACTCCAGAAGGTTTTGCCGTGGGAAAGGGACGCTGATATTACATTCCTTACAGCTAATTATTCACAATTTCAAAACATCAAGAATATTTTTGGAAATGCTGGATATTCTTTTCATGACGGGTCGTCTTTGTGGTGTTGTGTCGACAATCGAACGGCTGGTGGGAAATTTAAAATTTCCAGTAAGCATTGGCATGCCGAGTTATATGGCCAACACATTATGGATTCTGAGTTACTAAGACGCAAATCACTGATGCCCACAAAATTGTTATTCCATGGCGGGTGGGTCAACGTGCCAAGAAACCCGGGACTGCACGTGAGAAATAGGTACGGACATGAGGTGTATGCTCATTCTCAACACTGGTTAGCGACCGGGAAGTCATCAGGCTGGATCAATTACGAAACTCAGTCATTTACAAAATGTCCCAGAACAGGATCTCACAATTGTTTAGATCGCTATAACAGTGATGGTAACATCCAGTTTATAGATCCCATTCCATAAATAAGTAATACATAACACACATCCAACCGTAACAAGATATGTAATACATAACACACATCCAACCGTAACAAGATATGTAATACATAACACACATCCAACCGGTAACAAGATATGTAATACATAACACACATCCAACCGTAACAAGATATGTAATACATAACACACATCCAACCGTAACAAGATATGTAATACATAACACACATCCAACGGTAACAAGATATGTAATACATAACACACATTCAACCGTGACAAGATATGTAATACATAACACACATCCAACCGTAACAAGATATGTACTACATAACACACATTCAACCGTAACACGATATGTAATACATAACACACATCCAACCGTAACAAGATATGTAATACATAACACACATCCAACGGTAACAAGATATGTAATACATAACACACATCCAACCGTGACAAGATATGTAATACATAACACGCATGCAACCATAACAAGATATGTAATACATAACACACATTCAACCGTAACACGATATGTAATACATAACACACATCCAACGGTAACAAGATATGTAATACATAACACACATTCAACCGTAACACGATATGTAATACATAACACACATTCAACCGTAACACGATATGTAATACATAACACACATCCAACCGTGACAAGATATGTAATACATAACACACATCCAACCGTAACACGATATGTAATACATAACACACATCCAACCGTAACAAGATATGTAATACATAACACACATCCAACCGTAACACGATATGTAATACATAACACACATCCAACCGTGACAAGATATGTAATACATAACACACATCCAACCGTGACAAGATATGTAATACATAACACACATCCAACCGTGACAAGATATGTAATACACAAACAGAATCAACAAAAAAGCAGACTAGAACACAGCAATACATAACACAACATTCCAACCAACAAACAATAATACAAAACACACAAACACAACAGTAAACAGATATGTCATACAAAACACACACACAAACCTGACAACAAAAAACACAACACACATCCAACCGTAACACAGATTAAACATAACACACATCAACGTACAAGATATAACACATAACACACATACAACGCAACAAGATATGTAACAAACAACATTCAACCAACAACGATATTAACACAACAAACATATAACACAACAAACATATAACACAACAATAACACAACAAGCATACAACACAACAAACATACAACACAACAAACATACAACACAACAAACATAACACAACAAACATATAACACAGCAAGCACATAACACAACAAACACATAACACAGCAAACATACAACACAACAATAACACAACACAACAAACATACAACACAACAAACATATAACACAACAAACATATAACACAACAAACAACACAACAAACATATAACACAACAAACAACACAACAAACATATAACACAACAAACAAACAACACAACAAACAACACAACAAACATATAACACAACAAACAAACAACAAACAAACAACACAACAAACAACACAACAAACATATAACACAACAAACATACAACACAACAAACATAAAACACAGTAAACATATAACACAACAAACATATGACACAACAAACAAACAACACAACAAACATACAACACAACAAACATACAACACAACAAACATGCAACACAACAAACAAACAACACGGCAATCATATAACACAGTAAACATACAACACAACAAACATATAACACAACAAAAAACATCTAACACAGCAAACATCTAACACAGCAAATATATATAAAAGTACACTTTTGGATTGTATAAAACACCACAAACTGTTTGTTGACTGTAATAGATATTTGTGTATAATTGTTTCGTTGAACAGTATTTATTTGATGTGGCGTTATATTTAGCATTTTTGCTGGTTATGATGATCCACAGCAATACACATAACTACGATATTCCATACCCGTAATAAATGTAATTAAAATCTGGTTGTGATGATTACTCATTTGCGATTTGTTTGTACATGATTGGGTACATATATTTAGTCTGAGGTCTTTGTGGTTTAATATACGATGGAACAGGTGTCAGATTATACATATAGTCATTAATTAAAACTGGGGACGAACATAATCATGACGTCATAATGGAACGGACGTCACTCTTTTTACTAGAGACTAGTCGTGTGTGCCTTTGTCGGGTTCGAACCAGTTGTACCGAATAGGTACGGTACCATATATAATAGAATACATTTGGATCTCAAGTAAGTGACCAAGATAACGGGATCTTTAAATATAAAAATAACGTAACGCGCTAACCATAGGATATGTTCGAATTCGTTGCCAACTGCTGGCATACTACTGTATACGCAGTCAAAATGAGGTACAATCCTTAAATAATTTAAACCATTTCGCTGCTAATGAAGATTCCTCGTCTTCTTACAAAAAAAAAAAATATATATATTTGCATGACGAATGAAGAATCATAATTCCGCCATCTTTGATCGAAGTGGTACGCACGTTTTTAGAAAATGAACACGTGAACCGGTTCGGTTCTGCTGGTACGAATCCGATAAAGGAACGCGCGGAGAATATATGAATGGCAATAGATACACTCGATCTGATGACCGTCAGCCAGTAAAAGTTGAGGTACAGAAGTGGGTATACCTAGGGAAATTCAATGTCCAGTGAAGCTGGTTCGGTCACTCTTTTGGTTGTGCTTTAAACATGTGAAATAAAACAACGAAAATTATGTAATCAATATTTGTTGTTATTATTTAAATATATATATACTGTATAGCAACTGCTTTCAAGTCAAGTATCCTGCCCCTAATCTGAGGGTGTGGCAAAGAAATCTCATACTGAGGTACTCCAACAATGTTACTGAGAAAGGATTACACGACAAGAAGCCTATATGTAGGCATCTTCGCTAGCCAAGGCTTCTGATTACGTTACACTACACGAACGTTCGTGTAGTGTAACGTAATCAGAAGCCTTGGCTAGCGAAGATGATATGTAGGTGTATTTTGACAACCTATGTATGTATGATTGGCAGCCTTTAGCAGTCCGCTCATAATGAAGGATACAGCATAATTATTATTTTATGATATCTCTTTTTGTCCTTTAAAACAATGTTGTTGTTGTGTTTTGTATTTCCACTGTTAATCTTATTCAAACTCGGATTTACATCCGACGGGAGGTTATTTCTCGTATCTTTTCTCCTATACCGTTTATGTACATTCCAAAAAGAGGTGGCCCAAGTAACGACCCCTGTGGAATGCCACGGGGTTCCTTTGAGATATTTTCTTCGTTCACACCTACCCTGTTACAAGGGTTAGGAGCTTCTGCCACGAGGGTTGGAAGCCTCTCTGCGCCATTCGGTTGTTTTGTTTTCTACCAAGCTGGAATACCTTATTCAACGGCGAATTGCCTTGCTATACCATACTTCTCTAGATTACATAGCAAGTGTCGACGGGGGACTTGATCGAAGGCTTACACAGTATAATATGGCATCAACATACTCACAATTACGGTGTCTGTCCTTTATCTACGACTGAAGTGTAGTCGATCTGTCATCTGTATGTCCAAATTGAGCTCTACTAAAGAGATAGCTCTTCATCTCCGTCAAAGATTTAGGAACTTTACACCCAGCGCCTGTCAGACTGACTTGTACATCTTCAGATGGAAGCCTACTTCCGGTCTCATTTTCCGAATACCGCCGATATATGTTCGTATTGTAACGTCGCACTCGGCACACTATATTACTGTTACAGGAGTAAAACTTGGGTTGGGGACTCTTGTTTGTCTTTGATTATGACTTTTGAGGGTTCAAATTTCTTTATTCCCTTATAGAAGCATTTTTTCTTCTTCTCCGTCCTTCTGGTCCCAACGGTAATCAATGGTTCAAATAAGTGAGAAGCGCTCTTGAAATTCATACCCTGCCTACACTGCTCTCCGGCACCATCTGTCAGAAATTGTCCGTCCATCGTCCAGAGCTACGTTATCGCAGCTAATCGTTTATATGTTGTTTACATGCATATCCAGGTCACTCACCTGTTGTGACGCCATTCTCATATTATGACGTCACTAATTTCCTGTTAAGTAGGTCGGGGCGTGCTAGATAACATGGAGAAGTAGTTTACAGTTAATTTGATTGGGAGACAAACAAGTGATTGTTAGGAAAATTGTTGTGATTATCACTACACAGTCATTATTACGAGTGATGACGGCTGGACGCCCCTCGCCCGAGGAATATACCTACACCTAACGTTTACATCACCGATACCAAGTACCGAGTAACATTTTACTCAACAAGTGTTTGGTTGTTACACAGGTGAACTGCTCTCCAAAAAGATGGCATGCAGCCATGATGGGAACAGCAATCGATTTGATTCCGAGGCTTGGAATTGGCGATATGTTGCGATTCGATTGGACAATCAACTTTATTCCATTCCCTAAATTTTCAGACAGTCGCTGTGTGACATATCGTACCTAGACCCCCCGTTTTACTTAGTAGTTGTAATTATTTCATACAATGCTCCAAGTTTGAAGAAAAGTGCTAAATAGTTTGCCTAAGAGTTCTGGAATTTCTCAGTTCAACTATTAATCAACAATCTTGACAAAAAAGTGGAACACACAGGTATATGTAGCCCGAGTTTCCTTTGGCCCTGACACCATGTCTGGTGTAGGGCCCCTAAACCAGATATATGGTAGCAGGGCCAGAGGTAACTCGCGCTAAGGTATATGGTACAATGAATACCGACATGTTTAATATCTTTTGTTGAAATTATATAAGATTTTGTGGGACACGCACAATATTTTGACCGTTTAAGTTACCATAGCAACCTTTTTTGCGTAGAATGTATCAACCATTACTTTTTATATCAGATTTGAAGGTATTTGATTCAAAAATTCAAATGATGTGGGCAAAACAGCTTTTAATAATCAGAGAACCGTTTCAGTAATTGTTACTGCAATCTGGAACAAATGCATTGCAAGATGCGCAAGCGCAAAGTACATTATTCAAACAATGTTTGGAATGAGATGTATCATTTGACGTTTTTTTATAAGTATTATTTGCAAAGACACAAACAGCGACTGACAGCTTTGTCTTTTCGAAGAAGTGTTTCCATTGCCCAACACGAAGTGCATTGGCGGAACATTGACCTTTCACTAGTCAGCGACAAATATCATTTGGAATAAACCCAGTTGCTTAGGTATTTTATGAAAATGTACCGTTTTACCTGATAACATATCATTTCATGGCGATTCTAGTATGCCCCACTGCAACTTTATTTGGTTGAAACATATTAATTGTCAAAATGAACAGTAGTTTATGGGCAGTTATTTCAACTGGTCACAACCAACTTTGATACATTGGTATAATAAAACGATAGCTCACAACAATGAATTTGTCATAAAAAATAAGACAAGATTGGACATACTTCTTTTATTTATTATGTTAAAAATACATGTTATGCATAATATATATATTTCCAAAGTCAATAATTTTATACATATGTTAAATTTACCATTTCTGAAGATATCTTCCCTGAAGAAAAATATCAAGTGGATATCAAGTTTAAATTAAACAATGACAAAAGATGTTCTATACATGAGATGATCTGGTAATTTGAGGAAAGGTCAAAGGTCATTTGATATTTTGACTTCTCATGATGTATCTACATACAAAGTAAAGCTTGTATTAACAGACCACTGTAGAAACAATAATAAAATGGTCCATCTACACAGGTGGTCTCTTAACACAGGTGGTCTCTAAATGTAAGGTGTCTCAACTCACAAAGCTCCCACTCAGTGGGAAACATCAAACCTGCCGTCTCAATACAGACAGTATCTTATAACAGATATTGTTACATGGGCAAATTTCACCATTTGTTTTACATGGATCATACATAATTTAAAGTCATCAAATTTCAAGACATTTCTAGGACATTCTGTCTTATGTCCAAGGACAAGATCTTTTGTGATTAAGACTAAGCACTTTTCCAAGACTTTCTGTGATTAAGACTAAGCACTTTTCCAAGACATTCTGTGATTAAGACTAAGCACTTTTCCAAGACATTCTGTGATTAAGACTAAGCACTTTTCCAAGACTTTCTGTGATTAAGACCAAGCACTTTTCCAAGACTTTCTGTATCGCATGTAGCTTATAATTAATTTCTCTGTTACTGTGGGTCATACAAAGTCCTTAATTTGTTTCTAGTTACATTCTGAATCATTAAAAGTGAAAATTGATGCACCATTATCATAAAGGAGCTTATATAAATGCCATTATACAGTATTTCACCCAATAAGTGCAGCTGCCCTGTCAGTGCACACCATCACCTTTTTTCAGGAAAAGAGGATGTGTATGCTAATTGAAATATCTGCCAATATAACGTTTTAACCAAAGACTCGAGACTGGTTTTGCTACATAAAGGTACATAGATATAAATGAAAAAAAATTAACCAGGTTTCACATGGAAACTTTTCCCTTTACATGCTTTAATTAAGCACACCCAATTTTGTTTTTTTGTACAGTTTACTTGGTATTAAGTCAAACACGGTAATAAATAATCAACAGTTATTTCATGAGCATTTTAATGAATAGCACCTCAATCACTTCTTGGATTTGCCATTATCAAGACAGGAGTGTAAGATTTTATTTGTCAGTACGTTTGAAACTTAATTTCATATAAAAATAGTTGAAAACACTAAAAATGTATATTCCTACAAACTTTGACCCTACATGTACAAGACAAGCACATTCTAACTGGAACATTACCTTGTCTGTTTACCTAGGTGATTTCATGAAACCCTATATTTCTGTTGCTTTGCCCAACCTTTCATTAAAATACAGGGATATAAAATTAATTCAATGTTGAAAATCATATCTATTGTGAAAACAAATATTATGCAACATATAACAAATCTTCATAGTTATGAAACTTGAAAGTGATATTATATAACAAGATTTTCCTCACCACTAATGATATGACAAACAGTTAATAGCACTCTCAATCCTTAGGAAACATATGAATCATTCACCTGAAATTATATCGTGCTACCGCTATGTGACCATTCAGAATGGTCACATAGCAGTAGCACAATATAATTTCTCTGTAACACTGAATCAATGTCAGAGTTCATACCTCACATTTCCGTGGTAAAATTGTAACAACAACTTTGTGAATTGTTGATTAAATACAATTACCATGGTTACACTGACTCTTCTTAACTGTATACCTCTCTTTCAGGAATACTACATATTAACATCCTCTACCTCAGATACACCATTAATGTTTACCTAGAGATAAACATCCTCTACCTCAGATACACCATTAATGTATACCTAGAGATAAACATCCTCTACCTCAGATACACCATTAATGTATACCTAGAGATTAACATCCTCTACCTCAGATACACCATTAATGTATACATAGAGATTGACATCCTCTACCTCAGATACACCATTAATGTATACCTATATAACATCCTCTACCTCAGATACACCATTAATGTATACATAGAGATAAACATCCTCTACCTCAGATACACCATTAATGTATACATAGAGATTGACATCCTCTACCTCAGATACACCATTAATGTATACCTATGTAACATCCTCTACCTCAGATACACCATTAATGTATACATAGAGATTGACATCCTCTACCTCAGATACACCACTAATGTATACATAGAGATTAACATCCTCTACCTCAGATACACCATTAATGTATACCTAGAGATTAACATCCTCTACCTCAGATACACCATTAATGTATACCTATATAACATCCTCTACCTCAGATACACCATTAATGTATACCTATAGATTAACATCCTCTACCTCAGATACACCATTAATGTATACCTAGAGATTAACATCCTCTACCTCAGATACACCATTAATGTATACCTATGTAACATCCTCTACCTCAGATACACCATTAATGTATACCTATATAACATCCTCTACCTCAGATACACCATTAATGTATACCTAGAGATTAACATCCTCTACCTCAGATACACCATTAATGTATACCTATAGATTAACATCCTCTACCTCAGATACACCATTAATGTATACCTATGTAACATCCTCTACCTCAGATACACCATTAATGTATACCTATGTAACATCCTCTACCTCAGATACACCATTAATGTATACCTATATAACATCCTCTACCTCAGATACACCATTAATATGACATCCTCTACCTCAGATACACCATTAATATGACATCCTCTACCTCAGATACACCATTAATGTATACATAGAGATTGACATCCTCTACCTCAGACACACTTTTGATGTACTATACATAAAAACATTCTCTGTGATGTCTTTCTCTCCTAATTGCATTGTTTATTGCATAAAACATTAGAATAAAAACACATATTACAGTAACAAGATTATTAATAACATCAACAATGTTTTAGTAAATAACATTACGGGGATTCAATTTCACTATATTTGCTGTCATTAAATATAAGTGCGAAAATAAATACCCATCAAATATTTTATACAAACAAATGTATAAAAGTATTTACTGCAGAAAATATACAGGGCGTAAATACATAAAATTTTATATCTGCAAACTAGATCTGATTGTGACAACCACAAAATATTAGCACCTTGAGTCTGTTAGTCTGTTTTTCCTTTCAAATCTGTAAAAATTGACTTTCAATTGCAATGTGTAACGGGAATGGATTTTGCGAGTTATGTACATTTGTACCTTTGTTTGAGAGTTGTGTCCCTTAGTAGAAGTATATATTTGCGTATGTATGATAGTATTTTGTTGGATTATAGTTGAATTATTAATTGTGAGTGTGAATATATATGTTCAGAATGTAGAATGTATGTAGTATGAGAGTATGTATATAGTTTGGGAATGTGTGCAAGTAATAATGATTGTGTATTTTATATTGAAAACAGTGTATGCTAATCTATGTGCACCATTGTGAATGGAAATGGTTGCTAGTTTTTATGTGTGAATGTAACGAGTATCTGTGGGAAGTTGTATGAAGATATAGAAGCCATTGGCTGGTACTTCATTGTTGCAAGTTTTTATGAAACTTAAAAAAATCATTGTTGAAAGTTGGTTGTTTACTTCCCTTCTATTCTTTCCTTTCTACACTTTCCTTACACTTAACAGAAGCCATTGGCTGGTTATTTTCCTTCAATCTTTCAGTCTATGTTTTGGGGTAATAGCTGCTTCGTGTATGATAGTGTGGAAGATGTTTTTATTCTGTGGTGCTGTAAATAGTTATGGTTACTAGTTGTTTTATATAGCCAATGATAGTGTTGAATAAATGTAGGACCTGTATCTAGTTGTTGTGTGTCTTATATATTCAAAGCAAGGTACTATTAAGTATAATTAAGAACCTGGGTTGAAGGTGAATTTGAACTGTTACAATCAATGCATCAAAACTACTGTTTACATTATGCATCAATTGTAGCATGTGAATAGTCTTTAATTCATACAAAAGGCCCAATGGACCTGCATCACTCACCTGGTATTCATTTTTATGATTGTCTTGCCTTTCAATTAATCAAAAGAGCTTGTTTATGTGATTTAAATAAAATTACCCCTTTTACCTTGAATATGGGTCAAGGTCACTTCTTTCACAAATTTTGTTGGCATCATTCCTGAAACCTACCAGTCAAATATATTGATTCTAGGGCATTTTGTTAAGAAGAAATTGAGTGTTTTATCAAAGGAGGGGTGCCAATTTGAGACATCGTCCAACCCCTCAGTGACTCGGTGAATAAAATTGGTCCCCTGTCATACCAGGATCTTCTCACCAAATTTAGTCAAAATCCGTTTTGTGGTTCATGACTAGTAAGAATTTACATGAACAGTTGACGGAGGACAATGGACGCTGCACCATGGCGAAAACTCACTTAACCTATGGGCAGTTTATTTACTTGAGAACACATTTTCCATATTCATATTTTCAATTTGTAATATAAATTCCCTCAGACAGAGATGAACATTTCGAATTGAGTCCAGTTTTCAGGTTGGAAGTCAACCCATGCATATACAATATATAAAATATAAATACTTTTCATATATATATAATTAAAGCACTTGTCAACACATTGATTGGAAAGCACAAATAGAATAGCATGTTTAAAGTGTAAAATATTTCATAAGTAAACAGCTCTGTTTATCATATAACGTCTAAGTAATACACTATTATCAAATACGGGATAAAAACACCAATTTTTGCCAATTTTCTCAGCGATCATACTTACATATCTATCTAGATACATTGCAAATGTATTTTGTTTTTTCGTAACTATCTATATTTGCTCACAAGAGCAGATAACTCTATCTGTATTAAGAAAAGACAGAACAGAGAATTGGAGACAAAAACATCATTTGATCACATGATCGCACTATGATATCACAATCTCATTGTGACGACATCAACTTCCTTGTGTTCAACAGCTTTAAAAGCAGACAACAGGAAAGTAAAAAACAAAACAAAGCAATTCTACATTATATTCAAAAGTAAATAAATGTTGTGTACGTGTTTTATCAAATGAGATTATGGTCTTGTAATACATATTGCTGACAAATGTACCGTATTTCTCAACAACCCTCTCCCCTAGTGTTGTACTGTATTCCCCAACAACCCTCTCCCCTAGTGTTGTACTGTATTCCCCAACAACCCTCTCCCCTAGTGTTGTACCATATTCCCCAACAACCCTCCCCCCTAGTGTTGTACTGTATTCCTCAACAACCCTCTCCCCTAGTGTTGTACTGTATTCCTCAACAACCCTCTCCCCTAGTGTTGTACTGTATTCCTCAACAACCCTCTCCCCTAGTGTTGTACTGTATTCCTCAACAACCCTCTCCCCTAGTGTTGTACTGTATTACCCAACAACCCTCTCCCCTAGTGTTGTACTGTATTACCCAACAACCCTCTCCCCTAGTGTTGTACTGTATTCCTCAACAACCCTCTCCCCTAGTGTTGTACTGTATTACCCAACAACCCTCTCCCCTAGTGTTGTACTGTATTACCCAACAACCCTCTCCCCTAGTGTTGTACCGTATTACCCAACAACCCTCTCCCCTAGTGTTGTACCATATTCCTCAACCCTCTCCCCTAGTGTTGTACTGTATTACCCAACAACCCTCTCCCCTAGTGTTGTACTGTATTACCCAACAACCCTCTCCCCTAGTGTTGTACTGTATTCCCCAACAACCCTCTCCTCTAGTGCTGTACCATATTCCCCAACAACCCTCTCCCCTAGCGTTGTACTGTATTCCCCAACAACCCTCTCCTCTAGTGCTGTACCATATTCCCCAACAACCCTCTCCCCTAGCGTTGTACTGTATTCCCCAACAACCCTCTCCCCTAGTGTTGTACTGTATTCCCCAACAACCCTCTCCCCTAGTGTTGTACTGTATTCCTCAACAACCCTCTCCCCTAGTGTTGTACTGTATTCCTCAACAACCCTCTCCCCTAGTGTTGTACCTTATTCCTCAACAACCCTCTCCCCTAGTGTTGTACTGTATTCCTCAACAACCCTCTCCCCTAGCGTTGTACTGTATTCCCCAACAACCCTCTCCTCTAGTGCTGTACCATATTCCCCAACAACCCTCTCCCCTAGCGTTGTACTGTATTCCCCAACAACCCTCTCCCCTAGTGTTGTACTGTATTCCCCAACAACCCTCTCCCCTAGTGTTGTACTGTATTCCTCAACAACCCTCTCCCCTAGTGTTGTACTGTATTCCCCAACAACCCTCTCCCCTAGTGTTGTACTGTATTACCCAACAACCCTCTCCCCTAGTGTTGTACCGTATTCCTCAACAACCCTCTCCCCTAGCGTTGTACTGTATTCCCCAACAACCCTCTCCCCTAGTGTTGTACTGTATTCCTCAACAACCCTCTCCCCTAGTGTTGTACCATATTCCTCAACAACCCTCTCCCCTAGTGTTGTACCATATTCTTCAACAACCCTCTCCCCTTGTGTATAGTGTAAAAGTCTTTTATCAAAGTCTGAGGAGGGATTATTTTTGGGAAGGGGCTTGTTTGCTAATAAATACGGTAATAGAGTAATGCTGGTTATAAGACCTTAATAACATTTGCTAAAAATATTTCTTTGTAAATAAAACTTTACTTTATATATTACTAACTATTACAATATATTATTTATTGTGAAAGACAGTAAAACAAAATATCACAGATAAATTGGGACTTAAAGATACATGAAATCACTATATGGATTTACTTCTTTCACATTTCCAAATCGAAAAAAAAATCTATTTTTTTTAAAGCTGATATACTGCTAACACATATCTGATACAGTCACTGTTAATTGACCAATTACAGAGCAGTATTGCAGTCAACAAAGTCCTAAAGAAAAAAGTAAGAATGTTTAGGATGAAAGATGACTTCAGAAAATTAAGTGACTTATTTGTACTGTAATTATACTGTAGCGGAACTGGTTGATCATTGGCGACTAGGTACCATAGTTCAATTGGTAGAGCATCCGGCTAGTGTTCGGGGGTCCTGGGTTCAAACCTCCGCTCTGGCGGTGCATTTTTACACGCCTCTCACATTTGGTACCTGTGACCAACCCTTGTTTCAAGTGAGGTGAATACTTGACAAGGGGATACCCGAACCTGGGTTGTGAGTTGTTAGGTCTTCGAGGTCGAAGACTTTAAAAGGGAGGGATGAGTGTAGTGGAACTGGATCAAGTCGGTCATCGGCGACCAGGTACACTGTAGCTCAATAGGTAGAGCATCCGGCTAGTGCTCAGAGGTCGTGTGTTCGAACCCCAGTCTGGCCAAGCATTTTTCCACTTCTCTTACAATACTTAAGATATGTTTTAAGACATTTGGTATTAGAGAGAATGAGAAGACATGTTCCTTATCCTACATTCAGTAACATTGCATCATTGTACCTTGGCATATCAAATTCCCTCAGTTGTATCTAACGGTAACAGTAACTGGAAGTAAATTATGACAAACAAAAATGGCACATAAATAGCTAGACTAAAACAACAGCTGTTGGAAAATAATCATGATTAAAGGGAGATAACTATTTCAGACTTTGTTGACTGCATCAGCAGTGAATTCATCAGATATGCGGAGTATATCAACTTTTGGAAAAAATAGAAATTATATTGACATAATATTGGGTATGCAAGAAATCCCAAAATTTGGCAATAATGAATTCAGATACCTGGTACAGAGGCTGTATTTTTAACTTTATAATAATAAAATGCGGAAATACAAGCAAACTTTTGATTAATATCTATCAGAAACCAGAAGCAAGTAGGGTTAAACTGACATTCCAGAGGTAGAAAGCAAACCAGTAAAGAGAGTGGCCTACTTCAGCTAGCTAAAGGTCTCTGGCTATTTTTTTATTCTGACACCAACCGACAGCGCCCGTCATAAGTTTCTCTCCGTGCTATCCTCTAACATTGTTGGAGTAGAGTGTGGCCCTGAAGATTGGCCGACTTGAAAGGGAGCTTTTGAGTAAGGACCATTTTATTTGGTACATTGTTAAGTTAAATTTTGTTTACTGGACATGACAAGAATAAGGAACGGAAGATGAAAGAGGACAATACAATAGTCTTCTTTCTATTTACCAGATCATATTTCATGAAATAATGTCACTAAATATATAATCAGTGAAATTAGCCAAGTGTAAAATTTGGAAAGAAGCCTAGCGATCTAAAACTGTGACCTGACATTTCAATTTATGTTTGTCAAATGTCAGAACAATATTCTCAACATTTTCTTGCTGATCATCTGAATCTAAAATAGGGCTTTCATTTTGGCAGTCGACCTCATCATCATTTGTTTCAGTGTCTTCCATTGAAATAACTGTGCTGTTTCCCTCATCAGACAGTTGATTACGGAATGCTTCAACATAAAACTTCAGCTCATAGAAGAAACTGCAATCTTTGAGAGCCTTATAGAGGGTGTAGACTGTAGCCTGTCCACCTTGTCTCTGGACGTAGATGTTCAGGGTCTGGTGAACACACTCCCTCACTCCTTTATGATGGAAATCCTTATGGATCTGAGAGACTCGGTGAGGAGGGATTTCCAAATGTTTGTACAGTTTTGATTGGTCACCCTTTACCACATCAGCTAAACACTTTATCATCTTGTCGTCAGGTGATTCCAACTTGATCTTCTTGGCTCTAATCCTCTCTGTAAGATCAAAAGGTCAAATTTTGATTTTATGACTACAACTCTATAGGTCGTAATTTAAATTTGTCCGCAGATATAAATTCTATAAAATTGCAATCAACAAATATAGCCAGGTTGGTTAATGAATTGTTTTTGAAGGAAAAAAAATTAGGGTCAAGTTGTCTATTAACAAAATATCAATATTGTTGATTTCATTTTAAAAAAAATTGTTTCTATGGTAACCATACCTTTAGCAGTTAGTACCAGGTCAGGATTGGCTGTAAAACAGAACAGGTTTATTAATGATAATGTAAGCATTGCATGAAACTATTACAACCAAAAATATCTTATACTATAAATAACTGTCCAAATTTATGTACAATTTCCTGTGTAAGATCCTGCCTGCATATTACAATTGAATATTACTGATGACCTTGAGGAAACAGAAAGACTATAGTCAGTCTCTACTGAACACTTGAACTTACTGGTGACCTTGAGGTGACATAAAGACTATAGCCAGTATCCACTTAACACTTGTACTTACTGGTGACCTTGAGGAAACAGAAAGACTATAGTCAGTCTCTACTGAACACTTGTACTTACTGGTGACCTTGAGGTGACATAAAGGACTACTGCCAGTCCCCACTCCATTGACTGCTGTACACAGGTACATGCCCTCGTCTCCATCAGACACCTCAGTTATATGGAGAGATGGATCACTTATGACTGATCCTCTATATTTCTCGTTGTCTATGGCAATGTCAGTGGTCACGTCCCCACGAATAATTTTCCAGACCACTGACTGGACCCCTACACCAGTTACACTTGACTGCAGGTCAACACATGATCCCAGTTTGGCACAAATTCTTGTCAATTTGGTGGATACTGTGGGCACACCTAAAAAAAGTGACCAATCAGAAGACAATTTAGAAACTATGGACACATCCACTACAGTAACCAAGTATAAGACAGCATCAATTACTGCCATTGAACCCTATGAAAATATGAAAGTATGAAGTCGAGGATGAAAGTATTACCCTATTATGAACAGTATCAATAGTACCTTATCTAATACAAATAAATCGCGGCTTCAGGGAGTAAAACTTTTCCTCATTGGACAGTTCGCTTAAAGTAGCGGGGCCTCGATTCAAGGCCTTTCAAAGACAGCGACTGTGAAAAGGGGTTCCCCGTGTAAAGAGAATTTGAACTTGCAGTATTTGCATAAATTATAATATACATATGATTAAATGCAAAATAAAACAATATAAGGAAGCCTCTTTCAGGTTAGAAAAAAATACGTTGTTGCTCGTTCAAAACAAGTTAGACCAAGAGGATGAATATTCCTTACTATAACATCACTTTGTCTTGAATAATTCAAGTACACATGAGTGACAAACCTTTTGTAAACAACACCTAAGTCTAGGGGGCCCATGCAAGATGTGATTATAGGAAATTTGTGCCCTATGTATGTGATAATTACTAACATTACTACACTATCATAGACTAACAGTGCACCTGATCATAGCAGTACCTAAACTTGTCAGGAGTAGCGACAGTTATACCTGCATTCTGAACTCGATCGGCTTATTGACAAACAGGATTCGCTGTCGATGTTATCGTTTCAAATCCTTATTTCTGTTGTTACTTTGATCAATGTTGATATTTTTGAATATAAAATGATGTGCCAAATTTGTTTTATTTTCCGGTGTTATCAACATTTTACTTCAATCTCTGCCTACTTCATTAGAGCCAATCACAACCATCGTAACATGAGAGGGATGCGGATTACTGTTGGCATTTTCATCATCTACAGATAGGGTTGATTGGCGGTAAGACTAGAAATGTGTGCAAGTCATAAGGGCCCCACTGGCCCCATTGACCTCTGTATAAAGTTGCTTATTGTTGGCATTGAACAGGATGGGACACAATGCGACGAGCTCTCCATTTTATGGCAAGGACACTAAAACGTGGACACATTCCAAGAAATCAAAGTACTGAAAGTACTGAAGACACAAACGAAAACAAATTATTTTAACTGCTTTTGTTTAGTAGGGACATGGTCAACTTTGTATGGAACATCACCAATACCTGATTAGGACTAGGACAAAATATTGGCAAGAAAAGAAATTCATATCTACTTTTGATTGCAAGTGCGTCTTGGCAGCTAATTGTCAGAATAGGTACTCGGGTAATCTTATTTGACATCTTCAATGGGTTAATGTATACGTAGTTGTAGATGTAATATGAAGGTCCTAGATTACCTGTAAAATTAATGAGGCCTTTCTTTTCAAACTTTTGAGGATCCCATGCCTATAAGCGCTTCACAAATTATCATTATCATTAGCCATTGAAAAGATATTTATACATTTGATGTAGCGCCCCATCTAGCTACCAGCTTTTAGATCAGAGCTCAGGTTAAAAACACTTGTGTGATTGTTTTAGGATTTTATCGTGTGTGTGAGCCCTGGTTTGAATGATGTTATGTCAAGGTTTTGAATGATATTTTGTGGCAGATTGTTCTATCCCTTCAGTACCTTCTGTAAAATAGCGATAACAAACTTCAATTGTCAAAATACAATATGGCTGCCTGTCGACCATGTTGTTTTCCGATTAGTCTCAAAATGCAATATCCATAACAAGGCACCGAGGGGAACCTACATATAAAATTTGAGAAAGATCAATTCAGCACTTTCTGAGAAATAGCGATAACAAACTTCAATTGTCTAAATCCAAGATGGCTGCCTGTCGGCCATATTGTTTTCCGATTGGTCTCAAAATGCAATATACATAACTAATGTAAGCACCAAGAGGAACCTACATATGAAATTTAAGAAAGATCAATTCAGTGCTTTCTGAGAAATAGCAATAACAAACTTCAATTGTCAAAACCTAAGATGGCTGCCTGTCGGCCATATTGTTTTCCGATTGGTCTCAAAATGCAATATGCATAACCACCCACCAAGGGGAACCTACATATCGAATTTGAGAAAGATCCCTTCAGCACTTTCTGAGAAATAGCGATAACAATCTTCAATTGTCCAAATCCAAGATGGCTGCCTGTTGGCCATGTTGTTTTCCGATTGGTCTCAAAATGCAATATGCATAACTAATGTTAGCACCAAGAGGAACCTACATATGAAATTTGAGAAAGATCAATTCAGTGCTTTCTGAGAAATAGCAATAACAAACTTCAATTGTCAAAACCTAAGATGGCTGCCTGTCGGCCATATTGTTTTCCGATAAGTCTCAAAATGCAATATGCATAACTAGAAACTAAGAGAAACCTATATATGAAATTTTAGAAGATCCCTTCAGTACTTTGAGAAATAGCGATAACAAGAATTGTTTACGGATGGAGGGACGGACGGACCACGGACGCAGGGCGATTTGAATAGCCCACCATCTGATGATGGTGGGTTAAAAACACCTGGGTCTGATAAACAGACTCTGGAGGCGTAGAATGCGGATGTAGACCGGGCAGGGTATACCATCACAACGGCCACATTAAACTAAGCACTATATTCAAAACTTAGAATTAGATGCTCATATCAGCTCAGACTTGAGACAGTTTCTTAATCGCTCATTAGAGTGAACATGATTTTCATATAGCACTCTACGTTATATGTTTACACTCCATACTGTGTAGCTACAAATAATCTATACAACAAAAACACATTCATTCACATGTACAGTTCAAATCAATTTGAAGTGGAATTTTGTTTTTCACCTATGTACATTGCATCAAATATTCTCCGCAATAGTATATGTACCATATACATAACTGTAACTGCACGATACATATATATATGTATGGTATATATATCATGTTAATTAATGTTAGTGAGATGTGAATGTAGCTATATGTATTGATATCATCGATTTCAAAATCAGAGTTTTTTTTTAATCTGCAGCATCTGTCAGATGAAAATGTAGTTCGAATGCCCAAACTGGATGAACTGTACATGTAGTAGCATTCTTCAAAGTCCATTATGAATGCTTTTCATACAAATGTATTTCTTTCAATTGTTCATGTGTTTAAATTATTAGAACACTGAAGTAGTTTTTATTTTCATAAAAATGGAAGTACTGCTTATCTTTAAAACTAAATTGGATATTGATAAGATAAATTTGCCAAAATGTTAAAAATCAAACCTTATTAAGTAGAATCTAAACAGTTGTAAATGGCTAAGCCCACTATTCTTAACAACAAAATTACTCATTTTGATTCTCTGTCAAATATAATCAGGTTACTTGAAGACTTTGTCAGAAAAGTTAACACATATATACATTATTAATAGTTGCTTTAATTAAATTAATCTGAATTTGAACATTAAACCGACTTAATAATCTAAATGAAAAAAATGTGTTTTCACCATTGACCATAATTGATAAGAAGAAAATAATTATTTAACTCAACCTATGATATAGTATGTAACAGCCATCAAGACAATACTATTATCTTTAGTCATGCCAAGTTATTTCACAATAGGATATATGCACAACACAAACAAGTTTTACACATTTTTGTTGTTTAGAAGAATAATGAACTTAGTAATTTTTGCTGTTCTTCTCAAATAATATGTACTAGTGTTGTAAAGAAAAAAAGATTAAATAATAATAATAAATCTAAGTTATAATAAATTATTTGCATTGATTTATCAATACTTTACTGTGCATTAGTTTAAAGGTTAATTTAATTCAGAAGCTGAAATGATTTAAGACAGAAAAAACCGCAGATGTAGGAATATAACATTTCCACTGCCTTTAAATATCTCTGGTTAAATTTAGCAATCAGTACATTTCCATGAAAAATGGTGTTTTCTAAAGAGTTACTGCCCTTTAACCGTCCCTGAAGCGTTCAAAACTCCACCAAACATAATAAAGGTCTATGTAGATGTACATCGTATTTTATAATATGCTTCGACTGTTATGTAATATTTCAAATGATAATGATAGATCATTTTCTATTTTTTTTAAACCATCACGAATATTAGAAAAAAAGAATCAGTCGCTATAATTAGAGATGAAATTTTCAGTGACGTCTACATCTGCATGCAGACAGCCACGTTAATGCGGTACGCGTTCTGTAAACGAAAAACTTCATGTGCATTACGTAGGATATAATCAATAGATCCGAAGTCAATATTAATATTCACAAGTCCATTTGCCTTTTCGAAACCCTATTCAGTGAGAATTTATTTAACTTTTTATTTGCAAACATGCGTATGGTACTCGACTGCCGTTGTTGTGATATTGTCATGATGAAAAGACAACTTTTTTCTTTCGTAAAAAAACATCTATATAATCTAACCATCTGCAGACTACATCAATCACATGCAAGTTAATATTTCAGTGAGAAAATGACAGTCAAAGTTGGGTTTGATCACCTACTCTTGCTTTTATTATTGTTTACATTACTGAAAGATGGCGGACAAAATCGGATGCTGGATGAGTGATTTTCAATGTACAAAATAACAACGATATTCCGACGAAACTTTATCAATATTATAACCCATTCAGTAACATGCCACCAAAGAAAAAAAACACATAGATGTCGATGATGAAAATTCAGCGTGATGTTAGTAGATTTTTCTTCCGGGTCACAGGTAAGCAGCAATATGGCGCCAGCGAAAAGTCGATTGTATCATTCCGTGTGAAATCTAATGCGTTCAACGCGGAAAAATATTCTTACGTATCATCGACAGAACATACTTAAATTAAATACTTTGAAAACTATCTATTTGTGAGGTTCTGTTGTTTTGTCATATATCTAACGAAACTGCAGTGTTGCATTTGACTCCGTAAGTCACGGGACTATTATTTTTTTGCGATAGAATATGATTGTGAAGTGGCAGTGGGAGTTGTGTCAGAGCGAACTAAAATGCCAAAAAAAACCCACATTGTCCTGTCAGCTTCTAAAATACAACAAAACAAAAGGTGATTTTTTTTAATAGCTGAACTTCACTGTATGTCATTTTTTATCGTGAAGTTAAACAAATATTTACTGCATAACATTACGGAGTTACTGTAAAGCAACGTTTAGATTGGCCAACAGCAGTATCTGCCAGAGGGCATCGTAGATTTTGTCAGCTACCCTCAAAAGCGCTGACATAGACTCAAACTTACGTTTGTGTCTACGTTTGTGTCAACAAAACAAAAAGTGATTTTTTTATAGCTGAACTTTACAATATGTCATTTTTTATCGTGAATATTTACGATATTTACAAATATTTACTGCATAGCATTACGGAGTTACTGTAAAGCAACGGTTAGATTGGCCAAGGCAGTATCCGCCAGAGGGCATCGTAGATTTTGTCAGCTACACCTCAAAAGCGCTGACATAGACTCAAACTTACGTTTGTGTCAAAAACAGTAAACAGGCAATCATTAAAGAATTTAAATATTCTTATTACATCATGTCATTTAGTTCTTTACCACATTTCTCTACATTTATAAAATTACCTATACCAACTGTGGACTGCTGTGGACTGCTCACGTTTGAAGACTCTCCATCCACTGGAAAAAAATAAACATTGTTGTTATCTTGTTGATACAAGTCATTTATGTTTTTGGGTAAAATGAAAAAAATCAATTGTATAACATGTCTTCTTATTTGAAGGTTTGATTGTTATTTTATAATTAAATGACTTCTTAAAAATAAAACATATTCACAGTTACAATTCTTGATTTAACAAACAAGGGAGATAACTACGAAAAATCCCAAAATAAAAGTAGGTCAAATGATAACATGATTGGTTCAGCTAACTAAGGTAAAATGCAACCTTACAACATTACTGAACTACGTATGTCAGGTCATCTGAAAACCTAATGTATATCCATAGGGTAAAGTTGAAAACCTGAGGTAACCACAATTTAAAGATGGAAACCTGAGGTAACCACAGTTTAGGAATGAAAACCTGAGGTAACCACAGTTTAGGGATGATAATTTGGGGTAATCACAGTATAGAGAGGGACCTGGGGTAACCACAGTTAAGAGATAGAAACCTGAGGTAACCATAGTATAATGATAAGATACCTGAGGTAACCACAGATTAAAGATGATAACCTAAGGTAACCACAGCATAGAGATAACTTAAGGTAACCACAGATTAAAGATGATAACTTAAGGTAACCACAGCATAGAGATAACTTAAGGTAACCACAGATTAAAGATGATAACTTAAGGTAACCACAACATAGAGATAACTTAAGGTAACCACAGATTAAAGATGATAACCTAAGGTAACCACAGTATAAAGAAGTACCTGAGGTAACCAAAGTATAAAGATGGACCTGAGGTAACCACAGTATACAGATGATAACTTGAGGTAACCACAGTATAGAGATGATAACTTGAGGTAACCACAGTATAAAGATGATAACTTGAGGTAACCACAGTAGAGAGATGATAACCTAAGGTAACCACAGTATAGAGATGATAACTTGAGGTAACCACAGTAGAGTAATGATAACCCAAGGTAACCACAGTATAGAGATGATAACCTAAGGTAACCACAGTATAGAGATGATAACTTGAGGTAACCACAGTATAGAGATGATAACTTGAGGTAACCACAGTATAAAGATGATAACTTGAGGTATCCACAGTAGAGTGATGATAACCTAAGGTAACCACAGTATAGAGATGATAACCTAAGGTAACCACAGTATAGAGATGATAACCTAAGGTAACCACAGTATAGAGATGATAACTTGAGGTAACCACAGTATAGAGATGATAACCTAAGGTAACCACAGTATAGAGATGATAACCTGAGGTAACCACAGTATAGAGATGATAACTTGAGGTAACCACAGTATAGAGATGATAACTTGAGGTAACCACAGTATAGAGATGATAACTTGAGGTAACCACAGTATAGAGATGATAACCTAAGGTAACCACAGTATAGGGATGGTAACCTGAGGTAACCACAGTATAGAGATGATAACCTAAGGTAACCACAGTATAGAGATGATAACCTAAGGTAACCACAGTATAGAGATGATAGGAGGAGTTATCGACCGCTGACTAAGGTGGACGGTGGATATTAGCTCTGAAGAATTTGCAGTATATATAGGCCCAAAAGGGTGCAGGTTTGTTAAAAACTGGTACAGGCGTTCAATAAGGTAATTTTGAATATTCATCGTAGCGGTATTGCCCAACTTGAAAGCTTAATAATATGAATTCCGGCGAGGAAAATCCAACAGGTATGAACAGTATAGGCAGCATAATGGCTGCGCTTACAGATGTGTTATCGAGAACAGGTAATCTCGGCAGTACAAGTAAGGCACAGGTAGGTCACCAGGTGCAACAGGCTACCTATGCGGATGTATTGTCCAGTACACATGAGTATCGTGACACAAACGGCGCGTGTATAAACAAAAACACCGATGAGCAAAATTCATATCCAGCTGGATATGGTACAGCAAAACCAGTATTTTTGAAAGAAAATGAAGTTTTTGGACAAAACACCATTGATAAGCAATATTTGAATCACACGGAAATTTATTTAAGTCTAAGGTAACCACAGTATAGAGATGATAACCTAAGGTAACCACAGTATAGAGATGATAACTTGAGGTAACCACAGTATAGAGATGATAACTTGAGGTAACCACAGTATAGAGATGTTAACTTGAGGTAACCACAGTATAAAGATGGAAACCTGAGGTAGCCACGGTATAAAAATGGAAACCTGAGGTTACCACAGTATAAAGATAATAACCTGAGGTAGCCATAGTATAGAGATGTTAACTTGAGGTATAGCCATAGTATAGAGATAAGAACCTAAGGAGACTTCAGCACAGAAATCATTAACGTATTCCTATTCAAAATACTTAAAAACATAAAACTGTCAGTCTAATCCAGATAAATAATATCACTAACATTGTTAATACCTACCCATAAGTGGACTGGTTGAACTGATACAGTCACCTCCCTTTAGTACTGTGTCCTGTGATTCACTAGAACAACACCTTTTCTTTCTCAGGACAGCAAATAAGATGGCGATAACAAAGAGGACAACTATACAGGATATGATAATGACGGAATACACCTTGTGGTGGTCTCTGTTTCTCTTAGCCTCTGATTTCACAGTCTGTTCCAAGGCCTCTGGAAGTTATCATATACAGGAATAAATTGATTGAAGTATAGCAACATTGAATATAGTAACATTAAGGTAAGCCTACAAGACAGAAGTGGCATTTATCAGACTGTAAATGTCATTGCTCATATCATGACTACTGTAAATCACTTATATTTCGCGAGTACTTAATTTCGCGAACTCACCTAATTTGACTTATTCGCGAATACATAATTTCGCGAATTCTGATCTCATATAATGACTTTAAATTCGCGAATGACGTTACAGATCGGCGATTTTTCCATGTTGGTAGCCATTTTGTTTACGAGAGTCATGTGATTCGATCATACCGTACCTGTATACATGCTAAATGGCTTACAAAGGCGGTGTCAGACATTGAACAAAACCCACGGGTCATTAAGAATGCCTGGACTACAATAGGTTGTGAGTTAACGTACATTGTAATTAACGTACGTGTGTATACAGTGATACTGGTGAACAGTTCTCGGGACAGTCTATTGCGAATGATTTATACTCTAGGCGATTATTTGCTCTGAATGTTTGAATTAAATAAATAATTTGTTTGATTTCAACTTTGTTATGGTAAATATTTTTTCGAGAATCAAGCGATGTGAAGTGCTATATATACATGTAACCTTACATAACTTAATTACAACAGCGTTGGTAATAAAGTACGACGTATTCCGGGTGACCATCCGGAATCCTCGGGACCGTACCTATTGTACTTAAATTAACTACAGTCAAACTTCGATGTTTCGAAGTTCAAGGGACTAACAGAAAAACTTCGAAACAGCGGGACTTCGAATTATTCATGGTTGACAATAGATCGATGTTTTCTTGATAATGACCATATCTGTTAACGTTACATGTCCTCAGTGTCTTCATGTTGATCGTCGCCTGTCAGGCTCACATCGAAAAGTTTAGTTAATTTATACCTCAAACACAACAAAATAAAAATTCTTTTCATTAATTATACCTAAGCATTTTATGTATCGGTTGCAAAACACTTATATCGCGTTTAACAGATAAAGCAAAAGAAGTACAATGCACACTTACGTAGGTCGTTAGGCTTTTCTGCTAAAGACACGTGCGTTTACGTTATGTGCATATAAAATACGGAATGCCGATCAGTTGGAGAATGCATGATTGAATGACAAATAATCGATTTACTTGGATATTTATGTATAAGTTTGAAACGTGACACTTTGAATATGAGTGAAGCCATCGCTAATTGTTTGTGTTTAAAATTGGCCCGGTTGTTTTACAGTTCCGTAAAATTTACTCACCGACCGCTGATTTCAATGGCGGCGGAGATTATCAGAGACGACTACCGAAATGTTTTACCGGAGTGATTAAATGTCATGGCTTCTAAATACACCTTTTATCTATCAATTTGGTCTGATTATTAATTAACCCCATGACCGGGAGTGACAACACACGCTATCGTTATCCCTATTGTCAGTCAGGGCATTTGGGGGAGAGGTGTGAAATCTTGCCGCAGGGGTCACGACAAACACCTGTCCAGTGGTCAGTACAGGTAAATTTTTTGTTCGAATCATGAGATGTCAATTACCTATAATATCATAGCTAACGGGTCATGAAAAAAGTTCGATACATCGAAAACTTCGATTTATAAAAATTCGAATCATACATAGTTTCGTTATTAGTGTTATATAGTGAGAAAATTCGGGACCAAGCAAAAAGTTCGATACAGCGAGAAATTCGAATCAACGAAGTTCGAATCATCGAGGTTTGACTGTACATGTAAAACGTCGTCTAGAAGTTAATTAAGTCCGAGTTCAACCACAATATCAGTGTTCAGTGGGTTTTTTTGTGTGTGAAATTTTGGTGTTTTGTGATATAAAAACACACTCTGATATATAAGTATATAATCTATCACTCTATCATTACTTTAACGGCGATGTTTGCTCACCAACTAAAGATTACGGTAGATTCAAAATGGACGCCACTTAGTATTCCTGTCATTCTTATACAAATATAAATTTGCATTTGACTCTCCTCGCGAATTAACGCGAAAATAAATCCCACGCGAAATATAAGTGATTTACAGTATTTAGACATCATACTTATAACAAAGGTGGGAATACACTTGTCACATTGGCTGCTCCATCTAATGGCATACATTGTTAGCAGAAACAATTTCTTTTGATAGATTAATACTGAATAAAACAAGCACAAAGTGTAGGAAATAGAGGTTACACAACGAGTGGTTGTTGGATATGGAATTTATTTCACACGAGTAAGTTATTTTTTAAAGTTACAAAAGACACGAGCTTTAGCGAGTGTTTTTTGCAACTTTTAAAAAATAACTTACGAGTGTGAAACAAATTCCATATCCAACAATTTCGAGTCGTGTGACCTGTTTCTACCACAATAATATCGGCTTGAATCAAAGGGAAACGTGGCAAAGAATAATTTCGCGTATGCAAATAAAGTGTACCGGTGACGTCCGGGACCCGGTGATGTGACGTCATTAGATTATTGATGACGTCAATAACAATTGCAGCTTGGGTCAAAGTTCACCGTGTTAGCCAATCGAAATGCGTACAGAGTTTATACCACGTGTGGTATAAACAGATTGTTAATCAACAGCTGTAGTGATTAACTGATGGTCTGAGAGTTGAATAACACAGGGTATTGTGGTAGAAATGTAAATATATCATGGTATGGCATTCCTAGTCTTAAATAAAGTCGTGTGAAAATATCTTCCTGTTAAAGTCGGGACATGCACAATATTGCATGTTTTCATGCATCATGTGGAAGTACAAGACATTCTGATAAATGGTTAAGCAAATAAAGACTATTACCATTATAATCAACATGTTTCAGAATAAAACAATCAAATTGGCCTATGATATAAACTTTATATAAATTCTGTAAGGTTGGAAACATTACCCAGCTGATAGTAATGAGAAATCCAAAATTGATCACACCGAAAGATTGACTGAACCGGAGACAAGACAAACCTAAGTTTTCCCCAGTATCTAATTCCTGGCCTTTGTCAAGTTTGGGACTCGGTACAGTGTTGTACTCTGGGCTATCTTCTATGTCTACATCACCGTCACTGGTGTCATTCTGTGGCTTGTAACAGACACCATCATCTTCATCCCAATTACGCTCACGAACATAGCTGTAATAATATAATACAAACAAACAATAACTGAGTGTATGCATGGTTGTCTCCAAGATAAGACTTTTTTTCACACATGTCTCTGCATTCAAATGGAAAACAATGTAAAATCAATATCATTGTATTTAATTTTTACATTTATAAGACGGTTGATTGCAAGCAGCTGATTCTCAAGTCTCCAATTAATTAGAAAAATTTGGGAAAAAAATATCAAATGGA
Source organism: Pecten maximus (assembly GCF_902652985.1). NCBI lineage: Eukaryota > Metazoa > Mollusca > Bivalvia > Pectinida > Pectinidae > Pecten > Pecten maximus. The sequence goes on along the minus strand of NC_047020.1, from coordinate 29,327,131 downwards.
CATAAATCTGTAACACATGTTGCATATAATCCCCCCTCATCCGAGTACAATGTATCTCTGATACGATGGATGAGGGAGAATCTGAAATGAAAGCCCAAAGGCTGGAGGGTTGAACCTGCATATCGTCAAACTATAGGTGCGTGACCTTCACCTCTAAAGGTTAAAAGATACCCACTAAATCCGAGTATTTGGCCTTCTCAGGCCCCTTATAAAACACATAACACGTCGCTGTTCCATGCAGCATGAATGAAAGAGAACTTGAATTTACTACGTAATGGGTATGTGTACTCTAGTATGCCATCCTAACAGTTACTCAGAAGTAAAGCTGATGACTGGGTATGGCGAGACATGTCTTTGCATTTGGCACTGTCACCACGCAAATTGTTATAACGATGCAATTTGTACGAAAAATTCTATGTTTTCAACTTACCTTCGTTTACAATATACAAATCCTCTCTGCACTTTGAAATATGCTAAACTTATGAGTTGCTCCAGTGCAGAACAGGTAAGAAGAAGATATCAACATGATGACAATATTTCATTTATTAATTACCCCTCAATGCAGGCTCCACACTTAGACTTTCGGCTCTGTCTGGGTTTCCATTTGTACAGACGATTCTTCGTTGTACAGTTACGGTCATGGCGACAGTAGCGAAGATTGTTCCAGTCACGTGTGTGCTGGTTGCTGTACTTGCCCTCTGGACATTTCGTACACTGATGACATTCCAGTGCTCCTTGCTTGGTGTCTAGTGGACCCTGGACAAAAAGTCATTATCTTTGATTCTTGATTTGTTCTGACGATTCATGGTAAAGCAGAATATCTGACACAAATGCAATGATTTTTTCCATCTATTCATTTACTATGGCAATTAAGTCAAAATAACTTCTACAATAGCCACAAAAGTATAATACAAGGAGATTAGGGGAACTTAAAACTGTGTTCAATACACATGTGACTTACCGTACATTAGAGTGCTGTGACTATATAGCTACTCGGTGTATCGTGAAATATACAGTGGTTCAAGGGAAGTAACCTCTACTATGCCACCAGTCACAATGAACATGAAAGAGAGGGTGGGGCAGGGTGGGGGTTTGGTGGTGCCAGGTTTGGGAGAACTCACACCACTCCCATACATAGATGCACACATGTACAAAATGTAGATCCTTTCTATGGCAACCTACACGAGCTGCAAGTCAAATTAAAAGTCCTTTGGCCAGTACTATATAATCTAACCAAAACAAGGGAGATAACAGACCCTTCTGCCCAGGGTAAAGTATGTAGCCCCTCCCTTCCCTATAAAGGAATGTTAATTCCCACTTTTCCTTGAAAGATGGCCCTTAATTTTATGTATTCGTATATTATCTGGACACAGCTGAATCTTAGTGGCCAGCAGCTCAATTGGTTTGAATGTCCAGTTAAAGATAAAATTTGGAGGTCCCAGGTTTATGTCCTATAGTCTGGTTGTTGTACTTTTCCTCTCCTATTACATGCATAGTATTTGGCATCCACCTAATTACACTCTGAGGGTGGTATAGGGTCTCATATACATATGTCTTTGGGGGTCATTGAAAGTGGGAGAGGTGTAGCAGAACTGAACTCGGTTAAAAGTCGGTGGCATGGCCAGTGAGGTACCATCAATGGTTAGAATGTTTGTCTAGAGTTTGGAGGCCCTAGCATGGTCATTGCATTTTTTTCTCTCCTATTACTATTGTAAAAGGACTCCCTACAGCAACATGCTGACAGGGTTGCTGTGGCTATGGAGTTAAACTAGGACATGTTCTGCGCCCTCTGTATTGGAGAAATACCGAAAAATGTAGAATAGTCAAGATAATGGATAGTTCAAGGCCCGTTAGGGCCAAAACTATACATTATTTAACTATTCCACAGTTTGAGGTGTTTAATCTCATACTTAAAACATGGCATCACGGGAAAAATTTGGAAATTTCAGCAGGACAAAAATGTCAAGCTTCTGTGATTTATTGAATGTGAACATCCTTAAGGATTATGGATACTTTTTTTATTATTGATTATAAGTGTTATTTTTCTATACCATATTTTTTTCAAAATCAAAACAATCTATTGTTATAGCATGAAATAGAGTTGAGACAGATCTACTTTTATAGATGACATCACAACTATGTTTTAAGATAAAATATCAGAAGGCAGAGGATGGAAATATACTGCCACCCAATTAACTGTGGCTGTTAATTATACTGTCATACATACAAATGTACCTGTAGAAGTTGTTATGACTCTACCTAAACTTGATCAGTAGGTCACTGACGAAGTGTACATACCTGGGGTGTCTATATATAGAAAATACAACTGACATGCACTGAACACGCTCAATGACCTCAGTAATCGTTATGTATACATGCGTGGTGGAATAATTTTTATCCAATCATTGAGAAACACTAAATATTGCGAAATCTTGCAGTGGAAAAATGTTCACATATTTAAATGACAATACTGTTATAATTATATCCATCATACTTTATACACATTGAATAATGCACAGGTGCACGTGGAAACTTACTGATTTTTTGATTTTTTACATGGTTTGTATACAATAACTTGACAGACAATACGTAACACAGACTGTTCACCGACTTCACAATGTATAGCTATTGTACATGTATCCCTGACACTGTTACACAGTTCAATACACAAAGCTATGATCATGTACCCAAATATGTATACCCTTGTTAAAAGGAATGGGTTTCCTCACTACAGTTACAATGTCATTTACCTTGAAAACATTACTGTTATATGTCAAGCTAAAAACAAATATCCTGTATTCTTGAGCATGGTATTTTACAAACTGTCTGCTGAGTCAGGTATTGGGCATACATTTCTAAATAAATAAATAGCCCTGTATTTCTCTATTTTTCTCAATTGGCCATTAGCTTACAATTTTGTTAATCACATTTCAGTCTTAATTATCATAGATAATTTTCCTGTTTTCTATGAGAATGTGTCAATTAATGACTAAATCATTTTTAAACCTGAACTTTTGTTGGATCTTATTTAAATTTCAATTAAAAACACTAATGAAACCATTTTTCCTAATTTTCAGTGAAATGCCAACAAATTTTCACAAATTAAGGAGAGGCCCCATTCCTGATATGTATACTTGTGCTGAATATTATAACTTACCAGAGTCGAATTGTCATGGTAATATCCACGCTTACAACCAGGGCATCTCTTACATTCCTCTGGCCATGGGCCAACACTAACCCACTTCCATGGTTTACAATATCTGTAGTTGACATTAGTGTCAGGGTCTGCTGTTATGGTAATGGCTATCACCAGAAACACCACAGCAGTGGTAAGGATTTTACTCAACATGTAAACTGTATATCAATCCATGAACCCTGAAATAGGGAACGTACAGTTTATAAATCACTCAGAAGTATTTGGACCAAAACTAAAGTTGATATCAACATGAATCAGGTTCTGAGAAAAACTGTCCGATCACATATCCAAGGTATTAAAATTTCAGGGGTTGCAATATATACATTATACAATCTCTGATAATGTATGAAAAAGAGATAGCAAATTAAAAATTTAAGCCTTGGATTTTGAAAATGACCTATATAAAACTAAGACAAAAGGTATATGTAGATTACATAAGTTGATATTGACATCACTGATTGAGGTCAATAGAGGCTCTATATGAATATCTTAGATAAATGTTATCACTGATCATGATGTCTATAAAACAATTGTTATACATGTACAGTACTAGTAAAATCAAGCAAAAAATCAAACCACAGGGATGACTGAATCAAAACATATCTATCTAAAACACATTAGGTTAACTGGTGATTATTTTGTCTCTATGAAGTCTCCAGGACAGATCATCCGTGTTTGACATCACCTCACCATATCATGATATGTTCCACCATGATCACAAAAGTTTGAAATAGAAAACATGAATAATTTTTATGTTTCTAACCTACATTGGTAAGGTGTAAGTTGTCATTGGGAACAAAGTATCAAGTTAAGGTGTGAGTTGTCATTGGTAACAGGGTATTAGTTAAGGTGTGAGGTGTCATTGGTAACAGGGTATTAGTTAAGGTGTGAGTTGTCATTGGTAACAGGGTATTAGTTAAGGTGTGAGTTGTCATTGGTAACAGGGTATTATTAAAGGTGTGAGTTGTCATTGGTAACAGGGTATTAGTTAAGGTGTGAGTTGTCATTGGTAACAGGGTATTAGTTAAGGTGTGAGTTGTCATAGGTAACAGGGTATTAGTTAAGGTGTGAGTTGTCATTGGTAACAGGGTATTAGTTAAGGTGTGAGTTGTCATTGGTTACAGGGTATTAGTTAAGGTGTGAGGTGTCATTGGTAACAGGGTATTAGTTAAGGTGTGAGTTGTCATAGGTAACAGGGTATTAGTTAAGGTGTGAGTTGTCATTGGTAACAGGGTATTAGTTAAGGTGTGAGGTGTCATTGGTAACAGGGTATTAGTTAAGGTGTGAGTTGTCATAGGTAACAGGGTATTAGTTAAGGTGTGAGTTGTCATAGGTAACAGGGTATTAGTTAAGGTATGAGTTGTCATTGGTAACAGGGTATTAGTTAAGGTGTGAGTTGTCATTGGTAACAGGGTATTAGTTAAGGTGCGAGTTGTCATTGGTAACAGGGTATTGGTTAAGGTGTGAGTTGTCATTGGTAACAGGGTATTAATTCAGGTGTGAGTTGTCATTAGTTACAGGGTATTAGTTAAGGTGTGAGTTGTCATTGGTAACAGGGTATTGGTAAAGGTGTGAGTTGTCATAGGTAACAGGGTATTGGTTAAGGTGTGAGTTGTCAATGGTAACAGGGTATTAGTTAAGGTGTGAGTTGTCATTAGTTACAGGGTATTAGTTAAGTTGTGAGTTGTCATTGGTTACAGGGTATTGGTTAAGGTGTGAGTTGTCATTGGTAACAGGGTATTAGTTAAGGTGTGAGTTGTCATTAGTTACAGGGTATTAGTTAAGGTGTGAGTTGTCATTGGTTACAGGGTATTGGTTAAGGTGTGAGTTGTCATTGGTTACAGGGTATTGGTTAAGGTGTGAGTTGTCATTAGTAACAGGGTATTGGTTAAGGTGTGAGTTGTCATTGGTAACAGGGTATTAGTTAAGGTGAGAGTTGTCATTGGTAACAGGGTATTAGTTAAGGTGTGAGTTGTCATTAGTTACAGGGTATTGGTTAAGGTGTGAGTTGTCATTGGTAACAGGGTATTAGTTAAGGTATGAGTTGTCATAGGTAACAGGGAATTAGTTAAGGTGTGAGTTGTCATTGGTTACAGGGTATTGGTTAAGGTGTGAGTTGTCATTGGTAACAGGGTATTGGTTAAGGTGTGAGTTGTCATTGGTTACAGGGTATTGGTTAAGGTGTGAGTTGTCATAGGTAACAGGGTATTAATTAAGGTGAGAGTTGTCATTGGTAACAGGGTATTAGTTAAGGTGTGAGTTGTCATTGGTAACAGGGTATTAGTTAAGGTGTGAGTTGTCATTGGTAACAGGGTATTAGTTAAGGTGTGAGTTGTCATTAGTTACAGGGTATTAGTTAAGGTGTGAGTTGTCATTGGTAACAGGGTATTAGTTAAGGTGTGAGTTGTCATTGGTAACAGGGTATTAGTTAAGGTGTGAGTTGTCATTAGTTACAGGGTATTAGTTAAGGTGTGAGTTGTCATTGGTAACAGGGTATTAGTTAAGGTGTGAGTTGTCATTGGTAACAGGATATTAGTTAAGGTGTGAGTTGTCATTAGTTACAGGGTATTAGTTAAGGTGTGAGTTGTCATTGATAACAGGGTATTAGTTATTAAGGTATGAGTTGTCATTGGTAACAGGGTATTAGTTAAGGTGCAAGTTGTCATTGATAACAGGGTATTGGTTAAGGTGCGAGTTGTCATTGGTAACAGGGTATTAGTTAAGGTGTGAGTTGTCATTGGTAACAGGGTATTAATTCAGGTGTGAGTTGTCAATGGTAACAGGGTATTGGTTAAGGTGCGAGTTGTCATTGGTAACAGGGTATTAATTCAGGTGTGAGTTGTCATTGGTAACAGGGTATTAGTTAAGGTGTGAGTTGTCATTGGTAACAGGGTATTGGTTAAGGTGTGAGTTGTCATTGGTAACAGGGTATTAGTTAAGGTGTGAGTTGTCATAGGTAACAGGGTATTAGTTAAGGTGTGAGTTGTCATTGGTAACAGGGTATGAATTCAGGTGTGAGTTGTCATTGGTAACAGGGTATTAATTCAGGTGTGAGTTGTCATTAGTTACAGAGTATTGGTTAAGGTGTGAGTTGTCATTGGTAACAGGGTATTAGTTAAGGTGTGAGTTGTCATTAGTTACAGGGTATTAGTTAAGGTGTGAGTTGTCATTGGTAACAGGGTATTGGTTAAGGTGTGAGTTGTCATTGGTAACAGGGTATTGGTTAAGGTGTTAGTTGTCATTGGTAACAGGGTATTAGTTAAGGTGTTAGTTGTCATTGGTAACAGGTATTGGTTAAGGTGAGAGTTGTCATTGGTAACAGGGTATTGGTTAAGGTGTGAGTTGTCATTGGTAACAGGGTATTGGTTAAGGTGTTAGTTGTCATTGGTAACAGGGTATTGGTTAAGGTGAGAGTTGTCATTGGTTACAGGGTATTGGTTAAGGTGTGAGTTGTCATTAGTTACAGGGTATTGGTTAAGGTGTGAGTTGTCATTGGTAACAGGGTATTGGTTAAGGTGTGAGTTGTCATTGGTAACAGGGTATTAGTTAAGGTGTGAGTTGTCATTGGTAACAGGGTATTAGTTAAGGTGTGAGTTGTCATTGGTTACAGGGTATTGGTTAAGGTGTTAGTTGTCATTGGTAACAGGGTATTGGTTAAGGTGTGAGTTGTCATTGGTAACAGGGTATTGGTTAAGGTGTGAGTTGTCATTGGTAACAGGGTATTAGTTAAGGTGTGAGTTGTCATTGGTAACAGGGTATTATTAAAGGTGTGAGTTGTCATTGGTAACAGGGTATTAGTTAAGGTGTGAGTTGTCATTGGTTACAGGGTATTGGTTAAGGTGTGAGTTGTCATTAGTTACAGGGTATTGGTTAAGGTGTGAGTTGTCATTGGTAACAGGGTATTGGTTAAGGTGTGAGTTGTCATTGGTAACAGGGTATTAGTTAAGGTGTGAGTTGTCATTGGTAACAGGGTATTAGTTAAGGTGTGAGTTGTCATTGGTTACAGGGTATTGGTTAAGGTGTTAGTTGTCATTGGTAACAGGTTATTGGTTAAGGTGAGAGTTGTCATTGGTAACAGGGTATTGGTTAAGGTGTGAGTTGTCATTGGTAACAGGGTATTAGTTAAGGTGTGAGTTGTCATTGGTAACAGGGTATTATTAAAGGTGTGAGTTGTCATTGGTAACAGGGTATTAGTTAAGGTGTGAGTTGTGATTAGTAACAGGGTATTGGTTAAGGTGTGAGTTGTCATTGGTAACAGGGTATAAATTAAGGTGTGAGTTGTCATTGGTAACAGGATATTAGTTAAGGTGTGAGTTGTCATTAGTTACAGGGTATTAGTTAAGGTGTGAGTTGTCATTGATAACAGGGTATTAGTTATTAAGGTATGAGTTGTCATTGGTAACAGGGTATTAGTTAAGGTGCAAGTTGTCATTGATAACAGGGTATTGGTTAAGGTGCGAGTTGTCATTGGTAACAGGGTATTAGTTAAGGTGTGAGTTGTCATTGGTAACAGGGTATTAATTCAGGTGTGAGTTGTCAATGGTAACAGGGTATTGGTTAAGGTGCGAGTTGTCATTGGTAACAGGGTATTAATTCAGGTGTGAGTTGTCATTGGTAACAGGGTATTAGTTAAGGTGTGAGTTGTCATTGGTAACAGGGTATTGGTTAAGGTGTGAGTTGTCATTGGTAACAGGGTATTAGTTAAGGTGTGAGTTGTCATAGGTAACAGGGTATTAGTTAAGGTGTGAGTTGTCATTGGTAACAGGGTATGAATTCAGGTGTGAGTTGTCATTGGTAACAGGGTATTAATTCAGGTGTGAGTTGTCATTAGTTACAGAGTATTGGTTAAGGTGTGAGTTGTCATTGGTAACAGGGTATTAGTTAAGGTGTGAGTTGTCATTAGTTACAGGGTATTAGTTAAGGTGTGAGTTGTCATTGGTAACAGGGTATTGGTTAAGGTGTGAGTTGTCATTGGTAACAGGGTATTGGTTAAGGTGTTAGTTGTCATTGGTAACAGGGTATTAGTTAAGGTGTTAGTTGTCATTGGTAACAGGTATTGGTTAAGGTGAGAGTTGTCATTGGTAACAGGGTATTGGTTAAGGTGTGAGTTGTCATTGGTAACAGGGTATTGGTTAAGGTGTTAGTTGTCATTGGTAACAGGGTATTGGTTAAGGTGAGAGTTGTCATTGGTTACAGGGTATTGGTTAAGGTGTGAGTTGTCATTAGTTACAGGGTATTGGTTAAGGTGTGAGTTGTCATTGGTAACAGGGTATTGGTTAAGGTGTGAGTTGTCATTGGTAACAGGGTATTAGTTAAGGTGTGAGTTGTCATTGGTAACAGGGTATTAGTTAAGGTGTGAGTTGTCATTGGTTACAGGGTATTGGTTAAGGTGTTAGTTGTCATTGGTAACAGGGTATTGGTTAAGGTGAGAGTTGTCATTGGTAACAGGGTATTGGTTAAGGTGTGAGTTGTCATTGGTAACAGGGTATTAGTTAAGGTGTGAGTTGTCATTGGTAACAGGGTATTATTAAAGGTGTGAGTTGTCATTGGTAACAGGGTATTAGTTAAGGTGTGAGTTGTCATTGGTTACAGGGTATTGGTTAAGGTGTGAGTTGTCATTAGTTACAGGGTATTGGTTAAGGTGTGAGTTGTCATTGGTAACAGGGTATTGGTTAAGGTGTGAGTTGTCATTGGTAACAGGGTATTAGTTAAGGTGTGAGTTGTCATTGGTAACAGGGTATTAGTTAAGGTGTGAGTTGTCATTGGTTACAGGGTATTGGTTAAGGTGTTAGTTGTCATTGGTAACAGGTTATTGGTTAAGGTGAGAGTTGTCATTGGTAACAGGGTATTGGTTAAGGTGTGAGTTGTCATTGGTAACAGGGTATTAGTTAAGGTGTGAGTTGTCATTGGTAACAGGGTATTATTAAAGGTGTGAGTTGTCATTGGTAACAGGGTATTAGTTAAGGTGTGAGTTGTGATTAGTAACAGGGTATTGGTTAAGGTGTGAGTTGTCATTGGTAACAGGGTATAAATTAAGGTGTGAGTTGTCATTGGTAACAGGGTATTGGCTTAGGTGAGAGTTGTCATTGGTAACAGGGTATTGGTTAAGGTGTGAGTTGTCATTGGTAACAGGGTATTGGTTATTAAGGTATGAGTTGTCATTGGTAACAGGGTATTGGTTAAGGTGTTAGTTGTCATTGGTAACAGGGTATTGGTTAAGGTGTGAGTTGTCATTGGTAACAGGGTATTGGTTAAGGTGAGAGTTGTCATTGGTAACAGGGTATTGGTTAAGGTGTGAGTTGTCATTGGTAACAGGGTATTAGTTAAGGTGTGAGTTGTCATAGGTAACAGGGTATTATTAAAGGTGTGAGTTGTCATTGGTAACAGGGTATTGGTTAAGGTGCGAGTTGTCATTAGTTACAGGGTATTGGTTAAGGTGTGAGTTGTCATTGGTAACAGGGTATTAGTTCAGGTGTGAGTTGTCATTGGTAACAGGGTATTAGTTAAGGTGTGAGTTGTCATTGGTTACAGGGTATTGGTTAAGGTGTGAGTTGTCATTAGTTACAGGGTATTGGTTAAGGTGTGAGTTGTCATTGGTAACAGGGTATTGGTTAAGGTGTGAGTTGTCATTGGTAACAGGGTATTAGTTAAGGTGTGAGTTGTCATTGGTAACAGGGTATTAGTTAAGGTGTGAGTTGTCATTGGTAACAGGGTATTGGTTAAGGTGTGAGTTGTCATAGGTAACAGGGTATTATTAAAGGTGTGAGTTGTCATAGGTAACAGGGTATTATTAAAGGTGTGAGTTGTCATAGGTAACAGGGTGTTATTTAAGATGTGAGTTGTCATAGGTAACAGGGTAACAAGTCAAAGTGTGAGTTATCATTGATAACAGAGTATTGAGTTAAAGTGCGAATTGTCATGATCATTGGTAATTAACAGGGTAACAATTAAGACAAGGTGTAAGTTGTCATTGGTAATTAACAGGGTAACAAGTCAAGGTGTAAGTTGTCATTGGTAATTAACAGGGTAACAAATTAAGTCAAGGTGTACGTTGTCATTGGTAATTAACAGGGTAACAAGTCAAGGTGTAAGTTGCCATTGGTAATAAACAGGGTAACAAGTCAAGGTGTACGTTGTCATTGGTAATTAACAGGGTAACAAGTCAAGGTGTGAGTTGTCATTGGTAATTAACAGGGTAACAAGTCAAGGTGTGAGTTGTCATTGGTAATTAACAGGGTAACAAGTCAAGGTGTAAGTTGTCATTGGTAATTAACAGGGTAACAAGTCAAGGTGTAAGTTGCCATTGGTAATAAACAGGGTAACAAGTCAAGGTGTACGTTGTCATTGGTAATTAACAGGGTAACAAGTCAAGGTGTAAGTTGTCATTGGTTATTAACAGGGTAACAAGTCAAGGTGTGAGTTGTCATTGGTAATTAACAGGGTAACAAGTCAAGATGTACAGTTGGGAGCAAACTAAACTTGGTACCAAGTGCACTTTGTAGTGCACACGTAGTGAACAACGTAGTGCACTAGACTAAACATTGTAGTGCACTTGAGTTCACTACAATGTTAACTCCAGTGCACTACGATGTTAACTCCAGTGCACTACAATGTTAACTCCAGTGCACTACGATGTTAACTCCAGTGCACTACGATTAAACCTTTTGACTCAGTACTAATTTAGTCTTGTTGACAGAGAGATTTCTTATTTAGACTTAATATAATATAATATAATATATTCTGTCAAAATGTCAGTCTTAACGTATAAAGGCCAGAGGAATTCAATCCATATGCCAGATGCAGGAAATGTGTATTTTTAATACTATGCTAAAACAATATGAAATATTTAAGTTCCATCTTCAGACATTTTAGTGGTTTGATTTTATATTTATTTCATGTTTGTAAATGATGTATTAATGAAACCTGACTGCAGGTACATTCATCTTATCAATCATTAACTTACATATTATGAGAGGATACCTATAGTTAGATAAGGTATCGGTATCATGAATGCCTGCTATAAATGGACCCCCTTGGAGTTAATTGGGGAAACCGGCCTGATCAGGTGTGACCCACACCACACAGGGTAATTAATATGTACATGTAACAGGTATAAATGGCAGTGGTCTAGGGACCCCAAGGGCCCTGGACTGGTATCAGTCTCTTGCAGTTAAGAATTTATTAGGATTTAGTGGCACTATATAATTCATTGTGTGTAAAAGTATGTAGCTTCCCCTCAACTTATGTTAATCAATTGTTTTATATTGAATAAGCGAACAAAGAGGTATGGTCGTTTTGCGCCTATCCTGACCTACGCTACGTACAGCGATAGCCCGGGCTTAAAATACAGGTAAAATATCACGTGACCTCAGTGATTCCCACACTACAAAAATAGATCGTCATGGTCCATTGGCGCGTTGTACTTAGTGAACGGATTACATATATGTACTCAATCAATACCATATGAAATAAAGTAAAATTGACCTGTTTAATATGAATTTTAATTATATAAGTAATCTCCATTGAAAGTCATGTTTGTTATAAAATGAGAAATCATTTTAGATTTCATCCATATACTAATTAGCAATACTGCATTTTGATTGTCATTTAAATAATGAAACTGAAAATTCAGTGAAAACAAAAACAATTTTGTTTACTGCAGATACAAAATATGAAACGATTGACCGAGCACTGTTTACTATGGTATACTGTTCACAGAACTGTATTAAGTTTAGTCGCGTTACATAATTATGAAAACAGTTCAAACTGAGGAACAAGTTAATCTCCCAGTGGCTCCTCAGTTGTACCTGTGTCGGTCATTTCTGGACGTTTTGTCAACGAGTGTGGACCATTTTTTCCTGAAATAAAATGACTGCCAGACAACAATCTATGATTTGTAAGTATATAAACTTATGGATTCATATACTTTGATAATTATATCCACATATTTTTTAAAAGATAATTGAAACTGAGTAAGAGATATAAATGTTAACTCTTAACAAAGATTTTACAATTTCATGTACAAGTATCTTTAGCTAATGTTTTTTTTTTTGTTTTTTTTTAATTCACAATTTAGATATATTTTGTAATTTTGCTAATAAGGATTAGTGTTTGGAAAACGTGAAAACAGTACCAGATTTATTTTACAGCCAAAGTGCCTCGGTATGCAGCAATGGTGTTTTTGGATCAAACTTGTGGGATTATCCCTACCACCAAAATTATGACCGGGACAACAAAATTAGAGGAAGTTGTGAAATGCATATGGGACGGAGAGGAAGTGGAAGGGAAAATTGTTGGATTGAACAGTAAGTTTAAATTATATGCATGTGTATTACGTATACTATATCAAAGACTTAAGTATACCAAATATTATTATAAATATCAGACTACTGTAGTATATATACGAAAGACTAATTCATCAATTAGATATTGGTTTGAATCAGTGATACTGAATGCTATTCGTTATATTTGATCAGTGAATAATTGGTCAGAGGCATACAGCCACTGCCCTAAGGCATATTATAGGATAGGAGAAATGCAAAAAGTTTCCATATGACAATTTAACTCAGCATTTACCTGTTGGTCACTCAGGTGTGACCACGGCTGGTCAAGGTGTGAAATAGAGAAACAATAACCAGACCAGATATATAGTTATCACAGGGTACAACCAAACAGCAGATCTGGTAGAAGACCAATCAAATCTGATAATCATTAAATAAAATAATTAAATTTGATTTTATTATTAAGTCTATTACTTGTGGAATTACAAAAAAATACATTTACTATACAGTACTTAGCATATATGCAATGTCTTTGTACTCAGCAGTTGATTATCTACATGTACATGTATATATATACATGTAGTTATATACATAAATCTATTATTTTGAAATGTCAATTAATGTTAAGAGCACTTTGTGTTCATCTCCTTATATACATTATGAATAATAACGCTAGCCGTTCACCGCTGTCTTCACCTGTACATGTATTTACCTGTTGGTCACTCAGGTGTGACCACGGCTGGTCAAGGTGTCAAATTAACCAGACCAGATATACAGTCAGCTGTTAGAAGACCAATACAATATGATTATCATTTTATTAGATAATTAAATATGATTTCATTAAGTCTGTTACTTGTGGACTTACGAACAAAGTACATGCAATATGTCTTTGTACTCATCAGTTAATTATCTACATGTATATTACTGTAGTTATATATATGAAAATTGAAAAAAAAATGACGCAGACAAAGATTAGCACTTTCGTCTCTTCTTTGGGACTCTTCAAACTGAAAAGTATATATATATATATTATGTTTAGTTAATGAAGAAACAGAATAATCGAAATTGAGATAAACTTTGAATTTTACAATACAAAATAGAAGATAAAGGTATTACAGAGAGGAGATTTTTAAGGTCAATAACACAAATATAGAAAATGAAAAATAGATATAAATGTGTAGTAGAGATGTTGAGAAGAGAGAAAAAACACTAAATAATATAGATTGGCTTTTTAGGTCACCTGAGACAAAGTCTCAAGTGACCTATTCTAATCCCCTTTTGTCCGTCGTCGTCCGTCGTGCGTCCGTAAACAATTTACATTTTCGACTTCTTCTCCAAAACCCCTAAACCAAATTCAGTGAAATTTAGCAGGAAGCTTCTATGGCTAAAGGTCAACCAAAATTGTGAATAATATGGTCCCCACCCCCAAGGGGCCTGAGGGGTGGGGCTAAAAAGAGTAAAATTGACTAAAATTTCAAAAATCTTCTTCTCTACTCTCAGATATAGTGGAATCAAACACTGTTCATAGATGGAAGGGACTTAAGGTGCTTTACCAAAATTGTGAATTTCCTGACCCTGGGGTCTCACATTTGTCCCTGGGGAGGGGATAAACTTTACCGGTATACACCTGTTGGCCCTGACTGACCCATAGGGTCTGATGGGTGGGTTCAAAAAGGGTCAATTAAATTAACTGAAATATTCAAATCTCAGGTGACCGTTAAGGCCCATATATTGGGCCTCTTGTCTTTGGGTATTCAGGCTTTCTCTACCGAATAATTTGAATATACATTAATTATTTTGATACAGACGATTTTTGATAACAAATGAAATATTTTACAGTGATTTTTCATTTACTATAGATTCTCCAAGTGAGCTTGGCATGATTCTTGAAGACTTTGAGAGCAGACCAAGCAGCAACCAGTCATCTCCAATAAGCAGCCCATCTCCCCCACCAAAAAAGAAAGTCAAAGTGAATAATCCAATTTTAAATGTAAGTATTAATAAATTAGCATTCTTATTGATCAATATACGACACCAAGCGTTTACCAGGTAAGACATTCTGAACTATGATACAGGTAAAGTATTTTCTTGGTCAGGTGAGACTACAGGAGTGAGATCTAGAGTAGGACAATAGGGGATAATTACAGGTAAGGTATATCCAACAGATCAATTTTCACACCTTGGTCTGGTATGGTCATACCTGAGTGACCACCTGGTAAATTCCATTTAAAAGTGGTCAGTCAAACGCAACATTTTGTAATCAATCATTTCAGCAAAATAATAATGATAAGTAATTAACCTCCCTATAGACATTTGAAAAAAAAATCATTTGTTTATAACCTTATAAATATAATAATGTAATAATTAAGTAATGAAAAAAGCAAAATCACATTTTAAATATTAGCATTTTCAACAATCAATACTCAGGCCAACATTTCCCCCTACCTATTTCTCACCTAAAATCCTGAATGTTGGCTAGAGTGAAAGACACCGTTTCAGAAAAGTTTCATAATCTAAGATTTTTTCATTTTAATAATTGTTTAATAAATTGCATCAATGCATTTCATTTGTTTTATATATATGTTAGATTTAATTAAAAACAGTTATAATATATCCTGCTTGTTGCGTGGTTTGGTGTACTTCCTAATGTGGTGCTTAAGTGCAGCCCATATATTTTCGATGGGGTTCATATCCGGTGATTCAGGAGGGGTTGGCCAGTGGTTTATGTTGTTTTCTTTCATGAATGCAACAGTCGATTTGCTCACATGTTTGGGATCATTGTCCTGCATCAGGCGGTGTCCAGAAGGAAAATGGGTGTTGATGAATGGGATAAGTTTTGAGGAAAGTATCTCTAGGTAATATAAGGAGTCCATTCGGCCTGTGAAAACATGTATGTTTGTTGCTCCTTTCCTTGAGATTCCTGCCCAGACATGAACTTGATAAGGATGTTTTGGTTTTACTACCAAGACGGGCTGTGTACCTTCCTTGTACAGACTTTTTCTGGTGGTTGTTTGTATCTTGATGGTAGATTCATCCGTGAATATCACATTCTCAAACTGTTCTTTTGTTTGCGCGCATCTTATGGCATAATCAAGTCTTTTCACTTTATTAGGTTTTCTAATAGTTTGGCAGTACTGTGTGGACTTCGATTTCCATCCTAAATGTTTACGAGCTCTTAGAACAGTCCACTTCGAAACAGATATACCAAAAACCGAATGGAGTTTCTTGACCAAATCTGCACCTGTCAACTCGTTATTCTCTTTCAGGGACATGTTAATATAATCCATATGGTCAGCTGATAACTTTCTGGGTAACATCTTTTTCTGGCAGGGTTTCTGGAGGACACCAGTAGATTGGTACAGTTTTACTTGCTTTTGCACAGTGTTGTAGCTGACTGAAATATTGTCATTATGTAACAGTTCTCTGACAATCTCAGCATGGCTTAATCCTTGATCATGTAATGATGCAATCCTTTGTCTTAAGTAAGATGTAAGTCTTCTTATATTGGGAGCCATATGTGCATGTATTGCTCAAATGAAAACTATCATCTATCTATAGATTTATGTGCATGTAGACTTGGGGAAGTTGGTACTATATATGATCATGAAGTTGAAAGATCTAGTCGATGCAGACATTTGGTCTAGCATGACTGTAACTATAATTTTTGACACTTGGATTTGACCTATACTCTAATACACACAGTTTGGTGACACAAAACGATAGGTAAATTCACAAGTTTTTGTTTGGATTTAAAAAACCTTTATAATATTATCTCGAAAGTCTTATTATAAAATTATATAAACTTGCAAACCAGTATTTTTATTTTTCAATGATAATCAATAATTTTAACGGGGAAACTCATTTATACACTTATTAGGTACATACGATAAAAATTAGATTGGGGACTGGTTATATATAATTACATAAGTGTTTAGGGGATGGGTAGCCATGCATGACTAGTACAGTACCTGTACAGGTAAACCCTTAATTAAGCCTTTGGCCATGCCCAGAACAGCTGGACTCCTTGTGCCAGATTCCTGGGCTGTGTTTTCACACCTTTCAATAATAAGCATAATCCCATTTTGTGTGATTTACCTGGTTTGGAAAGGCTATATATACCTGACGGTATACAAACTATAACATTTATGTTGCATGTATAATATATGTTTCAATGAAGGCAGAATCAATATTGCTTAATGTTGATCGATTTAATTTTAATTTCAAAACTGGTATTTTCCATGCTTCATTAATTATAATTAATCTTAATTTAGTGTAAATGCATGGATGTAATGGTTGGATGGAATCGGTGGAATTAATGTAATATGATAAATGTAATTTGTCAGTTTTTGTGCATATTCTATTTACCAATACGTGACATGTATTATACTTATATACATGTAATAAACATATCTGAAATAAAAGTGAAATGTACAAACCATCATGAACACACACAATATACATAGACTAGTCCCTGTATATATATTTTTGAATTTGTTTTTTAATGAAACATATGTTCAAGAGATTATGCATTGTATATCAAATACTTTGTATGTATTGACTCTAGTGCACTACGATGTTCACTCCAGTGCACTACAGTGTTAACTCTAGTGCACTACGATGTTAACTCCAGTGCACTACGATGTGAACTCAAGTGCACTACGATGTTAACTCAGGTGCACTACGATGTTAACTGGAGTTAACTTTTGTAGTGCACTGAAGTGCACTAGACTACCAAGTTTAGTTTGCTCCCAACTGTAAGTTGTCATTGGTAATTAACAGGGTAACAAGTCAAGATGTAAGTTGTCATTGGTAATTAACAGAGTAACAAGTCAAGATGTAAGTTGTCATTGGTAATTAACAGGGTAACAAGTCAAGGTGTAAGTTGTCATTTATAACAGTATTACACTGGATAGGTGCTAGTATTTCCTTGGTAACGGGGTCATAATCATAGTGCCATTTTGTATGATGTCTTGGGATAATATAATATCAGTTAATTACATTATGTATTTATGTACATATATATATGTAACTGTTGGGGAGGGGGTGGGATCGTAATATCACACACTTAGACAATCAGGGATAACAGTACAGGTTTACTACATAGACTGGCACGGTTCCAACTATTTCATTGACTACTATATATATAGAAGCAGGTATAGTGACGTCACGTATGTCCCACTAACCTACTGCTATTTATTTACTGTACTGGTTGCATGTTTCATCAAAATTCACCTCTAATTATATATTTTCGGTGAATTGTTTTAGCATAACTTGTCTTTATCAATTCAACCTTTTCAAATAAATCTACTACACCAATGCCATCGGCATACATTTCATGAGTAATTCTAAAATTCAGTGTAAATTTCCCAGCGCTTGTGAAATGTTTACAAAACATTGGCTCACGTGACCGAGCTCTTTCGCAATAAAACGTTATAAAAGACAAAATAACGTAAGTCACTTACCCATGTAGTGCATATTCTGTAATTTTTCAATGTTCTCCAAGAATTCTGATCTAAGAGTGGGCCTGTTTCTGATGGCTGTAGGCTGAATTGACTCCAAAAAACATCATCTTCCACTGGGCCGCTAGCTCCACTATAGGCCTACTCGTCACTCGTGATCATTCACTGTGTTGGACCCTGTATGTATATATCCTTACACCGGAGTCAAGGTAAGAGGTACATGTATTGTACACAGTTATTTATTTCAATCAACCATGTTTTGTAAATTACACTTTGCAAAATTTTCAGTAATATACAATATCGTATGTGTAGAAATATAATGAAATTGGGATAATTCCAGTTAAAACCGGGGAAAACACATCTTTGCCGAGTGCCCCGACAAGAATCGAACTCAGGTCTCTTGCGTTCGTACGTGACAGAGACTGTATTGAACACTATGTACAAGCATCAACGACCGACTCCATGAACACATTTTTTAAAGACACGGACTTATATGTGTCTCTGGATAAAGATCAGGGGTTCCCTGTTTATAGCTGGATACATGCATATACATTAAGAAAAAAACAATAACAAAACGAACAAAAAGACAAAAATGTTTCCGGTTATTTTTTTAAATATATTCCACGAGTATGATAGGATAGAAAATCTTCCAAATGGCGAAGCGCGGAGGTTACAGTATGAACTGTTAGAGAAGAGCATGTTTTACGTCAAAAAGCGCGGGAATAATTTATTTTTGATGTATAGTCACTGAGTATGAACGAAGTTTCTATAAAATTCATCACGCTCATTTCTCATTTTTTACTAGTAATATCAATATTAGAATGTATTAGTATACGATACATACACGTACATGTAGGTATGCATTGGCGGCCTTCATACAATATGTACATTGTAGATATATTAGACAGAGTAATTCATGTTTTAGGAAAATACATTATTAACATACTATAACCAAATCGATGAGCATCATGTGAGAGTTAGTTTATTCATGGGTTGTAAGTTAGAAGTATTTGCAACTACTTCATTAGGCTTAATTAGGAACCATCTTACGGTCTTTAAGTGTTCAAGAGTGATGTTTGATTAAAACGCATCGCTTCGATCAAATAAGAGAACCAGTAGGTAAAAGCGAGGTACTCCTTATAGAGACAAAACCATCATATTGTGCTACAATATGAAGTTAAACATACGTTGTTTCTTATTAAAATTACCGCGAAAATGAATTTGCTAAGTTGTTTCTATTAGAGAACTAAATACAAAAACGCAGATTTGGAAATCATATCCCATCCGGCTGTAGACAGTAATATTGAGGATTTACCACGTACAGGGTCCTATACTGTGCAGCTGTAACTTCGGGGGAAATTCCAAATGGTATATTTATAGCATCAGAGTCACAGGGACTTGAGAATTTGTTAAGTCTACATGTATTCATGGACCTAGCTCCTCTGGTATGTATAGCACATTTTCAGACGTTTTGGGGGGCTAGATTAAACAACAGGGGTGTCGTTTTTACCGAATTTTAATCTAGCCCCCCAAAACGTCTGAAAATGTGCTATACGACACTATGGGAGGTTCAAATACATGTCGACTGTAACTGATTCTCAAGTCCCTGTGATCAGAGTTACTTGCCTTGGTTTCTTAAACCAAACTAACTCTATTTGTTTTATCTTTTGTTTTCTAATTTCTTTTTTCAAGTTAATAGGAATGCCAATACATACATAAACATTTTAACTCTCACACATACATTTCCATTCATTCAATGATCTGTATAGATATGACCAGAGACATATATATATATATATATGTATATAGATGTCTCTGATATGACCACCAACTTTTAATGATTATATCCCGTTTTGTTTCATTGCTTTACCTTTCAATAAGAAATTACAAAAGAGATCAATAGATGATGAATCCAATCTGGGATATTTATAAAGATTGAATGATTTGTATCCATCCTACTGGTGTTAATATTCTTCTCCAATTCTTAATACATTGACTGCATGCAGGCAGTGAAAAAAATCAGTACGTTTTGCTATCAAATGTTTTGACTAAAGCAATGTCCAGGAGGTCCCAAAATTTGATCCATGAAAATATCTATAACCATTTCCTTTATGTGAACTTAATTAACAATCAAACTGGCTCACAGGCGCGGATCCAGGAATTTGAAAAGGGGGTGGTCCAGAAATTTAGTGGTAATGCCAAATTATTTTTGACCAGAATTCTGGGGGCCAAAATTTCGGAAAATGTCATAGCAAATTTTAATATTTCGGGGATAAGATTTTTCGATAAGGGGCGGGGGGGTTGTTTGTTTGGCATAGACGGTTTTTAATGCTTATAAAAAAATTTCTTCATCCGAAAAAAGGGGGGGGGGGGGGGGGTGTTCTGGCCCCCCCCAGGACCCTCAGATACTTGGATCATACACTTGCACCCCTGAACAACCCTAACATACAAGATGTGGTCGCTACCTCTACCATGCTGGTTTATTTGGTTTATTTAACGTCCTATTAACAACAGACAGGGTCATTTAAGGACGTGCCAGGTTTTGGGGTGGAGAAAAGCCTGAGTACCCGGAGAAAAACACCGACCTGCAGTCAGTAACAGGAAAATGCCCCACGTGGATTTCGAACTCGCAACCCAGAGGTGGAGGGCTAGTGATAAAGTTTCGGGACACCTTAACCACTCGGCCACCACACCACACTCTACCATACACAACCCCAAATGTTTCTTTGGCATGTTACTGGCATTGGCCAAGTCCCTTTACCCTATAAACTAAATAACATCATAGGTCAAAGTCATTCATTTGAAAAAACTTGATAGTCTTTCATCCCCGCATGCTACCAGCCCAATGCCATGACTATGGGCTTCAGGGCTGTTGAGAAAACAGTTGATTAAAGGTGTTAGCACATTTGACCCATGACCTGTAGAGTATATCAGGGCCAAGTATTGGAACAAACTTTACCCCAGGGCTGAGTTTTACTAGGCATCGTAAGTTACAATTTGTATAGTAACCTAAAGTTACGTTAAATCTCCGTCCTACTAAACCTCCATATCTTAGTTACACATAAAATAACATCGTAACTTACGACAGCTTGGGCTACCCTTATAAGTTACGACTTTTTCTTGATTAATGCATCTTGACTTACACAAAAAAGGAAAATGCTCACGTTTACATGTTTTTGTTTATGTATGAGTAAGAGAGAAAATTTAACGCTTTAGTAAAACGGGCCAATCGTAACTTAAGATTGTGCTTAAGAAAACCGTAAGTTGGATTTTTTTGCGTAATTTAAGATGTTTAGTAAAACTCAGCCCAGGCATCTTGGTTTTTGAAAAGAAGATAAAGAAAAAGATGACACCAGATGGATGCTGGATGGCACACAACATAATTGGGAGCTTACATTCATTTGGGGAAGGTGAACATAAAATACCCCAGAAAAATAATCAACAAGTCACAATGGTGTAGTTTTAAGTGGTTTTTATTCACATAATATTATTATTCTGAGATCAATGCATTCATGTATGAAAATATAAAATGTTTCACAAATATGAACCACATACAAACATTCACAAACAGACATTCAATCACGTATAAACTACATACAGACATTCACATACAGACATTCACATACAGACATTCATTAAAGTTTTTAACTTTATACAGACATTCAATCACGTATAAACTACATACAGACATTCACATACAAACATATTCAATAAAGATTCAAGTATGCCACATGCCATCAACAGTTACCCAGGGTTTTGACACTCACGGATAGAGACCATGGACGATTGGTACAGAAAGTTTCATTTCGGCTCTAAGAATAGCAACCAATCAAATACCAACATATGCATTTGTATATTAAACATCAGGCTTCTTTTCTGTGAAATAAACCCCGCCGTAGCCGGTCCCAAGCCCGCGTTGAGAAAGGAGGAGGGGATCTCCAACTGACAACATCTAACAGTCAACCCGGACTAATGTTTCTAACCTAGAGTCGCGAGTAGAGGTTATAACCTAAATCGAGACTTTAAACCAGCAACATCAACATCATTCTGTGAAATATATTTTGGGGGCTGCCATCAAAACATACAATATACTGTATGCTACTAATGGTCAATAAATCTGATTACTGAGGTTACACGTTATATAATTATCTATAAAGAAAGGAGGATACCACGAGTACACTGAATGTCTCAACATGGTACTTGCTATAAATTGGCCGAAAAAGCCTGATACACTAAACCTCCAGTTTTAATGGACAAATACACATCTTGTTTTTTCAAAGTCTTTAAAATTATGCCTTTTACTTGGTAATGTAGTTAAACTGAAACCCCCAAAATGCAGTCTAATCTAATTGGTCGAGATTCCTAAAGAAATATTTTTTGGGGAATGACGATAAGTGTACTAATTGTCCTAAGGTCTCTGTCTATGAGCGTCTGGACCATGGAGTAGACATATTCAAACACTCAACAGGTTTGTCATACATATCCATTCAAAAATAAATATGAAGTTATTGATACAGCATTTATAGAAGTATTTATGCTTGAATGCGATGTCTCCATAAAGACTATAAGATATATATGCCAACAATATTGCACTGCTGTGTTCCTCATCACTACAATACACGAGATGATTTTATAGTCCTCTTTAAATTGATGTACTATTTCATGTAAACTGTCCCAATAATATCAATTCCATTCTACAACAATAGGTGGGTGTTATTCAACTTCCAAACCATGAAACAATTATGGCAACTGTTAAATAATATTCAGTTTATACCACATGTGGAATAAGCTCTAAATGCTTTTGATTGGTTGACACGTTGACCTTTGACCGGACTAATTTTGATCATGTGGTTCAATGCGTTTTGATTGGCTATTGTTAGAAGGCTGCTTAACGAGGTCCCAGAAATGTTACGTACAGGAATAAGTTTGCATTTGTTTTTTTGTCATATTTTAAAAGATATCTATAGATTTTGATAAATTTATTGCTTTGAAAATGATAAACTTGCTTATTTTTTGTTATGATTTGTAATTATAATTGCAAAATTTCCACATATTTCTGAAATTGTCAGTTTTTTTATATTAATTAGCAGCATTTCACTTTAGGTTATTAATCCTAACACCCAATATATTGTGAAAAGAAAATACGTTGACACAAAAGAGGGCAATTTATCCTCAAAATAACTTTTCTATTGCAATAGAAACAGGTCACACAAACTCGTGGTTGTTGTATATGGTATTTCTTTCACTCTCATGAGTTATTTTTCCAAAATCCCCCCCCACCCCCCCCCAAAAAAAAACATTTGCTTAAGCTCATACTTTTTGTATCTTTTGAAAAAAAACTTCAGTGAAAGAAATACTGTAAACAACCACCACTCGCTGTGTAACCTCTATTTACATTCAATGTCATGTTAATCATACATTATGAGTCTTTTCTGAGCTGCTAAACTTCAAGCTTTGTGTCTAAACCCATCCCTTCCATATCATGCATCAAACTTATCACATACTTTGCTATTTTTATCACAGACTAGGAAACTTCAAAAAAAACTCCTAATACATCTGAAGCATGTCTTTTAGGAGGAGGTAACAAAACTAACCTGCTTTTGTACAAGGTAAAAATGTTACCTTCTTTGGTAGGAGGTATGGAATGTTACCTACTTTGGTAGGAGTTGAACGCTGAACTTTGGTACAAGTATATGTATATTTATGTTAACTGTTAATATGATACAGATGTGTCTTATGATAAGACTTGAGATTCTGTATCCAGCACCATAGATTTCTAGTTTCCGTTAGTCCCTATATATATACAGATGAGATTCGTTGGTCAGTTGGACGGTGAATGCCGCAAGACATAAGATATCACAAATCTCTTGAATCTCCGTAAGTAGTAAGGTCTGATACTGATTCCCCACTGTCAGTATGAACTGAGATCAAAGGTTTGAGGCATTATTCCTTAATATTTCAACCAAAGCCTTTAGCTCTGGTTCAGCTGCATGTTTTACTAAAACATTATATAGAACAAATAGTGTAGCCTCCTTTCCTTTCCTCTGTATGAACTTGTTGAGGAAGGCAATGAGATGGCTGTCTTTGTTCTCAATTAATTCATCTATTTGTGTTTCGGGCAGTCCCAATGAACGTGCCAAATTCTTTATTTTCTTCTCATCAGGAGACATGTCTGCATTGCCCACACCATGGACATAACAATCATCGTTCTGTAGGCGTATAGCTTTGGCATTACACATTTCTGGAAAATCAAAAATCAAATCATTGTATAGAATGTTTAAATTACATGTAAGTGTGACTAATCCTTTGGTGGTGATACCAGTAGTAGGAGGGGACATTTAGCTGCCACGGTCACTAATTGTTTCAAAGGGAATTTGCATATCTATTCGGAAAAAAACCATAGTTTTTTTCAGGCAATCAATGTTACTAAAGGATTACAATATATATCAATTGGCAGGAATCACCAAAAATGTACCTCGATCAAGAAATAATTTTCATTACTTATCCTTAAATGGCTTGTTACTGAACAGGATAAAATTAATTGGTGCTAATGTTAGAAGAACAAACTCACCATCATCAGTAAGGCGTACGTTTCTGTAGTCAGAAATCTCTTTGATTTCATCAGTAGGGCACTTTTTGTCTTCTGAATCCTCAACGAATTCATCAGCAGGGTCTTCTGAAGCATCTGGTAATTTCAATAAAGATTATCAAAAGAAATGTTTCTTTTACAGTACCTTTGTAACTACACATAAAGTTTATATAAACTTCAGAATCAGCAAAATTGTAAAAAAAACTTTTCAGAATACAAACCAAAACTTTTCAACCTGAAACTGGCCTGTGTTTACAACAAATATATACCTGGTATATCGAAAAAATAATAAAACTGGAAACTCCAATTAGGAAAAAGCATCAGATAGCTTTCATATCAAATCTTCAGATGCTTGACAAATTACCTTGCTAACTCATATTGTGTTACAATGTAGGCCTACTGGGGTAGCAAAACTAATTGTAAAGCATCTGAAGATTTAACTTGAAAGTCCTAATGCTTTACTAAACTGTTTCAAATTTTATCATTTGTATATGTACTCACTACTGGACACTGCCAAGTTGAACATTTTAATATATACACTGTTTATAAAAATTGATAAATCATACATGTTCTGGAAATTGAGTTTAGTTCTCATTCCTCGACAGAGCCATGTGACTTATCAACGGTAGTCTTACACTCGTCATCAAGGCCTTGTTACCATAGTTCCATTAATGCTGCATATCAATACTAATCATAAAACATTATCATACCTGTTGTTGTGGTCCTTAGAGAACTCATTCCAGTAGAGGCACTACTGAACTGACTTGGACTATCGATCACAACATCGGTCACTGAAAAATGTAAAGAATGGAGCTTACAACACAAACTAGCTGTTAACCAGCTACACAGCACAAAATCTCAACTTACTTAATTGAAAACATTAATATGATTGGAAATATTCTACACAATGATATTATCCTGGCTTTATACAGACATAAGGACAGAAAGATTTTGACATGAGGACATATGGACAGAAAGATTGTGACATGAGGACATATGGACAGAAAGATTGTGACATGAGGACATATGGACAGAAAGATTGTGACAGATAAAGGACATATGGACAGAAAGATTGTGTCATGAGGACATATGGACAGAGATTGTGTCATGAGGACATATGGACAGTAAGACATCAGATGAGACTTAGTGTCCTTGGCCTGACTATAACTGACATTGGATTTTCTCCATGTCACCGTGTTTTTACAGTTTAATACATACACAGTCCTTTTTCAGAATCCAGGTTTTCTTTGGGTGTTTTTCTATTTGTTCGACACCTATAAATTGATGCTGTCATAATTATGACAACCAAGACGACAACCACAGCAGCCAACACTAAAGGTATAATTATACTGCTGACATCTGTGTAGGGCTCTGAAACATATGAAAAAATCTTTTTCATGTATATGCTTTATTGACGATAATTTTTTTAGTGTATACTTATAACAGTATGTCACTTATACTTTTCATGATAGTTGATATATATAAATGATGTGAAATGAACTGTAATGAAAATATAGAAATGGTCCAGTTGTATAAATTGTAACACTCAAATATGGAAATGATCCAGATGTAAATCATAAAACTCAAGCATGGGAATGACATTGATCCAGTTATGTAAACTGTAAATCGTATCACTCAAGCATGGGAATGACATTGATCTAGTTATGTAAATTGTATCACTCAAGTATGAGAATGGTCCAGTTATGTATATAGTGTAACACTCAAGCATGGGAAAGATCCATTTATAAATCATAATATAACCTATGTATGGTAATTAACAAAATATAGTTTGAAAAACAACAATCGCTGATATAACATCTATTATTTGTGTTGTGATAATTTAAGGTACATCTCTATGTATGACAAACCTTGATTTTCCAGGGTCATCTTGGTTTCAAACCTTGAGGTCACAGTGGTTGTGGATGGGGTTGTTGTTGGGACGAAGTTACGGCAATCTGACTTCTTTTTGTCTTTGGCTGAGCAAGGATAGCAATATGAGTTTTCATCCAGTATCGGCCAATCCTCTGAAATGTACCTACAAACATACAAAATGTCAGAATTATCTTCATAGTAAATAGCACATAAATCTTCAAAACACAAACATCATTAGGTGAAAGTACAATACACTGTTACATGTGATAAAATCACCAACAATTAAAGCACTCTGATCCTGGGTAAAGACACTCCCCATGGTAATTATCTATATACTTATCAAAGAACAGCCTTGAAAAACACATTCCTGTCGAGTGTCTCGACACAGGAATTGAACCAGAGACTGAGAGTCTCCAATGTGATAATCAAGCATGCTCCGATCAACTGTTTGTTTGCTGGCCTGAGTTTATCACCCCATGAACAGTCAGGGTCATATTGAGGCGGGATCTCAATAGTTGTAGTAGTTGGTGACTATCTCACAAAACAACATATATGGGATGCATGTCACATGCCATCCAGAGCAAATAGGGTAAAATGTCTTGCCCGAGGACACAAAGGACAGCACAGCTAGATCGGCCTGTTTTGTGATTAGCTTCCCGAGAAACACAAACTGACAAGGGTAGGGAGTGTCAAACCATGTACTTTGGACCTTCACTTAAGGTTATGTGGCTGTTGCTCTAATTGCCTGAACTTTTTAACACTTTTGTACAAGCTGCACCAACCCACTCCTTTACATTAGAAATAAGAGTTCCATAGAATTATTACTGCAGACCTTGCTTTGACTCTTTAAATAATACAGAAAATAGTTAATGAACCAGAGACATAAACACATAGTTTATGGACACTGTTTAAATCAAGTTATTTTGAATTTCTTGTCAATTTTCAATATCTTCAAAATATTCATATTTATCACCAAAACACAGCAATCCAAATTGTTTTATCATAAAATTAATTGGATGCCCTATGCTCAATCTATATGCCAAACAACATAGTTATGAATGCTTACGCCAAAAGAAAATAACACTTATATATAGCAGTACCTACCCCTCCAGACATTTCCCACAGACGTTGTTTGTCCGACTGGTCCCCGGGATTTCCACTACACGTCCCCGTCTACCACAGTCCTTATGGATGTAACATTTGTAACCATCAAAAGAGCCCTTCCTACGGTCATTGCTGTAGGTGCCAGTAGGACATTCCTCACAGGGATAGCACTCCATGCTCCCAAACATGTTAGTTTCGATCTCCTGTCATAAATAAATGTAAACAATGAGTCAATGACTCTAGTGAAGGCCACAGGGGATTGGCATGATTTTCAAAATGATGGTCCATATATATATATATATATATGTATCATATTCACCTAAAGAGCTTGCTCTCAAAGCATGTGAAAGCACTTGTGATTTTCTGGTTTGTGTTTTTTATTATTATTACTATGTATATATATTGATCACCATCATTTGGAAATTTGTGCCAAGCCCCTGTACATGTGGTGAAGGCCACCACAGAGCTCAGTGTTACAATTCCCCTGTACACATGTTACAGAGTTCATTTTCATACATACTGTATATATATAGATACTTTTATTTCAATACCTCTCAGCCCGAGCTGAATTTTTTTTGGCGAGGTGTCTGGGGCCAAAATTTCGGAAAATGAAATGATTATAGCAAATTTTGCAATCTATCTTTCGGGGATAAGATTTTCGATAAATGGGGGTTATAAAAAAAATCATTCTCGTCCGAAAAAAATGGGGGGGGGGGGGGGGGTCCTGACCCCCAGGAACCCAACCCCCCCCCTAGTGGCTCTGCTTGGGAACGAACCCAGGACCTGGTGTGTCACTCTCTATCATTTGAGCTAAAGAGAAATTCTCCCTAGTTTGGTTGTAACGGTAAAAACAGCTATATATATAGATATATACACTTTTAATCTATTTCTTTTTTGAAGCAGCTTCATTTTACCAGGGTGATACAGGTAATTAAAGGGTAATGGTAGGGTAATACCTTTCATTAATATCATATTATTTATAAAATTTATGTAAAAGTCTTTATAAAATACAATGATTATAGTAGGGTATTGAAACTTAATGATATTGATATTATTAAATAATGTCTATCCCCTGAAACAGGATCAGACTTGCAAAACATGTTATATAATTAGATCAATAAACACTGGTAAATGTATGTGTTGTCTGTCTAAACATCATCTTCTCTACACTATGTTATAAGATATGGGTTTTGAAATCCATTTTTTAAGCCATCCAATGTGACATTGGACACAATAGTATAATGAAATGGGTCAGTAATTCAATAACAATCTTGTTTTTGACCCGGAACTTGTTGAGAGTAAGCTAGGTGTCAATGTTTAAGATGACTATGTGTCATGTTTGTTATCATAGACTGCAAACATGTTTACTACGAGTTGTTTTGTTGACTATAGCTATAAATGACGTCACATATATATATATATATATATATATAGAACCAAGCCCTTGTACGTGTGCAATGTTCAAAATAACCTAATAAAATTCAAATCACATATCCTATCCACTTACTAAAATGTGTACAAATGTATATGATAGTCAGGAGTCAGTAATTAATTAGTTTACATGGTACATTAGAACTTACGGTAAGTATGAATTAATTTGTCAATATCAAATCTTATACAATACGTAGGTATTCACATTTCTATCCTGCGAAACATTTTAAAATGTAAAAAGTCACAGATAAACATTACAGAAGTAGTGTCATAAACATGATAATTAATGACTATTAAATTGTTAAATGTATTTTTTCTAAATTAATATAGGTCTCTAATATTAGTCTCTAATCGGTCTTGGACTTATAAACGTGCTAATTAAGCACCATGTCCTATGCACAGACTTAGCAGGTAATTATAGGGTAATGGTAGTAACGTAGGGTAATACCATTCATTTATATCATATTATTTATAAAATTTATATAAAAGTCTTTATAATACAATTATTAGTAGGGTAGTGAAACTTAATGATATTGATATTATTAATGTCTATCCCCTGACACAAGATCAGACTTGCAAAACATGTTATATAATTAGATCAATAAACACAGGTAAATGTATGTGTTGTCTGTCTAAACATCATCTTCTCTACACTATGTTATAAGATATGGGTTTTAAATTTGATATCCATTTTTTTTAACCATCCAATGTGACATTGGACACAATAGTATAATGAAATGGGTCAGTAATTCAATAACAATCTTGTTTTTGACCTGGAGCTTGTTGAGAGTAAGGTGTCAATGTTTAAGATGACTATGTGTCATGTTTGTTATCATAGATATATACTGTAAACATGTTTACTACGAGTTGGTTGACTATGAATGAGTCACATATAACCAAGCCCTTGTTTGTGTGCAATGTTCAAAATGACCTAATAAAATTCAAATCACATCCTGTCCACTAGGCACTTACTAAAATGTGTACAAATGTATATGATAGTCAGGAGTCAGTAATTAATTAGCTTACATGGTACATTAGAACTTAAGTATGAATTAATTTGTCAATATCAAATCCTATCCAATACGTATTCACATTTAATTTCTATCCTGTAAATTTTTTTACAGAAATAGTGTCATAAACACGATAATCAATCACTAATTATATATATATTATCAAATGTATTTTTACCATGTAACAATAATGATATTTACTTATGTTATTACTAGATATAGCTCTTCAATTCTAAGCTTTATATAAAGATTGTGGCAATTCTTTTAAAATTATTTTGTTAAATATTCTGTCCTGTTAATTATAGCATAATAAATTTTGATGTTACAACTGTATAGGTAATAAAATACACTGAAAACCAGTTTTTATTATATTATTATTATTGTATATTGATCAGTATTATACTTGCACAGACTTAGATGTATCACTGTGGTAGTAATCAAAGTACTGGAAGTACTGTAAACGAACATTATTGTTTAACCCCAAATCAGTAATCTTCTAAGTTTAAAGTTGATAAATTTACTGATATTGGTTTAGAAATTAATTGCAAATAATCTGAACTGTTTGCAGCTGTTCTGATATGATTGTACACATGCATGTTTCTGTAAGGTCCTAATTGAAATTGGAAGTTTGTTGATCTATCTTGGATGGATGAAAATAAAATATGTCTCCCTTTTTTCGGGAAGGCATCATCAGTTATAATACAGCCAGGACTCTGTGACCTTATTGATGCCGACTTCTAATATGCACTAAATTTAGGCTAGTTCCATCGTTAGTTTGGCATATTTCAACTTAATATGATGAAACACACATAAAGAATTACTGAAAACCAAAACCAGAGCTGCTAATCAAGGCCCGGATTAGGAATGTATCCTATTGAAACTGTACTAAAGCATGTATGGTACTTCAAAACAAACAAGAGGCCCAGGGGCCTTAACGGTCATCTGACTCTAAATTAAAACCCTTATATTATAGTAGTATGCATTCTCTGTAGCAAGAATATAGTGACACTGTTGGCCATGGTGGCCATCTTGGATTTCTGAATGACCCAATAAATAACAACACTTGGTAAGGACCATCTCAGGATCATTTCTGGTAAGTTAGAGCTGAATCCCGCCGGTGGAATTTGAGAAGAAGTTTGAAATAGATGTTGTTTAGGAAAACCATGATTGCGCAATCATGTTACAAAATGGCCGCCATTGCTGCCATGTCAAAGTTTTTACGAGGCTGAAAAAATAACAACACTATGTTGACTCGCCTTCCTTGAGATCCTCATCCATTTCCAGCTCAATGGCACCAATGAAACTTGAGAAGAAGTTTAAAATGTGTTTTTCAAGATGGCGACCACGGCGGCCATCTTGGATTTCGGACCGACCCGAAAAATAACAACACTTGGTCAGGATCATCTCAGGAACATTTCAGGCAAGTTTCAGCCCAACAGCACTGGTTAAACTTGAGAAGAAGTTTAAAATGTGTTTTCAAAATGGCCGCTATAGCGGCCATCTTGGATTTGGGATCAGCCCGAAAAATAACAACACTTGGTCAGGATCATCTCAGGATCATTTCAGGCAAGTTTCAGCCCAACAGCACTGGTGGAACTTGAGAAGAAGTTTAAAATGTGTTTTTCAAGATGGCGGCTATGGCGGCCATCTTGGATTTCGGACTGACCCGAAAAATAACAACACTTGATCGGTATCATATCAGGATCATTTCAGGCAAGTTTCAGCTCAAAAGCACTGGTGGAACTTGAGAAGAAGTTTAAAATGTGTTTTCAAAATGGCGGCTGTGGCAGCCATCTTGGATTTCAGACTGACCCGAAAAATAACAACACTTGGTCAGGATCATCTAAGGAACATTTCAGGCAAGTTTCAGCCCAACAACACTGGTGGAACTTGAGAAGAAGTTTAAAATGTGTTTTCAAAATGGCGGCTGTCGCGGCCATCTTGGATTTCAGACTGACCCGAAAAATAACAACACTTGGTCAGGACCATCCCAGCATCATTTCAGGCAAGTTTCAGCTCAATCCCACTGGTGGAACTTGAGAAGAAGTTTGAAATGTGAAAAGTCTACGCACAGCGCACGGCGCACGACGACGGACGAAGCATGATGACTATAGGTCATCCTGACCCTTTGGGTCAGATGACCTAAAAACTTGACTCCTTTTGTTCTGGAATCATTTGATGTTAATAAATCTTGATATGAGAAGATATACTTCTGGTATAATTACAGTATTGCAAACAATGTGATAGCAACCAGATAAAGACTATCTTCATCGAATAATTCAGCAAACAGAAAAAGAAAACTTCGAAGCTTCATTTTCAACTTCAAAGCTGATCACAAAGATTACCATCCATTCGATAGGACGACACATTCCCTATTTATTGTCCTTTTCCAATGTTGATCATCCAATCATACTGTACCACACAGTTCAGCAATGTAATTGCACAAATCACACCTTTATGTGGAGAGAACATCTTTGGGGGTGTTATAAGATTCCATAACTGTATGCAAATTTGTGAAGCATTCCATATCTATATCTATATACATGTATATACCGTATGTGTATATATTTACACATCAAAATTGGAATGACACAGGAGATTTGCAACTTTAAGTTCACCATCAGTCATGGGAGGTTTATGTAAAATGTTATATTTACCGGGGTAATTAGTAATTTTGAGAATATATTTATGAAGCTCTATTCTGTACTTTCTACCAGTGCTTAGAGAATGGGCACAATTATATGTTCTCCAATGTCAAAATTAATCATATGTAAAATATTAGGGGTTTATTTGACCGAGAAGTATTTATTTTTTTTGTAATCATTCGCCATTTGAGACCTGATTGCTGTCATAGTTGAATTACCAAAATGGACCTGAAATCAATATTTTTAAAAGAGAATGATCAATGATTTGAATATTTCATAAACATAATTTAATACATCGTTTATTCACTTCATTCAGATCTTCAGACACCAAATAATTTGTGAAGTCATATATAGAAATATATGAACCATTTTGTTATTGATTTATAGTTCACACAAGTAAGCACTAGATGTAAGCAGTAAGTATATATGTATCGCTATCTACTGGCATGACTTTGAGTACAGTAGACTACACTGGCTTTGTGGATATTGACAGGCTAGCATATATTTACATACTAATTCAATTTTAGAATTGAAACTGAAATCTTGTAACAGCATGGCACAAATAGTCATCTGAACATTTGTTGTATATTGAAAAAATACTTAAGGTAAATATTAACTCATTTGCTTGACTTCAATTTTCAGTTTATCAATTCATTGATTACTCCGTGTTTGAAGTATGGTGTAGTGAGAATTTCAAGTCTTGATCATGACTTGATGAACATTCTAAATTAACAAATTATTAAAATGAATTTGAAAAATAACACAAGTTCCACAGCAATATTATATAGAGAATCAATCACAATATATCATAAGTTATAAAACTACAAATAACAATTAACGGCTGAATATCAAATTAAGTGAATATCACAAGTATTTTTGCATTTGTTTTTAGATAATCCGGATTTCCGTTTTCCGTTTTTTACGTAGACGTAGTGCATAGTAAACGTAGCCATGTAACAGCTGATTTTAATCAGATTGGCTTAACATGAACTTAACACCGTCTCAGTAGTTCGTCACAATCGAAAATTTAGTCGTGAATTCGGTATTTTGCAAATGATTTCAAAATACTTCCAGGGAAATGAAAAACAAATTCATATGGTCTTTATACACACACCAAAGATTACTATATTGGGTCCATTCTCTCGTAAAAATATCGATTTTGGGTCCACTATCGGCCATTTCGGCAATTCAACTCTAACGACAATCGGGCCGCGATTCGCAAATGAAAAATTAATTTAAAAATCGGCCCTGTAATATTTTACATATGATACAATTAGGCATTGAGGAACATATATTTGGGTCAATTCTCTGAAAATAATGCCAATTTATATTATAATTGAGCCCCATTTTTCTTCGCGTCGGTATTTCCAAGTCCGCTTCACCTGTGGTCCGTTTCAGTAAATATTCTCGTCTTTGCCGAAATAAAACCAAGCTATATAATTGTTCATTTTAAACATGACAACAACTGCCAACCACACGTATCCAAAAATGTTTTTGTTGATATCATCTGAATATTGCCGTAGTTATCTGTCACTTCGATTGTAAACCCCATGCCAAAGTCATGGAAGAATCGACCAATCAAATTGGTATAACTTTTGATTTCCGTAATCTTGCAGTTACCTCCCTTACAACAGTAAAGACGTTCCAAGTATCGCCTACAACAAGCAATCCCGTGCACATAGCAAGATATTATCATTTGCATTTGATGTATTGGTCATTTTCGTCAAATGGAAATGGTATATGGAAGTCGATGACAACGTTAACGCTATGACCAGTCATCCTGACCACAAATACCACTTTATTGTAAGCCTATACATATGTACAGTTCTTTCTCGCAAACACGTACAGTAATCTATGATACAACGTATCGTCTCGTATGCCGTTTTTGATATATTTCTTTCTCTAAATTATATAAATACACACCTAGTTGAAAATGATGTAACATTCTAGAATATATATATTACACATTTAAGTAAATCGCGGACATATTTGCAGACCTATGCTATAATGTCAGCCGTTTTGGAATGAACACGGAAGAGCAAAACTTTCAAAACATCCGGAGACGAATGCGCCTGCGCAATAGTTGTTTACATAAATATATTGACCTGAAGTTGTTCGCAAAGTTCAGGTTCATTTAGTCTTCACATTTCGCTAGCGTTATGCATTTCTCAAATCGTATGCATCTTGAAAACATCTACTGAATACATTTCAACATTTTCGGTAAAACTATTATATAAAACGAAGATGTTTTTACACATAAATTATTTGAAGCGTAAGGCCATGGGGGCAGCCATATTTCATTGAAACAGACAGTAGATGGCGTATTGGTGAATGTGGCTACCAAATATGGTCATATTTCTCAGTCCAGTTCTTGATGGCAATAACCGAACATTAATGTTCGTTTAAAAATACATTCCAAAATATCAACACTAGTTCATTGAAAAAAATTAATGGAATTTTCCAACAGTCATGCACAGTTTGAATGGCTTTATTTGTACCTAAACATGAACTTTAACCTCATGATATGGGTCAAAATTATTTCTAGCCAATCAGATTCAATGTAAACAAAAACATCACAAGGCAGTGATCATGATGAGTCGGCTTATTCAGATGACACTCCTTAAAAAAAACAGCGGAAAATAACAGAACTGAGACATAGAATGGTTCAACAATAACAACATATTCAAGGGGTTTACAGATTACATATATATGTACAATGATGTTTATGATGTGACTTTCATACAAGCTAGCTGCATATGTAGTACATCCCACATTAAGGATCACAGTTGTAAATTTCAATATATATTTATATAAAGGCCAGTGATTTAAAATATCTTGACAGAAATTAAAATATCTTGACAGAAATTAAACTTGTAAACAAAAATAAAATAAAACTAATTATAGATATAATGACATATGCTATTTAGTTATCAGTGATAGAGTGTTAATCCTTTAGAATTTTAATATGATGGAACAGGAGAAGCTATAGGAAGTACATAGTATATACGCAGTAACATCAAACTTTGTTTATATACATGTATATATAACCAGATAACCTAATACATGTTTCTGATAAAGCTTTCCACTTTTTAATATTTCCTACATATTATGTGATTGTTAATGTATTTCAAATGTTTAACTTGTAATGGGAGTTCTTTTTTCTTTTTTATATGAATTATCAAGAAAGAAGCTAGCTAGTCTATACATAGTCATTACATGTACAAAATATTTTTGAAGTTTTGTTTACCAAAGGACAATAGTTAGGCTAATTCTAAATGTTTAAGGTGATCAAATTAGAAAAAACATTTGACTATAATAAACTCATTTTTTAAAATAACCAATATTGAAAGTGATTTCATATTTTTTGGATACAGAGATTAAAAAAAAAAAAAAAAAAAAAAGCAACAGGATTTCATTTTCGGGGGAGGGATTTATTATTTTTTCTATTTTTTTTTTTAAATTTCAATTAAAGAACTACAAATTGATTTGATCAGGCCAAATGTCAAAAAAAACAACCAAAAAAACCAAAAAACCCCCAATACTGACAGTTTTCCACAATGAGGGCACAGTCCCATGTTATAATGTATCCTGAAAATAATACCATACCTTTGTTTTGTTGAGAGCCTGTCCTGGAACACACTCCGGACAATCCACACATCTACCATCCTGATACATTTGTTTCCCGGGGGTACAGTATGGGGCCTCACCTCCACAAACCACTGGTAATACCAGCATCAGGACCAGACACTGGGGACACTTAGATGACATCCACACCGCCATGTCTCCTTATCGAGACTGCTCTGAAATTGAAACATGTACTAAAGGTAAATTAAGGAGTGTACTCCAGGTATACACTTTATAAGACACCTCTACATAAGTAAGATTTTATATGTGTTGATAGTAAGTTTTGTTCAGTGTCTCTGGTAATTCACAAGTTGATATGAAAATAATTTCATATCTTATGTAAATTGTCATGATAATAATGGATAAACACTTTTTTTTTTATCAGTTACTGTAATACCATAGGTTCTGGTGACATCAGTTTGAGTAGAGGATAGGCTTGAGAGTAAACTTGCATATATCTGTACCCATTGAATACATTATAAGGTCATAGGTCAACCACTCCTTCCTATAACACAGGTTACTGCCGAGTATGGGTGCATTGCTGTATGTGTATCCGTCCAAATACTGGTACATTATATGATATAAAAACAGAGATTTATATGGTTCTCTGATTAATCATACATGTTATACAGTGGTGTTCTAATCATTAGCCCTGCACTAGTAGAAACCAAACATCTACCAACTAGCCCAACACATTGTTGTTGTTGTTGTGGTGGTGGTGGTGGTGGTGGTGGTGGTGGGGGGGGGGGGGGGGGGGCTCCTTAAGCATGCCCATTAATGGTCTTTTCCTGTGAAAAACTATTTTCCTGTGAAAAACTATGATAATTATTGTAATAACAGGTTGTTTTTACACAATCAATTTAGCACAATTAACACCATATTGTTCAGATTTACTATAGTTACAGTTAAGATTATTGCCAAGAATTCAATTCTCTTAAATTGTATGAAGCGAGTAAATATAAAACTTAACTTTGAAAGTTTACAATAATGTTTTTTTTTTTTTTATAAATATCTGCAAAAATTCCCAGTGTCTAGAACATGTATAAATAGAGAGTGAAATTCAACTCCAATCTCATATTGGTCACAGTTATTACAGTAAATGTGTTATTTCGAGCAATACTTTACTTCTGTCGGTTTTTATAGAAGATATACAATGTATGCTAGTAGTTATTGCAATTCTACATTGCTTAGATATATTGCAGAGCAGAACTACATTATCAACTAGATAAATATAGGACACATTTACTCTAAGTACTCAAATACGGTAGTTAAATACATTTTTCTTTGCTTGCAATTGGTTGATGTTTAATTAATAAAGGTAATTGGAAGATACCGGAAGGAGCATGTCTCATCCATAGCCTAATTCAATTCAAGTTCAAAACATTTCTGTCTATAACCATGAGCCAGTTATAACCGTATAAAATTAAGTTTTTGGATTATCACTCTCCGTCCTTTTTTTAACATTATTCAATAATTAATCAATATTTGATATTCTAACAAGAGGCCCATATGGCCTGCTTCCCTTGCCTGAATATTTAAGTAATCATGCATGGCGAAATTCTCTCACACAAGTTATATATATTACAAATTACTTTCTACTTGTTCATGTTGAGCTGTCTTTCACTACAAATTAATGGTTCAAACCAAATATGAACCAAAGCCACACTTTCCGTTTATACAATATTGGATCTCCTTCAGCCAGAGACATATATAGGTCTCTGCTTGGGCCAATATTCACAATAAGATATGCTCCAGACCAAATTTCATCCAAATCCATTTAGGAGTTTCTGTACTAGTAGCGATTTAAAGAAAATGTTGTCGGACAACAGGCGACGGATTCACATAGCATTTATATATGCAAAAAAGTCCAAACTTCCAGTTTTTAACGCTGACCAAATTTTATCAAAATAACTTGATCTAAAAGAACAGATGAAAAGATTTTAAAGAGCCGTTTAGTCAGCCCTGCCCTTAGATGGGCCAGACGCTCAATTGGTCAGCCCTGCCCTTAGATGGGCCAGACGCTCAATTGTTTGGTAGCAAGCTTAAGGTCATTCACTTGAACAAACCTGATAGCCAGCTGTTCAGCATGATGCAGACAAAGTAGCCCAGAATGTTGTGAGAATGTGGAAGTCTGGTGTCAGAGCTGGAGGAAATTAGGGCTATATGTCATGACCAGGTATAAACATATTTATTGCTCAATTGGTTTCAAGAGTGCCAGTTATAGAGTTCTAAGCTGACCCAGGTACGAGTCTCAGTTTGACTTATGCCATGTGATTCGTTAACAAAGGGCTGCAACAAACTCATCCACCAAACTTGACTCTGGGAAAGCATGTTGAGTTGACTTGCACATTGGTTACAGAAAGATGTAGACTTCAGTATGGAAAGCCATGTTGGAAAAATAGGCATTTATTAATATGAAAAAAAACTTTTCATCAATATTCAATTATTATTAGAATCTAAATTATTGAATTTATAATTAATATTAAAATAAATTAAAAATATTCCTAACACAGACTTGATACAGATCAGTCAAGTTCGTCAGATTCTGCTGCGTAACTGTTTGGACTATAGGCCCAAGCACATAGCCCGAGTTTCCTCTGGCCCTGACACCAGAAGACATCTGTCTGGTGCCAGAGGAAACTCGGGCTACTGTACATGTATGTGGGCGCAAGTAATGATACAGTCAAATCATTCTGCGACTACAATTTCCACTACAACATTGAATATTCTTGTATATAGGTATCTGTGAATTGGCCTTTTTTTAAATGAAACTGCTTGTTACATTTCTGATTTGCTAAACAGACCTTTAAATAGTGCGCTTCCTCTGTTAGCCTTAGCTTTCTATCAGCTGATCATGTAACATGTGTGCAAACAAATTAATGATGAAATAGCTTATTATGAAATGTACGTGTTCAGACTTACTTTCATTGAATGAGAAAATGTTCCTGTCACTTTATCCTGTGATGATCAGATAAAATCCAATTCCTGGGCCGTGAGCGCTTCATAGATGTTGTGTTATAGATATATCGAACTCTCTAGATTGGTACTGACGAAACAGACGTCAACACACTCACTCGGAACACCTCGGCCGATTCTCTACGGTCATCTTAGATGACCGTAGAGAATCGGCCGAGGTGTTCCGAATGACAAGAGGTGTGCCAATTGCAATCTGCGCGCATATGATTGGTTAAACAACATATTCCATTCGGGCTTTTCCGTCATTTCGGAAAAGATATGACGGAAAGGCCCGAGTGGTTTACGTGAAATGAAGGGAAGTAATTCTTATTTTCAGGTAAAATTTAGCATATTAGACTGTATTCATAACATATTGCATAAATAAGAACATAAAAGAAATCAATAAGAAATTATCGCAGTTTTAATGTAGTATTACAATACCAAATATCACAGATCAATAGTTTGGACCAGTATCACATAGAATAAAAGTAGTGAAATGAATTAATTACTATCGAATTTAGTTAAAAAATTGAAAAGATTAACCAAATGTTGCCCTTCGCATGGGATTACCTATAAAGTCTATCTAAAGGCTTACTTCCAATGCGGCCGATTTATATGAGATTCTCCGGTTGAGTAAGTAAAATACATGTACAAACTGTACATATATTTCATATTTGAAAAGAAACGAAGAACTATATAAATAGTAATTATGGGAGCTTGAATTTTAAGAGCTACAAACAGAACTATTGAAAAATTGTACATGTGATATTACGTACCCAAAGTCATTAAACAGTGAATGAAATATTGCAAAATGTGTATACTGTATACGTATAATGCTCAATAGTAGAATAAGAGATCGTTAAAATGTTGCATAACGATTTTTTACGTTTTTTTTAAATGATGAATATTTTGACATGTGTTACCCGGAAGAAATCCCAATCTTTTGCGACCGAAAATTTTAAAAATCAGACTAATATGCCTTTTACGCATTTTATTGTAAAGTTCATTGTGCAAGATCTGGTGCCACTTAAATTTTGTGGACATTTCACCATTTATAAATGTTGACAGCATAATTTAGGCGAAGTTGAGGAACTCGTTCTACACTGAGCGTGCACAGTTTCACCTATTCAGTGACAGTGATCCTTGCTCTGTTATCAAAGTTGAGAATTAAAGTGGGCCATTTTGTTTTAGATAATTTGATGCTTGCTTTTAATCTCCTTGATACACCAGAAGGTACTATAGCTGCGACAACGTAGCTCTGGACGACGGACGGACGATTTCTGACAGATGGTCGTCTGCCGGAGAGCAGTGTAGGCAGGGTATGAAAGTTCTTTCTACACAGGTATTTGTGGACAGGTGACTTTTCATTAAACATACCGAGTTAGAAGAGGAAAGTGACCGACTGATCACTGGTGTTTCAGAACATGACATTGTTCTAATTGACAATGAAATTTCAACTCCATCAAAAATAAAATCTCCCATACATACTATAAACCAATTGTATCAGGCTAACACCAGTCAAATGAGAGATGAGGTAAAAAAAAAACCTTACACATTTTGTCACTCAAAACATGTCTATAGACCAAGCTTGGTCATTTCAAACAATGTGCCACAAAAATTTCACCCTCCAATATACAAACCCGGGAGCAAATGAACTAACCAGAAAATTAATTTATTTTAATTCGTTATATTCCTAAGATTCAATTGAAACATATTCGGTGTAATCAGTATCACTTTGCATATAATGTTGCACCTGTTTTCAATCCGGCAAAACCTGGCAGGCGGGAGGACGGGCATCCCGCTACCCGGACCGACTGAGCGCCTACGGCGCTCGCATTATCACTAAATTACGGGATCCTCCTTTCTAAAATCCCGGATCCATGCGCCTGCAACACCCCCAACCCCCACCCCCTCCCCGCACCGTCTATTTCCATTATGGTAGGGTTTCTGATGTTACTTGCTCCATATCTTTTTTAGATGTCGATAAACATCATAATCCCTTTATATAATAGTACAACACTGATCGACTTTCTATCCCCTCCAAACGAAAGTTGGCGGGAGATATAGTACATGTACAAAGGGTTTCGTCTGGTGGCTTTACCGGTCACATCTCCTTCACCATTTAATATCACTTCCCAAAACTTTCTACACAGATCAATCGAGTGGTCTAATAGTGTCTTTCGCTGTAGAGCAATTTCCAGTCTCCAAACTTCCATAGTTACCATGGAAACAAAAATACAAGTAATGTATACTAGTATGATTTTGCCTGTCCCGCTTCGTCAATACACTACAATGTGGGTTTCAAGCAAACTCCAAAATTCACTAACCTTTCAGTATTAAAAAAAAAGCCCCACAATAGTATGGGAGCACTCTGTATACATTATAGACATGTGTATATATTGATGTATTACAAAACAAATATGAAATATCGCAAAATCACTAAGTCCTCAAAATTCACACGAAAAGCGAGAGGAAAATACAATACATGTACATCTGATATATAATAGAATTCATTATTAACATATGTCAGTTTAGTTTTGCACGAGAAAAAGCACAGCTCTAATGATGAACATGTATTGTATGGAGGTGTGGTAAAGCCACCAGACGAAACCCTTTGTACATGTACTATATCTTATACGTGATAGATACATGTATAAGTTATAGCTTGTTTCGCATACGTTGTAAAATAAATAAAGTTTTATAAAACTCACATATTATTAACAGCTGTCAGTTTAGTTTTGCACGAGAAAAAACACATCTCTCCAGGCTACCTGACTACACAAGTTGTGCCCCTTGGATTGTGGAAGTTCGTATATTAAAAAGCTATTTTCTTGGAAAGTGGGAAACATTTTTATGTGAGTTTTATAAAACTTTATTTATTTTACAACGTTTGCGAAACAAGCTATATCAACTTATACATGTATTTATCACGTTTGTTGGCCCGGATTGTTACATGTAGGTCTACGTGGCATGTCCATTTTGTTTCATTTTAGAATTGACATAAAATGTTTCCCACATTCCTGAGGTGCCAGACAAGATCCCATATAAAAGGGGTAGATTACATAAATAGCGGTATAGGTGGTGAAACATGATCGTATACCGTAGTTAAATAAGATACAGATATATTACCTTTCCTTTCCAATGGCACGAACCGAGCTGTGATCAGGAAGAATTGATTGACTTATTGTAGTATCTTATTCGAGTCTCTTGAGTGCTCAGTCACTCATTTTCCCCTTCTGACTTTCATTGAAGGAACACAGCTTTTGGGGGTGGATTATTGAGAAAATGCAAATACTTTGGTTACAATATTGCTCACAGATGGAGCGACTGTTTCACCTGCTGTAAGCCAGTGTTACTTTCCTACTGTTTGTTCTGCTGTCCTTCTAAGTACATGTATATGGTGTTGCTCGTGTGTTCATTCTCACGAAAATTGTATTTGGTTACGCAGAGATGTAGGTCGCTGAAGACCACGGGGAAGTAATGGTAGACATCTTGATCCCACGGGGGAAATTCTATTTCCTTTTACAATTTTGAGTCTTGGTTCCGTTGTCGCCAACCTGTAGCTAGCTCTCATTCGAGATTGTGACCCGGATTTCACCTTATGTCGGTTGTCGTTGATGAAGCGCTTACTCTTCGGGAACACCTGGTCTTATTCCATGAGCCTACATACAGATATGGATCTTTGTTATACAGTGTACTTACGATTTCGTTATCAGGTCGTTATTCTCGTTTGTTTTCGACCTTAAAATCGATCGATTTGAATGCGTATATATTTTCTACATTTCACAAAGACAGATTACGTATGCACTGCAGTCTTTGGAATAAAGCTGTAGTTGATAGTAGATATACTGAAGTTCAACACTAGTATTTTTGTCGGGAGTAGTTTTGGGACTTAACCTTTTGATTGTGATTGGCTATGACCTTTACGCCGTTGATTCTGATTGGTCACTACCTTTAGGCAAAAAGTTGTTAGGTAGATTTTAATGATATCTTTGGATACGAAGCTTAGAATGTTTATTTTTCGGGGGTAGAACCAGGCATGCTTCATCAAGGCCAATTTTATTGGTGGTACCAAATAAAGACCTTATACTCTCGAATCCTGATAATCTAATAGTGTACTTCATAAATCCAGTCCCTTGTCAGAAACTTACGGAAACTACAATGTAAGTCCAGTGTTCGTAAATTACGTGATATAGGACCTTCATAAACAGCCATCTTTCACTCCCCCATGACTTCAGGACGGACGAATCTTTCTTGTAACATACAACTGGAACTAAAACTGGTGTCCAGGACGGACAAGTATTTCGTGTAACAAATAACTGGAACTAAAAGAAGTTCTAGAAGGACGAGTCTTTCTTGTAACTACAATGTACATTTATGTAATAACTGGAACTAAAACAGGTGTTCTAGAAGGACGAGTCTTTCTTGTAACTAATAACTGGAACTAAAACAGGCGTTCTAGAAGGACGAGTATTTCTTGTAACTACAATGTACATTTATGTAATAACTGGAACTAAAACAGGTGTTCTAGAAGGACGAGTCTTTCTTGTAACTAATAACTGGAACTAAAACAGGCGTTCTAGAAGGACGAGTATTTCTTGTAACTACAATGTACATTTATGTAATAACTGGAACTAAAACAGGTGTTCTAGAAGGACGAGTCTTTCTTGTAACTAATAACTGGAACTAAAACGGGCGTTCTAGAAGGACGAGTCTTTCTTGTAACTAATAACTGCAACTAAAACAGGCGTTCTAGAAGGACGAGTCTTTCATGTAACTAATAACTGGAACTAAAACGGGCGTTCTAGAAGGACGAGTCTTTCTTGTAACTAATAACTGGAACTAAAACGGGCGTTCTAGAAGGACGAGTCTTTCTTGTAACTAATAACTGCAACTAAAACAGGCGTTCTAGAAGGACGAGTCTTTCATGTAACTAATAACTGGAACTAAAACGGGCGTTCTAGAAGGACGAGTCTTTCTTGTAACTAATAACTGCAACTAAAACAGGCGTTCTAGAAGGAGGAGTATTTCTTGTAACTAATAACTGGAATTAAAACAGGCGTTCTAGAAGGACGAGTCTTTCATGTAACTAATAACTGCAACTAAAACAGGCGTTCTAGAAGGACGAGTCTTTCATGTAACTAATAACTGGAACTAAAACAGGCGTTCTAGAAGGACGAGTCTTTCTTGTAACTAATAACTGCAACTAAAACAGGCGTTCTAGAAGGACGAGTCTTTCATGTAACTAATAACTGCAACTAAAACAGGCGTTCTAGAAGGACGAGTCTTTCATGTAACTAATAACTGGAACTAAAACAGGCGTTCTAGAAGGGCGAGTATTTCTTGTAACTAATAACTGGAACTAAAACAGGTGTTCTAGAAGGGCGAGTATTTCTTGTAACTAATAACTGGAACTAAAACATATGTGTTCTAGAAGGACGAGTCTTTCTTGTAACTAATAACTGCAACTAAAACAGGTGTTCTAGAAGGGCGAGTATTTCTTGTAACTAATAACTGGAACTAAAACAGGAGTTCTAGAAGGACATGTATTTCTTGTAACTAATAACTGGAACTAAAACAGGCGTTCTAGAAGGATGAGGTTTTCTTGTAACTAATAACTGGAACTAAAACAGGTGTTCTAGAAGGACGAGTCTTTCTTGTAACTAATAACTGGAACTAAAACAGGTTTGCAACTAAAACAGGCGTTCTAGAAGGATGAGTCTTTCATGTAACTAATAACTGGAACTAAAACAGG
Organism: Pecten maximus; assembly: GCF_902652985.1. Classification (NCBI taxonomy): domain Eukaryota; kingdom Metazoa; phylum Mollusca; class Bivalvia; order Pectinida; family Pectinidae; genus Pecten; species Pecten maximus. Next base: position 29,282,210 of record NC_047020.1, on the reverse strand, counting down.
TTTGCAACTAAAACAGGTGTTCTAGAAGGACGAGTCTTTCTTGTAACTAATAACTGGAACTAAAACAGGTTTGCAACTAAAACAGGCGTTCTAGAAGGATGAGTCTTTCTTGTAACTAATAACTGGAACTAAAACAGGTTTGCAACTAAAACAGGTGTTCTAGAAGGACGAGTCTTTCGTGTAACTAATAACTGGAACTAAAAGAAGTTCTAGAAGGACAAGTCTTTCTTGTAACTACATTTATGTAATAACTGCAACTAAAACAGGTGTTCTAGAAGGACGAGTCTTTCTTATACCAAAACGTTTGAGTTAAAAAACATGGGATTAGTGTGTGGTTTGTTTAAAGTCCCAGAAAAATAACAGCAATACAAAACAAATTCAACCATGCCTTTATTCCATGAAGAAATGACGAATCCCTGTAGAAACAGCAATGTGTATGAACTAAATGAGACATGTACAGCAATTTGTAAGAACTTTTAATAAAGCAATCTGTACAAATTGTGGATACACCAATCTGTACAAATTGTAGATACACCGATCTGTACAAATTGTGGATACACCGATCTGTACAAATTGTAGATACACCAATCTGTACAAATTGTAGATACACCGATCTGTACAAATTGTGGATACACCGATCTGTACAAATTGTGGATACACCAATCTGTACAAATTGTAGATACAGTGCTATGTACAAATTGTAGATACACCGATCTGTACAAATTGTAGATACAGTGCTATGTACAAATTGTAGATACACCGATCTGTACAAATTGTAGATACACCAATCTGTACAAATTGTAGATACACCAATCTGTACAAATTGTGGATACACCAATCTGTACAAATTGTAGATACACAGATCTGTACAAATTGTGGATACACCAATCTGTACAAATTGTAGATACACCAATCTGTACAAATTGTGGATACACCAATCTGTACAAATTGTAGATACACCGATCTGTACAAATTGTAGATACACCGATCTGTACAAATTGTAGATACACCGATCTGTACAAATTGTAGATACACCGATCTGTACAAATTGTAGATACACCAATCTGTACAAATTGTGGATACACCAATCTGTACAAATTGTAGATACACCAATCTGTACAAATTGTAGATACACCAATCTGTACAAATTGTAGATACACCAATCTGTACAAATTGTAGATACACCAATCTGTACAAATTGTAGATACACCAATCTGTACAAATTGTGGATACACCAATCTGTACAAATTGTAGATACACAGATCTGTACAAATTGTGGATACACCAATCTGTACAAATTGTAGATACACCAATCTGTACAAATTGTAGATACACCGATCTGTACAAATTGTAGATACACCGATCTGTACAAATTGTAGATCCACCAATCTGTACAAATTGTAGATACACCAATCTGTACAAATTGTGGATACACCAATCTGTACAAATTGTAGATACATCAATCTGTACAAATTGTGGATACACCAATCTGTACAAATTGTAGATACACCGATCTGTACAAATTGTAGATACAGTGCTATGTACAAATTGTAGATACACCAATCTGTACAAATTGTAGATACACCGATCTGTACAAATTGTAGATACACCGATCTGTACAAATTGTAGATACAGTGCTATGTACAAATTGTAAATACAGCAATCTGTATGATGTAGACAACAATATGTATTGGGACCTTGAATGAAGGTGAAGGTCTTTCATTTGAACAATCGTTTTAGCCCTTTACCCGTGAATGCTACAAACCCAATATCAGGTCTCTGAGCCTCATGGTTATCAAAATGAAGTTTAAAGGTTTTAGCATATTTGACCCCTGTTACCTTTAATGAAGGTCAAGGTCATCTGTTTGATCAAATTTGGTAGCCCTTCATCCCAGCATGCTAAAGACCTAATATTGCGTCTCTGGGCCTTTTGGTTATAAAGAAGAAGTCGTTTAAAGATCTAGGCATATTTGACCCCTGTGATCTTGAATCAAAGTCAAGGTCATCCATTCGAACAAACTTGGTAGCCCCTCATCCCAGCATGCTACAGACCCAATATCAGGGCTCTGGGCCAGCTGGGAATTGAGAAGAAGTTGAAAACGTAAATTGTTTACGAAGCACGATGCCAGACAAAAAGCGATGCCAATAGGTCTCAGGTGACCTAACAAGCAGTAGATACACCAATCCGTGTAAACTGTAGATACAGTACAGTTATCTGTGTGAATGTACTGTAGATACAGAAAACTGTACATTAATAACTGTAGAAACAGCAATATGTACAATGTAGACAGCAATCAGTAATAACTGTTAATACAGCATTTACAGCACTTGCCTATCACTACCACTCAGTATAGTGGTGGGTCTATCACTATATATATATATAGCTACCACTCAGTATAGTGGTGGGTCTATCACTATATATATATATAGCTACCACTCGGTATAGTGGTGGGTAGTCAGTTTACTTGTTAACCCTGTTTTGTCAGCTGTCAGCACAACTTCGCTGTCAATGTAACTGGTACACTGTATTACCTTTCAACAAATTCAATTGTCAATATTTGTCATACCTGTCAAAGAGCCTTAATCTATCAGTATTTGTCATAATCTGTCAGAATTATCATAGTTTGTCATATGGCAGTCAAATATTGGTTACATGGTGGTCACATGATTTACAAATTGGTCACATGACAATATTTTGGTCACACGAGTTAAAATTTTGCCAATTGATTTAAATGCTGGTCTATGATAGTCAAGCATTGGTCACATGATATTCAATTTTTGGTCACATGACAGTCAAGTGAGAACTGTCAGACATTCAAACTATGGTCACATGATTCACAAATTTGTCACATGACAGAAAAGTTTGGTTTTACAAATTTGTCACATGACAGAAAAGTTTGGTTGTATGATTTACATGTTCATCACATGACAATCAAACACTGATCACATGCTTTTCATATATTAGTCACACAATGGTTAAGTGTTTATCACAAATGATGGTCACAACAATATAAACAACAAACTTATCTAACAGATAAACTCATGAACATGTATTTCACCTACAGTAGATAAACAAGTTGAAAACAGTTTATTTGGCATAACATCAAGCAAATTCCAATAACAAAGAGGCTGTGTGGCCTGTAGATCTGGATTTACAAACCAACAGTTGTCAATGACATATTATTGACAGAAAAAAAACAATACATGCACATAATAATGACATATTAATGGATTAAATACTAAAAAACAACACCACTACAAAGGTAGTAGTAATAAGATGAAATCGGAAATAAAAGGAAGAATTGCCAAGAAACTAATTATTGTCGGAGTCGTTGGATGGATGGACAGTTAACTCTTACTTTGGTTATTATGTGTATATCACTGTACAATGTAACAAGAACATACCACAGTCCGAGTCATATAATCTATATACAAAATGAAAGTAACACTTTATGGTCATATAACCTTCATGTACATACAGAATAAAAGTAACAATATGAAGTCATATAATCTATATACAAAATGAAAGTAACATTAAGTAGAGTCATTTTATCTGTGGACAAAATGAAAGTAACAATATCCAAAGAGGCTGTAGGACAATGATATACTATAAATGGAGTGGTATTGAGCATGGTGAATGTTATTATGCTGGTAAATTGTATCAAACATAACCATGAAAATTAAACCTGTGTGATAAATGTAGGATCAGCAGTCTGTCATGTTAGAACTACTAAACCTCAAAGTAATGTGTATCAGATTTAAACCTCACGAGAAACATACAAACAAATATCAAATGATTGTTAAAAACCTAGGCATATATACATATATTTGAAAATATTTTGGTTTGGATATTGATAACTATGTACTATCAGTATATGAAATAACAATTAACTCAGTTACCTATCTAATGTTGCCCATCACTCATTGACTCCTTTTCTCAACCATTTGTACATTTTTAGTTATTTTATTTAGGTTTTAAGCAGGTAACATGATCTTATATTCCGTCTGGATATCTTATTTCCCAAGCTGTAGGAAATATGAAATCCAGACAGGTAATGTTATTAAAACCTAAATGATAAATTTGTCATAATGTGCACACATTTACTAAAATAACAACTGATTCAAAAAATTTAAAAAAACAACAAGAGGCCCATGGGACTTGACGGTCACCTTGAAATATTTTAATTAATTTAATTGACCCATTTTGACCCAACATGTGCATACCATCAAGCTGTCGTCCCATGCTGTTAACAAAGTTAGAATGAATTTCAATAGAAATACAACAAATACCAGTCAAAAATGTGATTTTGCATATAAACAATAGTAAAGTTTACCCCCTCCCCAGGGGCAAACGTGAGACCCCAGGGTCATGAAATTCATAATTTTGGTAAAGCACCTTAAGACCCATCTATCTACCAAAAGTATTCAATTCTATCTTATTTGGGTCTTGAGAAGAAGATATTTGAAATTTCAGTCAATTTGACCATTTTTAGCCCGCCCATCAGCCCCTAGGGGTCAGTCAGGGCTACATGTAACATGTGCATACCATCAAACTGTCATTGCATGCTGATAATGTTAACAAAGTTAGAATGAATTCCAATACAAATCCAACAAAAATGTGATTTCCTATATAAACTATAGTAAAGTTTACCCCCTCCCCAGGGGGCAAACTTACGAGACCCCAGGGTCATGAAATTAACAATTTTGGTAAAGCACCTTAAGACCCGTGCATCTATGAAGAGTGTTTGATGCACCATATCTGAGAGTAAAGAAGAATTGAATTTTGACGTTTTAGTCAATTTGATCCTTTTGGACCCGCCCCTCAGGTCCCTGGGGACCATATAATTCACAACTTTGGTTGACCTTTAGCTATAGAAGATTCCTATTTGGTTTTGCGGTTTTGGAGAAGATGTCGAAAATATAGATTGTTTACTGACGAACGACGACGCACAAAAGGCGATTAGAACAGGTCACTTGAGACTTAATTCATCTCATGTGACCTAAAAAAATGTAGAAACGTCATCTGCTCTGTGGCAGGCGAACCATACACATTCTGTGATTTCTGCTGGAGATATTACATTCATTTTTATATTACTTTTACATGACTTTACATTACCTGTGAATAATCAGAATATAGATTCTGTATGGGCCTGTATCCCTCACCTGTTTCTAAAGAACATTGAAATTGATCCAAGTCATTTATGCAGTTGCTAATATGATAACCACTTGATTCAAATATACCAGTAGGCTAGGTTTATTCATGGTAGCCCTTCATTTCAGCATATTGCTTGCTCATTATCAGGTCTCTGGGTTTCTTGATTATTGTTAAGATTTGTTAAGATTTTGACATATTTGACCCCTGTGACCTCGATAGTCTGCCAAGATAATTTATTTAAAAAAACTTGGTAGACCTTTATTCCAGCATGCTACAGACAATATATCATATCTGTGAGCCTCTTTCTTATTAACAAGAAGTCATTTAAAGATATTAGCAAATTTGACCCCTGTGACCTTGAACAAAGTTGAAAGGCCTTCATCCCAGCATGCTACAAGCCCAATATCGTTCCTGTGGGCCTCTTGGTTCTTGAGAAGAAGTCATTTAAATGTTTTAGCAGATTTGACCCCTGTGACCTTGACTGTAGGTCAAGGCCATTCATTAAAACAAACTTGTTAGCCCTTCACCCAAGCATACTACAGGCCAATATTAGGCCTCTGGGCCTCTCGAGTATTGAGAAGAAGTTATTTAAAGAGAAAAGTTGACTCTGGATGGACAGACGATGGATGCTGTACCACTGCCTAAGCTTACTTGCCCTTTGGACAGGTGAGCTAAACATCACAGGTGGATGATTGGCTAATCAATTGTTTTAGATTTTCTTTTGCAGTAAGACAAAAAGCCATATCTAGGTGTCATCAAACATAAACCAAACAAGTACTGGTACATAAATGTATATATCTATATTTGTACATCTCCAAAATACATCAGTTGTTCTCTATATATCTTTATCTTTTCAGCATCCTTATTGGTGAATGTGTTGGTATGACAATAAGGAAACAAGTAATAAGCTCCCTACATTATAAATCACTCTCTATTCCTATCTATATTTTTTACCAGGGGTGCAGGGGAACTAATTGCCAGTCCAGAACGCCATTGAGAACATCCAATTTTGTCGGGACAGATATTCCAAAGGTGCAGAAAAGATGTACATCAAAAGCACCCCTGCATTTTAAAGACTATAACTGCATGGTAGATTCCCTTATATACATTTAGGCCTAACAGATAGTAATGGTATTGATCTGACTATAAATGTCACTACTGGGTACTTGTGTGATCATTGTGACTGCATAAACACATTACTATGGGGACGACAACCAATGCATTTGTCAAAATGGCTGTTAACATTGTCAGTAACGTATGATTTCATTTTCTTTAATTAAATTAGAACTTAATCATCGAAGTGTAGAAAATATAAATACAATCACTTACCTGTCTGGTATGGCATTAATAGTCAATATGAATGACAAAGCTTTGGTAACAAACATAGGTACCATCCCATGCTAGCTCACAATATGTGCTGTGTCATTCATAGGGACTTATAAATGCCATATCAGGACAGATAAATGTTTAATATATATACAACTGTGACTAGACATACCCAAATTGAAAACAAGTACCAAATGAATATATGTACAAGTATAATAACATAAGAATAATATTTATCCAGCATGTTAACATTATAAACATATGGGTGAGTAATCCCCTAATATACATTCTCTTTTTATAAAATCCTGTCATATTTCCCTCAATCTCTACCATCCTCCTCAAACTTTAACAAATCACTCTAACATTAACATCCGTCTTTAACTTTTACATCTTCAACAACCTCGCTTTCATTCAGGCCTTGGGTATCTGTATGACAAGTGGCCCAAAGGACCTGTATCGCTCCCCTGGATAAAAACAAGTAACATGACAAAACAATACTAGAAATATCTATTCTAGGTTCCCACAGGCAAAATCTTGGGACCTTAATTTGGCTGTATGGAACTTTGGAGCTTTGTGATTAATATATAGCCCATGCTAATCTTAGACAATGTCAATGACAATCTCTCAATGTATTTTAGAAAAAAAAAATTTCACCAGCATGGATGACATTACATGCTTGCATTTATCCTCACTATACATCCTAGGATTTAGACAAAAAAATTAGAGTTTTTTCTGAAGTTTTCATTCCTGTCACTTTAAAAGTAGGTAAAGGTCATCTATTTATGAATTATAGTGCACTTTTCATCACAGGAATACTCATTATGAATTTACTGGCTAAATATCAGGACCTTTGGCCTTTTGCAGACAAAAAAAAAGAAAGGGATATTTTTAATCTGTTACCAATTATAGTCAAAGTTTTACATTGACAACAACTAATACTCAAAGTTGACCTTTATTGACCTAGCCATGGTGAACGGAATTAAATACTGGAATTGAAATGTCTAACTATCATCAATCTAGACACCAAGGATTTTTAAATATTATATTCGAGTTTATTAAACTGATGACGGAAACTGCACCATACCATATAATGTCATTGGTACCTCATGCCAGCTGGGCTAATAAAACCGGGTATCTATCACTGCAAAGGTGTCTGTACGATACAACGACGAAAGGTATCTGAATGACTGTTGAACATTTAGACTTCTCAGTGATCCATATACACATATAACCCTTTGCTCAACTATTTCATGTATCAACAATCATAAAAACGTAACACGCTTTCCCGATCTGTCTGTGTGACCTTCACCTGGACTGTAATTAGATAACATAGCAAAATCAGGGTCAAGGTAGGACCCTGGATTACGTTCATGTTTGGATGGTCTCTGTGTGTCAGCCTCAAATTTGTCAGTCATCTTGGGGCTATAGTTGCTGTGTTCTGAGTTGAGGTCGATGGATTCCCCAAGCCCTTCATCTGTACGGAGGGCCTGTAAGTGTAGCGAAGCTTTCTGCTTGCGTTGTAATACTGACCCGCTCTGTCCCGATGATTCTGGGGAAAAATCAATGAGGTTGGAGGTACTGGGTGAGGGGGAGATTGACCCTACCCCCAAGAGTCCTTCCCCCAGGGAACTGGTTGTGTCCCCAACACTTTCCTCCACTATTGTATCTGGAATTGTACTTCCATTTCCAAATGTAGGTGTGGTAGGCTTAGATCCGAGGTCGAGACACCCGTTACTGGGAAACCCTCCAGACATCCCTTTCCCAAACGATCGGTTCAACATCTGAGTACGCTTACGGGAGCTCAGTCTTCGTCGATCTGTTAATCAAAATATTACATTGTCTTAATCATTAAGAACATATGTTTTGTTTTCTGAACATATCTTTTCATAAAAAAACTAATTTTGTTATGACATTACAATTTAATACAAAGTTCATTCTAACATTAATTTTTATATGGCAACATAATTCATAAATATATGCAGGCATGATAACAGCACCAATTCTGAGAGTATCATTGTAATGTATTGTATTCAAATATTATGCCAGATGTATAACACTTAATGATATAGAAATACAATAGTTCATTAATATAAAAATCCAGTAAGATAAAACTGTTTTATTCTTTTTAATTATCATCATCATATTAGAAAACAACGTACATTTAATTAACTAACCAAACAACATCACAAAAATCAATATTTAACCACAACAGATCACAGACCAACCATGCAGTATGTGTCACTGATGGACCATGAAGGATCACAGACAAACCATGAATCACAGACCAACCATGCAGTATGTGTCACCGATGGACCATGAAGGATCACAGACAAACCATGAATCACAGACCAACCATGCAGTATGTGTCACTGATGGACCATGAAGGATCACAGATCAACCATGCAGTAGGTGTCACCGATGGACCATGAAGGATCACAGACAAACCATGGATCACAGATCAACAATGCAGTATGTGTCACCGATGGACCATGAAGGATCACAGACCAACCATGCAGTATGTGTCACCGATGGACCATGAAGGATCACAGATCAACCATGCAGTATGTGTCACTGATGGACCATGAAGGGTCACAGATCAACCATGCAGTATGTGTCACTGATGGACCATGAAGGGTCACAGATCAACCATGCAGTATGTGTCACTGATGGACCATGAAGGGTCACAGATCAACCATGCAGTATGTGTCACCGATGGACCATGAAGGATCACAGACCAACCGTGCAGTATGTGTCACTGATGGACCATGAAGGGTCACAGATCAACCATGCAGTAGGTGTCAACGATGGACCATGAAGGATCACAGATCAACCATGCAGTATGTGTCACTGATGGACCATGAAGGGTCACAGATCAACCATGCAGTATGTGTCACTGATGGACCATGAAGGGTCACAGATCAACCGTGGATCACAGACCAACCGTGCAGTATGTGTCACTGATGGACCATGAAGGATCACAGACCAACCGTGCAGTATGTGTCACTGATGGACCATGAAGGACCACATACCAACCGTGGATCACAGACCAACCATGCAGTGTCACAGATGGACCATGAAGGATCACAGACCAACTGTGCAGTATGTGTCACTGATGGACCATGAAGGACCACAGACCAACCGTGGATCACAGATCAACCATGCAGTGTCACAGATGGACCATGAAGGATCATAGTTCAACAATGAAGGATCACCATCACTGATGAACCATGAAACTTTTAAAGACTCTTTCTAGAAATTATTGTCAGCATCAAAATATCTCTCTTGGTCAGTTTGGACAATTGGTGGGAATACCCTAGGCCAATATATCTATGATCAGACTGCATGAATATAGAAAATTATCAGGGAATGTGGAACTTAAGAGTCACTGGATCATAGATTTTATTGGGTAAATAAAAAAGTGTGTATGCTGTTCACTTTCTGCTGGGATCATAATTTCATCACTTGATTAATATAAATAAAGCTTATGTCTTGTCCTTTTAAAATGCATACAAGTATTTCAAACTGTTTACTTTGTTGCAATTTTATGCATCATAAGAAATCCGAACTTGTGTAAACTATCCCGCTAAACTCACCAGTTATATCTGTATACATGACAAACAATATTTACACACAACTACAGTCAATCTTCTATACATGCATGTAAACACTAATACAAGCTCTCCTCATACCAGAGGTCTAGAGAGTCTGTATCCTAGCAGAACCACATAACATGTACAAAAGCTTCAGCTACTGTATCTACTAATGATGACAATTTTCCAATAAATAACACTTAAGTTTCTAGACATAAAGATGTTTTCTAACAAGAGGCCAATACGGCCTGTATCGTTCACCTGGATATTTCTCCAAATATGACAAAAACTTCTATTTCAATTATATAATAACCACTTTCCCCATTAAGGATCTAAAATTGATTTAATTGGTATAAAAACAAGAGGCACAGAGGGCTTGTATCACTCACTTGGTTGGATTTTACCAAACATCCAAATAATATTATGTTCATGTTCAATTTAATTTGTTGATAGCTTTATTTGTTGATGTCAACTAGTACTGCTTCAAAGATAAAACCCAGAAACAAAGTCCAGACTCCCTAGGGGTGTGAAAAGACCCCAGGGATTGTTTTTACAACATGATTGTGTTTAAAGGAACTAAGTCCCTTGGGGTGGGGAAAGACCATGGGCTTATCTTTATATCAGGATTGTGTTTATCTCATCATGACCAGCAATGCTGTATATGGTTATGGGGTCCGGATCTCTACATTTCAAAGATATTACATAGAAACAAATTATAAATGTTAAGAGGAGGGGGAAACCCCAGGGCCTGTTTTTACATCAGGGCCATGTTTATCCCTTGATGTCCAGCAATGCTATATATGGTTATGGGATTGGGATCTAGACAGTTTCAAAGATAATATAACAGAGGAATCAAGTCCTTAGGGTGGGGAAAGACCCCAGAGCCTATTTTACAACAGGGTTGTGTTTATCTCTTTATGCCCAACAATGCTTTATATGGTTAGAGCAAAAGAGCCAAATTGCTCTCTTTCGACCCTTCTCCTCAGCCCCCTGGGGTTCAACTGCACAATCTGCAGCTTATTGAATCCCGATCACCTAAACCAGTCATATATGAGTAATATTCATCACTTAGTTCCAGAGAAAAAGTTGTTTATATCAATATAGCCAAATTGACCCCTTTTGGCCCCACTTCTCAGGTCCCCAGGGGATGGTCAGCCCCACCATTTGTACAATTTTGAGCCTACACTCCATAAGGATGCTTCTGAACAAATTTTGTCAAATTCCGATCAGTGGTTATGAAGAAGAAGTCTATTGTTGACGGACAGATGACGGACGACGGATGCCAGTACGGTATGGCATAAGCTCACCTTGGTCATTCGGACAAGGTGAGCTGATAAATCAGAGAAAAATACAAGTGGCTACTTAAAGAGGAACAGACTGTTAAACATTTCTCCTTTTTTCCATGTTACCCTTCATACCTCAGGCTGATTCAAAGACCAAAACCCTTTCAGGATCAGCTAAGATATATGTCAGAGTAGTAGCCCTGTGACACAGTCCCCTGGTCCTAATATCAGGAATATATGTGTATCTCACATCTAGCAAATTTTAAAGTTATTTGATATGATTTCAGACTCATTTCATTAGTATTCAATCAATGCTGAAGGGCGATGGAGGCTGCGCCATAGCATAAGCCCACCTTCAGGACAGGTGAGCCAATAAGAAAATTCAGATCTACATGTATCTATCAACTGAACCAGGTCCAGATGTGTAAGGCTGTCAGGACTGAGAATCACATGTGTCAAGTTTGGACTGGAGCCACAGTTTAGTTGGCATTCTCATCACAAAATTTTGTTCTCAAATAGAAGTTTAATCTAAGAAAATGTATCATTTTCATTTATATCACTTTTTTCTTCTTTAAAACTGGATTCATTTCAGAAGACGGCATTGTAATAAGGTGTTTAAACAACAAGAATGATTGAATTTAAGTAACAATCCACGAACATCAACTTTTGAAAGACCGAAGATCTTCAGATTTCCAGTTTTGACCCCCGAATAAGTATTGGGGAACAGCATTCATAAACGGAAGCAGCATTCATGAGAGGGTCCAGCATGCTTTAATGAGGATAGGGGGAACATGCACGACAAGTAGGGCAAATGAGAATGGATGGGAAATACTGTACGAGGAGGTGGTGAGGAATCTATCAGAGGAGAAAATCATAATGGGTGTAATTGCTATAAGCTAAAAATGTTATTTGGTAATATATAAGCTGTGGTATACCACCTTATAAGTCAATTAAAGATTTTGTAGTGTTTTATTCACCTTCCAAGCTTTGGAACCAACATGTTCATCAGCTACTACACCCAAAGATAGAAATAACAAGGTCATACAGATTCCCATTGAACAAGGAAATAGTTATACAGTATAAAAAGGGGTAAAGTGTCAAGGTCACTCAAAAACTGTCATTTACAATCAAGGTCATGCCATTGAAGGCTGAAATACAATGTTCAAAAACTTCAACCAAAAATGTAATATCAAATGCATTCAAATATCTGAAGACTGAGACTGAGTCAAGGACATTCAAACAGGAGAAATGAGGATGAAGATGTCAAGGTCATTTAAACATCAGGAAATGATTGAGGATGAGATGTCAAGGTCATTCAAACATCAGAAATGAGGATGAAAATGTGACAGGTCATTCAAACATCAGAAAAGAACACTGAGATGCCAAGGTCATTCAAACATCAGAAATGAAGATTGAGATGTCAAGGTCATTCAAACATCAGAAATGAAGATTGAGGTCAAAAGTAGATAGAATTAGCAAAACGAAATTAAAAAACAAAAATCAAAGAAATTTCATGGTCATTTTGGTATTAATTTAAACATAAAGGTTGTACTGATCAAATCGCACGTAATACAGTTATGATCATGACACAAGTACAACTATCTCTTAATAGTAAGCATGATCAGTACACATGTCCATTATATCTGACGGTAAATAAGTATTGTATCCGGTAGTAAATGTGTATTGTATCTGGTAATAAATATGTATTGTATCTGGTAGTAAATATGTATTGTATCCAGTAGTAAATGTGTATTATATCCGGTGGTGAATATTATTGTATCTGGTAGTAAATATGCATTGTACGTATCCAGTAGTAAATATGCATTTTATCCAGTAGGAAATATGTATTGTATCCAGTACGTAGTATAGTCAAACCAGAATGACCTGTCGCGTTGACCTTTTCTGGAATATTCAAAGTGGGTAGTTCTATTTGTGCACAGGTGTGTTAACAAAACATATTGATTAGGAATACTACTGTGTCCAGCAGGGTGCTGTTTTGGACCATTTGTTTTTGTTACAATTTTATATTGACAACACAGGGATTGTCTCATTTATTTGTGATGCATGGTTTACACATATTGAAGTAACTAAATATGTGATCAATTGTTCACATGTTAACAGTTTTGTCGCCAAATCTTGACCAGTACAAATACAAATGATGCTGATGATAAGGTTTGTTACATTATATATACAAAGCACCTATTTTCCCTAAATGACTATAGACTCGTTTGTAATCAATATGCTAATTAAAGTTCAACATGACGGGTCATTCTGGTCAGACTATAAAAATGTATTGTATGTGGTAATTGATATGTCTATTGTATCTGGTAGTAAATATGTCTTGTATCCAATAGTAAGTACGGTAAACCTCTGGTTAGTTCGAACAAAATTAATAAATATTGACGACCCTGTATATCTGTTGTATCTGGGAATATATATTTTTATGATGAACATAATCAGTAATCTACTGTAAATTTTTAAGTGCTATTTTGAAGTTTATATTTATAACAACTAATATAGAGGGCAGAACATCTGGCTACCAGGCCTTAGGATTAAGGAAATTGGAGAGGTCAGAAGTCAAGGTCAGATGAGGTCAGATGTATGATACAAACAAGAAGCAGTGTTAGCACATAAGTATAAGCAGATCTGAGTCTGACAGACAGTGAGATGATAGTGCAGTAATCTAATCTAACTGGCATTGCAAATATACACAGCATTCTAAATCACCTGATAGTGTTTCCACGGCAACCACAGACATTGTACTCTCAAATCCAAAAGTCCAGGGCAGTGTCACCTATACAAGTGAAATCTCCTGGCAAGAAATAGCCATATAGTCCAAAATTACAGTGCTGACTTGTTTCCTGTTACCGCAGTGCCATCTAGTGGGGTTTCCTGTTACCAACTGCACTATTAGCATTGACCTGGTTGTTTCTGTTATCAACGCTATCAGTACTGTCATTTTGCAGTGTCATCTAGTGGGGTTTTCCAGTTAATTACCAACTGCACTGCATCATCGACCTATGACAGTGCCACCTAGTGAATAATTTCTGTTACTACACAGTCACACAGCTTTGCCAGCATGTAAATAGATCCATCACAACATACAAATTTGGAATCACTACTTATCTAAAATATCAACATTAACCAAAATCTATTTTAAGTCTACAAAATGACATCATTATATTTTAGTCAATGATATTATGACAAACAGAATCTTATGTTCTCTATGTTAGACCCGTAATATCTGTACAACCAGCACACTTCTCATCTTCAATGCATAAACAACATGTAAGGTGATTTAACAGAGGAAATGAAGGTAGTGCAGAGTCATCTAAAAAGGCCTACAAAACCACGCCTCTAACACATATCCAGTCCTACAACAAATGCACTTTTCAAAAAGCTTTCAAATTAAATTAATTCAGATAAATCGAAACTCAAAAACACACATTAGAAAAAAAATAAAATATGCTAAAAATCTTTTAAATAAAACCACAAAATAAATTAAATAGATTAAGAATATAATGTAAATAATGAGACTAATAACAACTACTCTGCCAAACGTTATTCAAAGGGGGAAAAGGATTTATCAGAAATAGCACAGACAACATCTACAACCCCAAAACCCTCAACACAACAGTTAGGGAGTGCCAAAGGAGACCCAATTCAAAAGCTGTGCAGCCAAAGGGATTGCACATGCTCAGTCTGGTGTTAAATTCTGTGAGTCGAAGCTATCGGATAAACTGCCGACAAGCTGTTTCCAGTATCGCAGTTTCTTACTCGTAGGCTTTGGCTGGTTGGGATTGGGAGTTTTCATTCCGTTGCTGCGTAGAATTTCTAGAAGCTCATAACGAAATGAAGAAATGTCTTGTTTAATCTCACTGACATCATCCTCTGTGACGCCTTCTCCCTCTCTCAGGACCACGCTGTTTTTGCATGATGTAACGCTTTATAAGGTCTCTCATCACAGCCTGAAACAAAATATACAAGAGATGATAGCTGTTCATCGTTTTAACATATCTGGTAACTCAGGTTTCTTCAAAATGACATAAAAAGTTACAACATCACTGACAGTGTATACACTGATTTTAATTAAAATGGCACCCTCTCTATTGAAATATATCTCATTAAAGCCAACAAAAGAAAAAAAAATGTATGTAATGATTGGTTATAAAACAGTAGGTAATATACACAATAAAGAGGCAGAGCATGATAGCATGTCTTCTGGATGTAATTAATTACTTATTCGCTTTAATATAAAAGATAAAATTAATTAAAGTTCAAACTGTTGGATGGTAGTTATTTACAGGAAGTAACTTTTGGTATTTTAAGAATTATACAAGAACATATTCTTGCTTTCAATCATTCAAAAATAGTCTTTATCAGGGATGTAGCAAAGTGGAACACATTGTCATAAAATAATTACTTGAGTAACAAGTAGCTGTTAGTATTTCAGTTCATAAGAAACAGCTTCATCACTGATGTGTAGACAAGGGAAGCTACTGTAATCTAGATACTGTTGAAACTGCGGCCTTATCTCTAGCCTCGTTAATCCAGCATCAATTAAATCTTAGCCTCGTTTATCCAGCAGTAAATCTTAGCCTCGTTAATCCAGCAGTAAGTAATTTTGGTGTTTTTATATTAAAAATAATCCCTGAACCTAGCTGTCTTACATGTGGCAGGTGCTGGTAGTGTTCTACAAGAGTTACCTCCCTTGCTCCATTATCAACTCACCTGATATCGAATTTCTCTCTCATTTATCTTCTTAACAATTTTCTAGAACAAAAATATACAAAGTATACACATTAATTTAATGTAATTTTATGCTAATTCTAGCAAATTCAGTCGTTTAATTAAATTTACTGAATTTATTATCAATATTATTATCATAATAATAATCTGGACAGACTCGTCCTATATCACTCAAAATCAGCTTATTTGCAAACAGCACATTTTGTCAAGTCTTTGAAAGTACTTTTTTTTCTAATTTTACACATGGTTTCCCTCTGATGTAAATATGGAAGCTTGTCAAGTATGCATGTACCTAATCCCTACATCACGATGGTATCATTAAACCACTGGCTATTTTATCATATGTTTATTATCTTTAACATCAGTTAAACACTAGCTGATCTGAAGATTACTCACACGTATACTTTGCCAGCGACTCCTCTTCTGGTGTTTGGAACAGGCACATAGTTTAGACTTAAACCACAGGAGTAGGTAGTAGAAAGTTTTTGGGGAAGGGATTATGTTAAATGGTGGAGGTAATGTTCCACTGTCTTCAAAATAGCTGATCCACAGCTTAGACCGTGCAAATTTCCACTCTTCATCCGCCTGACTCTACTCGAAAAACACAATATACAAGACAATTATATTCTGCAATATAGTACAGTAGATGAATGACAATATGTGATAACTAAGGTAAAATAGGTATGTTGTACCAATATAAAATTGTTGATATTGAAGCCAGTAATCTAGAAGAGGTCCAGAGGGTCTGTATTGATCACTTGGAAATAAGCAATCATGGCAATTAAGCATAACAATGGAACATTTTGTTGTCATTTTTAATATTTGTCTATCTATGTACATACAGGGGAAAATACCATCATCTGATCTCAGGGGTGCTCAAGTTCCTTAAAAAAATAATGTGTATTTACTTTGTCTTGGGCCTATAGAATTTCAATGCACAAGAACTAATATTTTTTTTAATATAAGCTTGTACAGGTATATATAAATAGATAGAAATTACCTAGTTTTTGAAGTTTACAATTTTAAAGGAAATATGTATATACTTTTTTGTAGGTAAAGAGAATGTGATATAAATATACAGATGAAAGGAGATAAGTATGTAAGTAAAGGGAGATTATCATGTCGATAACGGGAGATATGTTTAGTTAAGCAATGTAGATAAATGGAAAGAAGTAAGTAAATGGAGAAAAGTATGTAAGAAGAGGGAGAAAAGTATGTAAGTAAAGGGAGATAAGTATGTAAGTAAAGGGAGATAGGTATGTAAGTAAAGGGAGATATGTATGTAAGTAAAGGGAGATATGTATGTAAGTAAAGGGAGATATGTATGTAAGTAAAGGGAGATAGGTATGTAAGTAAAGGGAGATAGGTATGTAAGTAAAGGGAGATAAGTATGTAAGTAAAGGGACATAAGTATGTAAGTAAAGGGCGATAAGTATGTATGTAAAGGGAGATAAGTATGTAAGTAAAGGGAGATATGTATGTAAGTAAAGGGAGATATGTATGTAAGTAAAGGGAGATAAGTTTGTAAGTAAAGGGAGATATGTATGTAAGTAAAGGGAGATATGTATGTAAGTAAAGGGAGATATGTATGTAAGTAAAGGGAAATAAGTTTGTAAGGACAGGGAGATAAGTATGTAAGTAAAGGAAGATAGGTTTGTAAGTAAAGGGAGGTAAGTATGTAAGTAAAGGAAGATAGGTTTGTAAGTAAAGGGAGATAAGTATGTAAGTAAAGAAAGATAGGTTTGTAAGTAAAGGGAGATAAGTATGTAAGTAAAGGGATTAAAGTATGTAAGTAAAGGGAGATAATTATGTAAGTAAAGGGAGATAAGTATGTAAGTAAAGGGAGATAAGTATGTAAATAAAGGGAAATATGTATGCAGAGACACATTGAAATGCATAAAGATAAACAGAGATGTATGTAAAGGAAAGTAGGGACTTACTGATATATTTTGGTATGAGTTGCTCATCATAGCAATGAGGAGATTAAGGAGGACAACTAGAGCTATCCAGCTGTAACTACCAAACATCAGCTTCCCGATGAACTCTGTGAACTCATGTGGCTCCTCCAGCTCGGCATGCTCCAAATCAACAAGTCCATATATTGACCAGTACAGACTCTGGATGATCTCAAACAAACTGTAACACAAAAGAGAATCTTGAGGATCTCAAACTGTAACTCAATAGAGTCTGGAGGATCTCAAACTGTAACTCAATAGAGTCTGGAGGATCTCAAACTGTAACTCAATAGAGTCTGGAGGATCTCAAACTGTAACTCAACAGAGTCTGGAGGATCTCAAACTGTAACTCAATAGAGTCTGGAGGATCTCAAACTGTAACTCAATCGAGTCTGGAGGATCTCAAACTGTAACTCAACAGAGTCTGGATGATCTCAAACTGTAACTCAATAGATTCTGGAGGATCTCAAACATAACTCAATAGAGAATCTGGAGGATCTCAAACTGTAACTCAATAGAGTCTGGAGGATCTCAAACTGTAACTCAATAGAATCTGGAGGATCTCAAACATAACTCAATAGAGAGTCTAGAGGATCTCAAACTGTAACTCAACAGAGAATCTGGAGGATCTCAAACATAACTCAAAAGAGAATCTGGAGGATCTCAAACTGTAACTCAATAGAGAATCTCAAATTGTAACTCAACAGAGAATCTCAAACAAAAGAAATAAAGTAGATATCTTGGATCTTAATGGTAACAAACAAACTAAAACTACTTTTAATTAGCAGGCCCAAGCATAGCGGTTACTTACTTTGCAAAGCTTTTGTAGCGTCTGTCACATGACGACTTTATGTTGTTAAGCTTGCATTCCTTCTCCCGGAGCGTTGCATAGTACCAGTAGAGGTGGTTAAGACCACAGGAGAATGAGAAAAGCACCATCATGTACACTATAGCAAATTTCATGATGTCCACGATCATCCGACCAAGGGAGATCTGAAGGGGCCCCAGGTGGGGGTTCACTGTAAACATGTAAATCAGTTTTAAAGAACTAAATATATTGGCTGCTGCAAACAAGGCCTCTGCAATCAGGTTGGGATCGTATGCATTCCAGTCTTTACGCTGGAGATTCGCTGATTCTTTGCCCTCCAATTTTTCTTGTTGGACCTGAAGATTAGAAATTGCCATTAGAATTTGGATCAGGTGAAGAAGTGGATATTTAATATGAACATATAAATGTTTTGATACCAATCTTTCTTCTTATCTCATCAAACTCATATTTTAAACTAAATGTGACCTTGTTAAATCCTAGGTTCATAAATATGTTGGAAACTATTAAGTGAAAATTTGAAATAATTAGATGAAATACTGTATTTTTACACTAATGATCAATAATTGAATAAAAACACTTTGATCTAGCTGACCTCGTTGACTTGACCTTTACATTCCACTAATAACGTAGGTGTAAACTATAAAATGACTGTATAATACTTTGTATGACACCACTTTACCTGTAGGTAAACTATATAATGACTGTATACATACAATGTATGACACTACTTTACCTGTAGGTAAGCTGTATAATGACTGTATAATACTTTGTATGACACCACTTTACCTGTAGGTAAACTACATTGTATATAATGACTGTATACATACAATGTATGACACTACTTTACCTGTAGGTAAACTATATAATGACTGTACACATACAATGTATGACACTACTTTACCTGTAGGTAAGCTATCACTCGCAGGGTCAATGTAGCAATATACAGAGAATTGGTGACAAAGTCTAGAATGTTCCACATATCATGGACGTATTCATGGGCCCCTTCGTCCCATAACTGCTTCACCTCTGCCCACACTAGACCTGTCAATATCAATAGGCTGCGTATTAGTACTACATATCACAGAGAGGGGTCTAATGTATCTTCCTCAGTAACCCAGAGTCACAGCATTTTTCTACTATTACAAGTGTTCAGTTGACCCAGAGTGTCCAGTGATACTGGTGCCACATCACCTCAGGCGTGATGAGGAAGATATCATTTTGTAACTAGGGAACTATTTTCCAAAACACCACTACTTTTTCTATAGTCAGTGGTAATACTTACAGGGTATTGCTTCTGTCATGTGTAAAACTCAAATATTCGAAACATCTTTCCGTCAATCTTTTTGTATTTTTCATGATTTGCAAACAACTGCACCATTTGAAACTAAATGTTTTCTGGCATATAAAATGTTTGATTTCTTTTCATATTCATCCACCTATCTGAGGAGTTATGTGAAGCACACAGATAAGTTCTGATTGTGTGCTTACAGTTTTGTCCTATATCTACAAGGGTTTTGTTCTCCTACCTGCAACATAGGCGAGGATCATCCACTCAACATTAGTGGCAGGTGCACCTCGTACCTCCTGGCTGATCTTGTCAATGTCAGGCACAGACTCCACTTTGGATGACCAGGGAAAAGGGATCTCCACCCGCTGGGACACCAGTATAAGTAACACTTGAAAAATATCAAAGGAAGGTCAAGGTCAGATATCAGTCATGATTGAAAAAAAAACAAGGGCCCAATGGGCCCAAATCGCTCACCTGCAATGCAGTGATCTTTTCATATATGGATCCTGCAGTTATTTGAAAGCATGCTACAGGACCAATATAATGTCTCTCTGCACTTTGGCTTTTCACTAAAAGTCATTTAAAGATTTAAGCATACTTGATCGACGTGACCTTGAATGAAGGTCAAGGTCATTCATTTGAACAAACTTGGTAGCCCTTCACCCCAGCATGCTACAGACCCAATATCAACTCTCTGGGACTCTTGGTTATTGAGAAGAAGTCGTTTAAAGATTTTAGCCTTTTTGACTCCTGTGACCTTGAATGAAAGTCAAGGTCATTCATTTGAACAAACTTGGTAGCCCTTCACCCCAGCATGCTACAGGCCAAATATTAGGTCTCTGGGACTCTTGGTTATTGAGAAGAAGTCGTTTAAAGATTTTAGCCTTTTTGACTCCTGTGACCTTGAATGAAAGTCAAGGTCATTCATTTGAACAAACTTGGTAGCTCTTTACCCCAGCATGCTACAGGCCAAATATTAGGTCTCTGGGACTGTTGGTTATCGAGAAGAAGTCGTTTAAAGATTTTAGCCTTTTTGGCCCCTGTGACCTTGAATGAAGGTCAAGGCCATTCATTTGAACAAACTAGGTAGCCCTTCATCCCAGCATGCTACAGACCCAATATCAACTCCCTGGGACTGTTGGTTATTGAGAAGAAGTCGTTTGAAGATTTTAGCCTTTTTGACCCCTGTGACCTTGAATGAAGGTCAAGGTCATTCATTTGAACAAACTTGGTAGCCCTTCACCCCAGCATGCTACAGGCCAAATATTAGGTCTCTGGGACTCTTGGTTATTGAGAAGAAGTCGTTTAAAGATTTTAGCCTTTTTGACTCCTGTGACCTTGAATGAAAGTCAAGGTCATTCATTTGAACAAACTTGGTAGCCCTTCACCCCAGCATGCTACAGACCCAATATCAACTCCCTGGGACTCTTGGTTATTGAGAAGAAGTTGTTTAAAGATTTTAGCCTTTTTGACCCCTGTGACCTTGAATGAAGGTCAAGGTCATTCATTTGAACAAAATTGGTAGCCCTTTACCGCAGCATGCTACAGACCCAATATCAACTCCCTGAGACTCTTGGTTATTGAGAAGAAGTCGTTTAAAGATTTTAGCCTTTTTGACTCCTGTGACCTTGAATGAAAGTCAAGGTCATTCATTTGAACAAACTTGGGAGCCCTTCACTCCAGCATGCTACAGGCCAAATATTTGGCCTCTGGGACTCTTGGTTATTGAGAAGAAGTCGTTTAAACATTTTAGCTTTTTTGACTCCTGTGACCTTGAATGACGGTCAAGGTCATTCATTTGAACAAACTTGGTAGCCCTTCACCCCAGCATGCTACAGACCCAATATCAACTCCCTGGGACTCTTGGTTATTGAGAAGAAGTCGTTTAAAGATTTTAGCCTTTTTGACCCCTGTGACCTGGAATGAAAGTCAAGGTCATTCATTTGAACAAACTTGGTAGCCCTTCACCCGAGCATGCTACAGACCCAATATCAACTCCCTGGGACTCTTGGTTATTGAGAAGAAGTCGTTTAAAGATTTTAGCCTTTTTGACTCCTGTGACCTTGAATGAAGGTCAAGGTCATTCATTTGAACAAACTTGGTAGCCCTTCACCCCAGCATGCTACAGACCCAATATCAAGTCCCTGGGTCTTTTGGCTATTTAGAAGAAGTCGTCTAATTTTTTTTTAGCCTTTTTGACTCCTGTGACCTTGAATGAAAGTCAAGGTCATTCATTTGAACAAACTTGGTAGCCCTTTACCCCAGCATGCTACAGACCCAATATCGACTCCCTGGGACTGTTGGTTGTTGAGAAGAAGTCGTTTGAAGATTTTAGCCTTTTTGACTCCTGTGACCTTGAATGAAGGTCAAGGTCATTCATTTGAACAAACTTGGTAGCCCTTCACCCCAGCATGCTACAGGCCCAATATTAGGTCTCTAGGCCTTTTGGTTATTGAGAAGAAGTTGCTTGAATGGAAAGTTGACGCCGGACGGACGGCCGGACGACGGACGCCGCGCCACGGCATAAGCTCACTTGCCCTTCGGGCAGGTGAGCTAAAAACGATATTAGGACACTCACCACCCATATGGTGACAGGAAAGAACAATTCATTGTTCATTGAATTATTTCGAATTGTTGACACTATTTTTTGAAAATAAAAGTTTCATTTTATCCAAATACACTTTTTTTTGTAATATGTTCTACTCCAATTTTTTTTTTAAAATCCTAAAGCATGGTATGCATTGATGGTAGACCGCGAGTAACAAAGACTATCCTCATCACAGCTTCAGAATCATTCGACTGTAGGAAGGATCAGATATGATACAAACCTAGAAATGTCAGGTACGAAGCACTGTGGCATATAAACTTTATAAAAGGTTTACGGAGCAGTTTCCCCGGGCCGCTCTTTGGTGCAATAAGGTAAAATACAGACAGGAAGGGGAACATAATTCCAATGAGCGAGGTAACAAGCAGACGGCGGATGATGCTATGACGACGGAATCCAGGCAAACCCTCATACCAGATAGAGGCTAGTAACTGCTGACAGTTGGGGTGAGCCACAAACTGTAAAATCAAAAGTAGAGAAAATTAACTTTACATTAAAACACAACTTCACTCACTCAACTTGACACTGATCAATACCATAAATAAATATGGAAAAGTTTTCCTTGACAATCATGACGTCACCTAACGATTTTTTCACCCATTTTTACCCCAGCCTCATTCCTCCCCCACATATTTTCAATGGCAATAGTAACACGACATTGTGAGGTAACATCTGACGTTCCTGTAGGTTACCTTTTTCTGGTTGAACTTTATCGCAAGCTTCAGTCTTGAGAGCCTCACTTTTTCCTCAGCGGGAGGTTCTGTCTGTTCAGGGGGAGTAACTCCATGATTACCAATGTCATGGTTTAAGATAATCTCAAGTTCCTTTGAGCCTCGTGTTTGCTCTAATAAATCAACTGCAAATTCCTTACACTTTTTAGCTAACTTTTCATAATCCAGTTTGAATTCATTTTCAAGTTTACTTAGTCTTTTCAATTCACGACTTAACTCAAAGGACGTAAGTATTGGATCTTTACTTGACAGTGCGATGAGGGATGGACTTGCTAAAGCACGGTATGCATTGATGCGTGACCGCGAGTGACGAAGACTATCCTCATTACTGCCGTGTAAACAATTTTTACATATACATCGCACATCATGAGGTTTGGGGATCCGATAGCCTCGGTCCAGCAACAGTTTGATAATTTCGTAATTGTCTCTGTGTGCAGCAAGTATGATAGGTGTTATATCTGGAGTGAAGGAACTGGAAGGAACGGTCTGGTGGAGGGCCTGAAACAAAGACAGAATGTATCATAAAAAATTGTATGACATGAATAAATACAAAGTGGGTTTTACAATTTAACCTTGACCTTTGTCCCAAGGGGTATGGTATACAGTATACAAGGTGAAACAGTAATTGGGAAATGGTAGATAGCTGTATTGATATGCCCATGATAAAATTAACATTTCCAGTCTTATGATAGTGATCTTGATCTTGTGATGTTGAACTCATTAGGTATCTAAAACAAGAGGCCCATGGACCTTCTATATAACAGATATCCCTATGCTGTTGTGGACTGGCATTTTGTATACTGCTAAATAATATCAAATATCTATAAAACGTTAAGATTTATAATGTACCAGAGTATCTTATTTTGATTACAATTAGTTTCCAATTTCTCAGCCCTTTAGAATGGATCAGGATAATAACATTCACACCATGAAATTATCATCTAAATTCATATCGTAATTCCAAACAAGTCTGAATTACCGGGTATTTCCAATTAAAATTCAATGAAATATTAATAAGGGCATATTACATCCTTTCCCCAGGAAGAAACATGCTGTTCTGGGATAATGAAAGTATACACACAATGTACAGTATAAATTGTTACAATGTACAGTATAAATTGTTACAATGTGCAGTACAAATTGCTACAATGTACAGTACAAATTGTTACAATGTACAGTATAAGTTGTTACAATGTACAGTATAAATTGCAGTATAAGTGATTACAGCGTACCAGACACAGGTGGTACTGACAGAAACAGTAACATTTAATATGAGAGGCAGTTAATGTCAGCACCAGAAGGAGTTTTCACAGAACCAGCTGACTGGCAGCAAACATAACTGATCTAATCATTTCTTTGTTTGTTTATAGTTTATATCACTCCAGAGAAAGCTTAGACAAACACATGGAATAATTAAGATAGAATCAGGATGGAAGCTGGCCTACTGTCCAGTACACTGACTAAGGTTGGGAGGAAATCTGGAGGGTGCAGATGTTCAGGAGGGATATGAATGTCTGATAGATCAGAAATAACATTCCCTCGTGTAAACATGTAAATGGCAGGGTGTGCAGGTATAGACTCCACATGTTGTTGCCCCTCCTCCCTTCCCAACCAGCATCCTACCATCACTATATGTGTCCACATAGCAGTACCCCGCCTCCCTCCCCACCCAACATCCTACCATCACTATGTGTCCACAGGGCAGTACCCCTCCTCCCTCCCCACCCAACATCCTACCATCACTATATGTGTCCACATGTCAGTACCCTCCTCCCTCCCCACCAAACATCCTACCATCACTATGCATCCACATAGTCGTACCCCTCCTCCCTCCCCACCCAACATCCTACCATCACTGTGTCCACATGGCCGTACCCCTCCTCCTTCCCCACCCAACATCCTACCATCACTATGTGTCCACATGGCAGTACCCCTCCTCCCTCCCCACCCAACATCCTACCATCACTATGTGTCCACATGTCAGTACCCTCCTCCCTCCCCACCCAACATCCTACCATCACTATGTGTCCACATGGCCGTACCCCTCCTCCCTCCCCATCCAACATCCTACCATCACTATGTGTCAACATGGCAGTACCCCTCCTCCCTCCCCACCCAACATCCTACCATCACTATGTGTCCACATATCAGTACCCTCCTCCCTCCCCACCCAACATCCTACCATCACTATGTGTCAACATGGCAGTACCCTCCTCCCTCACCACCCAACATCCTACCATCACTGTGTGTGTCCACATGGCAGTACCCTCCTCCCTCCCCACCCAACATCCTACCATCAATATGTGTCCACATGGCCGTGACCCTCCTCCCTCCCCACCCAACATCCTACCATCACTATGTGTGTCCACATGGCAGTACCCCTCCTCCCTCCCCACCCAACATCCTACCATCACTATGTGTGTCCACATGGCAGTACCCCTCCTCCCTCCCCACCCAACATCACTATGTGTCCACATGTCAGTACCCTTCTCCCTCCCCACCCAACATCCTACCATCACTATGTGTCCACATGTCAGTGCCCTCCTCTCTCCCCACCCAACATCTTACCATCACTATGTGTCCACATGTCAGTACCCTCCTCCCTCCCCACCCAACATCTTACCAGCACTATGTGTCTACATGGCCGTACCCCTCCTCCCTCCCCACCCAACATCCTACCATCACTATGCCTCCACATGGCCGTACCCCTCCTCCCTCCCTACATGACATCCTCCCACCACTATGCCTCCACATGGAGGTACCCCTCCTCCCTCCCTACATGACATCCTACCATCACTATGTGTCCACATGGCCGTACCCCTCCTCCCTCCCCACCCAACATCCTACCATCACTATGTGTCCACATGGAGGTACCCCTCCTCCCTCCCCACCCAACATCCTACCATCACTATGTGTCCACATGGAGGTACCCTCCTCCCTCCCCACCCAACATCCTACCATCACTATGTGTCTACATGGCTGTACCCCTCCTCCCTCCCCACCCAACATCACTATGTGCCAACAGGCCGTACCCCTTCTCCCTCCCCACCCAACATCCTACCATCACTATGCCTCCACATGGAGGTACCCCTCCTCCCTCCCTACATGACATCCTCCCACCACTATGTTTCCACATGTCAGTACCCTCCTCCCTCCCCACCCAACATCCTACCATCACTATGCCTCCACATGGAGGTACCCCTCCTCCCTCCCTACATGACATCTTCCCACCACTATGCCTCCACATGGAGGTACCCCTCCTCCCTCCCTACATGACATCCTACCACCACTTTGCCTCCACATAGAGGTACCCCTCCTCCCTCCCTACATGACATCCTACCATCACTATGCCTCCACATAGGCCGGTACCCCTCCTCCCTCCCTACATGACATCCTACCATCACTATGCCTCCACATGGAGGTACCCCCTCCTCCCTCCCTACATGACATCCTACCATCACTATGTGTCCACATGGAGGTACCCCTCCTCCCTCCCTACATGACATCCTCCCATCACTATGCCTCCACATGGCCGTACCCCTCCTCCCTCCCTACATGACATCCTACCATCACTATGCCTCCACATGGAGGTACCCCTCCTCCCTCCCTACATGACATCCTCCCACCACTATGCCTCCACATAGAGGTACCCCTCCTCCCTCCCTACATGACATCCTACCATCACTATGCCTCCACATGGAGGTACCCCTCCTCCCTCCCTACATGACATCCTACCATCACTATGCCTCCACATAGAGGTACCCCTCCTCCCTCCCTACATGACATCCTACCATCACTATGCCTCCACATGGAGGTACCCCTCCTCCCATCCTACCAGCTCTATGTGTTCACATCCACTATCTAACCCCTACCTAGTATAAAGAATACCCCAGTGCATCAGGTGGAGAGTGATTTCTAGAGATAGCACCACCTCCATTAATCATACAGATCCATCACTTAGTGACCACTATAATGACCTCTAACTCAGACTGACCCCTACAATAATCTTTCCCATCAAAATAACCTTGATAGTGATCTGGAGCTCCAATCAAAAAAGTTACAGAAACTTGGCAGACACAATATTATGGTTAGCTTAAAAAAAACACTGCCAAGGTAACGAAATGGAGCCGTTGGTTGGTACATTGTACAAAGTACCCAAGTGTTGTGGGAAAATCAGAAAAAAAATCCTGGAAACATGGCATCACAAGTGATACAAATCCAAATGTACTGACATATCTTGCAATTAATATGCCCTTAAATACAAATTTAACACCTCAAAGGTATTCTCATACTCGACCTCTACCTGTATACTCGACCACTACCTGTATACTCGACCACTACCTGTATATGAAGTTTGCTAGAGTGCTGATGCAGATTTCTATAAAAGTAATGGTGACCTTGTCCTTGACCTTGACACACTGTATTACAAACTTATTCGAGGTATACTTGACCAATGTATAAAGTTTGATTAAATGTTTTGAAATGAGGTCACTAGAGTAATGATTAACAGTCGGACCTTGTTATCTCGAAGCAGGAAGAATCATCTGTTCGGAAATCACATAGCAACATATAATCTTAAAAAATTGAATACACAACTGAAATATTATTGAATCTATTATAAACATAGATACAGTCCCATTTTTAGCCATCAGGAGAGCTCGAGATAACAAGGTCCAATTGAAATTGTAATTGCAATTGTATTTCATTGTAAAGTATTTACAAAATGAGCAAATTTATTTATAGCTAATGTTCAGGAGAGGGCCTCGATAAGTTTTGGAACTTGTGCACAAATCCTATTTGTCATTATGAATTATAACCAATCAAAGGCAAATAAAATATGTTTAAACCAATGATTAACAGTGAAATGTTTGTACAAAGGAATTGAATGCTACATCCCCTCCCAAACTCGCCGCGGGATTTATAATAAAATTGGTATTATTACCCGTAAGCAATTTCTTTGAAGAGCCAAAATAGGATTTCACAATTATCGATATCAATGTGACTTTGGATAAAATTTCCATAATACTATACCACTTGGAAGCAAATCAAACATTTCTATCATAATTCTGAGTTTAGTTTTTCCTTCTGGGAATATAGTTTATGTTTAAGAAGATGAGCCTTGCAGTCTGTTTGTCTGAGCAAAACAGAAGAGCAACTGTGGTAGACTCTGACAAGGGATTACTGTCACAGTACATAGATCTTAATATACAGACTCTGACCCTGACATTACAGTTACACAATAGATTTGGCTACACAGTGACATGTTTGGATGTATTCAAAGTACAATGACCTTGACCTTGGTTCCATAAAATGAATTAGGTCGCTTATCTTTGTCTGTGTATTGTATATATGAAAATTAAATAAAACTAAAATAACAAGAAATCCCTGGGGACCTTGACTGGTGCCTGCCATCACAGATCACATGGATAAGTCACAGAACATTAGGAGAGTTGTTTCCCTGAAGCCTATTTTTATTACATTTATTTCGTTAAATTGAATTATGTTTTACTGAAAAGAAATATAGAGATGAACCTCCATAACTTTGCCTTTTAATCTGCAAAGATGAACCCTTCATGTCATCCCCTACTGGCGATATTGTTGTCATACATATATATAAGACTAAGTGTACCCAGGGCCCTGTATCATAATCCTTGAATACTTAAGTGACCTGTATTCAGTTCCTCTAGGTTTTCGTACCCAGCAGTTCATGTCACAACTTCTGTATGATATATTGCATGTATCAGCTATAGTTTCTATGACGTTATTTGACAGCAGATGAAACAGAATTGATGTTATCCAGTACCCTTGTCACTTAATACACTACTGAGATATAGAGATCAGAAACGATGACCGATATTGGAAGCTATAAGGGAGGTGATCAGAAAATTCCTGCCTGACTTTGGAAGTTAGAGAACTCTCAAGATCAGAAATAAAATACTTTGGAAGTTTTCACATGCATGCATGCACACAGACATGCACGCATAAACACAGACTTTTAGACGTTACATGCTAAAATCATCTATCACAATTTTATAGATCCTAAAAACGTACTTTATCGAAGACTTCAACCATGAAATTTCGACCTCCTTTGAGCCAAGATTAAACAGCAACCAAGAACTTAGACCTGATATTAGTCTATGGAGGAACAGATCCATTTACATGTCAACAAAATTAACAGGATCATACACTTCTATCCAATTGTAATGGGATGTAAAAATTGTTATTTTCTGTTAATACTCTAAAGTATAACCTCTAATGGACATGTACATCTCTCCATGGAGCAAGTGACACTTAATTAGGGGTGACTATTTACACAAACATAGCTATCAGGATAGCAAAATTATTATTACGATAGTCCAATTTAATTTCTAAACCAGATATAAAGCAAAGCTACCAATTAATTGCTTCAGAACATCTTTTTTCTTCTTCTTCTTCTTTTTTTTTTTTTATAAATATTAAGCATTTCAAAGAATTGGATATTTGGATTTTCATTTGCTGGAAATAAAAACTAGCTGAGTACTTATTGTAGCATTAAGTGTTGTACATCTACATGTATTTCAATTAAATTCTATGAAATTAGGAACAAAACATCAGATTTCAGGAAGGTAAGCAGAGTGAAATTTTATGCTTTAGATAACATTTTGATAAATCTTTGACGGGTTGTATAATTTATATCTATTTATATCCAATTGCTATTTGTCTAATATTGACGAGACAAAAGGACACACTGACAATGTCTTTGAATTTTAAGGTTACATAAAATTGAACAATACCATAAATTTCAATGGTTTCCTACCAGTTCAATTGATATGGGTGGTTTTTAGATTATTTTTTTTCCTTTTAACATTTTACTTTAGTTTGATGTGTCTCTTTCTGTCCTTATAATCTGATGTTGACTAAAGTGTCCATTAGCCACCGTAAAACAATAAAATAGTAAATTTAACATGGATGATGCGAACACTGTTGAATCTAATACTGTGGTTGTGTGAAATTTGCTGACCTCTGCCAGATTGACCGAGTGTGACCGATCAGCCGTAGCAGCTAGTGTTACCAGAGCCTATTGTTACATTTGTAGTTTCTGGCTGTTGGTCAAACATTGTCCCATTGTTTTATACAGGTGCAAAGGTGAAGAAAAATAATCAGGTGTAAATAACTAAGAATAAAATATTTGAGTTTTATTTTACAAACTGTAACAGTGTACTGTTTACTGTTTTGATACACATGACCATCGAAGAAGAGAAGGAAAAAATAAACGATAAATTGCATATCATGCCGAAACTTGCACATTAAAAATACTTGTCAGTCATTGATTTATTTATCTATGCCTTAATTCTGAATACACCATTGCAAAAGTAAGAAAAATAGGGGAGATAACCCACCTGGTCTTACAACCTGATCATCCTGAACACGCCTCTAGGCTAACAGGACTAACAACTAGGGGAGATAATCCACATGTACTTACAGACATCCAATAGAGATCATCCATGTGTACTTATAGACAGAGATTTACTAACAGACAACCAGGGGAGATAACCCACCTGGACTAACAACCAGGATAGATAATCAATATGTACTTTACAGACAACTAGGGGAGATAATCAATATACTTTACAGACAACCAAGGGAGATAATCAATATGTACTTTACAGACAACTAGGGGAGATAATCAATATGTACTTTACAGACAACTAGGGGAGATAATCAATATGTACTTTACAGACAACTAGGGGAGATAATCAATATACTTTACAGACAACTAGGGGAGATAATCAATATACTTTACAGACAACCAAGGGAGATAATCAATATGTACTTTACCGACAACCAGGGGAGATAATCAATATGTACTGACAGACAACCAGGGTGGATAATCAATATGTACTAACATAAAGACAGGAGAGACTTCCCACATGTACTGACAGACAACCTTGGGTGATTATTCATATAGAAATCCAGGAGAGATGACTTTATTACAAGATTTTGTAAAAGACATTTTGCTATGCAGGACCGTGGAATTTAGCTTTAACTATTAAGAAGTTTCATTTAAATTCATACTACACCTGACATGTATGTATACTAGCAAACGTAGATTGGATCATTAAAGGTCAATATATGTCAGCCACAAAAGTACATAAATAAAACAACAATGTATGGAAATGTGATCTATAGTGTACACTGTTTGGTTAATCATACACAATCTCCATGGAAACCAGGTAAGGGAAGTTTAGAAGTGACCAATCATGATGAAGTAAACTGTACATATTATGCTACATTGATCTATTGTATACCATAGTTACACACTTGATAGCCTACAAAAGACATGTAATATTTGGATTGGTATATAATACAGTTAATAGATGATGTAATCCTTCACAGGAAGTGGTTGTAGTGTTAGAACACAAGATGTAATATCCTTAACAGGAAGTGGTTGTAGTGTTAGAACACAAGATGTAATCCTTCACAGGAAGTGGTTGTAGTGTTAGAACACAAGATGTAATCCTCCACAGGAAGTGGTTGTAGTGTTAGAACACAAGATGTAATCTTCCACAGGAAGTGGTTGTAGTGTTAGAACACTAGATGTTATATCCTCCACAGGAAGTGGTTGAAGTGTTAGAACACAAGATGTAATATCCTCCACAGG
Source organism: Pecten maximus (assembly GCF_902652985.1). Taxonomy (NCBI): domain Eukaryota; kingdom Metazoa; phylum Mollusca; class Bivalvia; order Pectinida; family Pectinidae; genus Pecten; species Pecten maximus. The sequence continues at coordinate 29,250,058 of NC_047020.1, read as the reverse complement.
AAGTGGTTGTAGTATTAGAACACAAGATGTTATATCCTCCACAGGAAGTGGTTGTAGTATTAGAACACAAGATGTTATATCCTCCACAGGAAGTGGTTGTAGTGTTAGAACACAAGATGTTATATCCTTAACAGGAAGTGGTTGTAGTGTTAGAATACAAGATGTAATTTTCCACAGGAAGTGGTTGTAGTGTTAGAACACAAGATGTAATCCTCCACAGGAAGTGGTTGTAGTGTTAGAACACAAGATGTAATCCTCCACAGGAAGAGGTTGTAGTATTAGAACACAAGATGTGATATCCTCTACAGGAAGTGGTTGTAGTATTAGAACACTAGATGTGATCCTCCACAGGAAGAGGTTGTAGTGTTAGAAAACAAGATGTAATCCTCCACAGGAAGTGGTTGTAGTGATAGAACACAAGATGTAATCCTCCACAGGAAGTGGTTGTAGTGTTAGAATACAAGATGTAATCCTTCACAGGAAGTGGTTGTAGTGTTAGAACACAAGATGTGATATCCTCTACAGGAAGTGGTTGTAGTGTTAGAATACAAGATGTAATCCTTCACAGGAAGTGGTTGTAGTGTTAGAACACAAGATGTGATATCCTCTACAGGAAGTGGTTGTAGTGTTAGAATACAAGATGTAATCCTCCACAGGAAGTGGGTTGTAGTGTTAGAATACAAGATGTAATCCTTCACAGGAAGTGGTTGTAGTGTTAGAACACAAGATGTGATATCCTCTACAGGAAGTGGTTGTAGTGTTAGAACACAAGATGTAATCCTCCACAGGAAGTGGTTGTAGTGATAGAACACAAGATGTAATCCTCCACAGGAAGTGGTTGTAGTGTTAGAATACAAGATGTAATCCTTCACAGGAAGTGGTTGTAGTGTTAGAACACAAGATGTGATATCCTCTACAGGAAGTGGTTGTAGTATTAGAACACTAGATGTGATCCTCCACAGGAAGAGGTTGTAGTGTTAGAACACAAGATGTAATCCTCCACAGGAAGTGGTTGTAGTATAAGAACACAAGATGTAATTCTTTCATAGACATGATTTGGTGCGATGTAGACTACTTGTAGTGTTAGATATTTAAATGTCTTATAATCCTAAGCTGTAGAATATTTATAACCACTTTTTGCTCATGATTTCTCCAGGGAGCATATCCAAAATCTGTTGCAAATTAGATTTATTCTAAGTATGTATGCATCAGTGTAATGAAATCTGGTATCCAGACTACGATATCTTCTGCTGTTCAGATGTTGTATGTATTGCTATAACAATGTAAATCACCAACCTCAAGTCTTCTGAAAATCCAGCTTTTGCATATAAAGAACACAATTAATCTTTTAAATTGATGCTTTTTTCTAACATTCTAATGACCAATATTATATGAAACTTTTATCAGTCAGAAGATTTTTATAGAATCAAAATTCATTGGATTAATAAATTTATTCTATTCAGAAATGTATGGGAAGCCTTGCAATTAAATAACGTGAAAGATTTGTTTTTTGGTCAGAGTCAAATAGAAGCTGGTTGTGATCAGAATTGACTGGAGTTGTGGTAACAGTTGCATTTAATTCAGAAGTTGTTTGAGATCAGAGTTGAGTAGAAGCTTTATTTGTGGTCAGATTTGTGTGGGAGCTTTCTTTGTGGTACGTACGAGTTGAGTGTAATCTTTGTTCATGATCAGAGTTAAAAGAGAGCTTGCTTACAATCAGAGTTGAGTGCAAGCTCTGCTCATGATCTGAGTTAAGTGGAAGCTTCATTTTTGGGTCCGAAAAAAATTATTTACAAAGTGATGAATACAGTTTTTAAGGTCCAAGGGGTTGTTTGAGGTGTTGGATGGTGACTCATCCTCCACAATGTATGATGTTGTCACAGTATCTCCATTTTAGATATTAGTCAAAGCAATTACATCAGAAAAGCTCATGGTTTATGGTTCATTTAATCTAATAAACATCTACTAGTTAGGTTTTATTCCATTCCAAGAAGATAACAGTGGGCGCCCATAACTGTAACAGTCTAGTTATACTGAAGTAAACAAATTCTTTTGAAAATTATATCAATATTTTTTTCTGGATTTTGATGTTATTTTAATATAACTTAATACAAATGGCTGTGTATACCCTCGTGACTGAGGTACGTTTTGTGGGTAATGGCTGGATCAATCCTCCCCAATGACTTCTGGGTGTCTGACTATCATTGAACAACAACACTTTCAAGCGTAGTTGCATCATTATATTGTCATCAAGCTGGAAACTACATCAGGTTTTTCCTATTCTGCTGCATGGCTGAGCTCCTAGGAGAGATGTCACTGTTACCATCATCTCAACAGAAGATTGGATTCAGCATTAAAACCTTAGAGCTACATAATCTGAACCTCTATGGCAGGCAGTATCAGCCTCAGTCTCCCGGGGAACTAAAGAGATCACTATCCCAGTCCTACCTATAGGTAAACCTAATGTATTGGGATCACTATACCAGTCCTAACTACAGTAATGTCATCACCAAGATTTGAAAATATTTTTACTTTCCACCTGTTTTTGTTATTAGTTTTCGTCAGTTTAAAGATTTACTAAATCTGACATCTTGTAAATATGAATTTTCCTATGTGGATACCATCATTGCTAATTACTTACACACTGTTTACATGTGCAAAAGGATCCGACTTTCTGTATATATATTCATATATATACTTACAGGTAGGAAACAAGCCTGTATTTTCTACATATACTGGTATATAGAGAGAGAGAGTAAAATTAGACAACCAACTTACAAGCAGCTTCCGCCCATTTCCTGGCTCTTTAATACCAATTCCCATGAAACTTCTTGGTAAAGATGTTCAGTTCTCAAAAATGCACACTCATGTAAAATGCCAAGGTCAAAGGTCAAGGTCACAATGTTCAAAGATTGTGCTGGTGATCAATTTAATGGACACAACTTATTTTTTTACTACATGTGTTTATGTACATAATAATAATAATAAAAACAAACAATAAAATCACAAGCACTTTCACTTGCTTTCAGAGCAAGCTCTCCAGGTAAAAAATTAAATAAAGTGGTTGTGTCATTTTAATTTGAAGAGCTTCCTCTGAAAGCAAGTGAAAGAGCGTCTGTGATTTTATGGTTTAATTGTGTTATTGTTATCATTATTATAACTTAGCAACACAAATGACGAAGGAAGACAACTTTTTGACTCGTGCCCTGACTGGGCCTCGAACTCACGATCTACGGCCCAATCCCCTAGCCAGAAATACCCGCAGCTTGTACCGCTGCACCACATCGGCGTTCTTAAAAAGAATGTTTCAATGGCGCAGTGATGGTCGGCTCGATACCTTGACATGATCATTGTGGAAGTCGTCTATAAGGTGATATGAATACCTGGTCGCAATGTATTTACATACATGGATACGATTATATATATATATAAATATATATAATATAGAGAGAGAGATGAAAGGGATAGAGAGAGGTGAGAGAGATAGAGAGAGGTGAGAGAGATAGAGAGGTGAGAGAGATAGAGAGAGGGGTGAGAGATAGAGAGAGGTGAGAGAGATAGAGAGAGGTGAGAGAACAAAACATAGATAATAGCTAATCTTAATCTTATTTTGGCGTGGATACAGAAAAAGAAGGCAAGCCTTTGGCAGGCTTAATTTTTTTTTTTACCCTAAAATATCCCTATAGTTTCAAACATCCTTGAGATTCAGAAACAGAATACTGACCTCCTCTCCCTTCAGAGCATATTCATGGTTGAGTAACAATTCTACAGCCTCCACGTTTTCTTCATTGATAGCATGAAGAAGTGAATCTCCAAGATCAACATGGTAACTCAGCAATAACTCAATCATTTCAATATTTTCATTTTCGATAGCGACAAGGAGTGCCGTACGCCCAAGTGGGTCGACACAGTTGATGTTGAGACCAGTCTGTACTCCAACACTGAGGTATTGCCGTGTGCTGGGGATGTCGCCACGTTCTACTGCCAAAAGGTACTGCTTCTCGTCGTTAGTCAGGTCGACCTCTTTGCGTATGACACCCATACCTAAGCAGTCGCCATCCATATCAGTTCCACCCTCGTCGACCAGGCGCGACGAGTTCATCAGCGTCTCTCGGTAACGGCGGTATACCTTGTCCATATCTTGGTCGCCGTCCACGTACGACCCTGACTGGGAAGTGGTTGAACCCTGAAATGAAACAAATATAAATATAAAAATAACTAAGTCACTGATACATCGTCAGTGAGGGCCCCACAATGTGTCTGTGTCTATATATTACTGACCTTAGCTAAGTCATACACTGACATAGAATTACTACCCATATGCTGCAAATATACAAATTACACTTATGATATTGAACATTCGCAACATTGCAAGAAAACTGATTTTCTATTTATAGCAACAGTGACCTTGACCTTTCAAACTGTAAGTCAATTCTAAGCAAACTCTTTAATTATTGAAGTGGAGAAAGAAGTTTGAGTTAGATTGGCTAAAGCAAACTCTATATTTTGCATGGAAGGTGATTTATTTATTTATATTTAGTAGAAATGATTTTGACCTTTGAATTTTGATGCTGAAAAGTGATTCTAAACAAGCAATTTCAGCAAGAAAGCACTGTATGAAGTTTGAGTTAACATCGGCTCAAGGAAACTCAAGTTAAAAGCGCTGACAGACAGACACACAGACTGGCAAACTGACAACACATTTATATCTAAAGGGCATCTGCACGAAAGCCCTATATATAGGTTTTCAATAAAAATACCAAAGGAGTTATTAAGTTGACCCGGACCCCAACATGAGACATGTGTACAATCTATCTGTGAATGTTTCAAAATAAAGTCAGATATCAAATAGAGTCAGATATCAAAGAGGAAGTTATTCATTGTAAGAGATGACAGTGCTTGGACAACTGCAATCTTTAATTCACTTCTAGATTAATAATTGAGATTCGTGTTAATGCTGCTGTTGACAGCATGCTGAAATAGCATGTAAATAGCCTATTGTGATATAAGATCCAGGGCTGGTAATGAAATCTCTCAACCATGAGCCTTCAAAATCCAATAAATTGTCATTTATCTATCAATAAAATCTGACTGTGTTGCTATCATCATATGAATATAGATATTGTAACCTGTCAAATAAGTTACTGACGTATCTAAACTTAGTAACAGTTTGTCTTAAAGAGATACTCTGCCAGAATCAAATCTACATCGATCACTTTTCATTAATGTATGTAGAATTTATGCTTATTAATTCTGATCAGTCAGTCAATTCAAACAATAAATTGAATTTCAATATAAATTCTATTAATTCTGATCAGTCAGTCAATTCAAACAATAAATTGAATTTCAATATAAATTCTACTTCATTTTTTTTTTTTTTTTAATAATATGATGTAAATGGTGTAATCGCTTGGAAGGCCCACCAGGTATATTTTTGTGATATAAAAATGACTACCGTACGTAAATTAACAATATTGATAGCATATGCAATGATTTCGTATTAAATTTCATACATTTTTGCATCCATAAAAATAGTTTTCAAACCGAGATTGAACCAGCATAACACTGATTGTATTATCTACATTTTACATTCTGGCCATTTGTGCCCTACCTGACGCCATCAGTAATGATTTTTTTTTTCACTTTGACACCAGTATGGCTGTACAGTTATTTCAAAAACCAGGAAATGGCTATGAAATATGTATGTTATAGTTACATCATTTTATTGCATGATGACACATGACGGAGGCGTTAAATTTCTAAATTGCAGCCAATGAATGTCAAAATATGAATCTCCAGGAGAACTTCCCAAGTTGTTTCAGAAATCAGTGAATTATTGACATATCACTTGTTATATAGTGGCTTGTGTAACACCAGATGGATCATTAATCATGGAGATTATTATATAAACAAGGAGAATGTGGCTTTAGCACACATAAGACCATACTGGCTGATTTAATGTAGAATCAATGAATATCTGATTATTTATATAATGATTTAATTTTGGCATTTTTGAATTCCTAACTATATTGGTGTAGTATACATCTACTGGAGTGTTAATTCTATACCCAGCTCCCCTCTTCATCACTCCATGTTTTAAACTAATGGAATTTACAATTGTACATACCATTAAAACTGTTAACAATACATCCCCATCTTCCAGAAAACCACTTAACACTACCACCCAGGTTCAAACTCCCCACCATCACAAAGTAAAGGCCACAACACTATAGTACATGTGACTCCACAGATATTCCTGCTAGCCAAATCTAGTAGGCTGACTTTGACTTCAAGCACAGATAATGCACTAGAAATTTCCTTTGTGTAATGTATTGGTAAACCAACAAACTGATAGTAATTATTAATTTCCAGAAACGGTTCTGACAATACCCTATCACGGAGGCCCTGATGATGCAGATTTCCTTGTACTATGTCTGATGTTAAGGATGTGACAAGACCCTCAGATGTGTATTTACTTTTATGGTGACTAATATAGGCCCTGAACATGTATACATGAGTGATGTAGATGCAAATGTATGCATCTGTTTAAACTAAAGGTGACTTTAAGTTGTGAACGTGTAAATCTATAAATATTAAGGATCAGACAAGGCACTGCACCTTCTGTATCTGTATGAATACGTTGTAGTGCCCTATATAGGTTTTTATACAACGGTAGAGAGAGAGCGCCTTGGGTTTTATTGGTGCTGGTTCCGGAGGGCGGTTTTGAATTCCTCCACGGATTTCGCATGCACGACTTTGTCTGGTAGGTGGTTCCAGTGTATTGTAGTGTCTACGAAGAAGGAGAACTGGTACTGTGGTGTCTTACTCGGTGGAATGACCAGTCCTCTTGAGTTGTTACAGACTCTTTTTTCTACAACGTTTTTTGTGATATGGTCTTTGAACTGCTTCGGTTTTATCTGGCGAGTGGGTCTTGTCTGTTTTGTGTATTCGGCTGGTGGCAACGACGGCACCAACCCCTCAACCACCTTGTACATTAATATTAATCTCAAGCTTAGTCTTCTGTCTTCTAGGTTTTCCAGTTCTAGTTGTTGTTTCATTGATGCAATGAATCCTGGTTCTCTATTTTTGTAGTCTTTTTTGATGAAGCGGACTGCTCTGTTCTGTATCCGCTCCAGTTTGTCGATATCCCCTTGTAAGTATGGGTTCCAGATTGTAGCTCCATACTCCATGATTGATCTTACTAGGGATATGTATGCTGTTTTACGACAATTTTCGGGTACGTTTCTTAGGTTTCTCCTTACGAAGCCTAGGGTGGTATTGGCTTTACTGTAGGTCTTGTTTATATGGATGTTCCATTTCAGATCGTTTGAGAATTGTAAGCCTAAATATGGGTTGTCCCGGACTTCTTGTAGTATATGTTGGTTTAATTCATAGTACCGTGATGTTTTCTGGTTGATTGACATGATATAGCATTTCTTCGCATTAAATCTCATACCCCAGTCTATTGCCCATTTTTCCAGGTTGTTTAGATCTGTCTGTAATTGATGGTGGTCCTTATCTGCGTTTATATTGCGATATAGCAGGCAGTCATCTGCAAATAGGCGTACGGACGAGTTGACACAATCCGGGAGGTCATTTATATGGCATAGGAACATTATTGGTCCGAGTACAGTACCCTGTGGCACTCCAGAATCCACTGATGTTTCCTCTGATTTCTCACCTTCAACTATTGTTCTCATCTTCCTGGTGGTGAGGAAGTTTGTTAACCATGAGTGTAGGCTTCCTTTTATTCCATATTGATCTAGTTTATGGAGTAGTTTGTCGTGTGGGACTGTGTCGAACGCTTTGGAGAAGTCTAGGATGGCAACATCGACTTGGTGTCCTTTGTCGTACTCTCGTAGGAAATCATTTGCCGTTGTTATGAGTTGTGTTTCACATGAGTAGCCTGATCTAAATCCGTGGTTTAAGTTGGTGAGTATGTTGTTGTTTTCCAGGTGCTTCATCATGTGTCGGCATATTATGTGTTCGAGGATCTTACATGTGACCGATGTTAGTGACACAGGACGATAGTTCTCTGGTAGGTGTTTGTCTCCTTTTTTGAAAATGCTTGATATATTTGCATCTCTCCAGTCTTTGGGGAGGTTCCCTGTGTCTAATGATTGTTGCATAATCTTTGTTAGTATAGGTGCTAGGTGTTCTGCGCATTCTTTTAGGATCCTGTTTGGGATGTTGTCTGGACCGGAAGATTTTGTGACATTAACCTTTTGTAGTAGCTTTTTGAGTCCTTCTTGAGATATTTTGATTGGTTTGATAGTTTCCTTTGATTTTAGTCTTGTTGATGGAAGTCCACTATCTGTTGGTTTTGTGAATACTGACTTAAATTGATTTAATAATATCTCTGCTTTGCCTTTACTGTCCGATATTAAATTAGGTCCTTTTTTGAGGGGTGCTATACCACAGGAGTCTTGTCTTTTTGATTTTACATATTTCCAGAACGGTTTTGTATTTTTGTTTTCTAGGCCCTCTATGATGTTGGTGTTTACATATTCGTACTCTGCCTTACGTAGCTGTCTTTTGCATTCTTTCTGGAAAGATCTATAGTTTGACCATTTATTTGTTTTCCGTGCCTGTCTGTATAGTCTTTGTTTTTTCTTTAGCATCCTATGTTGTTTGGACTTAATCCATGGTATTGAGTTTTTGGATTTGACTTGCTTGTTTGGTATATTTCTGTCCATGGTGCTAAATAGTGCATGTTTGAAGGTGTCCCAGAGTTGTTGTACTGTATTCCCCTCCTTTTGGTTGTTCTCTATGGTGTTATTTAGGTCTTTTAGGTCCTGGTTGATGTTTTCCCAGTTTGCTTTATTGTATATAAAACATTTCCTACTAACGTTGCTTTGATGGTGTACCTTAGTATCAAAATCTGTGATGATAATATCGTGATCGGAAATTCCTGGTACATTTACTGATGACTTAACTAAGGTAGGGTTGGTCACAAAGATCAGGTCTAACAGGTTTCCTTCTCTAGTTGGTGTTTCATGTATTTGGGTGAGGTTGTTTGTTCCGGTAATATCTGCTAACCTTTGTTGGATTTCTTTATCTTGTCCTGTTGCTGTTAAATTTCCCCAATTGATGTTAGGGCAGTTGAAATCACCCGTAAGTATGATGTTGTTTATGTTCTCTTTATCAATAATTTCTAAAGATTTTCTTAGCTCTTCTAGGTGTTTTAGCTCTCTATGGGGCATGTAGAATGTCCCTACTAGTAGATCCTTGTTGTTTTTCATCTTGATCTTTATCCATTCTAACTCACCATCTGTAATGAATGATGTTTGTTCCACAGATGTGAGAGACTTCTCTACAAGTATGAAGACTCCTCCTCCAAGCGTTCCTCTGTCATTTCTATATGCAATGTAGTTTGATGGAAAAACTTCGCTTGATTTTATCGCATCTTTTGTGTGGTTCTTTCCTGGTTTAACTCCTTTTAGCCATGACTCTGTTCCGCACACTATGTCAGGTTTTAAATAGTGTATTGCGGCCTCAAATTCTTCTCTTTTATCTTTGATACTCCGGCAGTTCACTGTCATGATGCGTAGGTTTTTCTTTGTTGGTACTTCATATGGATTGCTACTTAGTCTTGATCTATCACTAGGTAGTGTATTTCTTGATGTTGTTGAGGTGTTCCTTGTTATTGGGCTGCTTGTTCTTAGTGGGCTAAAGGCTGATCTTACTGATTCCATAGTGATGTCTAGTCCCGATAGTGGTTCATAAATGTTGGAAGTTTCACACTCATAGCTCCTGAATGTGAAAGAGCTGACGTTTATACTCTCACATTTACAACAAAGCCATTGGACGTTTGATCTTTCTAGAAGCTCGTAGTCCTGGGTGCATAATTCGATGCAAGATTTATGGTGCCAGATGTCGCAGGCATCGCAGCATACCCCTTGGCAGTTCCAAGACACTGGCCTTTCACACAGGCCGCATGGGTATATGCTGGCGTTTTTGTTAGGACCTGGGTTGAGTTCTATGTCTCCGGCTAATAGTATGGTAAGTATGATTAAGTTGTGTTGTTTATTGGAGGTTGATGGTAGTAATATAGGTCTTCTTCCTGCGCTATGCATTTTGGTGTTTAACGCATTGTGTAATAGTTGCTGATGGTTCCAAGTTTTTGTATGTTCTCTGTTGTTGGTGATGATGGTGTGTACCAGTAATAGGAGGGTCAATGCTAACATGATGAAACAGTATAGTGTGGAAAAACCCACGCTGACTGATTCTGTTAGATTGACTTACTCTTTATTACTGTTTTCCCAACAGTCTCTCTTCGATTGTTCTGCTATTTTCTTTAGCCACGTCTTTGCTAGAAGCGTGTCTGGATGTATTCCGTCTTTGTATAGATGGTAGTTATATTGTTTCTTGGTTTTTAGTTTCCTTTTGTTCCCGCATTTGTATTTTGTGTTTGTGCTCAAATCAGATGAGAATTCTGGGGAGTGTGTACCTAAGTTGTTATTTATTTCTCGAACTTTGCCATTTAGTTTGTATATCTCTTCTGCGAGCTGTTCGTCTTGTTCGTTAAATGTATTTGGATCTTTGTGTCCTTTCGTTGTATTCCAGAACCTTGTCTGATGTACAGTGAAATAGGCCCTGATCATGTATTTCTGGTGTAGGCGAAATATGCCCTGATCATGATTGTCTGCTGTACAGTGAAATATGCCCTGATTATGTATGTCTGCTGTACAGTGAAATATATGCCCTGATTATGTATGTCTGTTGTAGACAAAATAGGCCCTGATCACGATTGTCTGCTGTACAGTGAAATACGCCCTGATTATGTATGTCTGCTGTACAGTGAAATAAGCCCTGATTATGCATGTCTGTTGTAGACAAAATATGCCCTGATAATGTATGTCTGCTGTACAGTGAAATATGCCCTGATTACGTATGTCTGCTGTACAGTGAAATAAGCCCTGATTATGTATGTCTGCTGTACAGTGAAATAAGCCCTGATTATGTATGTCTGTTGTAGACAAAATAGGCCCTGATCACGATTGTCTTCTGTACAGTGAAATATACCCTGATTATGTATGTCTGCTGTACAGTGAAATATGCCCTGACTATGTATGTCTGTAGTAGACAAACTATGCCTTGATCATGTTTGTCTGCTGTACAGTGAAATATGCCCTGATCATGTATGTCTGCTGTACAGTGAAATAAGCCCTGATTATGTATGTCTGCTGTACAGTGAAATATGCCCTGATCATGATAATGTATGTCTGTTGTAGACAAAATATGCCTTGATCATGTTTGTCTGCTGCAGTGTAAAATAGGCCCTGGTAGTGTCTGTCCATTGTACAGTAAAAGGCATGGTAACTAGAGGCCAGACTGTAAGATCAATGTAAACTGTATGGACAAGAAGACGTTAGAAATCACATCTAAATCAATACAGTTTAGGAAGCTTGGCTCACTGCAGAGCAGGTTTCTAGACAGAATTACATATGATAACAGGAGAGGAAGTGAAATATCACTTTATATGTATCACTGGACCAATAACAGATTATAACTCAATAGTGTATAGTAAATAACAAATCTTTGACTGTGAGTGTATAGTAAATAACAAATCTTTGACTGGGAGTGTATAGTAAATAACTAATCTTTGACTGGGGGTGTATATAGTAAATAACAAATCTTTGACTGGGAGTGTATAGTAAATAACAAATCTTTGACTGTGAGTGTAAAGTAAATAACAAATCTTTGACTGTGAGTGTATAGTAAATAACAAATCTTTGACTGCGAGTGTAAAGTAAATAACTAATCTTTGACTGTGAGTGTAAAGTAAATAACAAATCTTTGACTGGGAGTGTATAGTAAATAACAAATCTTTGACTGTGAGTGTATAGTAAATAACAAATCTTTGACTGTGAGTGTATAGTAAATAACAAATCTTTGACTGCGAGTGTAAAGTAAATAACAAATCTTTGACTGTGAGTGTATAGTAAATAACAAATCTTTGACTGTGAGTGAATAGTAAATAACAAATCTTTGACTGGGAGTGTATATTAAATAACAAAACTTTGACTACATGTGAGTGTATAGTAAATAACAAAACTTTTACTGGGAGTGTATAGTAAATAACAAATCTTTGACTGTGAGTGTATATAGTAAATAACAGATCTTTGACTGTGAGTGTATAGTAAATAACAAATCTTTGACTGTGAGTGTATAGTAAATTACAAATCTTTGACTGTGAGTGTATATAGTAAATAACAAATCTTTGACTGTGAGTGTATAGTAAATAACAAATCTTTGAGTGTGATTGTATAGTAAATAACAAAACTTTGACTGGGAGTGTATAGTAAATAACAAATCTTTGACTGTGAGTGTATAGTAAATTACAAATCTTTGACTGGGAGTGTATAGTAAATAACAAAACTTTGACTGGGAGTGTATAGTAAATAACAAATCTTTGACTGGGAGTGTATATAGTAAATAACAAAACTTTGACTGTGAGTGTATAGTAAATAACAAATCTTTGACTGTGAGTGTATAGTAAATAACAAATCTTTGACTGGGAGTGTATAGTAAATAACAAATCTTTGACTGGGAGTGTATAGTAAATAACGAATCTTTGACTGGGAGTGTATAGTAAATAACAAATCTTTGACTGAGTGTAAAGTAAATAACAAATCTTTGACTGTGAGTGTATAGTAAATAACAAATCTTTGACTGTGAGTGTATAGTAAATAACAAATCTTTGACTGTGAGTGTATAGTAAATAACAAATCTTTGACTGTGAGTGTATAGTAAATAACAAAACTTTGACTGTGAGTGTATATAGTAAATAACAAATCTTTGACTGTGAGTGTATAGTAAATAACAAATCTTTGACTGTGAGTGTATAGTAAATAACAAATCTTTGACTGAGTGTAAAGTAAATAACAAATCTTTGACTGTGAGTGTATAGTAAATAACAAATCTTTGACTGGGAGTGTATAGTAAATAACAAATCTTTGACTGTGAGTGTATATAGTAAATAACAAATCTTTGACTGTGAGTGTATAGTAAATAACAAAACTTTGACTGGGAGTGTATAGTAAACAAGCATACTGGGTATTCATGTCCTTTATACTACTGGCCCCTGCTTGACTTTGACCCAAACACCCTGAAAGTCAAACTTGTTCCTGATATTATAGCCCTTTATTATTGTGTGAGGTTTGATAAAAATCCCTCATGAATGAAGCTGCCAGATTGCCGACAAATTTTGACTGTATACTAGCATCTGATAACATTTCAATTCTTATATTTACATTCATATATTAAGCTATATATTATATATTTCACATAAGCGTGTAGATGAAGACGTAAAATTGTTAACAATTGCATAATATCTGATTCTTTTAAATTAATGTTTTTCTGCATATTGATATTTTGTTATCATTTAGAAGTGATGCAGTGTTAAATCAGGTATTGCACAGGATAAACTCGAATGTTTCCCCAGAAATGCTATTAACTGGATTTCCCCAGAAATGCTATTAACTGGATTTATGTTATTTCAGAAGTATTTGAGCACTAAAATTTGTTTTCACCAGTAGGGGACATGTATCTGTGGTGTATTCTAGAACCAATATTGGATTATACTTGCATGCTAACACTGTGGTTACATGTACAAGTGTACCTCCTTTATTTCTAAACCAAATTTAGCTGTTTATTTGATTAACTTAAGTTATCAATATCCAATTTTGTCAAGGACAATTTTTGTGGAAATTCATTGATGTAAATGGTATATGATTTTAAAAATTAAAGTTAATTTTCTTTGTTTGGCAAATTGTGGAATTATATAAATATCTAAATCTAATTCAGAATAATTGTAACAATGCTTTCTGGAAGGATGTCTTCAGAGCCTGGTACAAATTAAGAATCCTCTTTCTTTCATAACCTTCTCTCCTGCGATATGTCTCACACTCACCCAGCCATATCCTTTTTCTATTATTGCATCCTAAAATTTCCTTTCAATGATATATATTCTTTCTCCCTTCAATCCTTTTTCTAAATTCTTCTCTATCTCTTTGTTTCTCTTTTCTTCAATTATTTTTAATTTCTCTTCTTTCTCTCTTCTGCAATATCCTTGATCTTTTACTCTATTTTCCCTATTTTTCACTCTTCTTTCTATCTGTGTATATAACTCCAGCATGTTCTTCCTTTCTTCTCTTCCTTTGATTTAATCAATATCTCATAGATATTGCTACACTAACAACATCACTTCTTATACCCTATTTATTCACAGAGATTAAGATAGTCTCTGCCCTGCTAGATTTTTTGGCTGGAGACAATCACATCTTCCCGCTAATATACTCAAAAGAATTCTGTTACAGTAGAGTAACAATGGCAGAGAATGTCTAGTGCCAGAATCAATGTCTGTTTATAGAGACAAATTAGCCGGGAGGAAAGGCATAATAACAAGCAGTGTTACACACCAGTGCATCAGCCAACTAATAGGACAGCTTTTCTTGATGACTGAATTAATGTCACAGGTCAGTACCAAAATTAATTTGGCAGGAAGAGGCTTGACCAATGAACTGAACATAAAGTATGGTAGAAATCATAGGTTGTCACAGTAATCCTCAGAAGGAGTTCAGTAGCTAAGGAGGGTTACACAACCTGTACCGTGATAAGGCAGTAGCTGGCTGGTACAAAAAATAATTAATGGACAACCCCAGGTTGTCAGAGTGGGTGTCACATGGAGTTCAGTAGCTAAGGAGGGTTGCGCAAGCAGCAAGTTGATAGAGAGTAGATGGCTGGTACAAATTGATTAATGAACAACCTCAGGTTGTCAGAGTGGGTGTCACATGGAGTTCAGGAGATAATACCAGACTTACACATTAGCATTTCAGGGTTGTGTACCTATGTAATGATGACTACGACAATTACGATGACCATGACGACGACAATTACGATGATCATGACAACGACAATTACGATGACCATGACGATGACCATGACGACGACAATTACGATGATCATGACAACAACAATTACGATGATCATGACAACGACAATTACAATGATCATGATGTATCAGAATATTTGGCAGTAAGAAAGGAAGCTACAGCAATGCCAAGTTACGTAGTGAATACACCTAGATACTAGGGGTGTCAATTAAGGTTTGGTTATCATTGTTGTCTGTTTTGGGTAATTTTTGTTGTTTGGTTCTGGAAACTTTGATGTATTTCATAAATCATACACACAAAGATTAAGTATTAAGATACGCAAAGCCCGAGAGTATTGCAGTCTCCTTTGAAAAATCTATTTACAATGTACTTACTGGAAAAATGCAAACATTTCAGTCACATCTTGTTTATTATGTATGTTGCTCATGCATCGTAGAGTTCTGATAACCTGAGTAGAATCATAAAAGGATAAAACACAATAATACCTGGGTAATTAGAACTTCCTAATTAATGTCCACCCATGTATATCTAGGAGGTACAGATATCTTTATAAACTAGGGAACCTATGGCTATGAAGTCGTGTGTGAAAACTTCTTCACTACAAAGACCCATGTTGTCATAACTGAATGCTAGCCATGTCATTTTTCTGACCTGGGCCCATACGTGTTGAATCTGATTTTGTAGTTGCTGATTTCCAAGACATATTCTGCATCTTCTAGATTTAAAGACTGAATTAAAGAGGTAAATCGTGTGGAGCGTCTAATTTCTATTATATATTTCCCCTAATGTTATCATGTTGTCCACAACACTGTCAGTAATATCATCTTGTCCACAACACTGTCTACAATATCATCTTGTCCACAACACTGTCTACAATATCATCTTGTCCACAACACTGTCTACAATATCATCTTGTCCACAACACTGTCTACAATATCGTCTTGTCCATAACACTGTCTACAATATTGTCTTGTCTACAACACTGTCTACAATACTGTCTTGTCTACAACACTGTCTACAATACCATCTTGTCCACAACACTGTCTACAATACCATCTTGTCCATAACACTGTCTACAATATCATCTTGTACACAACACTGTCTACAATATCATCTTGTCCATAACACTGTCTACAATATCGTCTTGTCCACAACACTGTCTACAATACCATCTTGTCCACAACACTGTCTACAATATCATCTTGTCCACAACACTGTCTACAATATCATCTTGTCCACAACACTGTCTACAATATCATCTTGTCCACAACACTGTCTACAATACCATCTTGTCCACAACACTGTCTACAATATCATCTTGTCCACAACACTGTCTACAATACCATCTTGTCCACAACACTGTCTACAATATCATCTTGTCCACAACACTGTCTACAATACCATCTTGTCCATAACACTGTCTACAATATCATCTTGTACACAACACTGTCTACAATATCATCTTGTCCATAACACTGTCTACAATATCGTCTTGTCCACAACACTGTCTACAATACCATCTTGTCCACAACACTGTCTACAATATCATCTTGTCCACAACACTGTCTACAATATCATCTTGTCCACAACACTGTCTACAATATCATCTTGTCCACAACACTGTCTACAATACCATCTTGTCCACAACACTGTCTACAATATCATCTTGTCCACAACACTGTCTACAATATTGTCTTGTCCACAACACTGTCTACAATATCATCTTGTCCATAACACTGTCTACAATATCGTCTTGTCCACAACACTGTCTACAATATCGTCTTGTCCACAACACTGTCTACAATATCATCTTGTCCACAACACTGTCTACAATATTGTCTTGTCCACAACACTGTCTACAATATCATCTTGTCCACAACACTGTCTACAACATCATCTTGTCCACAACACTGTCTACAATATCATCTTGTCCACAACACTGTCTACAATATCATCTTGTCCATAACACTGTCTACAATATCGTCTTGTCCACAACACTGTCTACAATATCGTCTTGTCCACAACACTGTCTACAATATCATCTTGTCCACAACACTGTCTACAATATTGTCTTGTCCACAACACTGTCTACAATATCATCTTGTCCACAACACTGTCTACAACATCATCTTGTCCACAACACTGTCTACAATATCATCTTGTCCACAACACTGTCTACAGAATCATCTTGTACACAACACTGTCTACAATACTGTCTTGTACACAACACTGTCAACAATATTGTCTTATCCACAACACTGTCTACAATATCATCTTGTACACAACACTGTCTACAATATTGTCTTGTCCACAACACTGTCTACAATATCATCTTGTCCACAACACTGTCTACAATATAATCTTGTACACAACACTGTCTAGAATATTGTCTTGTCCACAACACTGTCTACAATACTGTCTTGTACACAACACTGTCAACAACGAGCCAATTTAAGCCAAAGCCACCATGTCAAACAATCCCACAGTGTTACCTATCATTGCATGACTTCATTGTATGCAGTCTGTAACATATAGCATTCAAGGTAAGCAACAATTAAATACACGCCTTTTCTGCCACTTACAACCATGACCTGCTTATTCAGGATGAACTGAAATATGGAATTGGCTAACTAAATTGAACAGTGATCTTTTGACCATGGTCAACTGTTATTTCCGTTACCATGACACTTCTACTGAGTATGTGGTATGATCAGATGTCAAGTGAAGTTTTGGCGTTTTTTTTTTTATATATTTATATATATACATGTTGCTGATTTTACCGAGCCATTGAAATAATCAGAAAAATCGAAGCATTGACGCAGCAGCAACATTGTCTATTCAACATAACTGTGTAGTTACTATATTGTCCCCAGAGCATTGCTATTGTGTACTAACATGTCCTTATCTTGTCCATAGCATAACAGGTATTTATACAGGGCAACCATCAAGGCAAGCTTGTAAGACTTTTACAAGCAAATTAAATAAGAACAAAGACAATTAATGTTGAATTGAAAATGGCCGTTTTATTATATTAAACGACGGATGTTAAGAATATAACATCATAGATAACAATTCTTTCCTTAAAAAGTCTTATGTATGCATCACATTTTTCGTGCTTCATTGACATATGTGCAGTATAGATAGAGGACATACCATTTCCTGCTGTGTCAATTACTGCCGCTACGCCAGATAATGCATAAAGAACTTTTAATGTAAAATTTACGGATTAGGTGACAAGATAGGAGAGGGTGTGATACTACAGCATTAGGAGGTTACACAAGCTACAAGAGGATGGGTGGTAAAAAAACAGGAATGACCAGACTGGTCGTTGGAATAAATATATAACATACTAGAAGATACCTGGTTGGAAATATTTTATGAACAGCACTAACTGTGGGTATCGGGTGGCATTCATACCTATAGCATCACTAACATGTATATTGATTCTTTAAAAAGTGAGGAGAAGATCATGTCTGCACTACATTGTTATGTAATGTGTACAGTATGGAGTTCACTGTTTTGTATTTTACATTTTGTGGAAGTTTCTTAAGTTGAGATTTACATTTTGACAAAGAGAAATGATATTTTTACCACAGGTAAGATTATTATTTAATCAGAGCTAATAACACAACATTACTAGTTTACAGTGGTGCATGGTGAAGATTTGTAGTTTTTATTCTTGTGTGATGTTCAATCTCCTGTGTATTATTACAGACACGACTCTGTAGAAATTAATTACCATTAATTGTCAGTTAAGTCAAAATTCCCATTCCCTCACACAAAAACAATGTTACTAGAAATTTGGGCAATTACACTTGGGTAGTGACCTCTTTAGAAGGTGGTGATAAAACTCCCTTCCCAATTATCAGGTGTATAACTAGTGCTGCATTCCTCACATAAAACACAAGTTTACGATGTAATAATCGCCAAAGCGACAAGATTACACGCCCAGGCCCTCTTCACTGTCCGTTAATGTCAAATCAATTACTCTGCCAATAACTAGCTTGGTTCTACTGAAAACAGAAGAACAGTTTTTGTCACAAATAATTGCTCACTGCATTGTATCTTGAAAGTGGCTGTATTTTTGTAGTAAATGATTATATAATTAGTCAATGAAAAGAGGAAATTTCTATCATGCATGGACAATATAATTGTTAAGATCCCCGCCAAGGCATTCGTCAAATATGGGGTATATTCAGTCGCTCCCTCCTGAAGTCATGAACTCATGGTCAAAATCCCACCATAGAAATTAGAGGAAGAATCGAAATTTCATTAAATTTTCTGTTATTTATTTTCTTGCGGTAATGATCCAGAAATGGCAGAACTGGTTACTTTGAATGTGTGTTTCCACAGCTATGTGACAAATTTCAACAATGAAAGTTCCACTATAGTAAAAGGCATTACTAAAGCCATTAAACATGATGTGTACATGGAATTCATAAAGGTGTCTTTTTTGAGATACAGTTTGTTTAAATGATTTAACATCCTTGCAGCTATAGGGTCATAAGATGACATAAGAAAACAAAGCACAAAAAGACAGAGCAGTGAGAAGAGAACGGGAAGATTAAGACCACAAGGGTTGCGATTGGGGAAGACAATCTATTTTAGTCAGTTCAACATCCTCTAGAAGATATGGAAGAAAATCCCTGATTCTACAAGAGGCTCACTTTTGATTGCCTATTATGATCAACATCCAGTGGAATACAATGAGCCTTATTCTTGGGTTATCGAATGTCTCCTGGACAGAGGACAAAAGAGAAACCTCCCCCAGCCCTACAGGACGGCCCCTTAATTAGTAACCTCTTAACAGCATGCAGTGAGATACAGCAGGCATATTCTTTCCTTGTTCCTGCATGGTTTTTGAAATACAGTTAAATTGGTTATTTTGGATAAGTGTTCAGGGGTCGACATTAACTTTTTCTGCACTTGTCCCTTTGGACAAGTAACATTTAGATTCACTTGTCCGAATGGAATTATCACTTGTCCCACTTGAAAACTTTCAATTCAGTTTAATGATGTTTTTCGATGTCTGTGTGTCATGCAGTAAAATGATAACATTGCAATGACAACTATATTACTGATATTTATTGGTGTTTTGTCCAAGATACATAATGAAGAAGAAAAAAAAATGCTACTGACTGCCTATTTTCGATTTACCGAAACTAAACTAGTAGAATAGAAATAAACTGACTAAAACATGAACATAATTGTAGAAATGCAATAGTGCATAAATATCTGAAATACTATTTATGCTAAATCTTGCAATAAATAGCGAGCCTGATAGTATCAGCATATGTCGCCACTTTAGTCATTCAAATTCACTTACAATTTCCTTGTACGCTTTTATTTATATTATCTTTTTTTCCAATATGCATATTCAATTCAAAGACACCAATGGGGCTGATTGAATATTTTCGAAAAACATGGAAATTTTAGTTATCATCTGCATAGTGTTCCGAATTTTCATTTCTTTTTTATCATAAGTATAAGGTGAAGTCTTGTGAATGTTGATTTCAGAATATAAATAAACAACACGAAGACAATATTTGTTACTTGTCCGACATTCACTTGTCCGCCAGCAATTTATTCTGGTACCGGACAAGCCTTAATGTCGACCCCTGGTGTTTCTATGGTAACAGGAAAAATGTTGGATAAGTTTTGTGAAGTTATTTTGAAATCTTTTTGAGATTAATATTCCAGGAACAGCATCTACAAATCTCATTTGTGTATCCAACGCCAGCTTTGTGTGGGGTGCGATGAAAACCAAAATTAATGGAAAGCAGCAAAAATCATGGATCGAATCAATCAATATACCGGTATATACTTAGTGGAATCAGTCATGTGACTGGGTGTAGTGCAATCAGTCATGTGACTCTGGGTGTAGTGCTATCAGTCACATGACTCTGGGTGTAGTGGAATCAGTCATGTGACTCTGGGTGTAGTGCAATCAGTCATGTGACTCTGGGTGTAGTGCAATCAGTCATGTGACTCTGGGTGTAGTGCAATCAGTCATGTGACACTGGGTATAGTGGAATCAGTCATGTGACTCTGGGTGTATTGGAATCAGTCATGTGACACTGGGTATAGTGGAATCAGTCATGTGACTCTGGGTGTATTGGAATCAGTCATGTGACACTGGGTATAGTGGAATCAGTCATGTGACTCTGGGTATAGTGTAATCAGTCATGTGACTCTGGGTGTAGTGGAATCAGTCATGTGACTCTGGGTGTATTGGAATCAGTCATGTGACTCTGGGTATAGTGGAATCAGTCAGTGGTTTGGTTTGGTTTGGTTTATTTTGTTTAACGTCCTATTAACAGCTAAGGTCATTTAAGGACGGCCTCCCGTGCGTGAGACATGCATGTGTGTGGTGGGTGCGTATGTGTGTTTTGGGAGGCTGTGGTATGTTTGTGTTAAGTCTCCTTGTGATAGGCCAGAACTTTTGCCGATTTTAAGTGCTATCTCACTGAAGCATACTGCCGAAGACACCCAGCAGACATATTTAGCTATATATATATTTCCAAAGGTACATGTAATGCTGTTTAAAATTACCTTAAACATTCAAAACAATTACTTTGATTAAAATCATTGAGTGATATATTACATGACACTTACTAAATTTACACTAGGCTACCCAGATAATTATTCTTTCTAATTTTCCTCATGTCAGGCAAGGACTCCATGAGCTAATTAGTAAATTTGTGGTTTAATTTACTTTTGACAACTCTATCACTAGAATTTGAAAATAAAGATATGTGTGTGCATAAACTTTACTCCAGGGAATTCCAAGAGCAGAGTTTTAAACAAAGTTGTCTGGTTTATACACTGTAGCTACATTAGAATAGAAATAACTTTAACTTTCCCTAACACAATGCCAGCTGTTTTACCACCAAAGGCCACTGGTACTGAATTAAGTTCTCTGACAATTAAAACCCTTAATTAACTTTACTTGGTGGCTATAAAGTCTCAGTAATATGGCTTCATCACCTGTATAAATCTATTGAGCAAAGCAAATGTAATATCCAGAAAATGGAATAATTTTGGAAATATTTCAAATTCAAGCATGTTTACATACAGATTGAAGGCTCAATCATCCAGATAACATCTAATTATATGATGAAAACATGATTTATATAAGTATATAATTTCGACATTCATTCTCAGGTCCGTCTTCGCTTGCCAAGGGTGTTTACAATGATGATACTCTTTATTGTAACCTGTGGTAAGTGAAGATGCCTCAAGTCAATTATATTGCTTTTAATGTTTTTCATGACACCAAAGTTTACTTGGCTCAAGGTATCAATTCTGAATTCAAAACCTGACAATCCTTTTCTCAAATTTAAACAGACCAATTAACTTGCACTACAGGTGATATTTTGTATTTATTTATCTATTTCAATTATATACACAGTCAGTGACAGACACATACTGACAAAACAGTTCTTACTCTCATCCTGAAATCCTGAAATGTCTTTAACTGATACAACATTAGCACTAAACACATTCATGCTATGATTGTGTACATCTAAGTACTAAATCAAATACTTCAATACTCAAGTGAAAAAATATATGTCCAATTTTCAGGGAATCAACTCTCAAGTGGACTAAATTGTAATTTAAAAAATTCCTTTATCGTTTTTGTTTCACTGTCATAATTGTGAATAAAGGAGATATTGACGATCGTTTCATTATCATTATCATACCGATGATAATGTACTTCGGATTTCCAACATACAAAACATGCATATCTCTCATAATATTCAAGGAATAAAAAAGCTTCATTAATTTCCATTACAAAATATTGTTATATCAATTAAAACGGACAATGCTCTTGTGCCGACATTGTAGATTCTACACATATGAAATTTTTTTTAATTGAGGATACATAGAGTACAAATATTTTAAATTGGATGTTTACTACTCGATACATTAATTTGAATGAGGAATTTAAAACAGCTGCATTATTTAATAGCAGAGAGTACTATAATAAGAGAAATACCATCTGCTTAAGTGCACCAAGATAAACTCAGACTGAGCAGCTAAAAATGTTGCCTATCACCATGACAATGATGCACCTTAGGGTACATCCTGTCCGGATCCAACATTCCACCATAAGGCAGCTGCTTGGTAATAGGTAAAAACATGGTATGCTCCTTTTGATAGAAGAAACATGGTGTGAATCTGATGGCTGCTTCAGAAGCAGCCTGGTAGCCATGTAGTACCATCAGTGAGACTTTTCTGTTCAATCTTAAATAACCACTTGTTTGCGCAAATGAGGTGGTCAATTTGGAGTAATGTGACACAATCAAGAAAAAATATTGTTTTATGATAATAACAACCAGTTTGATATCAATTTGTGTAGGAATCTGTGTAATAGAAAGGAGTAATAAAAAATATCTTGCCCGCGCTGGGGCTAGAACTAGCTACCTTTCGCTCTAAAGGAAAACATCCTTCCACTAGATTAAAGGGAAATTCCTGCTAGTCTGAGCTAGTAAGGCGACCTTATACTCTCTACTTTTACACCTGTACCAGAACCAACATACATCAACCTAGAATATCCCTATAACAGGAGTAGTGTGTCTCCACTGGGGATCGAGCCTAATGACCCTCTGTTCACTGGTCTGTCGTTCCTCTGACTGAGCTAAAGGGAAATTCAGACTAGTGTGAAGCTAGAAGGCAATAGTATAGTACTATGTACTATGTATATTTACAATTAACAAGAGGCCCATGGGCCTTAACAGTCACCTGAGATTTGAAATATTTCAGTTAATTTAATTGACCATTTTTGGCCCCACCCATCAGCCCCTGGGGGTCAATCAGGGCCAACATGTGCATGCCATCAAACTGTCATCGCATGCTGATAATGTTAACCAAGTTAGAATTAATTCCAATCGAAATCAAGCAAAGTGAAACTATAGTCAAAAATGTGATTCCCTATATAAACTATAGTAAAGTTAATCCCCTCCCCAGGGGCAAACGTGAGACCCCTGGGCCATGAAATTCACAATTTTGGTAAAGTACCTTAATTAAGACCCTTCCATCTATGAAGAGTGTTTGATTCCACCATATCTGAGAGTAGTGAAGAAGATTTTTCAAATTTCAGTCAATTTGACCCTTTTTAGCCCCGCCTCTCAGGCCCCAGGGGGGTGGGGACCGTATAATTCACAATTTTGGTTGACCTTTAGCCATAGAAGCTTCCAGCCAAATTTCATTGAATTCGGTTCAGGGGTTTTGGAGAAGAAGTCAAAAATGTAAATTGTTTACGGACAGACAACGGACCACGACGGATAAAAGGCAATTAGAATAGATCACTTGAGACTTTGTCTCAGGTGACCTAAAAACCTGCCACACTACTCCCCCCCCTTCTCAAATGTGTGTGCCCCCAAACACACACCAACCCAGGTTCTATCTCCAACAAAGCTCTTTTTCTCCTATGACTTACACTTGAAGTGGTCAACGGCACCAAATGTAACAGGAAAGGGAGAAGTGTGCCTCCACTGGGATCGAACCGCCACCCTCGGCTTACTGATCCTCACTCTACTGACTGAGCTAATGGGAAATTCCCCTGGCGCGAAGCTAGAAGACATGATCATTATGTACCTATTTACAATTTAATAACCATGACAGAAATACAAGTAATTAGCTGTAGACACCAGTAACAGTTGAGACAGGCACACATTGAAACCATTAATATTCACTCCAGACAATGTACCAGTGTAATTATGTGAAGCTTCAATAATTTAAAGTTTAACCACCAACAAATTGAGCAGCACAGTTTATAACACAACTCATTTAGGCAATATAGCCACCAAACATATCAAAAATGCCTTTGAAGTGAAGCTATCATAATTTGATTGTTATAGAAAACAGTGAGGTTTCCCTAGTTAAGACACACAGCCCCCTTCATCAAGTGAACCTATGATTAGGAGCGATCCTTTACTGATTTAACATCCTTTACTGATTTAACATTATATCTCGAACATCAACACACAGACTGAATGCAAAATCAATACAGCATTTGACCTTGACACACAGCCTGAAGTGTAAAATCAATATATAACATTTGACCTTGACATACAGCCTCAATGCAAAATCATTATAACAGTTGACCTTGACAAACAGACTGGAGTGTAATTTCAATATAACATCTGACCTTGACACACAGACTGGAGTGTAAAATCAATACAACATTTGACCTTGACACAGCCTTGAGTGTAAAATCAATACAACATTTGACCTTGACACACAGATTGGAGTGTAAAACAAATATAACATTTGACATTGACACACAGCCTTGAGGTGTAAAACCAATATCTAACATTTGACCTTGACACCCAGCTTGGAGTGTAAAATCAACACACCATTTGACCTTGACAGAGCCTGATCAGTGTTCAAAAGCATTGGTGGTGTGATGGCATAAACAAGAGGCCCATGTTTTTCAAAATAACAGCCATGACTGCCATTTTGGATTTCAGACCAAATTGAAAAATACAACACTTGGCTAAGGTGGTCTAGACCATCTTAGGATCTTTTCAGGAAAGTTAGAGCTGAATCCCCACTGGTCGAACTTAAAAAGAAGTTTGAAATATGTTTTTCTACATTTCAGATCTAACTGAAAAATAATAATAACAATTGCTAAGGACCATATCTGGATCATTTCAGGTTAAGTTAGAGCTAAATCCCCACTGGTAGAATTTGAGAAGTTTAAGATAAGTGTTGTTTAGGAAAACTGATTGGCATTTATTTCACAAAATGGCTGCCATGTCGAAGTTTTTTATGCATCCAAAAAATAGCAATACTTTGTTGGCTCCCCTTCCTTAACAGCCCTACCAATTTTCAGCTTGATGGCAACAGTTACATTGGAGAAGAAGTTTAAAATGTGTTTTTCAAGACTGCTGCCATTATGGCCATCTTGATTTTCGAACTGACCCATAGACTACAACAGTTTGTCAGGACCTTCGCAGGATAACTTCTGGTAAGTTAAAGCTGAATTACACAGGTAAAACTTCAGAAGTTTGAAATGAGAACAATTTAAGGATGGTATACTGCTACATGGCAGGCCAGGATTGTGCACACAGTGGCAGGCCAGGATTGTGCACACTGTGGCAGGCCAGGATTGTGTACACTGTGGCAGGCCAGGATTGTGTACACAGTGGCAGGCCAGGATTGTGTACACAGTGGCAGGCCAGGATTGTGTACACAGTGGCAGGCCAGGATTGTGTACACAGTGGCAGGCCAGGATTGTGCACACTGTGGCAGGCCAGGATTGTGCACACAGCAGGATGATGGACCAACCACAGTGGCTATAGGTCATCCTAACCCTTTCATTCTACATTCACTATGTCAATAAAGAAATACTATCGCCTGACACTAATGAGTTGTTGCATGGATCTGGATTGAAATACAAAACAAGGTAACATATAACTAATTTAAAGTAAGATTAACAGAAACTCAGACAATGAGAAATCACATCATATGTAAATATACTGCCCATCTCAACACTATCTACTCCGTAAACTGCCCTTCTCAACACTATCTACTCCATATACTGCCCTTCCCAGCACTATCTACTCCATATACTGCCCATCTCAACACTATCTACTCCATATACTGCCCATCTCAACACTATCTACACCATATACTGCCCTTCCCAGCACTATCTACTCCATACACTGCCCATCTCAACACTAACTACTCAATATACTGCCCTTCTCAACACTATCTACTCCATATACTGCCCATCTCAACACTATCTACTCCATATACTGCCCTTCCCAGCACTATCTACACCATATACTGCCCATCTCAACACTAACTACTCAATATACTGCCCATCTCAACACTATCTACACCATATACTGCCCATCTCAACACTATCTACTCCATATACTGCCCATCTGAACACTAACTACTCAATATACTGCCCATCTCAACACTATCTACACCATATACTGCCCTTCTCAATCTTTTATTGTCCCTTCAAATGTTACAGTCCCAATTCGGCTGTGTTACCAGATCAGTCTGCCAATTGTTGTTGGATTTCTAACATTATACAGCTGGAGTCAATCCGTCAAAATGAAAATAAATTTTGCTGCTGCATAGATCAGGAAGCTGTTTTAGATTAAAAATGCTGACAATTAGGGGGGATTTACAATGGCAAAGGAAATTAATTGCATGTACAAGACGAAAACCCTCAATGAACGTGGAGAGCATTACCTGTGAAATGTGTGCTGAGTCTGAATTCCTTGTAATCTGTGTCTGATCTATATATCATTTCCTCCTTCCTTTCCTTGGTATTGCTAGTTATCTTTTTCTTCTGTTGTTTTTCACTGTTCTCTGTTTTTTTATTGCCTATTACAGACAAAGTTTGATAATATGGACAGATGATTCACATCTTAAACAGATCACTGCCTTGCAATTTGCAAGTACATAGATATAAATGTACACTGTTACATGGAATTTAAAATCTTTGTTCTTTGCCTTGGTTACAAAAATTATATTTGGTAAAAGGAAGCTGCCAATATACTCTCCACTTTTACACTTATGCTACTCGGACACATGGTCAAGTCCCGAGTCACGTAGACACTTGAGTCTCAAATCACCTTGACAATATAGTTATGTCTCTTGTCACCTGGACACATGATACAAGCTCACGTCATCTGGACACATGATCATAGCTGGAGTCACGAGGACACACGATCGATGCTAGAGTCATCAGGACACATGATCTAAGCTTGCGTCACGTGGACACTCGATCGAAGCTCGATCGAGTCACCTGGACACATGATCAAAGCTTGAGTCACCTGGACACTTGATCAAAGTTAGCATCATCTGGACACATGATCAAAGCTCACGTCATCTGGACACTTGATTAAAGTTTGAGTCACCTGGACACACAATCAAAGTTCGCATCATCTGGACACATGATCAAAGCTCGAGCCATCTGGACACATGATCAAAGCTTGCATCACGAGGACACACGATCGAAGCTCGAATCATCTGGACACATGATCAAAGCTTGAGTCATCTGGACACATGATCAAAGCTCGAGCCATCTGGACACATGATCAAAGCTTGCGTCACGAGGACACACGATCGAAGCTCGAATCATCTGGACACATGATCAAAGCTTGCGTCATCTGGACACATGATCAAAGCTCGAGCCATCTGGACACATGATCAAAGCTTGCGTCACGAGGACACATGATCGAAGCTCGAATCATCTGGACACATGATCAAAGCTTGCGTCACGAGGACACACGATCGAAGCTTGAGTCACCTGGACACATGATCAAAGCTTGAGTCACCTGGACACATGATCAAAGCTAGAGTCACCTGGACACATGATCAAAGCTTGAGTCACGAGGACACATGATCAAAGCTTGAGTCACCTGGACACATGATCAAAGCTTGAGTCACCTTTACACATGATCAAAGCTCAAGTCACCTTAGTCCTGGACACACGATCATTGCTCAAGTCACCTGGACACACGATCATTGCTCGAGTCACCTGGACACACAATCAAAGCTTGAGTCACCTGGACACATGATCAAAGTTTGAGTCACCTTGACACATGATCAAAGATTGAGTTACCTGAACACATGATCAAAGCTTGAGTCACCTGGACATACAATCAATGCCTGACTCACCTGGACACTTGATCAAAGCTTGAGTCACCTGGACACATGATCAAAGTTTGAGTCACCTTGACACATGATCAAAGCTTGCGTCACGAGGACACACGATTGAAGCTTGAGTCACCTGGACACATGATCAAAGCTTGAGTCACCTTGACACATGATCAAAGCTTGAGTCACCTGGACACATGATCAAAGCTCGAGTCACCTGGACACATGATCAAAGCTAGAGTCACCTGGACACATGATCAAAGCTTGAGTCACCTGGACACATGATCAAAGCTTGAGTCACCTGAACACATGATCAAAGCTTGAGTCACCTGGACATACAATCAATTCCCGACTCACCTGGACACTTGATCAAAGCTTGAGCCACCTGGACAAATGGTCAAGTCTCGAGTCACCTGAATACATGGTCAAGTCACCTGGAGGTTTGATTTCAATTGCGACACTGATATTGACCAGGTTTCTGTGGCGCGTAAAATGAACTTCTGTTGGAAGCATTGATGGATAAATGATTGTAGTCAATCTATCACAATGATAAAGTAAGGTGTATGCAGCCTCCTCATCAGTATTCTGCCCTGGTATACATGTACACCACACAATATGGCCAATGACTATGGATTTCTGTGAGTAAACATGGCCAATCCCTGATTGATGGTTAGCCATCAAATGAGAAATGTCACCCAACTCTTTCATCATCAAATAAGTGGCCTAATGCAAGCCTTGTTGGCTTTCTGAAATCCAGACCTACATGTACAGAACCATCACTATCTGAGAAATTTACAGTAACAATGAAGATTTTAAATATGACACTCTATTGATTTTGACAATGATGCTATTGTCCTTGACCGAATGTGAACTGTCCCATGTGTACAGACACTGGACAGGTATTGATTCCAGTGATAACACCAACAGATGACAACTTGTGTGAGTAAAGCAACAGGTACCTTCAAATGAGGTGAGGTTAACGACTGGTACATACTTCACTCAGATATACACACCTCACTCAGGTATACACACCTCACACAGGTATACACACCTCACTCAGGTATACACACCTCACCCTAGTATACACACCTCACTCAGGTATACACACCTCACCCAGGTATACACACCTCACTCAGGTATACACACCTCACTCAGGTATACACACCTCACACAGGTATACACACCTCACTCAGGTATACATACCTCACTCAGATATACACACCTCACTCTAGTATGCACACCTCACTCAGGTATACACACCTCACTCAGGTACATACTTCACTCAGATATACACACCTCACTCAGGTATACACACCTCACACAGGTATACACACCTCACTCAGGTATACACACCTCACCCTAGTATACACACCTCACTCAGGTATACATACCTCACTCAGATATACACACCTCACCCTAGTATGCACACCTCACTCAGGTATACACACCTCACTCAGGTACATACTTCACTCAGATATACACACCTCACTCAGGTATACACACCTCACCCAGGTATACATACCTCACTCAGGTATACATACCTCACTCAGGTATACACACCTCTCTCAGGTATACATACCTCACTCAGATATACACACCTCACTCAGGTATACACACCTCACCCAGGTATATATACCTCACTCAGGTATACACACCTCACCTCACTCAGGTATACACACCTCACTCAGGTATACATACCTCACTCAGGTACACACCTCACCCAGGTATACACACCTCACTCAGGTATACACACCTCACTCAGGTATACACACCTCACTCACGTATACACACCTCACTCACGTATACACACCTCACTCAGGTATACATACCTCACTCAGGTATACACACCTCACTCAGGTATACACACCTCACTCAGGTATACACACCTCACTCAGGTATACACACCTCACTCAGGTATACATACCTCACTCAGGTATACACACCTCACTCAGGTATACATACCTCACTCAGGTATACATACCTCACCCAGGTATACACACCTCACTCAGGTATACATACCTCACTCAGGTATACACACCTCACTCAGGTATACACACCTCACTCAGGTATACACACCTCACTCAGGTATACACACCTCACACAGGTATACACACCTCACACAGGTATACACACCTCACTCAGGTATACACACCTCGCCCAGGTATACATACCTCGCCCAGGTATACACACCTCGCTCAGGTATACATACCTCACTCAGGTATACACACCTCACTCAGGTATACACACCTCACTCGGGTATACACACCTCACTCGGGTATACACACCTCACTCGGGTATGCATACCTCACTCAGATATACACACCTCACCCAGGTATACACACCTCACTCAGGTATACATACCTCACTCAGGTACATACCTCACTCAGGTATACATACCTCACCCAGGTATACACACCTCACTCAGGTATACACACCTCACTCAGGTATACACACCTCACTCAGGTATACACACCTCACTCAGGTATACACACCTAACTCAGGTATACACACCTCACTCAGGTATACATACCTCACTCAGGTATACACACCTCACTCAGGTACATACCTCACTCAGGTATACACACCTCACTCAGGTATACATACCTCACTCAGGTAAATATAATACACCTCACTCAGGTATACACACCTCACTCAAGTATACACACCTCACTCAAGTGAGATTTACAACAGATACATACCTACACTGCACCTATACTAAGGAACTGTTATGATAGGTATACATACCTTTATTCTATTAACAGGTTACCTTGTTATAACAAGTATATACTGTACCAAGTACTGTATTTGGGTAAAATTACAACTGGTAAATACCTACAAAAGGCTCAGGTAAAGTAATACCAACACAAGTCTCAGGTAAAGTAATACCTAGACAGGTCTCAGGTAAAGTAATACCAATTAAGACAAGTCTCAGGTAAAGTAATACCTAGACAAGTCTCAGGTAAAGTAATACCAAAACAAGTCTCAGGTAAAGTAATAACTAGACAAGTCTCAGGTAAAGTAATACCAATTAAGACAAGTCTTAGGTAAAGTAATACCTAGACAAGTCTCAGGTAAAGTAATACCTAGACAAGTCTCAGGTAAAGTAATACCTATACAAGTCTCAGGTAAAGTAATACCTATACAAGTCTCAGGTAAAGTAATACCTATACAAGTCTCAGGTAAAGTAATACCTAGACAAGTCTCATGTAAAGTAATACCTAGACAAGTCTCAGGTAAAGTAATACCTATACAAGTCTCAGGTAAAGTAATACCTAGACAAGTCTTAGGTAAAGTAATACCTAGACAAGTCTCAGGTAAAGTAATACCTAGACAAGTCTCAGGTAAAGTAATACCTATACAAGTCTCAGGTAAAGTAATACCTATACAAGTCTCAGGTAAAGTAATACCTAGACAAGTCTCATGTAAAGTAATAACTAGACAAGTCTCAGGTAAAGTAATAACTAGACAAGTCTCAGGTAAAGTAATAACTAGACAAGTCTCAGGTAAAGTAATACCTAGACAAGTCTCAGGTAAATAATACCTAGACAAGTCTCAGGTAAAGTAATACCTAGACAAGTCTCAGGTAAAGTAATACCTAGACAAGTCTCAGGTAAAATAATACCTAGACAAGTCTCAGGTAAAGTAATAACTAGACAAGTCTCAGGTAAAGTAATATCAAGACAAGTCTCAGGTAAAGTAATACCAAGACAAGTCTCAGGTAAAGTAATATCAAGACAAGTCTCAGGTAAAGTAATACCTAGACAAGTCTCAGGTAAAGTAATACCTAGACAAGTCTCAGGTAGAGTAATAACTAGACAAGTCTCATGTAAAGTAATACCTAGACAAGTCTCGGGTAAAGTAATAACTAGACAGGTCTCAGGTAAAGTAATACCTAGACAAGTCTCTGGTAAAGTAATACCAAGACAAGTCTCAGGTAAAGTAATACCTAGACAAGTCTCGGGTTAAGTAATACCTAGACAAGTCTCAGGTAAAGTAATACCTAGACAGGTCTCAGGTAAAGTAATACCTATACAAGTCTCAGGTAAAGTAATAACTAGACAAGTCTCAGGTAAAGTAATACCTAGACAAGTCTCAGGTAAAGTAATAACTTGACAAGTCTCAGGTAAAGTAATACCTAGACAAGTCTCTGGTAAAGTAATACCAAGACAAGTCTCAGGTAAAGTAATACCTAGACAAGTCTCGGGTTAAGTAATACCTAGACAAGTCTCAGGTAAAGTAATACCTAGACAGGTCTCAGGTAAAGTAATACCTATACAAGTCTCAGGTAAAGTAATAACTAGACAAGTCTCAGGTAAAGTAATACCTAGACAAGTCTCAGGTAAAGTAATAACTTGACAAGTCTCAGGTAAAGTAATAACTAGACAAGTCTCAGGTAAAGTAATAACTAGACAGGTCTCAGGTAAAGTAATACCTAGACAAGTCTCAGGTAAAGTAATACCTAGACAAGTCTCAGGTAAAGTAATACCTAGACAAGTCTCTGGTAAAGTAATAACTAGACAAGTCTCAGGTAAAGTAATAACTAGACAAGTCTCAGGTAAAGTAATAACTAGACAAGTCTCAGGTAAGGTAATACAGGTAAAGACATTAAGTCTCAGATAAAAGTTAATGGATATACAGTCAACGTTTCTAAGGAAACATCAATTAAATGAGCTAATGCAAAAGCCTGTATTTTTCTATGTGTCTAAAACTTACTTTTTCATGCCATGAGAAATTTGTTTTTCTATGTGGCATCCCCAATTTATGTTTGACCACTATCTTAACATTCTTGTCAGATTTGATGTAACAAAACATTTGTTATACATGTCATAAATAATTGATATTTTGGCTTGATATACTTCACATACCTTTGATGCTGAACTAGAGTTAGTATCCTGGCGCCTCATCTTCATATAGAATAGATTTCCCTTTACTGGCCTTTAGTGGTTTAAAAACACAATAATTCTGTTTTTCCAAAGCATGTGTAAATCTGTGTCAACAATACACTTAAACTTTCACACGTTGGAAGCACATACATGTCCTTTTAATGTGAACACAGCAGATTTAATCATGACAGTCATAAACATAGTGTTTTACATACGTCATGGTCATGACGACGTATGTTACATCACAAATGACAATCACACTGTGCATTCTACATCACAATCGTCATCTCAGAGGTCGACATATGGTAGAGTAAGAACAGGAATGATAGCTGAACCACAATCCAGTCTGTCTGCCAATTGTTTTAGTATGCTGAATAGACCTGGTGTTTTTGTGTAGGCATAATCCAGCCAACCAATGTGACAGGACACTCGCTACATAGCAATCAACACAAGACACACAGCCGTTGTGGCAGGACAGGTCTGTTGTGGCAGTCGGTGTGGCAGTCGTCACCCAGTGGCACACACCAGCAATACTGACAGTTGGACAATTGACATACACTTGAATAAATGCTGTTACATATTATAGCACTGTTCAAACATGGGATTTCAGCATCCGAATCAGGTTTACCAATATACTGTCTGTAGATGTAACAGGTTTGAGCTAGGAACCAACTAATGGATTGTCTTTAGATCTATCAAATATTTTTCACTGTCTGCTGTCAGGATGACACTGTCTAAATGTAGTCATGATCATCCTCATCTATACTGGTATCCTTACTTCCTGTTATCATCTAATCATCTGCATGTACAGCACTAGACTGCCAGGTTCATCTATCAGAACACTGCTCTTCAATAGATTCTGTTAGGGAGAGAAATATCCCTGTTATAGAGAGATATATCCTGTGTGTGTGTGTGTGTGCACAAGTGCTGACAATGTGCCTGGATTTCTAAATTATCAGGAACAATGAATGGTAGTCAATGACCTATAAAATGCACTAATTAAAATATCACACATTTGAGATATTGTACTGGGATTTCACTGCTGTGAGCACACATGGTTGAGGAGGCCAGCTAACAATACAGTGGGCTGAGACACATGTACAGCTGATGGTCATCAAACACACTGCATATGGGCAGCTTGATTTGGTCCAAGAGTTGTTTTCTTCTCTCTTAGAGGGCTGTAGACTCCAGCCTAATTTCTAGCCTCTAGGTTCTATTACTATAGCATGTATAGTTCCTTCCTTGAGACCACAATCTATGATAGCTTGTCTTTGGTGTAGACTGTATCTAGACTAACTTCTAGGCTATATGTATAGTTCCTTTCTTGAGACCACAATCTGTGATAGCTTGTCTTTGATGTAGACTGTATCTAGACTAACTTCTAGGCTATATGTATAGTTCCTTTCTTGAAACCACAAACTGTGATAGCTTGTCTTTGGTGTAGCATATCGTCCTGGAGTGTTTGATCACATACCTATCCTTCTCTGTGACAGTTGTGTGTAGTGTAGCCTGGTCTTTATTCTAATCTCTCAGATTTTGAGAGTCTATGACGGTGGTGTTGACTAAAGACTACAGGTGGCCTTTTTTCCCCTCTATAGATCCACACATGATACTAGTGGTATTCAGTCATCAATATCTTGTTATAAACAGCATCTGTCACCGCTGTACCTTCCCACAGGACTTTTACTATTATAACAATGTTCAGTCACTTCAGACCACTGATGGCTGTATATGAACCTTCATCAACAACATTGCTACATAGTCTAATGGAACTACACTATATAGTCACAGCTGGGATAATTTTAAAAGCTCTGCTATGACCATGCAGACTTAAATCCCCAAATGACCACCAACTGGCCTTATGAATCCTGTGGGAGGGCTCCTGCTGAGTATTTAGCTGTGAGGATAATCATCCTTACTGGGCTGCTGGTATGTGGGGGTAACTTGTGTCTGTGGTAGGGATAATGGTTAGTACTATCACAGACCCCAAACACACCCAGCAATACCTCTCAGGTCCACTCCCTTCCCTCATCAGTAGTCTATTAAACTAATTTATAGTTCCAGACCTGTCTAGGTCCCCAGTAGTTTATATAAAATCACTCTTATTCTGTAAACCAAACCTGTCCAGACCTGCTGTAAGTTTCTGTTAACATGCCCTTTTCTATGCCCTATAGATGCTGAAGTTCTGTCCTAAACTGTCACTGTGTCTAAAATAGCACCTATTATCCCTTTGAAGAACAACCAACCATGTCATATATATGTGTAACAGGAGAAAGAGAATATATAGTGACCAGATCGGGGTTCGAACCCGGACCCTTCAAACTCTAGACGGACACTCTACCAACTGAGCTACCTGGTCAACGATGATTGACTCAGTCCAGTTCCGCTACATATGTCTATGTTGTACCATATGGTATATAAGCAATCATTATTTTAAAGCTCTATAAAGTTTATTATTTTAGGAAACATAATGGATCCCAGAGTGGTGAGAAGAGCAGTTACCGGGTATTTTTAAATCAACTAACTCAACAGAGTGAAGCACAGTAACAGCCTTTAGCCATAAAAACAACCAATTAATAATAAGAACTGAACTGATGTATTACAGATATCTATTTATTATGTACACAGACAATGTGTACAATAATTCACACCCAACCATTACAATTTTTTACACAGCTGTACTAACATCTGATACCTCCAAACAGTTAAAAAAGTTATATTTATGAATTCAAGCTGAATTCATCAATAATGAATGAGATAACAGGACAGATGGTATGCCCGAGGAGAGAGACAACAATGGAGAGTTCAGGATCTATATAGATCTATACAGCCAGGGTTACCATACCGATACACTACCCATACATACCACTGTGTTAGGGGTGTCAGGATCTATATAGACCTATACAGCCAGGGTTACCATACCGATACACTACCCATACATACCACTGTATACCGATACACTATCCATACATACCACTGTATACCGATACACTTCCCATACATACCACTGTGTTAGGGAGTCAGGATCTATATAGATCTATACAGCCAGGGTTACCATACCGATACACTACCATACATACCACTGTATACCGATACACTACCCATACATACCACTGTATACCGATACACTACCCATACATACCACTGTGTTAGGGGAGTCAGGATCTATATAGATCTATACAGCCAGGGTTACCATACCGATACACTACCATACATACCACTGTATACCGATACACTACCCATAAAATCCAATGTATACCGATACACTACCCATACATACCACTGTATACCGATACACTACCCATACATACCACTGTGTTAGGGGAGTCAGGATCTATATAGATCTATACAGCCAGGGTTACCATACCGATACACTACCCAAACATACCACTGTATACCGATACACTACCCATACATACCACTGTGTTAGGGAGTCAGGATCTATATAGATCTATACAGCCAGGGTTACCTTACCGATACACTACCCAAACATACCACTGTATACCGATACACTACCCATACATACCACTGTGTTAGGGAGTCAGGATCTATATAGATCTATACAGCCAGGGTTACCATACCGATACACTACCCATACATACCACTGTATACCGATACACTACCCATACATACCACTGTATACCGATACACTACCCATACATACCACTGTGTTAGGGGAGTCAGGATCTATATAGATCTATACAGCCAGGGTTACCATACCGATACACTACCATACATACCACTGTATACCGATACACTACCCATACATACCACTGTATACCGATACACTACCCATACATACCACTGTGTTAGGGGAGTCAGGATCTATATAGATCTATACAGCCAGGGTTACCATACCGATACACTACCATACATACCACTGTATACCGATACACTACCTATACATACCACTGTATACCGATACACTACCCATACATACCACTGTATACCGATACACTACCCAAACATACCACTGTATACCGATACACTACCCATACATACCACTGTATACCGATACACTACCCATACATACCACTGTATACCGATACACTACCCATACATACCAGTGTTAGGGGAATCAGGATCTATATAGACCTATACAGCCAGGGTTACCATACCGATACACGACCCATACATACCACTGTATACCGATACACTACCCATATATATCACTGTATACCAATACACTACCCATACATACCACTGTATACCGATACACTACCCACACATACCACTACTGTAACTGTAATATTCTATTTTAGATGTCACTCACCTCTTACAGTAATTAAGTGACCAATCTTGGTCTCATTGTGAGTGAGCTAGCTCTTTTGGTTGACGATATTCAAAGGAGAAATGGTGATGTGTAGCTGAATTTCTTAGAGCACTGCATAAAGTCCAGAGGTTAAATTACCAGCCTGGGTTGGTAGCATTTCCTTTCCCATTAGGGCTTTACCAGACACCAGAAGCCTTTTATTGTGGTATGCTTAGACCTGCACTCATCAGAAAGCAGACGACATCTTGATTATCATGCTTCAATGTATTATTACAATTCAGCTGAAACAAACTGATTGCCAATGATCAATAAAATGTATTAAGTCTAAAAATTTCTAATCCTAACTGTAGAAAAAACAAAATGAATAGGATGAAATGCTTCTCAGTAGGACAAGGTAAAGCCAATTTGATGTCTACACCAGATTTTCAATTTGGTGGCAGACCTTACATTCAGGGAGATTCCACAAGACACAGACATAAATAAATATAAGGATTTTAGAAATACCAATGCTGGTACTCGACAGCCTGCTTAAACCTGGCTCTGTGATTTTCATTATTCACACTAGAAAGGTTCTGTATTTCAGCTGTTTTTGTTAGTAGACATGTAACAAGTGTAAATACGTATGACTTGGTGGTAAATGTGTATGACTTAGTGTAAATGTGTATGACTTGGTGTAATTGACTTGGTGGTAAATGTGTATGACTTGGTGGTAAATGTGTAGGACTTGGTCGTAAATGTGCATGACTTGGTGTAATTGACTTGGTGTAAATGTGTATGACTTGGTGTAAATGTGTATGACTTGGTATGTATGTGCATGACTTGGTGTAATTGACTTGGTGTAAATGTGCATGACTTGGTGTAATTGACTTGGTGTAAATGTGTATGGCTTGATGTAAATGTATATGACTTGGTGTAATTGTGCATGACTTGCTGTAAATGTGCATGACTTGGTAGTAAATGTGCATGACTTGGTATTGGTGGTAAATGTGTAGGACTTGGTGGTAAATGTGTAGGACTTGGTGTAAATGTGTAGGACTTGGTGGTAAATGTGTAGGACTTGGTGGTAAATGTGTAGGACTTGGTGTAAATGTGTATGACTTTGTGGTAAATGTGTATGACTTGGTGGTAAATGTGTATGACTTGGTGGTAAATGTGTAGGACTTGGTGTAAATGTGTAGGACTTGGTGGTAAATGTGTAGGACTTGGTGGTAAATGTGTAGGACTTGGTGTAAATGTGTATGACTTTGTGGTAAATGTGTATGACTTGGTGGTAAATGTGTAGGACTTGGTGGTAAATGTGTAGGACTTGGTGGTAAATGTGTAGGACTTGGTGTAAATGTGTAGGACTTGGTATGTATGTGCATGACTTGGTGTAATTGACTTGGTGTAAATGTGTATGACTTGGTGTAAATGTGTATGGCTTGATGTAAATGTATATGACTTAATTGTTAGTAAATGTGTATGACTTGCTGTAAATGTGCATGACTTGCTGTAAATGTACATGACTTGCTGTAAATGTGTATGACTTGATGTAAATGTGTATGACTTGGTAGTAAATGTGTTTGACTTAATTGTTGGTAAATGTGTATGACTTGGTGTAAGTGTTTTGTTTGTAAGTGACTTGCGATATTCCAATACTGTTGTAATGTTGTCCAGTACTGGGGGAATGTCCTCCAGTGACCAGGTCTAATCAGCATTGACTTGAAAATCGTCATCACTTACATTGACAACATATAAAGCTAATTTCCTGCTGTGGGTTCAAATGGACTGAGTGATGGGAGGGCAGAACTGACCAGTGTGTTTATGTGGGGTTAGTGGTCAGTGAAATGCATTTATTGATACTAATGGAAAATAAGGCCTTCAGCCGCCACATAAATAAACAGTGTACACCTCCCTTCACTAGTAGCTGGTAATGTATCTGGCCAGTCGATAGACCTTATGTCACAGTTTCCTCCACAGACACTGATCTATATCTTCATCTTATTGGATAGTAGTATAGAGGATGTAAGTGGTAACATCTAGTCTAAATAGCATGACAACAAGCATTGCACTGGTCAGTAAGTGGTCAGAAAAAACTGCCATTCATCGACTGGTCAAAATAGACACTCTTAATTCATCAATCAGTCAAAAACAAATACCCTTAATGAACTGGTCAAAAACAAGTACCCTTCATCAACTGGTCAAAAACAAATACTCTCTATAAATTGGTCAAAAACAAATACCTTTTATCAACTGGTCAAAAACAAATACCCTCCATCAACTGGTCAAAAACAAATACCCTCCATCAACTGGTCAAAAAAGAAAACTCTTCAGCCAACTTTTCAGAGAGTGGAAAAGTAAATATTCTTACTACTAACCTTTAGCAAATGGTCCAAATCAAAAAGTAATTTTTTGTAACTTTTACAAAGTACAATTCACCAAGTGGCTAAAACAAGTACTTCAGTCATTAAGTGGCCGAAGAAGTGGCCAAAGGTATGAGTCACCAAGTGACCAAAGACAGGTACTAGTCTCCAAATGACCGACCAAAGAGAGGTACTAATCACCTAGTGGCCAAAGAGAGGTACTAATCACCTAGTGACCAAAGACAGGTACTAATCACTAAGTGACCAAAGCGAGGTACTAATCACCAAGTGACCAAAGACAGGTACTAATCACCAAGTGACCAAAGACAGGTACTAGTCTCCAAATGACCAAAGAGCGGTACTAATCACCTAGTGGCCAAAGACAGGTACTAATTACCTAGTGACCAAAGAGAGGCACTAATAACCAAGTGACCAAAGAGAGGTACTAATCACCAAGTGACCAAAGACAGGCACTAATCAACAAGTGACCAAAGACAGGTACTAATCACCTAGTGACCAAAGCGAGGTACTAATCACCTAGTGACCAAAGAGAGGTACTAATCACCTAGTGACCAAAGAGAGGTACTAATCACCTAGTGACCAAAGAGAGGTACTAATCACCAAGTGACCAAAGAGAGGTACTAATCACCAAGTGACCAAAGAGAGGTACTAATCACCAAGTGACCAAAGAGAGGTACTAATCACCTAGTGACCAAAGAGAGGTACTAATCACAAAGTGACCAAAGAGAGGTACTAATCACCTAGTGACCAAAGAGAGGTATTAATCACCTAGTGACCAAAGAGAGGTACTAATCACCATGTAGCTCACAACACAACCACTCTTCAGTAAGTGACTCCAGATATAATCTACACATAGAAATTAGTCAGAATTTGTAATGGATGTACTAATAAACCAGACCTAAGGAACATGTACTGATCAGTAGGTGGATGGGGGCAGCTATTACTCCAGACCTTAGGAACATGCACTGGTCAGTAGGTGGATGGGGACAGCTATTACTTAGATCTTAGGAACATGTACTGGTCAGTAGGTGGTTGGGGACAGCTATTACTCCAGACCTTAGGAACATGTACTGATCAGTAGGTGGTTAGGGACAGCTATTACTCCAGACCTTAGGAACATGCACTGGTCAGTAGGTGGATGGGGACAGCTATTACTTAGATCTTAGGAACATGTACTGGTCAGTAGGTGGTCAGAGAAAGCTATTACTCCAGACCTTAGGAACATGTACTGGTCAGTAGGTGGATGGGGACAGCTATTACTTAGATCTTAGGAATATGTACTGGTCAGTAGGTGGTCTGAGAAAGTTATTACCCCAGACCTTAGGAACATGTTTTGGTATATCTTGTGTATTCCCTAGATTGCTGGATTACTATCAAATGCCACAATCTATTCATTAATCTACTGGCTTAAATGCTGGAAAAAAATCTAAACATGTTTTGTTATCTGGATATCGATCAAAGATGGTTTATATGAGGAAACGAAAGGAAAAAGCTGGGATAATGGTGTGTACAGGTCGCCAGTGAACTGTAAGCATTCTCATTTCTAATGAAGTATGGATTATTGTTTTAACAAAGCTGTTGAATGAATTTCAGAAAACTGTTGGAACCTCATTATAGAGCGAACGGTGTCATTGTGGTATCACATTGATCATGAATCATCATTGATAAGATTTCAGTAACATTTGTTAATGGATATCCTTCAGGTTTATCATGACAATAAACTCCACATTCATTCAGGAAACCAACATGTTCGTCTGATTCTGAAAAAGCGTTATATTTGCTAATCACAAATTGTGCTAATGTTGACCATGATGTGTTGCACCATATCAAGCAAGATTATTGAGTATCTTCTTCGTTGAGCTGTCAATTATATTGTCAGAGGAGTGAAATATCCCCTATCTAAATCTCTATATTCACCCTATTCTTATACAATTATAGAACTTTAATAAGGTTGATATATGGATTTGTTAACTATAGCTGAGGCCTAAATCAGTTTTTTTCAGGTCGATCAATCTGTGAATTACAGTAGTTTTATAATAAAATGACTTTTTGCAAAAAAAAAACCCCAAAAATACAAAAAAAA
Source organism: Pecten maximus (assembly GCF_902652985.1). NCBI lineage: Eukaryota > Metazoa > Mollusca > Bivalvia > Pectinida > Pectinidae > Pecten > Pecten maximus. Next base: position 29,207,930 of record NC_047020.1, on the reverse strand, counting down.
AACAAACAAAAAACATTGAATGATATTTTAATGCAGTCTTACAATGACAATGTATTCAATGCTAAATTCAAAAACAATATTATTGCTCAGTTACTGCTAGTCTTTCTTGTATGTTGTATTTGATTGAAAGACATTTCAAATTAATATGCCATGAGGAGAAAACTCATAATCTATTTTTAGAAACATCATTCTATCAACTATTTTCCAGGCCGTTCTTACATGGCCTGTCAATATAATTTTTAATTGGAAAGCTACGTCACTTTTCGAGCTGATAGAGAAAGTGTAAGTTTTATATCTTAATTAATTTCGTTTATAATTTCATTAACAATTTCATTAATCTTTAACCCTGGTTAATACAATCCGAATTATACCTCTGGGCTAGAGAGAAATTCATTTCTCTATAGCTTGATCGGCTTGACTAGTACTAGTAAACCTGAGGTCCAGGTTTCATACCTGGTAGCAGCAGTAGAATTCTTTCCGATAAATTAAAAAAAAAAGATATCTGTCCAATATACCTGTAATCAGATTAAAATACCTGGATATACGTACATGTCCACAGCATCCTTGTGCACATCAAATGAAACTTCAATATATATATACAAATGTATATGAATTAGAATAAGATAATCAACAGTGGTTGCTGGGGACACACCAGAAAGCCAGGAAATCTGTTTAATCTGATGCTACCATTAAAACACAGTTGCTTTTTTTTTCATCACAGGAAATGATTAGCAATAATACAAAGTGTCAACATGGAAATCCCAAAGTGTGAGTTTAAACGGATGGAGGTATGTTTGCCTATAACACATCTGAATACAGGAGCCATTTACCAACAAGACAAGATTTCCCTGAGGAAATATTCTATCTGTCACAAATCACCTACCACCCTGTACAAAATAAATAGTGATGAGTAGCTGTGCACCCTTCTACAGGTAGATTTACCTGCAACAAGCCACAGTTGAGTTTCGATGAGGGGATAACAGCTTCCACAGTGATTAAAAGCCCTACTGGGACCCGTTTTATCAAGAGGATGTTAAAACGGCATAGACTTCAGAAGAAATCTGATTTCTGATTCACAGCTCCATATGATGTGAGGAGAAGTAGATTTAATGAAGCATACCTGTGGAAGGTAAGAGGCTTGCCTGGCCAGGTTCATAACTATTGACGCAACATCATCACTTCTCAATTGCTCAGGTGAAAAAATGCAATACTTAATACCTAATGAGTACATCTTCCTGAGAACTTAATGAAGCATTACAATGCAAAAGTACTTTGTCGTCATGTAATGATTGTGGATGAGGGGTTGGAATGATTCAATACATTCACAAGTAAGGGGTTGGAACAATTCAATACATTCACAAGTAAGGGGCTGGAATGATTCAATACATTCACAAGTAAGGGGTTGGAATGATTCAATACATTCACAAGTAAGGGGTTGGAATGATTCAATACATCCATAAGTATGTGGTTGGGACGATTCAATACATTCACAAGTAAGGGGTTGGAATGATTCAATACATTCACAAGTAAGGGGTTGGGAAGGTTCAATATGATCCATAAGTGAGGGGTTGGAATGATTCAATACGTTCACAAGTGAGGGGTTGGGACGACTCAATACGTTCACAAGTGAGGGGTTGGGACGACTCAATACCTTCACAAAAACAGAACTCTACCCTGAGGCTGTACATGAGAGGTACAAGGACAAGTAATAATGTTCACAAGACCAGGATTCTCCAAGGTGGCTGTAGATGAGGGGCTGGTACAAGTCATTGAGTTCAAAAGAAACAAGAGATCCCTGAGGGATCTTGGTGCCCATCATTGAATGATCTTTATGTGTTTTTTGTGTAAATTGAGAAACATCCTTCTAGTACTTTTCAAACAAGGGGAACTTATATATATGAAATTTGAGATTTAGCGATAATGGCTGTCTGTCGACAACGTTGTTTTCAGATTGGTCCCAAAATGCAATACGACGGACCAAGGGGAACCTACATATGAAATTTTAGAAAGATCCCTTCAGTACCTTCTGTAAAGTAGCGATAACAAGCTGCAATTGTCAAAATCCAACATGGCTGCCTGTTGGCCATGTTGTTTTCTGATCGGTCTCAAAATGCAATATGCATAACTACAGACCAAGGGGAAACCTGCATATGAAATTTGAGAAAGATCCCTTCAGTACTTTCTTAGAAATAGCGATATCAAACTTCAATTGTCTAAGACCAAGATGGCCTGCCTGTCGGCCATGTTGTTTTCCGATTGGTCCAAAAATACAATATGCATAACTACAGACCAAGGGGAACCTGCATATGAAATCCCTTCAGTACTTTCTCAGAAATAGCGATAACATCTGATGATGTTGGGCTAAAAAAATATATTAAAAACAGGAATTCTAGTGATACACAATTCTATCAATATTCATATTGGTTTTCAATGGTAGATGATGTAACACTCTGTTACAGGTAAGTCTGCCATACCATAATTAGGTGCATGAGTCTGATATTTAGTACAAATATTTATCATTGTGCAATTAGACATACTTCATCACCATCTCTTTCTAAAAACTTAACCCCAAATCATCTGATGAGACACACCGCCTTACCATTTAAGCCTTGTACCAACACGAATGGTCCCTAGAGGTCAAACTCCGAGTTTGATGAACTAGGTGAATGTAATAACAGTCACCAGAGACTTTTGGTCTATTGTATTACAGAATCCATGTAAATATGGGACAGTTGCTCAGTGACCAATAACTGACCCTATCAATGGGACAAAAGTTATATAAAGACCTGGTCAATAGAACATTTACCTCAACTAAGCTTTACTCATCTGTTATGTAAAGGTATCGCTATATGGCTGTCCTTTTTATACCAACTCTTCTATTCAAGGTCGTTTTTTCATACAGTGTCATTTATAACTTTGTCCTTAATATACAGATCATTGAATAAGAGGGTTCTTTTTATACAGGTCAATCTATTAGATTGTCCTTTAAGTATACAAGTCCTTCTTTAAGAATGTCCTTAGCAAACAGGTCCTTCTATTAGAGTGTCCTAAGTATACAAGTCCTTCTTTAAGAATGTCCTTAGCAAACAGGTCCTTCTATTAGAGTGTCCTAAGTATACAGGTCCTTCTATTAGAGTGTCCTAAGTATACAGTTCCTTCTATTAGAGTGTCCTAAGTATGCAGGTCCTTCTATAAGAGTGTCCTAAGTATACAGGTCCTTCTATTAGAGTGTCCTAAGTATACAAGTCCTTCTTTAAGAATGTCCTTAGCAAACAGTTCCTTCTATTAGAGTGTCCTAAGTATACAGGTCCTTCTATTAGAGTGTCCTTAGTATACAGGTCCTTCTATTAGAGTGTCCTTAGTATACAGGTCATTCTATTAGAGTGTCCTAAGTATACAGGTCCTTCTATTAGAGTGTCCTAAGTATACAGGTCCTTCTATTAGAGTGTCCTAAGTATACAGGTCCTTCTATTAGAGTGTCCTTAGTATACAGTTCCTTCTATTAGAGTGTCCTTAGTATACAGGTCCTTCTATTAGAGTGTCCTTAGTATACAGGTCCTTCTATTAGAGTGTCCTAAGTATACAGGTCCTTCTATTAGAGTGTCCTAAGTATACAGTTCCTTCTATTAGAGTGTCCTTAGTATACAGGTCCTTCTATTAGAGTGTCCTTAGTATACAGGTCCTTCTATTAGAGTGTCCTAAGTATACAGGTCCTTCTATTAGAGTGTCCTAAGTATACAGGTCCTTCTATTAGAGTGTCCTAAGTATACAGGTCCTTCTATTAGATTGTCCTAAGTATACAGTTCCTTCTATAAGAGTGTCCTAAGTATACAGGTCCTTCTATAAGAGTGTCCTAAGTATACAGGTCCTTCTATTAGAGTGTCCTAAGTATACAGTTCCTTCTATAAGAGTGTCCTAAGTATACAGGTCCTTTTATTAGAGTGTCCTAAGTATACAGGTCCTTCTATTAGAGTGTCCTAAGTATACAGGTCCTTCTATTAGAGTGTCCTAAGTATACAGGTCCTTCTATAAGAGTGTCCTAAGTATACAGGTCCTTCTATTAGAGTGTCCTTAGTATACAGGTCCTTCTATAAGAGTGTCCTAAGTATACAGGTCCTTCTATTAGAGAGTCCTAAGTATACAGGTCCTTTATTAGAGAGTCCTAAGTATACAGGTCCTTTTATTAGAGAGTCCTAAGTATACAGGTCCTTCTATTAGAGTGTCCTTAGTATACAGGTCCTTCTATTAGAGTGTCCTTAGTATACAGGTCCTTCTATTAGAGTGTCCTAAGTATACAGGTCCTTCTATTAGAGTGTCCTTAGTATACAGGTCCTTCTATTAGAGTGTCCTTAGTATACAGGTCCTTCTATTAGAGTGTCCTAAGTATACAGGTCCTTCTATAGAGTGTCCTAGTATACAGGTCCTTCTATTAGAGTGTCCTAAGTATACAGGTCCTTCTATTAGAGTGTCCTTAGTATACAGGTCCTTCTATTAGAGTGTCCTTAGTATACAGGTCCTTCTATTAGAGTGTCCTTAGTATACAGGTCCTTCTATTAGAGTGTCCTATGTATACAGGTCCTTCTATAGAGTGTCCTAGTATACAGGTCCTTCTATTAGAGTGTCCTTAGTATACAGGTCCTTCTATTAGAGTGTCCTAAGTATACAGGTCCTTCTATTAGAGTGTCCTTAGTATACAGGTCCTTCTATTAGAGTGTCCTTAGTATACAGGTCCTTCTATTAGAGTGTCCTAAGTATACAGGTCCTTCTATCAGAGTGTCCTTAGTATACAGGTCCTTCTATTAGAGTGTCCTAAGTATACAGGTCCTTCTATTAGAGTGTCCTTAGTATACAGGTCCTTCTATTAGAGTGTCCTTAGTATACAGGTCCTTCTATTAGAGTGTCCTTAGTATACAGGTCCTTCTATTAGAGTGTCCTTAGTATACAGGTCCTTCTATTAGAGTGTCCTTAGTATACAGGTCCTTTATTGAAGTGTCCTAAGTATACAGGTCCTTTTATCACTATCAGAGTGTCCTAAGTATACAGGTCCTTCTATCAGAGTGTCCTTAGTATACAGGTCCTTCTATTAGAGAGTCCTAAGTATACAGGTCCTTCTATTAGAGAGTCCTAAGTATACAGGTCCTTCTATTAGAGTGTCCTAAGTATACAGGTCCTTCTATTAGAGTGTCCTAAGTATACAGGTCCTTCTATTAGAGTGTCCTAAGTATACAGGTCCTTTTATTAGAGTGTCCTTAGTATACAGGTCCTTTTATTGAAGTGTCCTAAGCATACAGGTCCTTCTATTAGAGTGTCCTTAGTATACAGGTCCTTCTATTAGAGTGTCCTAAGTATACAGGTCCTTCTATCACTATCAGAGTGTCCTAAGTATGCAGGTCCTTCTATTAGAGTGTCCTAAGTATACAGGTCCTTCTATCACTATCAGAGTGTCCTAAGTATGCAGGTCCTTCTATTAGAGTGTCCTAAGTATACAGGTCCTTCTATCACTATCAGAGTGTCCTAAGTATGCAGGTCCTTCTATCAGAGTGTCCTTAGTATACAAGTCCTTCTATTAGAGTGTCCTAAGTATACAGGTCCTTCTATTAGAGAGTCCTAAGCATACAGGTCCTTCTATTAGAGTGTCCTATGTATACAGGTCCTTTTATTAGAGTGTCCTAAGTATACAGGTCCTTCTATTGGAGTGTCCTATGTATACAGGTCCTTTTATTAGAGTGTCTTAAGTATACAGGTCCTTCTATCAGAGTGTCCTTAGTATACAGGTCCTTCTATTAGAGTGTCCTATGTATACAGGTCCTTCTATTAGAGTGTCCTAAGTATGCAGGTCCTTCTATCAGAGTGTCCTTAGTATACAGGTCCTTCTATTAGAGTGTCCTAAGTAAACAGGTCCTTCTATAAGAGTGTCCTAAGTAAACAGGTCCTTCTATTAGAGTGTCCTAAGTATACAGGTCCCTCTATTAGAGTGTCCTAAGCATACAGGTCCTTCTATTAGAGTGTCCTAAGTATACAGGTCCTTCTATTAGAGTGTCCTAAGTATACAGGTCCTTCTATTAGAGTGTCCTAAGTTTACAAGTCCTTTTATAAAATTCAGTTAATCAAGTATATTATTTTTCAAGATGGGGTAAGACAAATCTGCTAATATTACAAGATGTTATCTTTTAATTGATCATGAATAATAAATTGAGTGACTGACTGGACACTGAATGGACATCGGAGGACTTCTGTAATATTTGGGTGTAACTGGGTTTTACATTAATAGTGTTGGAAGAGAAGAGGTCCTCGGTTACATATAATACATCCTTCATGCCCGATACATAATGATTGAGGCAAATTACCACAATGCATTTTCTGTGTATTTTCTACATCAATATTCACAAATATTGTCATACATATCAGTAAATCTTATATATACAGAAATATGCAGCACTGTGGCTGCATTGGTTATTATAGGTAAAATTACATATGTATGTAAGAGTTTTGTCCATCAGTATAGGTAATACAATATGTAATGCTGTTTTTGACTTGAATTAACATGTCATTGTTCCCTAACTAATTATCGTACCTATAACACTCGAGGATACAGCTGTAAAGTGTAAAATAGAAATGTGTTTGTCATGCATCAGAATCCAGAGAAATTACATCCCATCATCATGCTGTTATTCAGGGAATTATGTCATTTGTTGTGGTCCAAATAGTTTGACTAGTTGGAATACAAGAGGCCCATGGGCCTTATCAGTCACATGAGATCTGATTTATATATACTCTATACTGATAGGTGAGTTTTGCGTTTAAACTTAATCATTTAACATCTTTGACCCTGTGAACTTGAAAGCAAGGCAAGGTAATTCACTTTGAATAAGCTTGGTAATCTGTTCATCCCAGCAATGCTCATGGACCAATACCATGACCCTAGACCTACCCATAAATTGAAAAGGGCCATAACATATTTATTCAAATCATCATGTTCACAAGGTCAAACAGCAATAAAACTATAAAGGGACATAACTCTGCAAGTTACAGTTACAATGGCCCAATTGTCAAAGTCATCCGAGATCTTATTGATCAGGCTTTATATCAAGCTTTATGCAAATTCATTAATAACTATTCAAATGATTTTGTTCACAAGGTCAAATGGCAATAAAACTACAAAGGGCCATAATACTGTAAATTACAAATTAATCTGATGAATTATCAAACTGATCCTTCTTAGTGATAAGACTGCATACAAAAATTCATGAAAATCCACATTTATATTCATTCAAGTTATTGTGTTCAAAAGGTCCAATGGCAATAAAACTACAAAGGGCCATAACTCTGTAAATTATAAATGAGTTGGCCTGATTGTGGAACTCATCAGCAATCTTATTGATATAAGGCTGCATACCAGAAATCTATTCATATCTACTGAAGTTATCATGTTCACAAGGAAAATTTAATGTAAGACAAATGATGATGGACAAATGCAATTGAGATACATTTGTAGGTCACAATAAGCTTTCAGCTCAGATGACCTAAAATGTTGTTAAAATTAAACTTCTTAATCTACAACAATTGAGAAACAAATTATACCAACTTATCTTATTGTCCCTTGTTGGCCTGGATGGAAGCATTTGAGGAGTATTGGTGTGGGAGGTAACTGAAGTACCCAGAGAAAACCCACATGATCAGGAAGGTGACGCCTAACATTTTCACATTCGATCGGGGAATCTAACCCTGGCTGCCGAAGTGAAATGCAAGTATGTTACCACTGCCCCACCCCAGCACCCAACTGAAAAGTTGTTATTTTATAAGATAAGAATAGACCTAGTGATACATGCATATAATTGATGAAAAGATAAACAACAGTACTTTTTCTACGGCTTTGAAATTTATTTTGGTTTTGTGATCTTGGCACCCACCATTGAATGATCTTTACAGGATCCATGTCTGACTTATCTTCTCTCTATTTTTCCCCTTCTTTCTTTTTTTCTCTTACTAATCTGCTAATATGAACACATGGAACCTACATATGAAGTTTTGAGAAACATCCCTACAGTACTTTTCAAGAAATATTGATAACAAATTTCAATTCTCAAAATTCAAGATGGCAGCCTGTCTGCCATTTTTTTCTGATCAAAAATCTAAATGAATTAACACAACTAGGGACCAAGGGGAACCTACACATGAAGTTTGACGACTATCCCTACAGTACTTTTCCAGAAAAAGCGATAACAAACTTCAATTCTCAAAATCCAAGATGGCCAGCTATCGGCCATTTTGTTTTTCTGATCAAAAATCTAAATTCAAAAGGCACCACTAGGGACCAAGGGGAACCTACACATGAAGTCTGAGTAATATCCATCCTGTACTTTTCAAGAAATAACAATAACAATCTTCAGTTATCAAAATCAAGATGGCCGTCTGTTGGCCATTTTGATTTTCTAATAAAAAATCTACATTCAAATGAGACATCTATAGGGACCAAGGGGAGCCTACACAACAAACTCATTTAACATTCAACATCCTTCAATGTACTGAATAAATAGATCATTGCTTTAAATTCATTCTTGTCACTCATGTCAATGGGAATGATCTCATTCAGCTCTGTAGGTCATTTCTTGATTTCACCATTCTTATCTGAACATACAAATGTCACCTGTAGTTCAGAACTCCTACAGTAACCTCAATACCGTGACTACACCATGTCTGGTTTAACAAACTACTTTGTCATAAGAACTCAGAATCCTTGGCAATAATACTGACATATCAGTGAGGGCCCCGCGATGTGTCTTTTTCTAAATCTGACCTTAACCAAGTGCTTCATTGATAACAATTACTACTTATATGCCACAAATATAGAAATACAACATTATTTGATATCATGAAACTATGGTGAAGGCAATCCAATGAGGGGTTCATGAGGTATTGTGTTCAAAATATTTTTTTGATTTCAGAAGTGGTCAAGTTAGACCTTTCACCATTTAACCTTGAAATTACCAAATTTAATGAAAGTGACTTTAAATTATACAAGTAACTTTTTAAACCTTTAATAAGCATCTGAACAGTGTATATTACAGTGCATCATGATGTGAAATTTCAGAAACATTGACCTTCTGTAAGAGCCTTCCTAGCTGATACCGAGTTATATTTCCAGTAACAGTGACCTTGACATCAGAAACTTCAACCTCAACTGCATATTTTCACATCACAGTGTAACGCCATGATAAGTTTCAGGAAGTTTAACCTTCTGGATTTCAAGATAATCTCCGGAAACAACTAAAGTGCTGACAGACGGACACTGGATATGATTACTTTAGTGCAGCTGCAATGCAGGGCCATAATGATGTCACAATTGCTTTTTACTGTACCAATCAAATCCATTCAAACATTGCTTTTTCCCAATGTTCTGAGGGAGGGGTTTTGTTTGGGTGGGGGGGGTGGGAGTTGGTGTCATAGTGGGCATATATGGCAAAAAAAGTAGGTTGGAGGGGGGGGGGGGGGGGGGGGGGGGGGGGTGTGTGTGTGTGTTCATGTTCATAGTGAGCTTATATGGCAAAAAGTATATCTCAGAGTATATAATGAAATCTGAGTGCTTACAACTGAATTTCCCAATTATTTCTCATATTCTTAATTTTACAAAAGTTGAGGCAAACATTTTTTGCTTGTTCCATCCCAGACATCTTGATTATTGTTGATACCTCAGAGATATAACACCTACCTCAGACTTAAGATCCTGTAATGTTTGAAAACCCTTGCAATTTTCATCAAAATATACTGAACCATTTTCTTTATCTTCCAGGTTGCTGAAAATTTTGGTAAAATTGGGAAAATGAGCCACTTGGAGTCACTGGCTCACAGAACATCAATCACAGCCTTCTCTTTCCATATATATGAGACAAATCGGTCCTGGAGTTGGTGAAGCGATTTGGAGATCTTTTACTCAATCAAGACCCACAATTGGGGACAACATAACGTAACACTTGTATAAGTATCCTCCAATCACAGCCAGCTCACCATGGTCAAGAGTGCCTCCGAGAGTCACAGAGTGTCCTGGAGAGACGATTGATCTCACTGTGGACTAATTACACCATGATAGTAATTACAAGGTTCTAGCCGTAATTACACGACTCTAGTGGCAACTGACGTCCCAATCAAGTCTCACATAGACAAGAACCTCGTGGGTTGACTAGACCGTGACTGATGTATGTAAACAATAACTTCATTATACGCTGTCTAGTAAATATCAAACACAATCAAATTCTCATTGTACCCACAAACACCATTGTTATTAATGATATTACATGGCTACTAAAGAGGCAAGATGGAGCTCAAGCCTGTTTCATTAAACACTCGACATTGATTCTTACAAAGTATTGGGCAATGATGTTAAGATCAATGATGGCTGTCCCCAGACAGGACGGTCACAGTATAGACCATTAATATTTACAGCTGTAGTAGCAATTATCATGCAGAATATCATAATTAAATATCATACAGAATTATTTACCTGCAAGTATGCCCCTGCTCCCTCTCCAGTTTTGCAGAATTCAATTTTCAAGTAGGAACTAGACTAGGTGTTCATGAAAAGCATCCAGTTTAGGACAGAACCACTACCTGTTCAGTTTAGTATTGTACTATCAACAGCTCTGGTCAGTTTAGGACAGAACCACTACCTGTTCAGTTTAGTATTGTACTATCAACAGCTCTGGTCAGTTAAGGACTGAACCACTACCTGTTCAGTTTAGTATTGTACTATCAACAGCTCTGGTCAGTTTAGGACAGAACCACTACCTGTTCAGTTTAGTATTGTACTATCAAACAGCTGTGGTCAGTTATGGACAGAACCACTACCTGTTCAGTTTAGTATTGTACTATCAAACAGCTGTGGTCAGTTCATGACAGAACCACTACCTGTTCAGTTTAGTATTGTACTATCAACAGCTGTGGTCATTAAGGACAGAACCACTACCTGTTCAGTTTAGTATTGTACTATCAACAGGTGTGGTCAGTTAAGGACTGAACCACTACCTGTTCAGTTTAGTATTGTACTATCAAACAGCTCTGGTCATTTAACAGAACACTATACATGAAATATAGTAAAATTATTAATGACATAATAACAAACAGGAGCTAGAATAGGAGATCATGAACTATTGAATTAAAGCGGCAAATGAAAGCCCTACTACATGTAATAACAAAACCTACTGACATAAACTAAAACAGGAGATCTCCAGACAAGATTAAACTCCAGACAAGATTAAATTCTCAAACTAAAAAGCTGCTCAGGATCGCAAAAAATACATGTCACAATGCAGATAAGGCCTTCTAAGATTCAAAAAGATCTATCAAAACTGAGAGATGAGAACTCAATCTTGACAAAAAGATTATGATATATAGATAGACAATGCCATACCATAATATGTCCTGTCAAAGATTTTGACAGATGTATAAACAGTGTTGTATCAATTATTGTTTTATACCCAAGAGAGAGGTGAAGTAAAATGAATGACCTACTATACACTGGAATGTAAGGAAGGCTAATCCTAGAGCTCAACAACACTGGTAGCTTTTCAAATCTATATTTTACAGCCAAAGATTATAAGACTCTTTCATATGTGTATATGTAGGATAGGGACATTCCACCCGAGGGGTCACAAAATGTGGTGAAACCCGAGGCTTGCCGAGGGTTTTACCACATTTTGTGATCCCGAGGGTGGAATATCCCTATCCTACATACACACATAATGAAAGAGTCTTTTTCTCTCATATCATTACCGAATTTCTGGCGAAAGTGTCCCTCAGCCATCCATTTTCTTCAATTTTTTAATTTCTTTATTTGACGTTTTTACTAAATATACTTATGATATTCTGAAAGATCATACCCTATTTTTGGCAAACAGTGTTTGCCCACAAGTTTCATTCATTTTGTGGTTAAGTGATGAACGAATGAACAATTCGCCGATAAAAATTACCGTAACTTGACCGACTTTTACGTGGCCGTGATCAAATTGTCAACATCCGAGAAAAAGAAGTTCTATCAACAATACTGAAAGCCAACGCTGAAATGAGTTTCCCAACTTCACATATAATTTGATTTGCACCTCGACATATTTAATCATTTCACAGAACACACTGTACTTTTAAATGTCAAGTCAATTTTTTTTTTATAAAATACTACGTCACTGCATGACGTCACGACTGTCATTGGAATTCCATTCATAGTTCAATGAGAGTGATGTCGATCTCGATCGCCATGACGCGGCGATGTTTCGTGGCTGGTAATTTTAAATTCACTGTGATTTTGGCAACTTCGTGTGTGAACCAGCGAACAGTGACTCTATACGAGTATTCGATCTTTTCTGTGACATAGGATTATATGTGTTTAACCGGTTGTCTTGATGGAATGACGAAGGTAGGTCAGTCGATAGGCTAACGATGATCATATTGAAAGGCTAGGATGGCAGTTAGTTTTCATGGTTACTCTACACAAATATAGACTCTGAGTTACAATTGAAATAAATATTTTATTATAGGAACATCGAGGGGTGTCATTTTTACCGAATGTTCGTTCATTTAAGAGCCAATTCCCAACTTCCAAATACACAGGTTACTGAGTAGGCCTAACAGTTACTGACAGTACCGTAGAGTAAACAAATTCCAGGGCCCCCTGCTGACGCAAACGGAACCATTTCATAGGTTGTGACGTTTGACATTTTCTTTTTATATTTTTTTTATGTATGGCTTTTATTTTACTTCCTGTCATTGCCAGGTGATTGTGTGTGTTTACATGTTTTTAATGACAAATGACAAATCTGTCGGGTAGGCAAGTCTGTATTGTACTGTAACTGTTACAACAGGCCTGTAGGCGTAGTCTAACTGTTTGTTACAGTAACGGAGTTATATGTTCGCTCAGATGAAATGTCTAATCGTTTAACCGTGTAGCCCTATTGATTTACTGCTGATATGATATATATTTATCTAAGAATGTATGTATTTTTATAGTTAAGTCCAACGTTTCAAAACCGACACCGACGATAAGGACTGTCGGATGTGAACACAAGCAGACGACGTTGTGAGAGTTGTCCCCCTTGAACGCAGATTAATCCGCGCGCGTGAAATGCTATGTAAGATAGATTTATCTTACATAGCTATCTTACATGGGCAAACTCTATCCAACATGGCGAGATATGAGAGAAAAACATTTCTACCTCAAAATAAACAAAAACAAATAAAACAAGAGGCCCATGGGCCTTAACCATCATATGACTCTAAAGACCCTTATACTTTTGTAGTATACATTCTCTGTAGTGAGTATAGTGGCACTGTTGGCCATGGTGGCCATCTTGGATTTTGGATTGAGCCAAATAATAAGAAACTTGATCAGAACCATCTCAGGATCAATTCTGATAAGTATGAGCTGAATCCCACTGGCGGAACTTGAGAAGAAATTTGAAATAGGTGTTATTCAGGAAAACCATGATTGCGCAATCATGTTACAAAATGGCCGCTGTGACTGCCATGTCAAATAATCTACAAGTTTACACACGGCGGATGGTGGACGACAACGGACGAAGCACGATGACTATAGAATATCCTAACATCAGAATCCTCAATTTGCCATAATCCATCCTTCTCAATCATGTCAACAGCAACTTCATTTTTCAAAGTTCCTAGAGAATATCTATTCTCTATGACTTTCATACTGCATGTAAAAAAATCCTACAAAGCCTACAGCAAATCCTTACAAATATACAGTTCTATAATAAGAGTAGCCTCAAATAATCTCCCTCCCGATAATGTAAAAGTTTAGTACTGTATTCATCCTCAAATAATCCCCGTCCCTATTGTGAAAGTTTAGTACAGTATTTATCCTCAAATAAGTCCCCCCCCCCCCCCCCCCCCCCCCCCCCTCCTCTAGTATAAAAGTTAAGTATTAAATTTTGGGGAAGGATTATTTGTAAACTGCTTTGAGCTTACTATTTTGGAATTAAACTTATTTGGCTTGCAGTTGCTTATTTGTGGACAAATACGGTAACATCAATAGAATTGTTAATTTCTAGGTTATCCAAAATTTTATGAAACATTTCTTTAATGATACATATAATTATATAGATATAATAATGATAGAGTTGTTTTAATTCTACAGCATAGGGCCTGGAGGGTGATTGAGGGAGAGCTTGCAAGAATTAACAATCATGCGGCGTCAAATGTCTGCAATATGTGCATATTGTGGATTTCTAGAAAAGTTTATAGGAAAATCACTGAATGTCTGATGATAATCTCAAATTAGGTATCCAGCTAGATATGATGGAAATGTACTCTATCTTACCCCCAGGATAACATGAAGGATTGGGATGTTGCACTTTCTGAGACATAAATCGTTGTTCAACACTCCACAGATAGTTGTTTTACCACATTTGCGATCCCTCAGATAGAATATCCCGTGTATGTTAATCGTATACCCTTACCTTGGCTGTATCAGGTGTATCATTTATTATCTTAAACTGCAGTACAAGCATGTATAAAGTTGATTGAACTGTGAATTAAGCTGCTGTTTATATCCAATTGCCTTCTCCCTTTTCCTGACATAGTCCCATTGGGATGATATGGCACCATACTATACTATGAATGCCAGCGCCAGACCCACAGACTATAAACAGTAATTACATTATTCCACTCTTGTTTGTCAAAATCACCAATCTATATTTAAAGGGGAATGAAACATTCAATAAAACTACAACTACAGGAAAATTTGTTAGTTTGACGTCAGTCAGCTTCCATTCACCCTATATTTTGTTGGTTCTTTATTTTACTAGATTTCTCCACGTGTATATTTTCTTATTCTTTTGCCAAGAAAGAATTAATAAACCTTCCTCATCTGTCCGGAAACACAAATGGCCTGTATCATGCACTTGTTGTTTACTGGCAAAATGCTCTGAATTTAAGATATTTGACCTCTGGTAACTTGAAATACCAAGGTAATTTTGATAAACAGCCATAAGCCAAACATCATTATTCTATATTAGAAGAAATGCTTTCAAGACATTTGACCTTTGTGACCTTGAAAAATAAAGAAGATTATAGTATGCTGGTTGTTTCTGGATTGATATATGATGGCTCAGGACTTATACACGTTATATATTCCTTGAACTATTAGTCCCTTGGAATTGAAGTCAGCAAGGTTTTCTATGCATATATATGTCTTAAGTGGTATAAGTTCACATAATATTTGTAAACAAGAGGTCCATGGGCCTTGATGGTCACCTGAGATTTTGAAATATTTCAGTTTATTTGATCCTTTTTGGGCTCTGCCCCAGCCCCTTGGGGTCAGTCAGGGCCAACATGTGCATACCATCAAATTGTCATCCCATGCTGATAATGTTAACCAAGTTGGAATGAATTCCAATAGAAATCAAACAAATGATAGTCAAAAATGGGAGTTCCATATATAAACTATAGTTATTAAAAGTTTATACCCTTCCCAGGGGCAAACGCAAAAACCCAGGGTCATGAAATTCACATTTTGTTTAAGCAGATTCAGAACTTCTATCTATGAAGAGTATTTGATTGTACCTTATTTGGGTCTTGAGAAGAATGTTTTTGAAATTTCCATGAATTTGACCCCTGGGGTGGCGACCGGGACCATATCATTCACAATTTTGGTAGACCTTTAGCAATGAAAGGTTTCTGCAAAATTTCATTGAAATTGGATCAGGGGTTTCTGAGAAGTCGAAAATGTAAATTGTTTACCGACGAACGACGCAGGATGACAGACAAAGGTGATTTTAAGACTTTGTCTCATGTGACCTATAAAGAGAAGACCCCGTCAAGTATACACTGGTTTGATATCACATACCAACAAGAGATCCCAGAGGGATCTTGGCGCCCACCATTGAATGATCATTTTAGGTTCCATGTCAGATTGTTCGCCTCTCTATTTTTCCCTTCCTCTTACTAATCTGTGTAAATTGAGAAACATCCCTCTAGTGGGCTATTCAAATCGTCTTGCATCCGTGGTCTGTCTTCAATTGTCAAAATCCAAGATGGCTGCCTGTCGGCCATGTTGTTTTACGATCAGTCCCAAAATGCACCCAAGGGGTACCTACTTATGAAATTTTAGAAAGATCCCTTCAGTACTTTTTGAGAAATAGCAATAAAAAACTTCAATTGTCAAAATCCAAGATGGGTGCCTGTTGGTCATGTTTTTTTCCGATCGGTCCCAAAATGAAATATGCATAACTACAGACCAAGGGGAACATGCATATGAAATTTGAGAAAGATCCCTTCAGTGCTTTCTGAGAAATAGCGATAACAAACTTTAATTGTCAAAATCCAAGATGGCTGCCTGTCGGCCATGTTGTTTTCCGATTGGTCCTTAAAATGCAATATGCATAACTACAGACCAAGGGGAACCTGCATATGAAATTTGAGAAAGATCCCTTCAGTACTTTCTCAGAAATATCGATAACAAGAATTGTTTAAGGACGACGGTCATACGGACAGGATTAACTTGTGGGGTGTAGTCTTTTGTCTGTGAACTTGTAGGGTGCAAGCACAAGTTTTAATTAGATACGGACATCACATTTAATTTCCATTCATTCCGTCGCTAAAAAAGCACATGCGCAATGAGGTTTAATGATGAATTATGGGAAAAGACACAAAATTACATTTAATTTCATCGCCTATAGGCGACGAAGATTTTTGCACGGAATAAAACGTTAATGCACATATCACTCAGTATATCTGAGTGAGTGCGGACGGACGGACGGACCACGGACGCAAGGCGATTTGAATAGCAACCATCTTATGATGGTGGGCTAAAAACTGAAGTATTAAAGAAATCATGTATGGCATAACTCAATAAAACAGGTCCTATGGCATAACCCAATAAAATAGGTCCTATTGCATAACCCAATAAAATAGGTCCTATGGCATAACTCAATAAAACAGGTCCTATGGCATAACTCAATAAAACAGGTCCTATTGCATAACCCAATAAAATAGGTCCTATGGCATAACCCAATAAAATAGGTCCTATGGCATAACTCAATAAAACAGGTCCTATTGCATAACCCAATAAAATAGGTCCTATGGCATAACCCAATACAAGAGGCCCAGAGGGCCTGTATCGCTCACCTGGATTTCATGAGATATGAAACAAGAATGATGATTAAGTATATTTGTCACTGGTATTGCTATGTCAATATATCATAGGCATTTTATATGGGTACGTTAGGATTTGATGTAAAAAAATGCATTAATCCATGAAATAAAATGAACTTTTGGCACAACCCCATAGGGATGCTACCACACAAATGTGAGTGATATCCATTGCTTAGTTTCAGGAAAGAAGTTGTTTAAACCAATTGACCCCTTTTGACCCCGCCTTCTGCACCCCGGAGGGAGTGGGGGTCAGTTCCTTCCTTTATAAAATTTTGAATCCCTTCCCAAAAGGATGCTATCAGGCAAATATGAGCGATATCTCTTGCTAAGTTTCAGAGAAGTTGTTCATATCAATTCAGCCAAATTGACCCCTCTTGGCCCCGCCCCTCAGGCCCCCGGGGGGTCAGCCTCACCATTTGTACAATTTTGAATGCCCACCCAATAGTGATGCTACCAGGAAAATATGAGCAATATCCATTGCTTGGTTTCAAAGAAGAAGTCGTTAATAACAATATAGCCCAATTGACCACATTTGGCCCTGCCCCTCAGGCCCCCGGGGGGTCAGCTCCATCATTTGTACAATTTTTAATCCCCACCTCATAGTGATGCTACCTGGCAAATATGAGCGATATCCATTGCTTGGTTTCAGAGAAGAAGTTGTTTATATAAAGAGAGCCAAATTGACCCCTTTTGGCCCCGCCCCTCAGACCCCATGGGGGGCAGCCCCACCATTTGTACAATTTTGAATCCCCACTCCATAGGGATGCTACCAGGTAAATATGAGTGATATCCATTGCTTAGTTTCAGAGCAGAAGTCATTTATATATATCAATTCTGTAAAACTGACCCCTTTTGGCCCCGCCCCTCAGACCCCAGGGGGTCAGCCCCGTCATTTGTACAATTTCAAATTCCTACCCCAAGGTGATGCTACCAGTAAAATATGAAAGATATCCATTGTTTGGTTCCAGAGAAGAAGTCAATTATATGAATATAGCCCGATTGACCATATTTGGCCCCACCCCTCAGGCCCCTTGGGGGGGTCAGTCCCATCATTTGTACAATTTTAAATCCCAACCCCATAGTGATGCTACCAGGCAAATATGAGTGACAGGCATTGCTCGGTTTCAGAGAAGTCGTTTATATCAATATAGCCAAATTGACCACATTCGGCCCCACCCCTCAGGCCCCCGGGGGGTCAGCCCCATCATTTGTACAATTTTGAATCCCCACCCCATAATGATGCTACCAGGCAAATATGAGCGATAGTCATTGCTTGGTTTCAGAGAAGAAGTCGTTTATATCAATATAGCCAGATTGACCACATTTGGCCCCACCCCTCAGGCCCCTGGGGGGTCAGCCCCATCATTTGTACAATTTTGAATCCCCACCCCATAGTGATGCTACCAGGCAAATATGAGTGATAGCCATTGCTTGGTTTCAGAGAAGAAGTCGTTTATATCAATAGCGCAAAAATGACCCCTTTTGGCCCCGCCCCAGAGGCCCCCAGGGGGTCAGCCCCATCATTTGTACAATTCTGAGTCCCCTACCCATAGGGATGCTTTTGACCAAATTTGGTCAAATTCTGATGTGTGGTTATGAAGAAGAAGTCAATTGTTGACGGACGGACGGACGACGGACGACGGACGACGGACGACGGACGACAGACGACGGACGGACGGACGACGGACGACGGACGCAACGGTATGGCATAAGCTCACCTTGGTCCTTCGGACCAGGTGAGCTAAAAATAGGTCCTATGGCATAACTCAATAAAATAGGTCCTATGGCATAACTCAATAAAACAGGTCCTATGGCATAACTCAATAAAATAGGTCCTATGGCATAACTCAATAAAATAGGTCCTATGGCATAACTCAATAAAATAGGTCCTATGACATAACCCAATAAAATAGCTCTACATTCTTACTAAATAAACACAAATTTAGGTAACAAGGATTCCATACTTACCAACTTGTTGGAATTTCCATAGGGGATTAAGATTTTTCATGTTCAAAATATACACCTCCTTGTGAAAAATGACCTCTTAATTATTGAGAAGTACAAATGTAGTTGTTAAAAGTTGTTGCATATTTGACCCATATGACCCTGAAAGTAGGTCAAGTCAATTCATATGTAAACACTTGGTTTCCCTTCATACTAGCATGCTACAGACTCAATATTATCTTGTAATGATCATGCATAAATCAATTAAATTTCACAGTCCCCTGAAGGATCTAATGATGTTTATCCAGTTATAATGTTTAATTAAGTACTGGATAAGCTACATCATCGGTTACACATGTGACAGCTGTGCTAAGTACAACGTGGTAATATTGTGACACTGAAGTATGAAGTTGTCAGAGACAATAAACATATGTAACATTTACATGGTAAAATTCTTTTATCACGGCTACAATGAATCTTGCGTAAATCAGTGAAAATGTTTTGGAGTAAATGATTTTATTGTTGTAAAGTTCCTCGTTAACATCTGATTGTCGATTATTGCTGTAGTTACTCACCACTAATAGCTCGTATCAATCAAACAGTCTTGGACAGCCGGAAACTTCCAGATCTGTTAACAGATCCGAAAAACTCAACAAGCTAACAAAGCTTTATTCTTGTCTACCTGACAGAAACAATGGCTGAAAAAGTTGTAAAATGTTTGGTTACAGCAATCAATTTAAAGCATAAAAACGAAATATTCTGGGTTTCAATGTCTCCCTGGTGATCACAAACTAGAAGCACCCCAAGTTTAGCCATATGTTTTATGAGCTGCTCAACAGTTGTGTAAGCATAGAGCCGTGTGGGTATAATGCTCTTCTGTGGCTTCTAGTCTCACTGGTATAAGCCGTTTCTGCTACTTAGCTTGTAACGGTAACAGAACACGAATAATTGTCTTCCTTGAAAGGGTCGTTATGGAGCCCCTGGGGGGACATGTCTTACTAACTGTTGTCTAATCGTTGTCGTATTGAAGCGATGTTGGCTGTGATTTATCGCCATAGTGATGCTGGGCAATAAGAGAATGAGACAAATACACAACAGTTATACGAGGATACACTCATACATACAGTTATACGAGGATACACCCATACATACAGTTATACGAGGATACACCCATACATACAGTTATACTAGGATACACTCGTACATACAGTTATACCAGGATACACTCGTACATACAGTTATACCAGGATACACTCGTACATACAGTTATACCAGGATACAACCATACATACAGCTATACCAGGATACACTCATACATACAGTTATACCAGGATACACTCGTACATACAGTTATACAAGGATACACCCATACATTATCAGTTATATATATATATACCAGGATACACTCATTCACTACATACAGAGTGATACCAAATGCACTCATCTGCTACATGTACAGATTACATATAGGTATACGACAGAATCTCTCCAGTAATTGTAATATAAAAACAGCTTTTTAAACCATTTCATGTGCAATGTAACACCATATCAAAAAGAAAATCTGTTCTTGACAAGACACTGTGTTACATTAGAAGGCAATCTTCCTTCCACAAAGAGCTGTGACCTGTCATATTAGCAAGCGGATCGCACTTCTATTAGACATCACCCTGCTAACATCGTTATCTTCCTTCGTCACACTAGTCCACATTCAGGACCTGACTCAGTATTGATCAGTCAGCCCATTGGAAGGAAATATCAGTTCTCAGTCTCTGTGACCAGTACAATTTCTTGCTTCGTCAAGAAAAAGGACGTTTAATAAACAGGTCTGATACCAGCATGCTACTGAAGCTTTGGATACCAGATATTGGGAGTGATCACACACCGACCTCTGATGGTTTAGGAATGGATGAGATTCGTACACATGAATGGAGGAGATTGTACACATGAATGTATGAGATTGTACACATGAATGGATGAGATTATACACATAAATGTATGAGATTGTACACATAAATGAATGAGATTGTACACATGAATGGATGAGATTGTACACATGAATGGATGAGATTGTACACATGAATGGATGAGATTGTACACATAAATGGATGAGATTGTACACATGAATGTATGAGATTGCATGTACACATAAATGGATGAGATTGTACAAATGAATGTATGAGATTGTACACATGAATGGATGAGATTGTACACATGAATGAAGAGATTGTACACATGAATGGATGAGATTATACACATGAATGGATGAGATTGTACACATGAATGGATGAGATTGTACACATGAATAGATGAGATTCCTACACATGAATGGATGAGATTGTACACATGAATGGATGAGATTGTACACATGAATAGATGAGATTCCTACACATGAATGGAGGAGATTTGTACACATGAATGGATGAGATTGTACACATGAATAGATGAGATTCCTACACATGAATGGAGGAGATTTGTACACATGAATGGATGAGATTGTACACATGAATGGATGAGATTCCTACACATGAATGGATGAGATTGTACACATGAATGGATGAGATTGTACACAGGAATGGATGAGATTGTACACATGAATGGATGAGATTGTACACATGAATGGATGAGATTCCTACACATGAATGGATGAGATTGTACACAGGAATGGATGAGATTATCCACATAAATGGATGAGATTGTACACATGAATGGAT
Source organism: Pecten maximus (assembly GCF_902652985.1). Lineage (NCBI taxonomy): Eukaryota > Metazoa > Mollusca > Bivalvia > Pectinida > Pectinidae > Pecten > Pecten maximus. Next base: position 29,186,121 of record NC_047020.1, on the reverse strand, counting down.
GAGATTCGTACACATAAATGGATGAGATTCATACACATGAATGGATGAGATTATCCACATAAATGGATGAGATTGTACACAGGAATGGATGAGATTCGTACACATGAATGGATGAGATTCGACGTACACATGAATGGATGAGATTTGTACACATGAATGGATGAGATTATCCACATAAATGGATGAGATTGTACACATGAATGGATGAGATTCGTACACATGAATGGAGGAGATTTGTACACATGAATGGATGAGATTGTACACATGAATGGATGAGATTCCTACACATGAATGGATGAGATTGTACACATGAATGGATGAGATTGTACACATGAATAGATGAGATTCCTACACATGAATGGAGGAGATTTGTACACATGAATGGATGAGATTCGTACACATGAATGGATGAGATTCGTACACATGAATGGATGAGATTGTACACATGAATGGATGAGATTGTACATATGAATGGATGAGATTCGTACACATGAATGGATGAGATTGTACACATGAATGGATGAGATTGTACACAGGAATGGATGAGATTATCCACATAAATGGATGAGATTGTACACATGAATGGATGAGATTCGTACACATAAATGGATGAGATTCGTACACATGAATGGATGAGATTATCCACATAAATGGATGAGATTTTACACATGAATGGATGAGATTCGTACACATGAATGGATGAGATAGTATCAATGAATGGATGAGATTGTACACAGGAATGGATGAGAATGGATGAGATTTTATGCATTGGATTGAAAAAATGAATGTATGAAAATATATACTAGAGGAAAACAAGGGTTGCCAAGTGTTTGGCAGGTTAAGAATCTTTCCGCGAGGGTCTAACTCCCCTGCCTCATTCCCAAGGGGGTGAATGATTGACATGACGTGATTGAATTGTCCACAGGACATCAATGTATTGTTGCTGCGACGTCATACAATTGTTGAGAAAGCACGTGTAGCTTGTCTCAACCCTAGGGTGAGATAAGAAAATCTCACCCCGATAAAATTGTGAATGTCCCTACCAAGGGTAAGAGAAAAATAAATCCTTACATTCAAGGCTGATCCTGTGGTTACTAGGAATGGGATTAATTGATCTCACACGAGGTAGGGACAGTCGACAGCTGACATGCACTATGATGCCACTCACAATAGCGTGACGTCATGATGTTATGTAGAATATATAACCACATCGTAAATTGACGTCATCAATTTTTAGAGCTGTCATTGATATGAGTTATGAGTATCGATATATCGAAAGAAAAATATCATGATATATCGATATATATCGAAACATTAATGTTGTTGAGATGAGAATGTCAAATAAAGCTTACCATTCAATGAAATCGTTCTAATTGTTGTTTTTGACAAAAATGAACATACCTGTGTAGTAATGCATCTGACTATCTGTATCAAGGTTATTGTTTACGCTATGCATAATGCAGACTAGTAAAAGACTACAAAGTCAACTAGTCAGGAATGAATAATTGTATTTGCTTCATTCTCATGCATGTTTTACAGTATGTTGTTTATCACATTGGATATTCAGTACAAAGGTGATTTCACTGCAAAGCTGAACATAATATAACTAAGTTTTTTTCTCCATTTTTAATCAAATAAAAAAATAAAATTTAACTTACACATATATTATTCATATTTGAGCACTGTTTAAATTTAACCCTTACTTAGGTAACTAGAGCTTAGCAAACCACTTGATTGCTGTCGGGAACATAATTATTTTCTGATGAGGCCAGGAATCCAAAATATTTCCATACGTCGGTTTTCTTCCCACGTTTGGAAGAAAAGTCGAATACATTTAAATTTCCTTCCGCCATGCTTCATGTCCAAATAAAGGGGAATAATAACACTTAAAATGGAACCGGAATACGGAATTTCAAAATGATATCATCCCATATTTTGTTATGTTAAATGTTCTTAAGATCGTTTTTATTCGTTGTTCTCATTTGTTTGCAACATGTAATATTTTTACAACAAGAATTGTCAATCAGTGTTGAAAAAAACGGAAAGGATTTGTCGTTTTTAAAAATCTGGAGAGTAGTTGTTTTGTGTATTATATAACACAACCGGCAAATGGCTGTTCTCGAATAGTGAGAACGGACACGAGTAGAAAGACGGAGATATCCTAGAAAATATTAATTTCATCATCATATACAAATTTTACCACAGTTGTCTACCTTTGCGTCGATACTCTGAAGTATGAAGCGATATCGTATTGGAAGATGAGAATCGTCAATACATCGATATCGTTTGTAACGATGACAGCTCTATCAATTTTGACGTATATTTCCCTGATGTGGGGATGAAAAAGATTGAGGATACCTTACAATTTGTCACTGTTTTTAAGTAGAGTATGTTAGAAAAATAATCAAACTTGGGACTATAGATACGGTGTACAGGAATATCTATATATTGGTAAAACATATTATATACAAATGTATGTTTACGAGTTTAAAAACACTGTTTACCTCAGTTGATATTTGTAAAGAATGTTACACAGAGAAAGCTGAAAGGACGTCACGTCGGTTCAAGTGACGAGTCCGCACATCGTTCTACTTACGAGCAGGTAATTACATGCAATCCTATAGGACCTACCAATTGAGGTTTTACCAATACACAGTAGCAGACATCTCATTTCCATTATACATTTTTTAAAGTATTATGCCTGATGATATTTCCAATAGTGACTTTTATAGTCACAGTCACTTTAACACCATAGTGAGATTTAGGTAGTTGATCTGTAATATGGCATCATAGTGTCCTTTAATCATCACAAAGATGACTGATTGAGATTTCTTCTCCAGAATATCTGAATTTAAAACCATAAAATTAATCACTTTATTTGCAAATAGCAATGACTGGAAATCACATTACCGTTCCTATATTGCAAATTTTCCATCATTTAGAGAAATTGAAATTCAACTTATGGTAATGAATACAATTCATTGATATGTAAAGGAGTTGTTTGGTGAGAAAATCACACTTCCTAACCATCTCTAGAAAAAAGGCCTAACACACCAATAAGAGTGATTTCCATGAAAGAAAAATTAAATTTACATACCCCATTGTTACCATAGCAACAGAGCAAATTTGAGCATTTCTATTGGTTAGTTTCATGAAATTGATTTAGGCAATAAGTAATTTTCTTAATTTTCTTGGGAGATAAAGCTACATGAGTTTGGATGTTAAGATAACTATAGTGTCAGCTGAAATCCCTGGGTTATAGGAGAGAAGCAATCCAGTGTGGATTACTAGCAGGATCACTGCTGGCAATATGTTAGTGTCATGATAGGAAGCTCGTTTGGAAGCGAACACTGACGACATGTTGGTAACATTAATTTTCACCAGAAAAAATCTAGCATTTAAATGTAGAGAAGTGATGTGTGTTAACAAATTCAATGTTCAAGCAAATAATGCATATACATAAACTAAACTAATGGTGACAATTTATATTATCAGATCGGTATATTATAAACTGGTTAACACCTGGGCTGACTTAGGCTACCCTATTTCCATCATATTCTCAGTTTACTTTTAGGAACTGTGACCATCTGCCCCTTCCCTAAAGTTCAGAACTTAATCTTGGTAAGGACTTATTTGTGGATAATTTTTAATACATGTACAATTAATGATTTTGCAAAAGAAAAAGAAGGGGGCTTATTTGTGAACAGGGGCTTAATTGCAGATAAATATGGTAATACATATTTTCAGTAATTTCATGTCTATATTCTGCAATAGTGTTCCCTCAAACTTATTGTGGAGGATATGGACAGACAGATGGACAGACAGCATGACTAAAAGTTAAGTGTAGAGGGATGGACAGAAAAGATAGCAAAACTAAAAGTTAAGTGTAGAGGGATGGAGAGACAGATGGACAGACGAGACCAAAAGTTAAGTGTAGAGGGATGGACAGACAGCAAGACTAAAAGTTAAGTGTAGAGGGATGGAGAGACAGATGGACAGACATCAAGACTAAAAATTAAGTGAAGAGGGATAGACAGACAGCAAGACTAAAAGTTAAGTGTAGAGGGATGGAGAGACAGATGGACAGACGAGACCAAAAGTTACGTGTAGAGGGATGGACAGACAGCAAGACTAAAAGTTAAGTGTTAAGGGATGGACACACAGATGGACAGACAGCAAGACTAAAAGTTAAGTGTAGAGGGATGGACAGACAGATGGACAGACAGATGCAAAGACAGATGCATAGACAGATGGACAGACATCAAGACTAAAAGTTAAGTGTAGAGGGATGGACAGACAGATGGACAGACGAGACCAAAAGTTAAGTGAAGAGGGATGGACAGACAGCAAGACTAAAAGTTAAGTGTAGAGGGATGGGCAGACAGATGGACAGACTGCAAGAATAAAAGTTAAGTGAAGAGGGATGGACAGACAGCAAGACTAAAAGTTAAGTGTAGAGGGATGGGCAGACAGATGGACAGACTGCAAGAATAAAAGTTAAGTGTAGAGGGATGGACAGACAGCAAGACTAAAAGTTAAATGTAGAGGGATGGACAGACAGATGGACAAACAGGTGCACAGACAGATGGACAGACAGATGCACAGACAGCAAGACTAAAAGTTAAGTGTAAAGGGATGGACACACAGATGGACAGACAGCAAGACTAAAAGTTAAGTGTAGAGGGACGGACAGACAGCAAGACTAAAAGTTAAGTGTAGAGGGATAAACAGACAGCAAGACTAAAAGTTAAGTGTAGAAGGATGGACAGACATATGGGCAGACAACACGACTAAACTTGTGTAGGGGGACAGACAGATGGAAAGACAAAAAGACTAAACTTGTGTAGGGGGGCAGACAGACTATTTTAGATCACGGATAGATCTGAGAATCAACATTTCTTCTCAGCAGTCATGTTTATAAAATAGATACTATTAAACTTCAACTCTAGACGGCTAACATAAGTCCTAGCTGTTGTTATTGTATTTCACTTTAATTACCAAATTTAAAGAATGTGTAAAATATATAACATTGAATTACAACTCCAAGATTCACCTGTTAACTATAGTATAACATTGTACTGGTGTTTCACTGCCAACTTTATTTAATAAACCCAAAATATTCCACAACAAAATAGCAATACTAATCAGTATAGCGGTTCCACTGGGCATTAAAACATACCCAGTTTACAACCACACACCGATAAGTAAGGATGATGGACATGCATTTCTATTTTTACCAATGAAAACTAGAAAATTACTTTGAGCCATTTTACCCTGAGGATGTAAGAAAGTGTACAGCTTTATCACTTATTAATTAAAACATTGATTCTGATATTCACAGGCAACTGGCATCAACATGCAATGTTACAATAGTAATATTTGTGTGATGTTGTCGTTTAGTCAGCCTTACATATGTAACATGTAGTTATATTTGTGTGATGTTGTCGCCTAGTCAGCCTTACATATGTAACAATAGTAATATTTGTGTGATGTTGTTGCTTAGTCAGCCTTACATATGTAACAATAGTAATATTTGTGTGATGTTGTCGCCTAGTCAGCCTTACATATGTAACAATAGTAATATTTGTGTGATGTTGTTGCTTAGTCAGCCTTACATATGTAACAATAGTAATATTTGTGTGATGTTGTTGCTTAGTCAGCCTTACATATGTAACAATAGTAATATTTGTGTGATGTTGTCGCCTAGTCAGCCTTACATATGTAACAATAGTAATATTTGTGTGATGTTGTTGCTTAGTCAGCCTTACATATGTAACAATAGTAATATTTGTGTGATGTTGTTGCTTAGTCAGCCTTACATTAGTTTACGATAAAACTACAATGGAATACTTTATACTTAAACCCTCCACTCCCTTAACTTCATGTAGAGATGTCAATAAAAGGGGCATAACTCTTCAAAAGTCAGATACCTTTGGCACCGATTTGGTGGGGAAAGGACTATTGGAAAATCATCGAAATGAAAACAACAAAAATCTTGACTGATCATGTTCAACAAGACAAACTGCTATTACTGATCATGTTCAACAAGACAAACTGCTATTACTGATCATGTTCAACAAGACAAACTGCTATTACTGATCAAGTGCAACAAGACAAACTGCTATTACTGATCATGTTCAACAAGACAAACTGCTATTACTGATCATGTTCAACAAGACAAACTGCTATTACTGATCATGTGCAACAAGACAAACTGCTATTACTGATCATGTGCAACAAGACAAACTGCTATTACTGATCATGTTCAACAAGACAAACTGCTATTACTGATCATGTGCAACAAGACAAACTGCTATTACTGATCATGTTCAACAAGACAAACTGCTATTACTGATCATGTTCAAAAAGACAAACTGCTATTACTGATCATGTTCAACAAGACAAACTGCTATCTACAAAATTAGGACTGAAAAACTTATTCCAATATTGCCCATCCTCCACCCCAGTCCTCATTCAACTTTGTTGCAAGGGTTATGAGAACATATAACTATGCAACTAGCCTGACAAACAGCCAGCCACGACCTACAGACAAAAGAGGAATTGATATATGGTCCACAACCAGTAAAATGAAGAGAAAAAAATCATATCATTCGGTATCCAAACCTGACAAAACAAATAACGGTTCTCTAATGGTGGGAAAAAACCATATTCTGTTGTAACTGGTTAGATATCGTTTCTATTTACTTTTTAGATAATGGCTTTTTAATGTTCTGGTGTGTTGAGACCTGCCAGTATTTCAAAATAAAGTATGATTTGCTCTGTAAACTTTTTCAGTTATTTAATAGAATATAAAATATTATAACAAAACAATTATCACAAGAATAGGTATATTCCATGACATATCTATCAGATTCCATAAACATGCATTAAACTTTCAGAGTGGGGAACTCAAAGACGTCAAGTATGGGCATGAAGATATTGATTTTATGACAAGGCCTGTATTCAACACAGAAAGTATTTAAATATGGTGAACCATATCAATTTAAAATACCGGGCAAAGCTACCTCTCACCACACAAGCTTAACATATACTGATACAGAAACGAATGTCATCAAACAGTCTAACTATTTCTTCTTTTTACACGCAGCTCCAGTAATTAACATGAATAGACAACATTGATGACTTGTAGTGATGTTATATAATGTTAAAAGCCTGGCTACAGATGAGACTTGAGATGAGGAAGCTGACACATTCAACAGGATATAAAGATACAGGACACTGCCCATGAGATGGAATTAAAGCACGTCTTGTGAGCGGAATTCTGACGAAGTGTGCGATTTATCTCTAGGAAAAGGGAGTCACTCACATAATTTATCATTCAGCAGACAGACTGGGACAGTTTTTTAACGCTGGCCGTTCAGGATGTAAACTCGGCCACAGGTCTCTTCATTGTAATGCACCTTAGCATGAAATTCTGTGATATCTTACCAGCAGTTGCTAATAAATAACCGTATCAAATTACTATAATTACAGCAAGAGGCCCATGGGGCTAATGATGCAGAACTATTTCTATTTGTTTTGAAAACCATTTGAGGATAGGAGAACTCAGGGCTTCCATTAATTTGTGAACATGATGGCTATCCAAGATTGTGTATGTCCCAGTTAACAATACATGTAGCCAAGGAAAAGACAGGATGATTTGTACTGATTTTTCCAAATGAATAAAATCACTATTTATAATTGAGTGAGAGTATATCATGTTTATCATTGAGAGACAATTACATTTTATCATGATTTATCAAAGGTGGTCTTTTGGGAAGATCAGATTTTTTCATCATGTTACAAAATTCTTTATAAAAATAAATAATTTGATATCTAAATAAACTTATTTATGTATGAAATGATTGCCCTTCCCAATGATATTTCAGACAAAAATAGGCTGGAATTCACTAAAGCATTAACGTTTTAAAGCAAATTTGAGCTAATTTCCCCTTTTGAGGCCCTGCCTCTCTGTCCTCACTCCTCAGTCAAGTCAAACCAGTCTCATTTATGTAAGAAATGATTGTCCTACATCAATGAAGTTTCAGATCAAATATGGTTGTAATTCACTAAGGTATAAAGTAGGATTATTGTCTTAAAGCAAAATTTTAGTTATCCTGGTAGGTTCCATTTTGGTGCCCCGCCCCTCTGTCCCCAGGGGTCGAATCAGCCTCACTTATTGAAGATTATGCCACTACAGGCCTCATTGTGAGTGGCTTTCCATGTCAAAGGCATTCGCATGTGTAACCAGTTGATAGAGTGTCAGAAAATCAATCAACCCTTTAATAAAATAACTATAATCAAGTCTTCGGTGACATTTCTGATCACACACCATTACTTCCACCTAGTTTTGAATTTAACACTATTAGTTAATGGATCTATCTGTTTTCTTTCCATCAATAATTAATTTTTATGTTGTTATCATACCATCACAGTGATAATGTTAAATGCTGTTTACAAACAGCATTGCAGTGAAAACACCAGACACCTCGACAAATTACTTACAGTGTCAGATACAATGCTACTGACAATGAAAATCCAACAATGATTTGGATTATCTCCCTTTGTAAATCCAACAATGATTTGGATTATCTCCCTTTGTAGAGATTTCTTGCCTTATAATGTTACATTTATCATCAGCAATTCATTAAAACCACCATAATTGTACACATGATACTAAGAGTGGGGTAAAGTAAACCAAAAACTTCACCATTAAAAAGTTATCATTACGATTGAATAAAGGGGATATTAAAATAGAACTGTCCCAAGGGACATAACTGGGATTTAACCTTTTTTTTTTTTTTTTACAAATGATGGATTATTTATTGTAGCAGACTTTACATAAGCAGTTACAAGTAAACAGAATGTAATGTTGTTTACTTCTTGCAGGTATTCCTTAATATTTACATATATATCGCAAAATTAATATATCGAATAGGCAAATTTACATATATATTGCATAAATGATGACATATTTTATATGCTAGAGAAACAGTCCAATAGGGTCGGATCAGGGTATACGTCTCCATGTAGAGCACAAACTAAAATGTCAGCACTTCCTTAGACACAATGACCAGAACATACTGTAATCATAGGGGGCATCTCAGAAACAATTTCTGAATATATATAATCTCAATGAGAGCCGTTTTAACTTGCACTGTCAGCTTTAATTAGAATATAAGCTTCTTACTGACTCAGCTAGAGAAATATCACAATGGTGAACCAGCAAGTGTCTTCATACTGACTCTGCTAGGAGTATGTCACAGTGGAAAATCAACTAGTCACATGTTACTGACTCGGCTAGAGGAATGTCCATTGGTGAACCATCTAGTCACATGTAACTGACTCAGCTAGAGGTATGTCACAGTGGAAAATCACCTAGTCACATGTAACTGACTCAGCAACAGGTTTGTTGCAGTGGTGAACCATCTAGTCACATGTTACTGACTCAGCAAGATGTATGTCACAGTGGAAAATCATCTAGTCACATGTTACTGACTCGGCTAGAGGTTTGTCACAGTGGTGAACCACCTAGTCACATGCTACTGACTCGGCTAAAGGTATGTCACAGTGGTGAACCATCTTGTCACTTGTTACTGACTCAGGTAGAGGTATGTCACAGTGGTAAACCATCTTGTCACTTGTTACTGACTCAGGTAGAGGTATGTCACAGTGGAAAATCACCTAGTCACATGTAACTGACTCAGCAAGAGGTATGTCACAGTGGAAAATCACCTAGTCACGTTACTGACTCAGCTAGAGGTATGTCACAGTGGTGAACCACCTAGTCACGTTACTTACTCAGCTAGAGGTATGTCACAGTGGTGAACCACCTAGTCATTTGTTACTGACTCGGCTAGAGGTATGTCACAGTGGTGAACCACCTAGTCACATGTTACTGACTCGGCTAGAGGTTTGTCACAGTGGTGAACCACCTAGTCACATGTAACTGACTCGGCTAGAGGTTTGTCACAGTGGTGAACCATCTAGTCACATGTTACTGACTCAGCAAGATGTATGTCACAGTGGAAAATCACCTAGTCACATGTTACTGACTCGGCTAGAGGTATGTCACAGTGGAAAATCATCTAGTCACATGTTACTGACTCGGCTAGAGGTTTGTCACAGTGGTGAACCATCTAGTCACATGTTACTGACTCAGCTAAAGGTATGTCACAGTGGTGAACCATCTTGTCACTTGTTACTGACTCAGGTAGAGGTATGTCACAGTGGTAAACCATCTTGTCACTTGTTACTGACTCAGGTAGAGGTATGTCACAGTGGAAAATCACCTAGTCACATGCAACTGACTCAGCAAGAGGTATGTCACAGTGGAAAATCACCTAGTCACGTTACTGACTCAGCTAGAGGTTTGTCACAGTGGTGAACCATCTAGTCACATGTTACTGACTCGGCTAGAGGTATGTCACAGTGGTGAACCATCTAGTCACATGTTACTGACTCGGCTAGAGGTTTGTCACAGTGGTGAACCACCTAGTCACGTTACTGACTCGGCTAGAGGTATGTCACAGTGGAAAATCACCTGTTACTGACTCAGCTAGAGGTATGTCACAGTGGTGAACCATCTAGTCACATGTAACTGACTCAGCTAGAGGTATGTCACAGTGTGAAAACCACAGTGACTGATAGTAGAGGTATGTCCATGTGGACATATATATCCTGGATGTCCTATTTCACCTGTCTTTGTTTTACACTGGGTAGATATTAGTTAACATGTAGTTATGATTAAGTTTTCACGTGAATTGTCACATTACGAATCCCTGTTGGCAACAGGGAATCATTAGTCACATGTACTTGACTCACAATTTTTTCACATGTGAACCATCTATCTAATTAATGGGCTGTATGTACAAGTGGAAACATAGAAATAAACTACCAGCAAGGGCCAACAGTGGTACTCATTATAGCCATGTTAATGACTCAGCTAAAGGTATGTCACAGTGGTGAACCACCTAGTCACATGTTACTGACTCGGCTAGAGGTTTGTCACAGTGGTGAACCATCTAGTCACATGTTACTGACTCGGCTAGAGGTATGTCACAGTGGTGAACCACCTAGTCACATGTTACTGACTCGGCTAGAGGTTTGTCACAGTGGTGAACCACCCAGTCACATGTTACTGACTCGGCTAAAGGTATGTCACAGTGGTGAACCACCTAGTCACATGTAACTGACTCGGCTAGAGGTATGTCACAGTGGTGAACCACCCAGTCACATGTTACTGACTCGGCTAGAGGTTTGTCACAGTGGTGAACCACCTAGTCACGTGTTACTGACTCAGCTAGAGGTTTGTCACAGTGGTGAACCACCTAGTCACATTTTACTGACTCGGCTAAAGGTATGTCACAGTGGTGAACCACCTAGTCACATGTAACTGACTCGGCTAGAGGTATGTCACAGTGGTGAACCACCCAGTCACATGTTACTGACTCGGCTAGAGGTTTGTCACAGTGGTGAACCATCTAGTCACATGTTACTGACTCAGCTAGAGGTTTGTCACAGTGGTGAACCATCTAGTCACATGTTACTGACTCGGCTAGAGGTATGTCACAGTGGTGAACCACCCAGTCACATGTTACTGATCTCGAATATTTGCAAAATATGACCCGTAACTCATAATTTCACAGTTTTATCACATGTGGACTGTAATTTCTCAACAGTGTGCTAAACAAGCAATTATTAAAAGATTAAGGGATGAACAGCAGTCACATTATGACCGTAAGTTTGCAAAACACCAGTCACTTAACTGACTGCTAAGTATTCACAGTGGTGAACCACCAGCACATGTTATGCTGGCTAGAGGTATGTCACAGTGGTGAACCACCCAGTCACATGTAACTGACTCGGCTAGAGGTATGTCACAGTGGTGAACCACCCAGTCACATGTTACTGACTCGGCTAGAGGTATGTCACAGTGGTGAACCACAGCACATGATTAGATATAGGTCTGCCAATGTGGAGATATATATGCCTGATGTCCCTACTTTCATGATTGGTTTTGTTTTCTAACCTCTGCTAGATATTTATATGATTAGTTAAGTATTAATTTTCACTTAATTGCTACATTCAGAAATTCCCTGTGGCAACAGGCATTATTTAGACAATGCATTACACTACATCAATATTTTTTCATGCTATCTGAACCAATCTTTTATCTAATCAATGGACTTTATGTAAATAGGTTGAAATAGAAATAAAACATCAAAGCCAAGGGCCAAACTAGTGGTACTCAATTTACAGTAGGAACCCAATGGTGAAATCTGAGTCAAGAAAAATACCTTTGATAGCTATAATCCAACAGGCCATATACAATATCACACACCCTATTCATCATCAGGTGATTTGTCATCCTTCCAACATTTTAATCCCTGGTTAGGATAAAGTGTCAATATACACAATGAACCTGATATTAAGCTGACCAGTACTTTATTCTACACCTAATTAGCAATATGAACCTATCATGTATAGACTAAAACAAAAAAGCTTGTTAGCATACTCTAATTGTAACTCTATTATTTTAAACATATTAACAAGAATTTTTCTTATGTGAACATACTTCTCAGATGTTCTTGATTATACACTTACTTGACAGTACATTTACTAGTTTTTGTGAACACAATTGATTAAATCACTAATCTTTTAATCTGGAAAAAAGAAGTTTGAAACAGATAATTTTAATATTTGATTTTAATCACAGGTGGAATTGATTTCTGAAGATGTTATCTAAAAATAAAATTATACAGAACATTAGTAACATACATGCCATTGTGAAATTTTGAATATTTGCAAATTATGACCAGTAAAATCTTAATATTCAAATTTTATCACAGATGGAATTGATTTCTAAACATGTTGTCTAAAAACAAAATTATAAAAAAGATTTGAAAGGGACTTGCATCAAGACATTTTAAAGCATTTTTCCATATATGACCAGTAAGTTTTTGCAAAAATTACCATAGTTTTGCCACAATGAGTATATAATTCCAATACCTGGCCTTTGGCCCATAGAAGACCAGGGTATGGGTTTATTGCTGGATATAGAAGATACATTCGTAATTTAAGAGTAACATTTTAGCATGAAAAGCTGAGCATTACAATACGCTTCAATGAGCCTAGTTTCTATGGAGTAAAGTGTCAATGTTTTGCAGCATCAAGAAGTCAGAACTGATGTTTTTACATTCTGAAGGTACTTGAACTAGCTAGAGCAACACTTTACAGGTTTTGTTTCCGACAGGTTAATACATCTTGTTCAGACACTCAATTCAGCATCCATCTATTACCTGTTGTTTAAACTTACTATCTATAATGACGGCCTTATGTAGATGTTTATGGTTGCCTACTTGTGGGTCGAACATGCTATCTAAAATGGCTTAATTAGGTAAATGAACCTACTATTGATAATTGCCAACTTTTGTAAATGCTTAAGGTGGCCTACCTGTGTGACGGTGATGTAGGTCAATTCCTGGGATTTGGTCCTTAGGGGATATTGATTGTGACAGACATTTACAGCCAGAACACTTTTACTTCTTCATCGTCATCATCAGCATCATCAACTGTTTCCTCAGACAGATGTCTCACATCCTAACACTAACTTGTGAACTTTAGTCAAACACAGCAGTATACCCTTACAACACCAGCGGCATCAACAGGTACAACTGCAATATTGTAATTTCCACTGTGTTATTCAGAAATATATAATCCAAAGGTCGTCCAGTAACCTTGACATGTAACACCGAAAAGGTATTTAACAAACCTTAACGAATAAGTACTGATAGTGCTATATGTCCATCACATCTGATCACGCCCAGGACTATCTAGTACTCACCCGCTCACCAGCACTAACACTACAGATTCCTCCAATAGCTGTTGTGGCGGTCATTTCGCAGTCCAAAATTGGCACTATAGATTTTCAAACAAAAGTAATCAATTCACAGCATTGAATTATTCTAATTTTATTATTTAAACTTTTCTAGGTCCTAAAATTTCCCAATTAACCAGTAACTATCACCATACACTATTAAAGTGAGCAAAATGAATTTACAGAAAAAATATAAATCCATTTATGAGGAATCGAATAGCTCTACAAGTGTCTGTCCCTGTGGCTGCAGCTATAGAGAGCCTCTGGTGAAGTCATTGCCTTATGCCCAAGACGCCAGGAACTGGTAAAACAGTTACGTCATACTAAACCCTACTGATCCCCAAGGTGATGCTAAATCATTAGGCAAATGCAAATAGCCTCCATCTGATGATAAGGGTGTACTGGAAGATTTTGTAACACCATGTCTTTAATCAGTTGTACATTTGTTAATACAAAGCTGCTGGACAGAATCTATTGATAATTATTCCCACAAGGTAGATACAAATGTATCCCACTCCTGTTACCTACAGTACATATCCTGTAACCCTGTAATCTACAGTATATATCCTGTAACCCTGTAATCTACAGTATTAACCTGTAACCCTGTAATCTACAGTATTAACCTGTAACCCTGTAATCTACAGTATATATCCTGTAACCCTGTAACCTACAGTATTAACCTGTAACCCTGTAAACTATAGTATTAACCTGTAACCCTGTAATCTACATTATATATCCTGTAACCCTGTAACCTACAGTATTAACCTGTAACCCTGTAAACTATAGTATTAACCTGTAACCCTGTAATCTACAGTATATATCCTGTAACCCTGTAACCTACACAGTATCTACCCTCTAATCCTGTAGTCTACATTATATACCTGTAATCCTGTAATCTACAGTATTAACCTGTAATCTACAGTATTAACCTGCAACCCTGTAATATACAGTATTAACCTGTAACCCTGTAATCTACAGATTTAACCTGTAACCCTTTAATCTAAAGTATATATACCTGTAACCCTGAAATCTTCAGTTTATATCCTGTAACCCTGTAACCTACAGAGTATTAACCCTGTAATTATGTAGTGTACAGTATATAAACCATGTAACTCTACAGTCTACAGTATATAACATGTAACCCTGTAATCTTCAGTTTATGTCATGTAACCTACAGAGTATCTACCCTCTAATCCTGTAAAGTATAGTATATAAACTGTATAACCCTACAGTAATTAATTACATATACCTTATCAGATAGTCTATAATACATATCCATATACCCCTGTAATCTACATTATATATCTTGTAACAGTAGTAGCTAGTCAACAGTATATGTACCTAAAACCCTGTATTGTACAGTATATTGACCCTTTAACCCTGTAGTCTACAATATATACCCTGTAACTCTATATTCTAAAGTATATACCCTGTAACTCTATAGTCTACAGTATATATCCTGTAACTCCATAGTCTACAATATATACCATGTAACTCTGTAGTCTACAGTATATACCATGTAACTCTATAGTCTACAATATATACCATGTAACTCTATAGTCTACAGTATATACCCTGTAACTCTATAGTCTACAGTATATATACCCTGTAACTATACAGTCTAAAGTATATACCCTGTAACTCTAGTCTACAGTATATACCCTGTAACTCTATAGTCTACAATATATACCATGTAACTCTATAGTCTACAGTATATACCCTGTAACTCTATAGTCTACAGTATATACCCTGTAACTCTATAGTCTACAGTATATACCCTGTAACTCTATAGTCTACAGTATATACCCTGTAACTCTATAGTCTACAGTATATACCCTGTAACTCTATAGTCTACAATATATACCCTGTAACTATTAAGTCTATAGTATATACCCTGTAACTCTATAGTCTACAATATATACCCTGTAACTATTAAGTCTATAGTATATACCCTGTAACTCTATAGTCTACAGTATATACCCTGTAACTCTATAGTCTACAGTATATACCCTGTAACTCTATATTCTAAAGTATATACCCTGTAACTCTATAGTATACAGTATATATCCTGTAACTCTGTAGTCTATAGTATATACCATGTAACCTTATAGTCTACAATATATACCCTGTAACTCTATAGTCTATAGTATATACCTTGTAACTCTATAGTCTACAGTATATACCCTGTAACTCAATAGTCTACAATATATACCCTGTAACTCTATAGTCTACAATATATACCCTGTAACTCTATAGTCTACAGTATATACCCTGTAACTCTGTAGTCTACAGTATATACCCTGTAACTCTATAGTCTACAATATATACCCTGTAACTCTATAGTCTACAGTATATACCCTGTAACTCTGTAGTCTACAGTTTATACCCTGTAACTCTATAGTCTACAGTATATACCCTGTAACTCTACAGTCTACAGTATATACCCTGTAACTCTATAGTCTACAGTATATACCCTGTAACTCTATAGTCTACAGTATATACCATGTAACTCTAGTCTACAGTATATACCCTGTAACTCTATAGTCTACAGTATATACCCTGTAACTCTACAGTCTACAGTATATATACCCTGTAACTCTACAGTCTACAGTATATACCCTGTAACTCTACAGTCTACAGTATATACCCTGTAACTCTATAGTCTACAGTATATATACCCTGTAACTCTATAGTCTACAGTATATACCCTGTAACTCTATAGTCTACAGTATATACCCTGTAACTCTATAGTCTACAGTATATACCCTGTAACTCTATAGTCTACAGTATATACCCTGTAACTCTATAGTCTACAGTATATATACCCTGTAACTCTATAGTCTACAGTATATACCCTGTAACTCTGTAGTCTACAGTATATGCCCTGTAACTCTATAGTCTACAGTATATACCTTGTAACTCTGTAGTCTACAGTATATATACCCTGTAACTCTATAGTCTACAGTATATACCCTGTAACTCTATAGTCTACAGTATATATACCCTGTAACTCTATAGTCTACAGTATATACCCTGTAAGTCTATAGTCTACAGTGTATATCCTGTAACTCTATAGTCTACAGTATATATACCCTGTAACACTATAGTCTACAGTATATACCCTGTAACACTATAGTCTACAGTGTATACCCTGTAAGTCTATAGTCTACAGTGTATATCCTGTAACTCTATAGTCTACAGTATATATACCATGTAACTCTATAGTCTACAGTATATACCCTGTAACTCTATAGTCTACAGTATATACCCTGTAACTCTATAGTCTACAGTATATACCATGTAACTCTATAGTCTACAGTATATACCCTGTAACTCTATAGTCTACAGTATATATACCCTGTAACTCTATAGTGTACAGTATATACCCTGTAAGTCTATAGTCTACAGTATATACCCTGTAACACTATAGTCTACAGTATATACCCTGTAACTCTATAGTCTACAGTATATATACCCTGTAACTCTATAGTCTACAGTATATACCCTGTAACACTATAGTCTACAGTATATACCCTGTAACACTATAGTCTACAGTATATACCCTGTAACTCTGTAGTCTACAGTATGTACCCTGTAACTCTAGTCTACAGTATATATACCCTGTAACTCTATAGTCTATAGTATATATACCATGTAACTCTGTAGTCTACAGTATATACCCTGTAACACTATAGTCTACAGTATATACCCCATAACTATAGTCTACAGTATATATACCCTGTAACTCTATAGTCTACAGTATATATACCCTGTAACTCTGTAGTCTACAGTATATACCCTGTAACACTATAGTCTACAGTATATACCCCATAACTATAGTCTACAGTATATATACCCTGTAACTCTGTAGTCTACAGTATATACCCTGTAACACTATAGTCTACAGTATATACCCCATAACTATAGTCTACAGTATATATACCCTGTAACTCTATAGTCTACAGTATATATACCCTGTAACTCTGTAGTCTACAGTATATACCCTGTAACACTATAGTCTACAGTATATACCCCATAACTATAGTCTACAGTATATATACCCTGTAACTCTATAGTCTACAGTA
Source organism: Pecten maximus (assembly GCF_902652985.1). NCBI lineage: Eukaryota > Metazoa > Mollusca > Bivalvia > Pectinida > Pectinidae > Pecten > Pecten maximus. The sequence goes on along the minus strand of NC_047020.1, from coordinate 29,168,157 downwards.
TATATACCCTGTAACTCTATAGTCTACAGTATATATACCCTGTAACTCTATAGTCTACAGTATATACCCTGTAACTCTATAGTCTACAGTATATACCCTGTAACTCTATAGTCTACAGTATATATCCTGTAACTCTATAGTCTACAGTATATACCCTGTAACTCTATAGTCTACAGTATATATACCCTGTAACTCTATAGTCTACAGTATATACCCTGTAACTCTATAGTCTACAGTAGTACCCTGTAATCTGTAGTCTACAGTATAATACCCTGTAACTCTATAGTCTACAGTATATACCCTGTAACTCTATAGTCTACAGTATATACACTGTAACTCTTAGTCTACAGATATACCCTGGAACTCTATAGTCTACAGTATATACCCTGTAACTCTATAGTCTACAGTATATTACCCTGGAACTCTATAGTCTACAGTAGATACCTGAACTATAGTCTACATATATACCCGTAACTATAGTCACAGTATACCCTTAACTCTAGTTCGTATAACCTGTAACTCTATAGTCTACAGTATATACCCGTAACTATAGCTACTATACCCATACATAGTCTACATAATACCCGTAACTTAGTCTACAGTCTACCTGTAACTCTATAGTCTACAGTATATATACCCTGTAACTCTATAGTCTACAGTATATACCCTGTAACTCTATAGTCTACAGTATATACCCTGTAACTCTATAGTCTACAGTATATACCCTGTAACTCTATAGTCTACAGTATATACCCTGTAACTCTATAGTCTACAGTATATACCCTGTAACTCTAAAGCCTACAGTGTATACCCTGTAACTCTATAGTCTACAGTATATATCCTGTAACTCTATAGTCTACAGTATATACCCTGTAACTCTATAGTCTACAGTATATATACCCTGTAACTCTATAGTCTACAGTATATACCCTGTAACTCTATAGTCTACAGTATATACCCTTTAACTCTGTAGTCTACAGTATATACCATGTAACTCCATAGTCTACAGTATATACCCTGTAACTCTATATTCTACAGTATATACCCTGTAACTCTGTAGTCTACAGTATATACCCTGTCACTCTATAGTCTACAGTATATACCCTGTAACTCTATAGTCTACAGTATATACCCTGTAAATCTATAGTCTACAGTATATACCCTGTAACTCTATAGTCTACAGTATATACCCTGTCACTCTATAGTCTACAGTATATACCCTGTAACTCTATAGTCTACAGTATATACCCTGTAACTCTATAGTCTACAGTATATACCCTGTAACTCTATAGTCTACAGTATATACCCTGTAACTTTGTAGTCATTCAGCATATATATACCCTTTATCTGAATTGCTCCTGTTGGCACGAAATGATCAAGACCATGCACTGACCTTGGAAACCCTAACTATGATCATTCATGATACACAATATCATTTTCTAATAGTCTAATGTAAAAATCTTCAAACTTCTAAATATTGTTAATTAGTATTAAGCATCTACTTAGTTAGTCAGACTGAGTCAATACACTGTAGACCACAACCGTTTTGCTGAAATTGATTCAGTCTGACTTCAGCTGCTGTACAAACATACATCCTACCACTACTTGGGTTCTCTGTAAATACAGGTATTGAGAAAGGGCAGCCTTAGTGCCAAGTAAAACTGGTATAATTAGCCCAATATCAGCCAATATCATTAAACTTAGGGTTGTAACTACACTACTTAAAATGCCATAGAGAATAAAGAACAAGCTGCTACCATTTACAGACTAATAAACACCACCAGATAAAAAAGATTCATCTCCTAATCTATGTAATCTTCTAAGTCTCTGGTAATCTTTTGTTTTAAAAGCTCCCAATTATCAATTATCGTTGTCAGATTAATTAGCTCTGACATCAATATAACTAAATATGGGTTTAAAAAATTAAATTTCCATGGTTGAAATTTCACCCATTTGGACCCATTTGGACCCATTTGCGTCACATGCCATCAGGCCCTGGGGGTGGTCTTATTATTTATACAATCTAATGTTTTCCCTATTGGAGCTGTCACTTTGATACCTGGGCACCAGGGACCATGTTATTCACAATTTCAGAATGTCTTTTGCCAAGATATCAATGGAAGTCATTTCCAATAATGATGCTGGCATTAGTTACCTGCAATATCCTGCCTTCTTTTCTCCTGATGTTGTTGAATGCCACATTTTAATGTTAACAGTGTAGATTTCTCATTTACAACTGGCTTTTCGTGTTACACATCTTGAGATAAAGTCTTGAAACATATCAACAGAGTATAAACATCAAACCCTGTGTTTATTGCTGGCTATAGGACATTGTCACACAGTTTAAAAGCTGTACAAGTATTCGTCCAGTCAATTTGTCTTGAATGTTCATTTTCAACATCCTCTTTGGACAGATTTCAAAACCTGAGTTTGACAGTGTCATATGCAACCTTTGTTTAAAATCGTTTATATCTAAATATCTAAATGTGACCTTGGCTGAAATCAGCCAATCGGATGAACATTTTCATCTCTGTGCATTACACTATATTTGTAAACATTTTATGAATATTTTTTTATACATTTTCTTGGAAGCAGCTGTCTGAGTTATACAGTATGCATGCAACCCGCTTCCAACAAATGAGATATGGCAAATAAGAGTTGTCAGAAGGCAACATAGTTCACCATGCTGGTCAAATGTCATAGTCAAGGTCACAAGGTCAACAGGTCTTAAATGTACCAATAGAAAGATCTTGTGACAAGGAACACACATGTCAAATATGGCAGCCCAATCTTTTAGTTTTGGAACTAGGTCAAAGTCATAAGTCAAGGTCAGCAAGTCTTTAAATGTAGTGCCAATAGAAAGGCCTTGTGATATTAACTAAGGAGCACACCTGTTAAATATGAAATGTCAATCTCGTATAGTTAACATACTATGGTCAAAGATAAGTTTTGAAAGGTAGGTAAAATGTCACCTCAAGGTCAGCAGGTCCCAAAATGTAGTACCTGAAACCAATTGTCATTCAAATTGAACAATATCAATTTTGACCAAAATTTTGACCAATCAGAAGTCAGTAAATGGCAGACATTTTCTTAAAATGTGAAACTGAAGTTGCAAAAGTGAACAGTGTTCCATGGTGAACATATATATCAAATTTCATAAACACTGCCATTGTTTTCACAATGCCATACTACACCTACATGCTTAAGTTTAATTGAAATCAAACAATATCTAAATTTCTACCAATCAGAACTCATCTCTATGATGGCCAATTTGTTTTTTATTTCAATTTTTATAGAAAATTAAAACTGATCTTGTAACTATTTGTCCAACAAAGTTTTATTGAATTCTATTGAATTGTTAAAGAGTTATAACATATTAGTCTTTTAGCTAATCGGAGGCCGGCGGCCATCTTGGATAACTTTTTCTGTAATGTGATGGTTTGGTGGTGACACTGGACAGATTCATTTTATTATGTAACTTGTAATGATGCATGTGGAAAGTAATTGAGATTAACAGTATCAGGTTAGAAAAGTTGGTGTCCTGTTATTCCCGCCATCTGACTGCGGGACCATTAATTACTACTAGAGGAGGCGTTTATTTACCCCTGGTCGGAGGTGTCTAAGTTTTCCTGCTCTGTATACGTTTACCACCGTTTACCACCGGTTAAATCCTTTATCACTCATGTACAAACACTGCTGGGACCCTGATCAGTGACAAATAAACATTGGAAAGACTCCGATCATTTAAACACAAACACCAGTGGGACTAGGATCAAAGTTAAAACCATTCATGGGGGATAACTCATATGACACGAAAACAAACACGATTCACACTACCAATACATTGAGGTCAATAACCATGACAACCAGTCCTACATCGTGGCAAACAGGTAGGCCAGAAAATGAAGTACAATTTGTAGGCATGATGATATCATGCCTGTCCAATAAAGGTGTGGACGTGTCCAGAGATGTGTATTATCACAGTATTTCCATCAGGTTACTGTCAGATACCTGTTTAATACTGTTTACCAATTAATGAATATAAATGATGGAATATAATAATGTGATAGATATTGCTAGAACATGCAAGCCATATTATATTGTAAACTAAAAAAAAATATCCATGGCTAGATTTAGAGTTTGGCTTTCACTAAAATTAGGTTCACAGATACTATTGAATTGCCTATTTATTAAAAATTGTGTTGTGTAATTTTTGGGATATTAAATTTTTCAAAAGCAATTTGTGGCTTGGAAACTAGTTATATGTGTCCAAAATGAAGTTGTCCTGTTGGTCTTGGTAACTAATAGTTTTGAAGAACAGTAAAGTGATAATTAATACATAGTGTAGCTGTCTCTCACTAAAGATGCTATGATTGCATGACTCTGGCTAATTAAGAAACAATTTCTGTATCTTTACCTTGACATTTACAGTCTCATAGGAATTTTTTTCCACATACATCATGAATTCTGTGTGGTGTTATTTCAATATCTGTTGGTACAAATCGTTTGTGTTGATTTTATAATCTCTCCCAATGGTCAACACCGAGATGTTCTCGGGTAAAGATCATTTGTTCAGTTGGCTTCAATGTGTACAAAGTCATGCAAGCATTTGACCGACCCTGATCCACCAATCATAAATACTATATAAACAGAGGCTAGAGGCCCTGGTAAGTTTGGACATTGATCTAGTCTTCATGATATTGAACAATCGTGCTTTAAATTGAATCCCTGTCTATTTCTAGGTCATTATCTCACCCACCTCCTTCACATGCCCTAAGCAATCTTAAAACAAGAGTTTAGCCATGTTTATACACAATGAGATACCCAGCTCACCTGTACATGTCATATACACAATGAGATACCCAGCTCACCTGTACATGTATATACACAATGAGATACCCAGCTCACCTGTACATGTATATACACAATGAGATACCCAGCTCACCTGTACATGTCTATACACAATGAGATACCCAGCTCACCTGTATATGTATATACACAATGAGATACCCAGCTCACCTGTACACGTCTATACACAATGAGATACCCAGCTCACCTGTACATGTATATACACAATGAGATACCCAGCTCACCTGTACATGTTTATACACAATGAGATACCAAACTCACCTGTACATGTCTATACACAATGAGATACCCAGCTCACCTGTATATGTATATACACAATGAGATACCCAGCTCACCTGTACATGTATATACACAATGAGATACCCAGTCCATCTGTACATGTCTATAAACAATGAGATACCAAACTCACCTGTACATGTATATACACAATGAGATACCCAGCTCACCTGTACATGTATATACACAATGAGATACCCAGCCCACCTGTATATGTATATACACAATGAGATACCCAGCTCACCTGTACATGTATATAAACAATGAGATACCCAGCTCACCTGTACATGTTTATACACAATGAGATACCCAGTCCACCTGTACATGTCTATACACAATGAGATACCCAGCTCACCTGTACATGTCTATACACAATGAGATACCCAGTCCACCTGTACATGTCTATACACAATGAGATACCCAGCTCACCTGTACATGTCTATACACAATGAGATACCCAGCTCACCTGTACATGTCTATACACAATGAGATACCCAGCTCACCTGTACATGTATATACACAATGAGATACCCAGCTCACCTGTACATGTCTATACACAATGAGATACCCAGCTCACCTGTACATGTCTATACACAATGAGATACCCAGCTCACCTGTACATGTCTATACACAATGAGATACCCAGCTCACCTGTACATGTCTATACACAATGAGATACCCAGCTCACCTGTATATGTATATACACAATGAGATACCCAGCTCACCTGTACACGTATATACACAATGAGATACCCAGCTCACCTGTAGATGTCAAAAACAATGAGATACCCAGCTCACCTGTATATGTATATACACAATGAGATACCCAGCTCACCTGTAGATGTCAAAAACAATGAGATACCCAGCTCACCTGTATATGTATATACACAATGAGATACCCAGCTCACCTGTACATGTCTATACACAATGAGATACCCAGCTCACCTGTATATGTATATACACAATGAGATACCCAGCTCACCTGTACATGTATATACACAATGAGATACCAACTCATCTGTACATGTTTATACACAACGTGATACCCAGCTCACCTATACATGTATATACACAATGAGATACCCAGCTCACCTGTAGATGTCAAAAACAATGCGATACCTAGCTCACCTGTACATGTCTATACACAATGAGATACCCAGCTCACCTGTACATGTCTATACACAATGAGATACCCAGCTCACCTGTACATGTCTATAGACAATGAGATACCCAGCTCACCTATACATGTCTATAAACAATGAGATACCCAGTCCACCTGTACATGTCTATACACAATGAGATCCCCAGCTCACCTGTACATGTCTATACACAATGAGATACCCAGCTCACCTGTACATGTCTATACACAATGATATACCCAGCTCACCTGTACATGTCTATACACAATGAGATACCCAGCTCACCTGTACATGTATATACACAATGAGATACCCAGCTCACCTGTACATGTATATACACAATGAGATACCCAGCTCACCTGTACATGTCAAAAAGTTATGGTTCTTATCAGAAAACCTGTTTATATTGACCAGTTGCCATAGCAACCATAATTTTGAGAAAAAGAAAGTGGCATGCACATCTACACATGATCATTAATATGTGTGTGAAGTTTCATTGAAATCGGCCCATCAGTTTAGGAGGAGTTGTCCGGACAAAATGCGTCTACAGACGGACGGACGGACGGACGGACGGACGGCCGGACGGACGAACAGACAGACAACCTGATTCCAGTATACCCCCCTAACTTCGTTGCGGGGGTATAATGAGATACCCAGCTCACCTGTACACGTATATAAACAAAGAGATACCCAGCTCACCTGTACATACACAATGAGATACCCAGCTCACTTGTACATGTCAAAAACAATGAGATACCCAGTCCACCTGTACATGTCTATAAACAATGAGATACCCAGCTCACCTGTAGACATATATAAACAATGAGATACCCAGCTCATCTGTAGATGTCAAAAACAATGAGATACCCAGCTCACCTGTACATGTCTATACACAATGAGATACCCAGCTCACCTGTACATGTCTATACACAATGAGATACCCAGCTCACCTGTACATGTCTATACACAATGAGATACCCAGCTCACCTGTACATGTCTATACACAATGAGATACCCAGTTCACTTGTACATGTCAAAAACAATGTGATACCCAGCTCACCTGTACATGTATATACACAATGAGATCCCCAGCTCACCTGTACATGTCTATACACAATGAGATACCTAGTTCACCTGTACATGTCAAAAACAATGAGATACCCAGCTCACCTGTACATGTATATACACAATGAGATACCTAGTTCACCTGTACATGTCTATACACAATGAAAAACCCAGCTCACCTGTACATGTCAAAAACAATGACTGGGACTGTGAATTAGGTTTGGTAACTAGCAGCAAATGTGAATTAAGTGTGTGAACCAGTAGTGACTGTGAATTAGGTTTGGGAACTAGCAGCAACTGTGGATTAGGTTTGTAAACCAATAGTGACTGTGGATTAGGTTTATGAACCAGTAGTGACTGTGGATTAGGTTTGTGAACCAGTAACAACTATGGATTAGGTTTGTGAACCAGTAGTGACTGTGGATTAGGTTTGGGAGCCAGTAATGACAGTGGATTAGGTTTGGAAACAAGTAGTGACTGAGGGTTAGGTTTGTGAACCAGTGATGACTGTGGATTAGGTTTGTGAACCAGTAGCGACTGTGGATTAGGTTTGTGAACCAGAAATGACTGTGGATTAGGTTTGAGAGCCAGTAATGACTGTGGATTAGGTTTGGGAACCAGTAGAAACTGTGGATTAGGTTTGGGAACCAGTAGTGACTGTGGATTAGGTTTTTGAACCAGTAGCGACTGTGGATTAGGTTTGTGAACCAGTAGTGACTGTGGATTAGGTTTTGGAACCAGTGGCAACTGTGGATTAGGTTTGGGAACCAGTAGCAACTGTGGATTAGGTTTGGGAACCAGTAGTGACTGTGGATTAGGTTTGGGAACCAGTAGAAACTGTGGATTAGGTTTGGGAACCAGTAGTGACTGTGGATTAGGTTTTTGAACCAGTAGCGACTGTGGATTAGGTTTGTGAACCAGTAGTGACTGTGGATTAGGTTTTGGAACCAGTGGCAACTGTGGATTAGGTTTGGGAACCAGTAGTGACTGTGGATTAGGTTTGGGAACCAGTAGTGACTGTGGATTAGGTTTGGGAACCAGTAGAAACTGTGGATTAGGTTTGGGAACCAGTAGTGACTGTGGATTAGGTTTTTGAACCAGTAGCGACTGTGGATTAGGTTTGTGAACCAGTAGTGACTGTGGATTAGGTTTTGGAACCAGTGGCAACTGTGGATTAGGTTTGGGAACCAGTAGCAACTGTGGATTAGGTTTGGGAACCAGTAGCAACTGTAGATTAGGTTTGTGAACCAGTAACCACTGTGGATTAGGTTTGTGAACCAGTAATGACTGTGGATTAGGTTTGTGAACCAGTGATGACTGTTGATTAGGTTTGGGAACCAGTAGTCACTGTGGATTAGGTTTGGGAACCAGTAGCAACTGTGAATCAGGTTTGGGAACCAGTAGTGACTATGGATTAGGTTTGTGAACCAGTAATGACTGTGGATTAGGTTTGTGAACCAGTAATGACTGGATTATGTTTGTGAACCAGTAGTGACTGTGGATTAGGTTTGTGAACCAGTAGCGACTGTGGATTAGGTTTGTGAACCAGTAGGGACTGTGTATTAGGTTTGTGAACCAGTAGTGACTGTGGATTTGGTTTGTGAACCAGTAACAACTGTGGATTAGGTTTGGGAACCAGTAGCAACTGTGGATTAGGTTTGTGAACCAGTAACAACTGTGGTTTAGGTTTGGGAGCCAGTAGTGACTGTTGATTAGGTTTGTGAACCAGTAACAGCTATGGATTAGGTTTGTGAACCAGTAGTGACTGTGGATTAGGTTTGGGAACCAGTAGCAACTGTGGATTAGGTTTAGGAACCAGTAGTGACTGTGGATTAGGTTTGTGAACCAGTAATGACTGTGGATTAGGTTTGGGAGCCAGTAGTGACTGTTGATTAGGTTTGTGAACCAGTAGTGACTGTGGATTAGGTTTGTGAACCAGTAATGACTGTGGATTAGGTTTGGGAGCCAGTAGTGACTGTTGATTAGGTTTGTGAACCAGTAGTGACTGAGGGTTAGGTTTGTGAACCAGTAGGGACTGTGTATTAGGTTTGTGAACCAGTAGTGACTGTGGATTTGGTTTGTGAACCAGTAACAACTGTGGATTAGGTTTGGGAACCAGTAGCAACTGTGGATTAGGTTTGTGAACCAGTAACAACTGTGGATTAGGTTGGGAGCCAGTAGTGACTGTTGATTAGGTTTGTGAACCAGTAGTGACTGTGGATTAGGTTTTGGAACCAGTGGCAACTGTGGATTAGGTTTGGGAACCAGTAGCAACTGTGGATTAGGTTTGGGAACCAGTAGCAACTGTAGATTAGGTTTGTGAACCAGTAACCACTGTGGATTAGGTTTGTGAACCAGTAATGACTGTGGATTAGGTTTGTGAACCAGTGATGACTGTTGATTAGGTTTGGGAACCAGTAGTCACTGTGGATTAGGTTTGGGAACCAGTAGCAACTGTGAATCAGGTTTGGGAACCAGTAGTGACTATGGATTAGGTTTGTGAACCAGTAATGACTGTGGATTAGGTTTGTGAACCAGTAATGACTGGATTATGTTTGTGAACCAGTAGTGACTGTGGATTAGGTTTGTGAACCAGTAGCGACTGTGGATTAGGTTTGTGAACCAGTAGGGACTGTGTATTAGGTTTGTGAACCAGTAGTGACTGTGGATTTGGTTTGTGAACCAGTAACAACTGTGGATTAGGTTTGGGAACCAGTAGCAACTGTGGATTAGGTTTGTGAACCAGTAACAACTGTGGTTTAGGTTTGGGAGCCAGTAGTGACTGTTGATTAGGTTTGTGAACCAGTAACAGCTATGGATTAGGTTTGTGAACCAGTAGTGACTGTGGATTAGGTTTGTGAACCAGTAGTGACTGTGGATTAGGTTTGTGAACCAGTAGTGACTGTGGATTAGGTTTGTGAACCAGTAACAACTGTGGATTAGGTTTGTGAACCAGTAATGACTGTGGATTAGGTTTGTGAACCAGTGATGACTGTTGATTAGGTTTGGGAACCAGTAGTCACTGTGGATTAGGTTTGGGAACCAGTAGCAACTGTGGATTAGGTTTAGGAACCAGTAGTGACTGTGGATTAGGTTTGTGAACCAGTAATGACTGTGGATTAGGTTTGGGAGCCAGTAGTGACTGAGGGTTAGGTTTGTGAACCAGTAGGGACTGTGTATTAGGTTTGTGAACCAGTAGTGACTGTGGATTTGGTTTGTGAACCAGTAACAACTGTGGATTAGGTTTGGGAACCAGTAGCAACTGTGGATTAGGTTTGTGAACCAGTAACAACTGTGGATTAGGTTGGGAGCCAGTAGTGACTGTTGATTAGGTTTGTGAACCAGTAGTGACTGTGGATTAGGTTTGTGAACCAGTAGTGACTGTGGATTAGGTTTGTGAACCAGTAGTGACTGTTGATTAGGTTTGTGAACCAGTAGTGACTGTGGATTAGGTTTATGAACCAGTAGTGACTGTTGATTAGGTTTGTGAACCAGTAGTGACTGTTGATTAGGTTTGTGAACCAGTAGTGACTGTGGATTAGGTTTGTGAACCAGTAGTGACTGTGGATTAGGTTAGTGAACCAGTAGTGACTGTGGATTAGGTTTGTGAACCAGTAACAACTATGGATTAGATTTGTGAACCAGTAGTGACTGTGGATTAGGTTTGGGAGCCAGTAATGACAGTGGATTAGGTTTGTGAACCAGTAGTGACTGTGGATTAGGTTTGGAAACCAGAAGTGACTGTGGATTAGGTTTGTGAACCAGTAGCGACTGTGGATTAGGTTTGTGAACCAGTAGTGAATGTGGGTTAGGTTTGTGAACCAGTAGTGACTGTGGATTAGGTTTGTGAACCAGTAGTGAATGTGGGTTAGGTTTGTGAACCAGTAGGGACTGTGGATTAGGTTAGTGAACCAGTAGTGACTGTGGATTAGGTTTGTGAACCAGTAGTGAATGTGGGTTAGGTTTGTGAACCAGTAGTGACTGTGGATTAGGTTTGTGAACCAGAAGTGACTTTGGATTAGGTTTGTGAACCAGTAGTGACTGTGGATTAGGTTTGTGAACCAGTAATGACTGTGGATTAGGTTTGTGAACCAGTAACTGTGAATTAGGTTTGGGAACCAGTAGCAACTGTGGATTAGGTTTGTGAACCAGTAGTGACTGTGGATTAGGTTAGTGAACCAGTAGTGACTGTGGATTAGGTTAGTGAACCAGTAGGGACTGTGGATTAGGTTTGTGAACCAGTAGTGACTGTGGATTAGGTTTGTGAACCAGTAGTGACTGTGGATTAGGTTTGTGAACCAGTAATGACTGTGGATTAGGTTTGTGAACCAGTAACTGTGAATTAGGTTTGGGAACCAGTAGCAACTGTGGATTAGGTTTGGGAACCAGTAGGGACTGTGGATTAGGTTTGTGAACCAGTAGGGACTGAAGTTGAATTTGAGCCAGGAATGGTCATGGATGTTGAGCACAAAACAACGTAGATAAAAAGGCTATTAACATTATACATTTATACTTGGGAACACTACAGGAAAATACATTACAGACAGGTAAATATTATATAATGAGATATCTTAATTGTATTTCCTGATAAAACTTCAACTTGTTGACGGGAGCTCAAAGAGAATGGAATCACAAACAGATGTATGGGAGACACAGAACACTTAGCAGTCAACTAATCGGTAATCTGTTAAAGTCATTAACTTAAAGGCTCTAGTACAACAGGCTTGCTGTTTATAAAAGATATGTTGGGCCTGTATTGCACACATTTACTTAAAATGCTCTAGTACAATTAACAGACTTGTTATTTCCAAAAGATCCATTGGGCCTGTATTGCCAACATTTACTTATATATGCTCTAGTTCAATATGCTTGCTGTTTACAAAAGATCCATTGCACCTTAGTATCGCCCACATATACTTTAATGCCCTAGTACAACAGACTTGCTGTTTACAAAAGATCAATTTCACCTGAATCACTCACATTTACCTAAATGCTGTACAATAGGTTTGATTTTTTTACAAAACATCCACTGGGCCTGTATTGCCAAAATTTACCTTAATAATACTCTAGTTCAACAGGCTTGCTGTTTACAAAAGATCAATTTGGCCTGCATTGCCCATATTTCTTTTATTCTCTAGTATGACAGGCTTGCTGTTTACAAAAGGTCCATTTGGCCTGCATTGCCAAATTTACTTAATGCTCTAGTACAACAGGCTTGCTTTTTACAAAAGATCCATTGGGCCTGTATCATTTGCCTGTTAGCTTAGAGCTCTTAAATGATGATGGGCAAAGGGAAAGGAAAACATCAATGACACATCCTTTAATAAATGCTTTGAATTTAGAAAACAATATATAATTTTATTTACTTTTTATCTATTTATTTTAATCTGATATTGTCATTATTTATAGTAAAATATAAAGTTAGATATATTGCTTTGAAAATAAGATATTTTATTTATTTTATATATATATATATTGATATGATATTGTCATTTCATTATTACTACTAAAGAAAACTAAATAATAGTGCTTTGAAGTTAGAAAACTTTGTGTATATCTGATTCATATACATGTACCTGAGTTGACCCTATTTTTTACCTGAGTTGGTATTCCATATTGAAACAGACTATAACTAAACTTCAAAGAACTTCCTACATAAACATTTTCCTTTGTCTTTACCAGAGTTGGTGTTCGGGGAATGAGCCCTTTTGTTTATATAATCAGGCCAGGGTCGATGTGTCTGAATTTTCTGGGGATTTTATGGGGGATGACTGCCGAGAGCAGAAGATGGCTGACAGAAATCGGTTGCTATAGAAAACAAATTAGCGACCGCCGTTCCAAAATCACCGGTCGTTAGTCACATTAGACAGATAGTCGCTATACAGAGGGTCGTTATATAGTAAATCTCACGGGGAATCTTAAAACCGGTCATTATAGACAGGCAGTCGTTATATACAGGGGGTCGTTAGAGCAGGTTTGACTGTATATATCACCTGGATTGTTGGAATGAAAGATCGACTACCATCTTTGAAAAAAAAAATTAATAACAATGTTAACTTACGAGGCCATCTCACTGGAATGTCACAGGAACTCTCACATATCTCACTCCATTTATTGTGCAGACACTGAATGTCATGTGACAGGCACTATGTCCTTGGAATAGCCTTCCTCTGCACACACACAAAAAGGTGTAAATGGTGAACATTATGGTGCAACAAGATGTAGGGCCCTATTTAAAATCACTGACTGAACCAGAGGAAACAGATAGGAGTGGACAGATACATGTACATCATTCGGACACAAGGGTCAGAGCTAGAACAGGAGTGGACAGATACATGTACATCATTCAGACACAGGGGTCAGAGCTAAAACAGGAGTGGACACAGATACATGTACATCATCTGGACACAAGGGTCAGAGCTAAAACAGGAGTGGACACAGATACATGTACATCATCTGGACACAAGGGGCAGAGCTAGAACAGGAGTGGACACAAATACATGTACATCATCTGGACACAAGGGTCAGAGCTAGAACAGGAGTGGACATAGATACATGTACATCATCTGGACACAAGGGTCAGAGCTAGAACAGGAGTGGACATAGATACATGTACATCATCTGGACACAAGGGTCAGAGCTAGAACAGGAGTGGACACAGATACATGTACATCATTCGGACACAAGGGTCAGAGCTAGAACAGGAGTGGACACAGATACATGTACATCATTCGGACACAAGGGTCAGAGCTAGAACAGGAGTGGACACAGATACATGAACATCATCCGGACACAAGGGTCAGAGCTAGAACAGGAGTGGACATAGCACAGATACATGTACATCATCTGGACACAAGGGTCAGAGCTAGAACAGGAGTGGACACAGATACATGTACATCATTCGGACACAAGGGTCAGAGCTAGAACAGGAGTGGACACAGATACATGTACATCATTCGGACACAAGGGTCAGAGCTAGAACAGGAATGGACACAGATACATGTACATCATCCGGACACAAGGGTCAGATCTAGAACAGGAGTGGACACAGATACATGTACATCATCTCGACACAAGGGTCAGAGCTAGAACAGGAATGGACACAGATACATGTACATCATCTGGACACAAGGGTCAGAGCTAGAACAGGAGTGGACATAGATACATGTACATCATCTGGACACAAGGGTCAGAGCTACAACAGTAGTGGACATAGTTACAAAGAAATACATGTTTGTCTGTATGTACAAGATGGTCTGTATTGATAGCAGTGCAATTGGTCTTTACTGTAGGCATCCCCAGAGAGGCACAATGTTGTCAATTCCATGTTCAAGTTTTCAGTCACCATTGATTATATGTCTCTATCTATGAATGTCAATTAATGTTATTCTTCATACGTTTCTGTAAAACAACATGTTTTATCTGTCTCTCAAACCTGCAAAGCAGATTGAGTTTTTTCCTGATTGTATTTGTGATGAAAATGGTTTTTTGGAATTCTAATATAATAAACATAACTGTGCAATCTCTTGTGAAAATATAGAAATCCCACAAAATGATCAATGATGCACGTCATCTGTTTCTACTGCCAGTTTTCCTCATTGTGCATCAACTACCAGCTTTATTATATAAGAGGCCAAAGAGACCTGAAGTCACTCCTTATTCTTAGGGGCGTCTAATTTCCCAAACTGTGTAGCAGAAGAAATGGCCTGCATCACATGTTGTTTGTGCTTTTTAACAAAATCTGACAACTGTGGAATTGAATGTCAGTCAATTCAATTTCATTTTAAAGCTCTTATAGACATCATGGCTCTAGAATTTTCAGTTCTCCAGATGAAGTTATTAGAGTGTCCCTGTATCCTGTTAATATGTTGGCCTCTACTTATCAGAATATAAGTAAAATAATTTCTAATTATAAGTAATTATAAACTATAACAGCAGTATTCCTGGCCAGCAAAATGCTATCTAAATATTATACCAATAAAGTCTAGTTTATGTTAAAAAGCACCTGTTCTGTCCTTGACTTCCCTTACTCATATTACCTGTCTTTTATCAATCAAGGCTGCTACAGAATCCAATACCACTGACAGGTAGTTTGTTAGAAAATTTGTTTAGAGACCTGAATCAATATCCATGTTTTCATACCGTACGGCACTCCAAAACTGACCCCCTTTCAACCTTTTTGCTCTGTGTCCCATGGCAAGGAAAAACTTCCTCCCCTTTTTTGTTATATAATATATAAATACCTTATATACTGTGAGCTATGTTTGCTTTAGATACATATAACAACGAAACAGAATCATGGCAAAATATTTGGGCTCACCTCTGTGGGTGGCCTTCAGTATTATTTTATTAAAATGAACATTAATACACATATAGAAAGTAAAGGTGAGGGGCAAAATGACCGAAATGACCGATATGTTTGCATATTGGTCATCTGCCATTCAACCTTTCTTCCTTCTCAAACCAGAATCTCTATCACCTAGGGATATTTCTAATCAAACTTCATTACATCATTCCAGACATTAATTGAAGAATTAGTGGAAGGAGAAAGGTTTACAGACACTGAATGACAGTGTGAGGTTAGATATACCTTGGCCCT
Source organism: Pecten maximus (assembly GCF_902652985.1). Lineage (NCBI taxonomy): Eukaryota > Metazoa > Mollusca > Bivalvia > Pectinida > Pectinidae > Pecten > Pecten maximus. The sequence continues at coordinate 29,152,209 of NC_047020.1, read as the reverse complement.
GTGGACCACAGATGTGGTAATATAAGCAAGCTATTGGTGGAGAAAATGGCTGTCCTTCTCCAGCACCAGACATTTATTGACATTGCATAAAACATTTCCGATACACTGGATCCAATTCTCCACACCAGACTCTTAAAATTCACCTTAAATAACCAACTTCAGAAATACACTTGATTACAATTCTCCACACTAACTCTCCTAAACTTCACCTTAATTAACCAGTTAAGTACATAGTAGATTCATCATGACAACACTTTAATAATCAGTAATTTCTGCTGATGACAACAAAATACAAAAGGCCTAATGGACATGTATCACTCACATTTAACAATTTACCTTTCAGTGATCTTCATATTGGTGTGTAAATCAAATTCATTCAAATAAGATCTCTTTAAAATAAAGTTATTTTTTCAGCACCCCATGAAAAGAAACTTTGAAGATTTACTTTAAAAATTACTCTAATTCTAAGTCATTCATGTGGATCCCAAATTTGAAAAGTTGATTTAATTTCAGGTCATTCATGTGGATTCCAAACTTACTACTTCATATCTTATTAATGCAGGTTGTTTTGTTATCCATAAGAAGCAATTAGAAATGCTTTTAACATGTTTTTTTTCTACTAAGTTGTCACCTTGAAAGTTGATGAAGGATATAGACTTTTATTCAAGCATTTGAGTGGCCAAATAGTAATCATATGATCTTCGGCCTCTTGGCTATTGAGAATAATTTGGTGTAAAAGGAGAAAAATTGACATAGGATGGACAATAGATGATGATGAGACAGATGGATGGACCAATCCATGGACATACAACAAACACCACACCATATTAGCATGAACTGACACTTTCTCTCAGGGCTGGTGAACCAATGAGTCCTTATCTTCGTGTGAAAAATTAACATAGGATGGACAATAGATGACGAAGAGACACCACACCATGTTAGCATGAACCGACACTTTCTCTCTCGCCGGATGAACCAATAAGTCCTACCTTCCAAGTGTTGATATAGACTATTTTCAAAACAGCTCAGTGATAGACACAATACTTTAACAATTATATCTTCACATAGCTCCAAATTCCCATTATTGCTACCTTGATTGACTAATGTAATATTGCTTTACATTTCCAACAGGTGACCCTTTAGTGTATTAGTTTGTATTGTTCTACGGGAAAGATACTCCCATAATACTGTTGTGAAAGATGACCGAATATACAATGATATATACTCAATATCTATATTGCGGACAATGGCAGGTGTAGTCTATGATCACGCGAGTGAGGTACAAAAATATGTCTGTGTACAAGCTTGACCAGGTGTAGACTACGCTGATAGTGGTCACGCACGGCCGAACATCAACTCCGGGAAGAGGTGACATAAACACCTTCGCTTAGAGAAGTCAGCTCGTCACATACAATCACAACACTCCTCCCCGTTTTAATAATGGGATGTGCTATCAGCATCAGCATCTGCAGCTGAATCGAAACAATAAGGTCAACTTCAAATATAACAACCTCTCTCATAGCAGGAACTCAACGGCCACTCACGAAGCAAAGTGTCGACCCATGTCAGCAACGATTGAGCTAACTGAGCATCTTGCCAAACTTCGGATGAGGTCCCCGAACAACCGGCCCAAAACCGACCAGGAACTATGTATCCGCATAGCACGGGAAACAGGCAGGGCAACCACCCAACCAATAACAAGTCTCCTGCAGAAATGCAGATCATCTAACAACATTCCCCAGCAGGAGTGTTTCTCCCTGATTCACCATAGGACCGTGATCTGTGCAGCACTGGCAAACCGAGATTACCAACTTGGGTGCTGCCCCCCGGATCAGCGGGATCCAACACAACGCACATCGCCGAAAGACGACCATCATCCCCAACGCACTTCAAATGTCCGAGGCCATCATTGGATACATAACCCAGAGATATATACATGCTCAACCGTCCCCAAAGTACCTAGGGTCAGCCACAACAAACGACTTCCCTCTGACGGCGCACCCGATGGGGAAAAGGGCACAATACAACATAGCCACCGTTGAAGTCGACACAAGCCCCAGTCTTTATGAGAACGATCGACAGGACACTGACCCTCATACCTAGAACCTGAGACCTCCTTACAGTACCATGTATAAACACCATCTTATATACTTTAGTACCTGTATGGCCCTGTATTACATGGTGTAGCACCTATTTGTGTAGAGAGTTTCAGTGTGTGACACGCGGTATGTGGTCTACTGTTAGTAATATCATAATGCTTAATAAAACATCAGTTATTTCTGTCATAACATGTTATGACTGCATGAACACATGTACATTTCTTATACGCCCTATGTTATAAACTGAATTTCATTCTAATTATACAATGTAATGTATATATAACACTTTTGCATATGAACATACATTTTATACAGACATGTGGGTACAGAAAAAAAATTTCATCATTGTTTCTTAAAAATTTGCGGTCATATGTATATTTAATCATTTATATTTTACATTAAACTTGTCTGATCCCATTTGTATATTTGCAAATGAATTATGTTCAAATGTAATCTTTGTCTTCCTTATAATGTGGTTATTTGCATTTCAGTTGCAGTTACCACTTACAGATTTTTTTTTTTTTAAAGAACTTTCGGTTTTCTATGAAAATACTTTGATTTCTTTGTATCTGATCTAACCAAAACACATCTGTTATTATTTTAGCAAAATTACTTCAGCGTACACGAATAATATATGTCATGTGATGTAAATCTAATTGAGCTTATAAGTTTCAAGAACTTGTCATTTTGGGCAATGAAATATGTTTAAATCAATTATGTATGGAACCTACGTATACTTCAGGCTTACAAAGTCAAAATATATTCTGATATTCAATATTGAACTGTTCCTTGATAGCTATACTGTCAATCATCATGTCCATGCATTACAGGTACCTGCTGGTATATGAAATGTTCAAATAAAAGTTCCCAAAAATTGCCCATGGCTTTCTGATGTATTTTGCACTACATTATACAACTGGTACAATGTATATTGTAAGGTATAAATTCTATATTCCCAGTAGCATTGTAATCCAATATCTCTCTGAGTGTACTTGTATTTTGCAATAAAGTTTCTCTGAGTTGACAATAGAGGGTTTCTTCCTACACATTTATTTGCATGTTTCCCTAAGTGTATTCTATACATGTGTGAATCTCACAATATTCCTTCTATAAAATATTGATTACAGGCTTTTGTCACCATCTATGTCTTATTTCTACCTGTTTCAAGTTAAATTTTATAGAATCGTTCAGGGAAGTGTCAGAGAGATGTTATGGTGTATTTTCAGATTCAGTAATGCTGGAAGTTTTTACATACCAGGACCAACATATCAGTGGTTAGCTTCGAATTCTGCCCATTTGGTTCCTATGGTTAATATTGTTAGCTCACAGCTCACAATATTAATATGCTGTTGAATGTCATTGAAAATCAAATATCTTGTAAAGGTCAAATTCTTCCTACATGTCGAGGAGTATTTGAGATAGGAGTGAATATTTCAAAGGATAAGCTACATTTACTTATATAAAATGTTGATGTATATATGTAAAAGTGGAGAGTACAAGGTCGACTTACTAGCTCAGACTAGCAGGAATTTCCTTTTAGACTAGTGGTAGGATGTGTAGAGTATAAGGTCACCTTACTAGCTCAGACTAGCAGGAATTTCCCTTTAGCCTAGTGGTAGGATGTGTAGAGTATAAGGTCACCTTACTAGCTCAGACTAGCAGGAATTTCCCTTTAGACTAGTGGTAGGATGTTTGCCTTGAGAGGGAGAGGTCGTTAGTTGGAGCCCCAGTGTGAACAGGGCCTTCCTATTACAGATTTGGTGCTGTTGACCATTCCAAGTGTATAACCTAAAGGAGATTGAGAGGCCTCCTTGGAGATAAAGAACCTGGGCTGTGGTTGTTTTTGAGGGTGAAGACTTTGTGAAGGAGGAAGTAGTGTAAAAGTAGAGAGTATAACATCGCTTTACTAGCTCAGACAAGTGGGGATTTCCCTTTAGCCTAGCGGTAGGATGTAGAGAGTATAACATCACTTTACTAGCTCTGACAAGTGGGGATTTCCCTTTCGCCTAGAGGTAGGATGTTTGCCTTGTGAGTGAGAGGCCATTAGTTCGAGCCCCAGGATGGGCAGGGTATTTTTTATTACTCCTTCCTATTACATATATACCTGGTATAAAGTACCTGTGGTTGGCCTTGAATGTATTTCAAGGCCATGTATTTGAGCAAACTTGAGAGCCATGATTTATTCTAATTTTCTACCACAATACCCTGTGTTATTCAACTCTCAGACCATCAGTTAATCATTACAGCTGTTGATTAACAATCTGTTTATACCACACGTGGTATAAACTCTGTACGCATTTTGATTGGCTAACACGGTGAACTTTGACCCAAGCTGCAATTGTTATTGACGTCATCAATAATCTAATGACATCACATCATCGGGTCCCGGACGTCACCGGTACACTTTATTTGCATACGCGAAATTATACTTGGCCACGTTTCCCCTTGATTCAAGCCGATATTATTGTGGTTACACGACTCGAAATTGTTGGATATGGAATTTATTTCACACGAGTAAGTTATTTTTTAAAAGTTGCAAAAGACACTCACCAAAGCTTGTGTCTTTTGTAACTTTTAAAAAATAACTTACTCGTGTGAAATAAATTCCATATCCAACAACCACTCGTTGTGTAACCTCTATATCTATATTCGAAATACAGCTTCAAGGTTTCAAATTTTGCAGAAAAAGAAAAAATGTTGACACTCAGCAGACAAATAACTTGCTCAGAGCAATAAGATGGGCGACATTGTCCTGCCAGGTGAGGTAACGAGTACAGAAAGTAAACATCAGACATATAATTATAAGCACAGACAGAAATCGTGCATTATAGGCATACATTTACAGCAGGGCGTTATTACCTTTAGCAAGAACTTTCAATTGATCTCAAAAACTAAAATTTTATCTTGTATGTACAGCAAATGATAGATCACTCTTTTGAATCAACCGTACATTTTTCATTGGAGGTATTGAAAATCTGTGTGTGGTTCTAATTGAAGGTCTGACAGCCTATCCATCATTGGCGTTCTGATGAGGACTAACGCTAACTACACTTAATGATTACTGTGGACGGCAAGCCATGTCCAATCCCAATCAATCAGCGGTAGTTATAGACCCTACATACTCATTTCTCTGTCTACAAGTCATACTTATATACTCTCTCTACAAGTCATACTTATATATTCTGTCTACAAGTCATACTTATATACTGTCTACAAGTCATACTTATATACTCGGTCTACAAGTCAAACTTATATACTGTCTACAAGTCATACTTATATACTCTGTCTACAAGCCATACTTATATACTCTGTCTACAAGTCTTACTTATATACTCTCTACACGTCATACTTATATACTCTGTCTACAAGTAATACTTATATACTCTGTCTACAAGTCATACTTATATACTCTGTCTACAAGTCATACTTATATACTCTATACAAGTCATACTTATATACTCTGTCTACAAGTCATACTTATATACTCTATACAAGTCATACTTATATACTCTGTCTACAAGTCATACTTATATACTCTGTCTACAAGTCATACTTATATACTCTGTCTACAAGTAATACTTATATACTCTGTCTACAAGTCATACTTATATACTCTGTCTACAAGTCATACTTATATACTGTCTACAAGTCATGCTTATATACTCTGTCTACAAGTCATACTTATATACTCTGTCAGTCATACTTATATACTCTGTCTTCAAGTCATACTTATATACTGTCTACAAGTCATACTTATATATTTTGTCTCCAAGTCATACTTATATATTCTGTCTACAAGTCATACTTATATACTCTATACAAGTCATACTTATATACTCTGTCTACAAGTCATACTTATATACTGTCTACAAGTCATACTTATATACTTTGTCTACAAGTCATACTTATATATTCTGTCTACAAGTCATACTTATATACTGTCTACAAGTCATACTTATATACGCTGTCTACAAGTCATACTTATATATTCTGTCTACAAGTCATACTTATATACTCTATACAAGTCATACTTATATACTCTGTCTACAAGTCATACTTATATATTCTGTCTACAAGTCATACTTATATACTCTGTCTACAAGTCATACTTATATACTCTGTCTACAAGTAATACTTATATTCTCTGTCTACAAGTCATACTTATATACTGTGTCTACTAGTTATACTTATATACTCTATATAAGCCATACTTATATACTGTCTACAAGTCATACTTATATACTCTGTCTACAAGTCATACTTATATACTCTGTCTACAAGTCATACTTCTATACTCTGTCTACAAGTCATGCTTATATACTCTGTCTACAAGCCATACTTATATACTGTCTACAAGTCATACTTATATACTCTGTCTACAAGTCATACTTATATACTCTTGCCTACAAGTCATACTTATATACTGTCTACAAGTCATACTTATATACTGTCTACAAGTCATACTTATATACTCTATCTACAAGTCATACTTATATACTCTGTCTACAAGTCATACTTATATACTCTGTCTACAAGTCATACTTATATACTGTCTACAAGTCATATTTATATACTGTCTACAAACCATACTTATATACTCTGTCTACAAGTCATACTTATATACTCCGTCTACAAGTCATGCTTATATACTCTGTCTACAAGTCATACTTATATACTCTGTCTACAAGTCATACTTATATACTCTGTCTACAAGTCATACTTATATACTGTCTACAAGTCATACTTATATACTGTCTACAAGTCATACTTATATACTCTGTCTACAAGTCATACTTATATACTCTGTCTACAAGTCATACTTATATACTCTATACAAGCCATACTTATATACTCTGTCTACAAGTCATACTTATATACTCTGTCTACAAGTCATATTTATATACTCTGTCTACAAGTCATACTTATATACTCTCTACAAGTCATACTTATATACTCTCTACAAGTCATACTTATATACTCTGTCTACAAGTCATACTTATATACTGTCTACAAGCCATACTTATATACTGTCTACAAACCATACTTATATACTCTGTCTACAAGCCATACTTATATACTGTCTACAAACCATACTTATATACTCTGTCTACAAGTCATACTTATATACTGTCTACAAACCATACTTATATACTCTGTCTACAAACCATACTTATATACTCTGTCTACAAGTCATACTTATATACTCTGTCTACAAGTCATACTTATATACTCTGTCTACAAGTCATACTTATATACTGTCTACAAGTCATACTTATATACTCTGTCTACAAGTCATACTTATATACTGTCTACAAGTCATACTTATATACTCTGTCTACAAGTCATACTTATATACCGTCTACAAGTCATACTTATATACTGTCTACAAGTCATACTTATATACTGTCTACAAGTCATACTTATATACTCTGTCTACAAGTCATACTTATATACTGTCTACAAGTCATACTTATATACTGTCTACAAGTCATACTTATATACTGTCTACAAGTCATACTTATATACTCTCTCTACAAGTCATACTTATATATTCTGTCTACAAGTCATACTTATATACTGTCTACAAGTCATACTTATATACTCGGTCTACAAGTCAAACTTATATACTGTCTACAAGTCATACTTATATACTCTGTCTACAAGTCATACTTATATACTGTCTACAAGTCATACTTATATACTCCGTCTACAAGTCATACTTATATACTCTGTCTACAAGCCATACTTATATATATATATATACTCGGTCTACAAGTCATACTGATATACTCTGTCTACAAGTCATACTTATATAGTCAGTACAACACTAACACTGGACTTATATAGTCAGTACAACACTAACACTGGACTTATATAGTCAGTACAACACTAACACTCGACTTATATAGTCAGTACAATACTAACAAACTATCAGAGTATATTTTGCACCCCAACTTTTATATCTCATTTGATTAACATGTGCTTTTAACTGATACAATGTTGTTGAGCTATATTTCAAACATAATGATATGGTACTATCACACATCTCCAAAGCATCAGTACTGTGCTAGATGTTTTGCTGGAGTTAAGAATACAGATTTTAATGGAAACGTGAATATAGCGAAAAAATAAAATCCTGGTGAAATATAGCCATTAAATAGGAGGTTATCATCACTACCACCATACAGGTGTTTAATTAATATCCACAGGTGAGTAATTATTATACTTGTGTAGTTCGTGACAGCTGAAACTGATGACAGGGTGAACAGTCCACTCGTCTAACACCTGAAGCTGGCAGATCTCATTTCTGGACTAATCAGCAATATTGACTATAAATATTATAGATTATGCTAGTATGATATTGTGCTAAAAACCTGCCTGCAGACTAGTAATATAAAGAAGAAATATTACAATTTTAGATAATTGCTGTCATCATCAGTAATAACATCCCCTGAGAGATACATCCTTAACCTACTGTCATATTACTGGTACAGGTAGGTACATCACAGAGGACATCAAAGTCTGTAATCACCTGTCATATTACTGGTACAGGTAGGTACATCACAGAGGACATCAAAGTCTGTAATCACCTGTCATATTACTGATACAGGTAGGTACATCACAGAGGACATCAAAGTCTGTAACCTACTGTTATATTACTGGTACAGGTAGGTACATCACAGAGGACATCAAAGTCTGTAACCTACCTGTCATATAACTGGTACAGGTAGGTACATCACAGAGGACATCAAAGTCTGTAACCTACTGTTATATTACTGGTACAGGTGGGTACATCACAGAGGACATCAAAGTCTAACCACCTGTCATATTACTGGTACAGGTAGGTACATCACAGAGGACATCAAAGTCTGTAACCTACCTGTCATATTACAGGTACAGGTAGGTACATCACAGAGGACATCAAAGTCTGTAATCACCTGTCATATTACTGGTACAGGTAGGTACATCAAAAAGGACATCAAAGTCTGTAATCACCAGTCATATTACTGATACAGGTAGGTACAGCACAGAGGACATCAAAGTCTGTAACCACCTGTCATATTACTGGTACAGGTAGGTACATCACAGAGGACATCAAAGTCTGTAACCTACTGTCATATAACTGGTACAGGTAGGTACATCACAGAGGACATCAAAGTCTGTAATCACCTGTCATATTACTGGTACAGGTAGGTACATCACAGAGGACATCAAAGTCTGTAACCTACTGTCATATAACTGGTACAGGTAGGTACATCACAGAGGACATCAAAGTCTGTAATCACCTGTCATGTTACTGGTACAGGTAGGTACATCACAGAGGACATCAAAGTCTCTAACCTACTGTCATATTACTGGTACAGGTAGGTACAGCACCGAGGACATCAAAGTCTAACCACCTGTCATATTACTGGTACAGGTAGGTACATCACAGAGGACATCAAAGTATGTAACCTACTGTCATATTACTGGTACAGGTAGGTACATCACAGAGGACATCAAAGTCTGTAATCACCTGTCATATTACTGGTACAGGTAGGTACATCACAGAGGACATCAAAGTCTGTAACCTACTGTCATATTACTGGTACAGGTAGGTACATCACAGAGGACATCAAAGTCTGTAACCACCTGTCATATTACTGGTACAGGTAGGTACATCACAGAGGACATCAAAGTCTGTAATCACCTGTCATATTACTGGTACAGGTAGGTACATCACAGAGGACATCAAAGTCTGTAACCTACTGTCATATTACTGGTACAGGTAGGTACATCACAGAGGACATCAAAGTCTGTAATCACCTGTCATATTACTGGTACAGGTAGGTACATCACAGAGGACATCAAAGTCTATAACCTATGAAGTGAACTAGATGTGCCCACCATCAGGCAGAGCTAGTAAAATACTGACAAACAGAAATTTGATACCGTCATTAACATATAAGCAGAACTATTGATAAAATATGGCAATCACAGTAATATATCTCCCAAGTATCAAACAGCTATGTCCTAAAAGGTTCAAAACATATCAAATAACTGTATACATTGCAATCAAACTTCATAAGCAAATGTCAGTAACCCCTTTATGTGAAGGGTAAGGGTCAGCATTAGTACACAGCATGCTTGTAGTAATGAAGGAAGGGCGTTAACTCTACAAGCAAAGCATGCAAATTTTCAGTACATTATGAGGTGAATTGAGAGGTTAGATATATTAGTATGGCTATGACTGATGCCTAACTGATAAAGTATAACTAGAACTGTCGCCAGGATGGCTGACTAATACCCCCGCAATCTGCACGAGTCAATGGTGAATTGGAACTGTTAATTAGAGGATAACTAAGATAACCCAGTAATAGAGTGACCAGTTGCCATAACAACCCTGATTTTGAGAAAAACAAAGTGGCATGCACATCTACCCATGGTCCTCTATATTTGTGTGAAGTTTCATTGAAATCGGCCCTTCGGTTTAGGAGAAGTTGTTCGGACAAACTTAAAGTTATGGTTCTTATCGGAAAACCTGTTTATAGTGACCAGTTGCCATAGCAACCATAATTTTGAAAAAAAAAAAGTGGCATGCACATCTACATATGGTCCTCTATATTTGTGTGAAGTTTCATTGAAATCGGCCCTTCTGTTTAGGAGGAGTTGTTCGGACAAACTTAAAGTTATGGTTCCAGAAAACCTGTTTATAGTGACCACTTGCCATAGCAACCATAATTTTGAGAAAAAGAAAGTGGCATGCACATCTACACATGGTCCTCTATATTTGTGTGAAGTTTCATTGAAATTGGCCCTTTAGTTTAGGAGGAGTTGTCCGGACAAACTTAAAGTTTTGGTTCTTATCGGAAAACCTGTTTATAGTGACCAGTTGCCATAGCAACCATAATTTTGAGAAAAATAAAGTGGCATGCACATCTACACATGATCATTAATATTTGTATGAAGTTTCATTGGAATTGGCCCATCGGTTTAGGAGGAGTTGTCCGGACAAAACGCGTCTACAGACAGACGGACGGACGGACAGACAACCTGATTCCAGTATACCCCCCTAACTTCGTTGCGGGGGTATAAAAATATGGCCCAGACAAGGAACCCTTTCTATATTTAGTAACCAGATGGTTCTCTAGTAGTTCCTCGTCAAATGTTAAATGACTGGTTCTCCAGTAGTTCCTGGTCAACTATTAACTGGGTTGGTTCTCCAGTAGTTCCTGGTCACTGTTAACAGGTTGATTCTCGAGTAGTTCCTGGTCACTGTTAACCAGTTAGTTCTCTAATAGTTCCTGGTCAACTGTTAACAGGTTGGTTCTCTAGAAGTTCCTGTCAACTGTTAACTGGTTGGTTCTCCAGTAGTTCCTGGTCAACTGTTAACTGGTTGGTTCTCCAGTAGTTCCTGGTCAATGTTAACTGGTTGGTTCTCCAGTAGTTCCTGGTCAATGTTAACTGGTTGGTTCTCTAGTGGTGCCTGGTTGTCCGTTAATTGGTTAGGTCTCCAGCAGTTCTTGGTTGACTGTTAACTGGGTTCGTTGTCTAGTGGTTTCTGGGGTCTGTTAACTGGTAAGGTCTCCAGCAGTTCCATGTTGACTGTTTACTGGTTTTGATGATAATCAAATATTATTTGTGAGAGTTATATGCATGGAAACAGCAGAAAACAAAATCTTTCGCTAATCAAGTGGTCATAACTCTGCCAACTAGTTTCCAGCAAAACTTGCAATCAAACTTGACCTAACCTTCAGGCATTGGATAATTAATATTGTAATATGAGGAGTCTTAATAAACTACAAACACCACTAAAAGTTCTCACTGAAAAAGGATAAATAATTTGTTTAAAGGAAGTGATACTAGAATTAATAGTGCTGGCATGCAGTAATCGGTCTGTGGTGATAACATATACCTCCCTTGCTACATGTAAACAGCAAAACATCCAATTTATATGCCTGCCACGAGCCAGAATTGCCCAAAGCCACAGTATGAATTAGGGTACCAAGAAAATGACCAATGTCAGATTAGATAGGAGAAAGTGGTTCAGAAAGAACACTAAAAGTCTGAGGCAACCTTTCCTTCACTGACTGTTCATTATTCAGGTCTCTATATATATTACACTCATATATATCCAAACATATCTGATGCAGCATTGCTCAAAATACATGTTAAAGAGTATTGAACATTTAGTCTTCCTAAGTTGGTATGTACTCAATATACGTGTAGGAGTATTGTACATTTAGCCTTGCTATGTACTCTATATACATGTAGGAGTATTGTACTAGAATCTTATTGATTTATTACATTATATCAACCCCAATTTTCTTGACTTTATTGGAGAAATAGAAATCTATTAGTCTCTCCTCTTGGTTCACATTTTTTTCTTGTGATTTACAACCGAAGCAGATTATGAAATTTGATCGATTCAGACATCACACCCGTGTTGACGCAGCTGACCTCAAAAAGATGTAGTCATGCACACTGCAGCCCTAGCAATGCTGCCACGCGACTCGGCAAAACAACGAGGCGACTTAATCAACAGAATCCATTCCACATGAAATTGTGCTAAGAAACAATACTACTTAATCAATGAAATCAATTTCACAAGAAATCGTGCTGCACATCGAAAGTGACTGGGTGTCGGAGCTTGTCATTCTTAAACCCTAACTGGTATATTAAGGGCCATTCAGTCTCTCCAACATACAATCTCAAGACTTTCCTGTAATCTTTCTAAAAAATACAACAGAGAAGATATTTACATCATGTAACCTCAGCAATGTGAAGGAATATCTAACACATATCTTTACTGTAGAAGATACATCGCACATCACTCCTTTAAACTAGAGACAGCTCTCATCTTTACTGTAGAGGAGACAGCTCTCATCTTTACTGTAGAAGATACATCGCACATCATTCCTTTAAACTAGAGACAGCTCTCATCTTTACTGTAGAGGAGACAGCTCTCATCTTTACTGTAGAGGAGACATCTCTCATCTTTACTGTAGAGGAGACAGCTCTCATCTTTACTGTAGATGAGACATCCCTCATCTTTACTGTAGAGGAGACATCTCTCATCTTCACTGTAGAGGAGACAGCTCTCATCTTCACTGTAGAGGAGACAGCTCTCATCTTCACTGTAGAGGAGACAGTTCTCATCTTTACTATAGAGGAGACACCTCATCTTCACTGTAGAGGAGACACCTCATCTTTACAGTAGAGGAGACAGCTCACATCTTTACTGTAGAGGAGACACCTCATCTTTACAGTAGAGGAGACACCTCACATCTTTACTGTAGAGAAGACATCTCATCTTTACTGTAGAGGAGACAGTTCTCATCTTCACTGTAGAGGAGACAGCTCTCATCTTCACTGTAGAGGAGACAGCTCTCATCTTCACTGTAGAGGAGACAGTTCTCATCTTTACTATAGAGGAGACACCTCATCTTCACTGTAGAGGAGACATCTCTCATCTTTACTGTAGAGGAGACATCTCTCATCTTTACTGTAGAGGAGACAGCTCTCATCTGTACTGTAGATGAGACAGTTCTCATCTTTACTGTAGAGGCCAGGGTTCATACGGATTATGTCAAACCAAATTCAAGGCCATTTCAAGGCTTTTTCAATGTCTCAAGGTGAACTCATAAAATCAGTCTTCACAATGGCAAGAATTTGATGCTATTTTGTGTGCATCATTTAAAAAAATGATTGGATTTTAAAAGTTACTTAGTACTATAGCCTTTTTTAAAATCAAATATACTAAACCTAGTACGCTGTCTTAGCCCATATTCTCGATTTAACTCCACGTGATATTGCAAATTTACTATAGGCCTGGATTTATATCTAGATTTTATTTCATATGCATAGATTGGAATAAAACAATAAATTATTTCATAAATTTAGTGTAAATATATAACACTTGTTGCTTGTAATTGTATAGGACAAAACACACTCGAAATGTACGAGGGTATGTTTTGGATCCGACTACAATTAGCCTATGTACAATAACTTGTAAATCCTGCAATTGAGCTTGAAATTTTCGCCGTCATCTTAAATTCACCCTATCATCAAAGGGCGAAAATGGCGAAAAAATTAAACGGGGACGAAAATTACCAGGTATACAGTAGTACCCCTGGATTTATGTTTGTATCCCTCCAATTTTCAGAGGAGGAGGGGTAACGTTACACTATACCCCTGACAGGATAAACTAATGGGGCACTCTGTAAATGTACCGTGATACGTATCGTACCGTGAGACAAGTATCATGATGCGTATCATATTGTGAGGGAAGCTTATCGTTGCAGCATTAGTTGACAGCCTACAAGTACATGGGTGGCAGGCGACAAATAGGCTGATGACACGCTAGAAATGGACATTGACATTTCATTTCAATGTCATACTAGTCTCAGAGTTTTACTGGTGGAAATTGCAAGATAATTCTAATAGCTATTCTAAAACCGAACTCCAATGAAAGCAATATCCATTTACAAGACACTAGAGGTCTTTAAACATGATGGGTGGCAGTTCCGCAGGCATCATGACCGGGATATTTGTTAACATCATCCGACTACCACACTTGGAAAGCTCAAGGCTTTGCCTCCTGAAACACTGAAGGAACGTTCTGATCATATTGACTAGGTAAACTAATTCAATCGTAATGCCAGACATCTGCAATATCCTACAACACTCTATTCCAAAGAACTGCTCAGATGATCTAAATCTCTTGTGCTATGACCCGTCAAGGGTTGAGATGATCTAGAGTGGTGGACTCCAATATAGACCCAATTACATATACCCTGCTTTCTGAGATTAGGCTCAGCTGCCATAACTGACCATCGGCCATCAAACTTGACTGGTGAACAGGCCATAAATGACCATAACATTAGGTTGTTTGCCGCTACACTGCCAGATTAGGTCCACTGTGTATGAAGCATGGACATGTAATGAAATGTCACATTTGACCGGTTTCAGACCATGCGTAGTCGATACAGAATTAGCTTCCTTTAAAAGCATTTTACTTGGACCATAAATACCTTAACTAGATGGCTGTTCATCATTATACTCCTAATAAATTATTTCTTTTTATTTCATTTCTTTTATTATTTATCACAATAGTATTAAAACAGGAACTTACATCAACAAGAGGCCCAGAGGGCCTGTATTATGCACATGGTTGATTTCACCAAACGTTAAAATAATGTTCATATTCAATTCATTAATAGCTTTATTTGTTGATGTCTAACAATGCTAAATATGGTTATGGGGTAGGGATCTCAAATTCTTCAAAGATATAACCCACAAACTAAGTCGAGACTCAGCATGATTGTGTTTAAAAAAACTAAGTCCATTGGGGTGGGGTAAGACCTCTGGACCTATTTTCACGTTAGGATTGTGTTTATCTCTGGATGCTGAGCAATGCTATATATGGTTATGGAATGGGGATCTAAACAGTTTCAAAGATATAACAAAGAAACTAAGTGCTTAGGGGTGGAGAAAGACCCCCTGGGCCCCCTTCAATTCTACCTGGTTGTGATTATCTCTTGATGTCCAACAATACTATATATGGTTATGGGATAGGAATTTCAACAATTTCAAATATATAACCAAGAAACAAAGTCCCTAAGGTTTGGGGAAAACCCCAATGCCTACTTTTACAACATGATTTTGTCTCTTGACACCAAGCAATACTAAATATGGTTATGGGGTGGGGATCTCAACAGTTTTAAAAATATAACCAAGAAATTACTGGTAAGTCCCCAGCAATGGGGAAAGACCCCAGGGTCTATTTTTACATTTTTGATTCTGTTTATCTCTTGATGCCTAACTATGCCATATATGGTTATAGGGTGGGATCTCAATGGTTTCAAATATATAACAATTTAAAGGAACTAAGTCTTTAGGGTCAGGGAAAGACCCCAGGGCCTATTTTTACAACATGAACGAGTTTATTTTTTGATGCCTAGCAATGCTACAGATGGTTAGGGGTGGGGATCTTAACGGTTTTAAAAATACATTTATAGCAATATATATAGCCAACTTTTTGCTCTGCCCTCAGGCCCCTAGGGGGTCAGCCCCATAATTTGTATAAATTTGGTTCCCAGCCATGTAGAGATGTAACCACTGAAAGTTGAATGTCATACATTGCTGAGGTTCAGGGAAGAAGTTGTTGATATCAATATTGCTAAATGGACTCCTTTTTGGCTGCCCTTCAGGCCCCTGGGGGGTCAGCCTGATCATTTGAATAGATTTAAATCCAAACAACATAGAAATGCTTCCTATCAAAGTCAGTTCAAATTCTGATCACTGGTTAAAAAGAAGTCTATTGTGTTGAGCTAACAAGAAGACAATAAAACATAGCAAATAATTAAGTCAACATTATCAATGCATTTCAAAAATTATAATTATAAGCCAATCATATTACCTGCTTATTAACAAATCAGATATTTCTGATAATTAGCCAATTGTATGGTTTCTTGTATTTCGATATTTATCATATTAGTCAATCATATGTTTCCTGCTTATTAGCCAATCAGATATATTTCTAATTACTAGCCAATCATACGTTTCTTGTATAATTTCAATAGTTATCGTATTAGCCAATCATATTGATTTCTACTTATAAGCTTATTTAATGCATTTTCTATTTCCTCTCATAAGAAAGTGAACAGATTTCCATATTCCAGACCCATTAGCTGTTTCTATAACGAGTTATTAACTGTTAACATGAAGAAGTCCATATCAAGTTTCTACTAGCCAATTAACGCCTGTTTTTATAACAGTCAATCAGAATGTCTATTTACTACAGTCAATCAGCTGTTTAAGTGACAATCAAATGCAGCACAGCATCTAATCAGCTCAGTACAAGTACAAAATATTCAATACAGAACAAGTTTTCAGACATTCCATGATGGTGAAGGATCTCTTTAGTAACTTGCAAGATATATGAAATGTTTAAAAAATAAAATCTTATCAGCCTTTATAATGCAGAGAAATATGTTAACAGCTAGTTCTAAGCATAGAATAAATGAGTGTCATGAGTGTCATCAAAAGATGGTGGCTTCATTTAATCAGATAACATTCATTATGTACCTTATTTGGGTAATAATTGATATAAAACAGTGTTCTAATAAAATTTCAGAATGAGAGTGAGAAAGACAATGTCTGTTGAATTGTGTAAATGTCACCATTTGAAAAAAATGAATAAAAAATGTTCAATAAAAAAAACATACATACCTTTACAAAATATCATATAAAAACTACAGCTGACTAGTACATGTAGATATAGTTGAATTTTCCAATGCTGGCACATCAATGAAACTTATAACGGTATGTACCAGTGATGGGGCTAGCCCGATCGACACAAGCCCAACATGTTCCGACGGTAGGTTACAATGGCATCACTTTTACAGGTGTACATGTGATGGACGTTGGAAAACCTGGATACTCTCTGATGGTCATGTTTTCCATTCTCACCAAATTACCAGAATCAGATTAGAGAGTTTATTTAGAAACGGTTGAAGAACAAAGAAAAAGCAAATGTGATTGGCGGCCTGGTTTATTATTTTACTAAGTTAAACATTAGTATAACAACACAGCACATTCTATCTGACAGTTCCATCTGCTAGTACTGAAGTGATAAAACACATCATTGGTGATATCGCTATAGAGATAGGTGTTGTCCTGACTACCCAGCTGTACAAATATGTACCACCATGAAGATGATCCTGAAAATGAGTCCTGTTAATCACAGCCCTAATTCAGTCCTAGAAGCCAAGACCATGGATACAGAGATAGTATTTGGTTATATTGGGTACTAAGGCTCAAGTATGCTTTGTATCTACAATTGATATTTTATTTAACTTTACCTCATGAATAACGAAGAATTGTGTCTCAGACTTTTTCATCCAAGCTTCTTACAATACCTATTATTCAAGGTAACAATAGAAATGGCATGTAGTGGGTTTAATTCTTCATGTTCATTAGGTCAAGAAGCTGTTTTTTAAACAGCCAACAAATATGACCCCAATGAAGCCTTGAGGTCACTTGTAGCAAACTTGATAGTCCTTACACAATCAGAAGCTACAAGTAAATAATTACCTTAAGCCTTGTAGTTTGTTACAAAAGTTGAAAGAACAATCCAACAGATTTGGACTATCTGAACCTAAAAGTGGGTCAAGGTCATTTACTTGTACAAACTTCATAACCATTCATCAAAGAAATTACTACACAAATATCTTGACTCTTGACACAGCCTAAGTTTTGGCCTTTAGTTGAGCATTGGCCCATTTGCGGACTTACTTCAGTATGTTTGTGAAACTTGAATATGTGCCAGCTTTCACTTTGAAGGAAAATGGAACTAAATGCAAAAATCAGCTCAAAATGTTCAAAACATGTCAAAAGTTGGAAAAATATTGATTTGCTAGACTACACAGCAATATTGTTTAATCCCAAAAGAATCTTTCACAATCTACCAGCATCCTGTCATTATTACTGAGTGCATGACAAACTCCACAAAACTTCCTAACTAAATTTGCAACAGAAATTTCAAAACATGTCAAAACACAGGGGAAAAATAATCAAGTTTTCCATTCTGACTGCACAGCAATTATGTTAGATCCAAAACAAACTTTAATTAAAAATGTCAGAATCTGTCTGATCCCAACTAATCAGTAAAAGATGAACTCTGTGAAACTAATATCGACCATGGAAGAACTGGAAGACAGAAGGATAAACTCAGGCCAGGGTTGTGGTGGTCCTTTGTTTGTATAATCAAGCCAGGGTCGATGTGTCTGAATTTTCCGGGGATTTTATGAGGGATGACTGCCGAGAGCAGAAGATGGCTGACAGAAATCGGTCGCTATAGAAAACAAATTAGCGACCGCCGTTCCGAAATCACCGGTCGTTAGCCACATTAGACAGGTAGTCACTATACAGAGGGTCGTTATATAGTAAAATCTCACGGGGAATCTTAAAACCGGTCATTATAGACAGGCAGTCGTTATATACAGGGGGTCGTTAGAGCAGGTTTGACTGTACATTATATCAGCCCTAGGACCCCTCCCTTGGTCATGATCTTACAGGAGCTTGACTTCCGCGCCACCTAACATTATGACCCTATGCCTAAGCTTACATACCCCTCTGCTGCTACTATAACTATCCAGCTAAGCGAAGGCCTGTTGGAATGTGGCACACCTCCGGAAACAAATCCGTTCGACTGCCCACTGAGCGAGCCAGACACCCGAATATATACCCGAGATTGCGCCCCAGGCATGCTCGTGCGAATCTATTTATAAACAGCTACAACTGGATAAGTAACAATAACAGGGTCAGCCAGACATGACCTGGCAACGTCACAATCCCCTCGATCGTCGTCGAGCTGACTGGTAACAAAATAATATAATATCTAATACTGTACGTTGTTTTTACGATGCTTAGTTTTAATCAGTCCCTGAAATCCTCTCCTACTACACAAATGTAATAGGAGTGGAAAAATGCAGGGCCAGACCATGGAAGAACTGGAAGACAGAAGGATAAACAAAAATAACCTTTCTTTACAAAAATATATATGGGAGGCTGGGGGTATAAAAATAATCTTTCTTTACATATATATATATGGGAGGCTGGGGGCATAAAAATAATCTTTCTTTACATATATATATATGGGAGGCTGGGGGTATCAAAATAACCTTTCTGTACATATATATATATGGGAGGCTGGGGGTATCAAAATAACCTTTCTGTACATATATATATATGGGAGGCTGGGGGTATCAAAATAACCTTTTCGTAAGAAACAAAGTATCAATAACATTGTTCTATACATTGTTTACAAACATAATACATCACTAATTGTAACCCAACACTCAATAGGGTACCTATAAAGTGAGAAACAAAAGCAAAACGAAACGAGGCGAAATCAAACGAAACAAAACAAAATCAAATGAAAAATGAAAACATTGAAAAAATTAAAAATATATATTAGACTTTACAAAGGCCTTTGAAAAAATCAAAAATATATATTAGGCCTTAGTATCCCATTCTCATCGGTGTAAAACAACACACAGGTAAGAATGAATTTATCGTAATATTCACTCAGTTCTTAAAATATAAAATAGCTCTATTTAGATAATATGCTTAGTCCACAATTTATAGGTGTGCAAATCGCATAGTGTCTTGGTGCACACTCGAT
The DNA here is from genome assembly GCF_902652985.1 of Pecten maximus. Taxonomy (NCBI): domain Eukaryota; kingdom Metazoa; phylum Mollusca; class Bivalvia; order Pectinida; family Pectinidae; genus Pecten; species Pecten maximus. The sequence continues at coordinate 29,131,941 of NC_047020.1, read as the reverse complement.
CTAAAATCACGTGACAGAGATGATTGTAAGCAACTCCTTTTATGGTATGAAAGCGAGGTGTGTATCTGATCGTGAAAAGTTAGAGTTCCTGGAAAATTGCTGTACCTTGAAAGGCGCAATTCGTATAAAAACCCCGGCTTAATGCGCTGTTCCCGTATTACTGGTGACGGGAGTGTAGACAGAATGGAAGCATTAGAGGACGACTCCATTTTTGTAACTTTGATGAACTGTTTATGAAATATTTAAGTATTGGATTAGTTAAGTGGATTTCCTATGGTTGAAAAATGAATACCAGGGTATATTTTATTCTATTTTAGCTTTGCTCGGAGATTTTCGTAAGACCAACTTGTTCTTTTCATCTAAACCCCAGGTCAGACATGCATTAAATAACGTACTGTAGCTGAACATGCATGCTTGAAATAACCCTTATAGCAAGTTGAACTACGGTAACTTGTAAGAGTAACGTCCCTCCATTTTGAAAGTAAATCTAGTTGGTCATCAGTGAGTTTTAATTAGCAGGTAGGAAAGAAATAGTGTATATAGTTTATGATTATAAAGTTTTTGGTAAAAATATATTTTACCTGTATTTGTGATTATTTTTGGTAGAATCAACTGTTTAATATATAGTAAAACCTCGTTATAATGCAACCCGTTAGACTGCCAAACTCGCTTATCGCCATGAATTTATTCAGAACGGATTTCCTTCCATGCTAATGCACCCGTTTTACCGCCAAACTCGCCTACCGCCATCCGCCATCATATTTCCGAAACAAACAGTTAAATTAACATTATCTTGACCTCGTTAATATCGCCAAATCTAGTCCAGAATGACGTGTGTGTTTAGATGTTATTGTGACGTGACTGACAGGTAGGCTAATTCGCTGTACGCCTGTGAGCACGTGTATGTACACACATGAAATCAATCGACCATGGCTAATCCTTTGTGGTTTTTCTACGGGTAAGTTTACAGGTAAGGTATCATAAATAAAGCTCTCTTCTGTGATTTGTACTTACTACAAATCTAAATTAATCCAAGATGAAACAGAAGGGACTCCGCCTCGAAAAAGACATCGTAGTGCTCATCATAAAAAGAAGCCCCCAAGTCTATTCTTAGATACCGCTACACGCTTTGTTAAAATCTCGTGGGACTCTGTTACTCCCGAGACAATCGCGAAATGCTTGATACACAGCGGTATCGTACCACGTGGCGACGCATCGTCATCGATACCGGAAACCCCTGACACAGACATGCAGGCATTACTAGTGCGTGTCCATGACGAACTGGACTTAGATCCAGAGTTGCGACTCACAATTAGACAATTCATTGATATGGACAAACATTTAGCACCGAGTGAAGTTGTCGAAGAAGGCAACATCGTGAAATCGGTGACCACAAACGCGATCTCGGACGAAGATGATGACGACATCGAGGTTTCCATAGCCCCGCCCCCTACTATAGGATCGCGAGGTTACATTGACTGATTGAATCATTCTCGGTAAAGTAATTGAATTTAATATGTATCTATTTACAGTGTACAGTTTTATCATGTATTATTTTGATATTAATAAAATGTTTTTGATATTTTTTTCTTAAGTAGTTTTTGATCTCCCAAGAATCCAGTTGTTATGGGAACACTACCGATAAATTTTGGACATCAAACTCGGTTATGAATGGCAAACCCGATATACCGCCACACTCGTTATATCGCCAAAATTTCGGAGAACAGAAGGTGGCGTTATATCGAGGTTTTACTGTACAAAACTTTTGTACACACAATACAATACGCGATTTGTATGCATGTAGTAAAGAATGAAGTGTAGTGAGGGGCGATAACTCATTAGAGTTATCGTTCCTTACGGAACGTAATGATAGTACGAGCTAATTCGCGATTTTTGCCGGCTATTGTAGCGATTTGGGGGTGGAAAAAATGACACATACAATTTTGATGGGCTTTTGAACCATTGTAAAACTCGGCTCCATCTAGGTCTGGATGTAACTGGTATCCCTGTGGAAATTCGTATTAATGAGATATTTTGGGTCAAACATGCCAAAATCGTCATTTTGACTAAGAGGTTCTGTTAAAACCACCCTCAAAATTCGAAAAAAAAATCCAGAAACATATACAATGCACATATACATAGATAAATGTTTCCTGAAGAAAACCGTCTGTTTAGTTTTTCGATATCTTTATCAGAACGGTCACAATATTGTATTAAAAATGGCCTATTTTTTCGACCCTCCCAGTATTTTTCCATTCGACAGGGGTATTTTGACAGCAGACGATCGCATGTTTTGATGACGTAACGCCCATCCTGAACTCCTCACGAAAGTTTGTTGTGGAAGCCGCATGTTGATTGAAGTTTACTGTCACTGCCAGTATATATTGCCATTTCCAATATCAGAGGCAATGCTCCAGGATATAGATGCTTTGTCACGATCATTGTATGTCGCTTTTCACAAACATGCATGCGAAAAATCAAACCAGCGTTCAGAATGTCAAGCAAATTCCCGAAGCATCGTAGGCATAACGCTGACGCTACTGACGGTAAGTAAACTTGTTTGTTTACGTTGATATAAACAAACGACGGTAGATATGCACGAAGAATAGTTCCCGTTTATTTGCTATTTACTGAAGGGATAGGCCTACTTTGTCTCCAAATTTAATTGATTTGAATTAATATTTCGATAGTCTGTGTATTTGTATAGCCTCGCCAGTGATGCTTGTTTACGTCTAAAAATACCAACGGGAATCTCCAGATTGAGGTGACAAATTGAATATACACAGAGCCATGTTCTCTCAGACACTAGGTTATCTCGTGAACGAGCACACCTAAGACTACTACTTTGCAACTTTTCTGATATATGAATTACTTTGTGAAAAGAGATATGAAATATAATTTTTGATTTTTACCGATCATATACTGACATAGACTTACTAGAGTCCCGCGGTGAAGGGATGCCTTACTCGGGCACGTCTGACTTGCTACCTATACTGACAGTATATAATCGCACGAGAAAGACTAGCATTATCGATGAACATTATACAAATCACTAAAATCATATGTAGAACGCAGGCGACTTAAATATGACTAAGATTTCATTTAATTTGGAAAACTATTTAAATTAAACCATCTACACTGCAGACTGGAAACTTCCTGCATGGAATATTCAATAATGTCAGCCTGTGTGACATTTTACGATTTGATAGACCAGTTCAAACTATTCAAATTATTTGCTTCACGTTACATTATCAACAACTTTTTTTTTTGCAATTAATTCATTTTTGAAATTTTTAATGAAATAGTATCTAGTACATGTCTATTATATTTAAATGTTTACAACTTGAAATTAAAGTCTGTAACATGCCCTTGATTGAGACTGTGCATTTGGACAGGTTAAATCATATCGTCTTTTGCATACATGTAAATAAACAAAATCAATATAGTAAATTTTCAAATTCTTTGTTTCAAATACCATACAACATATTTAAATCTTTCACTTACACACAACGAAGAGAAGTAAAATGCAAGAAAGCTGTTCTTACAATTTGTTGCTAAGATATTGTCAATTATTATGATTGCATTAACTGAATAAGTTAAATTAAGTTAATTTTGGGTGGGAAAAGATGTTATGTACAGTAGCTTATTTTAATATCTTGACTGAAAGTTCATTTCAACTTATTAGAAAAGGCATTATAGAAAATTATTTGACAATATCAGTGTTACCAGAATTCAGCTCTCACAATTTTGCAAAATATTCTTCGAAATGTCACCTGCACACACGAAAATTAGTGGATTTTCAAATATCTTTGCCTCAAATACCATACCAACATATTTAAACCTTTCGCTCGCATACACTGAAGAAAACAATGTGCGAGAAAGCTGTTCTGACAAATTTATGCTAAAATATTGTCAATTATTATGTCAAATTAAGTTAAATTAAGTTAATTTTGGTGTGAAAACATGTTATGTTATTTCTTTTGTAATATTTTGATTTAAAATTCATTTCAACTTATTATAAATGATATATTATAGAAAATTATTTGACAAAATCAGAGTAACCAGAATTCAACCATTACAATTTTACAAAATAGTCTTCGAAATGTCATCTGCACACAGGAAAACTATTGGATTTTCAAATATCTTTGCCTCAAATACCATACCTACATATTTAAACCTTTCGCTCACATACACCGAAGAAAACAATGTGCGAGAAAGCTGTTCTGACAAGTTTATGTTAAAATATTATGAATTATTATGTTACATTAAGTTAAACTCAGTTACTTCGGGCCTGAAAACATATAATATATATATTTTTTTTAAATATTTTGATTTAAAATTCATTTAAACTTATTACAAATGGTAACTACATGTACTTCATTGAACAACACATGAGAGGCCCAGAACTTTGGATTGGATTGATGCTAATTGAATCAACTTACTAATCATCTAATTTAATCAAGGGAAAATAAAGTGAATTAACTTGCTCAGTTGGTCATGATATTTATTTATTATAAATTATAATGTAGTGATTATTGATATTTCTCTTTCTATTCATGATCGATCAATAATTGATCATCGATTGTTTAGAAACTATGATGATCGATTGATCAAGAACTTTATTGTGATTCCAAACACTATAAGAAGTTGCAAACTGTTTAAATAAAACAAATGTAATAGACATTTCCTTATTTGCTTGATATGGACGACGGATGACACTGATCATGACTTTGAACTTCATGGAAATTCTCGAAATAGCATATTATTAAAATAGCTTGGGGAAAAAAACAAACAAATTTCCTTCTATCATACATGCTAAAAATTTGGATTTTCCTCACGCAAGTATGAATTATTAACTTTAACTCCAAGATTGAAATTGGCGCGAGCTAATTCCTCTAAAATCATGAAGATTTACATCTGATTGAGTTAATCCTTATATTGTGAGGAAATTGATTTAATCCCTATATTGTGAGGAAATTGTTCCAAATTAAGATATTGTCCTGTTTTAGTGATTTTTATACGCCCGACCCGACGTACATTATAATGTTATCATGTTGGCGGGGGGGCGGGCACATATGGTGTCCCGACCATAACTCTCGACCCAGGCTCTCCATACTTGACACAAATATACATCTTGATGACTCAGAATGTCGCATATAAATATCATGCCCCTTTTCCCCGTACTTGCAGAGTTATTCCCCTTTGCTGATTTTACTTGTCCTGACCATAACTCCAATACTACTTTACCCAGGCTCTCCATACTTGACACAAATATACATCTTGATGAGCCGGAGTGTCCCATACTAAAATCATGCCCCTTACCCCCGTATTTGCGGAGTTATTCCCCATTGATGATTTTACTTGTCCGGACCATAACTCCAATACTTCCTGACCCAGGCTCTCCATACTTGACACAAATATACATGTTGATGAGCCGGAGCACTACAACCTGTGAAACTACCCCCTTCCAAGTGTCAAATATTGCGCGGGCGTATGTTAAGGCCCTCCAATGGGCCCTTGTTTATTTTTATGTACATCATGGGAAATCAGTCACTTTCGTAACCTGATTTTCTCATTTTAATAAAATCGCTGCCATCAACTGAGCACTGCTTGGTTCAAATTTAGATATTGTCCGATTTTGATGAAATTTGATATGTAGGAACATCATTGAACACTTGTCGCTCTCGTAGCCTCACTTTCACATTTAAACAAAATGGTCACCAATTTCTGGCCTCTGATTGGTCGAAATGTATATAATGTTCAATTTCAATTAGATTTGCTATATGGGAACTGCAAATTTAACTTAATTGATGGGTTTTGTTACCTTTACGAACAACAGTCTTTTTTCAGTCCCATTTCTAGCAATCAGGAGAGCTCTAGATAACAAGGTCAAATTGAAATTGTAATTCTAATTCACTGTAAAGTATTCACAAATTTATTTATAGCTAATATGCAGCCTTGCTTCACTGTAAACGTTTGATGTATGTTCAGGAGAAGGCCTCGATAAGTTTGAAAACTTGTGCCCAAATCCTATTTGTCACTATAATTATGAACCATTTAAATGTTTAAACCAACAAAAAAAAAGTATTTTTATTGGTCGAAACTTAGATATTGAGCGATTTTGACAAATCATGCTCACACAGAGTTATCGCCCCTTACTTCACTTCATTCCATCTGTGACATCCTTCAGGTGTCACCCTCTAGTAGGACGAGTCGTGGCTCCGGGCGTAACACACACTGCTCCGGCTATTAGTATGTCCCGAAGTCCCGCATCGCCTAGTGTTATCAACCCAGGTTCGGTTAGGTTCTAACACTTGTCGGATATTGAAGAGATAACAAACTACATCATTTTAAAGTTAAGGATATTTAATATGGGTCGATGAATTATGTACAGATGAAAATACGCTCACACACAAATAACTATATACAGTCAAACCTGTCTATAGCGACCGCGCAAGGGGAGGCAGAAAAACGGTCACTATAGACAGGTTGCCTTTATAGACAGGTCAAAATTATTGCACCAACCAATTTACTTAAACCTGCCATAAATAAATTGTCATTGAACAGGGCATTCAGAAGACCAGTCAGAAGTTAAATAAATGCATAAACTTTATAAATCTGAAGGGTTTAATATTTAATGATTTGTGGACCCAAACACAAAATATAACTCAAAATGATCTTATGGATGATTTTTTTAAAATATTTTGTTCTGAAATAATGCTATATGTATCTATCAAATTATCTCCCTTTCTTTAAATAAAGAAAAAGAATACACAATCATTAATCAATTAATTATATTTGTGTTACTGCTAATTATTTTGTGTTATAGTCTTACTTCTTAAAACCAAAAATGGTTTTTTTCTGACCCAAGTTGAAATCCGGATATTTGTGTCAGTTTACGACTTTTTATTAGTATTGACTAATTAAAGATGGCGGCAGTACAAACGCTAGTACCGACAGCTACGATTAAGAAAGGCATTATTGGCTTTCATGTGAGTAAATCTTGTTGACAGATATGACCAGTGTTTGTTATTGAAGTGATGTATCCTAGTTGTAAAGACAAAATTAACTGACCGTGTCAAATGAAGCCACCTGTGCACTGTTGTAATGTAAAACCGACACGCATGGTGACCCGACTCCTCTCTTACCGAGCCCCAGGCCAGGGCAGCTACAGTAATTATAGGCTAACTAGGTGGAAGGGGTCTTTTGTTTATATACTCAGGCCAGGGTTGTGGTGGTCCTTTGTTTGTATAATCAAGCCAGGGTCGATGTGTCTGAATTTTCCGGGGATTTTATGAGGGATGACTGCCGAGAGCAGAAGATGGCTGACAGAAATCGGTCGCTATAGAAAACAAATTAGCGACCGCCGTTCCAAAATCACCGGTCGTTAGCCACATTAGACAGGTAGTCGCTATACAGAGGGTCGTTATATAGTAAAATCTCACGGGGAATCTTAAAACCGGTCATTATAGACAGGCAGTCGTTATATACAGGGGGTCGTTAGAGCAGGTTTGACTGTACATTATATCAGCCCTAGGACCCCTCCCTTGGTCATGATCTTACAGGAGCTTGACTTCCGCGCCACCTAACATTATGACCCTATGCCTAAGCTTACATACCCCTCTGCTGCTACTATAACTATCCAGCTAAGCGAAGGCCTGTTGGAATGTGGCACACCTCCGGAAACAAATCCGTTCGACTGCCCACTGAGCGAGCCAGACACCCGAATATATACCCGAGATTGCGCCCCAGGCATGCTCGTGTGAATCTATTTATAAACAGCTACAACTGGATAAGCAACAATAACAGGGTCAGCCAGACATGACCTGGCAACGTCACAATCCCCTCGATCGTCGTCGAGCTGACTGGTAACAAAATAATATAATATCTAATACTGTACGTTGTTTTTACGATGCTTAGTTTTAATCAGTCCCTGAAATCCTCTCCTACTACACAAATGTAATAGGAGTGGAAAAATGCAGGGCCAGACCGGGGTTCGAACCAGGGACCTCTGAACACTAGCCGGATGCTCTACCGATTGAGCTACCTGGTCGCCGATGATCGACTGGTCCAGTTCCGCTACACTCTTCCCTCCTATTTTTTTAAGTCTTCGACCCAGAAGACTTCACAACTCACAACCCAGGTTCGGGTATCCCCTTGTCAAGTATTCACCTCACTTGAAACAAAGTTTGGTCACAGGCACCAAATGTAATAGGAGTGGAAAAATGCACGACCAGACCGGGGTTCAAACCCGGGACCTCTAAACACTAGCCGGATGCTCTACCGATTGAGCTACCTAGTCGCCGATGATCGACCCGGTCCAGTTCCGCTACATGCATATGAATAATGGACTAAGCATATATTCTGAATTAGACATAGAAGGAAAATGGACACAAAAATAAAGCACCAGTACTTAAAATAACCACTAACATCAAATCTGTCTGATGGGACTTAATTTGGTGTAGATGTAGGTGTAGGTGTAGGTGTGATAACGCTGGCCCAGAGGATAGGGTATTTTTAGGCCAATATTTAATATTTCGAAATATTTATTAGGTGTTTAGATGGATGTAAAAAAACTTGATAAACCAAATTCACAGGGTAGGGCCTTCTCTCTTCTCCCTTCATCTTCGCTACGGTATGCGTAACTGCTACTAAACAGTGCTAGGTTAGGACCCATTCAAATCTGGGGGTCGCTTTCAAAAATCAATCACACCATCAATTAGACCATCTTCGCTAGCCAAGGCTTCTGATTACGTTACACTCCACGAACCCTTGGCGGATATAGTCGTGTTCAAACCGTCGCGCCCTGGAATCCCAGGGCACCCAATCAAATCGCGTTTTACATTCAGGCTTGGTTTCGCAGTAAACAAAAATTGCGGCACCCAGTACAGAACTACATTGTCGACTATGTCATGGCATTTTACCTAAATACAGAGACGAACAATCATTGGGTAAACATTCACAGTGTTTGATCAATTTGTATAAGTCATTGATCACACATCTAATCGAAATTGACACAAGCCTTCATGTGTGTCTGTAAATATCACCGATGAAGTACATTGGTAACGCTCATTTTGATTGGTCGAAAATTTCCTGAATAAAAGGAGGTAATTTCGAATCTCCGCTAGAGGGCAAGAACCGACGACTATATCCGCCAAGGGTTCGTGGAGTGTAACGTAATCAGAAGCCTTGGCTAGCGAAGATGCAATTAGACATGCGACTCTCTTCCACCCCACTCTCCTCTTTCATTCTACTCAATTTCATATCTGTTCTCGTCCACTGAAAGGCCGTAATAGCTGACTTAAAACCCATTCAATAGACAAATAAAAATATTTTGAATAAAGTTATCTTATATTTAAAGAACTGAACAAATATTGTGATTCTTTTTTCAGGTTCAAAATTTTTTTCGCCATACTTCATTCTTCCTATTGCGATAAATTTATTCCTGTGTGTTGTTTTTACACCGATGAGAATGGGACACTTAGGCCTTTTTAAAGTCTAATATCTTTTATTTATTTTTTTTTTTTCAATGCTTTCATTTTTCGTTTCGTTTGATTTCATTTCGTTTCGTTTGATTTCATTTTGTTTCGTTTCGTTTTCCTTTCGTTTCGCACTTTACAGGTACCCCACTCAATCACTATATACATTATATAGTGAAAGACAGGGGTAAACACATTTCTGTTGAGTAACCTGGGACGGAATCAAACTAGGGTCTTCGAGTATGATAATCTCCGGCTCTATCTCCCGAGGCAAAGAAGCATGCTTCGTCAGTTGAGTGACAAAAACCATATTTAACACAAGCCAACAGTACAAGCCAAACTGATTCGTTCATTTTACACAGACAATTTTGTAACACAGCTAAACTACATTGTATAACCCAAATAGACCTGTGTGGTTTGGTTGCATGAACTTGACTGAAGAAACATTTCAAGTTTACCTGAAGATAAATTATGTCGTCATCATTTTAGGAGAAAACGGATGATGTTGAGTTACCAATCTATAATGTGATTGTGCCAATTCTGAAATGGGTAAATACCAAATCTTTTTATGATCTGAAACCATCCAATCATGGAATTGAACTCCACCTCTCATAGTGACAGGCATTCTGTGATATCAAGTACACCACCTGATCACTCAATTTATTAATGACAATGTAATAAATAAATGAGACAGCTACTAAATTTACTTATCTAGTGTGTGTTAGAGTATGGACAAAAGACTATTAATTACACAAACGATGATCACAGCAACCTTTTGTTTACTCTTAGCTATTGAAGTATAGACAGAAGATTCATGTGTCTGAGACAAAAAACGGCCAGATTCCCGGTGGTGACCTACATACAGCTGGCTATCAGCTGGTGTTGTCGATATTTCAAACTCATATATCATGGTGTACTGTAGCTGTGTAAAGGGAGACAACTCACACATCCAGTACAGCGGTGAGCTGACACCATACACCATAACACTGATTCTCTGTACTTTAGCTTCAGAGCTTGCCATCATGCAGTTAAAATGGCTCAGTGTCATCAATATGACATACAAGTGTAGGTATTGGCCCGTATTGTGTTTAGTTATGTTGTCAGCCCGTCATATCATACAGGTTTATGTTCACATTCAATATACAGTCGAATCTGTATTAAGCGACCACTCAAGGGAAGTTGAAAAACGGTCTCTTAATGGAGAGTGGTCTCTTAATAGAGTATCTTAGATTTAATGAACGTTCATTAGCTTTTTATTCATTCAAGAATTGGCAATAATATAATAACTGATAATATAAATGAAAAATTAACAATTCATTTTGAACAATTTTTTTTTTTTTTTTATTAGGTATTAATTTTTTTTATTATTATGGTAATGTTTTATCATCGTATATATTTTTTGTAATTCTTTTAGCAGAGCAAAACACATCGATTTAACATTAGAAATATATTTTAGATTACTTTTTAATTATTTATTTATTTTTTTAATTCCTGAAATCTTGCATGGTCTTTATCCGCCCCGATTATTAGTTACATTACTGCATTTCCTACTACATGTATATAAACGGCGACTTTTTTCGATGGCAAATATCTGTTTTAATGTCTAAAAAAAGATAACAAATCATGATTTAACAGTAAGTGGACTGTTCATGCATTTCTTTATTATTATATTTCCCATGCAAATTTAAATATTATATATAAAAAGTCAGAAAATCGTCAGAATTCTAGACCACATCTTCGCCTCCACTCCTGTCCTTTTCATGAAAAGTAAAACTACTTGGGTGTTATCAAGGCGAAAATGGTAATGGAAGGCATTTTGGAGACTTCTGGTCGCTTATTAGAGAGTAATTGTTATCACAGGAATGAAAAATTGTGGTCGCTGGTCGCGTAAACAGAGGGTCACTTTATAGAGTTAAAATATATAGCGAACACGCTCGGGAGGAATTGAAATTGCCGCTTAGAACAGAGGGTCACTAAATAGAGATTGTCGTTTGGATAGATTCGACTGTAGTCTATATCCACAACCCAATGAATGGCATAATCTACTTACAGTACAGACAAGTGACAGGTGATCCAGTAATAGTCTACTTTAACATTTGTATGCACTGTATAGGTAGTTATTATCCAAGATAGAGAAAAATCAGGAAAACATTTCCTTCTAAAATGAAACTTTATGGGGGAAATCAATTTGTCTGTAAATCATTTCATTTCTGCAAATCTTCTTTTTATTGTTCGTTTTGCTTTGAACTGTGAAACCAATATTGAAAATTTTAACCTTCTCAGCATCTTATCATTCCAAGTATATTTTTCTGGCAGTATTTCTATGTAAACATCTTTGATATTAGAAATGTCTCTATAGATATTTATATTTATCAAATAGTTAAATGCTGTAAATAAGTAACTTTTTGAAATTTCAGCATCAGAACTTCATTTAATAATTAACACTACAATGGAGGTAATGGCTCAAAAGTAATCACATTAATGATAGAAGATATTAAAATATATGTCAAACTTTATTAAACCACTTTCAGATATCACTTCAGTCAAATTATATATTTGCAGCATACCTCATACAGCTCAAACCACAGATTGTGTACCTGATGGATTGGGTTGTGATGGACTATTGGTAACTCTGTGGCAGGTCAATACATATATCACAATATATACAGTTTATGTAGACTTGATGCTCAGTTCCTGTTATTTATATCAGCACCCAAGATTATTGGAATCCATTATTTTGTCAGTTTCCGATACATGTAATCATCTGTCCCGTCTCCGAGTTAATTGTATAGGTAACAATTTTGTTTGTATTACTGTGTTAAATCCTCAGGCAAGGTACATTACACTGAACAGTTTTTCTCTGTAAATGCGAGATGACTGAACAGCCTTTTCAGTGTAAACCTGTGAAAGCTGAACACTGAGCAGTCATTTTACTATAAATTTGTGTAGTGACTGAACAGTCTTTTTACTAGTGTAACTGTGAAAGCTGAACACTGAACAGTCATTTCATTATAAATTTGTTGTGGCTGAACAGCCTTTTCAGTGTAAACCTGTGAAAGCTGAACACTGAACAGTCATTTCATTATAAATGTGTTGTGGCTGAACAGTCATTTCATTATAAATTTGTTTTGACTGAACAGTCTTTTTACTATATATGTGTAGTGACTGAACAGTCTTTTTACTATGTATGTGTAGTGACTGATCAGTCTAGATCTTTACATGCATGATCATGATGATTTTGAACAATAATTTAATTCGGAAATTAGGATGAAGAAAATCCAACTCCACAGAATACATGTATATCACATATACCTTTTCTACCGCTGCAGAATATATAACATATACGCTTTCTGCCTCCATGGAATATATGTCATGATGAAAACTAAGGCTTTTAATGGGCTATATCTAATCAATGATAGGAGTTAATATGCCTGGAGCCAGCTGTTGCTGTGCAGAGTCAAACATAAACTGTTGATACACATAATTCAGTGGTTATCTTAATTATTTCAGCGCTTTTTGCAGTGGAAGTATTGGAATAAATATTAATTGTTCTCTATATACTTTTCATAGTAAATGGTGTCGGTCACTAATTCATGATTACACTTACCTGCTATTAATAGTAATTAGAACATGTTTATAAGACATAAAGGCCCCCCGCTGCCACTTGACACCCCGAAACACAGTTTGGTAAGGATTGCATCAGCAGTTCCTGAGATTAGCTGGTTACATTGCATCAGGACAGGGTGGGGCAGGACGTGATGAGACGGGATGGGACCCGACACGCTTAACACTATATGCCCCCCATTTCATGGTGGGGGCATAAAAATGGTTATGCACTAGAGTAGGAGAGGCCAAAAGAAGCGTTTTTACATTAATCATGTGAGCACAATTTTTGACCAGCTGAATCTCGGCATAGAACTTCCATATTCTTCAAAGTGAAGTGATTGGTTATTCCTGGTCTTCAACCAATGAAATGGTTGACCAAAATCTTTTTTTACTTTGTCATAATATACAATGTTAACAGTATATTGCTAACAAAACCCTTGAATTTTGTATATGATCAATAGTAATCTGAAACATATGTTATCAGTTTGTGGTTTGGCAAGAAGCCTTCACATGTTTACTCTCCACTCGACCAAATTTATCTGTCTGTAGGTTACAACATCAGCATCACAATTATCCATTTGTGATCGCAACCCAGAGATTTAAATGATTGTCATGTGGATATGTTTTAAGCTGAAACCATTCCATTAACACTTCTTTATGGCCAGAACACATTATATTCTAGATAGCCTACCTACTGTAGGAAAGGTCATTAGTCCAATAAAGAGTGACCGGCTGACCACTAGCCTCTTTATCACTACTCGACACTACATACAAATATCAACACTACATCAAAATATATATCGGCAGTAGGTTTACGTTTCCCACTGGAACACCCGTGCTAAATTATGAATGTGTTAGCTATAGTTTTTGTACATATTTTATATAATTATTATAATGTAGGTATGACAACTTATACTAATGTTAAAGACTGATGTCTGACATTAAACACAGAAAGTGCTGATAATGTTTATAATTACCATTACATTGAAGAATGTTCACAGCCTAATGATCCAATGTTTATAACAACCTCAATTATTATCTATCCATCTTTGTATTTGTCACGAAAAATTTAGGACTTATTTGTAGTATACAAGAGGCCCAGAGGGCCTGAATCGCTCACCTGGTTTCATGAGATATGAAACAAGAATGATGCTTAAGTATATTTGTCGCTGGTATTGCTATGTTAATATATATCATAAGCATTTTATATGGGTACATATACATTGGTTTTATTTTAATACTAAAAATGCCAAAAGGTGCATTAATCCATGAAATGAAATTGACTTTTGGCGCGACCCCATAGGGATGCTACCACAAAAATGTGAGTGATATCCATTGCTTAGTTTCAGAGAAGATCTTGTTTAGACCAATTGACCCCTTTTGACCCTGCCCTCTGCCCCATGGTGGTCAGCTCCTTCCTTTATACAATTTTGAATCCCTACCCCAATAGGATGCTAATAGTCAAATATGAGTTATTTCAGAGAAGTTGTTCATATCAATTTAGCAAAATTGACCCCTTTTGGCCCAGCCCCTCAGCCTCCAAGGGGTCGGCCCCATCATTTGTACAATTTTGAATCCTTAACCCAAAGGAATGCTACCAGTCACATATTAAAGATATCCATTGCTTAGTTTCAGAGAAAAAGTTGTTTATATAAATTCTGCCAAAATAACCCCTTTTGGCCCCGCCTCTTAGGTCCCCTGGGGTCAGCCCTGTCATTTGTACAAATTGAATCCCTACCCTAGGGGGTTGCTACCAGGCAAATATGAGTGATATCCATTGCTTAGTTTCAGAGAAGAAGTTGTTTATATCAATTTAGCAGAATTGACCCCATTTGTCCCGCCCCTCAGCCCCCAGGGAGGTAGACCCACCATTTGTACAATTTTGAATCCCTACCCCAAAGCGATTCTCACAGTCAAAATTGAGCAATATATATTGCTAAGTTTCAGAGGAGAAGTTGTTCATATCAATTTAGCCAAATTGACCCCTCTTGGCCCCGCCTCTCAGGCCCCCAAGGGGTCACCAACACCATTTGTACAATTTTGAATCCCCATCCCATATTGTTGCTACCAGGCAAATATGAGCAATATCCTTTGCTCGGTTTCAGAGAAGAAGTTGTTTAAATCAATTTAGCCCAATTGAACACATTTGGCCCCGCCCTTCAGGCCCCTGGGGGTCAGCCCCATCATTTGTGCAATTTTGAATCCCAACCCCAAAGTAATGCTACCAGGCAAATATGAGCAATATCCATTGCTCGGTTTCAGAGAAGAAATCAGTATTATCAATTTAGCTATATTGACCCATTTTGGCCCCGCCCCTCAGGCCCCTAGGGGGTCAGTCCTATCATTTGTACAGTTTTGAATCCCCACCCCAAAGTGATGCTACCAGGCAAATATGAGTGATATCCATTGCTCGGTTCCAGAGAAGAAGTTCTTAATATCAATATAGTTATATTGACCCATTTTGGCCCCGCCCCTCAGGCCCCTAGGGAGTCAGCACCACCATTTTACAATTTTGAATCCCCACCTCATAGTTATGCTTCCAGGCAAATAGGAGCAATATCCTTTGCTCGTTTTCAGAGAAGAAGTTGTTTATATCAATATAGCCCAATTGACCCATTTTTGCCCCGCCCTTCAGGCCCCTGGGGGTCAGCCCCATCATTTGTACAATTTTGAATCCCCACCCCAAAGTAATGCTACAAGGCAAATATGAGCGAAATCCATTGCTCGGTTTCAGAGAAGAAGTCGGTATTATCAATATAGCTATATTGACCCATTTTGGCCCCGACCCCTCAGGCCCCTAGGGGGTCAGTCCCATCATTTGTACAATTTTGAATCCCCACCCCAAAGTGATGCTTCCAGGCAAATATGAGTGATATCCATTGCTCGGTTCCAGAGAAGAAGTCGTTAATATCAATATAGCTGTATTGACCCATTTTGGCCCCGCCCCTCAGGCCCCTAGGGAGTCAGCACCACCATTTGTACAATTTTGAATCCCCACCTCATAGTGATGCTTCCAGGCAAATAGGAGCAATATCCTTTGCTCGGTTTCAGAGAAGAAGTTGTTTATATCAATATAGCCAAATTGACCCCTTTTGGCCCCGCCCTTCAGGCCCCTGGGGGGTCAGCCCCATCATTTGTACAATTTTGAGTTCCCTACCCATAGGGATGCTTCTGACCAAATTTGGTCAAATTCTGATCAGTGGTTATGAAGAAGTCAATTGTTGACGGACGGACGGACGACGGACGACGGACGCCACGGTATGGCATAAGCTCACCTTGGTCCTTCGGACCAGGTGAGCTAAAAATGTAACTTAATTCAGCCTCTTGGAGGAAAAGGATAATTCTAATCTAATAACCACAAAAAACATCTTTTTGTATGAATTATAGCCACTTCAGCAAAATGGAACTCCAGCTAACGAGAAGAGTTTATAGGAATGAAACAAAAAGAGTATACAGAATCCAGGTTTAACAGCAACTGTTTGAAATGAGATAAAGTATGATCATTAACAGGTGCATAAAGTTATTTTTTAAATGTAAATGGCTATAATCCATATACAGTGGACCCGCGATAATCTGGACGCCGATAGTCCGGAAAACTCACAGTCCGGATGGAAATGCACGGGAACGGATTTCCGTAACTTTATTTGTACTCACCAGTCCGGAAATTCCGATTCCGATTCCGGAACCCTATTTTGGGAACGGAATGTACTTTTCATTAGTAAATTCCCAGTAATAATCCAGACGATTTTTTTCACCATGTGGACGGAAAAATGTTGGGGCAAGTCATCCATGTCGACAGCTGTACAGACTATCGCTTGACACTGTGCGTAGTCATAGCGACCGCTGCCAGGTCATAGCCCTGGGTGTTTACCTGTGTTACAATGTAGCTCTGCTTTTATAACTTTTTAACTTATGTAAGAATCATAAAATCATGGACTGATAGTAAGACCATGTCTTTTTATTTCAGGTTTTAAACTTATGTAAAAAAACACAAAAACATGGACTGTTGGTAAGTTGTAAAAACCGGTCTTCTAATGTACGTGTAAAAGACGTACTTTGTATATTGCGGGTCATTCATTTCAGGGTTGAAATCATGGTAAAAAAAAACGTAAAAATATAGACGATGGGTAATTTGTACATCCCAGTCTTTTATTTCAGGTATTTAACGTTTGTAATTTCTACTCGTTTGTGAACCTCCGGGACGTGACACATGTGTGTTGTTTGTAGGTCACATATTCCCGCTATCCAAGTGTTTGTTCTAGTACACTATAGTTAAAACCCTTCATAAGGGTCACATTATACAATACACAACAAAATGAAGATTATACTACACGGTGCTGCTCAGAAACATCGGTTTGTATACCCTTTGACGTTGACCATGAAAAATAAAACAACTTTCATATTACATGTTTTTTTTAAAAACATTGTTGATTTTTTTTAGTTTCTACAAAATAAAACAAAAAAAGAATCATATCAGTAACATAAGTATATCTATTTTTAAAAAGACTGACAATTAGACGTGTTTATGAAATGTATGTATGTCATTTAAACATCCCACATTGTATATAGTCAAGGGAGCTAACTCTTACACGACAATTTTTTGACCTGGTAGACAAATTCGGCAGTCGGGAAAACTCGTAATCCGGACGGGGAACGAAGGTGTTCGGATTATTGAGGGTCCACTGTATACATTTGTAATTTCTAGCTGGAGTCATTAAGCATTAAGTCGTAGAATTACATACCCCAGATTTTTAGTATGTAATTCATTTATTCACCAATACAAACAAATTAAATTCCATAATTTGCTAGACCTTTTAGAGCAAATGTTAACCTCTAGGTGATAATTACATACTACAGATTTATAGAAGTTTTAGTGTTAAATGTGGAGCTCTAAAATCCAATGATATGAACCAAATGTTTGTAAACAATGTATACATCATGGTCAACATACAAATGGTTTGAAAAAAGGGTTGAAATTTTAAAATAAAACAAAACAAATCAAAAACAAAAACAGCAAATATGAGACTGTCTTAAACGGCCTAGCAAAATACCTACATTTCGTAAAAATATCAACTGATGGAGAGTAGCAGTGTTATGTAATTCTTATATAAGGTACAAATTTTGGAAACTATTGTTTAATTTCATTTCGCTTTGAAATCAAATGTTAATTTTGTTTTATTATTTTAATGTTTCAATTAAATTTTGTTTCTTTTTCTTCAGATAATATAGCTTATAACCATGCATGTTTTAGAAATAACATTAAATTTCAAAGCGAAATGAAGTGAAATACTATTTCTAAAACATGCATGGTTATACAGCTATATTATCTAAAGAAAAATGAACAAAATTTTCTGAAGAAATTCAAACATTCATGTGTATGTACAAATGTTGACCCTTACATAAGTTCCTGAAATTCTTTCCACTGCTGGCCTCTCTCTCACTCCGATACATCTATTTTCCATTTCTAAAATAAAAATCAGTACTTACCCATCTTCATTTGTCACCAAGATAAAATTTTCAAAATCCAAAGATCAGTCATAAAAAGTTAATGTACATGTATCCATACATCTGTTCTGGCTTCATAACACAGTTGTTCTAGCTTGCTCTACAGCTCCCGGCCACTATAGATAACTACAACACCATTAGTACCAATGGTGAAAACAGTTCCTTAACAGGTATCATTTGTCTGTGTGACGGAACACGGTTGTTCTTCAACACTGCTTATAAGGCTTTTCTCTGTCCAGCCTGGGTCAGATTGGTCAATAGTTGGGAGATGTGCCAATCTACAGTTGTACAGTTATACAAACACAATTTACTGGTAGATCCGTTTGTCTGGCAGAAACTGACAGGCTTCCATTAAATACAGTCATCCTCCTCCCTCTACAGGGACATGTTTTAGTTTCTGTCACACACTCATAAATCCAGGGATAGGCACACAACTTCTGTAATGAATAAATTCCATCATATCAAAGATCTGAAAGTAAATGATGTTTTCCGAGGCCCAACGTGTCACCAGACAAAAACAATATACATTGCACTAAATTACGATTGTACTAAACCTTATGAAGCTAATATCAGATACAACACTGTCATTCATTAGGACATGATACCTATTCAACTGTCACCAAAATCGCATTCATATAGACAATAATGAAATCTGACCCCTCTTAAATAAAAAATACATTGTATTTACATTTTATACATCATTTAAAAATATTCTTGTATCTATTTCATCAAATTCTAAAGAGTTTTTTTTACCTTGTATGTATATTGACTGGAAGAGCTTCCTGAAAATCATAATTGTCAAAATGCTGTGAAACATCCTCTGAGGGAAAGTGAAAAAAAATGTGCATATGCGAGTATGGCGCTAAAATGTCATATCAGTATCATGTGACCAGAATGTAACAATACTTCGGTGAATATTTAATCCAGATTAATACAGCATTAAGGGGAAAAAATAAAAATGTAATATTACCATGTGTTTAGAAAATATATTATTTTTTTTATTATAAAACATCATAAATTGATAGCAATCTTTCACATATTATGTTTAATATTTGAATGGTGTGTCATGTATACTCTTCAGCTTCTGCTACCACTATAAGTGCTAGGTAAGACTGATCTTGCATTGGATGGCATCGATTTATAATTGAATTTTACTTAAAAATCTTTTTTTTGTATTCCTGACTTGGCTGTTGCATAGCTGGTATTCTTTATCCTAACACCCAGTAACAACAGTTACCACAATGACATGGTGATATCGCCATGGTAACTGGAGTATAAAGAGAAATTTGTTGTGACCTTTAGAAACCGTCGCCATTTGGGATTTATTTGACAATCCTATATATCGCAAGACAGCTACCTGAAGAAGCCAGTCTCGTAGTTTATTGTTACTGAACTCTCAATATGTGTCCCGAGGGATGGTTAGTATTGCTTCCTGTAAAAGATCAGGGGATTTTACCGTGAAAACAGGCCAGAGTTAGTCTGACAGTGCTGTAGCAGTCATCTTCAAATAACAACTTCATCAAACATCTTTATATACACTAGTACTTTAACCGCTTAAATCCACAGATCAATCCAACATTTTCAGTTTTCATGAAATCAACCTTATTGAGTAAAGACATTGTATGAATCAACCTTATTGAGTTAAGATATCATATAAATCAACCTTATTGAGTTAAGATATCATATAAATCAACCTTATTGAGATAAGATATCATATAAATCAACATTATTGAGTTAAGATATCATATAAATCAACCTTATTGAGTTAAGATATCATATAAATCAACATTATTGAGTTAAGATATCATGAATCAACCTTATTGAGTTAAGATATCATATGAATCAACCTTATTGAGTTAAGATATCATGAATCAACCTTATTGAGTTAAGATATCATATGAATCAACCTTATTGAGTTAAGATAGCATAGGAATCAACCTTATTGAGTTAAGATATCATATGAACCAACCTTATTGAGTTAAGATATCATATGAATCAACCTTATTGAGTTAAGATATCATATAAATCAACCTAATTGAGTTGAAATATCACAAGAATTAACCTTATTGAGTTAAGATATCATAGGAATCAACCTTATTAAGTTAAGATATCATAGGAATCAACCTTACTGAGTTAAGATATCATATGAATCAACCTTATTGAGTTAAGACATTATAGGAATCAACCTTATTGAGTTCAGATATTATAGGAATCAACCTTATTGAGTTCAGATATCATATAAATCAACCTTATTGAGTATCAATCATCCTCATATGAACCTATTGTAGACAAAACTCAAACTGTAGTATGCATCTTCATATCAAACTATCATAACCATCATGAAACTGTAGTAGACATCCTCATATAGAACTATAGTATACATCCTCATATTAAACTATAGTAGACATCCTCATATAAAACTATAGTAGATATCCTCATATAAAACTATAGTAGATATCCTCATATAAAACTATAGTAGATATCCTCATATAAAACTATAGTAGACATCCTCATATAAAACTATAGTACACATCCTCATATAAAACTATAGCAGACATCCTCATATCAAACTATAGTAGATATCCCCATATAAAACTATAGTAGACATCCTCATATAAAACTATAGTAGACATCCTCATATAAAACTATAGTAGACATCCTCATATGAACCTATAGTAGATATCCTCATATAAAACTATAGTATACATCCTCATATAAAACTATAGTAGACATCCTCATATAAAACTATAGTAGATATCCTCATATAAAACTATAGTAGATATCCTCATATAAAACTATAGTATACATCCTCATATAAAACTATAGTATACATCCTCATATAAAACTATAGTAGATATCCTCATATAAAACTATAGTATACATCCTCATATAAAACTATAGTAGACATCCTCATATAAAACTATAGTAGATATCCTCATATAAAACTATAGTATACATCCTCATATAGAACTATCGTAGATATCCTCATATACAACTATAGTAGATATCCTCATATAAAACTATAGTAGATATCCTCATATAAAACTATAGTATACATCCTCATATAAAACTATAGTAGACATCCTCATATAAAACTATAGTAGACATCCTCATATAAAACTATAGAAGATATCCTCATATAAAACTATAGTAGACATCCTCATATAAAACTATAGTAAACATCCTCATATAAAACTATAGTAGATATCCTCATATAAAACTATAGTAGACATCCTCATATAAAACTATAGTAGACATCCTCATATAAAACTAGACATCCTCATATAAAACTATAGTAGATATCCTCATATAAAACTATAGTACACATCCTCATATAAAACTATAGTAGACATCCTCATATAAAACGATAGTAGATATCCTCATAATAATTATAAAACTATAGTAGACATCCTCATATAAAACCTAGAGCAGACATCCTCATATAAAACTATAGCAGACATCCTCATATAAAACTATAGTAGATATCCTCATATAAAACTATAGTAGACATCCTCATATAAAACTATAGTAGACATCCTCATATAAAATTATAGCAGACATCCTCAAACAAATTTGTAGAAGAAATTCTTTGCCTTTGAAATATGTCAAGTTTATTGAAGAATTAGCAAACTTAATAGTATTTTAATTACATACTTTGATTACAACAAGTAGATATCCTACAAGGAGGTGACTTCTGCCACATTTTGTTTCATGTCCTTAAATTGTTTAATGATATACACTCCATCTCTGAACCGTGGATAAAGAAAATATTGATGCTGCGTTGACAGTAACTACAATAGTACATGCAGATCCAGTACTAAGACTTCACAGATAAACTACGTAATGTTTGGCGGCCGTTAAGACAACCCACACGTCACTGCATATCAAAGTCTTCATGGGAGAGAAAGAAAAATGATCGGGTATGGTTTTATTGTGAATGGTGTGATTTATGGGGTTTTATCTATCAAGTTGTACCTAACTGTTGGGGGAACACAACGAATCATTGAATTGATAAATCATACAACAGTATACAATCTGTACAGGAAAGATTGATGACAATCAGGTCAAATTTTACTGCTCCAATCACTGGACCCAGCATAAACTACTCAATACTTTACAGTTACACAGATATTGGCTAGAGTCGATCGTGTGGAACTCTTGTCTACAGCCCTGTTTCACTTCATGATTAATTTGGTATCAACTTTAATTACTACCATTCAATTTCAACATCAACTCCTCCAATTCTGAAACCCTCAACACGATAGTAGATACCAGCATTTCCATACTAACAATTTTAATCTTAATCAAATCACTACTACATCTTTAACCTCATCTCTCACATCCCAAAATAGCACACCCAACCTCCATTCTCACATCCCAAAATATCACATCTAACCTCCAACATCTCACATCCCAAAATATCACACCCAACCTCCAACATCTCACATCCCAAAATATCACACCCAACCTCCAACATCTCACATCCTAAAATATCACATCTAACCTCCAACATATCACATCCCAAAATATCACACCCAACCTCCAACATCTCACATCCCAAAATATCACATCTAACCTCCCAACATCTCACATCCCAAAATATCACATCTAACCTCCAACATCTCACATCCCAAAATATCACACCCAACCTCTACTCTCATATACTAAAATATCACACCCAACCTCCAACACCTCACATCCCAAAATATCACATCTAGCCTCCAACATCTCACATCCCAAAATATCACATCCAACCTCCAACATCTCACATCCCAAAATATCACACCCAACCTCCAACATCTCACATCCCAAAATATCACACCCAACCTCCAACATCTCACATCCTAAAATATCACATCTAACCTCCAACATATCACATCCCAAAATATCACACCCAACCTCCAACATCTCACATCCCAAAATATCACATCTAACCTCCCAACATCTCACATCCCAAAATATCACATCTAACCTCCAACATCTCACATCCCAAAATATCACACCCAACCTCTACTCTCATATACTAAAATATCACACCCAACCTCCAACACCTCACATCCCAAAATATCACATCTAACCTCCAACATCTCACATCCCAAAATATCGCATCTAACCTCTACTCTCACATCCTGAAATATCACACCCAACCTCCAACATCTCACATCCCAAAATATCACATCTAACCTCCAACATCTCACATCCCAAAATATCACATCTAACCTCTACTCTCACATCCCAAAATATCACATCTAACCTCTACTCTCACATCCCAAAATATCACAACCAACCTCCAACATCTCACATCCCAAAATATCACACCCAACCTCCAACATCTCACATCCCAAAATAGCACACCCAACCTCCATTCTCACATCCCAAAATATCACATCTAACCTCCAACATCTCACATCCCAATCCAAAACACACCCACCTCCACTTCACATCCAAAACAACTAACCTCCCAACATCTCACATCCAAAATATCACACCCAACCTCCAACATATCACATCCCAAAATACACACCCAACCCCAACATCTCACATCCCAAAATATCACACTAACCTCCAACATCTCACATCCCAAAATATCACACAACCTCCAACACTCACATCCAAAATATCACACAACCCAACCCACATACACTAAAATTCACACCCAACCTCCAACATCTCACATCCAAAATATCACACTAACCTCCAACATTCACATCCAAAATATTCACCACACACATCTCCAATCCCAAATATCACACAACCTCCAACATCTCACATCCAAAATATCACACCACCTCCACAATCACCATCCCAAAATATACACACCTCCAACACTCACATCCCAAAATCCATCTAACCTCCCAACCCAACATACCCAAATTCACTCACACCAACCTAAAACATCACACCCAATCCCAAAATGTCACACTCCAACCCTCAAACATCTCACATCCCAAAATATCACATCTTAACTTGCCAAATCTCACATTCCAAAAATATCACATCCAACCTCCAACATCTCACATCCCAAAATATCAGCATCCATCCTCCAACATCTCACATCCCTAAAATTCACATTCTAATCTTCCAACATCTCACATCCTAAAATATCACATCTAACCTTCCAACACGTCTCACATCCAAAATATCACAAATCCTGACACCTCACCAATCTCACATCCCAAAATAATCACACCCAACCTCCAACATCTCACATCCTAAAATATCACATCTCACCTCCAACATCTCACATCCAATAAAATATCACATGCCTAAACCTCCAACAATCTCACATCCAAAATATCACACTACACCAACCCTCCAACATCTCACATCCAAAATATCACACCCAACCTCAACATCTCACATCCCAAAATATCACAAGAACCCAACCTCCAACATCATCACATTCCCAAAATATCACCCCCAACCTCCAACAATCATCACATCCCTAAATATCACATCCTAACCTCCAACAATCTCACATCCCAAAATATCACATCTAACCTCCAACATCTCACATCCTAACTAAAAATATCACACCCAACCTCCAACATCTCACATCCTTAAATATCACACCCAACCTCCAACATCTCACATCCCAAAATATCACACCCAACCTCCAACATCTCACATCCCAAAATATCACATCTAACCTCCAACATCTCACATCCCAAAATATCACACCCAACCTCCAACATCTCACATCCCAAAATATCACACCCAACCTCCAACATCTCACATCCCAAAATATCACACCCAACCTCCATTCTCACATCCCAAAATATCACACCCAACCTCCATTCTCACATCCCAAAATATCACACCCAACCTCCAACATCTCACATCTCAAAATATCACACCCAACCTCCAACAGATCACATCCTAAAATATCACCCCGTCGGCCATATATGGACCGTGGATTTGTCACTTCGTGGCAATGATCATGATGAAACACTTTATACGTATACTATATATCTAGCTACTATAACTTGTGCAAAGTCCTTGTGACAAAAGTACACATATATGGTCGATAACTTACCTCAGCATTTTTGATTGTGTATGTGATTTTTTTTTTTTTTTTTTTCATTCTTGAACGATGTGATCAGCATCTGTCAGGCATCACCACGTGCACGTCGCGTACCACTGTCTAAACTCCTGCCCGTAACCACACTTGGTATCCGGGATCCGGTACGTTTCGGCGACAGCTAGGTTACAATTGTCTTAATAAAGCTTCTAAATTGACGCCATCTATTTAAGAGAATAAAATGAGTATGGGTTATTTAAATTAATTTAACGCGTGTTTTCAAATTTAAGTGTCTATAGTATTCCTGAACATCACAGTTACTGGTAAAAAAAATCCGGAAAATATCGAAACTTATTGTGCTTTCATTTTCACCAGCGTAAGTCTGTCTGGGCCATTCCTAGTACTCGATATTTTTACTTTTGATCTTATTAGACCCTTTTAATTATCTCTTATACTATGATGTTCACGATTCTATGGTGATCCGTTAGGGCCAAATTTCCAATATCGCTCCTTCGACCTAAACGCGAAGGAGCGAGTTTGAACTTCTACTCTTATTAGATCTTTTTCATTATCATTATACTATGATGGTTCACAATTCGTGTCATTTTCGTCTTTCCATGATAAAACTTTGTAAGATTTAGTAGTGTTTTCTTCTTCCGTCTTATACTAGCTTGAAAACACTAAAGAAACTACATTTAGTGACTTCATGTTTTTGTTTAGAATCGAACCACGTACAATTTACCTCTCGGTTTCATATGGTTCAAGTCTGTCTCCGATGTTTCTCAAAAACTGGACAGAGCTGTCATTATCTTCCAAAGCTACCAAGGTCAAATGTATTGTGTTAAATTATTCTTTTATATTTTTTTGGGGGGGGGGG
Source organism: Pecten maximus (assembly GCF_902652985.1). Taxonomy (NCBI): domain Eukaryota; kingdom Metazoa; phylum Mollusca; class Bivalvia; order Pectinida; family Pectinidae; genus Pecten; species Pecten maximus. The sequence continues at coordinate 29,105,453 of NC_047020.1, read as the reverse complement.
GGTGTATTTATTTATAGGTCTGTATGCTTGGACGGACGGTTTCGTCTCATGTTCAGCTTCATTCAAATGAATGACCTTGATATTACAACTTATATACATTATCGAAGAGATTGGTCAACTATGTACTATGTATGTACAATGCCTCATTGGGACATGGCCGAAATCAAGTTTGGACTCAGATATTTATGAAATGTATGGTGTTCCGTTAGGGCCAAATTTCCAATATCGCTCCTTCGACCTAAACGCGAAGGAGCGAAGGAGCGAAAATACGATGGCGAAGGAGGGAAGAAAACCGTCGTATTTTCGCTCCTTCGCCATCGTATTTTCGCTTCTTCGCTCCTTCGCTCCTTCGCCATCGTGTTTTCGCTCTTTATAGCGAAGGAGCGCTATTGAAAATTTGGCCCAAACGGAACACCATAGAAATGCTATTTATGAGAGTAGGATTGTGTGTACGATAATAGGAAACAAGTTTTATGATAAATATTCAAGAAATTTTATCTAGAAACAAAATTGCTCAAAGACAATTTTAGTCTACAATGTTACCTGAAGAAACCTATCGATCAATCATAAGTTACGCTGTCATAAGCTTGACATTGTTAGTGGAAGATTCCGAAATTTGGCAAGATCGAGTAGAGTAAGTACATTGTGTAATGCTAATGATATTGAGGAAGAGTTATATTTACGGGTCAGATACCTGAAACCATATTATTGGCGTTGTCCCAGTGTATTCAAACTTGTTGAATTTTTCAGTGTTAATAATATAAAAGATTTAATGATCTCGGAATGTATATAAAATTTGCTTTTAAAAGCGTGCTCAGACATCAAAGTATAATCACAAGTGTGTGCTAACCTACGGTATTTAAATACAATTATCTCTCCTGGACATGTTTACCAAGGCTTCGTGGTTGGACGCTCCCTTGCCGTGTTGGTTTGTGTTTCTCGGGAGAATTGAGAAACATGCTGGTCTGTACTGTCCTGGTTGTGTCCTTTGGCAAAGACACTTTACCCTTATAGTTCTGGATGGCATGCAACGGGCTTCTCATATGTTGTTCGGTGAAGTAGTCACCAACTACTGCAGGAGACCCCGTCTTAAAATGACACTGGCTGTGTATCTTAGTTTATGAGCTATCAGACTCGGCTAGGTGTTAATTTTCTGACGGCGGCGACGTCAACTGTTTTGCGTTTAGATCTGTTACTGAAAAAAGTTAAGTCCAGCTTTTGCTAAAACTTAGTAGATAACAAAGTGGACATCTCAACACATCCTTTTCCGCGGAATATAATCGAGAATTTATGGTCCAGTGACTGCATGGAATTGTGTTCTGAGAATGTTCATGTGGAATCTTCATTTTGAAATTTTATGTTAAGCCCTATTTTAAAGGGTATTAATCACTGATCCTCCTCCCTATTTTCAATTCAATTCCATTCTGTTATTGACTACATAGGCGTACAGTCATATATACACCAAACATGTAAGCATACAGTGTAAACATATGAGCTATTAACACACACGTACGTAGAAACTAGTATCATATATTTAAATTACGGCAATTAATACTAACACATCTATTATCTTATATAATGGTCTAAGGGAGACAACTGCATCATGCATTTAACATGTAAGTTATTTTAAATTGTCTATATAGTTGAAACACTCTTTCAAGTATTGACATAGTTTTTAGTAGATAAATAAGTCACTGGATTCACTATTGTTTTAATAGGGTCATCACCTGTGTACATGGTGGCATTAAAGATGTCTCTAAATTTTGACTTAAATAGTTAAGTTTCATTACAGTAAATAACAAAGTGTTTTTCATCTTCAACAAAGAATTTGCATGAATAACAAAAGCGTCTATTCTTAGGAATGGGTGGTTAAGAATACCTGCCAGTTTCAATATAAAGTGAATGCGCACTTATTCTTCGTTTGGTTAAAAAATATCTAGGCATATCAGATTTTCTAATTGGAAATTTAAGGTAGTTTTGTACAGTGTGGTTGTTGTGGATTATATTATTAGAACATCACTATAAAATTTTAGTTTACCAGACCCGTAAGTTCTGAGATATAATATCCAACTGTGTCTTTGATTTAATATTGAAAAAAAAAAATCCTTTTTATTTCTTATCAGTTGACATGGGGTGTCTAAGCTTTGGACATTTAGTCTTTGTTGAAGTGAAGATAGTAGCTTATTACAAGATTTTTGGTAGCCTTTCCCAGGTAAACTTAAGATCAGAGACATAATCTCTGTTAAGATGTTTAAAAAGTGAACGATATTTGATTACACTGCATCAACCGCCTAATGGAAAGTGACCCTTTTTGGTGAATCACAAGAACGCTTTAACTTTTCATCGCGGAGTTCGCTTTTCTTTCAAACGTTAAATTGACCTCGATCTTCCCGCGAAATTGCAATTCCAGCAATCCTGCCCGCCAGAAAGACACGATGAGTTTATGGGTTGATAAATACCGTCCAAATTCTCTCAATAAACTAGACTTCCACAAGGAGCAGGCAGCCCATTTGAAAAAGCTGGTTAGTATAACACAATCATTCTTGTTTTTCTTTTACGTTTTAGTTACATGTACGCAGCTGACAACACATGATCTGTTGAGTGTTGTCCTCCATCGAATAAACAATCGGGCTCTGATATTTCCGTGTTTCAGCAGCGAGATTATAATTTATACATGGGCTGGATTGATAACCGAGGTTTAGTCACATTGTCCCGTTCACTAGGCAAGACGTTTCTGTATCCATCTAACCACTTGAGTTTTTGGACTCTTGCATGTACGTGTTACCCTATAAGATAACCCTATGTATATATAGTATATAATATACGTGTGTGTGCAGCACATGACGTACATATATCTCATCAGTCTAACATCAATAGAAAGCCTTTTGGCTATGTAGATGTATAAATAGTATTTACAAATAAATGTTTAAAAAATTGTATTCGTATATATGATTGCATATATAGATGTACATGCTCAGTTAACCATCTTAGGAATACATGCAGTCCTAGATACTTGGTTGGGATTTTATGGCGTGATTCTTCCAGTGGTTATTTATCCTATGTTTAAAAATGTTCAGGTTTTCGGCTGAAACCACCTCCTGAGGGAAGGCATTCCAGGTATCTATTTTTCTATTGCTGGAAACATTCTGGGCGACATTCAGACGAAAGGGTTTCTTTTTGTTGTGTCCCCTTGTTCCGATATATGTTAGACGTTCTATTCTTACATTTTGCATGGATATATAAAGCTATTTATAGCTATGAAATTTTATACAGGTATGCATAGTGATACATGACATCTGTTTGATGATGCATTGTAATCCCATTGATGAAATTTATTTTAAGAAGATATTTTGAAGTAAAGAAAAATGCTTAGTCGACCTTGCCAATTCCCCATCACATCTGACATTACAGGTAAACAGTGGGGATTTCCCTCACCTGATTGTGTATGGACCATCAGGAGCAGGAAAGAAGACACGGATCATGTGTCTTCTGCGTGAGCTGTACGGATCTGGAGTGGAAAAATTGCGCATAGAGCAACACAACTTTACAACCCCTTCCAATAAAAAGTTGGACATATCCACTATCTCCAGTAACTACCACATAGAGGTCAACCCAAGGTCAGTAACTCATCGTCTGGCAGTGGTAAGGATTTGTATAGTACCAATTAATAATCTCACTGCTAGGTTTTTTTTATATTGATAATTGAAAATGCTGCAATCAATTCGAAAAGACTACTCAATGTTCAGCAGATAAACAAAAAAGTTGGGAAAGACAAAATGTCCATCGCTTACCACTAAATCTGTATAAATGTAGTAGTGTAAAGATTTCACTGTACCAAAGATTAATGGATTGACCGAAGAGATGTCATATGAGCCCATTGGGCCTCTTGATGAGAATAGATGTTTAACATAATTTGATCCTGTGTTTTACAGTGACGTGGGAAATAATGACAGAGTAGTCATTCAGGAGCTCATAAAGACAGTTGCACAGACAAACCAGCTTGAGTCATCATCACAGAAAAGCTTTAAAGGTATACATAATCTGTTCACTGTAAAGTATACAAACCAGCTTGTCATCTTCACAGAAAAGCTTTAAAGTATATCTTGTTGTTGATTTCTACATACTGGACAAAAGAGGTGATAAAAAAAGTTTTCATCTCATGTTGACCACAACCCCATTAAATAGGAGTGATAATCTTGTGCATTTAATACTGACCAAGGTTTTATTACAAATTCGCCATTAATGTCATCATGTGTCATTACTGAATAATTAACCCTTTATACTTGTACTGCAGTGGTCATTTTGACCGAGGTTGATCGTCTCAGTGTTGACGCCCAACATGCTCTACGACGGACCATGGAGAAGTACATGGCCACCTGTCGACTGATTCTCTGCTGCAACTCCACTTCGAAGGTCATTCCTGCTATCCGCAGTAGGTGCCTGGGGGTCAGGGTGGCAGCCCCTTCCATAGAACAGGTAAATATATCTACATGGAGTACATACAGCAGGTGTCTGTGGGTTAGGATGGCAGCCTCCTCCATAGAACAGGTTAATATATCTACATTGAGTACATACAACAGGTGCCTGGTGGTCAGATGGTAGGTCAATGATTGAACACTTATATTAACCCATAGAAAATGTAGATACAGGCATGTTTAGTCTGTCACCAAAGAAACAAGACAGATGTTATCCATGTATTTACTGATTTTGTGAAATGTGAAATCTTTGTCAGCACCACATGAATATGGCACTCTGCTTCAATTTCAGATAAGTCAGATCCTTCAGAGTGTTTGTAAGAAAGAAGGATTGACCTTGCCATTGGAATTAGCTACCAAAATAGCCAAAAAGAGCAACAGAAATCTGCGCCGTGCCCTGCTGATGTGTGAGGCATGCAGAGTCCAACAGTAAGTCATACGTAACTTTAATGCAACTTGAATGTAGTTTGTATAGACGTTAGTCTTAAACACAAACAGCTATTGACCACTGTCAGAAATATCTGGGTTTTTTTTGTCAAGCAGACAATGGAAAAATCCAAACAAAATGTAATGCAATAGTCTCCTATGCACTGGATCAATTTATTAGTCTTCTACCGGTGAAACCAGGGGACTATAGGTTTCATCCCCGTCTGTCAGTTCGTCCGTCCACTCTGTTTTCCGTACTTTTCTCAGTCGTGCTTTTAAGGAATGTTGATGAAAGTTGGAATGTAACTTCAGTAGGAGTAGATACAGATCAAGTTCGAGTTTCAGGATTTTTGGGTTAAGGACACTTACTATTTTTAGCAGGATCACTAGGGGACATGTATTGCTTCAGCAATATCCAGCATGCTTGTTTTTGTCAAGATTAAGCTACTTTATTTGAACTGTGGTACTTTGATTACTTTTATGTGTTTGTGTATAACATCAAACCCACAGGAAACTAGGAATATGTATATATATAGTGCCTGATACCTGTGATATGGAGGTGGAACAATTCACCTATATGGAATCATTATGATGTATAGGTATCCATTCCGACCTGACCAAGAGGTGACTGAGCCTGACTGGGAGTTGTACCTTAAAGAGACAGCAAATCTTATCGTCCAACAACAATCGCCAAAACGGTAAGTCGCTTCAAATCTTGTATTCAAAGTAAAGAACTGATTTGTCCAGTCATTTAAAAAATAAAAAGTTTTCAACAATCCTAGAATGATTGTTTATCATCAATCAAATGTTATCTTCTGTTGATTTCTGAGCACAAACAAAGTGGCAGTTTTGGCTGATACAGTAGATATGAAGAGAATCCAGAATCCCTTTTCTGTGGAGAGATCGTATAATGTAGAACAAGTTTATTCTAAATGACAAATGTCCGGTGAATTTTCAACAACTTGGTGTGATATCCAAGTTAGATAAAACAAAGAATATTTCAATCTTGAGTTTGTTGAGAGATGCTATTTATAACATTACAACCTTAACTATTGTTGCCAGGCTACTGGAGGTCCGAGCACGTCTGTATGAGCTTATCACACATTGTATACCGGCAGATGTTATCATGAGGGTAAGTATGATTTGTGTTTTTAGTTCACTTCACATGAAGTGACCTATTCTAATTGCCTTTTTGTCCATCATTGTGTGTCTGTACACAATTTGCATTTTTGACTTCTCCTCAGATCGTGATCGTTGTGTCCCATGAGCCTCTTGTTGTTTCTGTTAACGTCGACAGTTGTATGATATATACATATTATTTTGTTGTCACTATAGTCCAAGATATAAGAGCAGAAAACACCATTACATTTTATATATGACATTATTATGTATATTACCTGTGTTAATTCTGGAGAGACTGATCCTTCACGAGGGGTCAAATTGACCTTGACTAGTTTTGAGTTTGACCATAAGCATCGTGTTTACATTGTGTATATTAATTATCAGTTTTATATACAAGATAAAAGGGAAAATCCAAAGTCTGGTATTGCTTTCACCTGTCCATCGACATAGAATGGACATTGGTACTCCACGACGATGTACTAGGTGATATTTTCACAGGAGATATAATGTTGTTAATGTAACAGACCATGATTAAATTTAAATCACTGCCTCCGCTAGGAATGGAAGCTGGTACCTCTGGCTTGCTAGCCTTACACTCAACCGATCAAGCTAAAGAGATCTCTTTAGCCGAGTGGCATATTGTGACTAGTATTACCAGGGTTACACTAAATTTCACAGTCATTAAATATAGTGTGAAAATACATATCATAATGTAGTACATGTAACGGCAGAATGTTTACAAGGCATGATTTGGTGAAATTTGAAACCCATTAACTAGGTCTGACTGTGAGTGACAACTGAGAAATATTAGCCCTGTGAAATTGAACAACTCTCCAGTAAAGATACAGATTAACAGTGCAGAATAATATACTTTCATCTCTAAGCAGTTCTTGTAATTAACTTATTACATTAAGTATAACATTATACTCCTCCACATTATCAGTGGTTTGTCCTTTAGTTAATAGACTAATGTTGTGTTGTTTCAGGGCCTACTACAGGAACTGGTGAAGAATTGTGATGGGGAGCTCAAATTGGAGGTGGTGCAGTCTGCTGCATACTATGAACATCGTCTTCAGACTGGACAAAAGGCCATTTACCATCTAGAGGCCTTCGTGGCCAAGTTTATGGCTATTTATAAACGTTTTTTCGAGGAAGGCATTGCAGATCTGTTCTGATGATTTACTGCCTTCTGTAACGCTTCTTCAAGGAAGCTTGTTATGACTTTCTTTACCAGAGACAATTCTTTCACAAAGACATCTCAGATATGTTCTGATGAGACTATACCTCACTGTATAGTACAGTTCTTGTTGAGTTATGAATCTTCATCAGAATGGTTTCATTTACCATGGTAACCAGACTGTAACAATGAGATTTGTTTAAACTGTGGTGTAAGTGGTGAGGGCTTTGATTAACACTGCGGGAGCCCTAGTGAGGGTCTAGACTAACATTGCTGGGGTTCTAGACTAGAATTGTTGGGTTTTAGTGAGGGTTTAGATTAATCTGATGAAACTTGATAAGAGAGTGCTTAGTGATGAGATACATGTTAAACTGTGATTCTACATTAGAAACGAAAATTACGTCAAGTTTTAAAATGAAAAGTTTGTGTGTAAATGAAATTGTGCTATTAAAATGTAATAACATGTATAAATAGTCTGAATCTTTGTTGAATAGTGGCCATCTCAACAAAAGTACTGAATTACTTGTAAGCAATAAAATATAGGTTGCTGAAACCTATTTTTTGTGTGTGATGTACATCATCTTTCCAAAATGTACCGGTATCCACACACGAATAAGTAAGATCCCTTGCGAGTCAGTATTGTTCATGAAGATACAGTCCACAAGATATGAAGAATTGTTCAGAAGCTAGTTTTGGTTATCTTATTCCATTTTAGGCTATTTCTATAGATAGCAACTGACCATACATGGTGTCTTGGCCTTTCCTTCCCATTCCTTAATTACCTTGGCCTTTCCTTCCCAATCCTTAATCACCTCTGCCTTTCCTTCTCAATCCTTAGTAGCCTTAGCCTTTCCTTCCCAATCCTTGATAACCTTGGCCTTGCCTTCCCAATCCTTGATAACCTTGGCCTTTCACTCACAATCCTTGATAACTTTGGCCTTACCTTCCCAATCCTTAATCACCCCGGCCTTTCCTTATCAATCCGTAGTAACCTTAGCCTTTCCTTCACAATCCTTAATAACCTTGGCCTTTCCTTCCCAATCCTTAATCATCTCTGCCTTTCTTTCTCAATCCTTAGTAATCTTAGCCTTTCCTTTCCAATCCTTGATAACCTTGACCTTGCCTTCCCAATCCTTGATAACCCTTGGCCTTTCACTCACAATCCTTGATAACCTTGGCCATACCTTTCCAATCCTTGATAACTTTGGCCTTACCTTCCCAATCCTTGATAACCTTGGCCTTTCTTTTCCAATCCTTGATAACCTTGACCTTGCCTTCCCAATCCTTGATAACCCTTGGCCTTTCACTCACAATCCTTGATAACCTTGGCCTTACCTTCCCAATCCTTGATAACCTTGGCCTTTCCTTCCCAATTATTGATAACCTTGGCCTTACCTTCCCAAACCTTGATAACCTTGGCCTTTCCTTCCCAATCCTTGATAACATTGGCGTTTCCTTCACAATCCTTAGTAACCTTGGCCTTTCCTTCTCAAACCTTGATAACCTTGGCCTTACCTTTCCAATCCTTGATAACCTTGGCCTTTCCTTCCAAAACCTTAATAACCTTTGCCTTTCACTCTCAATCCTTAATAACCTCAGCCTTTTCTTTCCCAATCCTTGATAACCTTGGCCTTTTCTTTCCCAATCCTTGATAACCTTGGCCTTTCATTCACAATCCTTGATATTCCTGGCCGTCCTTTTGAATCCTGAAATAAAACTATTCTGGGATATTATCATAGTTGACCACTGTATATTTAATTGCATTGTAATTGTTAGAAATAAAGTTTCTGGGGGAATGATGCCACTGACTTATTGGTATGAGGAACACTTACATACCAAACTCTCCTTTACATGTACCATAACCCTTCTGTTTACCCTTGCCAAGGCTTTGTTACTTACATATATGTAATTCTGATAAATATTAGCCACAATACACTGCTTGGCTAGCGAGAACTTCTCTTTAGCTCAATTGTGAGACTAGTAAGGCAGAGGTCCCTAGCAGAGGCATTGAAATAAATTTAATTCATCATGCTTTGGTAGGTTGGTGCCCATCTAGGTACTTGTGAAAGGTTACTTTAACCCGTGGACAAGTTCTTCTCTGGAGGGGGGAGTATATAACCAACGTAAATACTAGCCACAATATACCACATGGCAGAGAGAGCTTCTCTTTAGCTTGATTGGTTGAACATGTGACTAGTAAGCCAGAGGTCCTGGGATTAATCACTAGCAGAGACAGTGAAATTAATTTATCATGCTCCCTGTTAAATTTATTAGAACCCATAGTGCACTCAACATTACCAAAGAGTCGGGTGCACTTAAAGAGCATAATGGTATCGTATCTTGGGTATGCATCGACTCCAATTGTGACCTCGACACAACCTTGATAATCTTCGCAGTTACCCTACCAGTTTATAGGTGAAAATGAAATAAAACAGACAAATTTCAAAAGTTAAGTTTGATTTAATATTCTCAAACATAAAATTAGTATGCATGATAAAATCCAGATTTACAAAAAGCATAACATATTCTTGAGAAGAAAAAATTAAATCAAAAATTATCAAAACAACTGTCCCATTACAGCTGTGAGTACATCAATCGGTATCTGATCTGGGACTGAACAAGTCTGGAGATAATGATAATAAATCTTCATTTCTCCAAGCCTCTCACTTTCAACTAAACCATTCCCTTCCTACCCTGACAAAACTCCCTCTAAACTATCGACACCCTTCCACTCTCCACTCTCCACTAACAAAACTCATTAAGGCTCACTCTTGTGCCAATACATTCTACATAATTATTTTGTTATATCCAATCCGTCTATATATATGAATTGATCAGAATATCCTGACAAATTTTGCATGTTCAAAGATATCTTCTGAAGTTTGAAAAAAAAAATTCTTTCTTTACCTAGTCTCCTGTCCGTTTCATATTCCTCAAAGCCCTAGCTAGTTCATGTATTTTAAGGATCCCTACATACCTATTTATTTCTGGATGTGTCAATCAAAAATAACTTCCCAATTAAGGATTTAAATATGGCACATTTGACACTTCTTTAATTCAATATACAGGTTAAAATGTGTATCTGCTGGTAGTACAGTCTCGAGTCACCGGGGGAAAGACTTACCCTGAGCTCATTCTAGAGACAACAAACTGTAATGGGACGCCAAAAACCGCACAGCATTTTGAAAGCACACAACAAAAACATCACAAATTATTCTTTGGAATTGATTATACTGCAAAGTTACAATTTGTAATCCATGATTGTATGAATTCATGCAAAAAATTATTCTGAAGCTTTCTACATAGTAAGTAGCAGCAAAGTTCTTATAAAAACTATGCACGACATAATTATACTGTATAACATCAAATGTTCGTGGGTACTTTCTTTCCTGGTTTGGAGCTTTCAGATTATTTTGTGGGTACAAAGCTAATGTAACAATATTACATACAACACTATTTGTTGCAGTCATATTCTTGGTTCCATAAGCAACAATAACACAACTAAAGTTAATCCACAATGAACATCTTATGTTATACAGTATGTAAACAAAATCATATTTACATAAATCTATACAGCAAAAGTGTATGGTCATACATCAGGAAGTAATACAAAATATGTAAATAGGTTGTGTATAAATGTTGATGGACACACTGGGAAATCTGGGACATTTGTATAGGGTTTTCAGTGATCTCAAATAGATGTAAAAGATGGGGGTTACTATAATTCTGTGTGTGTAGATATGACCTATTATACTTATATCTGGTTAAGGGGGTGTTACTCTACTTCTCTGTGTGTAGATATGATCTATTATTATACTTATATCTGGTTAATTAATTCTTTATAGAGAAAAAAAGCAACATGTAACAGCAGTCTTTCCTTTCTATGTGCAATATTGTTGATACAACTTTTTTTAGGTTCGGATCAAATACACAGGATTTCTCTTTACAGTACAGTCATCAACAGTGCACCACAGATGTAGGTTATTTCACGGTTCTACAGCATATTCCTTAATAAATCTTTTTAAAAATACAACTCTGTTATTTCATGCTGATTTTCTCTCAAACAAGTTATGAGTTTTCTCACTTCAACAAGAATGGCTGTAAGTGATACTTAAACCAAACAGTACCCATGTTGGGGAAACTTGGGAGAAAATGCCAGTCTTTCCATTAGAGGACAGATGCAATCGATAAATATTGCTTTAAAGTAACATTTATCAAATAGCAACTTGTTCAAATATACATCTATAAGAGAAATGCTTGAAAAGATGAGTAAAATTCTGCTTAATATGTGCAAATGATATTAATTTTGTAATACAAATTAAACTAAAGTTTTTTAATACCGCTTGATGTATGTATGACTTTGCTGCATTACAAAGTTATCTCCCCTTTGTATGGAAATCCAAACACACATCTTATGAAACTTAACATACAAGTGATATGTTGCAGATGATTTGAAATGAAACATGAATTATATGAGTTATGTCCCTTTACTATTAAGAGCAAGTAACCGACCTTACATCAGGCACAGGCGTTATTTCTCTGCAACAAAGCAGTAAAGTGGGTTTTGTCCTTTACCACATTTTCTTCCCATATATCATCAAAGTCTGCCCATAGAGGAGAACTACCAGTTTCACTGGTTCCTATAGTGAAGAATACGCCATTATCCTTCTTCATTGCTGGTTTCTTGGAACTGACAAACTGAGGCTGCAGGGTTGAAAGTGAGGCCACATCAAACTGTACCACATCTTTGTTCACATCTAGATCTTCTATGTGTTTGCGTACATAGTCAGTGAGGGAAGGAGATGACAAAGACAATGGGATAGGTTCAACAGGCTGCACCTTCACTGCTGGTGGCTCCACCTGGATAGGCTTTGGGATCCGTATCTCAAGCTGTGGCTCCGCAACAAAGTCATACATGTACTGCTCTGTATGGTAAGAAAAAGCATATTTGAATATCCTTGCACTTAATTTTTGTCATATGTTGTTGGAATGAATCACAAAAAATCTTTCTGATAATTTGACAGCTGTACTTGTTTATAAATATTCTTTTAATGACAACTTTACAGTTGTTTTTAATGGTTTTGCACTTACCATGGCAACCTGAAAAGTTTTGCAGCAGACATTTTGATAGATGAAAGTAGAATGTATAAATAAGAACTCAATCGAAAGATATTCCATTCATTCCTAGCTCAAAGAGTGCAAAATAAATAATGTACCTTTCCAGCTGGGAGAGACCGGATGACTTGGGCCCTCCAGATAGTAGATAGCACTCTCATTTCCTGCATCTGCAGCTTTCTTGTACAAGGTCATAGCTGTAACTCTATCCTCAGGTAATCCTATTAACAAACAAAGCACTTGTGATCTTCACCAACATCTTTGTTTGAAATAATAGAGGATTTATCTTTGCAAAATTAAAGAATAAGATGTTTGCCTTCGCATTAACTTTCACATTGTAACAAGGTGAAAGTAAAAAAAATCTTGATAACTGGCCCGAGGATCAGGAGTCTTAACATAGTCAGATGTTTTAACTTAAAACAACTAGCTTCATGAAAAGTAACCTCTTCTGTGATTGGCTAAGCATTTGAGTCTAAAACTGTTTCATGATCCTTGAGCCAGATGAAGTGAGACATATATAGATTTATTAATTAACACAATGTAATTTCTCTTATAAAAGACTCACCTCCTAATCCATGCTCATGGAAGAAAGCTAGGTTGTACATGGCGCCATCGTGACCCTTAGTGGCAGCCTGACTGTACAAGTCTGCTGCACGACACTTGTTTTCCTCCACCCCTAATCCCTGCTCGTAACACAATGCTAGGAAGTACTCTCCATCCGAGTCCTGTAAAAGTAGCAACACAATCCGTGGTTAATATAAAACAATGTCACCTTCGCTTCCTCCCTAATCCCTGCCCATAACACAATGATAGGAAGTACTCTCCCTCCGAGCCTACAAGTAGTAGCAACACGATCCGTGGTAAATTATTACTAAATATTAAACTATTGGGTCTTGGTGCTAAATAACATACTATACACTGCTTATGCCTAGTGCCAAATGTTGATAACTAATACAGTACATGTATTTCTATCTTGTCCTAAACTACTGGTATAATCTATTATTATCAGGGGTTACACAAATCTTGCATATTATATTTACATCATTATAATTTTGTAAAACAGCCGTAAACGTAGAGTTGTATCTCTGGAATTCCACGATACCTGTCTCAGACTTAAACTAATGAGGTTTGTGTGTAGTAACTGACAAGAAATCATGTTTCCATCACGCCAGATATATCATCACAGACAGGTACTCGGGTCTACATACCACATAGATTGTGGCTGACAAAGTAAGGGGAGGTAACTTACATCCTGATCTCCTGCAGCTTTGAAGTATGCAACTGCTTTGTCCATAAAGGGTTCTTTCTGCTCCATGATGTGTACTCCCATGTAGGTTTGGGCCTGGAATAGAGGTAGATGTGCAGATCTGTAATTATGTTTTCAAAATTCATGGGTTTCAAGTTCAAATAAATCTCTGAACCTTAAGATTTGCATCAATCATTAAGATGGTTTACTTCCAGTAGATACACATACAGGAAATTCTTTAATGATGATGAACATTTTTGTTCCCTTAACCTTTCACCCTCAAGTAACTTTAATGGACTCTGCCATTCATTCATCATTTGAAGTCCAATATGGTCAGTGGGGGTAAAAGGGTTAAATATAAATATTGAAAGGGTGATGAATTGTATGCATTGTTGATATTAATACTAAATACAATCTGGGAACTGATCATAATAAATGTATGTTGTCATCTTTTTACAACTTTTCCATTTAAGACTTTCTCAGTATCTGAGACACTTGTGTGTAGGACTTGTATTTCACAGGGGATGCATGGCGTGACTTTAATTTTGTCATGATATACTATGAGTTATCACAACATGTATGTCATAATTGTGACATCAAAGCAATGTCATATTTTCGTCATGTACATCTATAACACTTTGAATACAATTCAGATTAACGAGGAGTTAAAAGGAACTTGTAAATACACACACATGAAGGTCTGTACACTATAATTCCTATTGAATGTTTGTGGCCACTAATGTCAGATCTGTTCCTACCTTAGCCAGTCCCAGTTCAGCAGCCTCCTTCATTAGTTTTAGACCACGTGCGGGTGATGACAGACCCTCTTCCTCTCCCAGATACAGTAGAGCCAGATTGTACATGGCCTGGGAGTGGTTCTCCTTTGCTGCTCGCTCGTACAAGGTCACAGCCTGCATACACATTTGTACAGTTAATACAATAAAAGTTCCATTTCATAAATAATCATTATTTAGCACAGGTAATGCTCCAAACATGCTATCAGATATACACAGCAGACTAATATCTCTTTGAATAAAGAATCAGAATAGATCATGTCTATAAAGGACAAGTGTGCCACACTGAATATGTATGAAACCAATGTGGAATTTACACACTAGATACATTTCTGATTATCCTTAAACTTTGTGTGGAGTGAAATTACTCCGTGAAATTTGATGTTATCAATAACAATAGGTTATCAACATTCACTCTAATTCACTCTAATTTCCATTAAGACATGATTAAGCAAAACGTATCAAGGCATATTTAAACTAAGCAGGGCTAGAACTTTATTTTCAAAACCACTAGTCAGTCGGGCTAGCCATTCAAAATTTTACTAGTCCAAATGTAAATTTCACTAGCCCAATCGGGCTAGTAAAATTGAAAGTTGCTAGCCCGAAAAAATATTGGAAATATAACAATGAATATCTATGTAAAGTTGTGAAATATTTATTATAATGTTTCTCATGATATTGTACATGTATGTGTCCTCATGTGTAAGTTACTAACAGATCAGCAGTAAATAGTATACTAATCTGTTGTGATAATAATCAGGATATAAACTGTAATATTAATAACATCATAACTTAAATTAATAAAATAAATAAATGAGTTTTGGAATTTGGAGAAACGGCAGAATATGGTCGACCATGCTTTGCAACATAGAACACACTCAAATAATGCATTGACTCTCTTTTGTACAGTAGGATTTAACTTTTGACCACGTTTGTCAGACATTGAACTGTCAATGCATGAACAGTTAGTGTGTCTTTTCTCATATTAAAACAACCCTTACTTTTCTCATATTAAAACAACCCTTAACAAAGGCACCCTTACGATCACTTATCCCTGGATAGGCCTTGCATACCATGGACTGTCCTGTGGTGTCTATTTCGACCCACGGACATTCTTGTTGCCACTGTTCTTTGAACTTCCGTTCACGTTTGTGATCTTTTTCTCTTTTGTATTGCTTTCATCCTCATTATCATCAGAATTACGATCACCCACTTTCCGTTTCCTAAGACGTTGAATGTAGCGGTCCATATTCAGTTACTACGAACGCTTTTACCATGTGTCAAAAAACGAGCTGTCAAAAACGAACCTGAATGAGCCGTTAATAATTCATTTGATACAAACGCGAACATGACCAAGGCTTACCATGTGCTCAACATCGGAATCCTCGGACTTCATTATGATCGTAATGCTTTCGGAACTCTTGGACGCTTACTAATGTATACACACGACAAACATGTCGAGTGAAAACGGAAAGTGGAGGTCCGAGGATCGTTTTTCAGCGAACATACGAATAAATAATACACAAAGGTATGTGAGTTGTTCATTGAAATATTGTCGGGCATGTGACACTGTGATTTTTACTAGCCCGACATTTTGATCAAATAAAGTTATACAAGATTTCCACTAGTCAGTCGGGCTACCAGAATTTCAAACCACTAGCCCGGGTAGAAAATCTACTAGTCTCAGACTATCGGGCTACCTTTAAGTTCGAGCCCTGCTAAGCAAATATATTTAATATGACGTGTGATCAACTTTTATCTTCAAAACTGAATGAGAACAGATGATGTATAGCTGAAACCTTCACCTGCTTTATATTCATCTTCACTCCACGTCCTGTCTCATAGCAGAGCCCGAGATTGAAGCTTGCCTTGCCATAAGCCGAGCTGCTAGCTTCTGACCAGTGATTGGCTGCCTCAGTCAGCTGACCTGCCACAGCCTTCTTAAGCCCAGCAATGTTCTGTCCAACAGCAGCATATCTACGACACACTGTTTCAAACTCCTTCATTACAGTTTCCAAAGGATCCAGATTAGACTTTAAGGCCTCCTCGTCTTTCTTCCCTACAGCTTCAGCATCTGCCTTATCACCATCATCCTTCATAAGAAAACAACATGAACTGTATACATGATACTGTAGAGTAACAAATGGGCAAATATCATGGACACACTGTATCTGGTATTACTTAGGAACATAACTATCAGGATAGAAATTGTGAAAAGGTGGTATCTTTTATATTAGATGGAAAAGAATGTTGATATGGAAATAAATTTCACACAAAAGATCAATCGTAATTTGAACGGAATATTGAACTATAAACTTCAGCAGGTTTATATAAGTTACAGGTAAGTTCATTTTCTGTTACAAACATTCCATACCTTGACATCTTGTGAAAAGGTAAATGACAATCGCCACTGTTTTTCGTATTGGTCTGGCACTTGAGTGGTACGTTTTTCATCTGAGGGAGTAGAATCATTTATTTCAAGGACAGATCTCTTCAGCAGACAGGGTTCGGCCAAAACACTTTTTATCTTGTTGAACAAGCATTGTGAACCCTTATCTTTGTCTTTGAACTTCTCCCATCTGTCTATCAGCAGGTGATATTTGGTGATATGCAGGCCTACCACCACAGCTGTGCCCTAGAAACATCAACCAACACTATGGTTACACCAAAACAAGACTATCACGGTAACACCCAACAGATACAATGCTTATTAGTACATGTAATAAAAGATAACCCAGGAAACATCAAAATATTTCAAAATACAATAATATGTTCTTTATCAAAGAAAGGGACATGGATTATACACCTAATGGATAAATACCAAATTCAGACTTAATACAGGGAATATGCATGATTACCTCCCTTTGCAAACTTTCATTATTCAAAACTCTTGTTTCAAGAAATTTCAAAACAAACTGATTTGACTGATCAATCAGACACTTTTGATTACACTCACCCATCCTAAGGCCTCACATGAGCCTGGTCCACAGAACAGACTCCAGAAGTTAGGGGTGTGTCGGTAGCCTTTCTCCTTGTCAGGCCCCGCCTCCTGTTCCCATTGGTTGTCATCATGGGAACTCTGCTGATAGTCATTTCCAGCCCCTAGTCTGTAATATCATCATAGGTAGGTTTCTTTAGTAAAAGCAGGGTACAACCCATATACTTGTTATTAGACATGGATGTTATGATGCACTAATTCTATCATATACTAGCTGTCTAGCTATATAGGTAGCTAATGCCAGTAACACCAACACAAAAATGTATTTAACGGATAGCTATCAAAACGACCTGCTACAGAAAGAGAAACCGCTTTTAATTCAGTATTTTTCATGGTATCACACCATTAGGTATTTATTGTGACGGAAGTTCAAGTGGTGTACAGACGTACAACAGAACATGATTACAAAACCCTTAATTAGTCAGTATGCACTGATAATACTAAAACAAATTACATTTGTACATAGTATTTATCATCTGCTATTGCAAAAACAGAAATTAACAGTGTGTTTCAGTAGAAATATTCCTTGGAAATTGTATACAAAACTTATATCACAATTCATAGATGATATTATTTTTATATTAAAGATGCAGATTCTCAATTTAAGGTTTTTTGATGTCTCATGGCTCTTCAGGAGAATAACTTCTTCCTGGAGAATTCCTTGGGAGATATATTAAGTACCTATACTGGGCTCTGAAGTGCTGGTGACAGCTTTCTGCACATTTCTTTGCTTCATCTAATTCGTCTTCCTTACAAACACCAGAAGCTGAGGCTCTGGGACCATGGATGTGATGACGGATGGCTGAAGGAGAAAGGTCGGGTCAAAATTACCAATTGACAATATAAACATAGGTATGTAAATGTGATACAAATGTCAAACATGTGTACATAAAAATTAGGATGGCACTCCACATAATCCTGTAGTCTTACATAATAACATATCACTCCCATTGCTATAGAGTTAAATTATGCACCAAGCACATGTATGCATTTTTTCTTATACTTTTTTGGCATTTTTTTCTTTTACTTTTTTGGCGTATGTACTTATTGTTATAAACAGAAACCAGAATAAGAATACATTGTACTATTGTCTTAGAG
This sequence comes from Pecten maximus, assembly GCF_902652985.1. Taxonomy (NCBI): domain Eukaryota; kingdom Metazoa; phylum Mollusca; class Bivalvia; order Pectinida; family Pectinidae; genus Pecten; species Pecten maximus. The sequence continues at coordinate 29,087,002 of NC_047020.1, read as the reverse complement.
GTTTTTTGATTAATTAATCTAGATCATTGAGTATCACTTTTTTGGGTTGTTTGACAGATTAATCAATAAAGAAATCTGTAATAGAGTTTTTTTTAAGAAATACCTGACATGATAAACAAAAGAATGTTATAGCGGATAGGTATATTATTTGAGAAAAACTTATCACATTCCATTGCTTGAATGTGGTTGATACCTATATCATAAATATATACAAGCATCTACATGACTGGAATGGTACAATAAGCACTATGAAGGAATGTAAAAAATGTTTAAATTAAATACCAGAGAAAGATGATTAAAAACTGATCAATTGGATAGACAAAACTGATGATCGAGAAGGAAATTTCAACCATTCAAATTATAAGACCATTAGACAAATTGCATTCCTCCGGAGTTAATGCAATTGAACCCATACCCTAAGTAAGATTAACCCATCCCTCAGATTAGATGAATTTGAGAACTCATGCCTCAAGTTAGGAGTTTCAGTAATTACAAGCTGTGACAAGGAAATAAGGCCAGAACAAAGTTTTCTTTGAAAGGTCAAAATGACAGTCAAATTTTTTTCTTTTTTGTAGTGACCTAGTTTTGAAACATGACACATTGCCATAACTTTTTACTAGATGAGCCCCTTACCCAAGTCTTGGGTTCCAGCAACTATTAGAAGTACCAAGTCAACCTAAACCCAGAGTAAGAAGTTCCAGTGACAAGTATAGCTATATATATATATATATAGTGCAGGAGATAAGGTCCAAATACTTGTTTCTTTGATGTAGTTCAAAGGTCAAAATGTAGGTCAAAGTGACCAAATTTTGAAACAAGACACATTGCCTCTCCATGAGAGTGTTGGAAATTTAGTCCAGACAAATTTTTTTCTTGAAGTATGTAGGTCCCAGTGGGGATAATGGATTAATAATTTATTTTTACATATATATATATATATATTTACAATTCCCTCTCAATTTAGATTAAAATTATACTTGCTGAATTTATCCTTGAATAAGCCCTGGGGGCCCCTCCCTTTGTACGTGTAAGAGTTCAGTATTTTGTAGAGTGTCTATATGTGAACCACTTTAAGTTGATCATTTTAAAAATTGATTGATTAGGCAAAGCAGGCACTCGCTATATGATGCTAGACATATATCATATATGTCCCTGGGTTGATTAACCATGTCGTAAATGATGGCAAAATCAGTTCTGACGCACATTCCAAGGAGCATTGCAGATAAATATAACGCAATGAAAACATTCATTAAAACTTATATTTGCTTACAAGTATGTGAGAAAAAAAAATCAAACATGGGTCTGTTCCGCAGACATGCTAGGATAACTCAATTTGAGTGTAAGAATTTGGCTAGCCAGCACCGGCAATCTTAGGGTTGACAGGCCAAACTCTTACACTTGGGTTGAGATATCATTGTCCACAGACCAATGTTAGATTCGATTAGTCTTTAACATATATTGTTTACTGATTGTTTTTGGTATACTTGCACCCTCTGCCACAGCAGACGTCCTATATTATGACTAGTTTTCTATCACTGTGTAAGAGGCATTGTACACTTACTTATTACTATGATATACACAAAAACTTGGTTATTTGCCAATACCCAATTCTTTTCAGGTGACACAAATCTGTGATCTGCTGATAACATATTAATTGGTGGAATATTCCACGAACACATGTATCATTAAATAAATAACTTTCATTTAAATTGTAATATTTTACAGCAAAACAATAGCAGGCGTTTACAAACGTTTGAATTGAGGAAGAAAATACAGTATGCACCACATGCATGCCTACTGCCGTCGAGTGAACATTTTTCTAGTACCCATTGAAAAATTTACACTGATTTTAATACCGAAATAAGGCTGTTTAATGAGAAAATTGATGAAGAAAGCGTTATACGGGTGCTTCTGAGGACGAGGAAGTATTTATCAGGGAGATCTAGATTATCAGGTCACCTTGGAGTTTTGTTATTGTTTTTACTGGAGCGTGACAATCCTACTTCAACACCAAACTAAAGAAATAAATGTAATAAACAATGTAATCGATTTTCATTGGAAAGTCACAAAACAACAGTTGCTTACCTCTGGGAATTCCACTGAGCCACCTCCACATGGCTACATATTTGTTGTAAACATCAAGATAACAGAATAAGAATTTGTTTTAGTGTCCGCTCCACCAAGCCGGACACACGTGATCTTCATTCGATGTTCTCGTATACTACTGTAGCATTTCGAAGAAAAAACCGTGACAGTTCCGAGTAGACATTTTTTGGGATTTCCTGTTACGTCAAACCCAAAATAGATTCAAGGGAGATCACCCTTTCTGAAACGTGGTTCTCTGCAACAAATCAATCATAACCGTCACTTGACACGAATCTGTCAAAACTGTCTAGCATACAATAGACTTGTGCATACGATGGCCCAGTAGGTTTAAGCTCACTCACTGACGCGGAAAACAACTGGACTGGACAAACGTATTGTCAGGTAAAGTTTTTTTTCTTATATAAAGAGAAACTGTATGAGGAAGTTCTATTTTCGGTTTGTAATATATATCCATAACATATATCTGTTGTATAATTACCTTAATTAATAACTTTATTCCCGTGAACGTCATCTTATTCTTTGTCTGAACAACGATAGCAATATGTTGAAATCAAATACAATTTCAAATTCTGTACTTTATTATTTTATAATTTTTATTTTATTCTGAATGTGTCAATATAACTGAAAACAGCAGATAATGAGTTTCTGTGCTCTATTTTGGCTTGTGTCTATACTTACCATACAAACTACAGGGGTGAAATTAAGTGTGACGCTAGTGCCATACTTTCCATGAACCTTGTTAATAAAATGACCTATATGTAGGCCTATGTATATATATAGATGTATGTATGTATAAAACGTCCTTGTTTTTGTGTTGTTTTGTTTTATATCATAATTTCTCTTCCTTTATCATTAACATACCTTTTCATCTGCTTTGCAAATACATTGTATAAGTGATGTGGCAGGGCGGATCATGTCGCCCATTAGTGATTAGCCTCGGGTAATTTGGTTGGTTGGTACATGTACTGTACATGTAGGTCCAGGTTAAAAACTCCCAGTTTGGCCTTTGTTTCCTTTCCTTTTTTAGCAATAGGGAAAATAAGTTTCACAAAATAAGCTAAAATATATTAAGATTCATTTACAACAATCATTTACAAATATTTACTTCAAAAACACATATTTATATACTCTGTCTTGTGTCTGATGTATTGTGTTGTAATGTGATGTTCCATGTCACAACTGATACCTGTTGTATGACTTTCTGTGTCACAACTAATGTGTTGTGTGAATGACTGAATCACAACTCATTCTTGATATCGTATCACTTACTGTGTCACAACTCACACTTTGAAATGTCATTTGACCTTCTGTGTTACAACTGATAGCTGATGTCACATGACCTACTGTGTCACAACTGATACCTGATGTCACATGACCTACTGTATCACAACTGTTACCTGATGTCACATGACCTGTGTTTAAACTCGCTTACCTGATGTCACAATACCTTTTGTGTCACAACTCACACCTGATATCACATGACCTACTGTGTCACAACTCACACCTAATGTCACATGACCTACTGTGTCACTATTCAAACCTGATGTCACATGACCTACTGTCATAGTTCACACGTGATGTCATATGACCTAGTGTGTCACAACTAATACCTGAGGTCATATGACCTGTGTTACAACTGATACCTGACGTCACATGACCTGTGTCACAACTCACACCTGATGTCATATGACCTACTGTATTACAACTGTTACCTGATGTCACATGACCTGTGTCACAACTCACACCTGATGTCATATGACCTGTGTCACAACTGCTACCTGATATCACATGACCTACTGTCATAATTCACACCTAATGCTTTATGACCTACTGTGTCATAATTTTGTTGTATGATACCTAATTGCTGAGCATGGTTACTGTACCACTAATGGGTTAGCAATATATTAAAGTCATTCCTTGTATTTCAGGTATTTCATTCTTTATCAAAAATGGCAAACAAGGTATTGAACTGCAGATTTCGCAGACCAACAGCCTCTTGTCAGCTGTTCTGTTTTCCTTGGGCTGGAGGAGGATCCAACTTCTACGCAAACTGGGGAAACATGGTTCCAGAGTCTATTGAAGGTGAATAGTTAAAATAAATTCAATTTCAAGAGTAATAACTGTATTAGATGAAATAGAGTTTTATAACTCATAGGTGAAACTCCCCTGTGTCAAAATCAGAAAATTGATGTTAATTGATTCATAGTCTATTTCAAAAGATTTTAAAACCTTGTCATGAATAATGAATGGAGTCATGCATAGATATTAGATATGAGTCATATTGATATTAGATAAAACCTGTGTACAAAAGGAGACGAGACATAAATATTGTCTATAAATATCTACTGAGGTATACATGTACATGTACAATACCCTTAAATAATAAAACCTTTTGATGAGGTTGATTCAAACCATATATCAGATGAAACCAAAAGACTATAATAGTTTGTTTTCTGAAAAAATGTGTGTTTTTTTTTTTTTTAGAATAACTCTAGCAAAAAAAAAAAAGTTTTCCCGACACTTAATCACTTAGCGCTCCAACTCTGGGATGCGAGTTCGAAACCTACGTGGGGCAGTTGCCTGGTACTTACCGTAGGCTAATGGTTTACCTCTGGATACTCCGGCTTTCCTCCGCCTCTAAAACCAGGCACGTCCTTAAATGACCCTGGCTATTAGGATGTTAAACAAAGTAAACCAATAAAAACCAAAAATGTTTTTTAAATAAACTATGTATTGCTATAGTGTTGTATCTGATTCAGTGACAGGAATAACATTCCCAGGACGAGAGGGTCGATTTAAGGATGCCTGCTGTCATTCCCTGGAAACCATGCAGAAGGAAATCATTGAAGCTCTTTTACCAAAGTGTCGAGAGCGGCCATTTGCTTTCTGGGGTCACAGGTATGTAAAATGGTTTGAAACTTTGTGCATTAAAACACAATGAGATTTCTATAGATATAAACTGTTGTTGTCAATAGTGATAGTGATGTCAGTTTATAGTGATAACGATATCAGTCTATAGTGATAGTGATATTAGTCTATAGTGATATTGATGTCAGTCTATAGTGATGTCAGTCTATAGTGATGTCAGTCTATAGTGATAGTGATGTCAGTCTATAGTAATGTCAGTCTATAGTGATGTCAGTCTATAGTGATGTCAGTCTATAGTGATGTCAGTCTATAGTGATAGTGATGTCAGTCTATAGTGAAGTCAGTCTATAGTGATGTCAGTCTATAGTGATAGTGATGTCAGTCTATAGTGATGTCAGTCTATAGTGAAGTCAGTCTATAGTGATGTCAGTCTATAGTGATGTCAGTCTATAGTGATGTCAGTCTATAGTGATAGTGATGTCAGTCTATAGTGATAGTGATGTCAGTCTATAGTGATGTCAGTCTAAAGTGATAGTGATGTCAATGTATAGTGATAGTAATATCAGTCTATAGTGAGAGTGATGTCAGTCTATAGTGAGAGTGATGTCAGTCTATAGTGACAGCGATGTCAGTCTATAGTGATGTCAGTCTATAGTGATGTCAGTCTATAGTGACAGCGATGTAAGTCTATAGTGACAGCGATGTCAGTCTATAGTGATGTCAGTCTATAGTGACAGCGATGTCAGTCTATAGTAATGTCAGTCTATAGTGATGTCAGTCTATAGTGATGTCAGTCTATAGTAATGTCAGTCTATAGTGATGTCAATGTATAGTGATAGTGATGTCAGTCTATAGTGATAGTAATGTCAGTCTATGTTGACATTGATGTCAGTCTATAGTGAGTGATGTCAGTCTATAGTGATGTCAGTCTATAGTGATAGTGATGTCAGTCTATAGTGATGTCAGTCTATAGTGATGTCAGTCTATAGTGAAGTCAGTCTATAGTGATAGTGATGTCAGTCTATAGTGATGTCAGTCTATAGTGATGTCAGTCTATAGTGAAGTCAGTCTATAGTGATAGTGATGTCAGTCTATAGTGATGTCAGTCTATAGTGATGTCAGTCTATAGTGATAGTGATGTCAGTCTATAGTGATAGTGAAGTCAGTCTATAGTGATAGTGATGTCAGTCTATAGTGATGTCAGTCTATAGTGATGTCAGTCTATAGTGATAGTGATGTCAGTCTATAGTAATAGTGATGTCAGTCTATAGTAATAGTGATGTCAGTCTATAGTGAAGTCAGTCTATAGTGATGTCAGTCTATAGTGATGTCAGTCTATAGTGAAGTCAGTCTATAGTGAAGTCAGTCTATAGTAATAGTGATGTCAGTCTATAGTAATAGTGATGTCAGTCTATAGTAATAGTGATGTCAGTCTATAGTAATAGTGATGTCAGTCTATAGTGACAGTAATGTCAGTCTATAGTGACAGTGATGTCATAATCTATCAAAGTTGGTAGTGTTGATTATGTCACATGACAGTGATAGTTGATACTGGAATCCTATTGTTTAATTAACATTGGTCTGTGGTACCTGCTAAGGCAAGTAATGTGATGGCAGGACATGGTTTATTAGATAAATGTGATGATAAAGTCAGCCATTTTTACAGTAAATGTTTTGCTTTAGTCTAGGAGCCTTGATGTGTTTTGATGTTGCGAGAACTCTGAAGAGTGAGTACAATCTTGAACCAGAGCGTTTGTTTGTGTCCGGAGTCTCCGCTCCTCACGTAAGTGTGCCAGCCTCTCTCTATATCAACCTGTTCTTGTCTTCCACTGCCCATGTTAACTTCTGTATCCTTGTGCTTGTGTTGAGTGTCTTCATGACCTTAGTTCTTTTGACCTTTAACCATGAGATAAAACAACCAATTGTAAAATTCTCTAATATATATTGCAAACACTAACTTACTATGATGTTGGTATGACATTGTGCCATCTATATCTAATGCACATAACCTACAATAACCCTGCCATTTGTATTATTTTACATCTAAATAGGCTGAAGAATCATAACCAACTAAATCTGAAATTTTACATCTTTTTCTTTTTTTATAGTCAGAGGAAAGAAAGAAGAATAAAGTGTATGTGAAAAATCTCAATGATGAAGAGTTCAAAAAATTTCTTAAGAAACTTGGTAAGTTAGAATATAATATATGGTGTTAAATCATGTCCATGGCTTTGTCTGTCTACAGACTAGAATACATAAACTTGGGATAAAATGGCTTGAGAGCAAACATTATTATCTTCCAGGCTATTTCAAACTGTGAAATAGCACCTTGGTAAGGAGCTGATTGTAACATTTTACATTTGTTCTAAAATTTCAGAAAATTGTCTATGGATTGAGTGTACTTGTAAGTTACATGTATATGATTATTGACCCCCATTCTCCTCTCCAATTCAAAAGTACAGATATAGGAAATTATTTTAATCATATATCCCCTAGGAGATGCTGTTACCATATTTGACATAGGTACTTTGTATATTGGTACTTCCTGATGTAATCCATTTTACCTCCTAAAGGTGGGACACCAGATGAAATTCTGAGCAGTGAGGAACTCATGGCTTTGTTTCTACCTCCCTTGCGGGCAGACTATGGACTGATAGACCAATATGAGTAAGTTTGAACCATCTGTTTTGGTTTCTCTTTTTGCCTTTCACATCTTACTTTTTTATCCCACCATCATCAGATGCCCAACAGGCAACCATCTTAGATTTTGGTGTTTGAAGTTTGTTTGTATCACTATTTCTTAAGAAGTACTTGAAGGATATTTCTCAAATCCTACATGTAGGTTCCCCTTGATCTCTAGTTGTGCCCATTTAATTTTAAGACTGATCAGGAAAACAAAATGGTGGACATGTGATTATCTCAGATATTGATGGTTTAAATTTCTATTTCATCGAAAGTTCTTTTTAGGTCTTTCCATCGCATACAGATTTTCTTTTTTTATCAGATTATTAAGAGGAAAGAAGAGGAAAGTAGAGAAAATATCAGTTTTACATCATTCTATATTTAAAATTTTGTTTTCTCTGAATTTAAAGTATCCAATTACCCTGATAGTATGTTTATATAAAATCTTTCAAACCTTCACATTAAGTTATTCAAGTGCCCTTTCCTTCTTTTTTTCAAGCCACTCATCCAAATTTATTAGGTTATTTATTTTAATCACAGATTTTCTAGTGACCATAAGAAAAATAAGAATATCTAAATCAATAGAGCACTAAAAATGACTTCTGTCTAATGAAATTAATCATCATTCTGTTGTAGCTATGACCTTGAAGCACCTCCACCTCTGACCTGTCCCATAGACATAACTGATGGAGAGTATGACATCAAACACAACCTAAAAGGTAGGTCATCACACAAAACTAACAACATAGAATATCAAACAATCTAAAAGGTAGGTCATCACACAAAACTAACGACATAGAATATCAAACACAACCTAAAAGGTAGGTCATCACACAAAACTAACAACATAGAATATCAAACAACCTAAAAGGTAGGTCATCACACAAAACTAACGACATAGAATATCAAACAACCTAAAAGGTAGGTCATCCCACAAAACTAACGACATAGAATATCAAACACAACCTAAAAGGTAGGTCATCACACAAAACTAACAACATAGAATATCAAACAACCTAAAAGGTAGGTCATCATACAAAACTAACAACATAGAATATCAAACACAACCTAAAAGGTAGGTCATCATACAAAACTAACAACATAGAATATCAAACACAACCTAAAAGGTAGGTCATCATACAAAACTAACAACATAGAATATCAAACAACCTAAAAGGTAGGTCATCACACAAAACTAACAACATAGAATATCAAACAACCTAAAGGTAGGTCATCACACAAAACTAACAACATAGAATATCAAACAACCTAAAAGGTAGGTCATCACACAAAACTAACAACATAGAATATCAAACAACCTAAAAGGTAGGTCATCATACAAAACTAACAACATAGAATATCAAACACAACCTAAAAGGTAGGTCATCATACAAAACTAACAACATAGAATATCAAACACAACCTAAATGGTAGGTCATCACACAAAACTAACGACATAGAATATCAAACAACCTAAAAGGTAGGTCATCACACAAAACTAACAACATAGAATATCAAACACAACCTAAAAGGTAGGTCATCACACAAAACTAACAACATAGAATATCAAACAACCTAAAAGGTAGGTCATCACACAAAACTAACAACATAGAATATCAAACAACCTAAAAGGTAGGTCATCACACAAAACTAACAACATAGAATATCAAACAACCTAAAAGGTAGGTCATCACACAAAACTAACAACATAGAATATCAAACAACCTAAAAGGTAGGTCATCACACAAAACTAACAACATAGAATATCAAACAACCTAAAAGGTAGGTCATCACACAAAACTAACAACATAGAATATCAACACAACCTAAAAGGTAGGTCATCACACAAAACTAACAACATAGAATATCAATCACAACCTAAAAGGTAGGTCATCATACAAAACTAACAACATAGAATATCAAACAACCTAAAAGGTAGGTCATCACACAAAACTAACAACATAGAATATCAAACAACCTAAAGGTAGGTCATCACACAAAACTAACAACATAGAATATCAAACACAACCTAAAAGGTAGGTCATCATACAAAACTAACAACATAGAATATCAAACACAACCTAAAAGGTAGGTCATCACACAAAACTAACAACATAGAATATCAAACAACCTAAAAGGTAGGTCATCACACAAAACTAACAACATAGAATATCAAACAACCTAAAAGGTAGGTCATCACACAAAACTAACAACATAGAATATCAAACAACCTAAAAGGTAGGTCATCACACAAAACTAACAACATAGAATATCAAACAACCTAAAAGGTAGGTCATCACACAAAACTAACAACATAGAATATCAAACAACCTAAAAGGTAGGTCATCACACAAAACTAACAACATAGAATATCAAACACAACCTAAAAGGTAGGTCATCACACAAAACTAACAACATAGAATATCAAACAACCTAAAAGGTAGGTCATCACACAAAACTAACAACATAGAATATCAAACAACCTAAAAGGTAGGTCATCATACAAAACTAACAACATAGAATATCAAACAACCTAAAAGGTAGGTCATCACACAAAACTAACAACATAGAATATCAAAAACAACCTAAAAGGTAGGTCATCATACAAAACTAACAACATAGAATATCAAACACAACCTAAAAGGTAGGTCATCACACAAAACTAACATAGAATATCAAACAACCTAAAAGGTAGGTCATCACACAAAACTAACGACATAGAATATCAAACACAACCTAAAAGGTAGGTCATCATACAAAACTAACAACATAGAATATCAAACAACCTAAAAGGTAGGTCATCACACAAAACTAACGACATAGAATATCAAACACAACCTAAAAGGTAGGTCATCATACAAAGCTAACAACATAGAATATCAAACAACCTAAAAGGTAGGTCATCATACAAAACTACCAACATAGAATATCAAACAACCTAAAAGGTGGGTCATCACACAAAACTAACAACATAGAATATCAAACACAACCTAAAAGGTAGGTCATCACACAAAACTAACAACATAGAATATCAAACACAACCTAAAAGGTGGGTCATCACACAAAACTAACGACATAGAATATCAAACAACCTAAAAGGTAGGTCATCACACAAAACTACCAACATAGAATATCAAACAATTACCTAAAAGGTAGGTCATCATACAAAACTAACAACATAGAATATCAAACACAACCTAAAAGGTAGGTCATCACACAAAACTAACAACATAGAATATCAAACAATTACCTAAAAGGTAGGTCATCATACAAAACTAACAACATAGAATATCAAACAACCTAAAAGGTAGGTCATCACACAAAACTAACAACATAGAATATCAAACAATTACCTAAAAGGTAGGTCATCATACAAAACTAACAACATAGAATATCAAACACAACCTAAAAGGTAGGTCATCACACAAAACTAACAACATAGAATATCAAACAACCTAAAAGGTAGGTCATTATACAAAACTAACAACATAGAATATCACACACAACCTAAAAGGTAGGTCATCACACAAAACTAACAACATAGAATATCAAACAATTACCTAAAAGGTAGGTCATCACACAAAACTAACAACATAGAATATCAAACACAACCTAAAAGGTAGGTCATCATACAAAACTAACAACATAGAATATCAAACACAACCTAAATGGTAGGTCATCACACAAAACTAACGACATAGAATATCAAACAACCTAAAAGGTAGGTCATCACACAAAACTAACAACATAGAATATCAAACAACCTAAAAGGTAGGTCATCACACAAAACTAACAACACAGAATATCAAACAACCTAAAAGGTAGGTCATTATACAAAACTAACAACATAGAATATCACACACAACCTAAAGGTAGGTCATCATGCAAAACTAACAACATAGAATATCAAACACAACCTAAAAGGTAGGTCATTATACAAAACTAACAACATAGAATATCAAACAACAAAAAAAAGGTAGGTCATCACACAAAACTAACAACATAGAATATCAAACAATTACCTAAAAGGTAGGTCATCACACAAAACTAACGACATAGAATATCAAACAACCTAAAAGGTAGGTCATTATACAAAACTAACAACATAGAATATCACACACAACCTAAAGGTGGGTCATCACACAAAACTAACAACATAGAATATCAAACAACCTAAAAGGTAGGTCATTATACAAAACTAACAACATAGAATATCAAACAACCTAAAAGGTAGGTCATCACACAAAACTAACAACATAGAATATCAAACAACCTAAAAGGTGGGTCATCACACAAAACGGGATAGTTGCAAGGCCACAACACTGCTGCATTCTATTAAAGATTTGATCAGTTCCTGTTTGTTGTTGTTGTTGAAGAGCAACTGGCCATTGATTATCTGTCATATATCTGTTACTGACAGCCATACTCCTTCGTGTTTCTCCGTTTCTCCAAAGTTCACTTTTCTCAGCAGTATTCAAATCATTGGTCATATCTTCTCTTCTTGATTCTCTAGAAGCAGCAAACGTCGTGTTAAAAGTCTTGTGTTCTTCCTGAAAACGCTAGTCTCTTGTTTTACATCTTCCTCGTGGTATAAATCAGGCGACTTGTAGAATCAAGGTCAGGATCTTGCCCCCGATTGACAGTAGGTGATTTAGTAGCGTCAAGGTCAAGATCTTGCCCCCGATTGACAGTAGGTGATTTAGTAGAGTCAAGGTCAGGATCTTGCCCCCGATTGACAGTAGGTGATTTAGTAGAGTCAAGGTCAGGATCTTGACCACGGTAGACAGTAGGTGATTTAGTAGAAACAAGGTCAGGATCTTGACCACGGTAGACAGTAGGTGATTTAGTGGAGACAAGGTCAGGATCTTGACCCCGATGGACAGTAGATGATTAAATAGACCAAGGTCAGGATCTTGCCCACGATGGACAGTAGATGATTAAATAGTCAATGTCAGAATCTCATAATCTGCCAACAATGGACAATAGGTGATTTATTAGAACCAAGTTCAGAATCTAGCCCACGAATGACAGTAGGTGATTTAGTAGAAACAAGGTCAGGATCTTGACCACGGTAGACAGTAGGTGATTTAGTGGAGACAAGGTCAGGATCTTGACCCCGATGGACAGTAGATGATTAAATAGACCAAGGTCAGGATCTTGCCCACGATGGACAGTAGATGATTAAATAGTCAATGTCAGAATCTCATAATCTGCCAACAATGGACAATAGGTGATTTATTAGAACCAAGGTCAGGATCTTGCCCACGATCGAAAGTAGGTGAAGTCGTCCTTAAAGTTAAGTGGGATATATCATACCATCAAATAATCAGGAACAACTGATGGACTTTCTACCGGAGACTAATTGTCTTCTTTGTATGTTCGTTGTCACATCCAGGTTCTTGTTGCCAGCTAGTGGCACTGCCTAAGGATTTGACCTAAGTTTACAAAGTGGATGCCGTCGATGAAGCACAGGCGAATATCCTTTCATGTTCTACTTGCACGTTTTGAAGAGTCTCTTTGTAAAACTGTTTTCTTTTCCTCTTTATTTATCAGTTTTGAGGTAGATTTGTGTGGTTTTGTTAAAACATCAGTGTTCCATGGTCACAGTCTTGTGTTTTGCCTTTAGAAAGCAGATTAATCACTCTTAATGTCAGTGAGAACATGTAGCCGATCAGGTCGTTAACCACTGACGAGGAGCATTTCAGTATGCGAACATACTACATACTGAATGGCTCCGCAATTTTTTTCTGTAACACGTTCTATGCGGTCATATTTATCATTTACACAAGTATAAGAGCATGCACTGGGTTTTATTTTTTAATTCTATCTTTCAATATATTTTGTATTGATTGATTTAATGATTTATATTGATTGAATGGCTCGGCACATTTATACGTGATCATTATTATCATCTATTAGATGCCAGTATAAGAGCATGCACTGATTTTAGGAACGTGATTTTATTTTTTACTTAAAATTTATCATGTTTTCAATTGATGGCATTTACTTTCTTTTTCAGCGTGGGGAGAATTGACCACAGGGAAATTGTCCATTAAAACATTACCAGGAGGTCATTTTTACCTGAAAGAGAAGGACAACATGATGAGGATTCTGGAAAATATATCATCGTACTACTTTGAATAGTATACATAATGTTAATTAATAGCTTATGTCTGAGACTGTATTATCGGCATGACCGGTATGGATGGTTGTATGATTGATACTAATATATTATGTTTGAGTTTGTAAAATCAGTACAGTTATATTGTTGATATATACGGAAGCAGGTATGATGTAGGTTGTATGCGTGACTTAGCAGCTAATGAAGGCATAGTGGACATAGTAATGATGGAGGTTGATATCGCCAGCGTGGCAGGTTGTAGGCTAGATACCAAGAGTGTTGACCAATCATATTAAATATTGTTTAAACATCAACATTATTTTTTCTTGTTCGGCATTATCATAATTAAACATTATTTAATTAAGATACCTTTGTTGTTATTTGTAATATCATTAATGGAATATTACCATCATAATTTTAATTTTAATGGGAAAATGACAAAGACCACTTACAGAAGATTGTTATTTGCCTTAAAGTAATCTTCGGAGAATTACATGATAATGGATATTTACACACGAGTCCCATAAGTATCGCTGTATAATTCAATTCAATTCTTTTAATAAGGATATATACTGATATATCGCACGTCTCTGGTATCACAGAGAGTTGTAGAATGCATTGCACTTAGTTAGGTAGGCCCACGGTTGGTGAAACCAACGAGTTTGTTCGGCCGCCCGGTCATGCTGAGTGACGTGATAAGCAATCATATCCAGCCAAAACAATCCGCAAGTGTCCCAATTAGTGATGGATAATTTTGCATGCATGACATAAGTTTGGTAGATGATACGACTGGGCATATCTAAAATCAGACAAGTTCATGTTCTGACCTAATTTTATCAACATATATCGCCTATTTTTTACAGTAGCGCTTTCGTAAACGCAACAGGTTCTGTAGACTTTGCTTTCAATGTATTAAACGGACCATTCATTACAATAATAAAGCGATAGTTTCTGAGTCAAATAAAACACATTACCATGAACAAGAACAGGAAAGCAATGAGGATTCCAAAACCTTCCAGATAATGGCCACTCGCTTTCTGAGAGCTGCATCACATGCATTTCTCGCAGCCAACGACCAAAGCTAAATCAACAGACACGCGAACGCGACAAATTATTTTTTCTCTCCAATTTTGAAAACCATAGACTGTAAAAGAAAATGATTGAAATGTATTTATTAATTTGAATTTCTATGTATCTCTTTATGAGGAATTAAAGAATGATGATGAGTCAAATAAAACACATTACCATGCGGAGACAACGTATCTAGCCTTTATATACAAATATGTTTAACTTTAGTGTACTGTTTAGGGGCCTATAGCTACACAATGCCCGTGTGGCTTCGCGATTAATATACGGCTCCAACATAATTATCGCGAAATGAAGAAAGTTTAACGATCAATTAGCATTGAATTGAATGAAATACTATCATTTTACTAATGTGCCATTGTTCAAGCCGTCGTTGTTCTGTATCAGATTTACATTGGATGTGTTTGTGTCTAATGATTTTACTCTTTGCTGAGATTTTCGTCGATATCGACTCGGATAGTTCGAACTCGCGCTTATTTTCTGAAGCATAATTTCGAATAATTTGAACAGGATCATCATTGTTTGTTTAATTTTGTTTGAATTATAGTCTCTCATCTTTGCTGACTATTCGACAATAACAAATTGTTTGAACTAACCGAATGTTTACCGTAATGCAATTGATATTCGACGAGAGAATACCTCGTAGATGGTCTTATAAAACGACAGGCGTTGGTTGTAGGTTTAACGTTTGTTAGACTTATTTTGATTCGTCTTGATGTTTGTTATACTAATTTGATTCGTCCTGACTTTTGTTAGACTTATTTTGATTCGTCTTGATGTTTGTTATACTAATTTGATTCGTCCTGACGTTTGTTAGACTTATTTTGATTCGTGCTGACGTTTGTAAGACTTATTTTGATTCGTGCTGACGTTTGTTAGACTTATTTTGATTCGTGCTGACGTTTGTTAGACTTATTTTGATTCGTCTTGATGTTTGTTATACTAATTTGATTCGTCCTGACGTTTGTTAGACTTATTTTGATTCGTGCTGACGTTTGTAAGACTTATTTTGATTCGTGCTGACGTTTGTTAGACTTATTTTGATTCGTGCTGACGTTTGTTAGACTTATTTTGATTCGTCCTGACGTTTGTCAGACTTATTTTGATTCGTGCTGACGTTTTTTAGACTTATTTTGATTCGTCCTGACTTCCTTTCTAGATTTCAATATTTTTGGCCCCTAGCATCACTGACGAATTATGCGATTTATATCCAATGATCGTCGTACGCGTTGCCTCAATCTAATCAAAAATACAGACTATCATTACACACTACATTATGACGTGGTATATAATGAACTGTATATCTATAAAATCTGTCATGAAATCATCGACATGTAAAACACAACCAGTAAGCTGATATAACATTAAATAATTGTTTATTTTTGAATAATAATAATTTTGATCGTAGCGTATAATATAATAATAAACTTTAAATTTTGTGTAACGTTCATACAGAATAATGTACATACTTATAAGATAGATACAATGGTACGTCTATAAGGAGGGGCGATATATACAATATACTACTGGAATATGTTAGGGTATCCTAAACATGGTAAAAATATGTCAATATTGAGGAGTATAAAATGTATGTGGTCCCCGTGACTTGGTCTATCTATAGAAAACCTGTAAGATAGGGCGTCAGGGTGAGGGGAACATTGTATACTCCGAAATAACATTACATCTGTGTTATTGTGAATAGATATTACCAGTTATACGAGGAATGTTTTACATTAAACATCTAGACAAAACACTAATTAACAACAGTAACAACAGTCGCCATGTACAGCAGCAACAGTGATGTATCCTAAATGGTATAGCCCCTCTCTGTTCTTAGAGTAATTAGTACTTACGACAGGGTGCAGAAAAGTCCATGTACTGGTTAAAACTACTCGATGAGGAGTTCAGAGAGGACTGACCAGTAGTGTGATGTCGTTTTAGATTAATTTGCGGTACAGATTATATCTGCTATTAAAATCATATTACCTGTATGCCATTTATACAGTTCCTGGACAGTTGATGATGTTAAGATGCATGTCACGCGTTCTGAACTCTAGTTCTGGTTAGGATGAAATACTCGGACATACAGTGATTCCGTCCAATATATCGAATTGATAAATATGATTAAAATGGTTTATACGCCTCAACGATATTTTGATATGAGTTTAAGCCTATTTTGATTGTTCTGACGGAATTACTATATATATTTCCACATTTATGACTCCCATTATCACTGACCAGTCTTAGAAAGTCAGCGCAACATTAGGCCTATACATATCGTTCCATAGTAATTATTTGGGCTAATGTTATTTTTGTTTTGTTTTTTTTACAATCCACGAGCAGCAAAGTCTGGGTTAAATGGAACACATACAGCAAATTCGACATTTTAAAAGAGATGATGTTAAAAGAAAAGATTTAAATATCGTGATTGCTATTTAGAATTTCTGAGCCGAAACTCATTCAGGAGTTCCATGTGACTAATGGAAGAATATGTGTTCTGAAAACGTTGACAGTACAGCAACGTCAAAATGGAAAGTGTTGTTTTGGATAAATGATAATTTTTACACCAACGACAAAATGTTCTACGTCATAACTGCTGGTACTACAATGTTTACATCAACGACGACCAAGACCTACGTCATCACTGCTGATACATTAATGTTTACATCAACGACAACCAAGACCTACGTCATCACTGCTGGTACATCAATGTTTACATCAACGACAACCAAGACCTACGTCATCACTGCTGGTACATCAATGTTTACATCAACGACAACCAAAGCCAGTGTAATCATTGCTGGCACATCAAACTCTTTGACAATATCAAGGTATACTATAATCAAATATTATAATGAAACATAACAATAGAATATACTTCTGCTCTAATATGACCTATATATCACATTAATAATGATACAGTTATGTCGGGTCATAAATAGGTATAGCAGGGCTGTGGATCTGCCCATGGGTAGACATTCTGGAAGTTCTGGAGCGAGGCACTACTACAAAACGCTTGTGGAAATGTCGGAAGAGGAGTTGTATCACACGGAGTTTCATTGATACCGGGAAAAGTCTGCCCTGGGAATGTCTGTTCGAGGAAGAGTTTATCCTCCAAAGATTGGCCGTCCGTAACACCCCCTATCCTTTGATCGGCGATAGGAACTTGAGGACTTTGGGTAGATGTAAATCCGTCCGCAAACACTGGTGGGGTTTGAAAGTTGCTTTCAGATTGTTGTGAAAAGAAGGAGGCAATCCAGTCGGAATTCTGATCTGAAATGCCTGGTGATATGGAGGCACTACTAGACATACCATCAGAACTGTCTGAGAATGAACGAGGACTACACGTATCGAGAGACTGGTCACATCGCGGCATGGCGAAATTGTCCCGAATACTGTCTGTCCAGGGTCCAGCAAGAAGTTCCTGTAACTCGGTTTGTCCGAGAATTGAATCCAGCGTGTCCGTCGGAAGTTCATGATTTGTCACATCTGAGCATAACTCTAGGTCTGTATGTGTATTTCCAGCAGATTGTAACACTTGGTCGGGATCCATTCCTTCTAGACTAGATGCAGGTTCAATAAAAAACGATGGAGGCAAGTTACGTTTTCGCAGTGGAACTTTAGTAGCTGTCGTGGTTTTCGTTGTCTGGTCTGTACAACATTTCGCGTGTAATGTTTTCGGGTCAAATAAGGCCTGAAGGGACTTAATTTGTAATCCTATTTGAGTCGTTTCCTTCCGCGAGCATTTTGTTTGGCCTCCATTACACAATTGCCCCGGCAGGTCTACCGGTCTGCCGTCCGAATAACCCGTGGAGGAGTTCCCGCACCGCTTTAATTGCTTTTGTAAATATTTCCTATGGTTAACTTTTCGTTTGGAGCGGGAGGGCTTGTCCAGAGCTAGTTTGATATTACTAGAAGCCATGTCCACGAAACTTAGTAAGTTGGATGTCTCGGAATCGTGAGGTCGTGAGTTGACCCGAGGCTCCCCTACTTCCGGTAAGAATGGCAGCGACACCATACTAGTCATTTTGATATTATACCAAGATATAACACACGAACTTGTCTTAATGTAACACACCACTATATGTATCCAAGATGGCAGGTTGAGTTCCGGTGTCGTCCAAGTTCAGTTTGTTTCTGAAGTACAATATGCTAGTCTACTTACGGCTGGTGACACAGTGATCTCAGCACCTCCAGTCATATACAAGTCCTGTCGGAATTCATATAACACCACATTGTCTCATCAATAAAAATCCTGTCACAAACATTTTCTCATATTCTTACAACGGAACGGATGGTATATCCATACAAGCTGTACACGACGCCATGTTGCTGAATGTATATCCGTTATAGAATCTCGATGGGAGTACAATAAATGCGGATATTTACCTGGTTGAGACGGTGTTAAGTGCTACGCTCATGAGCACCCGTTTGTCGACTGTGATATTCATTTGGTGTGCCGCGACTTAATCCCTATCACTGCTCTGACGCGCTCTTCATTAATGACCGTCACATCCCTCCCCAACTCAACAGCCAGAAAGGGGCCTCCAGGGGCCAGTCCGATCTAGAACAGTCAGGATGTAAATAAAATGAATTAGGTTCGATATGGGCATACATGTATAAATGTTCCTTAATGGGAGAAGTAAAGTTAAAGGAATGATCAGTCACAAATTCGATTACCTACGGAGACATCGTGAACAAAACTTATTGCCATTAAGGGCACTCAGTAATATTGTAAGGTTCTTATTCATAGAACATATCATTCCATACATCAATTTAATTGTTTCCCTCGTGGAGCCCCGTATGGTGATGAGTATATTGCGAGCGACCCTCCCCGTCCTTACCTTTCAGGTTTTACGGTCGAAGGCAGCACATGAATGGCTGAAGCCATCATACGAACAAAACTGCTATAAAGTGTCGACTCCTCGTTCTCTCCTACAGGTGCGTCCTTACCTTGCGAGATGTTCACCTCATAAAACTCTCCAATTTATCAGGCTTAAAAATCGTTTAAGCCTTCCGTGTCCTATAGCGCTTCTTGTTGTATTCATGGGGCTCAGTCAATATGTCTATTTGTTGGCGTTTGGGAAACCTTTAGGAATAGGATAATTAATTCAGTTTTATGTTTCAGACTTCCCTTGTAATTACATACCCATCATAGACTTGATCAATAACTTACAATCATATTCGACGAGGGGTTCGCTGGAATTGCACAACAACTAGACTGATTTACATTCAAATACTTTTTTTCTGGAATAATATATTTTAGTTATATCCTATATTTGCAACAATACTCCGTGATATTTATTTGTAAAACATTTTTGGTTTTAATGTTGTAATGGCAGATATTACCTGGCTTGTTAGTTTCCGGTCTATATCTAGTGATAGAAAATACGAAACAATATATAAAACAAAATAGTATTAACAAAAAAGAACTGGTACAAACTAGCCGAAACATTACAAACACCTGGCGTACTGTCGACAATGGAGAGCGTCCGTGTTTCTGTGTGTTGATGTAGAGAGTCAAACGTACAGTTGTTTATTTCTATTTCAACGAAAAGTAAAGTTCGGTGGGAATTCAACTCCTTAAGAGAGAAACAAAATCTTGACGAAAGAGAAACCTAATTTTGCGTAATAAGGAGCAGTGTTGATATGGAAATACATTTGCTATTCTTTTTATTTTTCAAGAAGAATTAAGAGGTCATGATACACGAATGTTAAGCATTGTCTCTCAACTAAACATTCTACTCGAGGGAAGCTGTTGGCAACTACCTTGTTACCTTATTCAGTCCTACGTGTGATTCGTGAGGGTCTAGGCCAATCTGGTGCTAGATTAAGAAATTATTATTTAATCAAGTTGGTAATTTGGTGAGCTTTGTCATTTTATAAGAACATTAGATAGATGTGTATATCATAAAGAGATGACATTATTACAATGGCGTGGTGTGTAGGGCATTGTCAAGTCATTCATTGTAGAGATTGTCATCCAACAATCCCAAGGATGAGAGAAAACATTATTTTTAGTTGGTAACCAACAAAGACATCGGGGAACTTAACATCTTGAAATGATTTAATAAGAATCAAAGCTTTGATGGAAAGAAACATTGAATGCGCGAAACAAAATCTGGATGGAAGTTAGTGTTTCATAAGAAACAAAGACTGATGGAAGGGAATGTTCCATAATGAGAAACAAAGACTTGATGGAAGGGAATGTTACATTATTATAGTATCCATGACTTAATCCAAAAACTCATGGGTGGATGACCAATGGCTAGTAAGCCAGTATGGACTTTTTAGGTCTGTATCCCATGGGTGGATGGATTATGTCTTGGATAATGTATTCTAAATCCTCCAAAATTTATACAAATTGAAAATACATTTAAGACAAGCCAAGTTTTATTAATAATAATCATAGAATTGTCCTTACTACTCAAATTACATGTTCATACCATATTATATTATATATGTACTAAGTAATATCTTTATTGCATTGGAATTACTTAATTCTATTAAATTAGCAATTTTATATAATTATATATGTATATACACTTTGTTACAAGGAGATAACTTATATAGGCATATGCCTGTTGTTAAATTCTTTTCTTTATTGAATAAAATTTTGTGAAATTGAAAAATTAGAAACAAAGACTTGATAAAAGGAAATGTTACATTATGAGAAACAAAGACTTGATGGAAAGGAATGTTCCATTATTAGAAACAGAGACTTGATGAAAGGGAATGTTCCATTATTAGAAACAAAGTGGAAGCATTTCCATTGTCCAATAAAAACAACAACCTGACCTACGGAATCAGTCGTGTTGTTTAATGAAAGGAAAACCTTACTGGAGCTTATATTCTAGCAACGAGAAGAAAATGCTTGATAGAAAATTATTTTTGTACGGAAGAGAAACATTGTCACTGAAACAGGAGTAGTGAGTTCAAAGTATTTTGAAATCACTTAATGAGAAACAAAGATATGATGAAAGGAAATATTGATTTGTTTATTGAGAAATAAAAAATATGGTTATAGAAGTATTTTTGACGAGCAAAACAGATCTACGATTAACGATTTTACGATTTATTGCAAAACGAGCAGTGTATGGGGAAAAAAGTTTTTTTGCTTTCTATTGAGAAACGACAAAACTGTATTAAAATGGATACAAGGACCTGATAAGAAAAACGTTTTATTCATAATTGAAAACAAAGACTTTATAGGAGGAACTATTGTTGTTCTAACAGATAAGCGAGTAGGTCCGATGAAGGGAAATATTCAAAACTGGATAATATAAAGAATTTTGGTATTATTATTAACAGAACTGGCTCTTATAATCGTAAGATGTCCTTCTATACCATTCAGTAGTCGGTTTTCCTCACTGAATATCTGAACCCCCATGGCTCAGTTCTCCTATCTATTTTTACCTACAGGTCAATAAAAACAACTTTAAGTATCGTGAATCACTGCTTAAAAATTTAAATACCGGGTGAAATGGCTTTTTATACAATTATATATCAAATGATGTAGGCCGAACTTCCCACACTTTCTTTAACAATTTTACGATAAATACGATTTAATCCGCGCCGACCAGAACAGGCGGCCGGTAGACAGTAAGTGGCGAGTTTTGTGTATAGATGAGTTTACCTATAATAGAAAAAAGTTATGTTTATTTGAATGAAATGGTCATTTTATGTTTTCTGAATCACACATACGACAGAATATAAAAACGCGCACCGACTTGACGCAACTAAATTCGATTACACCTGTAAAAAACCTACTGCGCATGTCCGATCCACATTTACCCGTCGTAAAACTTGTGCTCTAAAAAGAGACATAAATATGTTATTCCCTATGTGGTGGTGTGAACGGCCTGGAGAAGGGGACCCCCGCCGGGTTTAATCCTGAGATTAGTATGATACCCGTGAAACAACTTATGGGACCGACGGGTCATTAACACGACCAGACGGGTGAAGGGCGTGAGAATAATGTCACCCTCTTGTCCATCCGTCCGTTTGACAGTTTTCAATATTCACTTTCGTGTTTACTTCCCTATTTGTAATTCTACACTATTGATAACTCTATTACCTGTTGAAATTAAAATATACTGAAACGAAAAAGAAACGCAACTTCAAATTGTAGGTTTAATAAAATAATACTTGTGAGCATTATGTTTAAATTTCATATGTAATAGTTAATATTGAATATTGATGTAACATCCTTTAAATGTTTAGAGATTTTTAAGAACAGGTCACTTTGCTAGAAGGTCATGATTGGTAGTACCCTACGTGAATCCAAGTTGAAATGGCAGCAGTTTTGAAACCGTGCCCTAATATCGTGTGTGTCCTCCTCGAACAGTTATCACATCTCTAATTCTTTGTTGCATTGAGTTCATCAGGGCATTGACTTTCCGTATTGGAATGTTATTCCATTCTTGGACGAGTGCATTTGCTAACTGAGGGAGGGTATTTGGGGGGTTACGGCGATTTCGAATTCTTCTGTCTAATTCATCCCACAAATGCTCGATTGGGGACAGGTCGGGGCTATATGGAGGCCAATCTATAGGAACAATGTTCTGTGTCGCAAGAAAGTCTCTACAGACTCTTGCAACGTGTGGTCTCGCGTTATCTCGCTGAAAGGTTAGATGATGCTGCCTAACAAACGGCACAACATGGGGCCTAAGGATCTCATCCCGATAGCGTACGGCCGTTAAATTCCCATTGACTATCACCAAAGGCGTCTTCAAACCATGGGAGATTCCCGCCCAAACCATAACTGATCCACCCCCAAATCGGTCGTGTTCCAAAACACAGGCGTCAGCAAAACGTTCGCCTCGACGCCGGTACACACGTTGACGGCCATCTGCTCGAAATAACGTGAATCGAGATTCATCGGTGAAGAGCATAGACCTCCAACGTCTCATAGGAAAACGTCTGGGCATATGTGCCGTTGCCCATTGCATACGACGTGCTCGACGTTGCGGTGTTAGTGGTAAACCAACGTACTGTCGCCTTGCACGCAAATTAGCCTCACGCAGTCTGTTGATCACTGTTTGGGGATGAATTCGACGGTTATGATTACCAATCGTATTCCTTGCCGTTTCAGCGGCCGTTAATCTCCTGTTACGCAGGTGTGCCAACCTAAGAACCCGGTCTTGACGTCGCGACGTTACGCGTGGACGTCCTGATCTCGGCTGGTCATCGACTCTTCCTGTTGCGTTAAGACGTGAAACTAATCGACTAATAGTCGATTTGTGAACTCTGAATTGTCGAGCGACGTGAAGTTGCGTGTTCCCTGCCAGAAGCATCGCTATAGCACGTCCTCTATCAACCTTTGATAACCGTGGCATAATTGTAAAAGGAATTATTGTTTGCAAAAGTATTGGCGATGATGTGGCTCAATGTTAGTGATGAATTGATACTGGTTTGAATGAAAAAAGAACGCATATGTTTGTACAGGCACGGTTTTTGATGTTTTTACCGCGCCGGAAGTGCATAGGTCTCTAGTCACACTTGGGTGATTTTGAAGATTGGTATGGGTGTTAGGCAGGGTGCATGTTTATTTCCGCGATTTTTATACAGATATGTATATTTAATACAAAATTAATCACAATTTTCCATGTTGCGTTTCTTTTTCGTTTCAGTATATAAATGTTTTATACTGAATCGCTTTTGATTATCATCTAAATTAGAATTATCTGAATTAACGTTTTGATAAATCTACAAATCTTGTTATAAATTTACCGCAAGAGCATAATATTGCTATACACAGCATTTATGCATGGGGCATTAAGAGATATCGACTATGCGAAAGAATCCAGACAAATTGCCCCGAAGAAGGTGCTTGGCAAAACGAAACATGTATCTGAATTCAAAATTATATAAACATCAACTTAGCTCTCAAACAGCTACATATATGAATTAAATACTAGTATATACTGGGCATTGCTAAAGCAATATATGTCTCCTATCGGCCGCGCTAAAGATAGTAAAAGTGACTTGATACTGAAACTCGACTTTGTCAGAGGTAGTATGGTCATTTATCATTGTGTGAAGTTTGATCAAAATTTATCAAAGAATGAAGCCGCTAGAACACTGACAAACTTTGGTGTTACGGACTGACATGACGGACGGAGAGGAAACCTACAGTCCGTTCTCACCAACAAAAGAACACTGCGACTTATAAAATAACTGTAAAACCAGGTCTGAATAGGGCCAAGAGAAATATAGGCACGGGAACTTTGGAATACCTTTGAAAAGTAAAATGGGAGTAAGCTCATTTACTAAAAACCAACAGAGAATATCGACATAATAACGAAACTACAATTCTAACTCACAATAGATAAAACGAAAGCAAAATATAAACAAATGATATTGATTGCATGGGGAGCATGCATGATAACAAGACCAGGCGTTCCGAAGGGTATGCGTCTTCTGCTTCATGGACGATTCTCGCAAATGTAAGTCACTTAATACGGGTTAAGATATAAGCACCTAATTAGCGTTTTCGAAATTTCTTAATACGCCTACATTCCCTGAAGACTTCCCTCGTCTATTTTCAGACATAATTCTAGCCAAATATACAAAGTAGTCTGTAACCCTGTCGGCGATGTGCTGGTTAAAAGAACTACCACACAATCGCAAATTGTCAACAAACTCCGTCGAATATCGACGTTGACAATTAGATCCTGGTATATAAGCTTTATCTATCCGTTTCAGCTCTGATACAATACAGCAGAAAAACCGAGTATACTGTCGATTTTTGAAGCCCGGCGGAGAGTACAGGTAAGAGTTGTATTTGTCAAAGAGCTGAAGGAATAAGTACAAATGCATGCGATAAAGTAGGTTAACTTATATGGTGTATTTTGTGATTTCTGGTTTTGTTTTCTGTTATTATGCTTTAATTTTTCATTTAATGTTAGGGGGTTGTGGTCGTATTTTTGTCTGTGTGTGTCATTTAATATATTTCATCATATTTTGGTATATAGAATTTTGTTTTATACTTTGATGTTCATCTATCATGTTAACTAAACACTGTAGGGTATTTTTTCACGGGAATATCGTAGATCTTATGTCTTAAACTAGAATATCTCAGATGGTATAGGAGTCGAGGGTGAATGGCGAGACTTGATGATTTAAAGGTCCCGACAGTACTATACAAGTAACCTAACTGGTGGGGTGGCACTGATCGGCTGGATTTATTGCAATGCTTTGTTTGGATCTGCGTAAATAAAAACACATAAAACGACTCAAATTGAAAGTTTTTCTCTCACACGGCGATACCTTTAAAACATCCCTTTTACAAAAACCAATCAATTTCATGAAATCCCAGTTTGCGTGGAAGACATTTTACCCCGGTTTCTAAAGAAATGGGCTATTGTTGTGTTATATATTTTCTAGTTTCCGGAAATTTGTGATTTTATGTTCTAATTGTGTATAAAACGGATGCACACACATTCGTCACGACCCTATTGATTTGAGCTCAAACAGAAAATGAGCATTAAAGACTTTAGCCTTATTTATATTACTGGGGTGTTTGGTGATTTATGGTAAACCCTGGTGTTTAGTCGGGGGTACCCATGAGAAAGGCCAGGATAGGTTGTGATTGACACGTCATCCGACTCAGTGCATGGCAATGATTGTATTACATTAGTATATCAAACTATTCATCAAAAACAAGAATACAATGGGAGAAAAAAAATCCAAATACGTCTTAGCAAGTATTGCATTTTTGATAATTGTCAATTTATACAAAAAAAAAACAACAAAGATAAAATAAAACAAAAAACGAAGAGTTAGAAATGAACGTATTCGATATTTAATATGAATACAGATGATGTATTCAATTAAACTCTTGATTAGCATTAAAAGTTACTTG
The DNA here is from genome assembly GCF_902652985.1 of Pecten maximus. Taxonomy (NCBI): domain Eukaryota; kingdom Metazoa; phylum Mollusca; class Bivalvia; order Pectinida; family Pectinidae; genus Pecten; species Pecten maximus. The sequence continues at coordinate 29,060,273 of NC_047020.1, read as the reverse complement.
TTCCTAAATTGTATCGGTTGAAATGAATATATTATTGCGAAAAAAAATGGAATGATGAATAGATCGAAAGGAAATATAGCAAAATGATTTTGCCAAACGCATACAAGTGTACAACAGCTTTAAATGTAAACTTCGTACAAACAGTAGGCCACAGTATATAAATGTCAAATACTGGATACAACAACTTAATGATTTAGCTGTTTCGTTCTTCCAGGACTCGCCAATAATGCTCGGGACATCATACAGCTGCTTCGTCCTGCTAGGACTCGTCAGTGGTGCCGGAGATATCAAACAGCTGTTTCTTCCTTTCAGGAGTTGTCAGTAATGCTAGAAACATCATACAGCTGTTTCTTCCTTCCAGGAATTGTTGGTGATGCTGGGTACATCATAAGTTGTTCCTTCCTCATGGAATTGTCGGTGATGCTGGGTACATCATGCAGCTGTTCTTCCTCCCAGGACTCGTCAGTGATGCTGGGTACATCATACAACTGCCTTTTTCTTCCAGGAACTGTCAGCGTTGTTGGAGACATCATACAACTGTTCTTCCTTCAAAGAATTGTCAGTGATGCTGGGGACCAATAGTTTGTAAATCAACAAGCGAAGGGTAAACAAAAATAAATGTCTAAACAAATGTTAAAATATACAGGGACCCTAACCCAATAATTCAATTCCTCTTTAAAAAGACTCTTGACCTCCTCGATCAATTTTCAAAATATTCAGGATGAACACCTAATTTTGGTAAAACAAAAACAGTTTGGAAAAAAATCCGAAGTTAAACTGTAGAGAATGGAATTTGGAATGGACAGATAAACCTTTCGTGGTTTTGGTTATAACTTTTAGCCTTGATTTAAAGAAAATTACAGAGATAAAATTCAAAGCAAATTAAACACAGGTAAAAGAGAAGACTTACTGTTCTGGTAAAATAGCCATTAAGTCCTTACTTAATCCAAAACTGACTCCTCTTTTTATGAGTCTACTAAGACCAGATGCTAATTTTTTGAAGGAGTAAGAGAGCATTGGAAAAATACATATCTGGAATAGTAGAGATAGAATTGATAGAAACAAGATTATTCAAGATTTTAAAAATGGTGGGTGTAGAGTGACCCTTTACTGTCCTTTAATAGCACATTAAAATTGACATGGATGGGGAGAATTGTAAAAACAGAGGCTAGTTGGAAAACAATATTATTAGATGTGTATTATACGACAACCAGTAAGTTAATGATGTTTGGTGACAATTACTATACATGTGTAAAGTTATCTTGTAAATACCAAAATCATTTTTGGTGCGAGGTTTTTAGAATATTTGCAGAATGTACCTTAAAACATGATGCTCACACACCTGACTGAGATTGTCACTATGGTTTAATACTAAGGTAAAGGTGAACAAATCTGCTATATGTTACCAAGATTGGCTCGATAGAGGGATTAGTTGATGAGGGTAATAATTGTATCTAAGTCTATGATTTTCAACCGGCATGTATATTGTCTTATGGTCTGAGAAATGCCTTGATGCCTAGATGGCATTCATGTACTCAAAATACTGGGTTTTTTTCAACCCTTTATACCTATTGTTTTTTAATTAATAAATAAAAAAGAAGGGCTGTAGACTTATGCATGATATTTTTATTTGAAGTATTACCTTTACAACCAAATATATTGATAAATGGTCAAATGTACTCAATATAGATGTGGTAGATTCAAATAGATTACAAAGTGTTATTTTATACACAAGAAAAGATGTGACCCTTATGTGGTTCCAGTATAGAATTAAACATAGGCTACTGGCAATCAATAGATTGTTAACACATACTGGCAATCAATAGATTGTTAACAAAAATCAATATTTTAGATAATTCTCTCCGTACTTTTTGTTTTATATATATATATATTATATATATATATATATATTGAGAACTGGATAATCTTCCAAACATGTGTGCTTATTCATATTATCAAACGAGATTATTTTTTGTAAACATGGTAAACAATTTCACGTGCAAAACATAATTATATTGATTGTAAAGCATCACATTCACAAACAGCGTGTGAAAGGTGATATGTTATACATAGAAAGTGTTCAGGAAGAATTACTATAATACTGCAAAGTAAATATCTACATGTAATGATAAGGTTTTCATCAAATATGGAGATTACTAGCAAATTCAGTGACAATTGGATAATTGTGAATCAATATCAAATATGTGTGTAAATGTATATTCTGAATCGGCGCCATTATCCGGAAGACGGTAAACCTCGAATGCTAAAAACTCACACAAAAGAGATTATCCCCCAACATAATTACACAAATACACACAAAATTTTTGTATATAAATATAGGAACTATTTATGCCGAATAATGGATATGATACTGCATCATACAGCTGTCTCGTCCTTCTGTCAGATAAATACAGTGCAGGATATTCAGTAAAACAAAAATATGTATGGTATTTGTAAGTGAAATATTAAGATAATGAAAATACCCCAATTATGTTAAATCAAAGGGAGATATTCATTTCTTAGTGAGGAAACAAAGTAAACGTCGAAGGGAAATCGCTGCTAAAACAATTTACTATGTAAGGTATACGTCATACTGCAACTATTATCAATAGGCGACAGACACCAACAGAGATGGTGGACAAGGAAGCTGGCGGTAACTTACAGGGGCATGTATCAGTGGGGTGACAGATGGGTAATGCACAGGGGCATATATCAGTGGGGCGACATGGGGGGAATGTACAGGGGCATTTATCAGTGGGGTGACAGAGGGGTAATGTTCATGGACATATATCAGTGGGGCAACAGATGGGTAATGCACAGGGGCATATATCAGTGGGGCAAAATGGGGGAAATGTACACGGGCATTTATCAGTGGGGTGACAGAGGGGTAATGTACATGGACATATATCAGTGGGGTGATATGGGGGCAATGTACACGGGCATTTATCAGTGGGGTGACAGAGGGGTAATGTACAGGGGCATTTATCAGTGGGGCGACAGAGGGGTAATTTACAGGGGCATTTATCAGTGGGGTGACAAATGGGTAACGTACAGGGGCATTTATCAGTGGGACGACAGAGGGGTAACTTACAGGGGCATTTATCAGTGGGGCGACAGAGGGGTAACTTACAGGGGCATTTATCAGTGGGGCGACAGAGGGGTAATGTACAGGGGCATTTATCAGTGAGGTGACAGAGGGGTAATGTACAGGGGCATTTATCAGTGGGGTGATATGGGGGCAATGTACAGGGGCATTTATCAGTGGGGTGACAGATGGGTAATGTATCCGGTCATTTATCAGTTGGTTGACAGAGGGGTAATTTCAATGTACACAAATTTATCGGGCATTTATCAGTGGGATAACAGCTAAAGAGGTAATTAACAGGGATATTTATCAGTGGGGCGAAATGGCAGTAATGTAAATGGGTGTTTATCAGTGGGGCGACATGGGGGTAATGTACATACCTTTTATTAGTGGGAGATACAGGGGTAATGTATATTACGTTATCAGTATGGTAGACACATGGAAGGGTGGAGAGAGAGAGATCAGTGGAACCTTGCAGTCTTACACGTTGTGTTCCCCCAGTAGACAAATAACATGTATAAGGTAGATTCGGAGGGCACTGAAAGGCGAACTCCTAAAAGGGATGACCCCAGAGGCTATGGATAATGACCGGAGACCCCCTGCTGAGATGTGAACCCCGGGGATGATGGGCAAAGCCCGCAGCAGCCAAATGGACACTTGGTACACACGCCTACATGTTTAAAACAGACATAAACACGTTCAATAGTGGCACTTAAATTGGCCTCCCACCATAAAGTCTACTTAGTCAGGGGAGCTTACTCGCAGACTTTATCGGAGTTTGATGGCCAAAGCTCGGTGCGGTAGAATCAAACGGTTGTAAAATATAATCCAGTCATTAAATCCAACTATTAAATAAAATAAAACTTTTGTGCAAATCAACAATTTACTGTCGTCCAGAAAAATGAGTAATTTTATGTTTTAAATTATCGGTGGGAACCTAACGGGCAGCTAGTTTTCAATAAGGTACCCAAGAACTTAACGATATAAGAAATACAGCTTTAAATTCACTGAGAAATGTTCAGGTATGTAACATATTACGTGTTTTTAAACTTTAAGCCATACTAAGCGAAATTCCAGAGAGTGCGGCTTTAAATTTGAATAGAAATAAAATGGTTTTATCTTTCTGCTGAAATTGTGAAACATTTCCCAGATTTATCTATTTTACTCTATATGTTTTCCGTACTTGATGACCCAGCGAATCTTCCTTTTTTCATTTAAAACTATTTTATAAAACCAAAGGATTTAACGGGAATTGAGCAGCAGGCTATGATTGTCCAATCCCTCTCCTGTGAGATACATAAATTTCAAAGTTACAATTTATAGTCATTAACATATTAACAAAGGTTTGAAACATTATATATCAATTATATCTCCTTGTGCTTCTCTGAGTAGTAACAACGTCTTTTATAACCGATATATTGGTAGCTCGATTTTTAAGATAGAGTCCTATAAGCTACAATAATGTCCTAAGGGGTACCAAGTTAGTTCATTATTGCCATAGCTATACCATGAAAAATAAAAGCAAATGCCACAAAAGATCCAATTTATTAAATTCATAATATAAAGCATGTGAATTACACATTCATGAATACAATTTTTCAACCTAAATATCAACAGCCAAATCACAAATCTGATACAAAATGATTTATAATTACAGAAATAAACTTATAAAAAACAGTTACAGGTAAGCTTCATATTTTATCTTTTTTAATCTCAAAACAATTTCCCACAACCAATCAAACGATTGAACAAAATACACAGACGTAATATTATACAATAGAATAATAAAATAGTACTTTCCAATATGAGATTAGTAATAGAACAATAAAATAGTACCTTCCAGTATGAGATTATAATAATAGAATAGAGTCCTGATGAAATAAGAGAATGTGTTGACATGAGGTTGCCAAACGAGGCAGTACAGCGAGAAAGACATATTACACCAACGATTGACGACATTTTGGTGGACTTAAATGAAGCAACTGTTTTCTCAAAACTCGATTAAAAATCAGGATATCACCAAATCGAACTGGCGCCGGAATCATGATACCTCACTGCATTCACTACTCATGTAGGCCTTCGCAGGTACACGAGACTTATTTTTGGCATATCTTCCGCGTCTGAGAAATTTCAGGCTACTCTCCGCGATTGTCTTGATGGAATTGATGGTGCTAGAAATATCAGCGATGATATTATTATTTTCGCGAAAGATCAGGAGACACACAATAAACGTTTGCGCAGTGTCATGCAGAGACTCAGAGAAAAGAATGTGACTCTAAATAGGTCAAAGTGCGAGTTCAACAGAAGCGAGGTTGAATTTTTCGGCTATGTCTTATAAAAAAAAGGCATCTTAGCAGACCCTAAAAAGGTGGACGCAATTCTCAACGCTGAAGCACCTTAAAATGAATGTGAAGTCCGCAGCCTCCTTGGACTTGCTTACTATGTCTCCTCTGCTCCTCTGCTCCTCTGCGCATGTTAACAGACAAAACTGTCAAATGGAACTTGGGAAGGGCTGAGGAATGTTGTAGGAGAAACTTGTTGGCGAAGCAATGATTAAATTCGATCCCAAGAAAAGCACAAAAATATTTGATGATGCAAGCCCTGTAGGCTTAGGAGCAGACTATATGTCGCGACACCCTACCAACACTCAAAACGTAACTCGACAGTCGAAGATTGCTGAAGAATATTTGAACTTTATCGTTAATCATGCAGTTCCAGGAGTAATAACTTTGGAGGAGATTGCTGAAGAATCCAGCAAAGATGAAACTATTCAAGAAGTAATTGAGAAAATTGTGTCTGGCAAATGGAAAGAAACTTTTCGAAATGTCACTGCAAAACAGTTTGTAAGATTACGAGAGGAACTCATTGTTGCCTCTACATGTCATGGAAGTGTAATACTGCATCATCGCGAATTGTTATATCTACTACACTCCAACAGCATGTGATCGACATCGCTCATAAGGGACACCAGCAAGTATGAGATTAGTAATATAATAGTAAAATAGTACCTTCCAGTATGAGATTAGCAATAGAATATTAAAATAGTACCTTCCTGTATTAGATTAGTAATAGAATAATAAAAACGTACCTTCCAGTATTAGATTAGTAATATATTATGTACATGCCGAATAATTAATATTGATTACTTCACCAACAGTGCTTCGTCATCCTAGGACTCGTCACAAATTGAAGGGAACAAATGTATGAGAATCACCGAACTTATTGAATAATTAGACTATTGATTTCATTGTTTCCGATGTCTCCTATGTTTCAACACATTGAAGACGGACCTGTACAGGTGTAAATGTTAACATTGAAGGCGGACCTGTACAGGTGTTAGTGTTAACACTGAAGATGTACATGTACAGGTGTTAGTGTTAACATTGAAGATGGACATGTACAGGTGTAAATGTTAACATTAAAGATGGACATGTACAGGTGTAAATGTTAACATTGAAGATGGACATTTACAGGTGCAAATGTTAACATTGAAGATGGACATGTACAGGTGTAAATGTTAACATTGAAGATGGGCCTGTACATGTGTTAGTGTTAACATTGAAGATGGACATGTACAGGTGTAAATGTTAACATTGAAGATGGACATGTACATATGTCAGTTTTAACATTGAAGATGGACCTGAACAGGTGTAAATGTTAACATTGAAGATGGACCTGAACAGGTGTAAATGTTAACATTGAAGATGGACATGTACAGGTGTAAATGTTAACATTGAAGATAGACATGTACAGGTGTTAGTGTTAACATTGAAGATGGACATGTACAGGTGTAAATGTTAACATTGAAGATGGACCTGTACAGGTGTTAGTGTTAACATTGAAGACGGACCTGTACAGGTGTTAGTGTTAACATTGAAGATGGACCTCTTCAGGTGTAAATGTTAACATTGAAGATGGACATTTACAGGTGTAAATGTTAACATTGAAGATGGACCTGTACAGGTGTAAATGTTAACATTGAAGATAGACATGTACAGGTGTAAATGTTAACATTGAAGATGGGCATGTACATGTGTAAATGTTAACATTGAAGATAGACATGTACAGGTGTTAGTGTTAACATTGAAGATGGGCATGTACAGGTGTAAATGTTAACATTGAAGATGGACATGTACAGGTGTAAATTTTAACATTGAAGATGGACCTCTTCAGGTGTAAATGTTAACATTGAAGATGGACATGTACAGGTGTAAATGTTAACATTGAAGATGGACATTTACAGGTGTTAGTGTTAACATTGAAGATGGACCTGTACAGGTGTTAGTGTTAACATTGAAGATGTACCTGTACAGGTGTAAATGTTAACATTGAAGATAGACATGTACAGGTGTTAGTGTTAACATTGAAGATGTACATGTACAGGTGTTAGTGTTAACATTGAAGATGGACATGTACAGGTGTAAATGTTAACATTGAAGATAGACATGTACAGGTGTAAATGTTAACATTGAAGATACACCTGTACAGATACAGACATCAATTCTAACAATTGTTTACATATTAGATAGTTGATGATTTTAGTATGACATTAAATACGTGTATAAACTATTCATCATGTTATAAAAGTGAAATGGAAACGACAAACTCGGGGACTTAAAGTCCACTGACAAAACTTATCACCCAGTATTATCAAATGATTTTACGATATACGCGCGTGCCTTCTAACACGAATTAGGTTATAGACAATACTGCACCATCTGTTTTGTCCAGGTGATCGTGTACAAACCAAATGAACTCTATAATGTGATAATACCGTAAATATTGTATAGTGGATACTAAAAAAACAAAACACGTGTGTGTATTTCAAAACGCCGATAACCCCAGGAGCACCAGCATTGTTTTTCTTAATTGCAAAAGACGTAAATAATATATACCGAAATATTGATAGCAACAAAATCCTATCTAGTTGGGGCAAAGGTCTAGATCCTCTAATATATCTCTTTTGACGTGAAAAATCTACTTCTTTGAACTGTAGTTTGCTTTGACAATTGATGTACAACTGATCAAATCTCTGTAAGTCGGTTTGGGTCGCTCTAAATCTAGACAGTAGATTACGGCGTTAAACTAGGTTGGCCCTGTTAAAAAAATCTTCAATATTGACCTTTGGTTGTAGATCTGGTATATGTTATCCTATATAACTTATATTCATATGGCTTTATAGAGGTCAGTCAATCAATTAGAGATTTATTATATTATCCTTGACAACTCGACTTCTATAAAACAAGTGTGGAGATTATAGGCCACCGTACTATCACAGAATATGTCATTTTTCATTATTCCTATTACACAACAGTTAAAACACAAGTGATCAACCATTTGTGTATCATCGGCTATTATAAATGTTTATATTGTACATTGAAATATTAATCTAGTGACTTTTCCTATGTTTTACCTCAACAGAGAACAGATAATACATCTATCTGTGTGATTTATACCGATAACAATAAGAGAATTTACTGACGTTTTTACAAATTTTCCCTTGTATCCAAAATCTATAAACCAAGGACAAACTGTTAACAACACAAGGATTTTATCAGACCATGTGTTAGGAAAGAACAAGCGTCTTTAACTTCATCAGCCATATCCGCCATGTACATGGACGTAGTATGAGATAAGGCCGGTATACTGACAGAGAAATCACTTAATATAGTAATATAGTAACTACAACAAGGAAATCGAAGACAGCCGTACATTTTTCGAAACCCTTTTAAAATGATTTTGCCGTTAGACGTCGACTTCTACGATGGAAATCGTGATAAATAGGAAGAAGCGTTTGTTATGTTAACAGAATAGTTCGGGGAAGGAGGGAGTTACTATCTGTTTAATTTCTGACTTACGGAGGTGACAACAACTATATGGAAAAGTCACGAAATGATTTTTGTCGTTAAATATAGTACCCGTCATATAGACTGAGTTAGTCCGTCGTTAAACACGTTACCCGTCATAATATCTAAGTATTGTATCCTTAACGTTACATACCCTAACATTCCGTAGTCATACCGTAGTCATATCATTGTGAAGTATGTCGGTAGGAGACAAGTATTCAGTTACTGTATTTGTTAACACAATGATGATAACAATCAGACAATATGTGTAGAACTTAAAACTATGTCATACATACTCTTCACAATTTGTACTTTCATACAATCTGATTAAAATAAAATATTTTTATATATCGTCTGACAATTTCTGAGTAACGCATTTTTTGGACTGGATGTGTAATTGATATTTTATACTGAGGCTTTGCCATGTTGATTGTTTTAACAGACGTGAACTAAACAGTCTGTCTTTATTATATATGGTTGACATGGTAGGCACACTTCCCACCACTACACAGACACTTGGCCTGACTCCATAGGACATCGCAGGAATCATTCACGTCCAAGGAACGTCGTAAGTAAGACATTTCTCTTTATTCTTAACATGTCGTTTTATTGAATTGGTGTATTGACCAGTAAATGTTTAATTATTTATGTAATTAATTTGACACCCATCAACGATTACAATGGAATAAGTGTACGCGTCATAAACGTGAGTCGTGATGTTTATATTAAAGCATTGCACTACTTTCAGTTGGCAGTTATAGGCTGATAATGCCAACTGGACATAAACAAATTATACATGAAATGCTAGCTATTTTGTTTATATCTCAATATCAGGTATATACACTAGACTATCACTGTCCTCGTAGGTTTTTGACATTATCTAAATCTTAGTTATAATGTTGGTGGACGCTTCTGTTTTTATAACTATGGCCAGTAGTACGTACATACCCACTACTATGGCCAAGTTTGTTATTTATTGTATTTATTCAATGAGAAAGTTTATTCTTACATTATTTGTTTTATCTCATACAATTTTATTAAACACTGGATGAACGTTGGTCTATGAATGAATGACAACTTAGTTTGTCAAAGTATACGGTCGGCGATGTTTGTTGATGACGCGTTCGGGTAAGTAGTGACGTACATGACTAATACTAGTCACCGCATAGTAAACGTAGAGACGGCAGGGAAGGCACCACCTCTTCCACATAATGGATAAATTTAAAGATATTCTAATGAATGACTTAGATACTCGACAGTATTCTGAGCCTTTAGGGGAAGGCTATGTTTTACCCCCCCCCCCCCCCCCCCCCCCCCCCCCCACACACACACACACACACACACACACTTTTAGTTATAATTGGATTGTTCAGGAAACAGCATAAATATAAATGAGTTTACCGTTTAATGTTTTAAATGTTTCCAATTAGAAAAATATTATTTTTGAAAACCTAAATATGAATAAATTGATAATTCCATTTTAACTCGTCGAGATGCCTAATTTATAAGTATTTTTTCTTGACTCATTGTAAATATAAATGAATTGACAAACACTTCCCTCCGAGAATATATAACCCTTAACATTACATGCCCTGTGTTAGTGTATGACGTCCTATCTGATCATCACAAGTCCTATTTGACATGGATCTGAATTAACCAGACGGTTGCTCGTATTAATTAATAATCGTACGTAAATGTCGTTATTATCAGATTGATTAAGGTTATGCCAACTATTTAATGTAGCCGCGGTACTATGCCTGGCCTCTCCACCACCCGGGGAGACTTATCGCCAAACATTTACCCGCACCGCTAGTTATAACTTAATGGCTAAGGATCCATGGAACTGGGACCAGTGACTGTCAATACACCCGTTCAAGCCATTCACGAGCTAACGTTCTAAACAATGCACGTGACATGTGTTGTATACCCTAATCTGTATCTGATTGTTTTATACACATTAATGATTAAATATATATGTATCATATGTATATATGGTGTCGCTAATTATACCTTGACCAATCTTCTCTTTTAGCATTAACGGCGGAGTGACTTATATTTACCAGGATACAACAGTATTGCAGTAGTATTGAGAGCAGGCTGGGCTGGTGTAAGTGGATATCCGTCCAACCAAACAACGTATCCAATGTCCCATTGGGCATAGGACAAAGGCCCTTAACCAACCAACATACAAACAACTACATTTGGATGATAAAAAGGAGATGAAAAGAGTTTGGACTTTCAGATTGGACAACATATTAAATGTAGAATTATATATTGCAAACTTCATCTGTGGTTTAGAATCTTGTTAGTGTGGAAGATATTAACATGATCTTATATCAAGGCAGCGGAAAAGGGAATTTACATTGACGGAATTCAGCTTGTGTGATGTGGTTTCTATGACGCCGATACAAGATGGGACAAACATGCGCGGTGATCAAAAGTTCAAAGGTTAGTGGTAAACAGGACGAGGAAAAGGATGAGATCTTAGACGACATCTCCGAATTTAAAATCAGCATCCATGACACCAATTCCAAGGTGACCGTCAATGATACTATACACAGTGGAAATGTCACTGAGATCCATTCCAGAGTGGTGGATTTAGAGGATACTGTGTCGCGGGGAAAAGACAAAGGTGGTGGTTTGTGGGTCACTTATGACGTCATAAATAAACCTGCGTTCAAGCTCCTTGATGATCCAATCATTTTGGCATCGTTTCCTTGTCCCTGCGATGTGCACTCCATATGTCCAAACGCACGTGGTCAAGCATGGACATGTGACATGTTCTCGAATGACATCACGCTCATAGACAACATCGGTTACGTGTTACAGAGGATCGCGTGCCGTTGGCTCGTAGACGATATCAGCCTAGCAGACGACCGACACCAGTCGCCATTTCTATTGTGTACGAAGAAGAAGACAGTAATGGACCTTCGGTGCCCCAAGTCTGTTTTTAAGACTCACCACAGACCTACATCAATATGTTACAAGAGTCCGAATCAAGTGGTGGTAGGGACGAAGAAGAAAATTACTATACATACGAACAAAGGTGACGTAGTCAGAAGCAGTTCCTGGCAGGACATCGGTATCATTTGGCCATGGCGAATATCTGTGTGTCCTATCTCTGGTAACATCGCCGTCATAGACATTGACCTCGAAAAGTATGGTGGTATGGGCAAACCGAATATTCTCGTCCTAAACAGCTTGCTCAAACTACAGTTTAGGTACAGAGGCCGAGGATCGGTATCCGGTATGAAGGGGCCGTTTGAGCCGTCGGATCTGGCCTATGACAGCTATGGTAACTTGGTGATCGTAGACTGCAACAGTCGGAGTTTGGAGCTTATCAGTGGGGAGGGGCAACATCTTAAGACTTTACATACAGACAAGGGTCACATACAGGCCGTGGGCGTTCAGGCTCCAGGTACAATGATACATGAGGGTGACCAGGAAAGGCATTCTGAGAACGTTATATGGACGTCTGTTTATTACCCCGAGGATGAGGATGAGATGGACCAGGTCAAACTATTTAGATACTACTCCTGATGCTGTGCTAGGGTCTGAACGTGGCACTTGTTTGGAACAAATTCATACTGTGTTTTTATGACAAATGGAACTAAACTATACAAGTGTAGCATGCTTTGAATTCAGTTTGGTTATGTGAGAGCAGTACTCAAAGAGTTTGATAAAGTGTTATTTAAAAGTTTCTGGTGAGCCAGTGATATGAATCAGTCGCCTTTAATTTTGACTGTGATGTTATATACTGAAGGAGCAACAAAGCAATGAGAAGAATTCCTTAGAAAATGAAGTTCATTTCTATTGAGTTCTACTCCCCATTCATTTAGCTGTTACTTCCTAATGACACTTTTGTGAACATGAAAACGATCCTGAATGATATTTATTGCACACTAATTATGTTGAGAATACCAGTTTCAAGCAGATGACAGACGAGTCGTAACTTAAAATTTACATCCGCGCTGAGAACAGGGATCCGTCATCACAATACACTATTGTTATTGAATTGTGCTTTGAAATTCGAAATAAAAGACGCTTTCTTACAGAATACAAACGCGTACCTTTCTGATTCATCCTGTGCTTCGTTTTGTACACGTTTTCAGTGTAGAGAATTCTGATGACGAAAATGGTAGCTGTGACTTGTCTCAGAATAAAATAGCACAGCTAAGTTGAGAAATTGTACCCTCAGAAGGTAATCAACACAGAGCCGCCATTTTCCGTTATGATCCTGACAAAGTGAGCAATGGTTGGCGGATTTAATTAATGAGACATTGAAAAACTATAGGGGACGAATAGATGCCTATCCTATTTAGTGGTGGAGTGTTGACAGTACCAAAGTAAAAGTTCGTAGAACATCTGCTTGAAACATTCTTGATCTGAATAATCAGTTTTCAACTCATAGTATGTTGAATAATTTTCAATGCCCCCAACATTTTTAGTATCGAATAATTTTAAATGAGATAGTATTTAGCAACAGTCGTTGTAAAGCCGTGTTATATATATGTATATATCAATATATATATTGACCAGCTAAGACGGTTATATTGTAGTTATATATTACTTTACTGTTGAACTTATCTGTAGTATACGTTACGTAAGTATTAAATAAACTAGGTATGGAGTTTATGATTGTATTATGTTTCTTATTAGTGAATATTGTACTTATAAAACAGTGGTGAGAGTTTGGCTTGGAATCAATGAAAAGTGAATTTCACTTTATTTAGACAGTTTGTTTGACAATGTTTGCCTGAATTATGTTCATCCACCCATATTTGGCACAGAGTATCAACCCATGGTCTTTATAAACAATGTATATATGTGGGCCGTGGATTTGGAAGTTGGGCCAAGTGGTACCGTCTACCTTCTACACACTTACCAAAGGCTTCAATATGCTTGTCATAGCTCATATGTATTCGTCCTTATTATTTATCTATCGGTTATTTTAATTTCATGTAATTTCTCATCACGCCTCGAACATATATTTTAAGTACATCCTATTCAATTCGCTTGTTTCCGTTTTTATCAAATGTAATTTTAAAGAGATTTTATTATGTTCCCAAGCGGTTTTCATTATTTCTTATTTTTATGAGATATTGTGATCTCCATAGTAACCCACACATCACCAAACAAGATAATGCCTACTACTATACAGAATCGTAATCTTAACTCAAAAACGATGGCACGTAAGAAAGTTTAAACGTAAATTAAAATGGTAAAAATACCAAAAAAAACACTTGCACTGGAAAATCGTAATCTTATCTCAAAAACGATGGCATGTAAGAAAGTTTACACGTAAATTAAAATGGTAAAAATACCAAAAGACCGCTTGCACTGGAAAATCGTAACCTTAACTCAAAAACAATACCACATGGGAAAGCTTACACATAGATTCAAATGCTAAAAAATACCAAAAGACCGCATGCACTGGAAAAAAGTAAACTTAACTAAAAAAAAATGGCACGTAAGAAAATTTAGAAGTCAATTCAAAACTTCAAAGGATCAAAGGACTATAAACCACGTGCTCCTATATAATATACTAACCAATCTAATTGAAATTAGACTGGTTATTTCCGTAAATGTGGTGTCTCTCTTGCTTATCAATATGATCAATCATTTTTTAATACCCTGCACTATAAGATAAGTTACTGTTGCTGCCACTAGGTCTTGATTTTCAGCTGAGGTTTCAGTGTGTATCAATAGACCGTTTCACTTTGACTGAGATATTTGGTAAACTCTGAAATGTTCACGATGTACACCATGATTGATTGCTTGCTGCAGCTGATGCTGAACATTGGGCTGGGATCCTGTTATTGAACCGTCCTCACTCTAAACTAAGCTTCTATCTTAAGCCTACTTCGCTGTGTCACTGATTTACATTCCCGACATTTTATATTCTAATGTTAGGAAAGTCTCTCCAGAGAATTAATATCAACTACCGTTTCCATTATGGCGAGTTTACTATTGAACTGTATGTTTTCCCAGCTAGGAATGTATGGTATAATGGTGTATTTCGTTTCGCTTTGATACGTATTCAGACACTTTAAGGTGACATCCCTACTACTGTACATTCACATTCAAGTCAGATTCATAAAACCTAGGTTACAGTATCCTTTATCATTAGTATCATTGCAATTGTTCATATATACATTGTATATTAACATATATATTATTTATTCATATTCCCGATATGTGGATTTAAATCGTTTGTGTAGCAACTAGAAATGCTGTGACCTGGTATAGTAATGGATATGCTTTCATGCTTTTCTGTCTACAATTAATTCACTCTTGTATTAAAGCAGTCAGCAAATGTGTTGCCGATGTCAATTTGATTTTATCAAAGAAAGTAAGTATAGATAAAAAATGCTATGATAACATATAAGTAACAGTGGAAAGCAGACACGAACAAGAGTGAACTGATTTGAAACCTTATCAGACCAGGTAGGAAAGAGCTTGTCAAGTCAGACAGTCGTAAGGAGATACCTAAAATGTCCAGATCGAGGGATATGTCTAGGGATTATATGAAAAACTAATAATGGAGTAAAACTTACATAACTCACGAGCCATGCCTGAATACATGACCTGTGCTGTCTACAGGTATAATCTGGCATGTTCTTATTATCTCAAGTCTCCAGCCTTGGTTAATTTATGCCCAGATGTAATATATTCGATAGAAATATGTCAGTTTAGAATCTGAAGCACTCCACTAGTTTTCTCGGTAATGATAAAGAAAGAACATTTCATGATTACAGGTATGTAGTTATAATTTCAAAGATTGTGACAATGAAGAAGGTTTGAATCAAAAAGAATATTTTATCAAATACCCATTTTCAAGCGAATACATCATGGTTGCATGGTATCATCAATGTCCAGATTTTGAAAATGTGTTGGATAACTGATGAAAAATTTACTTTCATTCTTTTCCATTTTAATGACTACTTATTGCCGAAAACAATGTTACACTAGTATTTTCACGGATTCAAGGTTTAGCTTAATCTAATGTTGTCTGATTTGACACTTTACATGAAGATACGACTTTGTATTTAACATGTGCAAAGGTCGTAAATATATATAATTTCATTAAGTCAAAAGTTACTTCCAAAATATACATGTACATTATTCACATTAAAAATACGGGCTTTAATCAAGGAGATTTATCGGCTAGCACGATCAAAAGACATGACTAGTTTACCACACATAGACTTTTGTTTCCCGGATAAGAATGACAATATGGAAAATATTCACTTGCACACAGCGCTGCATATTTAGTCCCTCAGTAAGATATTTGGATCAACCAGAACACCTCCGCCGTTCCCTCCGAGGTTTATTTTCTGGAAAAAACCTCGAAGTTTTCCGGGCGAAGACATAATGCGCT
This sequence comes from Pecten maximus, assembly GCF_902652985.1. Lineage (NCBI taxonomy): Eukaryota > Metazoa > Mollusca > Bivalvia > Pectinida > Pectinidae > Pecten > Pecten maximus. The sequence continues at coordinate 29,043,961 of NC_047020.1, read as the reverse complement.
AAAGTAATATTGCTGATGAAATAGAACAAAGAAAGAAAGTATTGCAATAAATGGCCTAGTCTAAGTTGAAACATAGAAATTCGTCTTTTGTTCCATCGATTGACTTAAAAACTCATAGTACTGTACTGTCTTCTCTGTCATTTATGAACACCGGTTTAGGCAACAACCAATCGACAATAGTTTTAATATTGAAGGATTTTCACGTGCGATACATCATTGTCGCCTTTAAATGCAGCCCACATAACACCACCAGTGTGCATACCGATCGCCTGAGAACTCCCGGTGTCTGTGAGCAATGTCCTGATATGGTTTCCAACACCTGTGACGAGATCGAGAGTACTGCTAGTGAAATCCCCTACCAACAGGTAGCCTTTGTCGTCATACTTCACGTCAAATGGATCAAAGTAAGCCGACGCTGCCGAGTTCGATGTTTCACATTCTCCTGTATAGCGAAATTTGACCGATAATCCGTTGTCAAGGACGACAACATGGCCATTGTCTTTGCCATCACTTTGAAAGCTGGTCTTTTCTAAGAAAGCAATGTTTCCAGTCAACGGACATTGTGTGAGTCGTGTTGGACGTATAACTCCCGACATTGCGGTATCAGTCGTTATAATCACGTGACCTTCAGTGTTATGTAACGTGATTTTGTTTTCCGCTCCCACTAAGACATGTTCGTTGTCCGTTACACACACGCAACGTGGCCAAGATTCTGTGGTAAAACGGCGCATGCGTGTGTCGGTTTTTGGGTTCAGTTCTACAACGCGACACTTCCACGTGCAGTACCAGAGGTGATGGGTTTTTGGCGACAAACTGATATCATTTACGTTAGCATTACAAGTTACTCTCTTGATGATATTACCTGCATTACCAAGAAGTGTTAAATCACGTGACTCTTCGTCACAAGTCCATGCATGACCTTCGGAGGTCAGACAGATGGACGTGATTGCACAAGGCGATGGAAATTGCGACAAAATGACAGGGTGATGAATAGTTCTTTTCGATGCAGCTTTACGCGTTCGTTCCGGTTTTGGAGGTGGTACTTCGGTAGCTTTTGGTTCTTGATCAGGAGAAGAAAGTTGTTGGTCGGAGTTGTTCTGTGGCAACCTTTCGATAACCTCCGTAGCCTTCGCTTCAGGTTTGCGTGAAGATAAATGGTGATTTTGTGGTTCGATTTCATTTGAAGATACTTCAACGTGTCGTAGCTCAGGTTTCTGTGGTGAATGGTCGATATGTGGATCCTTAGGCGGAGAAGGTTCGTGAGATGAAGACAGGATAGCTTGTAGAAGCGATGGAGACGAAGCGTTGGACGGGGGCTCAGGTTTATGAGCCGAGGGTAAGCTCATAGACCGACGTTCGTGTCGTCTAGATACTGACATGGACACGTGCTGCTCGTCTCGTTTTTGTGGAGACGATTTTACCGTAATCATTGGACGAATGTCTGAAGATGTAGATGGACGAGCTGTAAGGAACCGGTGGATGGAAGAGGGAGCGTCCATTGAATTCCTCCTTTTGAAAATAGCGGATCGTGGTTGTGACCTTTGGTGGTATCTGCTTTGGATAGCTCGGGAGACTTAACCCTCACTCTATCAGACGCAGGTCTTGGTGGATGACGGCCAGATCTGAGACCAACAGACTGCTGGGGATTTGGGCGGGCGGAAGACGTGTTATGCCTGGGGGGTTCCTGGGGTGGCTCTACCTGATCTGTAGACTCTAGCGTGTTGCCATTAGCAGTTGGTGATGGTTCGTTCACCGATCTCTCAATGACGACATTAGATACTTGGCTTTCTGGGCCCGACTGGCACTGTTTAGTGGATGGATGCTGACTGTCAAAGGAGGTAGTCAGCTGCCCTAGAGCTTGTTTTAGGAGATCTGTGACGACTTCACAAGGACTGAAATGTGCCGTGTGTAGAGAGGGACATTCGATCGCGTCGTACGTGGGCACATTACACAAAGCATCAAACATGTTGATGTTAGAACCCGTTAGCATCACGTGACGTCGGTATTTTATCTGCTCAATTAAATCCTGTAATCTCGCCTTGTGCTCGGCCATGTATTTCAGCAATAGTTCCATATTTTCCTTTCCCAACTTCTCACACACTGAAACGCACTCATCGACCATATCGTCTAATTCGTCCTTGCACTTGTTAGCCTGTAATTTCATCACACAAACGATATCTTTGATCTGTTTAGTGTTGTCTAGTAGTCTCTGTTCCGTCAATTCGATACAGCTTTGTACCCTGGGTAACTGTTCAGTCTCCATAAAGTTGATACTCAGGTCAAGTTTATTCTTGATGCTGGGCCAAGCATCCGACAATTCCTCCATTATGTGCCCATGGTGGATCGACGTCACACACTTCCCACATACCAAGCTGTTACAATCATAACACACGAAAGTAACCTTTTTGTGTGAATGTGTGGCACACCTCGCGTCTCCTTCAGGTCGGAGTGGGTTCCCGTTAACAGACTGCTCTCTGGTTCCATCCTACAAAATAAATATGAGTATCACGTGACTTTACCGTTTCTAAAATGTCTGTGATTTGGAAAAACGGTGCTTGTTTTCTCTAACTCTAACAATTAACTCGATCCCTATTTTATTTATTCATAGTCTCTTACCACGATCAAGCTATAATGTTAAGCCAAATATTGACACTTCATCGAGCTATACTTAGGCATATTGTGTAGCGGGGACGGCCAACCGTCGTGACCAGGTCCAAACGTCTCATGGCTAGTGTCGGTCTAGATTTCGGAGGTCTCGGGTTCAATCCCATCGTAATACGTACACTATGTTTTTTTTTGTTTTGTTTTAAATAGATACGTACGCCAACAAGCAACAAGAAAATACATTCCTTAAACTGTAGACTACGTACATTTAATCTATACGGCAATAACATTCCATCCTAAGTACAACAATACCTGTGTATTGTACATATGTACATTTTGTATACAGTTTACATGCATGTACAGTTTTAATTAATAATTGTACAACAGATACAGCATTTCACAACAACGTTACTTTATACCCGTTCATATAGTCGGGTATGGTTATTACATGTACAATACATTATACAATAGATTACAGTCCGTATAAGCTATAATAGGTACACCATTCTACAATCATATATATACCCGTATGTACACAAATAGCCCCATACTGTATCTTACCTGGTTTTAGTTCCGTGGTGTTGTGTTGCCGTGACAACAGGACGTCGCCGTCAGTTGTCACTTACCTTCCCTGTTATTAGTGGTGAATATTTATAATAACCATACATGGAATATTAACTGAGAACATGTCAAATGACTCTGGTGAGTACGGTATTGGTCACTAAGTAGCACTGTCGCGGACAGTCTGGTATTCCTGTAGTACATACATTTCACGTGTCCATTATTATTTGTTCCAGTACCGCCAGGCGCGGCTACGTTATTATGACACCGACTACAGATCACTCTGTCACACGACAGTATAAACTATTCGCTGTACTGTTCCTGTGAAATGGTATTGACATTGTACATATTTATAGGTTACCACCCCGAACACCCACACACCCGGAATGTAGACGGCATCACACGAGATAGGGAGATATAAAGATCGCAGACAGAGAGAAACACTGGCTACATAGTGTACATAGTATCAATATTAATTGCTCACGTTCTTAATATAGCAAATAAATTAACTTCAGTGTGTACAACAAATTCCGATATCCCTGGATTAAACTAACCGTACTTTGGCCGAGCGATCACGGGTAGCGCCGATCAACAACTCCCACACAAGCTTTGATAGCTAGCAACGCTGTAATGTCGATCCTCAAGTATCGATTATAAATATCGATATCTCTTGATCGTTTTATGAAAACTTTTTTTAAATACACCACAATAATGACGTAAGCATGCGGACAGAGATACGATTGAGTAAACTAACTGGACCTGATGTTTGATTGAAAGCTGACTAGCCATGTCTAGGTAATTGCAATCAATCGGCCTGGTAGTAGTGCAGATTATATACATAATTTAAATGTTTTGTCAAACGTCTCGCTCTATTACAGCCTAGGCCGTCGTCCACGGGCGGTTAGACATATATAGCAGGTATTTTCATGTATTTACAGGTACACTAGAAAACAACGAAACATTGTAACCCTTATCTGGTGGTAGGGCAAGTCATGAACTTGTCTGAACAACATATCTATAAACTTGACAGTAATACCGGATTTGTGATAGATAATAATACGGATCCTTCCGGACTCTGCATGGACACACCGAAGTGTCTATACAAAAAAAAATCAAACAAAAAACAAAACGAGGGCCCCCCTAGAAATAAAACGACTTTACCACTTCCAGAGACTTGTATATCAGGTATATATGTCTCTGCCACTTCCCCAAAAGGCTAACTTAAAACAAAGATAAAACATACACAAAAGAGTAACAGTGACAGTGTAGTACACAGGTGATATTATCAAATAATGCCATGTTCTCATAATAGGACCGAGGTAGCGATAGCCAAAACACAGCAGTGAGACTGTGTTCAGCTGGTGTTTCGAATTTGGAAAATTTTGATCAAATCAAGAAGAGCATTCTGGGCATCAAGCAAGGGTAGCTAGAAGAGCATTCTGGGTATCAAGCAAGGGTAGCTATCTCCGCAAGCAGGGAATGCAATAGTGTTTGCAGACAAGGAGCAGGGTATTAGAAAATCTACTAAAAGTCGATGTGTATGGATTTGATATCGTGATCGTTATTATTGATTCCATGCACTAATTATTTTTAAGGGGTTTGGACAAAATGGATTCAATCCCCCCTGAAAAGTGAAGTCCGATATGACCTCGTTTTGCCTACTGTCAGGTGGGCGGAGTCTTCCATGGAACCCATCTCATATCATAAAACTTGCACGCCATTTAATAGGAGTCTGGGTATTTTTGGCGCTTGAAGATCGCTAATTTCTATATGTCTATTTGGATTGTATCCGTATGAAGAGGCAGAAAAGGTACACCTTGAAGGAAGAATTCTTCATTGGTCAAATCAGAGACTTGTATATCACATTGTGATATACAAGTCTCTGGTCATATTAACTACCGAAACGTATATAAAACTGTAGTTTTTTTCCCCCGAATTATCAGCAGTCGAAGTATCATGGGTATGGAGAAACGTTTAAATTCGACCGAAAATTAAAAAAATCTACAGGAAGACAGCGCGTCCAGTTGTTCCCTAGTTACGGGGCGATAGTTTTCACCCATCACTGTCGATTTCAGTTGCGTATCACTATAATTATATAGCTAGCTATCTTCAAATACTTGGAACCGGCCAATGACTTGGACACGATTCCACAAGCAATGTCTCGACGAAAAGGAAAGTGATTAGTTAGCAGGTTTTGCACAACCGGATTGCTGGTGCGAGTTACGCAGACTTTATTCAGTACAGTATATTGTCGGATTGATAATTTCACATTTCCAGCCAGGGTATTCAGCGAGATAGAAAGGTTGGAGATTGATCAATACAGCATTAATTGCATTCTGTTACTTTATGTCAATAATATTCCATCACACATTGAAAGAGAAGTGAATTGGTCACATTAATCTCTATTCACCTGCAGTGCGTCATCTCGCACTTGTCACTTCCCCCGAGAATCCTTTCGTACCAAGACAAAATTCGGGCTCATAGCAACCACATTTGCCCGAAGAGGTGCACGTTCATAGGTTTAGTACCAGAAAAAACTGACTTAATACTTATTTTTGCGATTTTGTCGACCACAGTTAAATGGCGCATGAGCAGTGATGATCACCACGCAGGTTTTCCCCAGTAACTCTCAGTCACGGTTTCTACTACCCGAGTGGTTTGGTGAATCATATTGGTATGACTCTTTCTTCAAATGTTGTACAAGACAACGGGAACAACAGTATACACAAATAGCGGAGAAAAACGAGCATCAACATTAAGCCTACAGTTCTTCCATGTGGAAATCGTCCATTACAATACCCACATATGGACTGTTTAATGGTAGATAAAATGGCTTAAAAATCGTCAAAACAGCTCTAATGATTATATCAATATACTTCTGAAACAGAGATCTACAAATGGAAGATACAGTAGGTCGTGAGCTCGACGTGCTTTAAAATCCGTTGCCAAAAAACTGGGTCATTAATGAAGTGACTGCGTTACAGTTCCGTGCCTTAGGCCTATCGAGAATTATCAGGGCTTTAAATTATTGCACGATGACAAGATCGCCACATTATTCTATACTCATCACGACCTCACCAAAGTCGCTGTTATTCCAAATAAGCACTTTGATATTATGAATTTTTGTTGATAGACAATGTATTGCTGTTTATGTGATGTGATATTTTCGTCTACGGAATCTTACAGCATTAAGTCTTATGATACCTTTTTCTTATTCAATTATGAGTTTTAAATTCCCCCGGGTATCAAAATGAATACTAACCTCGTCTACGGTACCAACGTGTCGACGTTCAACGATCTAGTGACACAAAAACAACACGTTTAGAGAGACAATTGTTTACGAAGACTGAGGTATCAGAAATATTTCTTATCTGATGTGATATGACGACCGATAATTATTATACCCGGTGATTTCGTTGTCACTACCACTGGCCCTCACTGGGAGAACATGCCATTGCATGGACATCTAACATATCTCATCGATTCAGCAGAAGATGCTTACACTTTTGAAACACCTGGTCTTGATATCATCTTTTAAAGCACACCAGTGTAAATCTTACATTTGTTCATATCTTACCCTCCTCTCGGTGATTTGGAGTTAGAAGAGCTGCTTTGTTTACATGTTGGTAGACCCTTCTATATATAATATGAGGTTCTGACACTACTTAAAGAATCTTGCTTCTCAGAACACCTGGTCATATTTTCATTGTACTTTTCTGATTCTTTTGTTTTTTTTAATTAGCCTGTATTATGATTATGACAATGTTTTTACATATTTTTCATACAACATGAGGCAAATATAATATTGTGGAGTATTTTATTCTCTGTAATAAATTGTTAAGTTATATATATATAATATAATACAATGATACATATATAATATTATCTGTAATGAACAATAATGTTGAGATAACGATTAACTAGTGACCTCTGACCTGGTCAATTGAATATAATAAAATTTATGTAACAATTGAAAACTACCAAATTACCTCCCTTTAATATTTAGCATACGATTACCTCCCTTAATTCATTTTTCTACCAGTTAGCTCACATTTTACATCAAATTACCTCCAAATTTTACCGTTTACTACTAGAAGCAAGCATATATCCTCAAACTACCCGTTTTTGCCCTTTACTACAAGTAATCTAGCATCATATTACCTCCCTTTATTGCCCTTTACTCTCAGAAAGCCATCATTATGAATCATATTACCCCCTCCCTTTCTGTTCTCTGTGTACAGTTGTTAGCCAGCTGTCTCAAACAAGGGTTGGTCTTGACCAAAACTACATTATACAGAAAACAGATATACTTTATTAACTTTTTTTAAACTATGAAAGAAGGAGCACATCATGGGACATAAATGCAGTTAAAATGTTGATGACGGGTAATATTTTTCATTACCAGGTATATTTTGGCAGTCATCACTGACAACATAAGTTTCTGGTATCACAAGTCAATGTCACTAATAACTAAGTCATCACTGACAACATAAGTTTCTGGTATCACAAGTCAATGTCACTAATAACTAAGGGAGGTAATTTAGGAGTTTTCCACCATAAAGAACGTATACAACGATAATGAATTAATGTCCTAATAATTCTACATTCAGTTATTGTATTTCTCTTTATGAAGTATACAATAGTGTTCAAGGTCAGAGATTTGGTGTTCCCTATGGTAAGCTAGATTTATAAGTTATACCTTACATATCTCATACACACTAATACAGTTTCCACCCAACAAACACTTGTCTCTTACATAGTAACATAACAAAAGTCACTTTATTTTTCTGAGTTTCCTCTCATTAATTTATGATTTTAATCATCCTCAATATGAATTCCAAATATAAATGTCTTAAAACCTTAAATAATGATCGGTTACAAATCTATTGAAATATATTGCCAATCTTTTCAAAAACAAGGAACATGTATTCACAAAAATGACTTGGAGAAACCTAATGAATAAAACGACTCTCTCAAGTATCTCATGTGCTTGCTGATACATTTAATATCTAGTACTTTGGAGCTTCTTGCTGAATCAATCTGGTAATTGATATTTTTTGTTTAAAAAATCTCAATCATCTTGGTCATGATTTTGAATTTGATAACTTATTATGTTAAATCTTAATCTAGATACCAAGTTATATAATAACTACCCTTAAACTTTCCCTCATTCACGTATGTCAATGAACCAATTAAAACCACAAGGGCTCCATATGATGTACATTCTAAGCAGTTGTCTAATATGTGTGTCAATATTGTTCACCTGTCACGTGTTTGTTTGGTTTTTACATCCTGGAACAGTCTAACCTTTCCTAGTACATATTTATGCTTGCATCCCTGATAATTTGTAAATAGTCTGTACACAGAATGTTCTTGCAGGAATTACCCAAAATGATACAATTCATTTATTCATTGTGAGCAAATACCAGACAAATATGTGGAGGCCTTGTACAAGCGTGAGGATTCTACATAGCCCATGTCTGTGGAATGTAGCTGTAAATCCCTGGAATGTCTCACTGATGTTGTAGTTCTTACTGGCAGTAGTTTTGGAGATTGAAATTAATGCTTAATTGTTGATTGAAAATATTAAAATATTTGTGACACAAAGAGTGAGGGAAGGGCCATCATGACCAGGTTGCTTGTTTTAATACTATACAAGTTTCAAATTGCAGTTTGGCTAAATGTGGTCTAACTTTGGGCGTCACCATAGATACAGGTAACTCCCGATTGTATTCTGAGTCTTTCATACGTTTGAAGTGTATTTGGTTACATATAGTCTGATTAAGGGTATTGGTGAATGTGGAAAACAACAGACATAAGTGGCTATAATGCTTTATATCACAGTCTATATATAGTAACAGAATCCTCTTGGTCTTAAGCTTTAACTCAATAACATTTGGTAACAAAAACACTGGTAATCCTCAATAACATACTTCATACAAAAATAATAGCCTATTATACCCCTGGAAATTATGCATCGGTTTCTCAGTATATATTGTAATACAAAAAGTTATGCATCATTTTTGCTCTAATGATTTCAATGTTTTCAGTAAGTTGCTAAGTAGAGTTGCTAGGTTGGTTGCCTGGCGCATGAGATATCGCATATGAGGATCACCGAGGGGTTTGCCAACAGCTGCATGGGCTGCGTTAACGGTGCTCTTGTAGGCATTGGTGACCTTTATCACCTCAAAACCAAGGTGTTGGGCCTGATGAACTGCTTCCATCATTAACATAGTCGCTTGGCAATGAAGGAAGATTTTAGCAAGTGTGTGCATACTTTTGTTGAGATTTTTGGCCATTTTGTCCCGTGTCTGTGTGGCATTACTGACCAGGAGCTTGGCATCAGTCACAAATAATTTGACTTGACCTATCAACTCCTCCTTACACATTCCAAATTGTATCGGCTGGCGGTCGATACGCGATTCTTTCAGTGTCTCCATTGTCTGTTTCAGTTCTGACAAGAGCTTGTCCGAGTCCTCATTGGCACAATGCGAAACTTTCTACACTGTACGTCCGTTTGAGAATGTGTTTCACACTGTCTGAATGATTTTTACTGACATTCTCACGTAATAAAGCAAAGCAATCCTCAGACAAGGAGTCTTTAATGTCTCCATTGATAGAGGAGGTTGGAGAGGATGACAATGAGGATGAAACAGACGATGATACTGAGGGAGCAGGGGTAGTTTTACGAGGAGGTCGTACGGGGGATGGGACTGGGACCGGGACCGGGGCTTGTTTCACTTTGGTCGAGGTACGACCTTTATTTGTAACCTTTTCTGTAGATAAGTCTCTGAGAAGGTCAAAGTTGTTGTATGTGTGAGTCTCAGGCTCGTCTGAGGACGAACTGCTGCGTGACATGGACATGGGGCGCCACATGCTGCCCACGGTCCCAAACGGACTCACTTTCAGGTCCTTTTTGGCCTGTGATGTTTCGGTCACTGATAAAGATAAATCATCCTTTGTTGTGATTTCCACCGGGTCTGGTTTATTGTAAAGTGACAGACGGAGGGGTTCCAGAGGTCGCCGCTCATCACAGCTGGAAATCTGGCCGTCTGACGCAGTCAAAAGAGCTTTCATTGGTCCCATCTTCTTACTGCCCTTCTGGAAAATCAAATGTAACCCAAATAAGCAGCTGTCATGATTTTCTTTTTTAAAATTAGTCTCTTTTCTAAAGTATAATGGGCATGATTGATGAGTGTTTAACATAAAATCTACTGTGATAATGAAAATCACATGATATAGTATCTACATCAGCTGAAATCAAAATAATGGAATTTCAAATCAGTTAAAATTATCTTACATAATGGTATCAAAGTCATCTGATATTCGGCTGATGAAAGAATGGAATGGGCAGAGATGGTTATTGGTTGAACTCATGATGATTAACATAATTCACATCTACTAGGATATTGTATTGTACATCAGAACGCCATGACACTGGAAGGTACAATCACTAAAACTCTGTGGAACTTATATTAGTCATATTAATTATCCCAAAAAGCGTGAGTGGAATGCCGTACTAATTGTAAGCGTGAAATCATTGTCAAATCCAGGTTTACATAATAATATCTCCACTTCAATCAATTAATGTTTTACAATTTGTAAATGTATATATAATTTAATACACAAACACCACACCTATGGCAAATGTTATGATATATATATAACATCTATGTAATTATCTCATACTTCCCTTAACCTGCATTCATGCTGTAAGTCATATGTATTAAGACTAGCTGTGTGAGGAGTAAATGTTTGTCGAGACTGTGTGAGGTGTAAATGTGTGTAGAGACTGTGAGGTGTAAATGTGTGTAGAGACTGTGTGAGGTGTAAATGTGTGTAGAGATTGTGTGAGGTGTAAATGTGTGTAGAGACCGTGTGAGGTGTAAATGTGTGTAGAGATTGTGTGAGGTGTAAATGTGTGTAGAGATTGTGTGAGGTGTAAATGTGTGTAGAGACTGTGTGAGGTGTAAATGTGTGTAGAGACTGTGTGAGGTGTAAATGTGTGTAGAGACTGTGAGGTGTAAATGTGTGTAGAGACTGTGTGAGGTGTAAATGTGTGTAGACTGTGTGAGGTGTAAATGTGTGTAGAGACTGTGAGGTGTAAATGTGTGTAGACTGTGTGAGGTGTAAATGTTTGTCGAGACTGTGTGAGGTGTAAATGTGTGTAGAGACTGTGTGAGGTGTAAATGTGTGTAGAGACTGTGAGGTGTAAATGTGTGTAGAGACTGTGTGAGGTGTAAATGTGTGTAGAGACTGTGTGAGGTGTAAATGTGTGTAGAGACTGTGTGAGGTGTAAATGTGTGTAGAGATTGTGTGAGGTGTAAATGTGTGTAGAGACTGTGTGAGGTGTAAATGTGTGTAGAGACTGTGTGAGGTGTAAATGTGTGTAGAGACTGTGTGAGGTGTAAATGTGTGTAGAGACTGTGTGAGGTGTAAATGTGTGTAGAGACTGTGTGAGGTGTAAATGTGTGTAGAGACTGTGTGAGGTGTAAATGTGTGTAGAGACTGTGTGAGGTGTAAATGTGTGTAGAGACTGTGTGAGGTGTAAATGTGTGTAGAGATTGTGTGAGGTGTAAATGTGTGTAGAGACTGTGTGAGGTGTAAATGTGTGTAGAGACTGTGTGAGGTGTAAATGTGTGTAGAGACTGTGTGAGGTGTAAATGTGTGTAGAGACTGTGTGAGGTGTAAATGTGTGTAGAGACTGTGAGGTGTAAATGTGTGTCGAGACTGTGTGATGTGTAAATGTGTGTAGAGACTGTGTGAGGTGTAAATGTGTGTAGAGACTGTGTGAGGTGTAAATGTGTGTAGAGACTGTGTGAGGTGTAAATGTGTGTAGAGACTGTGTGAGGTGTAATGTGTGTAGAGACTGTGTGAGGTGTAAATGTGTGTAGAGACCAGTGAGGGTGTAAATTGTGTAGAGACTGTGTGAGGTGTAAATGGTGTGTAGAGACTGTGTGAGGTGTAATGTGTGTAGAGACTGTGTGAGGTGTAAATGTGTGTAGAGACTGTGTGAGGTGTAATGTGTTAGAGACTGTGTAGGTGTAAATGTGTGTAAGGAGGTGTAAATGTGTGTGAGGTGTACAATGTGTGTAGAGATTGTGTGAGGTGTAAATGTTTGTAGAGATTGTGTGAGGTGTAATGTGTGTAGAGACTTGTGTGAGGTGTAAATGTGTGTAGAGACGTGTGAGGTGTAAATGTGTGTAGAGACTGTGTGAGGTGTAGATGTATGTAGAGACTGTGTGAGGTGTAGATGTATGTAGAGATTGTGTGAGGTGTAGATGTATGTAGAGATTGTGTGAGGTGTAAATGTGTGTAGAGACTGTGAGGTGTAAGATGTGTGTAGAGATGGGTGAGGTGTAAATGTGTGTAGAGACTGTGTGAGGTGTAAATGTGTGTAGAGACTGTGTGAGGTGTAAATGTGTGTAGAGACTGTGTGAGGTGTAAATGTGTGTAGAGACTGTGTGAGGTGTAAATGTGTGTAGAGACTGTGTGAGGTGTAAATGTGTGTAGAGACTGTGTGAGGTGTAAATGTGTGTAGAGACTGTGTGAGGTGTAAATGTGTGTAGAGACTGTGTGAGGTGTAAATGTGTGTAGAGACTGTGTGAGGTGTAAATGTGTGTAGAGACTGTGTGAGGTGTAAATGTGTGTAGAGACTGTGTGAGGTGTAAATGTGTGTAGAGACTGTGTGAGGTGTAAATGTGTGTAGAGACTGTGAGGTGTAAATGTGTGTAGAGACTGTGTGAGGTGTAAATGTGTGTAGAGACTGGTGAGGTGTAAATGTGTGTAGAGACTGTGTGAGGTGTAAATGTGTGTAGAGACTGTGTGAGGTGTAAATGTGTGTAGAGACTGTGTGAGGTGTAAATGTGTGTAGAGACTGTGTGAGGTGTAAATGTGTGTAGAGATTGTGTGAGGTGTAGATGTGTGTATAGACTGTGTGAGGTGTAAATGTGTGTAGAGACTGTGAGGTGTAAATGTGTGTAGAGACTGTGTGAGGTGTAAATGTGTGTAGAGACTGTGTGAGGTGTAAATGTGTGTAGAGACTGTGAGGTGTAAATGTGTGTAGAGACTGTGTGATGTGTAAATGTGTGTAGAGACTGTGAGGTGTAAATGTGTGTAGAGACTGTGTGAAGTGTAAATGTGTGTAGAGACTGTGTGAGGTGTAAATGTGTATAGAGACTGTGTGAGGTGTAAATGTGTGTAGAGACTGTGTGAGGTGTAAATGTGTGTAGAGACTGTGTGAGGTGTAAATGTATGTAGATATTGTGTGAGGTGTAAATGTGTGTAGAGACTGTGTGAGGTGTAAATGTGTGTAGAGACTGTGAGGTGTAAATGTGTGTAGAGACTGTGTGAGGTGTAAATGTGTGTAGAGATTGTGAGGTGTAAATGTGTGTAGAGACTGTGTGAGGTGTAAATGTGTGTAGAGACTGTGTGAGGTGTAAATGTGTATAGAGACTGTGTGAGGTATAAATGTGTGTAGAGACTGTGTGAGGTGTAAATGTGTGTAGAGACTGTGAGGTGTAAATGTGTGTAGAGACTGTGTGAGGTGTAAATGTGTGTAGAGACTGTGTGAGGTGTAAATGTGTGTAGAGACTGTGTGAGGTGTAAATGTGTGTAGAGACTGTGAGGTGTAAATGTGTGTAGACTGTGTGAGGTGTAAATGTGTGTAGAGACTGTGAGGTGTAAATGTGTGTAGAGACTGTGTGAGGTGTAAATGTGTGTAGAGACTGTGTGAGGTGTAAATGTGTGTAGAGATTGTGAGGTGTAAATGTGTGTAGGGACTGTGTGAGGTGTAAATGTGTGTAGAGACTTGTGAGGTGTAAATGTGTGTAGGGACTGTGTGAGGTGTAAATGTGTGTAGAGACTGTGAGGTGTAAATGTGTGTAGAGACCGTTGAGGTGTAAATGTGTGTAGAGACTTGTGAGGTGTAAATGTGTGTAGGGACTGTGTGAGGTGTAAATGTGTGTAGAGACTGTGTGAGGTGTAAATGTGTGTACAGACTGTGTGAGGTGTAAATGTGTGTATAGACTGTGTGAGGTGTAAATGTGTGTAGAGACCGTGAGGTGTAAATGTGTGTAGAGACTGTGAGGTGTAAATGTGTGTAGGGACTGTGTGAGGTGTAAATGTGTGTAGAGACTGTGAGGTGTAAATGTGTGTACAGACTGTGTGAGGTGTAAATGTGTGTACAGACTGTGTGAGGTGTAAATGTGTGTAGAGACTGTGTGAGGTGTAAATGTGTGTAGAGACTGTGTGAGGTGTAAATGTGTGTAGACTGTGTGAGGTGTAAATGTGTGTAGAGACTGTGTGAGGTGTAAATGTGTGTAGAGACTGTGTGAGGTGTAAATGTGTGTAGAGACTGTGTGAGGTGTAAATGTGTGTAGAGACTGTGTGGTGGGAAATGTGTGTAGAGACTGTGTGAGGTGTAGATGTGTGTAGAGACTGTGTGAGGTGTAAATGTGTGTCGAGACTGTGAGGTGTAAATGTGTGTAGAGACTGTGTGAGGTGTAAATGTGTGTAGAGACTGTGAGATGCAAATGTGTGTAGAGACTGTGAGGTGTAAATGTGTGTAGAGACTGTGTGAGGTGTAAATGTGTGTAGAGATTGTGTGAGGTGTAAATGTGTGTAGAGAGTGTGTGAGGTGTAAATGTGTGTAAATGTGTGTAGAGAGTGTGTGAGGTGTAAATGTGTGTCGAGACTGTGTGAGGTGTAAATGTGTGTAGATATTGTGTGAGGTGTAAATGTGTGTAGAGACTGTGAGGTGTAAATGTGTGTAGAGACTGTGTGAGGTGTAAATGTGTGTAGAGACTGTGAGGTGTAAATGTGTGTAGAGACTGTGTGAGGTGTAAATGTGTGTAGAGACTGTGAGGTGTAAATGTGTGTAGAGACTGTGTGAGGTGTAAATGTGTGTAGAGACTGTGAGGTGTAAATGTGTGTAGAGACTGTGTGAGGTGTAAATGTGTGTAGAGACTGTGTGAGGTGTAAATGTGTGTAGAGACTGTGTGAGGTGTAAATGTGTGTAGAGATTGTGAGGTGTAAATGTGTGTAGGGACTGTGTGAGGTGTAAATGTGTGTAGAGACTTGTGAGGTGTAAATGTGTGTAGGGACTGTGTGAGGTGTAAATGTGTGTAGAGACTGTGAGGTGTAAATGTGTGTAGAGACCGTGAGGTGTAAATGTGTGTAGAGACTTGTGAGGTGTAAATGTGTGTAGGGACTGTGTGAGGTGTAAATGTGTGTAGAGACTGTGAGGTGTAAATGTGTGTACAGACTGTGTGAGGTGTAAATGTGTGTATAGACTGTGTGAGGTGTAAATGTGTGTAGAGACCGTGAGGTGTAAATGTGTGTAGAGACTTGTGAGGTGTAAATGTGTGTAGGGACTGTGTGAGGTGTAAATGTGTGTAGAGACTGTGAGGTGTAAATGTGTGTACAGACTGTGTGAGGTGTAAATGTGTGTACAGACTGTGTGAGGTGTAAATGTGTGTAGAGACTGTGAGGTGTAAATGTGTGTAGAGACTGTGTGAGGTGTAAATGTGTGTAGAGACTGTGTGAGGTGAAAATGGTTGTAGAGGACTGTGTGATAAAGGTTGTAAATGGGGTGTAAAGAGGACTGTTGAGGTGTAAATGTGTGTAGAGACGTGTGAGGTGTAATGTGGTAAGCCCGGGTTGTGAGGTGTAGACTTTGGGGTGAGATGTGTGTAGAGGACTGTGTGAGGTGTAAATGTGTGTCGACTGTGAGGTGTAAATGTGTGTAGAGACTGTGTGAGGTGGTAAATGGGTAAGGACTGTGAGATGCAAATGTGTGTAGAGACTGTGAGGTGTAAATGTTTTGTAGGGGACTGTGTGAGGTGTAAATGTGTGTAGAGACTGTGTGAGGTGTAAATGTGTGTAGAGACTGTGTGAGGTGTAAATGTGTGTAGAGATTGTGTGAGGTGTAAATGTGTGTAGAGACTGTGTGAGGTGTAAATGTGTGTAGAGACTGTGAGGTGTAAATGTGTGTAGAGACTGTGTGAGGTGTAAATGTGTGTAGAGACTGTGTGAGGTGTAAATGTGTGTAGAGACTGTGTGAGGTGTAAATGTGTGTAGAGACTGTGTGAGGTGTAAATGTGTGTAGAGACTGTGAGGTGTAAATGTGTGTAGAGACTGTGTGAGGTGTAAATGTGTGTAGAGACTGTGTGAGGTGTAAATGTGTGTAGACTGTGAGGTGTAAATGTGTGTAGAGACTGTGTGAGGTGTAAATATGTGTAGAGACTGTGTGAGGTGTAAATGTGTGTAGAGATTGTGTGAGGTGTAAATGTGTGTAGAGACTGTGTGAGGTGTAAATGTGTGTAGAGACTGTGTGAGGTGTAAATGTGTGTAGAGACTGTGTGAGGTGTAAATGTGTGTAGAGACTGTGAGGTGTAAATGTGTGTAGAGACTGTGAGGTGTAAATGTGTGTAGAGACTGTGTGAGGTGTAAATGTGTGTAGAGATTGTGTGAGGTGTAAATGTGTGTAGAGAGTGTGTGAGGTGTAAATGTGTGTAAATGTGTGTAGAGAGTGTGTGAGGTGTAAATGTGTGTCGAGACTGTGTGAGGTGTAAATGTGTGTAGATATTGTGTGAGGTGTAAATGTGTGTAGAGACTGTGAGGTGTAAATGTGTGTACAGACTGTGTGAGCTGTAAGTGTTTGTAGAGAGTGTGTGAGCTGTAAGTGTGGGTACAGACTGTGTGAGCTGTAAGTGTTTGTAGAGAGTGTGTGAGCTGTAGTGTTGGTACAGACTGTGTGAGCTGTAAGTGTGGGTACAGACTGTGTAATACAGTAACAGTAGCAGGATTGATACTCGGATCATACGGTGCAGCTATTTCTCAGACTCATTCATGTGAAACATGTAGCAGTAGTAATGGCTGAGCACATGACGCTGTGAGTAGCAACTACAATAAAATTTCTGTCACCAGATTACACAATAAATGATATTACCTGTTCCTTAAGGTGTTCTGCTTCCTGAAAACAATATCATCAATAACATGAACTACGAGATATGATATCATTGTCTTTTATGACATGAACTATGAGATATATCACTGCTCTTATGACATGAACTTCGAGATATATCACTTTTATGACATGAACTATGAGATGTATCACTGTCTTTTATGACATGAACTATGAGATATATCAATGTCTTTTATGACATGAACTATGAGATATATCACTGTCTTTTATGACATGAACTACGATATATCACTGTCTTTTATGACATGAACTACGAGATATATCACTGTCTTTTATGACATGAACTACGAGATATATCACTGTCTTTTATGACATGAACTACAAGATTATCACTGTCTTTTATGACATGAACTACGATATATCACTGTCTTTTATGACATGAACTATGAGATATATCACTGTCTTTTATGACATGAACTATGAGATATATCACTGTCTTTTATGACATGAACTATGAGATATATCAGTCTTTTATGACATGAACTATGAGATATATCAATGTCTTTTATGACATGAACTATGAGATATATCACTGTCTTTTATGACATGAACTACGATATATCACTGTCTTTTATGACATGAACTATGAGATATATCACTGTCTTTTATGACATGAACTACGATATATCACTGTCTTTTATGACATGAACTATGAGATATATCACTGTCTTTTATGACATGAACTATGAGATATATCACTGTCTTTTATGACATGAACTACGAGATATATCACTGTCTTTTATGACATGAACTACGATATATCACTGTCTTTTATGACATGAACTATGAGATATATCACTGTCTTTTATGACATGAACTACAAGATTATCACTGTCTTTTATGACATGAACTACACGATATATCACTGTCTTTTATGACATGAACTATGAGATATATCACTTTTATGATATGAACTACAAGATATATCACTTTTATGACATGAACTACGAGATATATCAGTCTTTTATGACATGAACTACGAGATATATCACTTTTATGACATGAACTACGAGATATATCACTGTCTTTTATGACATGAACTACAAGATTATCACTGTCTTTTAGGACAGGAACTACGAGATATATCACTTTTATGACATGATCTAAGAGATATATCACTTTTATGACATGAACTACGAGATATATCACTTTTATGACATGAACTACGAGATATATCACTGTCTTTTATGACATGAACTACGATATATATCACTGTCTTTTAAGACATGATCTAAGAGATATATCACTTTTATGACATGAACTACGAGATATATCACTTTTATGACATGAACTATGAGATATATCACTGTCTTTTATGACATGAACTACGAGATATATCACTGTCTTTTAGGACATGAACTACGAGATATATCACTGTCTTTTATGACATGAACTACGAGATATATCACTTTTAGGACATGAGCTACGAGATATATCATTGTCTTTTATGACATGAACTACGAGATATATCATTGTCTTTTATGACATGAACTACGAGATATATCACTTTTAGGACATGAGCTACGAGATATATCACTGTCTTTTATGACATGAACTATAAGATATATCACTGTCTTTTAGGACATGAACTATGAGATATATCACTGTCTTTTAGGACATGAACTATGAGATATATCACTTTTATGACATGAACTACGAGATATATCACTGTCTTTTATGACATTAACTATGAGATATATCACTTGTATGACATGAACTATGAGATATATCACTTTTATGACATGAACTATGAGATATATCATTTTTATGACATGATCTAAGAGATATATCACTTTTATGACATGATCTAAGAGATATATCACTTTTATGACATGAACTACGAGATATATCACTTTTATGACATGAACTAAGAGATATATCACTTTTATGACATGAACTACGAGATATATCACTGTCTTTTATGACATGAACTACAAAATATAACACTGTCTTTTATGACATGAACTACGAGATATATCACTTTTATGACATGATCTAAGAGATATATCACTTTTATCACATGAACTACGAGATATATCACTGTCTTTTATGACATGAACTACGAGATATATCACTGTCTTTTATGACATGATCTAAGAGATATATCACTTTTATGACATGATCTAAGAGATATATCACTTTTATGACATGAACTACGAGATATATCACTTTTATGACATGAACTATGAGATATATCACTGTCTTTTATGACATGAACTACGAGATATATCACTTTTATGACATGAACTATGAGATATATCACTTTTATGACATGAACTATGAGATATATCACTGTCTTTTATGACATGAACTACGAGATATATCACTTTTATGACATGAACTATGAGATATATCACTGTTTTTTATGACATGAACTACGGGATATATAGAGGATATCTAACAGTGTTTTCAGTAATACCAAATATATTTCACGAGTGGGGCTAATATTTTGACATTTTTCACGAGTGCGCAGCACGAGTGAAAAATATCTAAATATTAGCCACACGAGTGAAATATATTTGGTATTACTGAAGACACTGTTAGATATTCTGTTTATTACATTTTTTATCAACGAAAAACCTACCCAGTATGCTAACTAGGCCTACAGCGATAATTTGTAAACAAAAAATGTAGTTCCCCCTGTCCAGGTGCTGAGATATATGTCGGGCTTTCTGATTGGTCAATTATTTTGGTATTTTCTCATCATTAATTTGATTGGTCAAATCAGCAAAAGTGATATTTTTCACTAGTGATAAATATGATATTTTTCACTAGTGAAAAATATCACTTTTATAGAATGAATAATTTTTGATATTTCACTGGTAAAAATGTAATAAATCACTGTCTTTTATGACATGAACTATGAGATATATCACTTTTAGGACATGAACTATGAGATATATCACTTTTATGACATGAACTACGAGATATATCACTTTTATGACATGAACTACGAGATATATCATTGTCTTTTATGACATGAACTACGAGATATATCACTGTCTTTTAGGACATGAACTATGAGATATATCACTGTCTTTTATGACATGAACTACGAGATATATCACTTTTAGGACATGAACTACGAGATATATCACTTTTAGGACATGAACTATGAGATATATCACTTTTATGATGATTAACAATTTGCCACACAACTTCTCCTACCTAACTGTTCTACACATTTGATAAAGTTCCAATGGTGTGTAGTTGAGATATATTGGATGGGTTTATTTACCCAAAAACAAAAGACAAATTAAAAGTTGATGTCTGTAGAACATGAGAACCACAGGACAGGGAACAATATACAAATATACACCTATGCCACGCTACAGTGATAAATATTTTGCAAATATAATTGTTTAATGATGATAATAATCAAATCTGTCCCGAGTTTTCATGGTATTTAAACTTTATATACCGGGGGTACTGTTGCTCATACTGGTTAGATATTGTATAGCTGAATACATAAAGGGAGATAACTCCAAGATATATAAGGGGCTTGATAGCTTTCATGAGAATATTGTTACTTAAAAAGTTTAAATTACATTCACATGATGAACATATTGGACATGTACAGACACTGAATGTTCTACCCCTCCCTGCCCGTCGGTCAGAACTGTGTATAAAAATAATAACGAAAGAGAGACAAGTAAAGAAACATACTAAATTAATTATATATACGGTATTTCCTTGTAGTAAGAAATATTTTTTTCCCTTAATGAATTGAATATAGTGCCACAATACCAGTGTTATCACTACTGTCTCACACTTCTCATTGATCCTGACACAGATAATCCAGCTCTTATCCTTTAACAACTCCATGATTTATATATAACTGGACAATGATTACATGATCTGGCCTATTTTACAACGAAATACAATTCTACCATCTATGCTTTTACTTGAATATCAATTATTATCTTACCTACATTTTCTGTAATATCATTTGACCTTTTTTGACCTTGACTTACATTTTAACTTATTTTTTATGACCTTCAGGGTATCTGTTATGTTTAAAAATATATATATAAATAAATAAAAAATACACATATACTACTGTACATCAGAAAGCATATGAGAAATGCAAACCTTAGTCTGACTGTGTAGGCAACACCAGTGAGGCTGAAAACTAAAAGTTAATTCTCCAGTGAACACATCACACTACACAGTGTATATACATCACATGACACACCCTGCAGTCTGGTAACCATAGCAATGCTTCTACCAACATAAATTTCTGCCATACTTCAGAATGAAAATTTCTTTTGCAATTTGGTCAAAGATCACCACTACATGTTGGTCCGATGACCATGGTGGTCCCTGATCACCAGCTGAAGGTTGCCTGAAGGTCACTTGACTGCCAGACTGCTAGAGAGACATGTTAGATCTGTTTGGGATGGAACACAAAGAAAGTGGTAGTGACTGTTATTGGAGGAAAGGTTTAAGGTCAGAGGTCAACCTGTACTAACCTTCCCACGAAGGGGGTATGTGTAATGCTGGAATGGCAAAGGTCAAAGGTCATACAGTGACATTACCAAAACTCATACATAACATGTTTCTAGTGGAGGATCACATTATTTGTTATCCATTGTTTTTCTATCAACTTTGAATTATGCGTGGTTACAGTGAGAACTCGTGACTGCGACTTGTATGACGTAGACAAACAGGCATGTGAGGGTCAAGGTTACATACCATGGAGTTGACCCGAGCATGCAACTCTGACTCTAAGTCAGAAAGAAGGCCCTGCAACTGTACATACAACATAGGGTTTATAGGCCCTTATCCTGTATTCTCACTTAACCTTAGCGAAGGAGTTAACTTTGGTACACCTTCTACATAAAACTGTTACTTTGAATCTGTGATGGAAATTAATGGATTATGTTCAAAGACATATACTGGACAGAAGTTGTAAAGTAGTTTTGAATCTTGACCTGAAGAAGTTACCATCTAAAATTTAACCTGGTATTACATTTTGTATTTCATTGTTATTTTATTTTCTAATATCACTAAAGTAAACAATTTCCACTTTTCTTTTGTAATACAAAATATTTGAATCTAGTGACTGAACAAGAAATAGTGGTCAATACTAATTATACCTACACCTAAAATTGTATAGTTATATAGTGTACAAGTTTTAATCCACAACAATTCATGGATATTAACTTGCACCCCACATATTTCTTTTCTGACTAACAAAGTTGTCCGCCTACATTAAGATGCCTATATGCTTTTACCCAAGCTATCAACAGTGATTTATATAGTAAATTAGTATGACTAGTTTCATCGTTGTTTTATTATATACAGCAAAATTTACAAAGACTATCACGTTCTGAACTTAACAATCCTAGAAACCTTACCTTTTCCTCATAAATTAACCCAAACAATAAAGGTAGATTCCAATGTAAGTGTATAGGGTGTAAGTACCAGTTCTACCATTGTTTGTAGATAAAGGTGCTATAAGTTAATACAAGGTCTATCTACAGGAGAATGTTGTTTATAGATTTAACAAAAAATACATATTTACATGTTCTATGTAAAATCTCACCTGAACTGAAAAAGCCGAGTGACTTTTTAACTTTGACCTTGTTACAGCTAACTGGTTCATTAACACTGGCGTCTTTTTGTCAATCCCTTCAACACCTTCTTTCTTTCTGATTGGTTGATCTTTATTTAAAGCCAGGTCACTACCTGACCTACGACCTTTATCATCAGACCCTGACAAGGATGACCTGCGCTTTAACCATCCAAGCGTGAAGGAGTTTGACCTGTGTAAGGAACTGCCATTTTTTTCACTTCCCTCATCACTAGAGATACTAGATCGCCTGGAGTCTTTTGTTCGAGAGGAATCCTTTGACTTGCTGAGAAGGAAGTCTCGATAGGATTTGAGAGTGGCCTTCAGTGAGGCCAGGGTGTCACTCGTATCACTGCCTGAACTATCTGACCATATATTGTCATGGTTCTCCTTGTTAGCCTTCACATCAAACGAGTGAGTCCTCTGTAGACGCCGTGAATGGTGATCCTGTGATGTACCAGGGGAGCTAATTCCTGGTCCATTTTTGTGACTAGAGGGTGATCTCCCTTGATTGTCCACATCTCGTCTTCTGTGTCTTGTTTGGAAAGAGTTACTCCTCCCAAATTTAACAGCAACTGCATTAACAGAATCAATAGCCTCCTGCACAACATTAGCAGTGTCCGCAGATGAACTGCGTGACAGTTTGAGTGAGGATGTGCGCCGAGTGTTTCTACTGAACCGTTGAGAATCTTCTCCAGGGATCGGCATAGATTGCAGTAATGTGTTCAGTCTTTGTGACACTGATGCTGGAGATTCAAAGTCCTTCAGGGGTGGAGACCCACCACTAGGTAAGACCAACTCATTCGGAGGATTTCTGGAAGGGGACAATTTTGGGGGTGATGAGGCTGGCAGTTGTGGAGGTATGTCCTCCGGCGGATCAGTACAGGATTCTGTACCACCATCCTCCACAGGAAATTTAATGAAAAATGTGTCTAAAGAACTAGAACGTCTATGGTGTCTCTTCCTCATCTTAATATCAGCTTCAGTTTGACCTTCTATAGGGGGAACTATTGCAATATGTTGGAGAGCTGTGACTGACTCCCCAGGGGGTGGGGGGATGACAAGGTCAGAAAAGCTCTCGTCTATTGGCATGTGGGCGTCAACCTGCCCTCCCTCCTCCTGTGTACCTTTACCTTCCTCAACAGAAGAAGGAGGTGGTGGCACTGTTAAGTTAGCGATTAGCGAATCAATATCTTCGTCAAAGAAATCAGGTGTGTCGCCTACACTGGCTGACCTCACTAAAGCAGGTGGGTGACCTTCAACTTGACCTACGAAGTGCAAAACATAACATATACAACTACAGTCAAGGAAGCAGTTTGGAAATAGTTTCAGTTTATAAACTATTATCATGAATTTAACTTAAATTGATTGCTCAATATTCCATGACTTCCTCTGTAACCATTACAACTCTTAAACAAAAAGGTTTGGCATTATTGAGATTTCAGATATTTTGACTTTCATCAAACTAGAAAATGTCTGTAGGACATAAATGTCCCTGGTGAGGACTGCATCAGCAGTTCTTGAGATTAGCTAGTTACATTGCATAGGGACGTGACAGGACAGACATGGGTAACACTATATGCCCCCTTCCAATTTCATGGCGGGGCATAAAATGCAATTTTTGTTATAACTGATGACAGAATTATGTCCCTTACCCATACTGTGTAGGTGGCTCTGTAACATCTCCGGGCTCCACGTACCATAATGGCTTACTGTGTTCCCCATGTTTGGGGCCTCAAGTGGAGGTAGCAGTGTCAAATCTATAACAGATACATAAATAAAGATCAGACATACACAAACATTGTCATTTGGGGCCTGAGGTGGGGTAACATTGTCAGACCGACACCATACAGACAATGTCATTTGGGGCCTCAGGTAGGGTACAAAATGTAACAGTGTCAGACCGACATCATACAGACAATGTCATTTGGGGCCTGAGGTGGGGTAATATTGTCAGACCAACGACATACATACAATGTCATTTGGGGCCTGAGGTGGGGTAATATTGTCAACCGACACCACACAAACATTGTCATTTGGGGCCACAGGTGGGGTAACAGTGTCAGACCGACACCATACAGACAATGTCATTTGGGGCCTCAGGTGGGGTAACCATGTCAGACCGACATCATACAGACAATGTCATTTGGGGCCTGAGGTGGGGTAACAGTGTCAGACCAACATCATACAGACAATGTCATTTGGGGCCTGAGGTGGGGTAATATTGTCAGACCAACGACATACATACAATGTCATTTGGGGCCTCATGCGGGGTAACAGTGTCAGACCGACATCATACAGACAATGTCATTTGGGGCCAGAGGTGGGGTAACAGTGTCAGACCAACATCATACAATGTCATTTGGGGCCCGAGGTGGGGTAACAGTGTCAGACCAACATCATACAATGTCATTTGGGTCCTCAGGTGGGGTAATATTGTCAGACCAACATCATACAGACAATGTCATTTGGGGCCTCAGGCAGGGTAACAGTATTAGACCAACATCATACAATGTCATTTGGGGCCCAAGATGCGGAAACAATGACAAGTCTGCAGTAGATACACAAACAATATCATTTGGGGGGTAACAGTGAGAAGTCTACAAATACAATGTCATTTGAGGCCCATGGTGGGGTAACAGTGACAAGTCTAAACATATAATATCATTTGAGGCCTAAGTGTGGTTAACATTTTCAAGCCTTTGGATACACATACAATTTCAGTGGCGGCCTCAGTCATGGACATCAATAGTAGATACACAAACATGAAATGTCATTTGGGCCTTGGGTGGGATAATATGATACTGTAAGATTTAATATGTTAATACATAAATTCATTTGTAAAAAAAAAAGAAACAAGCAATGCATAGCTCTGAATAACACTCAGAGTGCAGTTATTACAAAGTCAATACATAGACTTGTGTCACAGAGCCCCTTATCAGCAATGAGAGTATAGTAATATATAGCTGAGTCAGTATTTATAATATATAGCAGATTGTAGTAATAAATAGCTGAGACCGTGTCCAGAGTGCATTATACCATGTCAATATAGCTCGTCGTGTCAGGCTAAAGATTATAGTAATAAATAGTTGAGACCATGTCGAGAGTGAAGTCCTACCATGTCAATATAGCTTGTCGTGTCAGACTAAAGATTATAGTAATAAATAGTTGAGACCGTGTCGAGAGTGCATTTATACCATGTCAATATAGCTCGTCGTGTCAGCATTAAGATTGTAGTAATAAATAGTTGAGACCGTGTCGAGTACAGCCATACCATGTCAATATAGCTTGTCGTGTCAGCTTTCAGATTGTAGTAATAAATAGCTGAGACAGTGCCGAGTACAGCCATACCATGTCAATATAGCTCGACGTGTCAGTATAAAGATTGTAGTTATAAATAGCTGAGACAGTGCCGAGTACAGCCATACCATGTCCATATAGCTCGACGTGTCAGCATAAAGATTGTAGTTATAAATAGCTGAGACAGTGCTGAGTGTTCAGTTTAAACATGCTCCAGATTTGTATGATATATTTGTACTGCACTGTATGTATACTGTTTCATGGTAACTATTTCCACTGAATTCATATTACACGATAAGAAAAATCATGTGATTTGAAGGATTACCACAGAACCTAAACACACAGTATGCTGATGGAAAATGATGATAGAAATGCTTCTGAATACCCAATATTTTGAGTTTTGTTGAGGTAAAGCTGATACTGGTCATGCCCTACTCCTATAAGTAACTATTGTCTCTACTGTCCTTACAGATCCTTCATGCGGTGATACATTTTATAGTCAATAGTTAATGTTTGATAACAAAACACAAGAGTGGCCAATATACTAATGCATGCTCACTCCAGATTCTAATGTAACCTTGAACTTTAGTAAAAACTCCAGATTCTGATGTGACCTTGACCTTCGGTAATCAAAGGGCCAAAGGCCCTGAGAAATGTCAGGGTCT
Organism: Pecten maximus; assembly: GCF_902652985.1. NCBI lineage: Eukaryota > Metazoa > Mollusca > Bivalvia > Pectinida > Pectinidae > Pecten > Pecten maximus. The sequence goes on along the minus strand of NC_047020.1, from coordinate 29,017,269 downwards.
GAGGTCATATTATAAGAAATTTAAAATTGGATTTTATAGTCAGACAGTTACATTTGCATCAGATGAAATGTCTTCATCTGGCCCTGGTATTTCTATTCTATATATATTCAAGAAAACATGTATAACATATATATCAGCTGACAAAAGCTGAGTATAGTTCTTTCCTGATTTCTTTATTGCTTGTGGAAGATTATTGATATACTCCTGAATCAGTAAAGCTGCTTGTAAACTTTGAAAAAAGAATCAACTGAGTGACAAATCGGTCTATTAACAGAACATGTTGTCAAGTAACTACAACTAAAGATAAAATCCAAGATGTACACAGCCGAAGTTTTCTATTCTAGCGACTTACAAATGAATTTGAAACTGCGAACGGTCGTTGGTTTAGTTACAGTCTGGCTGACTAGTGTCGTGAAGAGTCACGTGACAGCTGAAGTTATCTCGTGGAATGCTCGGGTGCATTTGACTACGTAAATAGGATTGGTTTTAAGCTATAAAATGTTCCTGCATATTAACTCAGGATGAACAGATGTGGATAGTTTCTCTGTGAATGCATGTAAATTTCTACGATGATCAAACTGATTTTTCTACTTTCGTTTTCAAGGCAGTATCGAGACGGAACTACGTAATCCTACGCCAACAAAATTGTATATACTGACGAAGGAAAAGGTTAATAATTATACTCTAAAATAATCTAGAACACCAAACATTAACATTTCATTTTAAATAATTGCAGTAAACACGGTTTACATCACTTAAATTGTGTCAATAATTGCTATCAAAATAGGAACTATATTAGGCTGCGGATGTATATCATTTGTATGACAGAAATGAGGAATAGTTAGCCGGAACAGATCTATCAGTAACAACATTTTCCCACCACGCCTATAACGGCAGGTGCCAAAGGCACCCTGACGTTAAAAACTTCAGATTCTGATGTGGTCTTGATGTTGATACAAAGTCTGGATGTAGCCTACACATGTATTTGGAATTACATATCATGGGGAACAACTCTGTCAGGTTAGGAAAAGTCTTTTATGAGATAAACCTCTTCCATCATAGATGCCATCAAAAATGCATGTAAAATATCAGCTATAACCACGACAAACTAATCAAAGGGAGGTAACCACCAGGGAAAACTAGCATCACTCCATGATGTGAAATAGTTCAGAATTAAGGCTGCTAGGAAAAAAAATCCATGGAAAACACAAAGTGGGGATTGAGGAATATGACGAAAATCAAACAATTCAAAGGGAGAAAACCAGGAGAAAGGAAATTAATGTCTGATAAAAAAAATTATTCTCAAATGGAAATAACCTGGAAATATGGATACAAAAGGTACAAAGCACCTGCTTTACCTTCGACAAATAGTGTTGACATCTGTTTGTAATCAATTTAAGTAATCAAGTGATAAATTAAGTTAAATCAAATTTATCTGAACAAGCATGATAGCTCTCCATACTAGCAACTTGTCTGATATAATACATTTTACAGAAAAGCAAATTCTTCAATCACTCACAATGCCCCTCAACTTTAAATGGTTTAGGTTAAACTTCTTAGGAAACAATGAATAAAAAGTCATTGATTGGGAGAAAGGAGGGGGTCACAGCAATTAGAAAACAGGGGTAACTAACAGAACTGAAGTTGGGACAGAAATCAGTGTTCTTATTGCTACATAACCACCATGTGTTTGTGATTGGGCTGGAGGCACTCCATGATATTGTGTATCTGTGAATGGTCTGGAAGTACTATTAGATAGAAGTAACTTCACTTTGGCAGGCAAAATCAAAGAAATGGATTAATAAAAAAATAAATATTGTATTTATAGATGATGCATCCAGAAACTTACCAATCATTTCAGATTTACATGAAGCTAAAACAAAATGGTGAACATGTCATATTCTATCAACTGAGCAGAAAAGAAAATTCAATCTACCATAGCTCTACATTTACATAACTTTCCATTATAAAGAGTGATCTCCCCTTTATATCTGAATTAATATAGATGGCACTGGAAAAATGTGAGGATAAACAGTGATCTCCCCTTATCAATTATATCAGGATTAATTTCGGTGACAATGAGAATTAATGTGAAGATCAGCAGTGACCTGCCCTTACCTATGATATCTGGATCTATGTAAAGCTGGCGCTGAGAAAACATGCGAGGATCAAGAATTCCTTCCTCTATTCCTGGTGGGATCTTATCAGGACTTAGCAACCCAAAGCTTGAGGCAATCGCCTGGAAATCAGACTCAGACCGAGGTAACACATCTGGACTATGAAGACCAAAACTCTCTCCATCAACTGTAAGATAAAAAGGAACAGTGGAGCTGAAAGACAAGCATAGATACATAGGGGTATCATTGATTAGGATCAATTCCATATAAGCTCCTGCCGACAAATAAGCCCCATTCTTCATCTTTGAAGAAAAAATAATTTAAATAGTAAGTTAAAAGTGATTCACAAATTAAAGCCCTTCCCTAAACTTTAATACTAAACTTTTACCCTGAGTGAGGAGGCTTAGTTGAGGATGAATATGGTGCTAAACTTAAACACTAGGTGAGGGGGTTATTAGAAGATAAATATGGTACTAAACTTTTATACTAGGGATAAGGGTGTGTGTGTGTGTGTGTGTGTGTGTTAGAACTTTTGTACATTAAGGAATTGAGTTTATTTAGGGATAAATATGGTACTTTACTTTTCCACTAGGGGAGAGGAATTATTTTATATGTATGGTACTATATAAGAAACCATTTCGTGATAGATAAACAATACATTAAACCAAACAATATTCCATTGTTTTCAAGCCTTAAATTACACATCCAATCATATCCTGTTTTGTATTGAACCACATGAGAACCCAGATGAATTAGATTTTGGTATTAGTCATGGTAATGTATCTGGGGAAACTTAATTAAGTTCACAGAGGAAACTTGGTGCCAACCATCGGAGATAATGTAGTTAAATAACAGAAGATGATTTGTGATTCTGAGACCTGTATTTAAGCATGTTATCATGATTTACTGGAAAGGAGAGTAGCATTTCACTTGAACGGCAATGACCATAAACATATATTGCTGAAGAGTTGGGCTCCTTGGGGGTCATTGTGAGCTTTATCAATTGTCTTGGTTATAATTGTATTTCTATTCAATTGCTGTATTGAGATTTAGAAAACTCTTCAAGGCTTCAAGCAGGAAAGACAATATTTTCAGTTATTAAAGCAATCTTCCTGAAACCTACAAATAAATATGATCGTGACTCTGTTAGATATCTGTCATATAAAGCAATATATTTGGGTTAGAGAGTGCAATATGTGACCAGTACAAAATATGTCAACCTTCCCGACCGAACTGTAAAACAGCTCTTAGATATACCTGCAATGATACACACCTCCTTATTCCCCACTACAGTGATACACCCCTCCCTGTACCCCACTACAGTAATACACCCCTCACTGTACCCCACTACAGTAATACACCCCTCCCTGTACCCCACTACAGTAATACACCCCTCCCTGTACCCCACTACAGTAATACACACCTCATTGTATCCCACTACAGTAATACACCCCTCCCTGTACCCCACTACAGTAATACACCCATCACTGTACCCCACTGCAGTAATACACCCCTCCTTGTACCCCACTACAGTAATACACACCTCATTGTACCCCACTACAGTGTTACACCCCTCCCTGTACCCCACTACAGTAATACACTCCTCCCTGTACCCCACTACAGTAATACACCCCTCCTTATTCCCCACTACAGTGATACACCCCTCCCTGTACCTCACTACAGTAATACACCCCTCCCTGTACCCCACTACAGTGACACACCCCTCCCTGTACCCCACTACAGTAATACACACCTCCATGTACCCCACTACAGTGACACACTCCTCCCTGTACCCCACTACAGTGATACACCCCTCCCTGTACCCCACTACAGTAATACACCCCTCCATGTACCCCACTACAGTAATACACACCTCCCTGTACCCCACTACAGTAATACACCCCTCCCTGTACCCCACTACAGTGACACACTCCTCCCTGTACCCCACTACAGTAATACACCCCTCCTTATTCCCCACTACAGTGACACACTCCTCCCTGTACCCCACTACAGTGACACACCCCTCCCTGTACCCCACTACAGTGACACACCCCTCCCTGTACCCCACTACAGTAATACACCCCTCCCTGTACCCCACTACAGTAATACACCCCTCCCTGTACCCCACTACAGTGATACACCCCTCCCTGTACCCCACTACAGTGACACACTCCTCCCTGTACCCCACTACAGTGACACACCCCTCCCTGTACCCCACTACAGTAATACACCCCTCCCTGTACCCCACTACAGTGACACACTCCTCCCTGTACCCCACTACAGTGACACACCCCTCCCTGTACCCCACTACAGTAATACACCCCTCCCTGTACCCCACTACAGTAATACACCCCTCCCTGTACCCCACTACAGTGACACACACCTCCATGTACCCCACTACAGTGATACACCCCTCCCTGTACCCCACTACAGTGATACACCCCTCCCTGTACCCCACTACAGTGACACACCCCTCCCTGTACCCCAATACAGTAATACACCCCTCCCTGTACCCCACTACAGTGACACACCCCTCCCTGTACCCCACTACAGTAACACACCCCTCCCTGTACCCCACTAGTAATACACCCCTCCCTGTACCCCACTACAGTAATACACACCTCCATGTACCCCACTACAGTGACACACTCCTCCCTGTACCCCACTAGTAATACACCCCTCCCTGTACCCCACTACAGTAATACACCCCTCCCTGTACCCCACTACAGTGATACACCCCTCCCTGTACTCCACTACAGTAATACACACCTCCATGTACCCCACTACAGTGACACACTCCTCCCTGTACCCCACTACAGTGACACACCCCTCCCTGTACCCCACTACAGTGACACACCCCTCCCTGTACCCCACTACAGTAATACACTCCTCCCTGTACCCCACTACAGTGATACACCCCTCCCTGTACCCCAGTACAGTAATACACCCCTCCCTGTACCCCAGTACAGTAATACACCCCTCCCTGTACCCCAGTACAGTAATACACCCCTCCCTGTACCCCACTACAGTAATACACCCCTCCCTGTACCCCACTACAGTAACACACCCCTCCCTGTACCCCACTACAGTAATACACCCCTCCCTGTACCCCACTACAGTGATACACCCCTCTGTTTACCCCACTACAGTGATACACCCCTCCCTGTACCCCACTACAGTGATACACCCCTCCGTATACCCCACTACAGTGACACACCCCTCCCTGTACCCCACTACAGTGACACACCCCTCCCTGTATCCCACTACAGTAATACACACCTCCATGTACCCCACTACAGTGATACACCCCTCCCTGTACCCCACTACAGTGATACACCCCTCCCTGTACCCCACTACAGTAATACACCCCTCCTTATTCCCCACTACAGTAATACACTCCTCCCTGTACCCCACTACAGTGATACACCCCTCCGTATACCCCACTACAGTGACACACCCCTCCCTGTACCCCACTACAGTGACACACCCCTCCCTGTACCCCACTACAGTGACACACCCCTCCCTGTACCCCACTACAGTAATACACTCCTCCCTGTACCCCACTACAGTGATACACCCCTCCCTGTACCCCAGTACAGTAATACACCCCTCCCTGTACCCCAGTACAGTAATACACCCCTCCCTGTACCCCACTACAGTAATACACCCCTCCCTGTACCCCACTACAGTAACACACCCCTCCCTGTACCCCACTACAGTAATACACCCCTCCCTGTACCCCACTACAGTAATACACTCCTCCCTGTACCCCACTACAGTGATACACCCCTCCCTGTACCCCACTACAGTAATACACCCCTCCCTGTACCCCACTACAGTAATACACCCCTCCCTGTACCCCACTACAGTGACACACTCCTCATTGTACCCCACTACAGTAATACATCCCTCCCTGTACCCCAGTACAGTAATACACCCCTCCCTGTACCCCACTACAGTAATACACCCCTCCCTGTACCCCACTACAGTGACACACCCCTCCCTGTACCCCACTACAGTAAATACCCTTTAATGTAATTAAATATACCTATAATGACACACTCTGTCCTTCTGTAACAATAAATCCTACAGTGCAGTGTGGATTAGTACTCACATATAGGGAGTGATTGCGGCTGTGCTCTACCTTTGTCAGGATTATTTACAGGTGTGCCCCAGCTGTCCGTATCACTACCTCCTTGGTCACCCTGCCCACCAGGAACCCCAGACTCAGGAGTAGGAGGGTCCTCCAGGGTTATCTTTCTCTCCGACTCCACCCCACTGTCCGTATCGGAGAGTTCATCACCACTGACAACTGTTTTTTGGTCATGGATTTCATCATAAATATCACCATTATGATACACATGTCCATTCTGTCCTAACTCAGGAATGGATGTCTTGGGTTTCTTTGATTTAGGAATATCTCCCCCTTCCTGGGGCCCCTGTCGGCGTATGGCCTTGTTATTATTTTCAGGTCTCTTTCCTATTATTATCACACTTTTGTTGATACTTGTCTCCGTTCCATCCACCAAGTCAGTTCCTTGCTCTTCCACAAGGGAGATAACTGCATCGTCTTCATTCACCTCACCCTTCTACAAATGTTATGTATCATAAAATCTTTATTGTTTTTTGTAACCTAAATGAATTGTTTAGCTTATGACAAAAGAATATATTATCCATTGACAGAATTTTATTCTTAAAGAAACACAGTCCATAGTTAAATTATAATACACTTCACATTAGGTGCCTTACTTATTGAGTGTCTATGACATGCAGATACTTTGAAAATAGTCTCAATGGGTCAACTGAAATTAAATTTTTTATTATCAAAATTATTATAATTTGACAATTCAGATTAGCTACAGTGTACACAAAAGGGAATATCTTCCTCCTTAATAGAGAGTTATCTCCCCTACATTAAGAATTATCTCCCCTGCATTAAGAGTGATCTATCATACATTCATTGAGAGTTATCCTCCCTACATTAAGAATTATCTCCCCTACATTCATAGAGAGTGATCTCCCATACATTCATTGAGAGTTATCCTCCCTACATTCATGGTTGTAATTCTTCTATTGTCATGGAGTGATCAGTCCTACCTTAATGCCGAGGTCAATTTTGATGCGATTGATGTATTCCTCATCATCCTCGTAGGCAGGTGGTCCCTGACAGAGGTCAATGAGGCGTTCGTTCTCGGTGATTTGTTCCGTCAAAGTCTGTGATACAATGTCTTCCGGATAACTCCATGGAGTGGTTAGAACTTTATGTTTACTGGTGTAGGGGGGTACTGTAACAGTCAAAATCAACAGAATATGACCATTAATCCCTAAACCATGCAAATTATGTACAAAGGAAGCACTTATATGGAACCAATCGAAACAATTAAAGGAGGATAAGGCCAAGTGTTATGGAGGGTTCAGTATCTCCTACATGGGTATGAGTGATGTAAAGAACTATTACAGCCTGGTTTTGTATTGTATAACATCCTATTAACATCTACGGTCATTTAAGGATGGTAAAGAACTGTAGCTTGGTTTTGTATTGCTTTATCATCCTATTAACATCTATGGCCATTTAAGGATGTAAAGAACAAAGAGAATATTACTATCACATCAATAATTAGCTTACTCTGTCTGAAAGGTTTTTCTTCAAAATTTATCAGAGTATCATCCAAAATCAAAACAGATACACCAGAATATCACCACAGTCAAACTTGATATCTCCATATTTTAGTGTATACTTAACTAGCTATAGGCCTATTTGACCTTTATGTTCAAAACTCCCTCCCCATATAAATAATATGTATAACGGTCACCCTAAACTGACCATCAGGGTCGCCTGTCTGTTTGCTGGCAGGTTTCTCCACTAGGCAGGCATCTGTGTCCACAAAAATACGATAGTATCCCTCCACAATTCCAACAAAGTTCTGAACATCATCTTTCAGCAGGCCGAGGTTTAGCATCTAGTGGATTAAGTGAAAGCATGTAAAATTTTGTGGAGACTGCAATCATGGAAAAAGTACTATCACAAAACCTCAATAACTCACTTTTATGTAGTCTAGCTCTATAATTAAAAGGACCATACACACAAAGTTGTTACTAGATTTATTAGCATTTTATGTGTAAAACTTGATGTTGATGTCCCAGCGCAGCAACATCAAAATATCAAAAAAAAATTCCTAGAAGACTTCTCGTGTAATACCGACAATAATCAATAGTGCCTACTGCCTTTCTAGCAAAAGAGCAGTGAATTTGCATCGTTTATTTTTGTAATATTTTACCAGCTCTAGACAAAGAGACAACCAAATGCCTGTGATATGTTTAAACCTCTTTTATTTGGTATGTATTATCCCACAACTTTAGTGTAATCCTCCAGTCGATGACAATCTGGACCTAACAGACATTGTTGAACAGAGATGGTCTGGAATGTCACACAGTCTACAAGTTAATATACAGTCTACTTGATTTTGACATCATTAAATCTAGCTGAAACTTGACAAAGGCTTACCCCAGCTTCCTTGCCTTTGACAGTGACCTCTACTCTCTGCATGTTATTATCCTTCTCCTTGGAAACTTTGATCTTCTCGATCTCACTGAAGTCGGCCAGCATGGATAACTATAAATGACATCCATTGTGTTTATAATCCGGAGTAAAGAAAGTTCGAGTTCAGCTGCTATTTGACAGAATTCAACCCATTTTTATAACTATGATTATAGAATGTCATTTGTTGACAAAATAAAATATCCCTGTGAGGTATATGGAAGAACATCTTGATCAAACTCACAGAAAAAAAAGAAGATATACTAAAAGAAAACAAGAGGCCCCTGGGCCTTAACGGTCAACTGAGTTTTGATATATGTAAGCACATTTGGCTCCCTGTGGCTTTGAACAAAGGTCAAGGTCATCCATTTGAACATGCTTCAACCTGATATTGGGTCTCTGCGCCTTTTGGTTATCAAGAAGAAGTCGTTCAAAAATTTAAGCATATTTGACCCCTGTGACCTTGAATGAAGGTCAAGGTAATCCATTTGAACAAACTTGGTAGCCCTTCATCCTATCATGCTACAGACCCAATATCAGGTCTCTGGGCCTTTTGGTTATCAAGAAGAAGTCGTTCAAAGATTTAAGCATATTTGACCCCTGTGACCTTGAGGTCAAGGTCATCCATTTGAACAAACTTCGTAGCCCTTCATCCCATCATGCTACAGACCCAATATCAGGTCTCTGGGCCTGTTGGTAATTGAGAAGAAGTTGAAAATGTAAATTGTTTACGACGCACGCGCTGACAAAATGCGATCACAATAATTCAACTGAGACTTTGTCTCAGGTGACCTAAAAAAATATATTTTTGTGTAAGAGATCAATTAATTTCAGTCAAGGTGCGATATTCTGTAAAAAAAAATATCATTGGAGGATAAAAGATCATTATTCTTGCACCTAATCTTATCAAAATGGCATACACACTTTGTGAAATGTCTTTCTCTTCCAAATTCTCCAATTCTACTGAATTACCTCCCTTGTTTTTTATGCCCCGAAAAGACAATAGGATATAATGTAATTTTAATTATTATGTAACGTTACGTAACGGTACCTATACCAGATGGACTTGGTTATGTATAATATGATTACCCTGTCTTTTAAACAGGATAACTTGATCAACCTGTGAACACAAGGCTATCTGATGAAGCTAGTACCAACACTTTAGCATTAGGATAGCTCAATGATTGAAGAATCTAGTAGTAATTTATTATGTTTGTCTCAAGGCCACTATATAAAATGTCTACATTGTGATTCAATCCTCTGTCTCCATTACTACAAATACTGGGATATTAATTTAGTTCTGAAGAGAAAATTTGTATTTTCAAATACTATACAGTGGCCATAGAAACCTACACAGGGTACACAACACACAGGGTACACAACACACTGAGATATATACATTGTCAAATACTATACATCGTCCATAGAAACCTACACAGGGTACACAACACACCATGGTATATACAAATTACAATGTCAAATACTATACATCGTCCATAGAAACCTACACAGGGTACACAACACACTGTGATATATACATTGTCAAATACTATACAGTACGCGTCAGGTGTTATGGTTCTCTTTCACCCTCAGGGTTGCGAGTGTCACTCGAGTGTAGGGGATTAAGTACACCCCGTGTTTCAACTCGGGTGTTTCCACCGGCCACCACCGGCCGGGACCTGGCGAGTGTAGGGGATTAAGATCGTAGGAAAAGGTGTGAAGACTCACAGCTGGAGACGTGGTCGTGGTCAGAGTTTTGCGACCTTTCACCTTTACCTGTACTGATTGTTTTACCATGTAACAATTCATTTACATGCTCCTTCGCATTTTGAGAAAACGTAAAATACAGTATAGCCGTAGATTTGCTGAATGATCATGAAGTCAAACGTAATTTTTATTAATTGGCAACGAACTTGTGTCCTAGCTGCTATTACTCTCACGGACGTCAATTATCACAAGTATACCTAGTAAGGCATCAGTACGTGGGATGATTATCAATTTAGACAAAATATTTCTGGTGTTTTTAAAACAAGCACTAACTCATAGAGTTTTCGTACCTGTCTCCATCGCATCACGCCACACAAAACGCCCGAACCTCGTCTTGCAGTACAAACTCTAATGCTTTATACACATGTACATGTAAATGTAATAAAGAATTTGTATATCGATTCAAGGGTGAGCAAATGGTATTGATTTGAATTGTGTAACCATAATTATGTTTTAAACATTTGATCGCTGACAAGAGTAATATTGTCAACGCTACGAACCAATCACAATCCATGATTCTAAAACCACGCCCACAAATGGTGCAGTGAGTGTCAATCAACGCATCAGAGCGAAACGTGTCACATATCTTCACGTTGTATTACATCCGCAAACATAATTCAAAAATAAATAAAATACTCTTTTTACTTATATCTTATAGAAACATCAGCACCCATAACCAGAAAATTATTATCAGCTAAGCCATTTTTTTTATTTACTTTCATCGCACGTTCATTTTAATACTTGTTTGGGTTTAGTCTCGTGAACCGAATCAGACTTTAGTTGGTTCATATAGCGACAATGCAGCGCAAATGTAAATATTTAAGTTCGTATTCCGTATTGTATCAAAACGATATTCAACTAGTTATTGATGCATGCCGCGCTAACAAAAATGTATCGTTTGTGTTCTTAATTTTTTTTAATTGCACACATTTCCCTTAACTTGTGAACAAATCAAAAATTTTGATGAAAAGGTGCTTCAATTTGTAATACCAGAAACATATATAACAGAGATAAGTAGCTCTCTATTTGCCCCGAAGTGATACCCTCATGAGCAAAGACCGAGTTACCTGTGCTCGTGTGTGTGATGGGGGACAAGGCCTTTTCGATCAGGGATATGTTTGACTGGTCACAAATAAAAGGAGCCATGCACCAGTTGTACGGGTAAATAGCGATTTTATTTATCCCTAATACGCGTTTCTGGTAATACGTCCAAATATTTTTTTTAGTTTACCAGAAATTAATATGAATCTATGTAAATATACAATATACGTACATTGTATCTGCCTGTACATTGAACTAACCGAGGCGTGTGATAGAGCCGCGGTCGTGTCTGGATTCATGGGTTAATATATACTAATTATATAATTAGCGTCCGGTAGTAAAAAGGCGGTCATGAGCATATATGGCTTCATCAAGTTTTCATAATGATACCATGACAACTCTTTGTTTATTTAACATTCGGAAAAAAAATTACTTTAAAACTCTACTCATACTCAAACTGTCAAATTGTAATAATTATATCGTGGCTCTTATACATATTATAAGTGTACATGTACGTTAAGTCAGCACACTCGATACACTAGTACCGATAACATATTTTCTGTTCAATATGCCACCTCGGAATATTACGAAAGGATGTTCAAACTGTTTAGTTACATTTCATCAGAGACTTGTGTATATCAGGATATATACGTCTCAGATTTCATGATACTAGTTTAGTTGTTCTGAGATCCAGGATTCTTTGTGATGGTAGTGTTACGATAGACCAGGTGTATAGTGTTCAATGGGGGCATAAACAGACAGAAGTGTCAGATGCTTTTTTTTTGTTTTAGTTAAGTTATTATTATATTAATCATTCAAGACTTACTTCAAAGTCAATCGAAAGCCGAGCGGGATTTACTCGCTCGCGCTCCAATCACAATATTGCTATAAATAACACAAACACCAAGGCGACAAAATATCGTTAAATGTTACAGTGTTTTGTTTTCTCGATTTCCCGGTAAACATTTGTGGTACTCATCTAGCTAGGATTTAAAAACTAAAAACGTACATAATTTGGAGTGTATATATGTACCGTACATTTACAACACAATACATCTGTAGTATCGCTAGTATAGATCGTGATTTCATTACATAAAAAAATATCTCCGTTTTCTCAACACCGGGCTGGGATACTGCAGAGACGTGTATATCAGATATATCACGTTTCTGGATACTGTAAGTACAAAATGTAAGTCAAGCTACAGAGTACCTGTACTGTACGACAAGGTATGTTCCAACAAACACATCACGGTATCAGGCAGTGTACCTGTCAATCATGAATCAGGACCTTTGTTCCACTAATCCCCAACACTCTTCCACACCGTGTCGCGCGGTGTCAGTAAACAGGTGAACACTCGGGTTTTGAGCCGGTGTCAGCCGGTGTTTCAACCGACAAGCCACCGACTGAGTGAGTGGAAGGGATTAGACCTCGCCACTGTGGCGGTGATTGGGGACCATACCACCTGACGCGTACTGTACATCGTCCACAGAAACCTACACTGGGTACACAACACACCATGGTATATACAAATTACATTGTCAAATACTATACATTGTCCACAGATATTTATTACATTTTACCAGTGAAATATCAAAAATTATTCATTCTATAAAAGTGAAAAATATCACTTCTCTGATTTGACCAATCAAAACACTCTAACGACAATTGCGAATATTAAAAGCTGGCCTGGTATATTTGCTAAAAAAATGTAATAAACCTGTCAGAATATGTAAGTGTCTCCAGTAATACCAAATATATTTCACTCTTGTGGCTAATTTTCCAAAATATTAGGCCCATTTGTGAAATATATTTGGTATTACTGAAGACACTTAGATATCCTCTATGTATATGCTACAGAACAAAGGTACTGATAATTCCTCAGGGGAGATAACTCACTGTGTAGCGTTTGATGTTGGTTATGAGGCTGATCCCAGACTTGGGTCCCACTAAAACCATTGCCTCCATCTTCTGGTCCTGTAAAAGCACACACAGTATATATAAGTCACCATAAATTCTCTTCCCTATATCAACTTCTTACTGTGTATATCAGAAATCTTATGTTTTATTGCAAATGTAAAACTTTAGGATATAAGTATACTTGCATTTGTTTACAATTTAAAAAAGATTCATGAAATAAGTCAAAGTAGTTTTCATTTTACAAAGCATCTAGAAAGTAAAATGAGAAATGTATTGCCGACTTTCATGAATCCCATCTGAAATGAAAACAATTATAAGATTCTATTTATAACATACCAAAGTTCCAATCTATGAAATTGTGACATCACACTTGAAATAATGGGTAACATAGTCCAACTCACAGCTTCTAAATAAGAAAGGTATGTCACGTATTTTACCAGTTTACTCAAACATATATTTGGTTAAAGGGTAAACAATGTAAGTGGTGTAAAATATTGATGACTTACCAGCAGAGTGACCATGAAAACACGACTACCGAATGTCTTAAGTTCACTGACAATCTTTACGTAGTGGAGCTTTGCCTGTAGGGCTGACAGCTGCTTTCTGGCCAGGTGGTGTGAGGTTCTGGTTCACTTTGAGCTGTTGACTGAGCAGTTTACGTAGATCCTTACCCTTCATACTCTCTAATTGTGTGGAAGGCACAAACTTCTCCAGTCCACATTCTTTTCTGTGAAACAACCATAACAATTATGTTTTACCTATCCCTCACTCCTGTGAGACAATGTTATATCGAACACACTATGTTACTTAGTATACCAAATTCAGACTCTTTCCACTGTCACACCGACCCTAGTTTTTATAAGGGGAGACAACCATACTTTTATAGGGGTACTTCAGTTTTATAAGGGGAGACAGCCATACTTTTATAGGGGTACTTCAGTTTTATAAGGGGAGACAGCCATACTTAGGGGTACTTCAGTTTTATAAAGGGAGACAACCATACTTTTATAGGGGTACTTCAGTTTTATAAGGGGAGACAACCATACTTTTATAGGGGTACTTCAGTTTTTTAAGGGGAGACAACCATACTTTTATAGGGGTACTTCAGTTTTATAAGGGGAGACAACCATACTTTTATAGTGGTACTTCAGTTTTATAAGGGGAGACAACCATACTTTTATAGTGGTACTTCAGTTTTATAAGGGGAGACAACCATACTTTTATAGGGGTACTTCAGTTTTATAAGGGGAGACAACCATACTTTTATAGGGGTACTTCAGGTTTATAAGGGGAGACAACCATACTTTTATAGGGGTAATTCAGTTTTATAAGGGGAGACAACCATACTTTTATAGGGGTACTTCAGTTTTATAAGGGGAGACAACCATACTTAGGGGTTCTTCTGTTTATTAGGAACACTTACTCTATCGCCTTAATGTTGATTTTTCCTGTTACATTGTTGTGCATGGCATGTTGTTGTATTTGTAGTGCAGAAAGCTTCAACACTGTCTCTCCTTTTAGCTCTGGGAACTTCTCCTGTACCACATCATTACAGCACTGAAACATAGCCACATATCATCTAGTCAGTGTCTTACAATCATATTATTACATTGTGATAATCTATTTATCTAATTATGTCAGATCTATGTCAGATCACTAAGAGTTGGATATATTTCTCTAATCATGTCAGATGACTAAGAGTTAGATAATCTATTTCTCTAATTATGCCAGCTCACTAAGAGTTAGATAATCTATTTCTCTAATTATGCCAGCTCACTAAGAGTAAGATAATCTATTTCTCTAATTATACCAGCTCACTAAGAGTTAGATAATCTATTTCTCTAATTATGCCAGCTCACTAAGAGTTAGATAATCTATTTCTCTAATTATGCCAGATCACTAAGTGTTTGATAATCTATATCTCTAATTATGCCAGATCACTAAGAGTTTGATATAGTTCTCTAATCATGCCAGATGACTAAGAAATTGATAATATATTTATCTAACAAGCTCATTAAGAGTTTTATAAGCTTTTTCCAATAAGCATTTAGTTTCAAATTATGTAAGGTTGAGTGCCTGATGTGTTATATATGTATTCATGACACTGACACCTACCTGCATGTAGAAGTACTCAAATGCCATTGGCTCCTCATTCAAAAGATCAAAGGCATCGCGGGGAACAAACATCACACGAAACAAACAACGGAAGTGACGAGCCCCTGGTCGAGCTGCAATCTGTTAAAAAATATTGAAAATTTCAGTCATGTGCCACTGGTCTAAATAAATAAATGCAATCTTAATACTTCTTACACAATGATACACACTAGACCGGCGCCAGGGTTGGGGCCCCACATCAGAAGACCTTCAGTACCGCTGTAGTAATAATGGAAATAAGGAATCGTTTTTTTCTATGTAATCTGATAAGCAGTATTTACCACAAAGTAGGAGCAAAACCAGACCCACATATCAGACGTAACAGCCTGATTGGTCCCTGCCAATCAGAATCCATGATGTTTCCTAGGACTATAGGATTTGGATGTGTCCTTATCAACCTGAGTATATGTCACAAAATTGTGTTGTTTTCTTACAAAACTTTATACTGTTACTCTCACACAAAAAAATGATATAACAATCAATACCTGGTCGTCCGAATAAATTTATCATCAGAATCAAAAGTGACATGTACAAGCCATAAATGTCACTCTAGTTTTATCTTAGGTAACAGTGACCTTGACCTGTGGTCCTCATTGATTTTGGTGATATGGCATTATTCATGTAAGAATATCCGTCAAACATCAGTTGCTATCAGAATGAAAAGTGACAAGTTATAGATGGCCATACAATGTTGTGTCACTCTTATTTTACAAACTATACTCAAAGGTATGTCTAATGTTCGATTGGAAATCTTTTTTCTTGTGAGATAGCATTTCATGAGTGTTTCATATCCAATTAAATTAACAGTGGAGACTAAATTAACAGTGACAAGTCAGGAGAAATTTCACAATAACTCATACGACAGGCTTTGACCACTGTATCGATACAGTCAACAGAAATGGACAGCTAAACTCTGAGGTAACCATTTATGACATATATATCTCTTGAGACACTGAGCTCTGATGAATAAATAGCTAATTAAGGAACCAAGAAAATATCTTTACACTAATTGAATAAAAAAATAATACCAATTACATATATAAAATGTAGGGATTAGTAACGTAAAATAATGACACAACATCTCTATGAAATGTCCATAATGACACCCACTAAAAGCTAAATTCATTTTTTATCAGCATCCCATGAATAAAAAGTCCATAGCTGACGTTGATCGTTACTGATACACGGCGACTAGAACTGCCCGTCTGATGCCCTTGCCGTCTGTAACGTATTTAGGAAATAATATTTGTGAGTTGATTGGATTACAGCCAGCAAAAAGTAACCAAAAGGGCCAAGCAAATTAGATTTAGGCTCCATCACCGATCACAGATTGATCCAGGAGTGATTTGATGTTGGCAGAATGAAAACTTATTCTACGAGTAATGCAAGATCCAGGTTGGCATAAGGCTCTCATAGTAAAATTGGTATATATTCAGGGTAAGGATTAGATGTGACATACAGTAGGTTTATGGTGTTAGGATTTCTGACTATTCCACCAGACTAACGTACAGTAGGTTTATGGTGTTAGGATTTCTGACTATTCCACCAGACTGACATACAGTAGGTTTATGGTGTTAGGATTTCTGACTATTCCACCAGACTGATGTACAGTAGGTTTATGGTGTTAGGATTCTGACTATTCCACCAGACTGACATACAGTAGGTTTATGGTGTTAGGATTTATGACTATTCCACCAGACTGATGTACAGTAGGTTTATGGTGTTAGGATTTCTGACTATTCCACCAGACTGACGTACAGTAGGTTTATGGTGTTAGGATTTCTGACTATTCCACCAGACTGACATACAGTAGGTTTATGGTGTTAGGATTTCTGACTATTCCACCAGACTGACATACAGTAGGTTTATGGTGTTAGGATTTCTGACTATTCCACCAGACTGACATAAAGTAGGTTTATGGTGTTAGGATTTCTGACTATTCCACCAGACTGACATACAGTAGGTTTATGGTGTTAGGATTTCTGACTATTCCACCAGACTCACAAACAGTAGGTTTATGGTGTTAGGATTTCTGACTATTCCACCAGACTGATATACAGTAGGTTTATGGTGTTAGGATTTCTGACTATTCCACCAGACTGACGTACAGTAGGTTTATGGTGTTAGGATTTCTGACTATTCCACCAGACTGACGTACAGTAGGTTTATGGTGTTAGGATTTCTGACTATTCCACCAGACTGACGTACAATAGGTTTATGGTGTTAGGATTTCTGACTATTCCACCAGACTGACATACAGTAGGTTTATGGTGTTAGGATTTCTGACTCTTCCACCAGACTGACATACAGTAGGTTTATGATGTTAGGATTTCTGACTATTCCACCGGACTCACATACAGTAGGTTTATGGTGTTAGGATTTCTGACTATTCCACCAGACTGATGTACAGTAGGTTTATGGTGTTAGGATTTCTGACTATTCCACCAGACTGACATACAGTAGGTTTATGGTGTTAGGATTTCTGACTATTCCACCAGACTGACATACAGTAGGTTTATGGTGTTAGGATTTCTGACTTTCCACTAGACTGACGTACAGTAGGTTTATGGTGTTAGGATTTCTGACTATTCCACCACACTGACATACAGTAGGTTTATGGTGTTAGGATTTCTGTCTATTCCACCAGACTATTATAAAGGGTATGTACAGTAGATTGTCCCATATCCAAATCGTTCAGGGGACATTTTTTTTATGTGAGGGACAAGTTTACACAGATAGTTGAAAGTTCTGATGAGTAATGATCTGATATGTGGCGCTCTTATGTACAAGGATTTATTGTTATTTCACTAGATTAATTTTGTGATTGATCCCTCAGCTATGATACATCCCGCGGAGTCTATGATTAATATGATCACCAGCACAACATGACAGAGGTTTCAGGCTTTCTCTCTCTGCCAAACAAATTCACTGATAACATCTCATATCTCCAAATAATTAATTAGACCTTTAGAGTTCAGTGTTACCAATAAAGAGAAAATATAGGCAAACACTTTACAGACAAGGGAGAACATAAATATAGGGAAACACTGTACAGACAAGGGGTAACATAAATATAGGTCAACACTGTACAGACAAGGGATAACATAAATATAGGTCAACACTGTACAGACAAGGGAGAACATAGATATAGGTCAACATTGTACAGACAAAGGATAACATAAATATAGGTCAACACTGTACAGACAAGGGGTAACATAGATATAGGCAAACACTTTACAGACAAGGGAGAACATAAATATAGGTCAACACTGTACAGACATGGGATAACATAAATATAGGTCAACACTGTACAGACAAGGGGTGACATAGATATAGGTCAACACTGTACAGACAAGGGGTGACAGATATAGGTCAACACTGTACAGACAAGGGGTAACATAAATATAGGTCAGCACTTTACAGACAAAGGATAACATAAATATAGGTCAACATTGTACAGACATGGGAGAACATAAATATAGGTCAACATTGTACAGACATGGGAGAACATAAATATAGGTCAACATTGTACAGACATGGGAGAACATAAATATAGGTCAACACTGTACAGACAAGGGGTAACATAAATATAGGTCAACACTGTACAGACAAGGGATAACATAAATATAGGTCAACACTGTACAGATATGGGGTAACATAGATATAGGTCAACATTGTACAGACAAGGGGTTACATAGATATAGGTCAATACTGTACAGACAAGGGATAACATAAATATAAGTCAACACTGTACAGACAAGGGGTAACATAAATATAGGTCAATACTGTACAGACATGGGGTAACATAAATATAGGTCAACATTGTACAGACAAGGGTAACATAGATATAGGTCAACTGTACAGACAAGGGGTAACATAGATATAGGTCAACACTGTACAGACAAGGGGTAACATAAATATAGGTCAACATTGTACAGACAAGGGAGAACATAAACATAGGTCAATACTGTACAGACAAGGGGTAACAGATATAGGTCAACACTGTACAGATAAGGGGTGACATAAATATAGGTCAACATTGTACAAACATGGGATAAAATAAATATAGGTCAACACTGTACAGACAAGGGAGAACATAAATATAGGTCAACACTGTACAGATGAGGGAAGACATAAATATAGGTCAATACTGTACAGACAAGGGGTAACATAAATATAGGTCAACACTGTACAGACAAGGGATAACATAAATATAGGTCAACACTGTACAGACAAGGGATAACATAAATATAGATCAACACTGTACAGACAAGGGGTAACATAGATATAGGTCAATACTGTACAGACAAGGGATAACATAGTAGGTCAACATTTTACAGACAAGTGGTAACATATATATAGGTTAACATTGTACAGACAAGGGAGAACATAAACATAGGTCAATACTGTACAGACAAGGGGTAACAGATATAGGTCAACACTGTACAGATAAGGGGTGACATAAATATAGGTCAACATTGTACATACATGGGATAACATAAATATAGGTCAACACTGTACAGACAAGGGAGAACATAAATATAGGTCAACACTGTACAGATGAGGGAAGACATAAATATAGGTCAATACTGTACAGACAAGGGGTAACATAAATATAGGTCAACACTGTACAGACAAGGGATAACATAAATATAGGTCAACACTGTACAGACAAGGGATAACATAAATATAGGTCAACACTGTACAGACAAGGGATAACATAAATATAGGTCAACACTGTACAGACAAGGGATAACATAGTAGGTCAACATTTTACAGACAAGTGGTAACATAGATATAGGTTAACATTGTACAGACAAGGGAGAACATAAATATAGGTCAATACTGTACAGACAAGGGACAACATAGATATAGGTCAATACTGTGCAGACATGGGGTAACATAAATATAGGTCAACACTGTACAGACGAGGGGTAACATAAATATAGGTCAACATTGTACAGACAAGGGATAACATAAATATAGGTCAACACTGTACAGACAAGGGATAACATAAATATAGGTCAACACTGTACAGACAAGGGATAACATAAATATAGGTCAACACTGTACAGACGAGGGGTAACATAAATATAGGTCAACACTGTACAGACAAGGGATAACATAAATATAGGTCAACACTGTACAGACAAAGGATAACATTAATATAGGTCAACACTGTACAGATAAGGGATAATATAAATATAGGTCAATACTGTTGTAAGTACAAATCTGCAGTCTGGACTGTCTTTATTTGCAACCATAAAAACTTTTGATGTAAAACTTTATAAAACCTGCAGACTATATCACTGGATAATAATTTTTTACCTTTGACCTACACCTTGGATTGCTATGAAATTGAGGTTTTTGTAGTAAAACCAATGTTTATGATATAATACTCACCACCATATAGATAATAGCGTATCGCCTCCGGCAGCCCATAATTTGCATAACAAAAATGAAAATAAATATCCCGTGAGAGGACCCTTAATGCCCGATACGAACGCACCGCGCATGACCCAAAACCTCACTTCCGCAACCAAATAAATTGGATGAGGAGACGAGGGGAGGAGGGTGGGAACTCTAGTATATGGTGGTGAGTATTATATCATAAACATTGGTTTTACTACAAAAACCTCAAGTTTATTTCAATAATAGCTCACCACCATATAGATAATAGCGAATTTGTCTTACCGTAGAGGAGTCTCCGAGGACAATGACCTCTTGAAAAGACCGCAACAAAGACATCAGTTAAAAACCCCTTAAGGGTCTGGGATATTTACAATAAAACTCTTTAAAAACAGAAACCGCAATGGAACCTCCCTAAGGATTGACTGGGGGACAAGTGACTGACTGAGCAGTGACAAGAGGACCCAGAGAATATAACCCATCTGCATGGGAGGACAGCGACCGCAGATAGAAGTCTGCAAAGGTGTTGCGGCCTCGCCAAAAGGCAGATGCCATGACCTCATCATATGAGGTTCCATTGAGAAAAGCCCAAGAGGCAGATAGAGCCCTAACTTCATGTGCCCTAACCCGAACACTGTCACGAGTCTCTGCAGTAGACCCCTCATAGGCTTTCTGAATAGTTTCACAGATCCACCTGGAAATAGTCTGAGAAGATATATCAGACTGCTTTGCCTTGATGGACAAGAACAGACGAGGTCTAGGACCCTGCCGCCCCCCCTTAGTTTTATCAAGATAAAACTTCAAAGCCCTACAAGGACAAAGTAGCAGATCCTGATCATTGGGACCAGAGACAGCCTTTAAGGCAGGAATCTTAATAGGATCTGGTGAAAAATTGGGAACCTGGTTTTTCGCCAAGAAGGAGGGGTCAGTGAGAAGGGTCACTAGGGAATAGTTTCGTGACCACCTGAGACATGACGGAGAAGAAGAAAGAGCATGTATTTCACTTCTCCGCCTACCTGAGGCAAGTGCAATCAGGAAAACAGTCTTCCAAGAAAGGAACTTAACAGAAGCAGAAGCCAAAGGCTCATAAGGAGACCTTGTAAGAGAGTCCAAAACTAAAGCCAAGTCCCACTGGGGTGTCAAGATTCTTACCTTAGGCTTCTCCAACGAAAAAGACCTGAGGAGATTAGAGAGAGTGGAACATGTTCCAACATCTGAACGACCCCGAAAAGAAAATACATTGGCTAAGGCTGAACGATAGCCTCGAATGGTGCTAGGCGCTAGTTCCCTAACCTTAAAAAGGTAGAGGAAAAACTCCGCTATTAACTGAATAGAGGCACCGAGTGGATCAATCTTCCTGCTGATACACCAACTGCAGAAGACTGACCATCTGGACTCATAGATGGCAGATGAGGAAGATCGAATAGATCTTGTGATGCCATCGGTAACTTCTGCAGAAAAGCCTGCCTGCAAGAGACAGACCGAGATAGCCTCCACGCGTGAAGGTGTAGGTGTTCCGGATTGGGGTGAAACTGTCTGGATTTGGGCTGGCTGAGGAGATTCCACCTGGCCGGAATGGCCAAGGGGAGATCTACCAGCAAATCCAGAAGAGCCGGAAACCAAGGCTGTCTGGGCCACAGAGGTGCTATCAGGAGAACCGAGCAATCGTGATTCCTGACCTTGTGAAGTACCCTGCCCAGGAGGTTGAATGGAGGGAAGGCATATGCCAGAAGACCCTCCCAGCTCAGGGATAGAGCATCTACTTCCCAAGCCAAAGGATCCGGAACTGGAGACACGAACGTCTGAATCTGGAAATTCAGAGCTGTGGCAAACAGATCTACAAGAGGAGTCTCCCAAACCATGCAGATGGCCCTGAATATAGACCTGTTCAGGGTCCATTCTGTGATAACTGGACTCCGTGATCTGGATAGCGTGTCTGCTAAAACATTCAGGTGCCCTGGAAGATGCCTCACTGAGAGGGACAGACCCATATCCTGACAAAGAAGAAGAATCCTGATAGTGAGGGCACATAGCTTGTGAGACTTTGTACCCCCCTGATTCTCCAAATAAGCTACCACTGTAGCATTGTCTGTAGCCAGACAAATGGACTGATCCTGCAGCAGAGGCTGTAGGGACTGAATGGCTAGCAGAACTGCTCTCATCTCCAGCACATTGATGTGTTCCTGGAGTTGAGCCCCCTGCCAGACCCCTGAACGACACTGACCGTTGAGGTAGGCACCCCAACCCGTCATAGATGCGTCCGTATACAGAGTTACTGTAGGGGACGCTCTCTGAAGAGAGACGCCCTTCAAAACATTGGC
Organism: Pecten maximus; assembly: GCF_902652985.1. NCBI lineage: Eukaryota > Metazoa > Mollusca > Bivalvia > Pectinida > Pectinidae > Pecten > Pecten maximus. The sequence goes on along the minus strand of NC_047020.1, from coordinate 28,994,004 downwards.
CTCCAAAGCCCACCACATGGCCGAGGCCTTGACGGAAGCTTCCAATGGAATCCGAGCATCCCACTCGAGGGATGCAGGTTTCCATTTGGAAAGAAGAAACATCTGAAGAGGGCGAATATGGAGCCGACCCAGGGGTACGACATCCGAAAGGGAATTGAGGAATCCGAGAAGCCTCAGAAACCACCTGACCTGAATATAGTCCAGACTGTTGAGCAGAATAACCAACTCCTTGGCTTTCTGGAACTTGGACTGAGGAGGAAGAACGAGGCCCCGATCCGTAAGGAAACGGTTTCCCAGGAAAATGAAGTCCTGGGATGGAAGAACCTCGGATTTCTCCCGTGAAGGGATAAAACCTAGGCGTAGAAGAGTTGTCAAGACCGACCTGGTGCTGCAACGCAGAGAGACTGGGTCTATATGCAGCATCAGGGAGTCGTCGAAATAAATATGGATATCTACTCCGCGACTGTGTAAATAGCCCACAACCACCTGAAGTAGCTTGGTGAACACCAAAGGGGCGGTGGTCAGACCGAAGGGCATGGCCTTGAACTGGAACACTCTGCCCTGAGAAGTGAATCTCAGGAATTTCCTGACCGATTTCTTTATCGGTATATGGAAATAAGCGTCCTTGAGGTCGATTGAGGTCGCCCACATACCTGGAGCTACCGAAGTCAAGATACTTCGAGGTGTCTCCATTTTGAAGTGTGGCGAGACTACATGCTTGTTGAATGCACTGAGGTCTATAATCGGACGCCAGGCCCCGGATTTCTTCTTGACAAGAAACATCCGGGAGTAAAAGCCTGGAGTCCAGAGTGACCTTGGAAGCTCCTCCACAGCACCCTTGGCTATCAAGGAATTGACCTCGTCTAAGAGGGCTTGAGCCTTCTCTACATCGCCTGGTGGAGGAAAGAAGATAGGGTCCACAGACAGAGGAGGATCCTTCAAGAGAGGAATACCTAGACCCTCGGAAACCACCGAAATTGCCCACTTGTCCTTGGTGAGCTCCTTCCATTCTGGTAGGAAGGAGGATAGACGACCCCCGACGGGCAGATCTGGCTTTGGAAGCTGGAGACCTGACCATGGATCGTCTAATGGGGAGGACAAGTGACAATGAGGAACCGAGGGCCTGAAAGAGTCAGGAACTCTGTCCCTTCTTGCTGGGATTCTTCTTTCCACCCCTTCCCCCTCTGTGACTCTGACTGCCCCGACCCCGAGAAGAGTGCCCACCTCGAACAGCCGAAGCTACAGGAGGCTGAGTCTGAGTCTGAGACTGAGTTGTCTGAGCACCCCTCTTAGGCTTACCTGGACGCTGCACCCGGCCAGGTTTAGGCTTAGCCCTAAGCTTCTCAAGCCTAGCTGAAGCCGCCTTGTCATTGTTGACTCGGTCCATGACAGAGGTGAGAATACCTCCAAACATTTCTGAGCCAGACAAGGGAGCAGTCATGAGATCGGAAATGAATGGCTCACCTACAGCTAGTCTGGGCTTCAGAACTGCTGCACGGCGGGCCAAAACAAAATCAGCAAGAACTGCCAAAATGAGCGCGGTTCCATCCATGTGGGCCCGGTTCATGGCCTTGCTGAGTTCAGCCAGAAGCTTAGTCTTGTTAGGTAGGCTCTCCTCAGAATGAGAAGATGCTACGAACAAAGCAGAGGAAAAAGAATCTGCATAAGCCAGCACATGAATGGCAAGACGAAGCAGTCTTTCCATGCGACTATGCTCCTTAGGAGATAAATGAACAATATCATTTGATCTCCCAGGCCAGCGATGGTCTAAGATAAGATCCACCTTGGCTGGAGTAGGTTCAACTGAGGAATTGTGCACAGAATATCGAGAAGGACTAAACCCCTCGATATCGCTAACCCCCAGAAGCAAACCAGAAAGATCCTGCTTCCTATTAGAAGAACCTTTGGCCTGCAGAACCTTTTCAATTTGGGCCAATGCTGAAGAGACCATAGTCCCTTCAGCCAAAGACCTACCTGATGCCTTAGCTTCTGGCTCCGAGGGAAGAAAGGCACTTAAAGTTGAAGTCCTTTCTGGGAGGCTAGAAGCAGAGGGAGGGGGACAAAATTCAACTCCCAAAAGGGAAGCAACCTCCAAACGAAGGCTACGAAAGGAATCAAGATTCCTCTCTGCCTGAGATGCAGCCAGACCTAAATCTGAGTCGGGGTTATCAGCCTCAGAGTGAAAAGACTCATGATCTGACCCCTCGGTAGGTACTGATGGGAGCCATGAGCGAGTCTCGGCATCCACATCAGACCCAGCATCCAACGACAGAGTGTCCCCATCATCAGGCAAAGTCAGCTGACCAACATCCTCAGTCTCGGACTCCTCAAAATCCATATCCTCAGTCTCCTGAAGATCAGTTTGAGGAGACTGGCCAAAACTGGAGGTTGACCGAGACACAGTCTGGTCTGGAGCCTCCATTCTCCTACACTTAGAAGCAGAAGAAAGGCCAGCACTAAGATGAGAGAAGTTGACTTTACGCTTAACCCTGCTGGGAAGCGATGACCTGGGAGTCTCAGCCAATGTCTTCGAGGGACGGTGAACCCTTTTAGACTTAACAAGGCGTGAGCGAGAAGGGGGGGGGACCCAACTCAACACCTGACTGATTATAGACAGCTGAGGAAACCCAAGGTTGACCAGTGTAACCTGGAAAGGTTTGACCATACCCAGGGTATGGAAATCCCATAGACTGGGAGGGGCCCCAGTGTTGGCCGAAGCCAGAATACTGGGGAGAAGGCAACATTCCGACACCCGCAGGACCAGGAAATGAATTGCCCCCTACTGGAGACCTGCCTGGCCAATATGGCTGAAAATGGCCAAAATTGCCAGGAGACTGCAAACTACCACCTAACCCGGGTGCAGAATGAGGGTAGGGATAAGGTGGGGGATGCCCTGGAGCACCCATAAACCCCACTGAGCCAGGAGCTCTAACTGGAGGAGGACCAGATAGAGGCAAGGCAGACCTAGGAACCGACGGGTGCATAACCCCGGAACCCAAACCAGACTCAAAATACGGTAAACCAACGCCTGGGAGTGAAACAGAGACACTCCCAGCTCCTAGTGCAGCCTCTCCAGAACCACCGTAAAAACTGGCAGTACCAGCCGGCCTACTGTCAGTGGGTACGCCGGCACCCCTCAATGGGGCCCGGGTCGCATGACTGGCCTGTTCGGTAACCATTCCGCTAACGGAGATGGTACCTGGACACTCGCTCCCTTCGACCTCCAAGGAGATTCCCGGGTGAGTGCCCTTCTGATGACCGATAGAACCCAAAGGCCCTACCGCCTCAGAAATATGTGTGTGAATAGGTTCCTCTGTAGCCAAAGAGTGCCTACCACTGTGAGACAAAATTACTTCCCCTTCAGGGGGTAAAAATGCCTCACTGCCAGGTGGGAGGCTGACAACAGCACCACACTGGACTTTAGGTTGACGTTTACTGTCTGCCCCAGACTTAGCACCCTTATTACGGGCGACAGACTGATGGGACAACACCCTGTCCCACAAAGTGTTTGACCATGTCAAACAGACGGAACACATGTTGTCCCGGGAGCAGCCTCGGCAGGTAGAACAGGTGTCATGGTCATCCCCATCGAGGATGACATGACCGCAGTCTCCTGACCGAGTTTTTGGACCCGAAGTAAGTCTCTTACCTCGCATTCTGCTAGGCGGGCAGCTTCCAGCAAACGAGAAAATCCAGCCAAAAAACGGAAGAAAAATCCACCGATAAAATTACGGAAAAACGTCCCGTCAACTGGAAATAAGTACAGAAAAGTACAAAATGAAAAAGAAATAAAACAACTGAGTTGACAAAAGCAAAACGGTAGCAAATAAAGCGAGAAAAATAGACACCGAAGTGGTCTACTAGACCGCGGTACCGTAGCGAGACAGTCCACGTGTGCAGTAACCACTCGACAAAAAAGACGAAATACGACACACAAACGGACTGACAGTTCAAACGAAAATGAAAAACTTGTCAACAAAGATGAGAATAACAAATTACGAAAGCAAAGCAAAAGAAAAACTAATTAAATGCAACAAAAACCCTGGGAAAACGAGCTGTCGTCAAAATCCTTCTGGGATGATGGCTGCCATAAGCGGAAGTGAGGTTTTGGGTCATGCGCGGTGCGTTCGTATCGGGCATTAAGGGTCCTCTCACGGGATATTTATTTTCATTTTTGTTATGCAAATTATGGGCTGCCGGAGGCGATACGCTATTATCTATATGGTGGTGAGCTATTATTGAAATAAACTGGTAATGTATAGCCTTTAACTTGAACTTACCTCTGCAAGTGTCTCATGGTCTTGTAGAATGGTAAGACGACCTGGTATGTGACTTTTCATGTTTTGCAGAACCAAGTTAAAATACTTGACACTCTTGATCCCAAGTTTCTCCTGTAGTGAATTAGCTACATCCTGGAAACAAAATCATACAATCACATTTACAAGAGATCCCAGAGGGATCTTGGCGCCCACCATTGAATGATCTTCATAGGTTCCATGTCAGATTGATCTTTTCTCTACTTTTCCCTTCATTTTACTAATCTGTGCAAATTGAGACATCCCTCCAGTACTTTTCAAACAAGGGAATCCTAGCTATATAAGAAATTTGAGATTTAACGATAATGGCTGTTTGTTTGTCAGGTTGTTTTCAGGACAGACTGGTCCAAAAATGCAATACCAAGGGGAACCTACTTATGAAATTTGAGAAAGATCCATTCAGTACTTTGAGAAATAGAGATAACAAACTTCAATTGTCAAAATCCAAGATGGCGGTCTGTCCGCCATATTGTTGTCCAATTGATCTCAAAATGCAATAAGCATAACGAGGCACCAAGGGGAACCTCACTATGAAATTTGAGAAAGATCCCTTCAGTACTTTCTCAGAAATAGCGATAACAAACTTCAATTGTCAAAATCCAAGATAGCTGCCTGTTGGCCATGTTGTTTTCCGATTGGTCTCAAAACGCAATATGCATAACTAGGCACCAAGGGAAACTTACATATGAAATTTGAGAAAGATCCATTCAGCACTTTCTCAGAAATAGCGATAACAAACTTCAATTGTCAAAATCCAAGATGGCTGCCTGTCGGCCATGTTGTTTTCTGATTGGTCTCAAAACGCAATATGCATAACTCGGCACCAAGGGAAACCTACATATGAAATTTCAGAAAGATCCATTCAGTACTTTCTCAGAAATAGTGATAACAAACTTAAATTGCCAAAATCCAAGATGGCTGCCTGTCGGCCATGTTGTTTTAAGATTGGTCTAAAACGCAATATGCATAACTAGGCACCAAGGGAAACCTACATATGAAATTTCAGAAAGATCCATTCAGTACATTCTCATAAATAGCGATAACAAACTTCAATTGTCAAAATCCAAGATGGCTGCCTGTCGGCCATGTTGTTTTCGAATTGGTCTCAAAACGCAATATGCATAACTAGGCACCAAGGGGAACCTACATATGAAATTTCAGAAAGATCCATTCAGTACATTCTCATAAATAGCGATAACAAACTTCAATTGTCAAAATCCAAGATGGCTGCCTGTCGGCCATGTTGTTTTCGAATTGGTCTAAAAACGCAATATGCATAACTAGGCACCAAGGGAAACCTACATATGAAATTTCAGAAAGATCCATTCAGTACTTTCTCAGAAATAGTGATAACAAACTTCAATTGTCAAAATCCAAGATGGCTGCCTGTCGGCCATGTTGTTTTCCGATTGGTCTCAAATCGCAATATGCATAACTAGGCACCAAGGGGAACCTACATATGAAATTTGAGAAAGATCCCTTCAGTACTTTCTCAGAAATAGCGATAACAAACTTCAATTGTCAAAATCCAAGATGGCTGCCTGGTGGCCATGTTGTTATCCGATTGGTCTCAAAACGCAATATGCATAACTAGGCACCAAGGGGAACCTTCATATGAAATTTGAGAAAGATCCATTTAGTGCTTTCTCAGAAATAGCGATAACAAACTTCAATTGTCAAAATCCAAGATGGCTGCTGTGTCGGCCATGTTGTTTTCCTATTGGTCTCAAAACGCAGTATGAATAACTAGGCACCAAGGGGAACCTACATATGAAATTTGAGAAAGATCCCTTCAGTACTTTCTCAGAAATAGCGATAACAAACTTCAATTGTCAAAATCCAAGATGGCTGCCTGTCGGCCATGTTGTTATCCGATTGGTCTCAAAACGCAATATGCATAACCAGGCACCAAGGGGAACCTTCATATGAAATTTGAGAAAGATCCCTTCAGTACTTTCTCAGAAATAGCGATAACAAACTTCAATTGTCAAAATCCAAGATGGCTGCCTGTCGGCCATGTTGTTGTCCAATTGGTCTCAAAACGCAATATGCAGAACTAGGCACCAAGGGGAACCTACATATGAAATTTGAGAAAGATCCATTCAGTACTTTCTCAGAAATAGCGATAACAAACTTCAATTGTCAAAATCCAAGATGGCTGCCTGTCGGCCATGTTGTTTTCCGATTGGTCTCAAAACGCAATATGCATAACTAGGCACCAAGGGGAACCTACATATGAAATTTGAGAAAGATCCCTTCAGTACTTTCTGAGAAATAGCGATAACAAGAATTGTTTACGGACGGAGGGACGGAGGGACGGACGGAGGGACGGACGGACGGACGGACGGACGACGGACCACGGACGCAGGGCGATTTGAATAGCCCACCATCTGATGATGGTGGGCTAAAAATCCAATTTCAAAATCATATTTGCAAAAGACTCTGGACTAAAACTCATTATTATTACATACTAAACATATTGTACTTGTGTTCTATCCACTAATCCTACTGACTATCACACTTCTGTTCTATCCACTAATCCTACTGACTATTACACTTCTGTTCTATCCACTAATCCTACTGACTATTACACTTCTGTTCTATCCACTAATCCTACTGACTATCACACTTTTGTTCTATCCACTAATCCTACTGACTATTACACTTCTGTTCTATCCACTAATCCTACTGACTATTACACTTCTGTTCTATCCACTAATCCTACTGACTATCACACTTCTGTTCTATCCACTAATCCTACCAACTATCACACTTCTGTCTCAGCCTCTAATCCTACTGACTATCACACTTCTGTTCCATTCACTAATCCTACTGACTATCACACTTCGGTCCCAGCCTCTAACCCTACTGACTATCACACCTCTGTCCCAGCCTCTAACCCTACTATCACACTTCTGTCTCAGCCTCTAATCCTACTGACTATCACACTTCTGTCCCAGCCTCTAATTCTACTGACTATCACACTTCTGTTCTATGCACTAATCCTACTGACTATCACACTTCTGTTCTATGCACTAATCCTACTGACTATCACACTTTTGTTCTATGCACTAATCCTACTGACTATCACACTTCTGTTCTATCCACTAATCCTACTGACTATCACACTTTTGTTCTATCCACTAATCCTACTGACTATCACACTTCTGTTCTATTCACTAATCCTACTGACTATCACACTTCTGTTCTATCCACTAATCCTACTGACTATCACACTTCTGTTCTATCCACTAATCCTACTGACTATCACACTTCTGTTCTATTCACTAATCCTACTGACTATCACACTTCTGTTCTATTCACTAATCCTACTGACTATCACACTTCTGTTCTATTCACTAATCCTACTGACTATTACACTTCTGTTCTATCCACTAATCCTACTGACTATCACACTTCTGTTCTATCCACTAATCCTACTGACTATCACACTTCTGTTCTATTCACTAATCCTACTGACTATCACACTTCTGTTCTATTCACTAATCCTACTGACTATTACACTTTTGTTCTATTCACTAATCCTACCAACAATCACACTTCTGTTCTATCCACTAATCCTACTGACTATCACACTTCTGTTCTATCCACTAATCCTACTGACTATCACACTTTTGTTCTATCCACTAATCCTACTGACTATCACACTTCTGTTCTATCCACTAATCCTACTGACTATCACACTTCTGTTCTATCCACTAATCCTACTGACTATCACACTTCTGTTCTATCCACTAATCCTACTGACTATCACACTTCTGTTCTATCCACTAATCCTACTGACTATCACACTTCTGTTCTATCCACTAATCCTACTGACTATCACACTTCTGTTCTATCCACTAATCCTACTGACTATCACACTTCTGTTCTATCCACTAATCCTACTGACTATCACACTTCGGTCCCAGCCTCTAATTCTACTGACTATCACACTTCGGTCCCAGCCTCTAATCCTACTGACTATCACACTTCTGTCCCAGCCTCTAATTCTACTGACTATCACACTTCTGTCTCAGCCTCTAATTCTACTGACTATCACACTTCTGTTCTATCCACTAATCCTACTGACTATCACACTTCTGTTCTATCCACTAATCCTACTGACTATCACACTTCTGTTCTATCCACTAATCCTACTGACTATCACACTTCTGTTCTATCCACTAACCCTACTGACTATCACACTTCTGTCTCAGCCTCTAATTCTACTATCACACTTCTGTTCTATCCACTAATCCTACTGACTATCACACTTCTGTTCTATCCACTAATCCTACTGACTATCACACTTCTGTTCTATCCACTAATCCTACTGACTATCACACTTTTGTTCTATCCACTAATTCTACTGACTATCACACTTCTGTCTCAGCCTCTAATTCTACTATCACACTTCTGTTCTATCCACTAATCCTACCAACTATCACACTTCTGTTCTATCCACTAATCCTACTGACTATCACACTTCTGTTCTATTCACTAATCCTACTGACTATCACACTTCTGTTCTATTCACTAATCCTACTGACTATTACACTTTTGTTCTATTCACTAATCCTACCAACAATCACACTTCTGTTCAATCCACTAATCCTACTGACTATCACACTTCTGTTCTATCCACTAATCCTACTGACTATCACACTTTTGTTCTATCCACTAATCCTACTGACTATCACACTTCTGTTCTATCCACTAATCCTACTGACTATCACACTTCTGTTCTATCCACTAATCCTACCAACTATCACACTTTTGTTCTATCCACTAATCCTACTGACTATCACACTTTTGTTCTATCCACTAATCCTACTGACTATCACACTTCTGTTCTATCCACTAATCCCACAGACTATCACACTTCTGTCCCAGCCTCTAACCCTACTGACTATCACACTTCTGTCCCAGCCTCTAACCCTACTGACTATCACACTTTTGTTCTATCCACTAATCCCACTGACTATCACACTTCTGTCCCAGCCTCTAATCCTACTGACTATCACACTTCTGCTCACACCCCTAGTCTACTATAAATCTCCACAGAAATCACTGTACCTTCACTGTTGTTTTGTTGTCATACTTGAATGATTTTGTCTGACCATTCTCCAAGAACACTTTGAGGACATTTGGCATAAAAGGCACATAACTCTCATCTGGCGATGGCTGTAAGATAAACCAAATTATAAGATAGAGAGTGCAGTAATGATAAGTTGAAAGGTACCATATCACAAGGCTAATGGTGTACGATAAATCATAACAGTACCGGTAAGTAGAAAGGAACGCTCTGATCACCACCTCAAGATAAACCACAACATCTAAACAGGGACAAACGTTTCAGGTCAGTTTTTTTTAAATACTGATATACAGTAATACCCTATTGTAATGCCACCTTTTAAACCATCAAACCCTCATACCACCATTAATTTATTAAGAAAGGCTATATCCCCCAACATTGAGGCACCCGTTGTACTACCAAACCCGCATACCGCCATCCCCCATGTTATTTTCAAAACAAAAGGATAAAATAATATCATTATAACCTCATTAAATACCGCCAACTTGGGTCAGATGGGGTGTACTGACGGGAATATTACGTTTACATTATATTGTTACACACGCCCGACTGCTGACTAACAATTGGTGTGTGAACACTTCGAGTTTAAATGGTAAATCTGATATACCGCCAAACTTATTATATCACCAAAATCACAGAGAACAGCAGGTGGCAGTATAATGAGGTTTTACTGTAACTACACAATTAAAATCATCCTAGTTCCTACAGCTGTAGCTGTTTCAATCTGTTCTAAGTATCCCTTTAGCCTCTCACTCCAAATCCAGTTAAAACTTTACTTAGGATAAGAAGTTAATCAAGTTCTCTTTGTAGGAATGGCATCTAGAGCCATTTAAATGTACATTTATCTTAATGACATATTCTCAAACTAAGATAGTCTTCTAGTGTGTCTTAAGTCCTCTCCAATCCACCCCCATTTTGGAAGTCTTGTTAAAAAAAAAATGGATCTATATCAATTGAGATTTAACTTTTGGAAAACAAATATCTCACAACAGAACATCGGACCTAACTATCTTTTACTTTATCCTAGATGAATACGAGGTTATGAGGAACAATCTATCACTACACGAAAACTTCTACAGTTAGGACATTTCCGACTGTATTTGGTCAAAAAAAAACCTCCTAATAATGAGAAAATTTACACAGGTGACAAAATAATTTTCACTTACACTTTGCATACCATTCACCATGGTGACAGTGACTGATTCAGCGAATCGCACACGAGAAGGGTTGTTTTTCAGCTTGGCCTTCTTGGCTGCGGTAAGGAGAGCGGACTTCCTGGTAGACTGTGAAGTAATCAAACGACAACATCAATCAGCATCCGTATCTCTTACAACCTCATACATAATGGTTCCCTACTGCGACACTCTCTAGTAAGTAAGTGACCAGCTCTCTAATGCCTCACTCCATATAGTGACCATTCCTAAAGGGATCATGCTTCATATGAAGCTACAGCTGTAGGTATATATGGGACTGACAACGAAAAATGGCATTTTTTTTTAGGATGCCGCTAAAATCCAATCTAACAGCTAGCTCATGAGTCAGTCAATTTGCAATTGCAATATTATCTGATCATCAAACTTTATTCTCCAAGTTAAGAAATAAACAACAATATTTCACATATATTCAACTAACACACTGCTTGTTGTTCCTTATAGATAGGACACATTATCCTGATTGGTATAATCTACCAGGTTGTATAAACAAGCATCACCTTAACATCACCAGGATATGGTGAGGCAACTTAAAACACCAAAATAATTTGTTGTTGTGAACATTCTGAAGCACAGTAGTTATCTTTTCTATTTTAACAGCCAATATAATTAATGTCATCAGTCAAAATCTGCTCAAAATCATCAGAGATTGGCCAGGAAGGTTTCACGCTTGAAATTACCAGTAAGATTTTTTAGCTTAATTCAAATGCTCTGAAGGAATGCACAAAATAATATATCAAAATTATAATTTTTTACTTCTTTATGAGTATAAGGAATACGTAGGTGATAATGTGGGGATAAGTTTGATGTTTGTATAACCATGAAAATTCCAGCATTCAATGTTGTCTTATCATCTGTATCAAAAGATGTTAAAACAAAACATATTCAAAGCATATCTCTATTCTAACTCTGGAAATTACAACAGACATTTTGTAGATAATTGTGCGAGAAAAAGAAAGGTGTTGATATTTAGACTGGCTCTGTATAGTGTAATCGCTTCTGTAGGAAAGACTAGATAACTTGTATTGGTGGATACAAGATCTATCTGGACAGACAGACTATATCCTGGTAAATACGTTACAGAAACCTTACATACCAAAACGACTGGAGGACAGTTTGACTGATCAAAGAACTCATTCAGTTGCCAAAAGGACAAAATGGCAGGGGGTGTTGGGTATTGCGTAAATGTATGAGGTAGCTATTGGGATGGGAGTTTTATGGATAGAGCTTCATATAAACATACATACTGAACATAAAAGGTCACAGACTCAAGGTCACCATGTGTCATTTTGGGGCAGCTTGAGCAATGATGAGTAAAAGATTGAACTTCAAATACATGATGACCAGCATTTAAAAGGAAGAATCTCTATAAAACATCCACATATGTATTTTGTCTTTTCGTAATACAGAGTTATCTGCTCTTGTAAGCAGGTATTGATTGGTACAACATTTGTTTGTGACAGTTATGTCATAAATTTGTAAGAAAATGAGAAAATAATATATTCTTGTGCAAACTTATGACATTACCAATCAATACCTTCTCACAAGAGCAGATAACTCTGCATTACTAAAAGACGGAATACAGGTGAAATAGGATTCTGTACTGCAATATATATATAAGTCTTCTTAACTACCTACATCATAATCTACCTAGAACTGTCAAATTCACTAAAGTTACTTATTAAAAGTTCTGGACCTGCATGCCAGCAGTCATTTGGATGATAACTAATCCCAGATCAACTACAGGGAAATTTAGTATGTAGGTATAGGCCCAGCTCCTGTATATCAAAGAGAACAGTAACCTAAGGCCAGCACCACAAAAATAGCACAAGTAAACCCCACAACCACAGCCGGATAGTCTGAACCTTTTCCCCAAATAAAATCTCTCATTAGTCAAGACAAATTAGCTTGAAAATTTCGCCACAACCAACTGAAATCACAAACCAAATAAGATTGCAAAAAAAAAAAAAAAAAAATTATGTAAAAATAAATAAAACTTAATCTAAAATCAAAATATTAAAAAGACTTTTAAATAGTCAATAAATCCTAGTTAAGAAAAGAAGCAAGAAAACCTGAGGTGTTTGGAATGGAAACCTTGACAACAGAGGTGTATGGAATGGAAACCTTGACAACAGAGGTGTACGATAAACAGACTACAGATGTGTGTGGAAATTGGTACAGGGTACAAACTCCACAACACTGGTTACAAACTCACGAATGACCTGAATGCATAAAAAAAATCAGTGTTAACAAAATGTTTTACAAACCTGATCATCCCCCTGTATTTTGGAAAGAAAACAATTATTTTGTACTACATGTCACATGAACAATACTTCATATTCACCATCAATAAGAATCAATATAGATTTATTTATCATACTGAAACATTCTAAGTCCATATGGTCTATCACTCACCTGTCTTAATTTGTTATTGGACAGACAGGAAGTTTCTGGCAGATTGGTACCATTGTTTAACTAATATTGTAAGCTAAATGCTTAACTTAATATCCCCTGCTCCCACAACCATCAGTTAAATAATTTTGAATCCCCTGGAGTAGATGCTAAGAAATCAACAAATATTCAAAGATGATGGGGTACGATGAGTTGCTTATTAAAATATTTCATTTAATTATGCAACATTGACCCCGAAGACCCAGGGTTTATCCAAACCTGGCACTGGAAACTCAACAGAAAATATCTACTTACATTGTCTGAATATGGCTGACAAACTGTCAGAGTCATGGTTTCCCGACAGGATCTGTAAAATAAACACACATAAAATTTATCATATTATATTATATATGGGTGTACTAAATAGGTCAAGACTGTCATTGTTATAACACAGATGTACCAATATGTTTCATTAATCGCCCTGCATACCTTGGGTATACAAGCCAAAGCACAGTGTACCACTAAACAACCTTCCCTACTTTGGAACAAATGTTCGTCTTATTTTCTGTTGTTTTCATTCACGAAAACACTAAGTTTTTATTCAAGAATACTCTGATTTCACTTTTCTCTTTATCTAACAATTAAGCACAAACTATGCAACAGAACTTGCCAAAGCCTTGGTTGCCTACAAATACAGCTGACAAAATGTTTCCTTACCTCACCAAATCGATGACATATTGTCGGGGTGCCTTTTTCACATCCTCGCCATTAATTTTGATGATTTGGTCACCTGGTAACAATTTGTCAACACTTGGACCACCTGTAAAGATAACATGATATGTTTTGTTACTGATATATAATTAGATATCAACAGCAACAGTGATTAGATCTAAGCAGCCAGTAAGGATAGATATCCAACCAACCAATCAGAATAGAAATCCCACTAGCCAATAAGAATAGAGAAGAAGTCCTGACAGCCAATAAGAATAGAGAAGAGGTCCTGACAGCCAATAAGAATTCGAATAGAGAAGAGGTCTTGACAGCCAATAAGAATAGAGAAGAGGTCGACCAGCCAATAAGAATAGAGAAGAGGTCCACCAGTCAATAAGAAAAGAGAAGAAGTCCCACCAACCAATAAGAATAGAGAAGAGGTCCCACCAGCCAATAAGAATAGAGAAGAGGTCCACCAGCCAATAAGAATAGAGATCCCAGAAATTCCACCAGCCAGAAAGATCACATATGTAGAAATAGCATATAATATAGATACAGAAACCAGCAGTCAATATGAATAAAAAAACAAGCACCCAATGAGAATAAAGGAATAAATTAAACAGCCAATGAGAATTAGAGGAACAAACAGCCAATGAGAATTAGAGGAACAAACAGCCAATAAGAATACATAAACTCAAACAACGCAATAAGAGCAAAGAAGCCACCAGCCAGGACGAATTGAAGACATATATGATCTAAATGTTCTTTTGTATATCGAAAACATCATGGATAATTTAAAATGTTTGGTCAACAATTTAGACTAGTCAATGGTTTGGTATAAAAGTTTGGTAGAGTTGATTGAGGAACATGCCCGTATTGAAATATCAATTACGTATCCCTAATATGGCATAACATACTTAGAACCAATTACCACATCATATTACACAGTGAGGCCTAAGTTGTAAGAATATGTCAAACAAACTCAGGCTTTGACAACAAAGTTACTTAATACATTTAAACTGATCTGTATATTTTATTTTTTATTTCATCCCTTGAAATCTGTAATTTGTGCTTGGATTTGTCGATAAAATTACTCGCATCATAAAACCAAATCAGCAAAATATGATAGAGTTCGACAATAAAGTTAAGGTACGAAAACAGGAGGAAGATAACCTCTTGAAATCATACAATATCCAGACTATTATCATTTAGAAATGCTTGACAAAAAGATTAGCCATGGAAAACTAGAGTCAATCCAAATTAATTCCCTCATCAAATTAAAGTTAAAGTTACAAAATTAGTATGATAAAGTCTATGTAAACAATATGATGAGGTATATATATCACCAGACAACATCTTGATGTTTGGTAATACATCTATTGTATATCTGGACGACAGCAAAAGTTGAACACTGTACCAGACACAGAGACCAGTGTCTTCATCGTATCTTCATTCCAAACCACATCAAAAATTCTCTAAATAAACATAAGTCGACAGTCCGTCAATACTCGGGTATCATAACCAGGACGGGTTGATGACAACTACGGTAAATTGGAAACCATTACATGGCAGACAAACTTGATGGATTTATGAGTCAGCTTCATCGTGATTGGTCAAACAGTAACTAGGTATGTAATTAAGGCTGGACCAATCTTGACTGATTCCAAGTTAAAGAGGTTCTATCTACAACTCAGTAATCACAATGTATTTTATGGCCTAAACTGTGACGCCATTTCAGGTCCGACATAAAAATTATAGGCCCCCATTTACCAGTCTGCCGAGATCTATAATAAATATAGCATTGTCAACATGGACTTGTAATATTCCTTCTACTTCAAGCAAATATGGGGAAAAGACATTAATAACAGTGATTATATAGTGAAATCTCACCAGCCATTATAGGACTTGTACTGATTGAAAACCTGATTCACAGAAAGGCTTTAAACACCCAACAAATAGTCTGTACATATTGCCTTTTAAGAACAGTGAGGCTATGTAAAAGGTACCATATTCTAGCAACTGAAAGGTACATAAAGGATACACCATCACTATTTCAGGACCTTTCATAATCAACAATGTTTCTGTAGACAGAGGCTTAGAGGGCCTGTATCGCTCACTTAGATATTGAAGTAAATATGGGGAAACACTCATTTCTACATACTAAGAATTATTTTAAATAAGTTGCTATATTTCCCCTATTGCCATCCCCCCCCCCCCTCCCCCCTTCCCTCCCCTGGAGGCTCAGATCCACCATTTATACCAAAATTTATACCAAAATGGTTCCCCTTCAACCAAAGATGCTTCAAACCAAAGATATATCCCCTAAAAATCTTCTAGACTAAAAACTCAATAAGGTAAAAATGGGGTGTCCAGGTTGCTGAAAATGTTAACCGATTGTTTTCTGAACAATCTACATTTACAAGCTTGAGCATCAATCTTTGCTATGGGAATTTCAACACGACAGAAGCTGAGCAGGTCATATATTTAATGGAAAACCTACTTTTTGCTGATGTTATCTATCTTTCAAGTGTTATAAGTATATTGGTATGAACACCAATAATCATTTCTGTGACCAAAACAAATGTTTTGAGTGAATTCTATACTGGTAAGCATAGGTTAACCACTGCGGTTTTGTAGCAATTGACCTGTACCATACTGGTTAGGATACTGAAGTCTGTAACTATGGAGACCAGCCCAGTGATGCATTTATGGTTCTTTACCTGCCACAAATGTACCCACCTAATTGTATTGTCATCCACAGATGTGCAATGTTGGTGCATTATTGAGTTTGAGAATAATTACAAAAAATGACTGGGAAAAGAAGCAAAACAATTAACTCAATGAGCTGACTTTGTGTCATTTCACCGAAACAAACACTGCTATCATTGGTTGGTGTAAAGAGTTTGATGCCTGGTTGTAGAACCAAGCTTTGACAAGATTTCATAAATTACAAACACAAGACATCTTGGATCACAGCAAATTGAAAATTATTACAAACATGTATTGTTAAAAACCAAACTATCCGTAATAAAAAACAAAAACAACAAAAGGCCAAAAGGCCTTTATCATAATGGTCAGCTGAGTTCTGATATACCTGTGGTTGATTTTTGTATTTTTCAGGCAAACACAGCAAGATCTCTAATAAGTATAGATTTGCCAACAACATCATAGGGATCAAAGTGTATCCAGAAGTCAGTGTTGAATATCCCAGAGGTTAATGTTGAATATCACAAAGGTCGATGTTGAATATCCTAGAGGTCAATGTTGAATATCCTAGAGGACATAGTTGAATATCCTAGAGGTCTCTGTTGTCTTAGAAGTAATTTAGAATTTCATAGACATCAAGGTTTAACATATCATATATAGAGGTCAATGTTGAATATCCTATAAGTCAATCTTGAATATCCTCTTGACAATTTTGAATGTTCTAGAGGTCAATGTTGAATGGTCTAGAGGTCAATGTAGAGTGTCCTAGATGTCAAAGTTGAATATTTTGAAAGCCACCAAAGTTGAATGTCCCAGAGGAAAATGTTGAATCTTAGAGATATGGAATACTCCATGGGTTTTAATGGTGTAGCATGTAGAGCAAACACAATATTTATTATACTGACAGTTGATATAACAGAATGTATTATACTAAACATTGACATTTGGCAGTAATCTTACAATGAATCGGGACAAATATTACTTACCTTCAGTCACAAAGCGTACAACCACAGGCTTCTCACTCCCCGCTACGAAGCCAAATCCTTTTTGTGAGTCGCGTGAGAGTTCAATCTCACGAGGTTTGGGAGGTTCCACATAGTCCGGATCATCTCTGGGATCATCTCGGGTCGTGTACTTGTCTACATGGCTGGAAAGACAGAACATAGAAGGAATAACACTAGAATGCTAGGACACATATCATACAGTATATAAGGATGTAAAGAATCAGTAGTCAAGGACACAAAATACAATACATCTAGGTCAATTTATGTAGGTCAATGAAGCTGGTAGTCAAGGACACTATATATGTAGGTCATTGTAGCCTGTACAAAAGGAAACTAAATGTAGGTCGTTGCAGCCTGTAGACAAGGAAATCATATGTAGGTCAAGTTTCCCACATGGATTTATCTCCATGACAACTTAGAAATTAGAGAAATCCTAAGAATGAATGACAATTTATTTGATTCAGAATGTGTTATTACATTTTCTCATGTTCAATAAAACTCCATCCTATTTTGTTTCTACATGCACAATCTTATTTATCACACACATTGAGCTCTGTGATATAATACAAATCCCTTCAAAATGGACTCACGTTTCCATTTGATTAATGATTCACTGTAAAAATAACATGCCCCTATTGATTTTCTTTTATTTCAAAACAATCAATTACCGGGTATGTCTTTTTCTTTTTGTAACTTAACCCTCAAACCATTCTAACAGAAAAACAGGATTAGCGTGTTATGTAAACAGACAGGGTGATGGATTGAATTCCTTTTCGGTTAAATGTTTGGACCATTCATTTCTGAATATACCAAATAGGTCCTTTATGATCATGAAATCATAGAAAACTCTATACGTTACATTACTAAACATACATACTATGTATGTTTTCTCACTCTTTAGGACCAAAATTAAATACATTCAGGGAGGAACATGTTCTCTAACTCTATGTCTTATCTCGTTAGGAATACAAAATACTGCAGGCGAAATCAAGTCTCCTAATTCTTCGTGAAAAACAAGTCCTCTAACACTTTATAATAAAATAGTACTAGGGAAGAACATATCACCCAACTCTTTATAGAAGTGGAAACTGTGGGAAAAACCTGTCATCTTTCTCCATAAGGACTTTTTAAACTGTGTTCTAATTATGTTTTTAATTGAAAATACTTTTTTAAGCTTTGTTTTACTGAAAATTTCATATTAAACTGAAATTATGCAGGTAAATAAGATTGAAACCATCACTGTTTCAGGACCTTTCATAATCAGCAATGCTTCTGTAGACCGAGGCTCAGAGGGCCTGTATCTCTCACTTAGATATTGAAAGTAAATACGGAGAAACACTCATTTCTACATAAAAATAATTAAGTTGCTTTAGTTCCCCTATTGGGCCCCACCCCCTGGCCCCTGGAGGGTCAGATCCACCATTTATACAAAAATGGTTCCCCTTCACCTAAGGATGCTTCAAACCAAATATGCACCAGATCCTCTCCTTCCTTCAGACAAAGTATTGTAAACAATTACATATATTTCCCCTATTAGGCCCCATCCCTCAGGCCCCTGGGAGGCCCCTGGGAGGCCAGTCCCATTGTTTTACCGCTCTGCCATGGCATAAGCTCGCCAGTCCTTGGGACCAGGTGAGCTAAAAATTATCTTGTCTTAGAAAGTAAGTGTTAATGAAGACAATGCAGAGTTTTCAGTGCAGTTTTGGTACAGATGTAATCTGTTTAAAGGTATGTGATATACTGCTTTGATCTCAAACTGATAGCATAGTCATCGTGACTAGTGGTACTATCAGGCTTCTGATCCATCATACATACACTATGACTGGCTTCTTTAAAGAAATAGTTTTTGTTTTATCTATATTTTTACATAAGAAATTGTTGATGCTTTGGGAATAGGCCATACCAATTTCGTTTTTGTTACCAGGTATATGTACTTGGATTTAGTCGAGCTCATATTTCTTTTGAATTTAAGAAAAAAATATGTTACCACTGTTTTTTTGGGTTTTTTCTTTTGAAGCATAAAAAATAAATCTATTTCTATAATGTGGTTCAAACTTTAGGAATATCCTTTTTTCTGAATCGCTGATGCCTTTGAAACAACGTAGTCTTTAAAATCCCATGCAGCTATTCAAACATTTTATTTTCATCAACTCTACATGTGGTTTGCTTACAATCAAACCTGCTTGAACACCTTGAATAAGCGACCACCTCTGTTATGCGACCAGTCTGTCGTCCGCCCAATGGAAAATACTATATAATGAACCTTAAATATACGGTCACCTGTCTAATGCGGCCAGTGGTCACTAAATCTGGCGATAGGTGAGATGATCACATGACCAGATTTTATTATCAATCGTCACATGATTTGTTCATATTCGGACCATTCACATTTGTCGAGTCTTTGCAGGATTAAGCGTTATCATGTAAACCGAGGCTGGTCATGACAAACTTTATATGAAATGTAGCAAACAAACAACAATTGAAGATATTTTCAGAAGCCATAAATTTATGAAAACTTAGTTTTTTTGGTGTGGGTTTCTGGTGAACCTGGTTTTAGCAGCCACCTGTCTTAAGTAGCCAATTTCTGTCGGTCCCTTAGGTGACTGTTTATTACAGGTTTGACTGTAGTTTATTTTGAAGTTTTTGAGATTCTTGTCTTAAGCTGATATGGTTTATAAATTGTCAACAGACTTAAACAAAGGCTAGATGCCACTCCAAAAATATAACATGGTCAATGATATCAATTAACATGATGGTCATAAAGTGTTTCCCTGGTCATTTATATGAATTCAACTATGGAGCAATCTTAGAAACAGACAGAAATAGCATGTGAAGTCCTGAAGTATAAACATTTGTGGTTAAGATAATGACAGCTCATGGCACGTCAGCGGGGTGGATAAAGACAATATCGGCTGAAAGACGTGGCCATGTTACATGTGGAAAGATACTTTTAACAGACGCTTGAATTGCCAGTCGGAAATTTTTATGCCTGATAAATGTTTGGCCAACCAGCATCTGTTTAATAGTCGAGTGTTTGTTGATAAAATCACAACTCCGTATAGTGCAGTGTTACTTGGACATGCAAGTCCATTAAAGTTGGACAGCTAGCTTTAGGCTTTTACAGACATATTTCTTCTTCAGATATATATGTAGGCTGTCTTATTTCAATGATATTGCAGTGAATTTGGTGATCATGAAAACTAATTCCAGACCCCATTCGTACTAAGTATTTCTTATTTTAAAATTCTGTCCTGACAGTTATTTCAGACTTGCACAATGATTTTGTAACAGTCCTATTCAACTTGAAGTCAGTATTAAAATACATTTACAATATATAAATATCTATACTAACTAGTACAGTATACCACTTCTGCTTTCAAATGCATCATCCATAGAAGCATTCATGAAATTAATACAAGAGGTCTGCATTTCTCATTTGTATGCTTTGAATATGACTTAATAGATTCTATCAGAAGACTTTGTTCATGTGACTTTTAAAGTTGATTTAGATAACTAATGTAAATCCCATATACACCCTTTATTTTAGCAAATTGGTAGCTCTTCATCAAAGCTGCTGTGATTCATGGTTACTCAAAAGTTTTTTTCACAAAAATGTTTTTTTAACATCTTTGACCCCTGTGACCTTCGTTGTCAGTCCTTAGACTGTTAAGAGAACATGAACAATGTTGACAGGCCACTACAGGAAGCATTAACCATCATCATCTTGTTGATTATTGATGTGAGGAGACTGCTGGATCTTATTATGAGGATGTGAACTTCAACTTAAATGTCTCAGACTGCTGGATCTAATGAGGATGTGAACAATGTTGATGGACTACGACAGGAAGTTCTACTGGCTCAGCCTGCTGGATTGTCTTATGAGGATGTGAACAATGTTGACAGGCTATAGCTTATACTTTTGCACAATTTGAGTAGACTTTCTAAAAATAAGTGGCTTTTTTTATTTTCAATGCATCAAAAGTCTATGAGGGTGTTAACAGGAGTCGATAATCTCCTCATCCCTCATGTCCGATAATCTCCTCATCCCTCATGTCCGCTCCATGACCTTGAATGTTCTCTAAGTCGACAAACAACTTTGTTTACTTATTGTAATTACACTGGGTAATTAGTTATATAGATGTCTAGGTTTCCATTACAACCTGTTGCCATAGTAACGTGGCTAACACTCCTGTGTAACCCAAGGTGTCTGTCAATATAGCTAGGTATAGGTTAATGCAGCTGAGCTATTCCATGGTTGCTGGACAATGTCCCTGATACACAGATGTATCATTAAACCAAGAAATACCTTGTAAACATGTGGTGATCTTCTGACCTTATCAATTAATTAATTTCCACGAGGAGGTGGCTATAATCCATATCATTGATTTGTGAGTATACTCTAGGTCTTAATTCATGAAATTTCTGAAAATACTGGAATTTTTTTTTTTTTATTTTAACATCAAATTTATTTTTTGCATTCGCTGGTTGTGTTAAAATAAACTATTAACTTATTTTCGTATTTTCATGCCTAACAACTTTTTCACGGTGATTTGATTTTGCAATTTAAAGTCATCAAAGGCCTACTGTACCTGTGATTAAAACTATTTCACAGCCATTAATTTTCGCGAAATTTCATTGCCTGGAAAATATGTGAAAATTATTGGTTTACAATATTCGAAATATTTGACAAAACAAGAAAAGACTAGAAAATGTCTGTAAGACATGAATGCCCCTGCTTCCACTTGACATTCCGAGACACAGTTTGGTGGGAATCGCATCGTTACATTGTATCAGGACAGGACCAGACGGATAAGGGTAACACTATAATATGCCCCCCCCCCCCCCCCCCCCCCCCCCCCATTTCATGGCAGGGCATAAAAACATTTTATATTAACAGTGACCTTCACCTTGGCCAAAATAAAGTTACATATTTAAAGTTTCCTATTTCACTGCCATATGGCATGGACTGTAATAAGATGACAAGAGGCTTTTATCCTGCTTCTTAGTAAGTCCTGGTCCTGCCTATATAGCTATATATGGTACCAGAATATTGCAGGGTCAGCCAAGCTTACTGGAACAGACTGGTGTATATCAGACTATAAAGGTTCCCTTATGATCAGTCTGCAGGAAGTCTTTTGGTCCACACCACCAGTGTATATCAGACTATAAACGTTCCCTTATGATCAGTCTGCAGGAAGTCTTTTGATTCACACCACCACTCCAAGTGTGACATGCATTTGGAATAATACCTTGATTTAAGAGGCTGACCTTTACCAAATGGGCCATCATCACGGATTATGTCTTCATGTCAATTCAATAAAACTATGCCTGAATCACAATTGCACCTACAGCCTGAACATTAGACTGGCCATGCCCACCAGCCCGTTAGATTTTTGTTGACAGAATTGCTCCAATAAGTTCTAATACTAGATTATCTGCCCTTTAGTTTGAAACTTAGGATTCAGACATATACTCAAGACCGAAATCATGAACCTCAATTTCATTTATAATTTTAATATTCTAGAGACAGGTGGCCAGTCTAACTGAACATCATATATCCCTTGTTTTCTATGCTTTGGACTAGACTATCAGATTTCATTTCACCATTTTCTGTTAAAAAAATTATAAATGAAGGTTTGCTTTATTGATTTTGTGAGAAATTTAGCATCTACAATACAATTTTTTTAACAAGGAGCTTTCAATGACAGGAAAAAACCCTGATTTTAAAACTGAAGTATTGAACTAAAATTTTGAGGACAATTATACAAGTATATTAACATGATGTGTTCTGTTCTCTGTATAATTGATATAAGGCTACAGGAAGTATACCCTGTATTAAGTATGAGTAGTCATATTGTAATCGTTAGATAACTATAGGTCTTCATTTCTACAGAAATCCTCAAATACCAGTGTTGCAGTCACACATATAACTTTATTCTAGATTTGAATTTCTGTTGTGTAATTGTTCTGATATGTAACTATGGTAGCGACTGCTTGTGTTAACCTTATCGCCCTTCTCACAAACTTAGACTATTCCTGCTAACAGCCGTGAAATCCTTGGACCAGAATCCGAGGGGAAGCTGTCAGAGCGGGTTAAATTGTCCCATTTCAAGCAAGCCATGTAATACTGGAACTTCTAATAGCTTCCTTAACCTTGTTATTGATCCAAGATGTCTCTATAACATTGCTTGGAAATAATAAGGAAAACTTGACATTTTAAAAAGAATGTTGAAGTGATGAGTCTGAAATTGGTGTCCCTGTCAGGTCGGTTTGCTCACCTCACCGGTCCTGTAGAGAATTAGAAGCAACAGATTCACACTTCCTTCTAACCATGAGCTGGTGAGCTACTATATACCCATAATGCTTTGTGGTCAGCTTTAAATCTTGTCATGGATCCATGTTGTCATGGCAACAATATCATATGACCCTATTTTCATGACAGCAAGTCGACATGAAGACATTCTTATGACATTATTATGTAGTCATTATATATATATTTACAACCATATGCTAAAATATTGAAGGCCACTTCCATGGTTAAATTTAAGAATCTAGTGAACTGCTACACAGACTGCAGTATCACAGCCATTGTGTATGTATATATAGAAGATGTTACTTATCCTGTATACATGTAAATAGATATTGATGTATATAAAACAAACATGCTGAGTATTGCTAAAGCAATACATGTCCTCTACCGACCCCTGCTAAAAATAGTGAAATTGTGAAACTCGAAGTTGATCTGTTGCTATACTCATAATGAAGTTACATACCAATTTTCACAAACATATATACCTAAATAAACTGAGTGGACAGACAGACAGACGGACAGACAACAGACAGACGGATGGAGGAAACCTATGATAAAGCAATACATGTCCCCTACTGGCCCCTGCTAAAAATAGTGAAATTGTGAACAAAATTGTGAATTACAGACTGTATGACATATATCATGTGTCTTCATGCTTGCTTGCCAAAAACAACAACTTCTTATTTTGGAGAACAGACATGATTTTCAACCCTTATTTTCTGCATGAGTTTTCAGTAAAACTCATCTATTATTCATAAACTGAAATATCCTAATTATAGTCAACCAGGAGGAACAACTCAAACTATTCTGTTTTAATGTATTTGTTGGTTAAAATTAGGAGGTTTAGTAATTGTCGTAATTAACACATGCACAATTTCCATCATGAAACTTTAAGAAAGATGGAGCTAAAATCGTCAAGCTATTAATACTTCCTTCTGAATCTGTAAAGGAGAAAATGTGACGTACTTGATGTAGTATGGCTTGTTGTTTTTGTCCGTAGCACATTCCCAGCCATAGGGAAGTCCCAGAGCTCCAGGGTCCCAGTTGTCTGGGGGTGGTACCCATGATGACACTTGGTTACCATGACTGCAATAAATCATAATATTCACATAAAATCATGATTAATGAGTATTTGTCATCAGCTATATTTTACATATTTTTCAACTGGTTCCATTGAAGATATCTTCAGGACCTGTAATATAACTGTACCCCTGCAAATTGAGATTACTTCAAATAGTGCCATGAACCTAATATCACTGAGTATCTCAAGAATCCAATATCAGATTACAAATAATATCACTGTAATGTGTTAATAACTTATGAAGTGTTTATTTTTTCATAAAAGATTCCTTTACCTAATTGATCCATGTTAGTAAATGTCCATGTTATATTAGCTGTTGAACAATATTGAATATATAAAAAACCTTTCTTTTACTGCTTCTAATAGTCATATTGGGCAGCATATGATTTTGATTCCATACCATATTCATCCCCAAATAAGCCCCCTCCTCTGGTGTAAAGGTTTAGTACCATATTTATCCTCAAATAAGCCCCCTCGAGCTCTCCTAGTGTAAAAGTTTAGCACCATATATATTCATCCCAAAATAAGCGCCCTCCCCCAGGGTTAAAGTTAAGTAAAAAAGTATGGTTGGAGGACTTCTAAAATGAAGGTGGGGGGGGGGGATAACCACCCCCATTTGTCTGTTTTCAAAAAGATTTCCTTTCAAAAATTCCGAAATAGTAAACCAGTGGAAAACTTTTCAGTTTTAAAGAATATCGGTATATCTAAAGTATAAAGTAAACGAGTATACTTTCAGCTCTTGTAAATCTGGAGATCCGCTATTTAATTTTAATTTAGTCTGTTTTGACAGAAACCTTTACCCTATCACACCACAAACTTCCCATGTCCAGATTAGAGGCCTGAAATCTCCCTATAGTTAAGCTTACTTCAATCTTAATAGTTCTATAGAATCTACACTAATATATAACATATTGTATGGTGGTTCAGTAATGGGAAACACTAAATAAGTTTATCTACAATGGCTACACAATGTATAGCAATTAGAGATTTACAATTAATATGAATACAGGATTGTCACTTCTCTCCAAAATGTGGAATTGTCTATCGCAAATCATTACAGATATCTCCTGTGCCAATCAGAGGTCTTTGATTGTTTCTGTGTGGACAAATTTCATCAATACTCTCCGGCACACTCTATCGGGCCACAGAATTCTGAATCTGACCCCATTGTTGATGCTGGTCAGAATGTTTTATTCACAAATTATGGATACAGAGTTGTGTCCAAGTATTTCTCCTGTTTACCAGGACGATGGCCGAATACTGATAGACTACATATACAGCTAGCATTCAACATGTTGATACCGTAAATGCCCCAAGAAAAAACCACCACCAAGTTCTCCGTCTTAATTATTGTTTAAATATAATTAAAGTATCAACTGGAAAAAACCACCAAGGTCACTCAATCACAAATGAAACTGTTGATACCATCCAGCTGCTTATCTTGAGTGAAAAGTGAATTTGATGTGACTGTAAGGTGAGAAATGAAAATTTGGAATCAGAGTACATATAATTCTACTGAGAACATGGAAATATTTCCAAAATTACTTCTACTTGAAAGGATTTAGGGAAGTGACATATAAGATCCATCCAAAACTTCTAGAGGAACTGCAATAATATTTAACTTCAACTTTAATTTCATCATCCAAGATGGCCACCTGTTGGCTTCTGAGAATCCAAGCAGCCTCAAAAACCATGCACAATATAAACCAAGGGAAAAAACATACATTGAACCTTTTTAAAGATCCACTGAAGCCTTCTTGAGAAATTATAACAAAGGACAGATGGACTGATCAGATCTTGAACCATAGACACTATGCAATTTGAAAAGTTCACCATCTCACGAATGTGGGATATAAAAGCATTATAGACTTAACGTTTATCACAATTATTTATTTCAACAAACAAGAAAGAAATCTTATCATACATCTGTTGAATGTTCAGCAACTTTACTGAAAAAAATGTGCAAGTTGTAGAAAATACATGTGGTAAAAATTAGGGCATAAACAACTGCCAACTATTTTTACTTCACATAATCGGAGTTAACAGAGGGTTTGAAGGATCAGTTAAGTTCCTATCAATTAGCAAGCACCTGTATGAAGTAGACCCAAGATCAATGTCTAAAGCTAGTCATTATTGTAAATGAAAACTAACATGAACTTTTATGAGAACATTGCGTCTGTGATGTTGAGATAATGGTGTTATGAAATTCCAGTAAAAATTCCCCCAACATGGATGTTCATCTGGTCAGCCTTGTCAGATTGATGCTTTTGTCTAATTGTGATCAAAATTTAGGATTACAACATTTTATCAACTTCAATCTTAAAAGGAAATGAAAATATATATGTTAAAAGTTTTATATACAGAAAATAGAATTATGGAATGCCCTCTGATGGGATTATGTGGTTAAAACAATTGGTTAAGGATGCCACACCAATATTGCCATCCTCCACCCTCTACATAGGGTATCTGTTCCTGATCTTCAACTCTGTAACAAAGAGTGGGTAACGATTTGTGGAGGCCCAGACACTACCTGTCTCCCTTATCACAGGAACTAGTGCAGATCTCCAGCACCCTCACCACACTGTTAGTGCTAGGGAATAAAGGACTGCAGTTCCTGTGTACGACTATATTTATATGTTTATATAATTATATACCAATATATCCTCCCATACGTGATCCGATCTCTCCATCTTCACCCCTACCATCCACTTCTGATATTTTCAACCTCAAATTATTTGAAGATTAATCTGTTTTGTAGTACGAATTCCTCTCCAATGTTATGCCATTAGGGACAATTTCATATTTCGTGTGTATATACTAACAGTTTGACTACACAAGAATTGTGAAGTTTGTGCCAAATCTATCTTTGCAGCTCATACTGGTGTATCTTATCGACTGTCAGGATGGTCTGTTCTTAAAATCATTCAAATGTTGCAATTAAACAACAGATAATGATGGTTCTTCGCTCAAATCCATTCAGAAGCCAAACTACACAAAAACTGACAGTTTTCCCATTCAATGTGCCAAATCCCACAAAATCTAATGGTATTTCAATACCATTTTATTTCTCTGGCACAATGACTAAAGTTCTACTTCTATAATTGTTTGCAGGACAAAAACCCAAAATCTGACAATTTCAGACAATGGTATATATATATGTATATGAATATTAGACCTGGACACAAAATATTTGTCAAACCATTGGAATGGCTTTAAAAAATAAGCTAAATTACTTAATATAGTTTTAATAAGATATGACCAATATTCAATTTCATTTACAATGATGTTCTCTAGCCTAATATTTATGTCAAAGTGTATCTTAACATGTTACCATGGTAACATTTCTGCCCCTGGGGGCTGTGCTTTTGAACCCTAAATGAGCAGCGGACTTATCCCTCAGAAAGCATCTCTGAAGGAGGGTGATAGGAAATCTTTACTCTATGACAAGAAATCAATTTGTGGCTTTTCTTTCAAACCCTCTCTGTGGACCTGATTTCGAGGCAGATACAGGGACTTGGTGGCGAGGATTGGACATGTATCAATGACACAGTGTTGCCAAGTCGATCTGAACCCAACAAGCTTTGATTGGTGGAGTCGATAGCAATGTTTTCATCTGATTTATAGCAATACCAAGTTTTAAGTGTACAACACTCCTCCACGGAACAAGACATTAGACAATTCTCCAGAGGGATTAGTAAGCACACATTCCTGTTAAGGTCCCTATGAAGTGATAGCTATATATGTAACGTGCTATCAATATACTACTATACTGCCTTACGATTTATGTATCTTCTCTCTAAAACAGTTTCACATTAAACGAGGTGAATGAACTCGTACTTCAGACTTGACAGAAATTGAGCCAAACACTCAAATTTTGACCAGCTCTTTTTAATCCTAAAAAATGTATACTAGCAGACAGAAAAAAGAAATATTCAATAAGTAGTTTGGAGAATATCTACTCAACAACAATTTCATATCTTGATATTGGTAAAACAGAAGTTTACGTGTCACCAAATATGAAATATCCTGGTTCAAATTGAATCATTATTGTTGAAGAATTCAGAATGAAATATGATAGACTGATAATGAAATGGCCTTTTATTGCTCCCTCATAACATCACACGACCCATGGATTCGTTATACAGTTAACGAAGTTCCACTATATAGTCTATGCATCTTTGGTAATATCTTGTTGTATAAATACTGGGGTACCTTTAATTTATTAGACATAACATAAATCAAAATGACATTTTACATTGTCACTTTTACCATGTAAAACACCATGTAATATCTCACAAATCGTGATATGTCAAAATTCTGTAAGACATCAAAAATACCAGTTCCCAATGCTAATACCATCCTAGGTGCAAGACATGCATGTCACCCGGTAAAAGTTAAAGACATTTTGGACTTGTAATTTTGTAATTGCAGGTAATTTCATAGAATTTTGCTTTTGTTAATTTTCCTGGGTTCCATTAAAATTCATTTGTATCAATTTGATAACTATACATAGTGTATAATCATCAGCTGTACATATATATATTGGGCTTTAATAATGTTTTACTAAAACAATTATATAGTAACAAAGGCAGCTGAGCTTTGCTCTTTCATTCAGCTTTCAATATTTCACACCCATGCATCCTATATTTCAGTGTGTTTTGACACATGAATGTTGATTATCAAATTAGTTTTATACAGTAATCAATACCAAGTGACATCTAACAAACACTGGTATATACATCAAAGTTGTTTATAATATATTGATAGATATATATCCTAACACTCGATAGAATTCCTTCCACTCTATAACAGCTACTACAGATCGAGAATTCTCCAAACTAGATGTTGCAGTACTGTGCTAGTCTGTTTTGATTAGTTCCTAGCCACATATCATTTGTCTTTATTTACCAGTCGGGTTCGACCTTTCAATATCGACAGGAACATGCCGTGATCAGCACAGTTGCCACCTAATGGCAGAGCTGCAGTTCCGAAGGCAGTAATTTCATTTTTATGGCTTCATTGTCTTTTTATATCTATTTTTTACATTTCCCATTTAAATGTTATGAAGATATTTGTCCAAACAGAAGCTGTACACATTCAAGTTGATACAAAACTACAGCGATGGCTCAGCATGTATTGCTGGCTGTAGAAAGTACTAGTCCTATTGTCATATTTTACATAAACCAATTTTAATATCGACATTATTTTTTTTACTCCTAAATTCTTGACATAATAGAAATATCAAACCTTAGATACCCTGCACTGGTGAGTAACAGAAGCTTACAAGCCTACCTCCACTCTGTGGGTATCGGCCTAGCGATCTAGCTGTAGTAGCCAGCCCGTATGTAAAAATTGTCTTATCAGTTTTATAAGTTGGTATATCATACTGCACAGCAGCTGTAGCTAAACCAGGTATGATATCAACTTTAGCTAATAGACTGTTTATATACAGGGAAGTTTACCCCTTAGTTAACTAATCCCTTACTGCCCCACACAGCTAGGCCCAGATTTTACAATTTCCCTAGTACTAATAACAGGTGACAACCCACAGCTAACTTGGACCTCACATCACTTCTATGTCTAATACAGATGTAAAATTTTACACCTTCCTTAATCATAATGGATAAACCTGTGTTTACCTATATAGCTATCTATATCTCTGACTGACCTGTGTATACAGACCTGTGTATACTGACTGTCCCGTGTGTACAGACCTCTGTATACTGACTGTCCCGTGTGTACAGACCTCTGTATACTGACTGACCTGTGTATACAGACTTCTGCATACTGACTGTCCTGTGTATACAGACTTCTGTATACTGACTGACCTGTGTATACAGACTTCTGTATACTGACTGACCTGTGTATACAGACTTCTATATACTGACTGACCTGTGTATACAGAGGTCTGTATACTGACTGACCTGTGTATACAGACCTCTGTATACTGACTGACCTGTGTGTACAGACTTCTGTATACTGACTGACCTGTGTATACAGACTTCTGTATACTGACTGTCCTGTGTATACAGACCTCTGTATACTGACTGTCCTGTGTGTACAGACCTCTGTATACTGACTGTTCTGTGTATACAGACTTCTGTATACTGACTGACCTGTGTATACAGACTTCTGTATACTGACTGTCCTGTGTGTACAGACTTATGTATACTGACCGACCTGTGTATACAGACCTCTGTATACTGACCGACCTGTGTGTACAGACTTCTGTATACTGACTGACCTGTGTATACAGACTTCTGTATACTGACTGACCTGTGTGTACAGACCTCTGTATACTGACTGACCTGTGTGTACAGACCTCTGTATACTGACTGTCCTGTGTGTACAGACCTCTGTATACTGACTGACCTGTGTATACAGACTTCTGTATACTGACTGACCTGTGTATACAGACTTCTGTATACTGACTGTCCTGTGTGTACAGACTTCTGTATACTGACTGTCCTGTGTGTACAGACTTCTGTATACTGACTGTCCTGTGTGTACAGACATCTGTATACTGACTGACCTGTGTACAGACTTCTGTATACTGACCGACCTGTGTGTACAGACTTCTGTATACTGACTGACCTGTGTGTACAGACCTCTGTATACTGACTGACCTGTGTGTACAAACTTCTGTATACTGACTGACCTGTGTATACAGACTTCTGTATACTGACTGACCTGTGTATACAGACTTCTGTATACTGACTGTCCTGTGTGTACAGACCTCTGTATACTGACTGTCCTGTGTGTACAGACCTCTGCATACTGACTGACCTGTGTATACAGACTTCTGTATACTGACTGACCTGTGTATACAGACTTCTGTATACTGACTGTCCTGTGTGTACAGACTTCTGTATACTGACTGTCCTGTGTGTACAGACATCTGTATACTGACTGACCTGTGTACAGACTTCTATATACTGACTGACCTGTGTATACAGAGGTCTGTATACTGACTGACCTGTGTATACAGACTTCTGTATACTGACTGACCTGTGTGTACAGACCTCTGTATACTGACTGTCCTGTGTGTACAGACCTCTGTATACTGACTGACCTGTGTATACAGACTTCTGTTTACTGACTGACCTGTGTATACAGACCTCTGTATACTGACTGACCTGTGTGTACAGACTTCTGTATACTGACTAACCTGTGTGTACAGACTTCTGTATACTGACTGACCTGTGTGTACAGACTTCTGTATACTGACTGACCTGTGTATAGAGACTTCTGTATACTGACTGCCCTGTGTATACAGACTTCTGTATACTGACTGACCTGTGTATACAGACTTCTGTATACTGACTGTCCTGTGTATACAGACCTCTGTATACTGACTGTCCTGTGTGTACAGACCTGTGTATACTGACTGTCCTGTGTGTACAGACCTCTGTATACTGACTGTCCTGTGTGTACAGACTTCTGTATACTGACTGACCTGTGTATACAGACCTCTGTATACTGACTGACCTGTGTATACAGACCTGTGTATACTGACTGACCTGTATGTACAGACTTCTGTATACTGACTGACCTGTGTATACAGACCTCTGTATACTGACCGTCCTGTGTACAGACTTCTGTATACTGACCTGTGTGTACAGACCTCTGTATACTGACTGACCTGTGTGTACAGATTTCTCCATAATGACCATCCTGGGTTTACAGACTTCTCTACACTGAACACCCTGTATCTATATTAACTTGTCTAATAATATAAATTGACCATCTTTTGCAGTTCTTAAAATTGTGCCTTCTGATATTTTATTTGGAAACCTCTTTGAAATTCAAAAATAAAATCTATAAGTATTAAAACAGTGAATATTAGTTTCAAAAGTTTGTATGAATTTACTTTCATTATTAAACAGGTATCATAGACTACCTTAGACTAATGTGCTCCCATGTGAACCTATATTGTATACCTAGAAGGAAGCATGTAGGTGGTTCCATTAACCTGCCAGGTAACTCCTACATATACACCTGTAAGAGTTCTACCACAGAGTATATATAGTACAAACCAATCATAAGACATGCCAGAATATAGCATAGACAGGATATATCATTTACATGGCAACCAAAAATTTAGATAATTAACTGAAAGCCATATTTTTTTTCAAATTGCAGCTATCTACTTTTAACAATACCTGCTAAGATATGTGAATACCCAGGGGTATTTGGTGACCACAAATGGTGGCATTACCTGCTGACAGAACTTTACATCTTGTGTATGTGTACAAGGTTCAGCTAACCTCATTTTAAATTTCAAATTAACCTGAATTGTCAATTTGATAGTGATAATAGTTTACCTGAACTTGTCAATCTGATAGTGATAATAGTTTACCTGAACTTGTCAATCTGATAGTGATAATAAAGCTTACCTGAACCTGAACTTGTCAATGTAAAAGTGATAAAATAGCTTACCTGAGGTTGTCAATCTGATAGTGATAACAGCTTACCTGAACTTGTCAATATGATAGTGTTTAGGGTGAGCTTTTCGTCTGCTAGGAGATATACAGGCACATGTCCCTAAATTCCTAGAGCTAGCATTCCCCATCGAAAAGTTCACACAAAACTTTTCAGAAAGGAATTTTCAGAAACTCGTAAGTTGACTTAAGTTCCATAGTGTAGGAGCCTCCCTGGTCGCAGGAACTATATTACGTATAGCCTGGACCGAGTGGTAGTGAGGTACTGACGACTGAAGATCTCTCTCCCCACTCGATGCATATGGTATACCATCACTATGGTACCAGCCACTCTACAGCCTGCTTACTCCACCGACTGTAACTTCTCCCCTCCACAAATAGCTGGTGTGTACAGTCTTTGGAGTTAGTCTGGGAACATGGTACCACCTGTGGTGCTGTGACAGCAGTACCACCTGGATACAGTCATTGGGTATAGGTACTGTGTTAAAAAATACAGGTGTGTTGTGTTAGGATTGCAAGTTCCTCTGAGTACTAGTACTTTCAGGGATACAAGTATCCTTGACAACCCTGGTGTTATAATAGCCACACTGTTAACCAGTCAGATGCAGTATTGTTAGGAAAGATTCTGTATATATGGACACTAATTCCTGGAGTAGGATATCCATTTGTCAAAGACAGCTGCTGGACAGTGTAAATGGACAGATTCCTGTATGGACAGTGTAAATGGACAGATTTCTGTATGGACTATCACAGGAACAATGCAGAATGGATGACCAGCCGACAAATATCTGATTTCTTAAGCAGAAAACATGGGTGAAATCAGCACATGAAACCAGGTACAGTATATATGTGTATTTATAAATAATCAACATTTTTACAATTTTTTACAATACAATCGCCTAACTCCAAATATACCTATAGCTATCTTATTACAAAAATGTTCCTGTAACATGCTATATATATATATATATATACACACCACTACAGAAGTACATCCTGTAGAGCCCTATTAAAGTTACAAACAGTGTTCATGTTCCAAATGTCACCTGTCATATAAGCCCATCCATTTCTATAGCAGTTTGGTTCAAATGTCACTTCATTGCAACTTATTTCAATAAGCTGGATTGCAATATTTTCCATCGTGCATACCTTGCCTCAAAGTTGATGTATTGGACCATAATTAAACTGGGATTATTACAGGATAAAAACTGAAATGTTTAAGCTGGGTTTATTACAGGATAAATACAGATACGTATTACCCTGGTTGCAGCTTTCATGATGCTACTAACAATTCCACTTCATCTATAGCACCATGAATGCATGTGATTTAGATTTTGGTGATTGTAGCATCACTAATTATAAGTGGTGGTGTTAAATTAACAGGAATTGCTATTTTCCTTTTTACATGAATGTGATGGGGGAAAACTAGCTGATTACTAGATAGGGAATTTACTTTTTCTAAATATACATGCATGAGTGTTATATATATTGATTCCAAGTGTTGGGGGAACTCTGTAACTGTAAATGTAAAGAATGCTGAATATATTTTATAGTTTAACATAATACAATCGTATACATGTATTTAAAAAATATATATGTAAGAATTGCATGCATTAAATTTATGTCAATCAAATGAATGTAGTATCATTGCTATGCCAGTCTAAACTCCAGCAGAGATCAGATTTACAATGAAGAGCTAGCAGTAATTGCTCCTAAGCTTTTGGCCTGACAGTGCAAGGGACATAACTCTGACCACCCTAACAAAACAAAGCTGACACAGTTATGTCCCTTCCTCACAACTTGTCTGCACCAGGGAATGCAACTCTTGTAGTACTACAGCAGTATGTGTACAATTCAGGAAGAAGACATATTGGACAAGGAAGATAGCTTACTATAAAAACAAATCATGAGAAAGCACAGAGAATACAGCCTCTGATAATTTTCATTATTCAGATCACAGACACACTCTTGCATATGGCATCCATTCTGACCTACGAGGCCAATAATGTTGGTAATAATAACATTCAGCATTTAACATATGCATGGATAATTACTGTTACCAGTGTCACATGAAAGCCTCTATATGATTTGTTTATAAATATATACAATAATCTATGAAATTAAACTTCATAATCCCCTATTGGTTATATCTTCCTTGAATTTCCGTCAAATCTGCTCGTGCAATTACATCAACAATGCGTAAGTAAAGTATGTAATAAACATCTAAAAATATAATGTGAATCAACCCTGCATGCACAGATTTACATCCCTGAATGGCGTATATAGGGTAGTCGTCATCAGAACGGTTCTGATAACTACCCTCGGTGGCCGAGTGGTTAAGGTGTCCCGACACTTTAACACTAGCCATCCACCACTGGGTTGCGAGTTTGAAACCTACGTAGGGTAGTTGCCAGGTGCTGACCGTAGGTCGGTGGTTTTTCTCCGGGTACTCCGGCTTTCCTCCACCTCCAAAAAACCT
Source organism: Pecten maximus (assembly GCF_902652985.1). Taxonomy (NCBI): domain Eukaryota; kingdom Metazoa; phylum Mollusca; class Bivalvia; order Pectinida; family Pectinidae; genus Pecten; species Pecten maximus. The sequence continues at coordinate 28,958,256 of NC_047020.1, read as the reverse complement.
GGCACGTCCTTAAATGACACTGGCTGTTAATAGGACGTTAAACAAAAACAAACCAAACCAAACCCTATAGCTGAAAATTGTCAACAACACTCTCCAATAAATCGGACCATTTTGAATCATCGTGTTGGGCTCACCATTTTTATGCATACTTTGTATTTATTTACATTGAATCTCACAAGAACTGACTTTACCTTAACTACATTTAACAGCTTGTCTCACACAGTGAAGTTATATTTTGTATGTAATTATACTATATGTACATAATTAATAAATAAGACAATTTTGTTCCTTGGTTGGCTGACTGGACTAAACTGTAACACATTAAACATTTACAACAATGGTATTTACTTTAATGAGAACAGAATGACTGTTGTGGGAGAAACACACCAGGATTTCCAGTCGGGTACACCCTTGTCAACAATACCTCACATCTTATCTAATATACATTGTGTATACCAATAATATCCAGCCATCCATGATAGTCTTCACACAATTCTTCACGCCAGACTGTTGTTTACAGGCTAAAGTACCCCTACCATTATCTCAGCTTTCATTCTAAGTATAGAACCTTTTATTTTACAGTATCTTAAAAGGGAACTTATTGAATAGCAAAAAGATAATGAAAAACCTTGGTGAAATAGTGACAATGTTTATATACTAAAGGGATACAGGACTACATCGGAACCAAACCTGTGATGTTAAAATTCTAGATGCTTGATACAGCATCCTACCAGATCTAATGGTAAATGATCTCTCAGTCCAGTTATATTTACATTTCTCCCGTATGTAACAAAACTTGTCATCCCAAAGACATAAAAAAAACCTGTAAACAGTCCTTCTGCAGCGTACTTGGGTATACATATATTTAGATGGAGCAAAAAATGGGAAAATACAACACTATAAAGGCCTAACTGAGACTCGAACCTGGTACCTCTTGAACTCTATAGATATGCTGGATTTCTAAGTATCTGAACTCTATGGGACTATATGTATATACCTGGCCAATGCCTGGTGTCTCCAATACACATACAGGATATATCATCATTTTTTTCTCACATTTGTCAAATTTACTTGCATTTTTTTGTCTTCCATATTGATCCAGATTATATCGATTTTTATCCAAACCATTGATGTTCATCCAAAAGATTATGACATTTTATAAGACAAACACTATGCTTTACACATCCTGATCAATACACACAACTAAGATATCTTCTGTTCATAAAAGTCACTCAACAGTTGACAATCCCATTCCGCCAGGGTAGCTATAGTCACCCTTTGTCAACTCATTCATATGTATACTAAAATTTTATGTAAAATTCTAAATTATTTAAATTCATAACTGATATTAAACTGTAATACAGATACAAAATCATTGTCTAAGGGAGAAATCACAACTGATTTTCAATGATATTGATCTGAACACTTCCTTGAGCAATGCCTGGTTAAGCTGATCAAGCTTTAGGCCTGGGATACCTACATTGTAGCACTGACGGGTTTATTAATAATGCAAAAATGCCATGAAGTGAAACAAATTATGGGTAGGTGTGACCTGAATATGGAACAGACCCCTAGTTTTTTCTGCAATATCATACCACAGAAAATGTGGGGGAGAAAAAAGTTATGCTACACTATAGCACTGTTATAAAGCAAAAAGGAGTGTGTCTGTGTGGTTGTCATCGTGTTAAATGGTTCGTTTGCCTAGTTTGAATACTCTGAAGTCCCACATTCGATACCTGTGGGGTAAAATGACAGAAATACCTTTTCCTGTACTTATCAATAGGTCTAGTTTGTATTTACACCTCCTTCACATCTCATTTAGTTCCAAATAGCACTGAAAAAAATAGTTCCAAATAGCACTGAAAAAATTAGTGCCAAATAGCACTGAAAAAATTAGTGCCAAATAGCACTGGAAAAATTAGTGCCAAAAATCAATGAAAAAAGACAATCACAATCAAGCAATGCATCAAATTTCACCTGTAAATCTGAAAGGCAAACATTTAAACAATATTTATTTGAAGATCTCCTAGGACTTGTATAGGAAGAACAGAATATTTTACCATATTCTCTGAATGTACCATACTCGTACATACATACATGTATATGTGTAGATATTTAAAGTAACGTCTAGTATGACTTAGTGAGATATAAAAACTCTTTTAGACTGCCTGTAGATTTTGACAGCTGGATACCAGATACAGTAAGGAATAAACTATATTGTAGGTAGGTCACTCAAGGTCACCAGATAAATCATATTAGCTACTAGAGAGATAAGGTATTGACCAGTAACCGATACTGACCACTACATAAACCCAATAAACCTGGCCGCTTTATCCAGGGGTGTAAAGGGTTTATCGATCTATGGGATATGGCTTGTTTCTATTATGTGCCCTTCCTGGGCCTTCCTAGGTCGTTTTCACCTGAAGATAACGAGTTTACAGGTAGACAGATACAAGAAGCTTTATGATTCCACAGGCAAGGATTAAAATCTCTATGCTGGGGAAAACTATCAATGACCTTTAGACCATACTTCCCTTCTGTGGTTTAATGATCAATAACGATCATTTCATGTTATAATGTTTATGGTCAGAGGAGTAATTAAACTTTAAATGAATCATATTAATTCCTAACCATGCTTACCAGCTTTTAAGCTCCTGCCAGATATATGAGCGTATTTCTGGACTAGGATGATCGCTGTGGCCAGGTAGCTCGTTTGGTTGGAGCGCTCATCCAGAGTTTGTGTGCCCACCTGGTTTCATTGCATTTTCTATCTCTTTTTGACACCCAACTAAATGCACTCACAGATGGTGGTATAAAGTCTCGTTCATGTCATGGCATTTTCTTTCTCCTTTTTTGGCACCAAATTAAATGCACTCATGGTGGTATAGAGTCTTGTGTGTTTCTTCAGGGTATAAGACTTTATTGACGGAGGATCGAAGAGTGTAGGGAACAGGACTGACAATGGACTGATTGCCAGCTGTAGCCAGGTAGCTCAATTGTTTAGAACTTCTGTCAAGAGTTCTAAGGACAAGGATTCCTGGACTCAGGTCATAGTGATGATCTTTCTCCTTTTACATATACATATCTTATCCTGCTATAGTTATTTTAACCAAGGTACTGTTGATTTGATGGTTAAAAAACTTTCTGTCCAAACCGTACTGTTTCCTACATTAATATCTTTATGTCATATAATGATCATCTACAAGACTTTTGTCAGTATAATAATTTTGTAGTCTCCGACTGTTTATCTCTACGACATTAAAAGTCCCTTTTAAGGGATGTTGTGGCATATCATAAGTGGTTCAGCAGCTTCTGAGTTAGGTGGCTTATGGTATCAGACTGTGAGTCGGGACTAAAATGCCATAGATGGAAGATGATTGGACACATTTTGAGGCAAGATGAGCAAAATGACTACAAAATAAATGTGGGAAGACCTCAGAAGGGAAAAGGAAGAGACGACGACCAGACGACGCAGTGAAGAGAGAGAGAGAGAGAAGGGGTCGGAGAACGTGGAACAAAGAGCAGACAGCAGCAGTCTGGGAGAGGTGGGAGAGCTCTCAGTGAGGCCTTATTATGTACCACAATGATATAGTATTAATTCTGTTATATACACACACATATATATATATCATCAAGTTAAATCTTACAAGTGAACAGCCTTAAGTTCTAATCTACCATATTGGGTAACCCATGATTATATACAGATGCCACATTACAGCTGAATTGTTTTAAAGGGAATTTGCAGGGGTTGGTTTTACTAATCGGTACTAATATTAATATTTTCTGCTGTTAATTTGTTAGATAGTGATTAACTACCTACATTACTCCACCTATTGCTAGGTTTCGTCTCATCGACTACATATATATACTGTCAGTGTTCTACCAGCGTGAGGGAGTAGCCCTCCGTTACGGAACTGTACCATAATATGTTTGTAAGTAGTTTTAGAAGACAGTTCGTCCTAAAAGTGCCCTAGACATCACTATAACTCATCATATCATTGTGACCCGATGTGGAAGAAGTGAAAAGAATGGTATTGATTAATATGATTAAAGCTATAATTTTGATGTCCATCTCTTTCCTAATAAATAGTCCCTAAGAGTTGCCTATCCCTAACCTAAAGACTGGCATATAATATTCACTTGTATTGGACAAATTAACTGCAGATTGAGGGATCTATTTCCTGCAAGATGGATATTTAACACAGATTTTTTTCTACATCCTGGCAGACAGTACATCCAATCATCAATCAGTGTTTGAATACAGTATGTCCATTCATTTCGTATCAATTTATCTTTAAAGTAGAGTCATGATATAATTAACACCACTGTGACAACAGAAGGCCCTCAAATGTTAGCGTAGACTTGCGTGTACAACGTGCCACACAAATTGTCTAAAGTCTCTAATTTGTTCTTATATTATGATTACTACCGGTGTAAGTCGGTTAACACCTTGACACAAGAGTAGGTTAGAAGTGGTGTAGACGAGAACACCAGGTATAATTTTGCACCGGGTGCTATTTCTGGTTCACTGAAGTCTATATAGAGACTGTTACCTTACAACAGTTTGGTCAACTTAAAGTTATTTCAAGTGTGTGTAGCCTAGCCTGAAATTCCTTTTAAACTAAACTCTTATTTGCCCTGTTTTGCATTCAATTGCATTCAATATGTCACAAGAAAACCAAGCATGTACTGTACTGTCAATACAGGTAACAAGCGAGGTTATAATATAATGGTGTTTACAAAAAAAAAACATTCCTCAATACCACTGCACACAGGCAATCTCCAATACAATTGAAGCAAATCATTATTTTGTAATTTAAATACCTGTAGTAAAAATTCCTCTTGACTAGAGATATGGACAAACCATCTAATAGTTCGATCAGCTCACAGGAATGCCAATATACATGTTTGTTGTGTAATGCTGGCTCAGAATTTTACAGGTAGATTAATTAAGAAATTTACAGGTAGCTATATATATTAATAAAAAAGTTTACAGATTGATTAAATAAAAAAATTACAAGAAGATAAATTAAGAAATTTACAGACAGATTAATAAGTAAGCTTAATTACATGTCCATAAGGTTTAATTAAGACCTTTATACATAATGTGGTAAAGCTCATTATAGTAGAGGCTGTAAAAGTTGTAACTGACTCATAATTAATCTATCTATAGTAATTTGTAACTGACTCATAATTAATCTATCTATAGTAATTGATAATCTTAATGCCTATATATATATACTACAGTATATCATAACTACGTTTCAAAATTTATCACTTCCTCATGCCAATATACCACCACAGTAAAAACTACTGGTGTTACTGGTGATTTAAACGTGTTTGTTAGGGACAGGATACAGCTTTTTAAGCTCAATGGAATGGAAAGCTTTCATACAAAGTACTCTAAATAAAATACAACTTTTATCTAGTCTGACTTTAAATGTGAATTTAGGAAATTCCTTTGGTATACCAAGTAGGTACAATTTAATAGGTGCTTTCAGTTAATTCTCATTTCTTTACTTCTTTCAGTCCCCACCCAGGGGTATACTTAAGCTTTCAGTCCCCAAATTTCCTGTACACACTTTGAGTTACCATCGGTTAAACACACCTATGTACTTTTTCAGACCTGTAACCTCCTCAGGAAACATATTTCTCATGTCTTTACTTCTTTCAGTCCCCACCCAGGGGCCCCCTCCTCCTCCTACACATTGTGTACTTTCAGTCCCCAAACTTCATGTATACACCCAAGTTCCCAGTGGTTCACATACCTGTGTACTTTCTTAGACCCACCCTCCCCAAGAAACATCTTATTTCTCAGTTGTAGGTATATATATATATATACATAACCATGAAATTTCAGTCCAATGACCATTTCATTCTTCCTCTGCAATGGCTCATTCAATTTCCAACCACTTTAATTTATAGATGAAACCTTTCACTCTTTCTGTGCTGGCATTGAACCAACTTGCACCAAAGGTAAAATGGCAAATTCTAATTCTGCTGGGCTTGCCCCTGCCAATGAACAGGTGAGTTAAGGCCCAATACCTACTGCCTGACCTCACTAAAGCCTTGTTTAAGTTAAACATTAATTGTTGGGTAACTATATACCTGTCTGCCCCAGGTTGGCAGCCAAAAGACACCTCTGTTTTCACCTAATTCACCTGCCGAACAGCTAGGTAATTGGGGTACAGGTGTATATATGTATAGTAAGATATCCTATACTGGAACACACTTCCTAAACAAAGGCTATCCTATGGAAGACTGACAGTTGAAGATTGGTACTTATCATGAGTAAATAAATTATTTATCCTGGGATATATACTCAGGTAAAATATGTACAGAATGCTGGATCTCTGGTGTCAGGTGTGACAAATAGGCCTAGATAGAAGTCGATTGGCCATAATTCTGATATTCAAATCTACACGTAAAGTGTACCGTCTTAGATTATAATATTTATACCCTACAAAATCAAATCAAATGGTCTTTTATTCCAAACTTAATCAAAGTCTTTAATGGCCAATATAAGAAATAAAATGGTTTTGTTTAATGCAATTAACACCATCATCTTTTATTCTGGCATATTCAAGACACATATTCAACAGCTAGGTTTCTGTTTGACGAAGTGTTAAAACTGTGGCGTATAATATGACCCAATCATTATCAATACCCAGTTCCTTTTCGAACAGATTCATCTATTATCATGAAGCTTCAGTAATAATGAGACCCCTTGATGTATGTTCATTCACTACCAAACCAATTTGTAGAAAAGCAGTTTTCAGCCCAAATCAGTGGTATTGCATGGTGACAGAGGCTGCAAATTGGGTAGAGAATCCCATGTCTAGTCTGTAGTAGAAATTCCTATAGTAAAATGTCAAACCTCCATACTAGGCCACTTAGGAGCTTCTATACAGGGAAACAATAGAGTATTGGTCAGTAATTATATATAATGCGATTTATATCAAATTAAATCATCGTGTGATCAATTTGTCCATGACACTGACCGGTACTGCCCATTTCTATCACTGATGATGACCTGCCAGGCAATTTCACCAGGTTACCCATGATGTCCTTCGATCAATAACCATACCAACAAAATCTCATCAAATTCAATAGGAACAGCATTCGTCTGGATAAATCTGTCCCAACTAGTACAATAAACACTGCGGCCAACATCCTACCACAGATGTATCATGCATATCTGTATGGTTCAAATTAATTCCAATCACCGCGGAGACAACAACAACTGGCCAATCAGTGCTGTAGGCTTCTTTATAGGGAGAATCAATATCAGACAAAATGCATCTCAAATAATCCAACTTGCTGTCATGTTTGTAATTAATTTACCTGAAAATAACCTATCAATAAATATACCTTAATGATATTTATGTTTTTTTTCAGAAAAAAATAAAAATAAATATACCTAAATGATATTAATGGGATTTTTCAGAAAACATAATGTTGACTTTGTTTTTATCCATTTGAAATTATTTTGAATTGTTATTATATATAATTTATCAATGACTGATCTGAAAACATCTTTTTGGTGTAAATGGTGTAAGACTTTACCCTGCTGTCTATATTATAGCTCCTAGATAACCCATTAGTGCCTGATCAGCATAAAAACAGCATACCATAAAATGATATAATTTATAGTGTTTTTAAAGACACATGGAGACCATTTCATGTTCCTAGCTGTTCACATGATAAATTAGGTATGGCAGTTTACTTTGTCAGGTCCCCCACAGGTACATATATACCTACCTATCAATAGATTTCACTAACAACCAACTTATGACAGTTTATACAACAAAGGATCTTTGTCAGGTGTAGACAACAGCAGAAGACCACCTGGAACGACCTTGTGAACCATTGTGATACTACTTCCCTCAAAAATTTACATATAGATATATAATAAACAAACCCAGTGATATACAGTCGAATCTGTCCAAACGACCATCTCTATTTAACAACCCTCTGTTCTAAGCGACCATTTCAATTCCTCCCGAGCGTTTTCGCTATATATTTTAACTCTATTAAGCGACCCTCTGTTTATGCAACCAGCGATCACAATTGTTCGTTCCCGTGATAAGAATAACTCTCCAATAAGCGACCAGAAGTCTCCAAAATGCCTTACATTACCATTTTCGCCTTAATAACACCCAAGTAGTTTTACTTTTCGTGCAAAAGGACGGGAGATGAGGCGAAGTGACCGTCTGGAATTCTGACGATTTTCAGACGTTTTATATACGATATATCAATTTGCATGCGAAATATAACAATGAAGGAATGCATAAACAGTTAACTTACTGTTAAATCGTGATTTGTTATCTTTTTTGAGACATTAAAACAGATATTTGTCAGTGAAAAAGTTGCCGTTTTTAAAGTAGGAAATGCAGGAACGTAAATAATAATCGGAGCGGAAATCCGGACCAAGATTTCAGGAATTAAAAAAATATATATAAATAATTTGAAAGTAATCTAATTAACCAATGAAATATATTTCTCATGTTAAATCGATGTATTTTGCTATGTTGAAAGAATTTCAAAAAATACATATAGTGATGAAAAATTAGCACAGTAATAATTATTAAAAAAAAAAAACATACACCAAAAAAAAAAAAAAAAAAAATTGTTTTGTTTTATTCAAAGTGGTGGTTCATTTTTCACATATATTATAAATCATTATTGCCAATTTATGAAGCAAAAAAGCCTATGAACATTTATTAAATTTAAGATACCATCTCTATTAAGAGACCACTCTCCATTAAGAGACCGTTTTTCAACTTCCCTTGAGTGGTCGGTTAATACAGATTCGACTGTAGTTGCTTCCCCGAAAACTCACACATATATAAAATAATCACCAATAACCCAAACCTCATATAACCTATGTAATCATCAACATTTAAAAGACAAGACTACATAATATACAACAGTGTCATACCCAGAACCAGCATGGTACTTACCCCCCCAAATAAAACCCCATATCATACCTGTATATATATGTAACAACCCTCAGAACCACTACCTATATATATGTAACAACCCTCAGAACCACTACCTGTATATATATGTAACAACCCTCAGAACCACTACCTGTATATATGTAACAACCCTCAGAACCACTACCTGTATATATATAACAACCCTCAGAACCACTACCTGTATATATATATAACAACCCTCAGAACCACTACCTGTATATATATGTAACAACCCTCAGAACCACTACCTGTATATATGTAACAACCCCAAGAACCACTACCTGTATATATATGTAACAACCCTCAGAACCACTACCTGTATATATATGTAACAACCCTCAGAACCACTAACTATATATATGTAACAACCCTCAGAACCACTATAAATATATATGTAACAACCCTCAGAGCCACTACCTGTATATATATATGTAACAACCCCAAGAACCACTACCTGTATATATATGTAACAACCCTCAGAACCACTACCTGTATATATATGTAACAACCCTCAGAACCACTAACTATATATATGTAACAACCCTCAGAACCACTACCTATATATATATAACAACCCTCAGAACCACTACCTGTATATATATAACAACCCTCAGAACCACTACCTGTATATATATATAACAACCCTCAGAACCACTACCTGTATATATGTAACAACTCTCAGAACCACTACCTGTATATATATATATATATGTAACAACCCTCAGAACCACTACCTGTATATATGTAACAACCCTCAGAACCACTACCTGTATATATATAACAACCCTCAGAACCACTACCTGTATATATATAACAACCCTCAGAACCACTACCTGTATATATATAACAACCCTCAGAACCACTACCTGTATATATGTAACAACCCTCAGAACCACTACGGTCTACCTGTATATATAACAACCCTCAGAACCACTACCTGTATATATGTAACAACCCTCAGAACCACTACCTGTATATAACAACCCTCAGAAACCCTCAGAACCACTACCTGTTTTAATGACAGAAATTGCAGAACACATCCCAAACATACCTCACAAATATCTTACACATGTCCAACACCTATCTTTTTCAGATATAAAAACACAGCCTACAGTTGCCAAACATATCCTATCATATATATATACATAATTTAGACATCAGTGAAATCTATTGATGTATACATGCCTGTGGGAGACATGTCGAACATGTGTCATAGCTAGTTTACTTTACCTTGTAAACAGCTATAGTTAGGTCTCCTATATCTTATCAATTACACTTTTATTACTACCTCCTACCATTTTTTTTTTAAATTTGTACTTTCGTTATCTAATCTATAAAGGATCTTACACAAGTTTCCATTTAATATAAGGTTTAGAAAATAAGTAAGTCTTAAAACAATTATTATGGCAATTAAACATCTGTCGAAACAAAGAATAATTTCTGACAAATTCATAGATCATGTATGAAATGAATACAATTCACATAATAAAACATTATTTCTCTATAGCTGATCATGATATGGAATCTGAAATGGTGATAACATCATTCTGATGTTATTTCACAACAGATGAGGAAACTTATAACAAACAGATCTAGATCTGGTAGGAGTTATTTCATGTATTAGACAATTTATATAATGAGAGTTATATCACTGATAATGGGCCGGGGTAGTTGGATGGTGTTATATACTTACATATGTATACACCTGTTTTACAAGAAATGTAGGTTTTGTCCCTGAGTAAATTAATTCATATGTGAATATATAAATATTCATTCTAAATCTTTCTGCTGTTTAAAACATACTAGAATATCTAGTATAAACCATTTCTAAAACTCACATTAATTTTACATAGAGCAATTAATGTGAAACTTTTGAAGAAAACCAAATACAAAATGAGCATTAGGACTGGATTTTAGATCAAGATTACATGTACATCTTGTATAATAACAGGACACGGATATATAAGTTCATATGATATATGCATAACAACACTTTTTTTTTTATTTCTCCATTACAAGGAGAAAATTGAGGTAAAATAACCTGGGTTTTTTTATATAAAATACTGCATATACTTTGCTCTTGACTACAGCAGTTAAACTGTGATTTTTAAGGTTTATCAATGATTCCACTGAATACCTCTAATCTCAGGTTTAACATACTGGCCCAATAAGTTATCTCCCTTCTTCAACTGGTGACAAACATGCAGCTCAGGTCCTATATATATATATATATATTATATATATTACCAGGTTTTGATATTGTTTCAGTGGATTATCTCCCTTATTTGTCTAGTGACAAGCAAGTAGCTTGTCTTATACCATGCAAGGTTGTGACAATGTTTCAGTGGATTATCTCCCTTCTTTGTCTAGTGACAAATATGTATCTAATCCTTATAGTTGTACCAGGGTTTAACATTATAACATTCACTCTCACTGTAATTACTATCAAGGTTAACATTGTTTCAATGAATTATCTCCCTTCCTCATTTAATGACAAATTTTGAATACCGATTTAATGGATTATCTCCCTTCTTCATTTGGTGACAAACATATAAAGCTGGTGATCATCACTGTAAATACCTCCAATGTCTCATTTCCTCAATGAGTGTAGCTGCTTGATTTATATTTCGTCAGTGTCTAACTTTGGTCCTTGAATATCTACCTAGATTTCAAGTTTCATATACATTGTATATATGTAAATTGCAGGCAAGTTTCTCATATAAGTCAATTTCATTTCACAGCCATATTGGGTTTATGCCACAAACATTGATTACTTATATATAAGCAGTGTACCTACACAGAGATTACACAATATTATACTTTCTGTAAAGATATGACAACATGCTCCCATTATATAGCATTTGTTTATATGACTTTTTTTTTCTTAACATCATATAATTAACAGCCAAGGTCATTTAAGGACATATCAGGGTTTGGAGGTGGATGAAAGCCGGAGTACCTGGAGAAAAACCCGGAGAAAAACCACCGGCCTACGGTCAGTACCTGGCAACTGCCCCACATAGTACAATTTATGAGATTCTGAAGTATATGTTCAGTTCATGTGACATGCGGTTGATTAATTTGAAGTTCTTATATACCATAATGTCACAGCAATATAGCCCTTTAAAAGCAGTTCACAAATTTTATACATGTTGATCAGACCTTTTAGCAGCCACCTGTTTGCAACTGTTAGGTCATATATAGTGCAGCATCCTACCACTAGACCATGATGCTCCTGTGTTGCAGTTTCAGATAACTGAAGCAAGGTGTGATTCAATGTTGCGTTGATTCACATTATAAAAAAAGTTATTAACCAAACTTTGCATAACAATGTTTTTGTAAGCTAAATCTATAACGATCTTCCATGTTTATTAGTGTTAATCAATATGCTGCATTGCTGTGAATTTTTAATGGCTACAAATTGTACCACCTCCAATCCTGTACAGACAGGATGCTTGTTATGTGTCAAGGTAGATGATTTTAGTGTCTACAGCATCCTTTATAAAACACATTCTGTAGAATATCAGTCACAGTTTCCTGTAGGTCCAAATTGTTGAATTTTGATTCTCATAGTAATGGCGCCCGGCCCGCAAGCACACTATTACACTATTTTTCCCATCCTGCAAGTACGTATTGGTTTAGATTTCTCAACCATGTTTCCTTGACATGTATAATGTTGTAATCACATTCTACAGGTGGATACAACCTAATGGTAAATGAGATTCTACTACAGCTCTGCTCCAGACATTTGATGGATTATCTGTATGAGGATACCCGACATTAAATATAGACATTAGAAATTCGTTACATACAGCTAACATATGCATATTCCAGATAATACCTATATTAGACACCCTATATACCAACAGATTATATTGCTGGGATAACATTTATATTTAACATTTATCACTCTCTATATTAACTGCCAAATGGTCCAGTTTTAGATAGTGTTTGAGTTACAACAGCCTTTCAGGCAATATTTGGGGGCAAATGTACGTGACCTTGACGACTTCAAAGGATACGACATATATACTAAAAAAGATTTCATATACTCGGATATATATAAAACTCATTGTTATTATTTCATAAATATTCACCAAATCCGATTCACACACAAAATACAGGAAGAATTCTTTAATACAAATAGCATCAGTCCCAATTCACCAATCTATGGCTTAGCCAATTTTCTTTAATATAAGTGTAATTGCATACAAATGATGATTTTAGGGTCTCTGTATACTATACAGCTAGTTCACATTATGTCTCTCACACAGTTCTCTTACCTAAAAAATATAATTAGAGGTAAATATTTGGGATAATGTATGTTGGGTCAAACATGGTTTGACCTAGCTCCGACCTCAGACGTTGGACAAATTAGTGTGATAACATTCATGTACACCCCTCTATGATAAATAACCCTTGTGTTCCACTCAACTCAATACACACTGTCTGTAGTTTATAAGCTTATTAGATAGAATAGCCACAAGCGATTAACACTGTAAGATGCATTCTGTGCTGTCTGCATGGCTACACAGCAATGATAGAAAAAGATCTAGTATTGATTGGTGCCGGAGACGTAAAGTGAATCCTTCTTTGACAACCTATAGGACTAGCTGTCATAGGACATCATTGGACTGTTTTAGGACAATGGAGGACATTGAAGCAGGCAATCTTAGGACACCATTTAAAATCTTCCAGTAACTACAATCCCAACCAAGGTAGAACCTCTATGCAGTGTCTACATCCAGCCTATCCAAGATGATAGCTCATCATAAACAAAACCAATGACAAGCCTTTTAGTGACATGTCCGTATGGATTAGCGTCTGGCCATCAGTGTCCTCACAGCTCTACTTTATTTCAAGGCATCCAACCCCACTGATTTCTAACAAAATGCACCAGGGATATAGAAATAAGTTCTAGTCAGACAAATGAGTGATATCTGTAATGGGTAATGGGAATAGATTCCTGACTAAATGTAAACCTTAACTGATGTCAATAAGATATAGTGTGACTACAGGTACAGTTAGCTATATGATGGCAACTCAAATGATGTTTGTGTGACAGAGAGTGGGGGCAGGGAACCTTAAAAAAAGTGATGTGTGTGATAGAGAGTGGGGCAAGGAACCTGAAATGATATGTGAGACAGATAGTGGGAGCAGGGAACCTTAAAAAAAGTGATGTGTGTGACAGAGAGTGGGGCAAGGAACCTTAAGTGATGTGTGTGGCAGAAAGTGGGGGCAAAGAACCCGAGTGATGTGTGTAACAGATAGTGTGGGCGAGGAACCTTAAGTGATGTATACGAGAGATAGTGGGGGCACAGACATACAGTAGGGCCAGGGGCCTTCAGTGATAGAGTCTATGACAGTGGGGCCAGGCCCCTTTCAGTTATTGTTGTGACAGTGGGGCGAGGACCCTTAGTGATGTTACGGGATAGTGGGGGCACAGACATACAGTAGGGCCAGGGCCCTTCAATGATACAGTCTGTGACAGTGGGGCCAGGCCCCTTCAGTGATACAGTCTGTGACAAACAGTGGGGCCCGGCCCCTTCAGTAATACAGTCTGTGACAGTGGGGCCAGGCCCCTTAGTAATACAGTCTGTGACAGTGGGGCCAGGCCCCTTCAGTGATACAGTCTGTGACAGTGGGGCCAGGCCCCTTAGTAATACAGTCTGTGACAGACAGTGGAGCCAGTCCCCTTCAGTTATATACAGTCTGTGACAGACAGTGGGACCAGGCCCCTTTAGTAATACAGTCTGTGACAGACAGTGGGGCCAGGCCCCTTCAGTAATACAGTCTGTGACAGTGGGGCTAGGCCCCTACATAATACAGTCTGTGACAGTGGAGCCAGGCCCCTTCAGTTATATACAGTCTGTGACAGTGGGGCCAGGCCCCTTCAGTAATACAGTCTGTGACAGACAGTGGGGCCAGGCCCCTTCAGTAATACAGTCTGTGACAGACAGTGGGGCCAGGCCCCTTCAGTAATACAGTCTGTGACAGACAGTGGGTCCAGGCCCCTACAGTAATACAGTCTGTGACAGTGGGGCCAGGCCCCTTCAGTAATACAGTCTGTGACAGACAGTGGGGCCAGGCCCCTTCAGTGATACAGTCTGTGACAGTGGGGCCAAGCCCCTTCAGTAATACAGTCTGTGACAGACAGTGGGGCCA
Source organism: Pecten maximus (assembly GCF_902652985.1). Lineage (NCBI taxonomy): Eukaryota > Metazoa > Mollusca > Bivalvia > Pectinida > Pectinidae > Pecten > Pecten maximus. Next base: position 28,943,110 of record NC_047020.1, on the reverse strand, counting down.
GGCCCCTTCATTGATACAGTCTGTGACAGTGGGGCCAGGCCCCTTCAGTGATACAGTCTGTGACAGACAGTGGGGCCAGGCCCCTTCAGTGAATACAGTCTGTGACAGACAGTGGAGCCAGGCCCCTTCGGTGAATACAGTCTGTGACAAACAGTTGGCGAGATCTTTGACAGATATTGGGGCTTGGAACCTTAAGTAACATGGCTGTGAGGAACAGCGGGGCTAGGAACCTTAAGTGATGAACAGTAGGGGTAATCACTGTTTAAACACAGACTGTGATACAGGTAGATATAAGGAAGACAAGCTGATAACGAGCCTCCTAATGATACCTATTATCTACCCAAGTGGTGATGGATCTGAACACCCCTGACCCAAACATAGAAAATGATCTGATAACAGTTCCGTTATTGCTGATAACAGAACCTTTTCTGTGTATTTCGATGCTGATCAGCTTCAGAAACAAGTGGGTTACGGCACCAAATCCCGGTAGTTCTGGTGGCTTTAACTACATCTTATAATCCTATAGTCTGCAGAAAAAATGTAATTCTTACATTTTATGACTTTGCGGTCATATCTTCAAAAAACATCTACTTTGGCTGTAATTCACAGTTTACAGTGAACTTTGATCCACCATAACAATGTCAAATACATTTCAGTTATAGAGGATACCTTCTCTTCTAGTTTAGGTGGGCGATGTAAAGCAAAACTGATATCATGTTTATTAGCCTCATGACCTTCTGTAAATGTCAGAATGACCTAAATTCTGTTGCGTAATTCTTTGAATCATATTTTTATTCTATTCATTTTTGTGGTAGAGTGGAGAGGAAACCATATACAGACTAACATTTGATGGGTTTGTGGTGGGATGGGAGGAACATTCCATAGGTATCAGTTGGAGTCTATTTGACAAGGGATGGTGGCCCTTAATCCCTTAAACAGAGATTCTGGGGAACATTCCCCATCTACACAGGACCTAGACTGCATGCAGGGTATCTGTACTGGCCAGGTGTTACCTGGTATCTTAGGCATCATACCTATCCCATCTCGGTCAGTACCTGTCTATCCTACATAAATAGTGCACTACACGGAACTTTTAGTACTGCACACATAAAGTATTATGTCACATATAGACTGCAGGCCCACCAGTCCTAAGTTTTCGTGAAGAATAGCCCAGCTGAATTCTTAATACTAGATTACCTCCCCTAGTTTAAAACTTCTAGTATCAGACATACCAATAAAGTACTATGTGAAATAGACTGGCCATTAGCCCTAAGTTTTCGTGAAGAATAGCCCAGCTGAATTCTTAATACTAGATTACCTCGAGAACCTCTAATATTCTAGAGACTGGGGCCAGTCTATAATTTTTAATGTGATATATATAACAGTTGCTATACCCTATATCTACCCATACAATAGTTGCCAATTTGTAATATAAACATCTGTATCCATACATATGGTTCATACAGACTTTGATTCATCAAATTTTAAGACTTTTCCAGGCAAATGCTGAAATTCAAGGACTTTTTATATTTGTGGAAGCCAAGTGTATATATATATATCACACCTTTGGGATTAAAACAATGTCAGCAGAGCAAAGATATCAAACTCTATTATTTAAAGTAACATACATGAAATTGTACAAGATGGTGATGGTGAAGAACATTTACAAAATTTCATAACAATTGGATGAAATCACAGTTTATCTCGTAGGGCCAGCATGATCAGATAGCTAGTTTTGGAGCTTCAGAAGGGGTTGGTAAAGGACATCTATCTTACATGTACATTTGACTGTGGAATTAATACATAATAAATTTATGGCTACAATTATTTTATGATTCTTGGATTAAGCAAAATGAGGATTTTGTTCCGTTAATACATACTAACAACTATATACACCGTTATAAAGCCAGATCCCTAGGTCCCCTAGAGGACTTGATAATGATGTTAGTGTATGTGTCCTAAACTTTATATATATGGATTCAGTAATGAAATTTCATTTATCAATAAAATAATGTACATCAATATACCCAGACACAGATCAGACTTTATAAAGTTTACACCTATCATACGATGACAATGATCAGTACTTACTCTATGTAGTAGATTCTGCCGTGGTCAACAGTCAGCTTTGCCTCCCAACCTTCCGGCAAACTGTTGTTAATGCGACTGAGTAGGTTGCTGTTGGCCATTGCAGCCTCTGTGGCAGCACCACACCTGACTCAGTAATACACAACAACACAGAAAATTCCACCATCAGCTCATTATGTTTCATTAATTTCCATAAATCTCCAATTAATATTCCTCAATCAACTAGAACACACCACACAAAATGAACATGTTGGTGCTGAGAGTCCTACATCAGTTGAGTTGACTTGTCCACTTCTGGAAAAATAAGTAAACATTTTTAGAAAGATAATATTCCAATTATTCTTGATAGGTATTTACAGAGAGTAAACAAAATATAATCCTGCTCACAACAGGACACTTCAAGATCTTAACAAAATATACTTACACACAAGTACACAGCATTAACACACATACTACAAGGCTTGACGTTTATAGGTTTTGTGGGGAGTTTGTAGGACTAATATTATCAAGAGTTTCATGTTTTATATAAAATGTCTGTCTGATTCAACACACATTTTTCAGATTTCTGAGTTTTATACAACAAACATGGCTTAAACAACATAACAGAAATTCTTTTGATTCTTCCTGAACATCTCTGGAGTTATTTCAGTAAACAATTACTTGTATCTTCTCACAATGTAACATAGACATTCAATGTAACATAGACATTCTCCCGAGTTTTAGCTGCAGAACTACATTGATTTTCTTCTGTAATTAGTTAGATTGGTGATTTTACACATATTAAACAGTGTTTCTATTGAAATGTTACATTTTCCTTCAAGGTGACCCAAGTATAAAGGTTGTATGGTATGAGAAATGTTTATAGCGAAGGTATTTGTGAGGTCTCGACCTTCAAATAATATTCAGTAGTACTTTATAACTTATATTTCAGGGCCCAGTTGTTCAAAGGGTAATTATCTTAATCACTTAGTTAGGGAAAATCTCATTTCTTCAAAACTTCTGTGCATATTTTCCTTGAAATAGGCAGGTAGGAAGACACTGAAGCAATCTAAAAAGTTTTGTAAAATATTTTAAAGCTAGACTGTTAAGCCTATAATCACTCTTTGAACTGAGCCTAGATGATTAGCAGACCTGTGTTTGATATAGGCATGCTTTTCTGTCATAGTTCATCTCTGGACACAAGTTATGCAGGGAATCGACTATTGCCCTCTTGCTATGACCTTGACCTTAGAGAATACACAGTACCTGCGTATCAATGTATATATGATCACAAATCATGTTTAATACAGAAAACTTAAGTGTTGATGTTTTATCCTTTTAGAAATTAATCTATTGACCAGATCTAAAATGACTGCATGGTCTCATTAATTCACATGTACATTACTCAGTCAAACATAACATTCTAAATGTTATGATCTTGCAGAGTTTGATTACTTAAATTTAAGATTGCCAAAATATTTTCAGAAATTTTCAATTGAAACATAAATGAAATAGAATGTCATACAATTAATAAACAAAATATGTGTATTTCTTTATAAATTTCATTACGAATATCATCCAAATTGAGATTTTTCTAATTCTGTTTGGAGTGGAAATTCTATAGACAAGGTGTACATGACATTTGATTATTATGATGAGAAGGCTATAAATCAGACCGATACTTCAGTATTAATGAGCCAAGAAGTGGATGTTGACACTAATGTCACAGTGATTTTACCCTTTGTAAGTGATGCATTCAATCGGCTGTAAGAAGATAGGTCAGGGGGGGACAACTGACCTTAATTTGCCCTTCACTTAATTACTGAGTATTTTAGACTGGAGGGGATACTACTACAGACATGGTTCATTACAAGTATTATAGAGTATTTACTTCTTCATTAGCTCCTAGCACGTCCATGACGGACAGTATGCCCACAGCTACAGATCTTCACTGATCCACACTACAATGTACACAGGTAATTGGACACTCCACAACTTTCCTTCTCATCAGAGTAGGACAACATAACAAAAATCAAATATCACCTGGGGCTGTGAGGTACACATGGGACAAATCAATAATTTACAGTAGCATAATAATAGCCACCCAGTGAAACAGTTTCTTCATAAGACATTAAATTGATTTTCAAGTGTCAATTCAGTTGAAAAATTTACCTAAAAATTATTTAAACTTTATTTAAAGTGTTACAATGAAAATTCTTATGTTTTAGGGTCATGCAGTAAAACCTCATTTATCTTAGTTTTCATAAAAAAATCAATACATTCTATAAAACATATTGTGATGTTTAATATCAAACAGAATCCCTATTTATCTTATTAAACATTGACAAAGCGTCAATGCTATTCTCCCTAACATATTCTTGGTAGAATGTTTTATGACAGCTGTTTGTAATCCACAACATCACACAGCTATTATTCCCCTTTTGTTGCCTCTTTCACAATTTCATTTAACAGAGATTTATTATTATGCCATGATAAATAATAGCAAAACAAATACATTGCAAAGTTGTGACAAAACAAATTCGCTATATTTTCCAGGAAACTGAGATCACGGACTGATGAGTGAATGCAGTATCCTTGTTGTGCCATCAATCATAAATGTTACGGAGGCGAACGTTTTCATTAACAACATAAACTAGTTTTTAGGACCAACTTCAACATCATACTCTGAGTATATAGTATGTGTTTTAAAACTTTCAAAGTGTATATACAATTTTATGATACTAAAGTATGTGTGCAACTGGAAGGAAGTTGCAAAAGATAAATTTCAGTTATGGGACATCACAGAAGTCACACAAGACTTATATTGATGTCATTTAGTGATTCAGTGATTTGATGCCATATATATTGTTTTGACTAGAAACAGGGTGTGGCTATAAACACGACTGATCATGGTTATATCGCAGATTAGAACATGGTCCGTAATCAATCAAAACATGCATTGCAAACGAATCGTGTTGGGAAAGAAGCTTTATACTAATTACTGGATACTGGATGGTATATGTGACAAACCTCTTATACAGTTTATACAGTGATGGAACCGGCTTTAAAGACTTCTAACCCTTATATATTGTAACAGTTATGATTGTGTTTATAGTTTTATGTGATCTCCAAATCTGAACTCAGGAAACTAGAGAAACAGATTGAAGTAAACTTAAATACTAAAGACTAAAGAGTGACCTTAGAACTCTGAATATAATGATATCGACCTTGACCTTTGAACTTTACCATAGAACAAGTGGGACATCTCAGAATGACATTGACCTCTGGATTCTAAAAGACGTCTATATATATGTATGTAATCCATTTGATATCCATGTCATACAATCAACTGGAGGTCAACTGTGACCTCTTAGCTCTATTAAATCCTGATAACATTAATTTCAATAGATTAATTGTTTCATTAACAACCACTGTATATCTGAATTCTCCGATTTCCTTTTATCCTTTAAGCCAGCTCCACTCTTCTTCACCAAAACCTTAGTACTACTGCAATTAAGTTACAAATCTTACCAGCTAGCAGTGTTGAGTGTCACAGTAAGAAAATACTGGTGAGGCAAAGAACAAGTTCACACAAAAATTTAAACCAACAATAATATTACCATACCTATTTTTACAGTATATGTACCGACAATGCAGATTTGGAACAGAAGATGAGAACTGATTCATGTTTTGCATACAATAATAGTCTGAAAGATCATCTGTCAATCCCTCATGCATATTTGATGATTTTATGGCTTATTTAATTTCTCTTCCTAAATTAAAATAAATTGAAATAGAAGCTGAATATTAGATTGTAAAATGAATATAAAAATCAATGAAATAAATTCAATTTACAAAATAATGATTTACATCTAGGTAGATGTATACATGCACTTTTTTCTAAACTAAGGCCAGTTTAACAATTCAAATGACCATCAGACTGTTTATTTCAGTATGGTTAAAGCAGAAAGGATGTTGTTATTGGTTGACCAGGAAATCAGGTAAATTAATGAATAAAGAACATGAAATAAGACAGACTACATGGAACATATGATAGAGTATTCATATAGATGTAATTAAAAAAAATGTGAAAGGGAAGTAATCGTTTAAAGATTTTTTTCATGCAAGTACATGGCCAGCACACCATTTCCAATTTTATATGAGTCCCAATACTAAGAGAGATATTCCAGTATATAAATTTATATAGAAGGTCCCACAGGAAAATCAGGAGTCGTGGACTAATGCAAATATCCAAAAATCCCTGAAGGAAATAAAAGTTTCTCTCTTCTTTCATTTTTAAAGTAATAGTATATCCTTTGATTTATAGTCTGGGAGCATACAAATGTTTTCCTAGAAATCTGATCATTAAACAAAACAGGACATGTACAAATAACATCCCATAACATGAAATGGATTAGTTTTCCAGGACTGAAAAGCTATTATGAAGTTTAACTTGTTTGTCTAACCTATACTAAAATTGTTAGGACTTTTTAATGGACTGAATCAGATTTTATCATACAAGTCCTTAGGTCAAGCAGGTTTCATGGAGACTGTGATAAGTCTAAATATACCACAATCACCTAAAACTGATTTACATATTGGGGTCCAATATGTTTCTACTACAATGCCATTGCACGCCATGATTTATAAATCAGTATTTCCTGCTCCTAGTAATATAATTAGTCTTGAGAAGAAAAATTTGATTCTAAACTAAGATTTATGATTAATATATGATTTTTATAATTTTCTTATCACAAAGGTGAAAAAATCTAAGGGATTGATTTTGGTTGACTGCTTTGTGATATTGATGTTCATCAATTTAAAATATGCCGTAACCATACAATATAGGAATCTGTGGTCATGTGAAATTCTGTCAAGTGTACATGTAGTGGCATGAAATTATGATGTTTGACGCATGTTATATTGCAAAACTTGCAGTAAAAATGATAATTATTCATTTTACAACAATTGTGAAAAAAAAGTTATATTAACTTATACTAATCAATCTTGTTGGTCCAGATAGACGCGTGCTATGGATACATTACTTTGGCAGGAAATTGGGGTACCTGGATAAAACCCATGTGGTTGCATGGGCAGGTGATCCCTACACCTTTTCGTGTCTGATTGAGGAATCAATCTGCACAGGTGAGAGATGAGTGTGTTCTCAGCCAGGTTACCTGTGCCACCTGACCACCCTGGCTAATTGTAGGTAGATAGGACACCATATCAATTGTTATATAACAATAAACATTGAAAGGCTCAGTATGCTACACCTGTACACAACCTACCAACAATCTGGTAAAGATCTGACAGGTCTATTTTGATTACTTCAGTCATGACAGCAATAAAATTAAATCATTAGGATTACAGATTAAGACTTCATTTCGATAATGACGATTTAGATTTTAATTTCTACCATAAATTATTCTGTTAAAGAAAATATTCTGAGAATCTATATTCAAGAATATTTAATGATTACAAACTCAAGTGAGTACTCTACACACAGAGGGTGCCAATATTTCACATGTACATATGTGCTAATTCTGCCTAATGCGTACATGTATTAGCTGCATGAGAAGTACTGTGTGACTGTATACACCATACATAAATTGATTACTGTATACATGTAAACATTCTGTAAGTTTGATTCTACTTCTTTAGTAGAAATATAATTCTACTTACATCGTGATCAATTAGCTCTGATGTACTTTTTTATTTAAATAATATGATATCTTCTTTTTAATTTAATTTGTACATTTCAGTTCGTATCAGTTTTTTGAAAAGCTATTATAAATTTGGGTGTAATATGTATACACACATAGGTATTTCAGGGTTTTGTATAAATAATACACACATGTAACAGTTGTATACACCTCTGTTCGGCCTGTATTAATCCCTTGGTTAGTTGTAGACCACTCTGCTAGTGTGATATATTGTTACAACACTTGATAATCTTGCCTATCCTATAGGACGTATATTCGAGTTCACTTACTCATTACCTAGCGTGAACATGCATCAGAATCGTTGTAACTGTTGTAAAAATTTGAACTGAAATAGTTTAAATAATTTTACCATTGTTAAAAAAAACACAAGTGTTTATATATCTTGTAGCTTATCTGGGTCATCCTTAAACAATACCTTAGTGTCGTGTTTTGACACGCGTTGTATATCTCAGAAATATTTATTTAACAACAAACTTACAGAGCAGGCTTTCAAATTCATTACAAAAACACTGTTTTTAAAAATCTGGCAGATACATGGAGAAAACTTCTGTTGTATACACTGTGTATTTGCCAACGGGCACTTCCCTTATCAGATTGAGATATAGGACAGTTTATACCTGTACGTCTCTTACTTGGATCTTTAACACCGGCTTATTATTTTCCCACAAACAAATCTACCTATCATCGCAAAATTAAATCACGGCACACCTGAATGGATCAAACTAACAATAAAAACAACCCTGTAATACTCAACATCAAAATAAAGAAAATAGATGCTCACAAGACTAGATAAAAGTCTCAAATTAAAAAAAAAAGATTAACAAGAGGTATAAGTATATATTTGGAAAGTTAAAGTTTTATAAATAGATTTCAATTGAAAATTTACTATTATCCCCTGTGGTCAATACAGAGCAAGTAGGACTGTTTCTGTGATAGAATATAGCATGTTTATGTGATGACCGTGATGTCGGTACAAAGAGAAGGGGTGTAGGTGTTCCAGTGATTTATAACAAAAGCAAAAGCACACAGGTGTGACAAGTGGGCCACTGGCAATCAGGGCGAACAAAATCTACTTACAAATATTTCAAAGGATAACATTTTTTCTCACTTTTAAGCTTGAACTTCAGTAGCTAAATTGACTCTAAACTATACATCATTTATTTACATTGGTGTTAAACTGGTCTACTTACAAGTGAGAGGCATGACTTAGTCCGGTCGTTATGGAGTCCGTGAGACAGACGAGCAAGCGTCCGACATTTTCGGCCTGTCACTCTCAGTCGACATTCCTCGTGGTTTGTTGACAGCTTGAATGAACTCGTGTGTGAACGAGCACCTTACCGTGACGTCACAGTCATGTGACTCGAATGAAATCCAACATGGCGACCGGTGATAGATGCAATGTTAGTTGTAAATATTATTGAATTATTGTCGATGTTTACTTCGTATTTATATGAATGCCTATGATTATATTTTGTCAATAGTATGGCGTATTTATTATTTAAATGTAAGAGATGGTATTTTTTTTTCTTTCATCTGAAGACTGCCTGTTGAGTCATAGGCCGAAATCGTGAGGTTTGCCTGAGGACTTGTCCAGCATCTGAAGTCGCCGGTATTTACGACGTCCAAGCCTGGTCCAATCTTATACATACGGACATCTACTCTATCACGATGTCGACCGGAACCAATAAAGATGACCTCTTCAATGTTCCTCTCTCGAGCGACAGTGATACAGGTTTGACTCATAAAAGATCCCCTCCCGATAAAAGGAAAATTATCCATTTGATATGGGCATGACATGTACATCAGTCTATCCACACTGCACAGGATCACGACACTTTTTGTTAAATAATACAGGCGTTTACACAAATATTCTCCAAGAACAATTATCTTTAGCTATGTACAAGTGATTGTAAATTTATAATAGCTATTTATTAACACAATCATTTTCAGAACACAGCCTAAAATATCCAAATTTAGACAATTTAGTTTAAGCAGAGACCTATATAGGTCTCTGGTTTAAGGTTATAATATTTTTTTTAAATAGATTTTCATGACAAAAGATAATAAGAATGGATGTACTTTTCATTTCACGATGTCTTCAGTAAATAATCCAAAATCTATACCACCATAAGGTCCTTTTGACACCATAGGAGGTAAATGCACAAAATAATACATACCTTCAGGGACAGATAATTATATGTCCCTGGTACCTTGGTTGGTGATGGCTTCAATTCAGTTTTGCAAATTTATAGCAGCCTATGAAATAGTTTTAAATTATTGTTTGAAAGTTGTTACATACCATTACCATGACAATTGAAATCTTAGTTTCCTTATGAAAAAAAAGAAAGGTATATTCACCTGCTTTGTTTCAGGAGATGTAAAAGCATTTATCAACCCTGGAGAAGTGAGGACTGACACTTATAGCAGTAAGTCAAGTCTACAACTTCCTAAACACTACCCTACATATAATGTCATCAAACAACTAATGGAAATCATGACATATATAACAATTTTACCCTACATAATGGAGAAAAATATGCCTTCAATACGATAAATTCATCAGGAAAAATAATTTTTCTTTACTTGTAAATTTATATTATTGCTAAATTCTGGCTTTAAACCTTCTTCAAAGTATCTTGATTTATACCAATTTTAAAAATTCTGCGACTTTTCTCAAAAAATTTACTTTAGTGAATACGGTATGAAAAAAAGTATAGTATTTTGATAACAATGTTTCATCATTTCTGGAAAGAGAATGCCATATGGCTATAATAAGATGTTTTGTATTTTAGATAAAAATGTGTGAAAACTTGAAAATACCATTATTAACTGGGTAAACATTTTACACAGGTCTTGACCCAGATGTGAACCCAGACGAGGAGGAGGAGAAGCAGCGCCTCATTGCTCAGGTGATGGAGCTACAGAATACACTCGATGGTCAGTTGCTGTTATACTATTATATTGTTGATGCCGTCATGGTGCCACCTTGTTTAGCAGGAAGACTCCTGATACTTGCCATCATCCAAATTTAGACGAGAATTCCTGATTTTTGACCCAAACTTTAGACATAAATGATCTGAATAACTTATTGTTCAATTATCCCATCAGAAAGAACAGTCTCAGATATGTATCTCTTACTTATTAGTTTGTCTAAAGGTGTATAAAATTGTACTTTTTGAAGATTTGAAAACTTATCATGAATAATCATCCCTATGGAAAAAAAAGTTAGTAATTAAGGTTATATGATGACAGTCAGCTGAAACAGTAGACGTGGGTATCTAGCTTTGTCCCAGTGGTTAAGTTATAAAGCTGATTACATATACAATGTCTATTAGTGGAAAGCAACATGGAATTAGTTTCACTTACCACATACTGTTAAATTGATATAATTTTATTTAATTGTACATCTTCATTCCAACATCAGCATGTCTACATATTAAGCACATTCTTCCCCAAAATAAAGGATACAATTCATGTAGTGCCTTGGGTGATGACGTGAAGTATGAAAACTATCTTTCAATCCAGATTTATTGATCTAGTTGTGGATCCTCTGAGGCATCTTCAGTATTCCAGGGATTACAATCGCATAAACATCGGAGAGGGTATGTGATTGTAACTCCTGGAGTATCAAGGATGTGGTTGAAACAGCAGTTGCTCTATTGACAAGGGAGATAACTCGGTCTACAAAGCTCCTTGTAGTGTAGAGGTGAATAGATTGGTCATCTATATAATAATTCGATCTATATGTCATGGGTAGGTAGGTAGGTAGCACAGTAGTAACACACCTAGCTTTCACCTAGGCGGCAGGGGTTCAATTCTCTGATCGGATGTGAAAAGGTAGGTTTTCCCTGGATACTCCGATTTCCTCCCACACTAAGATCCTTTGAGTGCTTCCATCTGGGCCAAGAAAAGTTATTACTATAGAAGTATCACAACTGTGGTAAAAAAAAAGTTTATATTTATGTCATCAATTGCTGGTAGTTCCAGTATGTTTTATGACTTAATGACTTATATTCAAACTAAAAGGTAACCAAAACCCTGTGATGGCGTCATATCCTGTTCTGTTGCCTTGGTTTTAAACAATACTCATTGCTTTGTTGTCTTGGTTACAGATCTGTCGTCACGAGTGGACACAGTAAAGGAGGAGAATCTGAAGCTGAAGTCGGAGAACCAGGTACTGGGCCAGTACATAGAAAACCTCATGGCTGCAAGTAGTGTGTTCCAGTCCACTTCTCCAAAGAGCAAGAAAAAGTAAGAGTCATAGACGTATTCTTTACATTTGTTCTGTCATTCGTATAAGACCATGAGGTGTATTTAAAGCAATATCAAAACAGGGATCTTATTTGTTATTTTTCTGCCATGATTATTGCGATCTAGAAAACAACAAAAATTGTCTTGTAGTCCTAAATGATTAAATGATTTACCTCCATTTGTAGATCCTCAAAGAAAAAGTTTGAACAGTGAGAGGTGCCATCAGTGGAAACTCTGTGGGGAAGTGCAATGATGGGGATTCAATGTTGTACCAAAGTGAAGATTTTAGTTCCGAGAGGCCAGTTAGTTATGCTGTTCAAATGTATCTCACAAGCTACGAGCTGTCACTGCTACACGTGGATGACCTGCATTACTGCTAGTTTTATGTTACACGCCTATGTTGGTGACTGCCACATTCATCAGTGTAGATTTACAAGAGTTATTTACTTCATAAATACTGCATTCAGCATGGAACTTTGCATTAGATCTGTAATCCCATAAAGGAGTCCAATTTTCTACATTCTATTTATATTTGGTAAATTAGAATGATTTACTAAATTAGATATGTATGGGTTATTGACATGATATTTCAAATTAACCATCAAAGAGCAACATTCCTGTCTCTCAATATTTAGACTTCATGATCAGGTGCATTGAGCAAAATCAAACCCAAGGTGTAGCCAAGTTATGAAGTTTTTTGTGTAAAAATTTGTACATTTCAATAATTTTTTTTGTTTTGTTTGTCATGTTAATACAACGTACCAGGGTATAACCTTTTCTCATGTAAACTAGCACGTCAACCATCATACAGCATAGCTATTTCTTCAGTGTTTTGCACAACATTTATGTTGATTGTACCAAGCATTTGTGTTAATTTTCAACATTTCTGTAAAATTCTCCCGAACTTGTGGCAAATGTGATCTCCAAAATGACACTTCTTGGACAGAGGGAAAAACTTATCTCCAAAAAATTGACTTCTTTGACTTTGAGGGGAAAGTAATCTCTGAAAATAATGACTTAAAATTTGAGGAGAAAAAAAGAGCAACTTGGATTTTGAAGGGAAATAATCTCCAAAAGAGAGACTTTTTGGACATGTATGGAAAAGTGATCTCAAAAAAGATTTCTAGTTTGTATATTAGATAATTATTACACCAGGAATAGACAAGGAAGGAATGAAATTGTAAGGGCTTTACCAGTAAAACATCTACCCCATCCCAGGACTCCAGGTTTGATATAGAATTTATTTTATAAATTATATAGAATAGGAAAGAATTTCAACCGTGGATAGAAGTGATTCATTGTGGGTTCCTCGAGTCAGGTAGATATTTTAATGGATTAGCCCTAAACACTTTTGTATAAGAAATCCATTTTCAGACTAGGTTAGTCCTTGTTGAAAATTCTGCCCATTACCTTAAGAGAGCTAATAAAACTTGTGATTAATATCTACATGTCCCATAATAATAAGCAAAACATATTTGTCCATCAAAGATGATACTGTGTCACTATTATTTACAGTTTGCTTCAAGTGTGTTGAATAATGATCTGAAGCATCATGTTTGTCTTGTTCCTTATTAAATGTTCCAAATAAGCTTTGTGTTTGTTTTGTGTTCTTGGTTTATTTGTGACAACACTGGTCAAATTTCACGACCCTAAGCCTTCTAGAAATGAGAAGTGTTGGATTTTTAGGTCACCTGAAACAAAGTCTCAAGTGACTTATTCTAATCGCCTTTTGTCCGGCGTCGTGCGTCTGTAAACAATTTACATTTTTGACTTCTTCTCCAAAACCCCTAATTCAAATTCAAGGAAATTTGGCAGGAAGCTTCTATGGCTAAATGTCAACCAAAATTGTGAATTATATGGTCCCCTACCCCCAGGGGCCTGAGGGGTGGGGCTAAAAAGGGTCAAATTAACCGAAATTTCAAATCTTTTTCTCAATACCCAAATAATTTAGAATCAAATACTCTTCGTAGATGGAAAGGTCTTATGGTGCTTTACTAAAACTATGAATTTCATGACCCTGGGGTCACAAGTTTGCCCCTGGGGAGGGGGTAAATTTTACTATAGTTTATATAGGGAAATCACATTTTTGACTATAATTTGTTTGATTTCTATTGGAAGTCATTCTAACTTTGTTAACATAATCAACATGGGATGACAGCTTAATGGTATGCACATGTTGGTCCTGACTGACCCCTAGGGGCTGATGGGTTGGGCCAAAAAAAAATGGTCATTTAAATTAACTGAAATATTTCTAATCTCGGGTGACTGTTAAGGCCCATTGGGCCTCTTGTTTTTGCTTCAATATGTCTGAACAATTTTCAGATTTCTTGAAAGTACAGGACTTCTTGGGGCCTAGTTTTGCAACATCACCCACAGATACCATTGTGAAGAGCAAAAAATTCATTTCAGATTTTTCAGTTACAGTTTATTTTTATTTCATTAAAAGTACATACTATAGAGTTTAATGTAGATTCATCTCCAGTATTGTGCACATTCCCTCTTGGACTCTTCATGTGCAATACATGTATACCAAACTTTTATTTGGACACATGGAGGACACTATACAAACTAGATAACCATCTATGATTTTAGTATCAAGGTTTAAATCTTCCATAATCAGTTTGTATTTTGGCATAAAGAAACAAAAGTTGATTGAAATCACAGGTGAAGTTTGTCTGAGCTAAGGTCCAGTCCTTTTACTTGTAAATATTATGAATGACTGGTCTCTGGTCGAGGTCACAGGATAAAAAGTTCAGCTCAATATTTTATCTCTCTTATCTAATATAATGTTATCTTATGATAATGAAACAAGGTTGATTGAAATCAGGTGAAGTTTCAACAATAGTCAAGTCCTTTTACTGGTAAATATTATCAATGACTGGTTCTGGTCAAAGTTACAGGATAAAAAGTTCAGCTCAATATTTTATTTCTCTTAACCGATGTTATCTAATGATAATGTGTAGAAAACTGCTGTATGAAGTAAAGTCACCAGGTCAAAAGTAAACGATTTTCTTGATTGGTAAATTTTGTTTTTGCAAATAGTTATCAAATGTTGAGTTGTGTGAACAAAGGTCAAGGTTCAATTTATTCATACAACTAAAATGTACACCAAAGTCTCTTTTAAATACATATTTGATCCTAATTGACATTGGAGGTCATTAGCTCACCTGCTTATGCCATGGCGTGTCATCCTTTCGGCATAAACTTTATTTTTTTTACAACTTCTCAATAGCCAAGAGACCTAATTTTAGGCCTGTAGCATGCTGGTATGAAGTGTTACTAAGTTTGTTTAAATGAATGATGTTGACCTAAATTCAAGGTTAGAGGAGTCAAATAAATAGGCTTAAAGATTTCAATGGCTTCTCAATAACCAAGATGCCCAGGATCTTGGTATGCTGAGGTAAAAGGTTACCTAGTTTGTTCAAATATGTCCTTGACCTTCATTCAAGGTCATATGGGTCAAATAGACTAAAATGATTCCATGACTTTTCAACAACCAACAGCTCCAGAGACCTGATATTTGGACTAGCATGGTTGGGCGAAAGCCTCCAAAGTTTAAATGAATGACCAAAGAGGTCAAGTTGACTAAATATATCCATGACTTCTTTTCAGTAACCAAAATGTCCAGAGACCTGATATTTGGCTTGTAAAATGCTTGGGTGAAAGCTAGGTTTGTTCAAATGAATGATCTTGACCAGGATTTAAGTTAGAAAGAGTCGAATTGGCCGGAATATTTAAAAGAAAGCTTTTCAAATAACTTTGAGCCCCCAAGATCTTATATCTGGTCTCTGATACACTTGTTCTTAATCATGTTGAAGTATAGAAAGGATCACTAGATAGCAGGCGAGTGATTCTGGCCCATTTGCAGGGCTTTTTCTGAGAGCTTTTTGGGGCCGTTAATTGGCCCCATTCCCAATTGAAATTATTTCATTTTAAAGCCAAATTCCCAAAATTTGCAGTTAGCTCCTGAAAAAATCTTTCCCAATTCACCAATTTTCTTCCCAAAATGAGACAAAAAAGGTCCCTTCCCAAACCAGTGAGAAAAAGCCCTGATTTGGCACTTGTATTACTATCAAAAGTAGTGATATCAAGAATTGTAATGTACAGATCACAGCCAAAATCCATTTTGTACATTCCAGTTTGACAAACTAAAAACACTGATTTAACATAAAATTTTTCATCTTTTATTTTTCAGACACATTCATCACAATTGATCAGCGTGAATCAGGTCAACCTCATGAAATGTACAAACAGAAATAAATAGTGCAGATGATCCAATTCTTATACATGTCAATCTGATGTCCGTGTTACCACAGGTTCAGAAATACTGTTTCATCCATACACATGCTTGTACCAGATATACAAGCCTCTTAAACAAGCTTATATTTAACAAACATCTAAATAATCAGCGGAGTAAAACAATCCACTGAAATAAGAAACCATGCATTACATGGATTACTAGGTACTACAAACATGATTTAGCCTCGATCTTATAATTCGCTTGAAATGATAAATAAAGGCAGAAATTGTATAAAATGTTGCCTAAATTTTACAAAATGAAAATCTAACGAAGTCAAAACTCATCGCTTTTTTTTTCTAATTTGCTGACCCAAGAAGTCAAATAAAAGTGACCATGATAGGTCGAGTGATTCCCAGTAATATTGGCAGTACATATATTTGCTTAAGACGAGTGTGGAATAACTTCCCTTGTAAGTCGACTAGAAACACAGGTACCATATCCAACCTTAAAAGCCTCTACCACTTGGATCTAGTCCAAGTGTCCTTACAACTAGCTATAGCCCGACATCAATGATAGGAGAACATACATGGAAATTCTTATTTTCCAAAATTTGTTGAGTACCCGCGACACTTGGGTTGAATATGGTATTTGGACGTATTTCGGTGAAATCTTGTACCATGAAATCAGTGCTGACAATGATATACATGTATATAGTGAACTTTCATATTTTCTAAAGATTCATTTTGTTATAACGAATAATAAATGTTTACTTCTGACCCCCAAATGACTTCAGCAATACTGGGACAACATTAATTTACAAAATACAAGTTACATTTAAATATCTCTCTCAACATCGCTCTGTGATCTTGATTCTTGTTAGCTGCTCATTGGAATGGTTTACATCTGACAGCAAGACCTATCTGGTTTCATGATAATTATATATAAGGAGACTTTTTATTCTTTCATGTTGCAAGTACAGAATCCCCTAAACATTGAATGCTAGCTGATAAGCATTGTGGAATTCAAAGTGCTATTGACAACAACTTGGCTAAACTGTAACTGTAGAGGTATTCACCAGACAAGATCCTCTTGTAAAACAACAACAATTTGATAACGTCATATTCCTCTCACAGTTTGTTGCCTGTTAATTGTGAATATTTGTTTTGATCAGTGGTGCTCTTTAGAGAATTCCTAAACACTACGTCAGATCGTTCCGGAAAGACGCACCATTTCCTGGTTCAGAATCCTCAACATTTTGTATTATCTTTCCAGCTAAACACACCATTTCCTGGTGCAGAATACTCAGCATTCTGTATAATCTCTCCAGCTAGACACACCATTTCCTGGTGAAGAATAATTAAATATATACAGTTATCACATGGACAAGCACTTCCAATAAAATTTGCTTTAGCGGAAAATCCAATGTTGATATAAGTCATGCAAAGCCTGAAGACCAATGCCGCCTTCAAATAACAATTAGTCAAGGTGATCCCACTCTCACTGCCATTAAAGCAGTCTTTTGTATGGTAATAAGAAAACTAGACAATCCTCCATCAATCTACATCCATGTCCACTTTTGGGGCCTCTGTTGACTCGGCTGTAGTTTGTTCCTCTGACTTGGCATTTTCACTTGGTGTTTCCTTATCAGTCTTCTTCTCCTTCTTGTCATCCTTGGGTGGTTCCTCCTTGGGTTTAGGTTTGGATTTATTCATGATTGGATTGCACGTGCTTTCTAATAACTGCAAAAGAAACAAATATATTAAACATTCACTTGGGTCATTATTTTTACCTTCCAATATAAAGATGCTTGAGTTCCATATATTAAAGTTTATTACTCTTGAAGAGGTATCTTTGGAAACCATTAAATCTTACAAAAGACACCCCATATCTATGACTTGTAAAATATACATACAAACTATGCAAAGACAATTCCCCTGCGGACAGAGGGCAGGGCCCCAAAAGAGGAACTTCGCCGAAATTTTGCTTCAAAATGCTACTCCTCCTTAATGCAACAAGAACAATTGCAGAATCAAAAGAGACAAAAATTTAAGACTGTGTTTGACTCCTTGCTTAATGGTATTGATAATTAAGTGAATTTAAATAGTTCTACAAAATATTCAATCTTGAAACCTTACAACAGGTTTTTATGTACCTACCTTTTCCACTCGTATCTGTGAGACTAGTACAATGGGTTTTTATGTACCTACCTGTTTCTCCTGTCGTATCTGTGAGACTAGTACACTGGGTTTTTATGTACCTACCTTTTCCACTCGTATCTGTGAGACTAGTACACTGGGTTTTATGTACCTACCTTTTCCACTCGTATCTGTGAGACTAGTACAATGGGTTTTTATGTACCTACCTGTTTCTCCTGTCGTATCTGTGAGACTAGTACACTGGGTTTTTATGTACCTACCTTTTCCACTCGTATCTGTGAGACTAGTACACTGGGTTTTTATGTACCTACCTTTTCCACTCGTATCTGTGAGACTAGTACACTGGGTTTTATGTACCTACCTTTTCCACTCGTATCTGTGAGACTAGTACACTGGGTTTTATGTACCTACCTTTTCCACTCGTATCTGTGAGACTAGTACACTGGGTTTTTATGTACCTACCTTTTCCACTCGTATCTGTGAGACTAGTACACTGGGTTTTATGTACCTACCTTTTCCACTCGTATCTGTGAGACTAGTACACTGGGTTTTTATGTACCTACCTTTTCCACTCGTATCTGTGAGACTAGTACACTGGGTTTTTATGTACCTACCTTTTCCACTCGTATCTGTGAGACTAGTACACTGGGTTTTATGTACCTACCTTTTCCACTCGTATCTGTGAGACTAGTACACTGGGTTTTTATGTACCTACCTTTTCCACTCGTATCTGTGAGACTAGTACACTGGGTTTTTATGTACCTACCTTTTCCACTCGTATCTGTGAGACTAGTACACTGGGTTTTTATGTACCTACCTTTTCCACTCGTATCTGTGAGACTAGTACACTGGGTTTTTATGTACCTACCTTTTCCACTCGTATCTGTGAGACTAGTACAATGGGTTTTTATGTACCTACCTGTTTCTCCTGTCGTATCTGTGAGACTAGTACAATGGGTTTTTATGTACCTACCTGTTTCTCCTGTCGTATCTGTGAGACTAGTACAATGGGTTTTTCGAAGGTTTTCAGGGCGTTCTGTTGGTTGAGTTTTGTGTTGTACCAGTCTTCCTTTTCCTTCAGACACTTGGACACTTTGTCTACATCCTTACTCTCTATGTGACTGTATTTCTCGTCCTGACAAACAAAATACTTGTTAAGTTAGCATAATCTCTGAAATTATCATACAGTTTAATGTAATTATTCTGAGTTTATTTTAAATAGACATTGTAACAACCCTATCTGTTGTTAGAACATTAAACCAAGACAGTCCTTACCCAGCCTAATACGACATGAATTTTCCCCTATGTTATGAGGGCAAGAAGTGTCATGACTGTACTTAATGTATGAATAATCTGGCTATAAATCAGTTTCTACATCACAATATTAGCTTTGGAAGCCAGTACTAAATAACCGAACATTAATGTATGTTTAAAAACCCTTATTCTAAAAAAAAAAACGAAATACATAAAGTAAGACTCCAGAACCGAGTACAACAGTGGTATGTTCATTTAACTGACAATATTGTATCTGCTGTTTTCATATTCTGCACATAACACAAGATAAAACTGTATTCTGTAGTTTAATTCAACAGTATAGTTTTATTCTGTGTCTTCTGTTAGGGTAAGAATACAAAGAACATTCTGTGTCTTCTGTTAGGGTAAGAATACAAGAACATTCTGTGTCTTCTGTTAGGGTAAGAATACAAGAACATTTTGTGTCTTCTGTTAGGGTAAGAATACAAAGAACATTCTGTGTCTTCTGTTAGGGTAAGAATACAAAGAACATTCTGTGTCTTCTGTTAGGGTAAGAATATAAGAACATTTTGTAAGTGACTCCAGTCTTTGTCCATGACTAGACAAACATATATATGTTTACCTTTTGGGCGCAAAGATCCAGGAATTTCCGCACCATCATAATGGCCTTTCCAAAGTCCTCAAATGCCTGTGGCCGTTCCTGGAATTCACTGAACCTTTCCTGGATTGGGTTTCCCATTTTCTAAAAAACACAAATTTTCAAGTAACATTTAATAAAAATATTTTAGTGTACATATCAAAATCTATATAAAACAGGTTAAATCAAATCGTCAAATTTCAAAACAAGGTCTAATTATACTGTAAAGGGTCTTTTTATCATTGTCTGTCCCACCTGAAGATGCGTCTTTACAGCTTAAGTAGGTTGACCCTTATGAACCATGAACCTTCTCTAGAGGTAAGTAAACCCTGCCTTTGACCCTAGTAAAACTCGACTTGAGATGTCGTTTATAAACAATTTTACGACTGAAAATCTCACCTGGAGTTCTGCAAGTTTGTTGATGTAAACCTGTTTTAACTGGTCTTCTCCCTCATCGTAAAGCCAATCTTCTGTTTCACTCAGACATTTACTGAATGCTGAACGCTCCTACAAAAAGTGACAGGTTTTTAAAGTATAATATAAATTACATAAATACCTATGCATCTTCTGTAGATGAAATTAAATTTTTTTTTTAAATGTTCCTGAATTCAATTATGGTGAACTTCAACTTGTACCTGTATAAAGTCCCATCCGAATCCATTAAGAAGATGTTGAACGTATACCATTGACATACAACTTTAATCTATACAATTCTTTAGGCCTAAGATAATTCATCTTCTATTGATCATTTAAAAAGATAGTGTGCCTTGATAAAATCCTATCCGACCTAGAACTACATATGTTGGAAAAAGTCATTTAATCCCAAAATTATGTCTTAAACTTATATGTTTTAGAAATACTCCCAATATCATTGATCTGTTTTAAAGTTATTTTCTTATTTTTCAATTTTCTTCACATTGACAATTTAAATTGATTTTTTATAGATACATAAATATATATATATATATCATTGATCTTTACTTACTTCCTCCTTTGCAAATTCTTCGAGCTGTGAATATAATTTGTCGCGAAGGTCGTATACATACTCCTCAACAGCATTCTTTGCATTAGATCTTTCCATTTCCAACTTATCTTGCATAATCATCTGGTTCTGTGTAAGACCAAGAAGACAATATAATAATATCATTCTAAACTTGATTTATGAAAGAGAGTGGAAAGTAGGACCTTAATTCTGTTGAAAGCACAATATACGCAACATTTTGGAATTAAAATTTTCTTTTAAAAAATAAGAATTAATCTTTTGTATCTACCAAAAACCAAAATCCTTGGACATTAAATAAGTTTCCTAAGTTTCTTTCAGAAATGTCCTTAAAACAAAAAAAAAAACAACTAACCTCTCTCTCCAACAGGAGGTGTAGTTGTTCCTTGGACATTTGGGGTACTCTGGACTCAATTGGTAGATCTACCACTTTCACAGTTTTCTTCTTTTTCTTCTTTTCTTCCTTTTCAACTGTTTTCTCTTCCTGCAATTAATGAGAGATTTTCAATCAACTCATTTAATTATTTCTACACAATACATACCGAATGAACTACAATTTAACAAAAAATATTCCCACAATTTCAGGTAGAAATTGTTCCTTATTTCATTTTAAATGAGAGTGAACAAGATCAAGTGTACAGTAGAATGCCCCAAATCCAATTGTTCAGGGACACACAATTTGCTTGATTATGTAGATGTTCAAATATGCGATTCCATTAACAGTTAGGAAAAATTATAATGAGACATGACAGGAATTAGAAAATTAAAATTCGACTATTTTGCTTTTGGATATGAAGTTGTCTATTTTTTATATAAAAATGATGAAGTTAAGTTAGGAGAGTACTTACTGCCTTCTTTTCTGGTGACTGATCATTTGACTGTTGATCCTGGTCTGTTTGCATTGGTGTCTACAACAAACAACATATATTTAAATATCCTGTACTTAAGATTTTGATACAAACATTCCTTCTAATGACTTCGTGTATCTTGCTATTCAACAATATGACAATGAATCATATTTCCACTTGAAATGCTCTATTATTGGTCACATACTATCCAGTACAATTTGGATAAAGTGTTTTTGACACAACCACAACAGCACAGACCAGTCCATATCTCAGATTCCCAAGAAACACAAACCAACACAGGGGAGGATATGTCAAACTGATTCTTTAACCGACTGAGCTATCGCTGTCCCCTTTGTACGGTATGTTCCTTACATGTGTTTTATGTAGCTAGTCTTGTTGTAGCTTACCTCCTCTGCGGTTTGTCCATCTGTGCTGGTCTGTGACGGAGGGTCTCCTTGTCCATTATCATCCGACTTCTTTTCGGAGTCCGTGTCCATGGCCTCCAGGCCATTCTGATCACCCTGAGGTTCATCCTCTAATTTCTCTGTCATCGAGGCTGATGACACGGTGAAGATCCCATGGTTATTAATCCTGACCTTAACTTTGACTTTTGAACTTGATCCATCCTTTTGAGGTGCGACACTTGTTACATTGAAACGTCCTAGAAATCACAAATTAATATATATGTATGTCATTCTTCTAGTAACACACACAGAAACTGATGTCCAGGAATAAAAACAAAATCTATCATCAATAGAATCAATTCCATGGAAGAAGCGGAGATAAGGAAATGTCAGAATTGGTCAGAACGTTGGCTGGTCATGGTATAGACATCGCCGAGCATAAAAAAAACATTGATTGCACTACTATTGGTGACATAATTTAATACACAACAATTTGTGGTATATCAGAGACCACAACTACAAAACAAAGACTTTATTGGCCACTTGATTACAGAGCAATGTGTGAAATGATCACAATGGGACGTAATAATTGATCACAGATTGTGTGTTGATACCTACCTATGTGTGGATCAGGAATCGGTACATCTTTAGCATGTGTGTAGAAGGATTCTAACTGGAATGGTTCCTTACGATAAAATGTCATCATCTTGGCAAATGGAATCTGGTGGAATTTAGGGAAGACTTCCAGTGTACTGAAACGGAGGATAAATAAAACATGCTGAAATGTCTAGGAGAAATTTTTTGACAACAATGAACTAAGAGCTTGGGCTTGAAGGAACCTTGAATGGAAAATCAATCATTTACTAAAGGCTATTCCAGAATTATCTGTTTTGGGAGGGGTGGGAGGCACTCTTTTACATAATTTTGATAGGTGGTGGAGATAAAGCCTCATTTTTCTAGTAATTCTTCTACTAACATTATGTAATATTTGATGGGTGGCTAGGTGTGAAAGATACTTCCCACACCTTCTACATGGAAAATCTCTGAATAGCCCTAAAAATTCATCGAGGAAATATGTGAATATAACACATGATTGGCATTAACAGGTTTATGATGTTCATGTGTTTGTGTGTACAGTATGTGTTTTACTTACTTATCATCCTCCATGTTACCCTCCCAGCTCAGTGTTATAGGATAGGGCTGTGCATCAACAAGGGAGAAATCTCGCACACGGAACGTTGGTGACAGAATTGCACACTGAAATCAGACAAAAACAGTGAAAATACTTCAGCCATATGAGCATTTCAAGATTCTCTTTTCATTTCTTTGCAACAAAAAAAGTTCTCTATATATTTCATTAATTCTATGGTCATATTAAGTAATGCCATCAATTTGTATTAAAAAAAAATACCTGAAGAGCACCCCACCCACCCTGCACTAGCTATAGCTCCTTAAAGACTTACCTGAAGAACACATCCCCTAGCTACGACTTCATCGTAACTTATCAAGAACACATCCCCTCGCTACGACTTCATCGTAACTTATGAAGAACACATCCCCTAGCCACGACTTCATCGTAACTTATTAAGAACACATCCCCTAGCTACGACTTCATCGTAACTTATGAAGAACACATCCCCTAGCTACGACTTCATCGTAACTTATGAAGAGCACATCCCCTAGCCATGACTTCATCGTAACTTATCAAGAACACATCCCCTAGCTACGACTTCATCCTGACTTATGAAGAACACATCCCCTAGCCATGACTTCATCTTAACTTATGAAGAACACATCCCCTAGCCATGACTTCATCTTAACTTATGAAGAACACATCCCCTAGCTACGACTTCATCCTGACTTACAAGAAGAACACATCCCCTAGCTACGACTTCATCGTAACTTATGAAGAACACATCCCCTAGCTACGACTTCATCGTAACTTATGAAGAACACATCCCCTAGCTACGACTTCATCGTAACTTATGAAGAACA
The DNA here is from genome assembly GCF_902652985.1 of Pecten maximus. Classification (NCBI taxonomy): domain Eukaryota; kingdom Metazoa; phylum Mollusca; class Bivalvia; order Pectinida; family Pectinidae; genus Pecten; species Pecten maximus. Next base: position 28,918,535 of record NC_047020.1, on the reverse strand, counting down.
CATCCCCTAGCTACGACTTCATCCTAACTTATGAAGAGCACATCCCCTAGCTACGACTTCATCGTAACTTACCTGAAGAACACATCCCCTAGCTACGACGTCATCCTGACTTACCTGAAGAACACATCCCCTAGCTACGACGTCATCCCGACTTACCTGAAGAGCACATCCCCTAGCGACAGCTTCATCAGCATTAAGTGTTGTACTTGGGTCCTTCCCAAACACTTGCTGTACCATATTCTTAACAGCTGGTATTCTGGAACAGCCCCCCACGATCTCCACAGAGTATATATCATTGGGTGACAACTCTAAAATCAAATCATCCAATTAAGCGTTAATTGTTATAATGTTCATGAGAAACGTAAAAAGTTAAATTTTATACTAAAGCAGAATAATTACATTTCTGATTTAGCTGATATGGTCACAAACATGGTTTTGTAGCTTTTCATTTTTAATCTTTTTGTATCAAGATGAAATTCACAGACCAGACTACGCTATAGCAATATCAACTGTCCATGATACTTACTTGTGTTTTGTAATAGGGCTTTGAATAGTGTCTCAGCCTTTACCATCAAATGTTTTGTCATTTCTTCAAACTTCTCCCTGTAATCAAAACAAATAAGTCAGACCTATTGTGACAGCAAAATCAAATGACTATAATGGTAAATGTGCAAAAACTAAGTCACTAAGTTCCTCTTCAAAAATACATTGTTTCCTGGTCACATCTTACCTGTCCATCCTGCCGCTGACGTCTTTATCATCCATGAAGCACTCTATATTGATTGGGATAGGGGTAGAGTTAGCACTCATCAATTTCTTCAGTTTCTCACACTCTTGGGTCAGTCGGACCAGGGCCTTCGGCCGTGTCATTGCATCTACCTTGAACCGTGTCTTGAAGTCATCCACAAAGTAGCGCACAAGTTCACTGTCAAAGTCTCGCCCTCCCAGTTTACGGTCACATTCCACACCCAAGATCTGAGGAAAAGAAAAAGGGAATACTGTGTTAGTTTCAAAATAAAATACATCTTTGAATTTGTTTGTCTATTTTTATCTTCTCTATTTCTATTCCATTGACCATACCATGTCCAATAACCTGTATTCTAAAATGTCTAAAAACATTAGATTTCCTACCTCTATCATGGCCTTATTTTCCAGTATCTATCCAACCCTTGTTTGTCTTAACATATCTATACATCATTTATTTGTATCTGCCTATCCTTGTCATGTTGACGAACTATATAATTCCTATCTTTATTTACATAAATCTAGCCTTACCTATTCGTCACCCTATCCTAACTTGCTTTAAAAATATCTCCCCTTGTTTATTTACCTGCTTCTTTGATTCCATATTTGATATCTATCATCAATAACCTTGATTTACCTACCAATCACCTGCTCAGTTTACTTACCTTCAGCTTGCCCTTGTTAAAGGCCACAGCTGCTAACTGTGTAGAACAGTAGCCCATGTCTACAAACACAACAGTACGAGCCTTTTCTGTCTCTGCTGGCAGGTCCTGTTTGTATATACCATAAGCCAGAGATGCTGCAATAGACAATTTATTATTAATTTATGGATAATAAATCAATAAATGTACAAATCCACAATTATGAACCACTTTTACAACAGTAACAAAGTCATGTGTAGGGAAGTGAGTGACAGATTTGGCGACAATCATCCAATCCGTCAAAACTCTTCCACAATAATCTGGCACTCTACTGAATGTTGACATCCAGAAAAAGATGGAACAGCAGGAAGAGTGCTCTCCCCTGTTGTCATAAAAATGAAATAATTACAGCATAACCTATCAAAACCAGTACTTGTCTAAGCCAGATCCCTGTATATGCTGCCTTTATTCTTTGGTCCCAGGATTTAGCTCTTAAATTAAAGTAGTCAAAACTTGTATAATCTAGAACCTGTTTATCCTGGAAGACAGCATTGTTTTACTGACCATGGTATAAGTACTTGCTTCTAAAATTAACTTGGTCAAAGTGTCATGTTTACTCAACAAGCAACAACTAAGAAAAGGCCAGGTTGCTGTTGATTAACTCTAAATTGGCATCTCATGGTAGTTGACAGCTGTTCACTACACCAAAAGAATCATCACATATGTGAATGTTGATACAGACTTCTGAGATGTTGATACTGAGGACGACCCAGAACATGTTAACAGTGATAAATGTTACATGCGATATCAAGGGAGTAATAGAAACTGAACTGACTTACTTGGGTGACCAGGAATACTTTTATAATACATGAAGTATCTTCATCTAACACAAAGAAAACACTGATGGACTTTTTGGACAAAAGTCGATTTTTTTTTGGTTCTAATTGTGCAATGGTAAATAAAACATCAAGATCGTAAATTAGCGATTTTTTTTCTGTTGTATTAATTGAATCACCAAAATGTACATTTTCTTTGTTTTAAATGTTGGCTATCACCGATCTCTACAAATATGCTGGTCCTGGTAAAATCCAGTTTAGACATGTACAGTTGCTACTTCATTAAAAAAAATCAAATCCATATTAAACATCAGAAAATGTTTGGAAATGATTTATGAATATGTTATGGTAATATCACTTGTTACAAAGTTTGATATCTCAGCAAGAACTGATGTGTCAGCATGGCCAGGATTACCATTCATATAAATAACCAAGGAGTGACCTTAATACCATCAATTTTTAAATTACTTAACTAAGTATTAAACTATCATAAATCAATTTACCAATCCTCTAACACTACTTAAACTCAAATACACACAATGAATTCAGAACCTCACATCTTAACAGGAACATTTATAAAGTAACAAAGTCATGTGTAGGGAAGAGAGTGGCAGTTTTGGCGACAATCATCCAATCTATCAAAACTCTTCCACAATAATCTGGCACTCTACTGAATGTTGACATCCAGAAAAAGATGGAACAGCAGGAAGAGTGCTCTCCCTTCAAATCATGAAATAAAAATATCAAGTATTGAATCCATATCAAGAATCAATATGAAGAAATGTTCTGGAACTTTCTGATTTTTTATGGTAACATGTACTATAAAAACACAGGAACAGAATAATGATGTTATTTTACTTGGTTAAGTATTTTTGATATCTCAGCATGTCATAATCTCCAGGTGTCAGTGACAGAGCGAGACAGTAAGATCAGCATAGGGTGGAATTTCTCATCCACAGAAGGCAAACATCCAAAGGGACATAGTGGAAAATTATCTCCCCTTAGTAAGAACAACAAGCATCAACCAAAAGAAATAGCATATAATTTCGAAACATTTCACACATTTATATCTTACTCTGATATCAATGTTTTAAGCACAAAAACAAAATTCCATAAATCTCACCTGCTGTTGTGTCACTCATGACTTTGAGACAATTCAGACCAGCAACTTGACAGGCATCCAACATAGCACGACGCTCAATATCTGTGAAAAATGCTGGAACCTTTAATATAAAAAATTCAAAAAATGAAGTATAAAAAATAAGTCATTTTAGTTTAACTTGCTGATGTATCTTTTTATTTGTAAATATTTTATAAAAAACAATCTGTACATAATTCCTTTTTCTTTATCAGTTCTTAATTAGTGAAATCTCATATATACATATTTATATGCATATCTCTATCTAGTGTACAGACAAATTCGTATAAATGAATATAATTTCCCCAAAGCAAGATTCATTAGTTGAATTTACTGTAATTGTTATATTTCATGAGATTCAACTGACAACATTTTCTTATTTTGAAAAGTATTTTCCCTTGTCCTTTGTATTTCAAGCCATAGTTTTTAACATACCGACACAACGACATCAACAACTTTAGTTTTCAAGGCTGTTTCAGAGGTTTCTTTGAGCTTGGTCAGTAGCATGGCAGTCATTTGTGTGGGCGTGAAGGTTTGTTTCTCTCCCATATAATTAACCTGCAGAATATTAACACATCTGATCAGTTCAACATTGTCACATGTAACCACCAGGCTACTACAGTAAAAGACTTTTTCTTTAAGTTTCCTTTTCAATGAATATTCCAAATGAAAAATTTCCTTCATGTAAGAAAGGTAAATCGCTAAATCCTTAAGAGCCATTATATGACATTTGAGATTTCCTTATTTTTCTAACACTTTACCTTCAAATTCAAACACTGATGTGACATCAAGAAGAGTGCTCTCTCTTTGGAATCAGTTTAATGAGAAATAGAACAAACTAGTAAAAAAAGAGATAAGAAAATATTGTTGAAATCAGAAACCATTGCTATTCCTAACAGGAATAAAACAAATATAGGCATAGCAGTTCCTAATAATATAACCTAAAGACGAACAGAAAAACAAGAGCAGCAAATCCCTCACCTGTATTGCAATCTCTCCTCCTGGTCCCTCTGTGACCTCATAAGGTTTGAAGTAGCATTTTAACTCCTCCTGTACTAAGGGATCATTGAATTTCCGTCCTATTAAGCGTTTGAAGCAGGAAACTGTGTTTTTTAGGTTAGTTGTGTTCTGATTTTTTGCAGAAACTCCCATGCAGCGATTCTTTTCATTCATAGACACATAGGCTCTGAAACATAAATTGGAACAAATTGAAAAGCATGCTTTATAATTCAGCATCAGAACATTTTAATTTAGAGACAGTATTCTAATATTCCCTACTACACAAATAGTATGAAACATGTTTCCATTTTCTCACTGTGTAAGCCATAGTGTATATATCATATACAGTGGACCCTCGATAATCCGAACACCTTCGTTCCCAGTCCAAACCGTCCGGATTACGAGTTTTCCGGACTGCCGAATTTCGTGTACCAGGTCAAAAAAATTGTCGTGTAAGAGTTATCTCCCTTGATTATATACAATCCGTGACGTTTCATAAACACGTCTAATTGTCAGACTTTTTAACAATAAATATACTTATGTTTCTGATATGATTCTTGTTTTGTTTTGTAAAAAGTAAAAAATAAACAATGTTTTTAAAAGAACATGTAAAGTGAAAGTTGTTTTATTTATAGCGGGCATATGTGACCTACAAACAACTCACATGTGTCACGTCCCGGAGGTTCACAAACAAGTAGAAATTACAAACGTTAAATACCTTAAATAAAATACCCGGATTTTACAACTTACCCTCAGTTCATGTTTCTTTATGATTTTTACGTACCAGAAACCCCAAGCTATATATTTAAAAGTACGCGACACCAGCGAGAACTACCCAAGATGTCCGAAAATTATTAAACCCGTATTCACTTAACAATGTGACGCTTAGTTAAGTATTTAACGACTATTGACTAATTTGTGTGTAATCAACCCAGTTCTTGTGATCGCTGCTTAATACGTAAATGTGTATGTAATTAATAACATGCATCTTTCAATGAATCGTCATTTCAAGTAACGGTGTTACAAAGCCGATATCCGTGTTTACCCAATACAAGTGTTAATGATGTTAATTACCGATCATAAATTTATTACATGTATTTGAGATTGATTAATTATCGTATCACGTACTGTATGTTTGTGCATAAATTCTGTAACATTTAGGTGGTAGAGAAAAAGCAATGTACCGTTATAAAAACAAAAGCTAACTGTTACACATTGTAACACAGGTAAACACCCGGGGCTATGACCTGGCAGCGGTCGCTATGACTACGCACAGTGTCAAGCGATAGTCTGTACAGCTGTCGACATGGGTGACTTGCCCCGACATTTTTTTCTCCTTGTGGTGAAAAAATCGTCCGGATTATTGAGGGAAATTTACTAATGAAAAGTATGTTCCGTTCCCAAAATGGGCTTCCGGAATCCAAATCCGAATTTCCGGACTGGTGAGTACAAATAACGTTACGGAAATCCGTTCCCGTGCATTTCCGTCCGGACTGTGAGTTTTCCGGACTATCGGCGTCCGGATTATCGCGGGTCCACTGTATACAAAATGGAGTTCAAACTGAAGCTGTATAACCAAAACGTTAACACTAAAGGTGGGCTATTTATCAAATACAATGAAATAGAAAAAATAAGTTGTATATAGGGCTCATTCAATCATAAAATGCATAGTTGTCCATCAAAATGGAGACTTTTTTACTTTCTGAAGGAGTTCCCAACATCGTATGAGTAACAACGAAAGTGACTTATTTCACACAAGAGATCTATATACATCTATAGTATTTCTTCCTGCTTCCTCCTATATGTGATAATATCCTGACTGATTTGATACATTCTGGTGCATTTTCAGGGCTTAATTTGTAGTTTAAAATGTCATACAATTTTAGATTTTATTGGATGTAATTTCCTTATCATTTCCAGTTAGTTTGTTTTTTTCATTTTATTTTTCCTTACACTGAAAGTATTTACTATTTGGAGTAATTTAAAAGGCATTTTATCAAATGAGTATAAAGTTCTAGATTGGATTTTGGATCCTCACTTAGCTTTGCCATTTACAGGCATAGTTTAAGTATTTTCTTCTTTGAACATTTAGCTATCTGAACTTACTATTAACTATTATAATGTGCACCAGCAGGAGTATAATGGAGCGATTACTTTAATATCCAAGTGCTGACAATTGACGCTGTTTAAATCAGTACATAGATAGGACACGCGGCTGCACAGCCACAGAAGCAGGATATTAGGCTTTGCAGCTGAATTACCCATAACCATGAATTGTAAACACTTTTTTACACATGCACTGGAACAGTGCAAGTAACCAAGCAAATTGGGGGAAAAGCTTGATTTTAGCCATCGGAAATGGGACTAGATCTAGAAATTCTGCCCCAAAACTGGCAAAACATTACACTTCACAAATTCAACACATATTTGAAGGATCCTGGAATAGGAACTTTTTCTCTTAATTATCAGAACTGGAAATTAACACTTGCAAACAATCGCATGCTAGAGCCTACTGCATGCTGAGATTTCCCATTTCGAAAATAAAGGTGTTTAACAATGAAAAAACAAACCATACACATTTAGGTTTAATTCAATGAAGAACTATCTGATTACTCGTTGGTGTAATTTTACCAGTAATTATGTTGTGAAATTTATTTCTTTGTGTGGTGATTTCGATGCTTTAGTAAAAAGGCTTATGTTTGTTGGATTTCCTGCAACTCTTTGCCAATCTGATTCCATATTTTATTACTGTATATCGCAGGAGTGGACTGTATAAACTGTTTCAAACGAGGAAGTTCTTCAAATACGCTCTCGCATCCTTACAATTGCCACCTTTAACTATTTGGATAAATAAATAACCTTATGTGGCATGATGATGAACAGATGCCGGTAAACAGAAACAGATTTACATCTCTTATATAACTATATATTTTTTCGAATTACTACTAGATTTATAGATTTCTCATACTTACGGGGTACATCGATCGCTATATTCGTTCGCGATGGTCTCGATGCCACCTGCCCGTGCCACTCCAACAAAACAGGTGAGACATCCCAGATCGAAGCCAACAACAGACATTCTTTTTGTCAATCGATCACCGGAAGATTTCTCGGGAGTAAAATAACAACAATTTAAGAATAATTAGAATCCACTTTCTAGCACCTGGTTTACGTTCTCGTATTCGTTTTATATTTCTCTCAAAGATATGTGTCTGGTCTTTCTGGTTGATATATTCTGTCGGCGAATCTTCTGGAACACACGTGAACCAAAACGCCTTCGATGGGGTCTTTCCAGAAATCCTAGTACAGCAGAAATTTCAGGAATATATTAAAATAAATAATGTTTCAATATCTCATTACTGAAACACCATGGAGATATCTAAATTTGATAGTTGAGTTCAAAAATAAATAAAACTTTTTTTTTAAATATATATTTTATTATTATTTAGTGCTGGACTAAAACCGGTTCAAGTTGAGGCGCGTCTTTGAGATTTTCAAAACATGGCAGATCACCCGGAAAAACATGAAGCCGAAACGGATTTTATTGACAATTTTATGTGAATCGATAGACATTGTTGTGATATATATGGCGAAATATATATATTCGGTAAAGTAATATTATGGCGGATCTCTTCAGTATGGGAGAATCTATCGACGTAAGTAAAACATAAAATATTTCGTGTTTTATCAAGCATGTCTGTTCTTGATCACATCGTCTGGTGTTTACGTATGCAATTGTATATTTTAGATGATGTACGTGATCATAAAAATATGCTGTTAAATCAATATTCTGTTAATTTTAAGTTGGCCATACATTTCGTTTGTTGCTAAGACTACAGTGTTGATCCTTCACTCCCTCCCCCAATAAAATGTCTATATGCTGTGCAATGTGTTCTCATGGAACCGTGGACTGATCACAGGTCCTAGCCTCGTCTGTCAATACACCCAATATATAATCTATTGGGTGTATTGACAGACGAGGCTAGGACCTGTGGACTGATTGGAGTCGACGGACGTAGCGGACTTACCTGAACGCTGATATTCGAGGAAAATCTTTCAAAATGTGGATAAATCTTTTAATGACGTGCAAATATTTCATGTCGATATACATATTTGTTGTCTGTCAAAAATAATTACATGAGCTTTAACTAAGTTTTGTAAGTTGATTAAGGGTGCTCTCATCGCTGTCAGCTGAAAGCTTGATATAGCTTCAGTAGACCATTCCTTCAGACACCTTTCACCTTCAATTCAGTTTAGGGGGCCGCGCTGGCTGAGTGGTTAGGGTGTACCGACACTTTAACACTAGCCCTCCATCTCTGGGTTGCGAGTTCGAAACCTACGTGGGGCAGTTGCCAGGTACTGACAGTAGGCCGATGGTTTTTCTCCAGGTACTCCGGCTTTCCTCCACCTCCAAAACCTGGCACGTCCTTAAATGACCATGGATGTTAATAGGACGTTAAACAAAAACAAACCAAAACCTTCAATTTATTTTTTGAATGGACCCTACCATGCAGTTCGCGTCCCGCACAGAGATTACATGTACGGATCCCTCATCTACTGGATACAATAATTACACACACTGACATCACTGGGGATCAATGTCCAAGGGTAATGTTGCATTCTGAGTCTCATTGTCTCTTTTTCTTTCAATGCACCTTACCTCTTTGACCGCCTACGACAAAAGTTATATGTGAACGAAAAAATTAGAACTACATCTAACATATACGTAGTACAATCTACTTGGGTACTCTCATACTGTTTTACACCCATGATTTATCCAAATTAGAACACCGACCCAACGTAGACATACCAGGCTATAGCTACCCATACTCGATCTTGCCATTGACGATCACAACTAATATAAGTGACTTCACAATAACAGCACAACTACGAATACAAATACGAATCACCAACACACACTACACCAGTGCAGATAACCACAACGGCGGATGGATAAGTTTACCTGCAACATATGTAACCACCCCTTTACCTAGAAATAGAGCCATACCAGAGGCATACTATAGTATACATGCATGCGACAGGTGGAATTGTTCACCTGCAGCCATTGTCAAAACAGAATACATTCTACTTGCACTTCAAAAGTGTCCTATTTATATTTGGATTTTAGCTCTTTCACCCTCCACATATATAAGAGAGCATCAAGCTCCATGCACCTCTGAAGAGTTACAATAGTAACGAAACCGGTCAGGTTCTCTGATCAGGTACCCAGACAAACCGGACGTCAGTAGACCATTCCTTCAGTCACCTGTACATGTTACAATAGTAACGAAACCGGTCAGGTTCTCTGATCAGGTACCCAGACAAACCAGACGTCAGTAGACCATTCCTTCAGTCACCTGTTACAATAGTAATGAAATTAAACCGGTCAGATTCTCTGATCAGGTACATATACCCAGACAAACTGGACAGCGGTAGACCATTCCTTCAGTCACCTTTCAGCAACAGGTTCTGTAGACTATGTGGTTTCAATATAGATATTTATTGATATATATATATATATCAAACGGACCATTCATTACAATAACATATTGATAGTTTCTGATTCAAATAAAACATATAACCATGCGCATGCGGAGACTCCACATTACATCTCTTAATACAAGTAAGTCTAACCTTTGTGTCAGAAATGAACGTGTAGACCTGTGTTTTGGGCCTATATATAGCTACACAATGGTCGAGCGGCTTGCAATAATACACAGTAATAGGCATAGATTTTGTATGATTGGAACAGATTCATGAATATTTGTCTAATTTTGTTCAAACTGACCAAAGGTTTACCATATATTGATTTTGATTAAGTAAAGTAGATCACTTTACGAGTTCTATGACACCAGAATAAATTCCTATATAAAGTCTGAATTGCAATCATGTTGTTAAAAACTGGTGGCAGACACATGTAAGACGTACTTGTGCTTTGTTTTTTTGCAGAAAAAAAAATTAAAACTAGTTTGTATAAAGAATCCTTTTCCGATACAAATTCCAAAGAAAAATCAGTCAGTGAGTGTGACCTGTTTTTGGTACTTGCATATAGTTAACTTAGAAAGACCGAAGGGAAATTGGAGACATCAGAGCACTTTCTCAATGTCTCAAGTGATCTTTGAATGATGATTATTTATTTACTTTTTTGAAATGCCTTTCCACATATGTTGTACTTTTAATTTGAGATGCTGCATTTTATGATTTTTAGGTCACTTAAGACAATGTATCTGTTAACCTATATTGCGATTGCCTTTTGTCCGGCATTGTGAGTCAGAAACAAAAATTTACATTTTCTACTACTTCTCCAAAATTGCAGAACCAAAGTCAATGAAATTTAGCTGGAAGCTTCAATGACCAAATATCAACCAAAATTTTGAATTATATGGTCCCCACCCCCCAGGGGCGTGAGGTTTGATTTTTATTGGAATTCATTCTAACTTTACATTGGAATGAACCCAAGTCACGTAGCAATTAAACATGTTTATTATCACAAATTATACAAATGGCGTGTTCAACGTTGAGAATTATAATTAAGGCTATTTCATAATTTGGTGATATTCTGATTGACAACCACATTGAATGTGTGTCATTTGAGGCATTGCTGACCCTCATGTTCTGAACAGCACATTTACAGTACGTATATAGATCCTGATTGGACCTCCCAATCTGAAGTCTGACCCTGTCAAAGTTTCAGGGCCAAGGCCCATTTGTTCAAAAGGTGATCATTAGCAAATTCCACCCAATAGGTTTATTTTTCCATGCAAGCAGTTGATTGTGGCAAGTTTTTCTTATACATGTATGTTATTCCAATCAGCTAATATTCTTTCCCGTATTATGATGCTGGCATTTCTGCTGAAATTTTGTTACAGATTTTTTACTCAATTAATTTGACAAACCTCCAACTCTACGTATACTGTACCATTGATTTAATAAGTGTAATTATATATAACTAGCCATGGATTTGAACTTGATTGACACTCCTCTGTAATCTTCAAAAGTAATGCATCAGCTCAGTGATTGGTCAGGTTTTTTTCCTGGCACCAATCAAATAGCTAGTTGTGTGCTTTCGATTTTTACCATGACATATTCCAGCTGGAGTGAAGAAAATGAAAGGGAATGTGTAACCCCAGGAGAATTGAGGATGTGTATATATATATATATATAAGTGTGTGTTCAAGACATAATGCAACAACCACTAAAAAAGTGTCTTTTGATCTAGATCTAGCTCTAGTTGATCTGTTCCTTAAACATTTTGCACATAGTAAAATATATGTACTCTGTCACCATCTTGATATCAAATATTTTAAGTCAGCAAAAATTATATTAATTCCCTAATCTTATTACACAGATTAATGGCAGTTTATGCAACAGTACTAGACAGACATTTCGTCTGTGGGTAGCTACTAGCTATAGCTGGTCTATTATACACACATACACATGTACAACCAACACATAGTGTACCTCAAGTTACAATGTCAAGCTATGGTCACTACTGGTCAATCACCCCTAACTGGACAGAATTACAATACAAGAGTATGTAGTGTTGGATAAAAAAAATCTGTACTAGAACCCTGATATGCTTAAAAATATGCTTATATATATTGATAAGTTATGTTCATTACTTGAGAGGATTGAATCGAAGTCTCCATTCACTGGCCTGGTCTCAGTTTGACACACAGTTGATCATCAGGTTAGATTCTATATTTATTTTAAAAGCTGCACAAAATTGTTTCTTGGTTCTATAATTTAAAAGGAAGAGGAGTAAAATCAATTTATTTTCAGAATTTTGATTAAGATTTGGTTAAAAATTGTAAAGTTTCAACTCAGAATTGAAAATACAATATTGCTTAATTAAAAACATTCATTTGAAAAAAATTGTAAGTGATGATAATGAACAGTTCATTTTGCTGTCATTGTGTGGTAGTAATATATTTAGACATCATTTGTACATTAAAAGAATTTGAAAAAAAAAATATCAGGATTTGTAACAATTTTATATGACTAAATTGAGCATTACATCATTTTTTTCTCAAAGTTAAAATTTAGGAGAGGGAATCGAGACAATTCAACGTGATTTTATGTAAGATAACCATACTTATGTATTGTACAGGCACTCATTGGAAGTATTGAAAACATGCTATAATACACTTAACATGCAAGTTATTGTTTCATGTTCTTAACACATGCACTCCCAGATATTTTCTTATACAGTGACTAGTTATACAATGGCATTCTGACAATCCGTTGGCACCTAATGCATGATTTGACTTTATTTTTGGCATTAAACTTAAAACTTAAGAAAGCGACACATTGAATGCACACCACTTTGTAATTTAGAAAGAAAATATTTAAATCTAAATATGATAATCCTGCATTTGTTCATTACATATGCACACATAAAGCTATTGAAAGTCCTGATATTATTTGGTTGAGCCACCTGTATAAGGAGTATGTACTATAGGATGCCATACTTACTGCAACATGAAACGTCACAGGTATTATAACTTAAGTTGTTACAGTGTTTCATTATTACATATACGGTATGTGCAATATTAATACTCTATGTAATTTTCATACCTTAAAGTGATAGAGAATTAAAAAAAAAAATCTATTTTAAAATTAAAATAGTAAACAAAAGAAAACTTATCCTGTACGTAGACAATAATTATTAGTTGGATTTTTTTTTTTTTTATTATTGTGTACTAAATTAGAAAATACTTCTTACATTTTCATATCTTTTCTGTGAACATCAAGGTTAATAAAATTTAAATACAAATTGCAAATGCTTTTAAAAACTATACATATAGCTTTATGATTGAGCGTTATTTACTAAAAATTCATGGTAATTAAAAGTAATTGATGAATAAGGAAAATAATCTTTTTTTTTTTTTTTTTTTACAAAAGATGACATTTTAAGTATAATGATGATTCATTATATATGTATTATGTATGTGTGTGATCTGACCAAATATTCAAACAATGACTCCTTTTTATGCATATTCAACAATTTAGAATTAATAAAAGATAAAATTTAAATGGTAACATTGCTATGAATGTTTTTTTCTTTTCAAGCAATGAAATTTAAAGATAACAATATTAATTGTGAAATGTATGTTGGAATTAATCCATTGGTTGTTGGCACATACCAATGTAATCTGATCTTGTAAGAGTATATATTGGTCGGTGTGCCTGAGCTTGTACATGGAGGATTGATCTTGTTACCTGTGTACACATAACAATGGCTCATTGATAAGACAATTGAGGGGGTCATTGGGATTCATTACTAACTGCCACCTTATAACTGCCCACCCTATGCCTCGCTGCCAGTAATCCTCAGCTAATCCCTCAGGTAAACAGCGGATCATAACCTGCTCAAACAGGTACCACTGTCACTGGGGCCTTTAATCTCAACATTTAACATCAATTGTATGTACAAGCAAGATCTAACTTGTATTTAAAAAGGAGAAATGTGGGCTTTTTATATTTGTGTGGCTATCGGGGATCTGGCATTTAAAGTTTGGCGTGTGTTTGACTTGGAAGGTTTATTATGCAGTAATACATTGTACCAAAGCTATGAAGTACACAAGTAGCTTTATAGATAGTTGGTACTGTGAGAGCCCCTTCCGAGTTATGTCCCCAAGGGACAACTCTGTAATGGATGATGTTTGTGTAGAAAGGATGCTGGAGGAGTCGCTACAGGTACAGTAGTAAACAGTCAGACACTGTATGAGGGAGTTGTATATTGTTGACATAACTTGACAACTCTGAAAAGGCTTGTTCATGTATTACAATCTACTTATTGATATTGTGAATGTATAGGTGATGGAACAGTATATATACTCTCATGATCATGTTTTAACATTATTAAGTAACTTGTTAATTGGTACATTCACCTGTTTAAGATCTAGATAAATTTACTTAAAAGTTATATCATAAATGATAACAAGACTTTTCAAGTGTTTGATATTTATGATAAGATAAGTCTGAAAACCTTCTTCTTCTTCTTCTTCTTCTTCTTCTTCTTCTTCTTCTTCTTCTTCTTCTTCTTCTTCTTCTTCCAATAATTACAGGACATGGCTTTTCCATGGAAAAAGATTGTGTGACAACAGGAACTTAGAGAAGCGGTTTTGACAGAAATTATGTGCATTGTAGTAAAATAAAAGTGTATTACTGCTAGTGGACAAGAGATCCTAACTATTTTATGATAAAGTATATACATCATAACTGCTAATTAACGTGTGACGATTTTTATTTGTTTACAGGACTACCAGGTGTTGAACCTCCTTGGGAAGGGTGGATTTGCATGTGTGTACCGTGCCCGCTCCAACAAAACAGGTCTTGAGGTGGCCATCAAGATGGTATGTGTAAATTCCCTATACTGTATACATAGCTATAGACTGATGTTTCTAAATATTACATTAATTGTACATCTAGAGCCAACAATGGCCCAACATGGTTTCTCAAGTCAGGTGGCTCCAATCAATAAGCGTGGATGTTTACATGCTAATCCTGACTGTATAATTACAATGTCAGGTATTTTGTAGCAAAAATGATAAATATTTACTCTGAAAATACAGGTCTATGCAGAGTTTTTCTAAATCTATCTAGGCAACTTTTACACACCAATCTGTATGCACCTGTTTACTTTATTTCCATCCCATTTATAATTTATTCCAATATCTGATAATACAACTAAACTCTGTTTTGCATTGTAAAAAATAAATACATGTATAAACAATCTCTCAGACTTATTCATTATCATAACTGATTACACTTTTTCAGATTGACAAGAAGTTAATGAAAGCAGCGGGCATGGTGGCCAGAGTAAAGAAAGAAGTAGAAATCCATTCAAGATTAAAACACCCGTCTATTCTTGAGGTACACCTACAATTGATATACTGTACACATACAATAAACAAGTAACTGGTATACAGGGGTTTAAAATTAAATCTGTTATAGACCACTATCAGAATGTTGTGTGACTTTTAGTGAACCTTTAATGGGTTATACAGCCTACATTTAC
Organism: Pecten maximus; assembly: GCF_902652985.1. NCBI lineage: Eukaryota > Metazoa > Mollusca > Bivalvia > Pectinida > Pectinidae > Pecten > Pecten maximus. The sequence goes on along the minus strand of NC_047020.1, from coordinate 28,903,154 downwards.
CTTTTTACAGGTAGAGCACAGTTTATAAACTTATTGACTTTTATATAGGCCAGTAGTGATAAAATAGAAGTATTTGTAAAGTGAACTGGATATCTAAGTATAGATTCATATATATATTTATAGGTCATGGAAATATTTTATATCATTTTTGTTAATCATTTAAAACTGATTATATTATTTTTTAGTTTCTACTTGGTGCATTATTTTATTTAATAATTAAAACTTTGATAATTTAGTATTTTTTTTACTTTATTGAAATACTTCTAATAATCTATATGTAATATGTGATAGTGATGACTAATAATTATATACTGTAATTGATTTACTGATTTAAGTAATTAATGAATTTTGTAGTTTGGTAATTACCTTAGAACTAGCTTTGTTATAGACCAACATCTGAGGCTAACTAGAGTGTATAGATACTGATATGGTTAGTTATATAAAATATACATACATTAATATGTTACTACATTATTAGGGGCCACTCATGTCAATGAGGTATACAGTAACTACACCTAATAAGGATTAAGTGAATTCTGTCAGCTCATTACCAGGGTCAGTGTAAACATGTCACACCTTCACTGGTCACACTGACCACCATACATTACACACTAATCAATATTTGTGTTCTCTTATCAAGCATGCAGTTGCCATGGTTCATTTGCTTCTAGAATTCTATAAAATTTTACTTCTTTGAGTCTCATGTAAAACTAATCCGATTGTTGAAATGCATGAAATGTAACTGATTCATAATTTGAATGTCCAATTCCACAAATCAGACACTGTAGGTTGATAGTCTTTTAATATAGGTTAAGGAAAATCATGTTATTTGTTTTGAAATGTGTTGAGCTTGTAGCGAGTAGACCACCTTGGTGTGTTCAGTGGTAAACAAAAACACAACTGTAATATTTAAAGACTATTAGTGTAACACTGCTGAACATTTCATGAAAAGTTAATACCACTCTATTTGGTTCTTTTGGTATCAAAAATTTATATGCGGTCAAGATGTAAAATTAGATTTTGTATTAGCTCCATTTCTGACAAAGCAGGAGCAGGATACATGTTTCAAACATTCTCTAAAAGTTTATAATGATAAAACTGATACTATTGTAATGTTGTCTAAATAATTGGATGTGATTTTTTGTTGCAGCTGTATAACTATTTTGAAGACAATAACTATGTGTACTTAGTTCTGGAGATCAGCCACAACGGTGAGCTCAACCGCTACCTAAAGGCCAACTGTAAGGTGCTCAATGAGGCAGAAGGTATGTACTACTATACACCAAAGGGACACCTATTATTACTGATTATCAGATACATATAGAGTTTATAATTGGCCCTGTCTTGCATGACTGGTCATTTTGAGAATGTTTTGGATTATGTGCTGTATACATTTCTCAGTGTAATAACAGATGCATTTTAAATCTTACTTATGAGTTTTTATCCTTGTCCCAAATGTCATCTATGAAGTGAAGGAATATTATGAAATAATGATATTATTTATCCATACCCTACATTGCTACATTTGAAAAATTCTTTAATATATGTAAAACAAACAAAAAAATATGAAAATAACAAAAAAGCTGAAATTGTTATCTTTGACTAGTCAAAGTTAACCATCATCAAAGTTAACCATCATCACTAAAAGAAGTGTTATTTGTCGTGTGGTGATTATTTAACAGTCTTTGTTACTTACAGCTCAACACTTCATGAAACAAATAGTTAAGGGGATGCTGTATCTACACTCGCATGGAATCCTTCATCGTGATCTTACACTAGCCAATCTCCTCCTCACACGCAACATGGATGTGGTATGGACATTTAACTTTTGTAATTTGCCTTATTCAGAAAATGCTGCCGTTGTATAATAATTGCAAACGTCATAAATATTTTTTGGAAGTTTTTGAAGTCCAAATTTTGTATGTAAAATGAGCAAAGACTAAGCTTAGTTTAGATATGAGTACATAATTAAGTAGTATACTACTTTTGTTGCTTAAAGGTTTTTCACATAATAGTAAAATATATATACATTCTAGTTGGATTCTGTCGAAATTTGAATTACAAATGATGTAGAATTTGATAAAAAGTGAAAATTATAAATTAGTAGAATTTTTTTTTTTTTTTTAGTATCTATTTTGAAATTTTAATTGTAATCATGATTGTGTATTTTCTTTATTATAGAAAATTGCTGATTTTGGTTTGGCTACTCAGCTGAACATTCCTGATGAGAAACACTTCACAATGTGTGGGACTCCAAACTACATCTCGCCGTGAGTACTTAACTCAAATCCTAGTTACTGGTTTATCACCTACATGACTGCCTATTACTAGGTCTCACCTCACACACTGTAGTCTTTGTTCTGTTGGCATGTATCAAGTCTTTAAATAAGTTCTTTTGATCGTAAATGTTCAAAATAATCAAAACACATAGATGTGGCATAAATAATCAATAAATTTCACTTTAAATGAAAATAATGTTTTAACTTATTAGCATACTATACTATAAAGAATGTTTTTGTGATGTTTTTGTAGTGAGATTGCCATGCGCTCAGCACATGGACTGGAGGCAGATGTGTGGTCCCTCGGCTGTATGCTGTACACATTCTTGGTGGGCAGGCCTCCTTTTGATACAGAGGGTGTTAAGACTACTCTAAACCGTGTTATCTTAGCAGAGTTCCATCTACCTGACCACATATCTAACGAGGCCAAGGACCTTATCCAGTCTCTCCTGAAGAAAAACCCCAAAGAGCGTCAGAATCTCAAAGGTAGTCTCACGTCTCTATTTGTTAGTCATAGTCACATTTGTGTTTCAGTTTTATATAGATACTAGATTTTTTTCTGAAAATAAAAAAAAATGAGGTCAATTATTACTTGGAAAATGATAAACTCGTAATATTATTTGGTATTAGGTTCGTTTATTCTGCTGGCCATGAGGTAAGGCAGTATCTTCTTTATCAACTGGGTTTACCATGCAGCAGGATTTCCTCAAACCTCCACAATCACTGCCTGTGTTAACTGTTAATCCTTTGCTAAACAACTGTTGCTTGCTCTCTCTCCCAGAAATCCTCAGCCACCCGTTCATGACAAAGGATAACAGCAGCAGCCTTAGTAAGGGTTCACATGGCTTTGGGGAGACATCCATTGACAGTGGCAGAGGGTACCATGGCAACCATTTCATCATCACGTATGTCCAGTCATCCAAAGCCACGCCCATTTCCAGCATTCCCTCTGGAATCCCAAATCTCTGAGAATGAGGAGAGTTTAGCAAATGCCAAAAAACAGGGCTCCGAGCAAACTGATATGTTTTTTTCCTAAAAAGGGAGTCCCACCTCCCTCCAACCCAGTGCTGCGACATCCACCCTCTCCACCTGTGCGCCTACGAGATAGGTAAGTCTCTCATGTCTGTGTCTTTAGAAAAGCTACATAACCATATCTTTTGATGGAATAGTTCATTTTATAAACAAAAGGTATTTGAAATGTCAGATAAACCTCTACCTTGTCCAGTCATCTTGTTTATGTGTGGATTTTCTTGAAGGAGTGCTATGTCACTGCATATAATTTTGCAAAAGTTTTATGAAAGAGTGGAGGAAAAAAAAATCACAGTTAAGAATTGCCTATCATTGGCTAAAACCTGAACATTTCCATCAAAGTGGGAGTAGGTGTCATACTACAAACATTCTTTCTTTTCTCTGATCTGGACAAAATATTTCTCTTGTTTCCAAAAATAGATTTTGAATATTGTACTGCTTATAGTGTAAAAATAGTAAAACAGGTTTGCTTTAATAAATGTCTTCTGTTACAGTGACAAAGATGCTCGGCTGGGTAGCCAGCGCTCAACTGACCGCTACATGCGAACGAATAGTCAGGACAAATCTCAGGAGTTATATGGAGCACCGACTTTTGACCCTACCAAATACCAAGATACTACCCCCAACAGTTCAACAGGTTGGTCCTGCAGTCTGAGTACCCACAGTAATGATCCCCGGGGGCGCATCAGTCCCCCACAGCTGAGTGACACCAGTAAACCCTCCATCAGTTCTGCTATGTCGGACCTGTCCTCCCAGGAAGGTACAGAGTTCTCCCTCCAGAACACTAAAAAAGCTCTCAATTTTGATGGCGACGCCATGGGCAGTTGGCATGAGCGTTGTCCTCAGTTAGATCACTTGAGTGGCCAGCGCTACCAGGACAGTCACAGTCATTCTATGGAAGATATGCTGGGCTCCAACCGTAACCAAAGTAAAGACATCCAAAATGTTCACAGCAGTATCAAGGCCAGTAACTCTAGCAAGACAATACGTGATGTGGTGCTCCCCCTTAATTCATCAAGGCTGCGTCATATCAGACAGAGGACCAGAAATGCCATTGTAAGTGTTCTATGTTGGTTACATTATAATTTTTTATAACCCAGTATATTTCTTCAAATAGAATTTATTGAATTTCTTTCACATACAATATGTTAAGGATATATTCTATGAATGCAAAAAAAAAAAGGCTGTAGATGTAGAAAGTGAAGTTCTTTGTTGAAAGATCACAGTTGTTAAATGTTTGCATTTATGAGTCTGTTAAACCTGAATCCCAACTTATTCCCAGGTAAACATTTTGGAGTGTGGAGATGTATGTTTGGAGTTCCTCAAGCAAAAACAGAAGGTTGAGAAGGTTGTGGAAGTGTTTCTTATCTCCGTGGATGGACATACGGTCAACATCTACCAGCCCAACAATGGACGCGGTGAACCTGTCGGTGACGCTCCTGTACCTCTACCTCCTGTTCCCTCTAAATCATACACTTTCGACACACTCCCAGAGAAATACTGGAAGAAGTACCAGTATGCTTCCAGGTAAAGTAACCTGATTCCCTTATTAAATATGGCATTTAAAGAGGACATCACTTGTTCTTAACAAATCATAACAAATCATAGACTGAATATAAAACTTTGGTTAAAGCAAGTCATAAAGACCTGATGCATGATCTGGCTAACATTTTGGTTATCAAATAACAGATGAAAAACAAGCAAGTGAATTAATGAGTTTCTAAAACTTTCACTTTTCCTGTAGGTTTGTGAAGCTGGTAAGATCCAAGACACCAAAAGTGACTCTGTTTACCAGCAGAGCCAAGTGTATGCTGATGGAAAACTCGCCTGATGCTGATTTTGAAGCTATATTTTACGATGGTATGTTTTTCTTTAGACAATAGAATAGTGATAGATTATCAATAGAATTGATCAGTTTTGTTGTTGATTTTTGACTGAAGAAACTGATCCCAGTAATAAAATTGAGTCTAGCCCTAGTTAATCGAAATATACAGTAACATATTTCACATGAAAGATAACAACAAACCTGTGTTTTTATGTTTTAAGTTTTCGGAATTGCTTGTAAGAAAAGTTCAGAACTGTGTTTATAGAGAAAGGAGAATAAAATCTTTGGTGTTAATGTGTGGTGATATGAAGTTTATTCTGATGAGATTATGACATTCGATGGTACAGACTAACTGTAACAGTAATGTTTTGGTTGGCCACTGGAGATGGGATAAATTAAGTGTATTTGATATTCAATGATAAATCCTTGAATGTCCTATTTGTCATCAATAAATGAGTCATCAAAGAATATTTTTCCTGTATGAAAATTTCATAACTCTCGATGATATATTGACGTTAACATGTGACCATTGTAAAGCAATTTCAAGTTGTGTAATTTAGTGTCGAACAAACACTTGTGACTTCAAGTAGGTTGGACCTATTACATGAGGAAATGTTAGTGAGAGAAGAGTGAGATGTGATTTATATGGTATTTGAAGGGTCATATGTAGTGGATGAGACCGTGAACTCCACTGGTGGGGCAGGCAGATCTGCCCCTCCTCGCAGTAAGTTTTGACACCTGTGGCCAGACCCTCCACGTACAAAAACTCTCCGCCCCTCCACACTGAAACTCAGATATGTGTTCATGACTATTATAATGTAATCTTGGTAATTTAGATAAGATATGATATTGTTAAGATCTAAATCCAAATAAAACCTTGTGTCAAGTTCTGGATATAAAACAAGTATGCGTATATGCTTCTGATCTTAACAAGCATGTTTGTGTGTTTAATAATGTTTTATTCAAATTTTTAACAAATTAAAAAGAAATATGTCATACAAGATATTTTTCAATTATTTAAAAAATAATGTTGTACAAGTATTTTATAATTGTTTCATGAGAAAAAAAGAATACTGATTGATTTAGATTTTGCTATAGTTGACAGTGAAAAACTACATTTTAAACTTTTATTATTGTATCAAAGTTATGATTAGTGAATGATATGATTAATGTGTGGCGGAGAGTAACGTGGGTGTTGTGCCGTCTGCACACGTCTTTGGTTGTTGATTGGTGTGTTTCCTGGCCTTTGAGGTCAAATGTCATGCATGGTAACCTTTCCTACACAGTCCAATCCTTACATTTTTATCGTCCATTGCCATACTCTATCTGACGAGAGTGCTTTAGTACTGTTCCTGGTGTTTTTTGTTCTGTGAAGAGCTTTTCTACCTTACTACAGAAAAAAATTCCCAGCTTTTTTTATCTGTATACCAGCATGTGTTGTACAAACTGTTTCATGTCTTTTTTAAAAACTATTTCTCTTGTCCTGTCTCAATCTTAGTAGATGTGGTTTTCATGGAAATTTTTTTTTCTTTTTCAAATTGTCATAAATTAATAGCACTTGATGCATTTTAATATTGATATAAGCTACACTTTTTTATGTTTTAATATACAATGTACATGAATTTATTTAAATAATATAAATGGCTTTATATACAATTTGTATGCATTTATCCGTTGACCTGCATCAAATTTATCTTTTAGCATGAACATAGCTAAGCTTCAATATACCTGGTCTATATTGTAATCACTAGAAATTTTATTCTATTTATAGCAGTAATCAGTTATTCACTATATTATGGGTATTGAACAAAATTGAACAGAATTTTGTTTTGTTTCAGGTGCTAAATTTACCATAAACTCAACCAACACGAGAATAATCGAAAAGTCTGGGACGTCATTAGTACTGGACTCTGCAGCAGCAGAGGAGAGATTAACAGAGGAGACACTAAGACTGCTTGTTTATGTCAAACAGGTAAGTCACTAACGTTTCTATAGAAACCCCTTACTACCATTATTTATTCTGGGACTCAGATATTTGAATCCTGGACAAGTGCTTTTCTGTGGGACTCTATATATCTTATAACATCAGAAGTATATGAAACTGAAAATAAAGGAATACTCTATATGGTTTTACCTTTATGTGGTTAGGATGTTTAGGACGTGTCAAGCTGTATGTGGTTAGGATGTTTAGGACGTGTCAAGCTGTATGTGGTTAGGATGTTTAGGACATGTCAAGCTGTATGTGGTTAGGATGTTTAGGACGTGTCAAGCTGTATGTGGTTAGGATGTTTAGGACGTGTCAAGCTGTATGTGGTTAGGATGTTTAGGACGTGTCAAGCTGTATGTGGTTAGGATGTTTAGGACATGTCTAGCTGTATGTGGTTAGGATGTTTAGGACGTGTCTAGCTGTATGTGGTTAGGATGTATAGGACGTGTCTAGCTGTATGTGGTTAGGATGTTTAGGACGTGTCAAGCTGTATGTGGTTAGGATGTTTAGGACGTGTCAAGCTGTATGTGGTTAGGATGATTAGGACGTGTCTAGCTGTATGTGGTTAGGATGTTTAGGACGTGTCTAGCTGTATGTGGTTAGGATGTATAGGACGTGTCTAGCTGTATGTGGTTAGGATGTTTAGGACGTGTCAAGCTGTATGTGGTTAGGATGTTTAGGACGTGTCCAGCTGTATGTGGTTAGGATGTTTAGGACGTGTCTAGCTGTATGTGATTAGGATGTTTAGGACGTGTCTAGCTGTATGTGATTAGGATGTTTAGGACGTGTCAAGCTGTATGTGGTTAGGATGTTTAGGACTTGTCAAGCTGTATGTGGTTAGGATGTATAGGACGTGTCTAGCTGTATGTGGTTAGGATGTTTAGGATGTGTCTAGCTGTATGTGGTTAGGATGTTTAGGACTTGTCAAGCTGTATGTGGTTAGGATGTTTAGGACGTGTCAAGCTGTATGTGGTTAGGATGTTTAGGACGTGTCAAGCTGTATGTGGTTAGGATGTTTAGGACGTGTCAAGCTGTATGTGGTTAGGATGTTTAGGACGTGTCTAGCTGTATGTGGTTAGGATGTTTAGGACGTGTCTAGCTGTATGTGGTTAGGATGTTTAGGACGTGTCAAGCTGTATATGGTTAGGATGTTTAGGACGTGTCAAGCTGTATGTGGCTAGGATGTTTAGGACGTGTCTAGCTGTATGTGGTTAGGATGTTTAGGACGTGTCTAGCTGTATGTGGTTAGGATGTTTAGGACGTGTCTAGCTGTATGTGGTTAGGATGTTTAGGACATGTCTAGCTGTATGTGGTTAGGATGTATAGGACGTGGCTAGCTGTATGTGGTTAGGATGTTTAGGACGTGTCAAGCTGTATGTGGTTAGGATGTTTAGGACGTGTCAAGCTGTATGTGGTTAGGATGTTTAGGACGTGGCTAGTATACTACTAATTCAGTGTTTGACTTACAACAATCCTGGTTCGGCTACATTTCCATGATTGATATGCTGATGATATGGTTGTGTCTTGTTTTACAGTGTCGACAACAGTGTCTGGAGATAGAGTTGGTGATCAGTGCTGTTCAACAGAGATGTGCTCTAAAAACACACTTCTTCCCTATCATCATTGGCAGGTAAGCTCCAACAAATTTCGTCTTTCAAAATTTTCAATGTGGAAACAATTAAAGTCTTCTATAAATTAAGTATTGAAACCAATATCAGGGAAAATGTTTGTTAATGTATAAAAAATAGATTCCATTTGCCAGTTCAAATAATTAATCTCAAGTGTATATTTTGATGTTCAGTTCCTTCAATGTCTTCTGTTTACAATTTTCAGTCGTCCAAAAAACCAGAATTTAAATGACTCTGGTCGGTCCACATCGACGAGTGGGACAGGGCCAAGCTCAGGGGCATTTGAGAACATGAGCACACCTTCATCAGGATCACGACCTTCTCCTTCTGTGGTATGTCCAGTCAACATTTTTTCATGATCTGGAATATGTGTATAAAGAAGCCTTCAAATATGTTGATAGAATGTTCTGTCTGAAAAATGTACAGTTTAAACTTATGAATTTGTCAAATTTAGTTTGGTTATTTCTGAAGTGGTTTAATTTCTCAACTTGGATAGGTAAATTTTATGTGTGGGGGTATTTCTGCAAGTTTTTTTTTTTTTTTTTTTTCACCAGTTACATAAATACCACATACATCACAAAATGTGTGGGGTTAATTTTCACGGCCAAATGGGCTTTACGTATTTAGCATGAATTTCCATGTTTACAATATTCTGCCTAATTTTCAATCATATTTCATTGTATGTTTCTATAAATTGATGACAAAATAACCTAATGCTTGTTTATTTTACAGATGACCTCCTTTGATGGGACTGTGGTAAGCACGATGACTGATTGTGTTGACCAATCTGTGACTGATTCTCAGGACCGTACCCTTAAGTCAGAGGCTGTGAGATTATCAGCCGAGAAGCTTGGGCTGGATAAGCTTACCGGTGGGTTAGAGAAACTGGGCACTGGCGCAGAAAGAGGGGCCAACACTAGTCCCACCTCCAGTCACAGTGGAGGAAGTCAGCTGAGGAAAGGTGGTCATGACATCACACGCCAAGTCTATGTGCCTGATGTAGGCATAGCCTCGCAGGTAAATATGTGTTAGAATTAACATAAAGCTTTGATCTGATAAATACTTTAGCTGTGTAAAGCAATCTATGGTTGTTCTGTATGAATTAAAGTATTTTCAGACTTTTAAGCCATGAGGTGTCATGTTTATATCGGATGCTGATTGATTATTTAATATCTATTTACAGCTTACAAATGGTGAGATCTGGGTCAAGTTCAATGATGGCACTCAGCTTGGTGTTCGCTCAACCACAACCACTATCAAGTTTGTTGATACTCAGGGCAAGCTCTTCAGGTACGTATTACTCACAAATAACGTTTTACTTGGTTGAGTGGTCAAGTGTGAATTTTCATGTAAAAACAAACTTTCACTGAATATACACTGTAGTATGGAACGTAAATCCGACAGAAATGCTAGTCTAGTCTGATTGTACAGGTTCTAAATAGTGTATGATAATATGTTTGTTATAGTCTGTAATACAGACACCAGACAATTTATGGCAGTGATTGTATTTGTCATTAATTTTTTTAAAATTCAAGATATTTTTAACAACAGAGAAGAAGTATTAATAGCCAGCATTTTTTTATGACAGGTTTCAGAAGACAGATATCTTACCTGACCTTGTCAAGTCACGCCTGGGGAAGGTGCCGGTCGTGCTGGAGCACCTTACTACAACAAGAGCGCTCTGTGGTGGGACACAACCACGCTAGATAGTTTGGAGTGTCCAAATGCAACATTCTCACTAATAGTGCCATATTGAACTTGTTTTACTCCCAATCACTGTCATCTCACCTGAAGAACAGAGATAGAATTCTCAGACTTCATTAAGAATATTGAGATTAGTGTGTGAGTTGTCGGTGATGGGGCCAAGGTGCTGTGATATTTCTCTACTCAATTTCTGTTGCTCATATTTTTACTCTTACTGTCCATTTCTTCTCATTTCTCATAAATGTTTGTCTATGATGAATATTCACAATTCTGTTTTAACTAGTCAGTGATAATGATTCTTAATGAATGTATGACTTTGTTTTAATTTGTCGTGAATATACATTGATAGACTTGTCACTATTTATTTGTTAATCAATATTTAGTTTTTAAGTAAATCTTCCTAGGCAGCTATTTGTATATGTTAGTTTTAGTTAGTGTATAGGTGGCATTTGTACAGTCTGTAAGTAAGTGATATGTGTATGTACAGAGAGTATATATATGTGTATATGTATGTATTAGAAGAGAGATTGGTAGGCATTATTTACAGAAAGTATATATTTATATGTATGTATTTGTAAGTGAAACAGATTTGTATACATGTACAGAGTAAATATTTCTATGTATGTAAGAGGGCGTGGTATACTTTGTGTATACTCTATGTACAGAGTATATATAGTTTCATGTGTGTATATAGAGTTTATCTGTAAAAATGTAAAAAAAAAAAAAAAATAATAAATGATAATGATAAAGAATGTATGTATTGTAAGGGAAGGAAAAGTGAGAGAAATATGTAAAGTATATCTGTCGGCTTGGATGAAAAATGTGGGAAATGGAAATACTGCAAGTATTCCTATTGAAGATATGTTAGTTTGTATGTTTATGGTGTAAGAGTTGGGTGAATTTTGTATGTATAGATAGGTACATACATGTTATGACATAATCATGTGTCTGTTAGTCTCACCTGCACAACACCCCTAAAGCTTGGCCATCGATCCCGGTCGTGTTCGGGTGCGTTGATAGAGCTCCCGTTAGTGCTAGTTTGGTCTCAAGCTTGTCCACCTCATAGAATGACCTCATAGAATGACCCCAGTGAAAGAAAAAATCAAACACATTACTGTGCTTTACTTCAATGTCTGTTCAGCAAAAGTATAAAACATTTCAAAGACAGAATTTGAATATAATTTATAGTAGCACATTCCCTTTCGGGCAGACCCTGACCACTAGAGGCTATATCAAGTGTTTGTAGTGTATTTCCTGAGCCAACCCGACATCGTGCTTATCACATTGATCAGTGCTACACATTACATTGTTTTGTGCTAGCTTTTGCCACATTTAAAATTTCTCTGAAAAATATACAAATACACTGTTACTTTTAGAGATCATAGTTTTTAAGTTCTTTTATATAATTTTAGTAGTTTTTCTGTGATTCTTAAGTTATTTTTATTTAATTGAAATTAGAAGTACATGTATTTTATATACAAAATTTGTAAAGTAGAATGAAAGCAACATTATATGTTACATTTTAGTGTGGTTCCACCTCACCTGTGGATTATATTTATACAAATATTTTAGCAAATTCACAACAATGTCTGACAGACAAAAAACAAGACAAAGCATCAGTATTTTTACCTTTGATTAATTTTATACAATACATTTAATCTCATCGAATATGGTATTTAAGTATGGATTTGTTAATGAGTCATGTGACAGCATTCCTCCAATCATGAAGCCTGTTTCTTGCTGCCAGTAACGGCTTTGGACCTGATCATACAGTATGTCATACCTAGTCTATTGTATGTGAAATAAAGGCATTAATCCTAATAGTCTGTCTCCTTATCATTTCTAAGTATTCCAGTGATCTTGTTTAGATGTTATACATATGCTTGGGAATGTATTCCTAATTAATTAAGTGTAACCATCTTAGAAAGATATGTTTATATGAAACAGTTGAATACCTTCATCAGTGTTTAAGTCCTTTTTAGGCCACCTGAGATGAAGTCTTAAGTAACCCGCTCTAATCGCCTTTTGTCCATCATCGACAAAGTCTCAAGTGACCTGTTCATAGCTGCTCTGACGATGGACAGACAATTTCTGACAGATGGTCAGAGTAGTGTAGGCAGGGTATGGATATTTTGTTCTAACCTTTCTAATCACCTTTTGTCCGTCATCAACGAAGTCTCAAGTGACCTGTTCATAGCTGCTCTGACGATGGACAGACAATTTCTGACAGATGGTCAGAGTAGTGTAGGCAGGGTATGGATATTTTGTTCTAACCTATTCTAATTGCCTTTTGTCTGTCATCATGTGGCTTCCATAAACAATTCACATTTAAGACTTCTCAGAATCCCCTATACCAATTTCAATGGTATTTTTCAGAAACCTTCCATGGTCAAAGGTCAATGAAAATTGTATATTATATGGTCCCCACCCCCAGGGGACTGAGCGATGAGGTCAAAAGGTGTTGGTTTGACTGAAATTTCAAAAATCTTCTCAAGACTAAAATAAGAATCAAATTTTCTTCATGGATTAGGGTCTTGGGTGCTTTATCAAAATTGTGAAGTTCATCACTATTTGGTTGCTTGTTTGTCCCAGCGGAGGGGATAAACTACAGTTTATGTTTGTTAATAACAGTTTTATGTATGATTTGTTCAAATTGCCAATTGAAACAATACAAACCTGGTTAGGATTATCAATATGGGATGGCAGTTTGACGGTATGTATATGTTGGTCTGACTGATCCCTGGAGGCTGATGGACGGGGCTAAATTAACTGAAATATTTTAGAACTCAGATGACTATTACATGGGCCTCTCATTTATATTCAAAACAAGACGAAATTTATTGGTTTCAGGTACTGATACCTTTCAAACTTCTTTTTTAATTAATGGTATAAACATTTTTGAGGGAACTTTGCCATTGCTACCGTTTCCAGTTGCATAACAATTGATGCCAATCTGAGACTGTTAAAGAACTTCTGTAGCTGCATTATAATGTCATGATTGGTTCATGAGTTAACACAAATCCTATACATAGTATCCCACCCTTTCACAATTGTCTAAATAATAAGTATGCAAAATAGAAGAAATGATTTTCGAAAATATAAGCATTTACTGACATCACTGTTAACACTATCATTTACTGACATCACTAGTGACACTATCATTTACTGACATCACTAGTGACACTATCATTTACTGACATCACTGAGGACTCCATCATTTACTGACATCAATGGTGACACTATCATTTACTGACATCACTGAAGACTCCATCATTTACTGACATCACTGGTGACTCCATCATTTACTGACATCACTGATAACACCCATCATTTACTGACATCACTGGGGACTCCATCATTTACTGACATCACTGGGGACTCATTTACTGACATCACTGAGGACTCCATAATTTACTGACATCACTGGTAACACTATCATTTACTGACATCACTGGTGACTCTATCATTTACTGACATCACTGATGACTCCATCATTTACTGACATCACTGATGACTCCATCATTTACTGACATCACTGGTGACACCATCATTTACTGACATCACTGGTGACACTATCATTTACTGACATCACTGATGACTCCATCATTTACTGACATCACTGGTGACTCCATCATTTACTGACATCACTGATGACTCCATCATTTACTGACATCACTGGTGACACCATCATTTACTGACATCACTGGTGACACTATCATTTACTGACATCACTAGTGACACTATCATTTACTGACATCACTAGTGACACTATCATTTACTGACATCACTGAGGACTCCATCATTTACTGACATCACTGGTGACACTATCATTTACTGACATCACTGATGACTCCATCATTTACTGACATCACTGGTAACACTATCATTTACTGACATCACTGGTGACTCTATCATTTACTGACATCACTGATGACTCCATCATTTACTGACATCACTGATGACTCCATCATTTACTGACATCACTGGTGACACCATCATTTACTGACATCACTGGTGACACTATCATTTACTGACATCACTGATGACTCCATCATTTACTGACATCACTGGTGACTCCATCATTTACTGACATCACTGATGACTCCATCATTTACTGACATCACTGGTGACACCATCATTTACTGACATCACTGGTGACACTATCATTTACTGACATCACTAGTGACACTATCATTTACTGACATCACTAGTGACACTATCATTTACTGACATCACTGAGGACTCCATCATTTACTGACATCACTGGTGACACTATCATTTACTGACATCACTGAAGACTCCATCATTTACTGACATCACTGGTGACTCCATCATTTACTGACATCACTGATGATACCCATCATTTACTGACATCACTGGTGACACTATCATTTACTGACATCACTGTTGACACTATCATTTACTGACATCACTGGGGACTCCATCATTTACTGACATCACTGATGACTCCATCATTTACTGACATCACTGGTGACACTATCATTTACTGACATCACTGAGGACTCCATCATTTACTGACATCACTGATGACACTATCATTTACTGACATCACTGGTGACACTATCATTTACTGACATCACTGAGGACTCCATTATTTACTGACATCACTGAAGACTCCATCATTTACTGACATCACTGGTGACATTATCCTTTACTGACATCACAGTTGACACTATCATTTACTGACATCACTGTTGACACTATCATTTACTGACATCACTGAGGACTCCATCATTTACTGACATCACTGAGGAGTCCATCATTTACTGACATCACTGAGGACTCCATCATTTACTGACATCACTGGTGACACTATCATTTACTGACATCACTGGTGACACTATCATTTACTGACATCACTGATGACTCCATCATTTACTGACATCACTGGTGACACTATCATTTACTGACATCACTGGTGACACTATCATTTACTGACATCACTAGTGACACTATCATTTACTGACATCACTGGTGACTCTTATTTACTGACATCACTGGTGACTCCATCATTTACTGACATCACTGGTGACACTATCATTTACTGACATCACTAGTGACACTATCATTTACCGACATCACTGGTGACTCCATCATTTACTGACATCGCTGGTGACTCAATCATTTACTGACATCACTAGTGACACTATCATTTACTGACATCACTAGTGACACTATCATTTACTGACATCACTGATGACTCCATCATTTACTGACATCACTAGTGACACTATCATTTACTGACATCACTGAGGACTCCATCATTTACTGACATCACTGGTGACACTATCATTTACTGACATCACTGATGACACCCATCATTTACTGACATCACTGATGACTCCATCATTTACTGACATCACTGGTGACTCCATCATTTACTGACATCACTGAGGACTCCATCATTTACTGACATCACTGATGACTCCATCATTTACTGACATCACTGATGACTCCATCATTTACTGACATCACTGGTTACACCATCATTTACTGACATCACTGGTGACACTATCATTTACTGACATCACAGTTGACACTATCATTTACTGACATCGCTGGTGACACTATCATTTACTGACATCACAGTTGACACTATCATTTACTGACATCACTGTTGACACTATCATTTACTGACATCACTGGGGACTCCATCATTTACTGACATCACTGATGACTCCATCATTTACTGACATCACTGGTGACACCATCATTTACTGACATCACTGGTGACACTATCATTTACTGACATCACTGGTGACATTATCATTTACTGACATCACAGTTGACACTATCATTTACTGACATCACTGTTGACACTATCATTTACTGACATCACTGAGGACTCCATCATTTACTGACATCACTGAGGACCCCATCATTTACTGACATCACTGAGGACTCCATCATTTACTGACATCACTGGTGACACTATCATTTACTGACACCACTGGTGACACTATCATTTACTGACATCACTGATGACTACATCATTTACTGACATCACTGGTGACTCCATCATTTACTGACATCACTGGTGACACTATCATTTACTGACATCACTAGTGACACTATCATTTACTGACATCGCTGGTGACTCAATCATTTACTGACATCACTAGTGACACTATCATTTACTGACATCACTAGTGACACTATCATTTACTGACATCACTGAGGACCCCATCATTTACTGACATCACTGAGGACTCCATCATTTACTGACATCACTGGTGACACTATCATTTACTGACACCACTGGTGACACTATCATTTACTGACATCACTGATGACTACATCATTTACTGACATCACTGGTGACTCCATCATTTACTGACATCACTGGTGACACTCATTTACTGACATCACTAGTGACACTATCATTTACTGACATCACTGGTGACTCTTATTTACTGACATCACTGGTGACACTTATTTACTGACATCACTGGTGACACTTATTTACTGACATCGCTGGTGACTCAATCATTTACTGACTTCACTGATGACACCCATCATTTACTGACATCACTGGTGACTCAATCATTTACTGACATCACTAGTGACACTATCATTTACTGACATCACTGAGGACTCCATCATTTACTGACATCACTGGTGACACTATCATTTACTGACATCACTGATGACACCCATCATTTACTGACATCACTGATGACACCCATCATTTACTGACATAACTGGTGACACTCATTTACTGACATCACTGAGGACTCCATCATTTACTGACATCACTGGTGACACCATCAATTACTGACATCACTGAGGACTCCATCATTTACTGACATCACTGATGACTCCATCATTTACTGACATCACTGATGACTCCATGATTTACTGACATCACTGTTGACACTATCATTTACTGACATCACTGGGGACTCCATCATTTACTGACATCACTGATGACTCCATCATTTACTGACATCACTGGTGACACCATCATTTACTGACATCACTGGTGACACTATCATTTACTGACATCACTGGTGACATTATCATTTACTGACATCACAGTTGACACTATCATTTACTGACATCACTGTTGACACTATCATTTACTGACATCACTGAGGACTCCATCATTTACTGACATCACTGAGTACCCCATCATTTACTGACATCACTGAGGACTCCATCATTTACTGACATCACTGGTGACACTATCATTTACTGACACCACTGGTGACACTATCATTTACTGACATCACTGATGACTCCATCATTTACTGACATCACTGGTGACTCCATCATTTACTGACATCACTGGTGACACTATCATTTACTGACATCACTAGTAACACTATCATTTACTGACATCACTGGTGACTCTTATTTACTGACATCACTGGTGACACTTATTTACTGACATCACTGGTGACACTTATTTACTGACATCGCTGGTGACTCAATCATTTACTGACATCACTGATGACACCCATCATTTACTGACATCACTGGTGACTCAATCATTTACTGACATCGCTGGTGACTCAATCATTTACTGACATCACTAGTGACACTATCATTTACTGACATCACTAGTGACACTATCATTTACTGACATCACTGATGACTCCATCATTTACTGACATCACTAGTGACACTATCATTTACTGACATCACTGAGGACTCCATCATTTACTGACATCACTGGTGACACTATCATTTACTGACATCACTGATGACACCCATCATTTACTGACATCACTGATGACACCCATCATTTACTGACATCACTGATGACACCATCATTTACTGACATAACTGGTGACACTCATTTACTGACATCACTGAGGACTCCATCATTTACTGACATCACTGGTGACACTATCATTTACTGACATCACTGGTGACACTATCAATTACTGACATCACTGAGGACTCCATCATTTACTGACATCACTGAGGACTCCATCATATACTGACATCACTGGTGACACCATCATTTACTGACATCACTGGTGACTCCCATCATTTACTGACATCACCAGCTGAGACTTATTTCATTTGAAGTATTTTCTTAGTTTTTCTTATGAATGTTAACTACTTTGGTTGACAGTTGTGTATGTATTCTTTGATAATTTGTAAGATTGATGCCTGTTTGAACAATTCCCTTGATCCAATGTCATTTCTACCTCAATGGGACGAAGTCAAGGGGAGTTATTGCTATATCTCCAGCATTGTAGGCGCCGGAGTTGTAGACATCTAGGTTAAAGTTTTTATATAACAATGTTGTGTTAATACTAATGAGAATACAGCTGAGGAATTTCACATGCGTATCTTGTCACAAGACCTTTTAATTAGTTAATTTGCAGACCTACTAACCTTGACTATGACCTTTGACCTACTTCAAAAAAACTTTAACCTTGGCCACAATGTGTTAATTGTATGAAAAAGGGCTTTGTATACATGTACATGTTCCTTGTAACAAAACCTTTCCATTGGTGCAACATTTGGGACCTGCTGATGTTGACCCTGACCTTTGACCTAATTTCAGAATATTTATTCTGAAATTCAACCCACCTTGTGACTTATGTTGTCTGCTGACAACTCTTGTTCAGCAAAAAAGTAATTTCCCAACAGTTTCACTGAACATGATTAGCCTTTAAACCTTTTTACAAATTAAGCCACATAACAAATTTCAGAGAAATTTCATCTCTTGTCATGGCAAAATCTAATCTACAGATCAAATTGAAATTTTACTCTCATCAACCTTTTCATTAATTTTCAATTTAGCACCACATGGCAAGACCTTAATTCCTAAATAAAAGCCTGTGGGGTTTGTAAGGGCACTCACTGATGTAATAAGAGAACTCTGTGTGCTCACAGGGGCACGTTACAATAATAATGTATACATGGTATGTTTATACTAATCCACATATATTTTTGAAATCATTTCATGTACATTATTATTGTAACATGCCCCTGTGGTGTGCTTGTTTCATTTAGAGTGCGTGTCACCCTGACTAATGTTGATCTTTGTACACTGTTTAGTACACGTGTAATTATAGCCGATAGTATCTGATATACCGTAATGATCTTTGTTTTCCTGTCCACATGTTACCCCGTCCTGTTGTTGATCTTTGTACATCTAAAGTATTGATTTTTTTTTCTCAATGTTGTTTATTTGTAAACTTGACATCACAGATATTACTAATCCTGTATTACTGTAACCGCTGCTGAGAGTTTGAAGAGGTCAAAGGTGAAGTAGCTGTCCCTGTGGATACAGATAAGTGAGCATGTGCTAGGATACTGTACAGATAAAAGGCTGGACACACCGGACAGCACGCATCAGCCAGGTGAGGCATTTAATTCTAATTATTTTTATTATTCAAGTAAGTTAAAATTCAGTTCCCATGATACCCTAATATCCCACCATTTATAGCTATGATGGAATCAAACCTATAAGAGTAGTGACTGCCTAGCAAGATAGCATGAGGATCAATATTGTTAACATAGAGTATTAAGTGCAGACACTGTCTCTTCAGCTGATGGAAAATCTTCTATCGAGGAGGAATTTAACACTTCAGATAATACCTTTCCTTCACTATCGTGAAACTTAATTTTTAATGCCTTATCAAAATCTTTCTCTCATTCTTATAACTGGGAGATATCCATTTTTAAATCATTTTATCTAAATCTCTCGATCCCTACTATGGGGGAAACAGCAGTTTTCATATTTTATTAAAATCTTTCCCATGGTAACTGGGAAATTTCCATTTTCATAAAATTTTATCTAAATCTCTCCCTACTACACTGTACTGGGAAACTGCACTTTTTATTTTTTATCAAAATCTTTCTCAAGATAACAGGAGTAATTTCCATTTTCATATGTTACATAAATCTTTCCATCACTATTGAGTAAGATCAGTTTTCATAATATTCAATCTGCCTAAATCTTGTCAGACTTGACTAAGAAACTTTAGTTTCAAAAATGTATTAAGATCTTTCTCTCATTACTAGGAAACCTCAGTTTCTATGGTTCATTATTCAGACCTCTTTCAATTCCTCCAGACAACTTTCCATACTCCACACCTCCTACATTTCCTGGGATTTTTTTTTGTTTATCTCATAGCAGTGTTGTAACTCCAAAGCTTTGATTTCTTCATGGAAAACAGTCTGCATGGTCTAAAGCTTTCCACCAACTGAAGTTTCAATGTGTTTATTTTATAAATTTTGAGTTTTGTACTATAAATTGTTATTATGTAATTGTGTGAAACCAGGTAACTGACCAATCAAAAGTCAGGATGACTGACCAATCAGGAAAGGAGATGAGTGACTATCAGGAGCAGGGCCTGCTTCATGAGATGTTTTCACGACAGGCTGAGGCCGCACCCTCCCAGGTGGCACTGGTGGAGGCAGATGGCAGTCACATGACCTTTGGAGAACTTGAGGACCGTACCAACATCCTAGCTGGTTTCCTTCGTAGTCAGGGTGTCGTCACAGACAAATGTGTTGGGATCTATCTCAACAAAAGCATCAACTTCTCCCTCTCCTACATAGCTATCCTTAAGGCAGGCAAGTCAGCAAGTTCTTTATGGGAATTGGTTGTGGTATATAGATATAAACATGATATTATATAATATGATATAAAAGTAAGTTTGTAATAATGTATATTGTGCATGTATATTTGAAGAATTATATTGATAGGGAATATTTAAAAAAAAAAAAATTTTCATCACACACACACCAATATTTCTGTGCACTATGACAGGAGCAGATGTATGACAATAGTAATATACAATACATATGGAAATGAATATGAATATAAGATAACTATACACTTTCCAGTAATTAAAAATTCTGTTGTATGTTTCCACTCACAATTAACCCAGAGAAAAGCTGTTGTCATGATGAAGTTGTCTCCCTTTGTAGGAGGAGCCTACCTGCCCCTGGACGTAGCCTACCCTCCGCCCCTCCTACAGTCTATACTTAGTGATGCTGATCCTGTTGTTATAATCACTTCTCCAGAGCTGGTCTCAGCCCTGCCAGGTAATCATAGAGAAAATCATTATTATTACTTAAACATACCACATCATTTCAATGTGATACATATATAAGCGTTGCATCCTGCATTACCTCCCCTTGATAATAATTTAAGGGTTTTAACCTCAGTGGTGGGAATGCTATTGAGATAAACAGAACAATTGAAGATAATATTTTGCAACATGAATGTTAGACAAGAGGCAGCTACATTTGTATTACCTTGGTACAGTATTTAAAGTCACCAGCCACTGCCTTAACGACTGGGTTAGTACACTCAGTTTTGAACTCTTAGGAAGCAAGACTCACTGGTTTTATTCCCAGCAGCTAGATGCTAGATCCACAGTGTTATATTTGTTGAAACTGTTGTGCTTTTGATATTTGATCAGAACTATAATCATCAGTTAGATAGCATCCCCATAACACTGAGCAATTTGGCTAATATGTTTTGTCCCCAACCAAGTAATCCCCTGTTCATGTTTATTTTGTATCATTAAATGTCAAAATTTAATTAGTGAAATGTGATGATAATTAATAATCAATTATACTATTTATAAATATTTTCAACTTCTTCCTTATCTTTTGAAGACAAAGGGAATGTCCTGGTACTGAAGGAAGGGTGGTCAAAGGAGCTGGAATCCAAAAAACGGACAGACCAGTCAAACAATGCCGACAATTCTACAACACTGGACAGTCTGGCCTATATTGTGTATTCCTCTGGGACGACAGGAAAACCTAAAGGTGGGGTACTACAGCCTCAATGTGGTAACCTCATACACACAAAACATACTACAGGATGTCTTTTAGGGTATAAATCTTCACTATACAATATTAACAGGCATGCTGGGTATTACTAAAGCAATACAGGGTCCCCTACCAGCCCCTGCTAAAACTAGTAACCTTGACCTTGACCTAAAAACCCGTGAAACTCTTAACTTGATCTGTAGCTACTCATACTAAAGTTAAATACTAACTTTCACCAACATACCTTGAAGCATGGATGAGAAAAGTGCAGAAAACTGATTGGACAGACAGACTGGTGGACAAATGGACTGGGGAGAAACTCATATTCCCCCCCTGTTTCACTGGCAGGGAACTAATATCAGTAATATAGAATTTGATTATGAATGTCCTGTATATTTAGAAATTGCATCATGGAAGAAAATATCGTGGGGTTTTTTTCCACACAAATTTCATGAAATTGTTTCTTGTAAATTATCAATAATGTTCCATCTCCACTGCAGGCATCATGTGTCCTCATAGGGGTTCAGTTTTCTCCTACCACTGGCGCCATCTAGCCTTCCCCTACCAGTCTGATGACAGAGAAGCTTGCAACATCTTCTTCACCTGGGAAATGTTACGGCCTCTTCTCAAAGGTAAGAACTCAATGGCTACTCCTCAAAGGTAAGGACTCAACAATCACTCCTCAAAGGTGAGGACTCAACGGTCACTCCTCAAAGGTAAGGACTCAACGGCTACTCCTCAAAGGTAAGGACTCAACAGTCACTCCTCATAGGTAAGGACTCAACAGTCACTACTCAAAGATAAGGACTCAACAGTCACTCCTCATAGGTAAGGACTCAACAGTCACTACTCAAAGATAAGGACTCAACGGCTACTCCTCATAGGTAAGGACTCAACAGTCACTACTCAAAGATAAGGACTCAACGGTCACTCCTCAAAGGTAAGGACTCAATGGTTACTCCTCATAGGTAAGGATTCAACGGCTACTCATCATAGGTAAGGACTCAAAAGTCACTCCTCAAAGGTAAGGTCTCAACAGTCACTCCTCAAAGGTAAGGACTCAATGGTTACTCCTCATAGGTAAGGATTCAACGGCTACTCATCATAGGTAAGGACTCAAAAGTCACTCCTCAAAGGTAAGGTCTCAACAGTCACTCCTCAAAGGTAAGGACTCAACGGCTACTAATCATAGGTAAGGACTCAATGGTTACCCCTTGAAAGGTAAGGACTCAATAGCCACTCCTCAAAGGTAAGGACTCAATGGCTACTCCTCAAAGGATACGACTCAACAGCCACTCCTCAAAGATAAGGACTCAACAGTCACTCCTCAAAGGTGAGGACTCAACAGCCACTCCTCAAAGGTAAGGACTCAATGACTACTCCTCAAAGGTAAGTATACTCAACAGTCACTCCTCAAAGGTAAGGACTCAACAGTCACTCCTCAAAGGTAAGTATACTCAACGGTCACTCCTCAAAGGTAAGGACTCAACGGCTACTCATCATGGGTAAGGACTCAATGGTTACTCCTCAAAGATAAGGACTCAACAGCCACTCCTCAAAGATAAGGACTCAACAGCCACTCCTCAAAGGATACGACCTAACAGCCACTCCTCAAAGATAAGGACTCAACAGTCACACCTCAAAGATAAGGACTCAACAGTCACTCCTCAAAGATAAGGACTCAACAGTCACTCCTCAAAGATAAGGACTCAACAGTCACTCCTCAAAGGTAAGGACTCAATGGTCACTCCTCAAAGATAAGGACTCAACAGTCACTCCTCAAAGATAAGGACTCAACAGCCACTCCTCAAAGATAAGGACTCAACAGCCACTCCTCAAAGGTAAGGACTCAACAGCCACTCCTCAAAGATAAGGACTCAACAGCCACTCCTCAAAGGTAAGGACTCAACAGCCACTCCTCAAAGGTAAGGACTCAACAGCCACTTTTTAAAGATATGGTATGAATAGTCACTCCTCTCAGAAATATGACATCTTTAGAATAATGGATTTGAGTAAAACCTGTTGACAGTGTGCTTTCAGAAACTCACATGTCTTTTCTCATGGTGTAACCTGCTGTATATGTATCTTGTCTCCAGGGATTCCCATGTACATCATCCCCAACACAGTGATCTATGACCCACCCCTACTGTGCGACTTTCTTCATGAACATAAGATCACACGTATGCTGTTCACTCCATCTCTCCTGGAGGCTGTTCTGAACACCTCAGGACTTGACCTAAACACCAAGCTTAAAAGTATGAGGTAGGTTCTTCTGAACATCTTAAGACTAGAGGTTCAACTTTATCATCCAATCCTTAAGATTATGAGTTAAAACAGACAGTTCTGAATTTCACAGCTGAAGAATACTTCTAAATACCAGTCCACCTGACTCAAAACTCTAGTTAAGATACAAGTTATTGTGAACAAAAATAGTAATATCTATACAGTCAGTTATCATTTTCTGATTCACTGATCTGCTGTTATTTCTCCCAGGCAGATCTTTTTCTGTGGGGAGGTGGTCACAACAGCTCTCTTTGAGCGTTGTCGAAAGATGTTGCCATGGATACAGTTCCTCAACCTGTACAGTGTGTCAGAGTGTCATGATGTGGCATGTGAAGATCTGGGAGAATACTTCCAAAATAACCAGGTATGTTTATCATCTACAGGTTTATACTTTACAATAAGTTTTCAGCTTTTAATAAAAATTATTCGTATACATCAAGTATACATGATGATAAGTATTAAGCAAGTCGAAATTTTATGTTACAGGGAGCTATAAACTCAAGAAAGTTTTGTCCAGTAGGACGGATACTGCCTGGGGTTGAAGTGGTCATTCTAGATGACCAGTACAATCCACAGCCAGTAGGGAGCTCAGGGGAGGTAAGTCATATCAGTACAATCCACAGCCAGTAGGGAGATCAAGGGAGGTAAGTCATATCAGTAGGATCCATAGTCAGTAGGGAGATCAGGGGAGGTAAGTCAAATCAGTAGGATCCACAGTCAGTAGGGAGATCAGGGGAGGTAAGTCATTTCAGTAGGATCCACAGTCAGTAGGGAGATCAGGGGAGGTAAGTCATATCAGTACAATACAGTCAGTAGGGAGATCAGGGGAGGTAAGTCATATCAGTAGGATCCACAGTCAGTACGGAGATCAGGGGAGGTAAGTCATATCAGTACAATCCATAGTCAGTACGGAGATCAGGGGAAGTAATTAGAACTAGTACAATTCAAAGCCAGTAGGGAGATCTCAGTACAATCCATAGTCAATAGGGAGTTCAGGGGAGGTAAGTCAAATCAGTACAGTTCATAGTCAGTAGGGGGATCTCAGTACAATTCATAGTCAATAGGGAGATCAGGGGAGGTAAGTCAAATCAGTACAGTTCATAGTCAGTAGGTAGCTCAGCAGATGTAAGTCAAAAAAAGATCTACTGCCAGAGGGGAGCTAAGTCAAATAAGTACTTTCCACAGCCAGTAGGGAACTCAGGGGAGGTAAATCTAACTAAGATGAGAAGAGTGAAATGCCTGAGTGGTAAATTTTGTTTGAAAAAACCAAGGAAGTTCACAGGATTGTTTTTTTGTTTGATGTTTTTCCTAGATCTATGTGGGAGGACCCACTCTGGCTAGAGGGTATCTCAACCGACCAGAGCAGCAGGCTGTTCGGTTTATACCCCGCCCTGTAGCAGTACCAAGGGGGATTGGGGATAAGTTGTACCGTACTGGTGACTGGGGCTACATGCTGTCTGACGGGAGTCTGGAAATCTGTGGACGGTGTGACTCCATGGTCAAAATCAGGGGCTACTCCATAGAAGTACAGGTTAGTCTGTCAAACTGTACTTACTTGTCATCCCTCTTTATTTTTGAGCAAAACTTTTAGCCTTAACTTTTTATAACTTTTCAGTGTTTTTTGGGTTTTTTTTATCTATTATTCATATTTTAAAAATATTATATTATTACACCAGCAAGAGAAGCTTAAAATTAGTTATTTTTAAGTATTTGTTTGTCAGAAGAAGGTCCATAAATATACTTTTCTTGACACATTTCCTCCTTTCGAATTTCAATAAAGGTTTGCAAATATGCTACACATAAGCATTATATAATTTCAAACCTATCTATAAAGACCACTCACAGGAGAGGATAAAAAGTGGTTGTTATAGACAGGTGGTCCTGATAGACAGTATTACATTCATACTCTACTACACAGCTACATCGGCCAAACATAAAACAATAAAAATTTGATAGCACTATGATTTAAATACCTAGTATTGATGCTGTAGGCAGTGGAGACAGCCATATTGGAGTTACTTGAGGTGAACGCCTGTGTCATTCTGGTAGAAGGAGATGAGGGTGACAACAAGTTTCTTGTTGCCTACGTAGTTACCGAGGGTCAGACATCAAAGAAGGCTCTACGTGCTGCCCTTAAACTTAGTCTTCCCTTCTACATGATTCCTGCTTACTTTGTAATCATGCCAAGGTTTGTGCTTTGCTTTCTCTCAAACTCTTATCAACCGATTATCTCTAACACTCATCAAATTATTCCCTCACACAGTCACTCTTATCAACGGTTTCCATCAAAATCTTATCAAAAGATTACCTAAGAGTCTCTATTCAATGCTGCAATAGAAAGTTGCCTCCAAACAGCATCTTCTTTTCGATTTTTCTAGTGTTGGGTATCATTTCTTTTTTTTTGCAGCCTTCCAATTGTTGAGGCTACAGGTAAATTGGACAAGAAAGCCCTACCTCCATTTGACAACGAGAGTGAAAATGATATAGACAAAGAGGCTCAACCTTCCACAGACACTGAGAAGGAGGTGGCCCAGATCTGGAAACAAGTCCTACAAATCAAGGATGTGGACATTCAGGAGAGTTTCTTTGACCAAGGAGGGTAAGTTGTGTGGGTAAGATCATGCAAGGAGATGTGGTTAAGGAATATGGGAAGGGGGGGGGGGGGGGGGGGGGGGAGAGATATGATAATATTGGGGATGTGAGGGGTGATGTGTGAAATTGCAGAGAGGAGGAGAGTTATATCAGAAAATGATGGTAATAATGTGGGAAAGAGAAAGATTATATGTGGCAGGACAATGGTTATAGCAGAGGGTGGATGATAAGATAGGTGGTAATGAAAAATGGTTACATGTATATGGAAAGAGAAAGTGAAGAGGGAGTGATGTTAGATTTGAAGATGATGTGGAAGCTAAAAGGAAGTGGAATTTAAAGGTGATGTGGAAGCTGTCTGAATGTGATATAGCAATGATATTTATGTCTATTCCACAGTCATTCTCTCCTGGCTACACAGTTACTAGGCAACCTACGAGATAAGTACCAGGTGAATATCACTGTACGGGACCTCTTCATCCACCCAACCATAGCCAGCATCAGCCAGTTGATCGAGGCAAAAAAGAAAAACTCTGAAGGGGATCTCGTAGTTCCAAAAGTGACATTTGATCTTAAGGCAGAAGTGAAACGTCATGATATGGCCAAGGTTGAGTAAGTATTACACTAGGAAGTCGTAAGTGTACAAAATATGTATCGCTATTCAGACCGAGGACATCTCTCGGTTTGGTAAATCTTTGTAGTAATCCAAAGTTAATTTAGTAAATTATCAGTTTATTATACAATGTATAAAGTCATAATGTTAATATGTACATCATTAGTGGTCAAACAATGACCCGATTTCCGAATCTTTAAATGATGATGACAAGCCGGAAATATTTATGCTACAAGACAGACATAAAATAAATCCTCAGTATACTTATTTTTTACAAAGTAAACAGGCTGACATATTTGTTGTCAATTCAGCTTGTAAGTTTTAATATTAAGATTTGATATCTGCACATTTAGGTAAAACTATACAAGATATGCTAATTAGCAAACTCATCAGTGGTATGATAAACCTTTCTAACATTAACACAAATCTTTTGTCTTAACCTTTCTGACATTAATACAAATCTTTTGTCTGCCCAGCATTGACATGAAGCTGAGAGCATTCTGGAGGAGCTTTAACCTACACAACGAGAGCAAGTATAAAAAAGCCCGCGTCCTTCTTACTGGAACAACAGGTTTTCTTGGGGCCTTCCTCCTCAGAGAATTACTTCTCACCACCCAGGTAAGAACCTTCCTCTTCAGAGAATTACTTCTCACCACCCAGGTAAGGGCCTTACTACTCAGATAATTACTTCTCACCCCCCAGGTAAGAACCTTCCTCCTCAGAGAATTAGTTCTCACCACCAAGTAAGGGCCTTCTTCCTCAGAGAATTATTTCTCACCACCAGGTAAGGGCCTTCTTCCTCAGAGAATTATTTCTCACCACCAGGTAAGGGCCTTCTTCCTCAGAGAATTATTTCTCACCACCAGGTAAGGGCCTTCTTCCTCAGAGAATTACTTCTCACCACCAGGTAAGAACCTTCCTCCTCAGAGAATTACTTCTCACCACCCAGGTAAGAACCTTCCTCCTCAGAGAATTACTTCTCACCACCAGGTAAGGGCCTTCCTCCTCAGAGAATTACTTCTCACCACCCAGGTAAGAACCTTCCTCCTCAGAGAATTACTTCTCACCACCCAGGTAAGGGCCTTCTTCCTCAGAGAATTACTTCTCACCACCAGGTAAGGGCCTTCTTCATCAGAGAATTACCTCTCACCACCCAGGTAAGGGCCTTCCTACTCAGAGAATTACTTCTCACCACCAGGTAAGGGCCTTCCTCCTCAGAGAATTACTTCTCACCACCCAGGTAAGAACCTTCCTCCTCAGAGAATTACTTCTCACCACCCAGATAAAAAAAAATCAAATAGGATATGATTTTTACTATAGCCACAATTATTGATTTTTGATAACTCAATAGTGTTATTAGTCCATACCATATATAATATGACACAAGTCAAAAATTTGATAGCTTGTATTAAGTCCCATCTTTTAATCATGCAATTCAATGCTATTTTTGTTTTTACATGCCTCTGACAGACCACAATCTACTGTGTGGTGCGAGAGCTCCCTGACAAGAGTCCCACTGACCGTGTAGAAGCAACATTGAAACAGTTTGGAATCCTGGCTGGTTCAGAACCCCCTACAGAGGAGCAGACATTTCTTGCTAAGCAGTTTAAGGCACATGTTCATGCCATGAAGGGTGACGTGGCATTGGTCAAGCTTGGCATGAACGAGGATGATTACACATACCTGTGCACAGAGATTGATTACATCATACATGCTGCTGCATCTGTCAACCTGGTATACCCCTATAGTGTAAGTAACATTACCATGACAACATGTACACAGATATTGATTACATCATACATGCTGCAGCATCTGTCAATCTGGTATACCCCTATAGTGTAAGTAACATTACCATGACAACATGTACACAGATATTGATTACATCATACATATTGCAGCATCTGTCAACCTGGTATACCCCTATAGTGTAAGTAACATTACCATGACAACATGTACACAGATATTGATTACATCATACATGCTGCAGCATCTGTCAATCTGGTATACCCCTATAGTGTAAGTAACATTACCATGACAACATGTACACAGATATTGATTACATCATACATGCTGCAGCATCTGTCAATCTGGTATACCCCTATAGTGTAAGTAACATTACCATGACAACATGTACACAGATATTGATTACATCATACATATTGCAGCATCTGTCAACCTGGTATACCCCTATAGTGTAAGTAACATTACCATGACAACATGTACACAGATATTGATTACATCATACATATTGCAGCATCTGTCAATCTGGTATACCCCTATAGTGTGAGTAACATTACCATGGCAACATATACAGGTAAATGGATTACATCATACATAATTAAGGCAACATCAGGCAGCTTTGTGTACCCCTATTGTATAAGTAACATTATTATGACATCATGGACACAGAAATTGATTACAGTCAAACCTTTCTATAAAGGACACCAAAGGGACAGATGACAAGTGTCCTTTATAGCCAGGTGTCCTTTATACAGAGGTTAATCATATAGTGAATTCAAAGGTTTGGGTCTGATGAGCCTGTCCTTTATAGACAAGTGTCCTTTATATAGAGGTGTCCTTTATAACAGGTTTAACTGTACATCATACATACTGCAGCATCAGTCAGCTTTGTGTACCCCTATTGTGTAAGTAACATTACCATGACAACATGTACACAGAAATTGATTACATCATACTTGCTGTTACATTTACCAAGTACAATGTATGTAGTTTCAAGTTCTGTCACTATAACTACATATATTTTATATACAGACATATAATACGATATATGTCATATTTTATAACTTGTTTTGTGTAACCATTTTGTATGATATTGTTTTATAGGCACTGCAAGGAGCTAATGTCAATGGAACGGTAAACATGGTGTTGTTTGCCTGTACAGGGAAAATCAAACCATTCCATTACGTCAGGTAAGTCTCCAATCTACAAACCACACTTACACAAATATACCAGCTTTTCTGTAAAATCCTGTATTGATCATTAAAGGGAGTTTGCTTTACCTGAAATCCACATTGATATGTTGTTGATATATCTTTCTTTAAATATACAGGTTTTCTTACAATGGAAGACCTTTAAATGAAGCATGTGGTAGCATAGTTATTGATATACTAAGATGGATTCAAACTTGGAATATATGTTTTACAGTACTGATGCTGTATTCCCTAATGGCCTTCGAGACTGCCGAGAAAATGATGACATCACACCTTTCTGTGACCAGCTGACCGATGGATACTCACAATCAAAATGGGTGGCAGAACAACTGATATCAAAAGCTGATCAGAGAGGCATTCCTGTGGTCATCTACAGGTTAGGTAAGTAGTGACCATTGGTCATCTACAGGTTAGGTAAGTAGTGACCATTGGTCATCTACAGGCTATGTAAGTAGTGACCAGTAGTCATCTACAGGTTAGGTAAGTAGTGACCATTGGTCATCTACAGGTTAGGTAAATATTGACCAGTGGTCATCTACAGGCTATGTAAGTAGTGACCAGTGGTCATCTACAGGTTAAGTAAGTAGTGACCAGTGGTCATCTAAAGGTTAAGTAAGTAGTGACCAGTGGTCATCTACAGGTTAGGTAAGTAGTGACCAGTGGTCATCTACAGGTTAGGTAAATAGTGACCAGTAGTCATCTACAGGTTAGGTAAGTAGTGACCGTTGGTCATCTACAGGTTAGGTAAGTAGTGACCATTGGTCATCTACAGGCTATGTAAGTAGTGACCAGTAGTCATCTACAGGTTAGGTAAGTAGTGACCATTGGTCATCTACAGGTTAGGTAAATATTGACCAGTGGTCATCTACAGGCTATGTAAGTAGTGACCAGTGGTCATCTACAGGTTAGATAAGTAGTGACCATTGGTCATCTACAGGTTAGGTAAGTAGTGACCGGTGGTCATCTACAGGTTAGGTAAGTAGTGACCATTGGTCATCTACAGGTTAGGTAAATAGTAACCAGTGGTTATCTACAGGTTAGGTAAGTAATGCCCAGTAGTCATATACAAGTTAGGTAAGTAATGCCCAGTAGTCATATACAGGTTAGGTAAGAAATGACCATTGGTCATCTACAGGTTAGGTAAGTAGTGACCAATGGTCATCTACAGGCTAGGTAAGTAGAAACTGCTGGTCATCTGTTGGTTAGGTAAGTAATGAACGGTGGTGACCAGTGGTCAACTACAGGTATAAGTAAGTTGTGACTTGTGGTCATCTGTAGCTTAAGTAAGTAATGACCAGTGAATAAGCATAGAACCCAAAGTCTTGTGGATGGATACAGAGTGACTAGTCACTTAAACATTTTTATGATAAACCAGCCTGTTATCATCTTAGGTTTTGTGATATGACTCTTAAACTAAAAAGAGAACTTTTTGATCAAGTTAAAAACAAAAATTGTGTATGTTGCTAGGGAACATGTCAGGTGACATGACACAGGCTTACTGGAATCCCCAGGATCTGACATTAGTGCTGCTACAGGCGATCACCAGGCTAGGTGTGGCACCTGATGTTGACTGGCTGGTGGAGATGACACCTGTTGACTTTGCTGCCAAGTTCCTCATCAAAATGACATACAATCTATCTACAGCTCTGGGGAAGGTCTACCATGTCCTTAACTCCAAACCTATACATTGCAGGTGAGGCTTACTAATCCATAAACAAACAGAGAATACTGATATATACCAAAGAAACCATATTTCTAACTTAAAATTAATAAAATAAGAGCAAAATGTGAAAGAATTTACATTTGGTTGGTGGCCCTTGAAAAAGTACAAAGGTGAATAAGACCAGGTGTTCCTGAAGAGAAAGTGTCTTCATTGCTACACCGCAACACCTGCCATGTAGGTAAAATCTATTTATATTCACACAACCTATACACACATGCAGTTGAAACTTGCCTTCTCTTCTATGATGCCTTCAATTCATACATGCTGACCTTTGTATCCTAATGTCTGATCTAGTACTGACCTTTGACCTTTGTATCCTAATG
The DNA here is from genome assembly GCF_902652985.1 of Pecten maximus. Taxonomy (NCBI): domain Eukaryota; kingdom Metazoa; phylum Mollusca; class Bivalvia; order Pectinida; family Pectinidae; genus Pecten; species Pecten maximus. The sequence goes on along the minus strand of NC_047020.1, from coordinate 28,870,448 downwards.
TCTGATCTAGTACTGTCCTTTGACCTTTGTATCCTAAAGTCTGATCTCGTACTGACCTTTCTTACAATGGTATCTATCTTCTTGACCTTGACTTATCTTTATTAAGGTGGCTGTACAAGTGGATGAATGCAAATGGTTTTCCTGTGGAGGTCGTCAAGTTCACTGAGTGGAGAAAAAGGTGGGATATATAATACATCGTGTATGTAGATTAAAAAAATTACAAATTTATATTTCATTTAATCTATTTATTTAGCCTTTTTAATATTGATAAATATGTGAATAGGTGGTTATGGTTGATAGCTTATTGATAATAAAGGTTCTAGTATGTATAGTTTTAATTTTGTAGTAAGGTATGACTAAGATCAATAATTTTCAATTTATATTCTGCTTTGACAATGAGCTTGCCTTGAGTTGAGACAAAGATATAGATATAGAAATAACATTTGCTCCATCAAGGTAGAAGATATAGAGGTTACACAACGAGTGGTTGTTGGATATGGAATTTATTTCACACGAGTAAGTTATTTTTTTAAAGTTACAAAAGACACCAGGTTTAGCGAGTGTTTTTTGCAACTTTTAAAAAATAACTTACGAGTCGTGTGACCTGTTTCTACCACAATAATATCGGCTTGAATCAAAGGGAAACGTGGCTAAGTATTATTTCGCGTATGCAAATAAAGTGTACCAGTGATGTCCGGAACCCGGTGATGTGACGTCATTAGATTATTGATGACGTCAATAACAATTGCAGCTTGGGTCAAAGTTCACCGTGTAAGCCAATCGAAATGCGTACAGAGTTTATACCACGTGTGGTATAAACAGATTGTTAATCAACAGCTGTAATGATTAACTGATGGTCTGAGAGTTGAATAACACAGGGTATTGTGGTAGAAAGGTATATATATCTTTTCAAATAAATACTTTCCTTTTTGTTTGACTACAAGAGTTCTAGAAAGTACAGAAGTTGATGGCATGGCCGATCTACAGCGATTGTTGGAGTCATACATGAGGTAAGTAACACCTATATCAGGTAAGTAACACCTATACACTCATAATTACAAGGTAAGTCACTCCTATACAACCTACATCAGATAGGTGAGACCTATACAACCTATATCAGATAGGTGACACCTATACAACCTATATCAGATAGGTGACACCTATACACTCCTTTATCAGACAGGTGACACCTACACACTCCCATATAAGGTAAGTCACACCTATACACACCTTTATCAGACAGGTGACACCAATACAACCTATATCAGATAGGTGACACAATACAACCTATATCAGATAGGTGACACCTATACACTCTAATATCAGATAGGTGATACCTATACAACCTATATCAGATAGGTGATACCTATACAACCTATATCAGATAGGTGATACCTATACACTCTAATATCAGATAGGTGATACCTATACAACCTATATCAGATAGGTGATACCTATACAACCTATATCAGATAGGTGATACCTATACAACCTATATCAGATAGGTGATACCTATACAACCTATATCAGATAGGTGATACCTATACACTCCTATATCAGATAGGTGACACCTATACACTCCTATATCTGATAGGTGACACCTACACTCCTATATCAGATAGGTGATACCTACACTCCTATATCAGATAGGTGACACCTATACACTCCTATATCAGATAGGTGACACCTACACTCCTATATCAGATAGGTGACACCTCTTCACTCCTATATCAGATAGGTGACACCTACACTCCTATATCAGATAGGTGACACCTACACTCCTATATCAGATAGGTGACACCTACACTCCTATATCAGATAGGTGACACCTATACACTCCTATATCAGATAGGTGACACCTATACACACCTATATCAGATAGGTGATACCTATACACACCTATATCAGATAGGTTATACCGCTACACTCCTATATCAGATAGGTTATACCTATACAAACCTATATCAGATAGGTAACACCTATACAATCCTATATCAGATAGGTAACACCTATACAATCCTATATCAGATAGGTAACACCTACACTCCTATAACATATAGGTGACACTTATACACTCTTATATCAGATAGGTGACACCAATACAACTTATATCAGATAGGTGATACTAGTACCTATACACTCCTATATCAGATAGGTGATACCTATACACTCATATATAAGGTAAGTCACACCTATACACTCTAATATCAGAAAGGTGATACATATACACTCTTATATCAGATAGGTGACACCAATACAACCTATATCAGATAGGTGACACCTATACACTCCTATATCAGATAGGTGATACCTACACTCCTATATCAGATAGGTGACACCTATACAATCCTATATCAGATAGGTGACACCTATACACTCCTATATCAGATAGGTGATACCTATACACCCCTATATCAGATAGGTAACACCTATACAATCCTATATCAGATAGGTGACACCTATACACTCTTATATCAGATAGGTAACACCTATACATTCCTATATCAGATAGGTGATACCTATACACTCCTATATCAGATAGGTGACACCTATACACTCCTATATCAGATAGGTGACACCTACACTCCTATATCAGATAGGTGACACCTATACACTCCTATATCAGATAGGTGACACCTACACACACCTATATCAGATAGGTGATATCTACACTCCTATATCAGATAGGTGACACCTATACACTCCTATATCAGATAGGTGACACCTATACAATCCTATATCAGATAGGTGATACCTATACAATTCTATATCAGATAGGTGACACCTACACACACCTATATCAGATAGGTGATATCTACACTCCTATATCAGATAGGTGACACCTACACACACCTATATCAGATAGGTGATATCTACACTCCTATATCAGATAGGTGACACCTATACACTCCTATATCAGATAGGTGACACCTATACACTCCTATATCAGATAGGTGATACCTATACACTCCTTATATCATATAGGTGACACCTATACACTTCTATATCAGATAGGTGACACCTATACAATCCTATATCAGATAGGTGACACCTATACACTCCTATATCAGATAGGTGATACCTATACACTCCTATATCAGATAGGTGACACCTATACACTCCTATATCAGATAGGTGACACCTATACACTCCTATATCAGATAGGTGACACCTATACACACCTATATCAGATAGGTGATACCTATACACTCCTATAACATATAGGTGACACCTATACACTCCTATATCAGATAGGTGACACCTACACTCCTATATCAGATAGGTGACACCTATACACTCCTATATCAGATAGGTGACACCTATACACTCCTATATCAGATAGGTGACACCTATACAATCCTATATCAGATAGGTGACACCTATACACTCCTATATCAGATAGGTGATACCTATACACTCCTATATCAGATAGGTGATACCTATACACTCCTTTAGCATAAAGGTGATACCTATACACTCCTTTAACATAAAGGTGACACCTACACTCCTATATCAGATAGGTGACACCTATACACTCCTATATCAGATAGGTGACACCTATACACTCCTATATCAGAAAGGTGACACCTATACACTCCTATATCAGATAGGCGACACCTACACTCCTATATCAGATAGGTGATATCTACACTCCTAGATCAGATAGGTGATACCTATACACTCCTATATCAGATAGGTGACACATATACACTCCTATATCAGATAGGTGACACCTATACACTCCTATATCAGATAGGTGATACCTATACACTCCTATATCAGATAGGTGACACCTATACACTCCTATATCAGATAGGTATACCTATACACTCCTATATCAGATAGGTGAACCTACATCCTATCAGATAGGTAACACCTATACACTCCTATATCAGATAGGTGACACCTATACACTCCTATATCAGATAGGTGACACCTATACACTCCTATATCAGATAGGTGACACCTATACACTCCTATATCAGATAGGTGATACCTATACACTCCTATATCAGATAGGTGACACCTATACACTCCTATATCAGATAGGTGACACCTATACACTCCTATATCAGATAGGTGATACCTATACACTCCTATATCAGATAGGTGACACCTATACACTCCTATATCAGATAGGTGACACCTATACACTCCTATATCAGATAGGTGACACCTATACACTCCTATATCAGATAGGTGATACCTATACACTATTATATCAGATAGGTGACACCTATACACTCCTATATCAGATAGGTGACACCTATACACTCCTATATCAGATAGGTGATACCTATACACTCCTATATCAGATAGGTGACACCTATACACTCCTATATCAGATAGGTGACACCTATACACTCCTATATCAGATAGGTGATACCTATACACTCCTTTAACATAAAGGTGACACCTATACACTCCTATATCAGATAGGTGACACCTATACACTCCTATAACATATAGGTGACACCTATACACTCCTATATCAGATAGGTGACACCTATACACTCCTATATCAGATAGGTGACACCTATACACTCCTATATCAGATAGGTGACACCTATACACTCCTATATCAGATAGGTGATACCTATACACTATTATATCAGATAGGTGACATCTATACATTCCTATATCAGATAGGTGACACCTACACTCCTATATCAGATAGGTGACACCTATACACTCCTATATCAGATAGGTGACACCTATACACTCTTATATATCAGATAGGTGATACCTATACACTCCTATATCAGACAGGTGACACCTATACACTCCTATATCAGATAGGTGATACCTATACACTCCTATATCAGATAGGTGACACCTATACACTCTTATATCAGATAGGTGATACCTACAATCCTATATCAGATAGGTGACACCTATACACTCCTATATATCAGATAGGTGACACCTATACACTCCTATATCAGATAGGTGACACCTATACACTCTTATATCAGATAGGTGATACCTACAATCCTATATCAGATAGGTGACACCTATACATTCCTATATCAGATAGGTAACACCTGTACACTCCTATATCAGATAGGTGACACCTACACTCCTATATCAGATAGGTGATACCTACACTCCTATATCAGATAGGTGACACCTATACACTCCTATATCAGATAGGTGACACCTATAAACCTATATTAGTATCTTTTATCAATTTCAGTAAAGAAATTTCAATTGTTTGTTGATTTAGGGATGAAGGATTCTTCAGTGAGCTGAGTACCTACTGCACAGATAATCTTGACCAAGCCTTGTCACAGTTAAACATCAAGTACCCACAAACAGATGGGGACCTTCTCAAAACCTACTTCTCACAGCTGAGCAAACGAGGGATCATTTCATCAGGAGAGGGAACAGTAAGGAAGGGTAAGAAGGCTGAGTTACCTTGTGACCTCTATTTACCATCTGACCTTGACTCGCATAACAATAGTACTGGTTTTTCAGAGTATACCTTCAAAGCCATTTTTATGACGTATGCGTATAATAAATAATTAAAAGAAAAATACAGCTGGATAACAATTAAGGTTATTAGAATTTTTTAATCTTTCAATTTTTCATCTGAAAGGCAGGAATATTCATGGTTTATACAGATGTCTGATGATGAAAATTAAATGCTGAAATTTGGGGTTGTGGTCACAGTCACTGTCAGTGGTTATTTCAATCACATTATAGATGGAAAATGACCCAAATTCCCTTCAAGTTTGGTAAGAAAAATAAACCTGCAGAATTGAGAAAAAAGTGCTTGAAAATTTACTGGTTTAAATCTTGGTACGAAAAATCTGTACGAACCATGATAATTTGTCTGAAGTGTATTATATAAAATAAGAATCTTCATCACAATTTGATTTTTAAAAGATATGCAACCAGCAGATAATTTTGACATATCTTTAATTAAGTATGTATACCTTGGTGATGCATTTTAAGTTTGAAACTTTAATTTTATCAGAAAAACTGTAGTCAAGTTTATATGATTGTGTGTATAACTTGTAAAAAATTACTGGGATAAACCTTTAATACAATTGTATGTATTTGACATAAGTATTCAGTAGAAATGAAAGGCCGGGGCACAATTAATTGTTTTAAGGGAAAAATACCCATTTAGTTAATGTGCATTGTACATGTATTATAATTTATACTAGTTTAAATTAATGAGTACAACATGTGATTAATCAGATGTACTGTAGACATGAATATTTATTGAAAAAAAACTAAAACAAAGGTTTGGGACAAAGGTAACCATGATTCCATGATTATGTGATGTTATGTAACATTACACAATACACTGTATATCTTTTTTTATTAATTATAAGCAATAGAAAACACAGTCTACAAATTATGAAATACTGGTCTTCCAAACCTTTGATCCATTATCAACTGTATAAAAGTCATTAAAAAAGATATCTTGTTACTTAACATTTAGTCTCGGAAATGCTTAATGAGGGGCACGTGGACATTTAAATATATGTTTTAATTAAGGAATAATTTAACATATCAATTTAATTAGATAATAATGTACAATATCATGCCTCATAATTTATGGTAACAACATGTTATTGATATTACAATTAAATAAGGAATGTATTGTATTATAGTATAATTTTAAAGTGATAATACTGTTTTCTTTATTGGTTAAAGCTGTGTTACAGAGTAGGATAAGCTTAAAGTGGAGTAAGGGAGATAACTCTAGTTTGTGTACCATATAGTTGTTATTGTTGGTTGTTCGCTCCACATCACACACAGTTATGTCAGCAGGTAGAGCTATTGGTGAAGCAGCTCCTAAATTGGGTACATAGTCTGTATGAAATATTATACCATACCAGTTTACATAAATACCATCCCAATATGTAATAATTTACTATTCCCTCATGTTTTACACCATACATATCTGTAACATGTGTTTTTAGGGGCTGTCTCAAAAGGTAATTTATCTTGTATACCGTAAGGCAGTTATGATATGAATAGTAATTATGTGGCAAATTTCGACTTTTATTATGGTATACAAAGTGACATGGTCACCGTCTAGCTTTACACTAGACTGGCTGACTCAGGGAAGCTGAGGTTGTATGTTCGATTCACAGCAGAGATGATATGCATACTTATTAATAATGGAGGATCTTGTAGACTCTATCTGGTAGCTTTAATCACTGTCACTGAGGACTTGGCATTGTTAAAGGTCTATTCAAGCTTGTGGTGATGCATCTTAGGTTATCCAATATTGCGACATTAATATGGCCGCCCTTTCAAGCTTGCACTAAGAGGGATACCCTAGTTTCTAAGCTCAATCATCAGTAAAGCAGTACTGTAATGTAGGACTGCATGATGAGCCAAAAAATATGGGCCACAATTCTGCTATTTCTCAAGACTTAAGATTCCATATGTCTCTTTCAAATATTTAGGTAACTTAGATGCTTAATTTTCTGAAGATATAATAAGAGCATTACTGAAATATATGAATGTCATGAAATTATTGCTAAGATTTGTATGGAAGTCTAACAATATACATGTGGATTATATAAAAAAAAATCATCATCATTTTGCGGTTTGTTCCTTTGATTCAGATCCTGGACCACTTGACGGTAAGGTTGCTATAGTGACAGGGGCCTCCAGTGGTATTGGCAAGGCCATTGCCAAGACTCTGGCTGGAGCAGGGGCCAAGGTTGCCATGGCAGCACGACGAGTGGATCGGTTACAGGAAATAGAGAAAGACATCAGGACAAATGGTGGCGTTGGCATCTGCATCCAAACTGATGTCACAAGAAGGGATGAGGTAAGGTCAAAGGTCAAGGGAAACTCAGACCTTGTCAACTGTATATCATAGTTTAAAGTGAAGAATGCCCAGTGCAAATAAGTTTTAGAGAACTGCTAAAATGTCTGAATTGAACATTAATACTTGTTCTGACAGTTTACAGTCATATGTTTTGTGCGCAGATGAAACAGTTGGTCAGTCAAACAGAGTCCATCCTCGGTCCCGTAGACATTATGGTCAACAACGCTGGCACCATGTTCTACACGATGATGAAGAACCTTCATGAGGATGAATGGGAAAAACAGATAGATGTCAATATCAAGGTAAGTTTTACACAAATGTCAAGGTCATTTAGGACAGATGTCAATATCAAGGTAAGTTTTACACAAATGTCAAGGTCAGGTAGGACAGATGTCAATATCAAGGTAAGTTTTACACAAATGTCAAGGTCATGTAGGACAGATGTCAATATCAAGGTAAGTTTTACATAAAGGTCAAGGTCATGTAGGACAGATGTCAATATCAAGGTAAGTTTTACATAAAGGTCAAGGTCATGTGAGACAGATGGCAATATCAAGGTTAGTATGTTACACAAATGTCAAAGTCATGTAGAACCTAGTAACTATGAAACATTACAACATACCAGACACATTTTGTGGTGGTTAATATTTTTTTCATTGACCAACTACATACTCTGTTAAATCTCAAATAAGAATTTTGCAATAACTGACATTTTATGACTATTTCCGGTTTACATTTTTTTATGGTGTTGTATAAGACTTGTCAGGTGTAACAGTAGACAATATAGCATTCCTTATAGAAAACAAATGATACATTTTGTTATGGTGTTGTATAAGACTTGTCAGGTGTAAAAGTAGACAATATAGCATTCCTTATAGAAAACAAATGATACATTTGTGTCCTTTATGTGGCAATATATATATATATATCTACAGGGCCTGACTAACGGTATCGGGGCTGTCCTAGACGGAATGCTGAAGCGTCAGTCTGGACACATCGTCAACATGTCTTCAGATGCAGGGAAAAAAGTGAGTTAACATACTAAAAAGACAACATGGCCGCACAACAGATATTGCAACATGAACAGACCACACATCAAATTCTGAAACATCACTCGACCTCACAACGTCAGAAACATCACCAGACCTCACAACAACATCAGAAACATCACTCGACCTCACAACAACGTCAGAAACATCACCAGACCTCACAACAACGTCAGAAACATCACTCGACCTCACAACAACGTCAGAAACATCACTCGACCTCACAACAACGTCAGAAACATCACCAGACCTCACAACAACATCAGAAACATCACTCGACCTCACAACAACGTCAGAAACATCACTCGACCTCACAATGTCAGAAACATCACCAGACTATACAACAAAGTCAGAAACATCACTCGACCTCACAACAACGTCAGAAACATCACTCGACCTCACAACAACGTCAGAAACATCACCAGACCTCACAACAACGTCAGAAACATCACTCGACCTCACAACAACGTCAGAAACATCACCAGACCTCACAACAACGTCAGAAACATCACTCGACCTCACAACAAAGTCAGAAACATCACCAGACTACACAACAAAATCAGAAACATCACTCGACCTCACAACAACGTCAGAAACATCACCAGACCTCACAACAACGTCAGAAACATCACTCAACCTCACAACAAAGTCAGAAACATCACCAGACTACACAACAAAATCAGAAACATCACTCAACATCACAACAACGTCAGAAACATCACCAGACTTCACAACAACGTCAGAAACATCACCCGACCTCACAACAACGTCAGAAACATCACTCGACCTCACAACAACGTCAGAAACATCACCAGACCACACAATGTCAGAAACATCACTCGACCTCACAACAACATCAGAAACATCACTCCACCTCACAACAACGTCAGAAACATCACTCGACCTCACAACAACATCAGAAACATCACTCGACCTCACAACAACATCAGAAACATCACTCGACCTCACAACGTCAGAAACATCACCAGACTACACAACGTCAGAAACATCACTCGACCTCACAACAACATCAGAAACATCACTCGACCTCACAACAACATCAGAAACATCACTCGACCTCACAACGTCAGAAACATCACCAGACTACACAACATCAGAAACATCACCAGACTACACAACAACATCAGAAACATCACTCGACCTCACAACAACGTCAGAAACATCACCAGACCTCACAACAACGTCAGAAACATCACTCGACCTCACAACAACATCAGAAACATCACTCGACCTCACAACGTCAGAAACATCACTCGACCTCACAACAACGTCAGAAACATCACCAGACCTCACAACAACGTCAGAAACATCACTCGACCTCACAACAAAGTCAGAAACATCACCAGACTACACAACAAAATCAGAAACATCACTCGACCTCACAACAACGTCAGAAACATCACCAGACCTCACAACAACGTCAGAAACATCACTCAACCTCACAACAACGTCAGAAACATCACCAGACCTCACAACAAAGTCAGAAACATCACCAGACTACACAACAAAATCAGAAACATCACTCGACCTCACAACAACGTCAGAAACATCACTCGACCTCACAACAACGTCAGAAACATCACCAGACCACACAATGTCAGAAACATCACTCGACCTCACAACAACATCAGAAACATCACTCCACCTCACAACAACGTCAGAAACATCACTCGACCTCACAACAACATCAGAAACATCACTCGACCTCACAACAACATCAGAAACATCACTCGACCTCACAACGTCAGAAACATCACCAGACTACACAACGTCAGAAACATCACTCGACCTCACAACAACATCAGAAACATCACTCGACCTCACAACAACATCAGAAACATCACTCGACCTCACAACGTCAGAAACATCACCAGACTACACAACATCAGAAACATCACCAGACTACACAACAAAATCAGAAACATCACTCAACCTCACAACAACATTAGAAACATCACTCAACCTCACAACAACGTCAGAAACATCACTCAACCTCACAACAACGTCAGAAACATCACTCGACCTCACAACAACATCAGAAACATCACCAGACCACACAACAACGTCAGAAACATCACCAGACTACACAACAACGTCAGAAACATCACTCGACCTCACAACAACATCAGAAACATCACTCCACCTCACAACAACGTCAGAAACATCACTCGACCTCACAACAACATCAGAAACATCACTCGACCTCACAACAACATCAGAAACATCACTCGACCTCACGTCAGAAACATCACCAGACCTCACAACGTCAGAAACATCACTCCACCTCACAACAAAATCAGAAACATCACCAGACCACACAACAAAGTCAGAAACATCACCAGACCTCACAACGTCAGAAACATCACTCTACCTCACAACAACGTCAGAAACATCACCAGACCTCACAACAACGTCAGAAACATCACTCGACCTCACAACAAAGTCAGAAACATCACTCAACCTCACAACAACGTCAGAAACATCACCCGACTACACAACAAAATCAGAAACATCACTCAACCTCACAACAAAATCAGAAACATCACTCAACCTCACAACAACGTCAGAAACATCACTCAACCTCACAACAACGTCAGAAACATCACCAGACTACACAACAACGTCAGAAACATCACTCAACCTCACAACAAAATCATAAACATCACTCAACCTCACAACAACGTCAGAAACATCACCAGACCTCACAACAACGTCAGAAACATCACCAGACTACACAACAACGTCAGAAACATCACTCAACCTCACAACAAAATCATAAACATCACTCAACCTCACAACAACGTCAGAAACATCACTCAACCTCACAACAAAATCATAAACATCACTCAACCTCACAACAACGTCAGAAACATCACCCGAACACACAACAACGTCAGAAACATCACCAGACTACACCCTATGGTTAATTTTTCATTCTAGGTCTTAGGAATGTGTCAAGCCCCCTGTGACTGTAACCTGCATGTCACATAGGATTCAAAATATACACAATTATACTTGAATGTCACATCCGATTCAAAATATACACAATTGTACTTGAATGTCACATACAATTCAAAATATACACAATTGTACTTTTCTTTTGAAATCCAATATTGAATTTGAGATTCCTCTGTCACATCGAAGATTTCAACAATTTCTTGTCATTTGTACAATTGAGTCAGCTCCTTGTCAAGTCATTTATACAATTGATTCAGCTCCTTGTCAAGTCTTGTGTACAATTGATTCAGCTCCTTGTCAAGTCTTTTATACAATTGATTCAGCTCCTTGTCAGTCTTGTGTACAATTGATTCAGCTCCTTGTCAGTCTTGTGTACAATTGATTCAGCTCCTTGTCAAGTCATTTGTACAACTGATTCAGCTCCTTGTCAGTCTTGTGTACAATTGATTCAGCTCCTTGTCAGTCTTGTGTACAATTGATTCAGCTCCTTGTCAGTCTTGTGTACAATTGATTCAGCTCATTGTCAAGTCATTTGTACAATTGATTCAGCTCCTTGTCAGTCTTGTGTACAATTGATTCAGCTCATTGTCAAGTCATTTGTACAATTGATTCAGCTCCTTGTCAGTCTTGTGTACAATTGATTCAGCTCCTTGTCAGTCTTGTGTACAATTGATTCAGCTCATTGTCAAGTCATTTGTACAATTGATTCAGCTCCTTGTCAAGTCTTGTGTACAATTGATTCAGCTCCTTGTCAAGGTTGCTATAAACAAATACAGACTTGGAGGTTATATAGCCATGAATATCTAATGACAAAACCATGTACTGTAAACATTTGTTGACTTTTTCAGGGTTTTCCGGGTCTTGCTGTGTACTCGGGGACAAAATTCTATGTAGAGGGTTTGTCCCAGGCCCTGAGACAGGAAGTGTGCAAATTAGGGGTGCGTGTGACCTGTATACAGCCCGGTGATGTATCCACAGAGCTCCTGACAACAAATACTGACCAAGAGGTACCTATATCTGTTGGATAAAAATATAAGTGAAATATTTCATAAGACTCTAAAATAATTTACCTGAAGCTTTGTAAGTTGTATTGCTTTCATTGATTAATATGATAATTTTACAATGATCCTTGTTTCAGGCAAAGGAAGCTTATGATGGCAGCCAGCTATGTCGTATCTTGGATGCAGAGGATGTGGCAAGAGCTGTGCTTTATGCAGTCACACAGCCACCACATGTAGGGATTAACGAGATCCTGATCGAGCCCCGTGAGGCTCCAGTGTGATTCTACTAGGAGGAGCTTTCAGGCACATAATGGAAACTAAGTGCTACAATTTCAAGGAAATGTATTACAATTTATAGCTGTATATTTCATGGAAGAATACTGAAAGAACAGAAAGATTGAAAAAAATTCTGTCACATATACATTTTGTATAAGGAGATTTTACGGGTATATGAACATCCCGAATCTGAGTTATATTTAGGTTCTTGGATATCATAAATATGAGTGACATCTCGAGTGAACAATGAATTGATCACATGTCCTTTAGCTAGACATCCTAGGAATTATCATTGGTATATCAGATTTACACTCCCTGGCAGGATATATGTTATATGTATTTGTCAGGTATATCCCTGTAATCTACTGTTTGTACAGACAATTTTTAGGGTAATGAGAATTAATTGTCAATTAGTCATTCCCGAGAAATCCAAAGTACTAATGTATTATATATCATGTATAAGTTCTGTGTATAAACATAAAAACTCTATAAAATGTCTGCTTTTTACAAATTTGATTTATATACATGTATGTAGGATTTTAAATGAGATTTAATTTCATATAAGATTTTATTAAACAAGTCTGAAAGTTTTTAATTTTTTGGGTCTTAGTGAGCTACTTCACACAACTAAGAAAACATTTATTTTGACTGATTTTAAAGTCTAAATATGGAGGACAAAGTCAAGAGGAGGCAGCCAATTTGTACATTTTCACTTCGTGACGAAATAGCATTTTCCATATTATGATCTCACCGTTGACTCCTGACTGGTGCAGCCAATCAACAAGAGGCCCATGGGCCTCTATGGTCGCCTGAGTTTAGATAAATTTTTGCAGATTTGCTTCATGTGATTTTGAACTTGAGGTCAATGATGTTCACCCCAAGCATACTAATGGCCCAATATCAGATCTCGGGGCCTCTTGCTTGAAAAGAAGTCATGTAAAGATTTTAGCGTATTTGAACCCTGTGACCTTTAATGAAGGCCAAGGTCATTAATTTGAACAATCTTGAAAGCCCCTCCACCCAGCATGCTATAGGTCCTATATCAGGTCTCTGGACCTCATGCTTAATGAGAAAAAGTTCTATAAAGATTTTAGCATATTTGAGCCCTTTGACCTTGAATGAAGGGTAAGGTCATTTGAAAATCTTGATAGCCTTTCACTCCAACATGCTATAGGCCCAATATCAGGTCTCTAGGCCTCTTGGTTATTGAGAAGAAGTTGAAAATGTAAATTGTTTACGAATGGACGACTCACGACAATGGACAAAATGTGATTTGAATAGGTCACTAGTGACAAAACTATTACATGAGGAAAATATATGGTAAATGTTCAATGGTAGCTGTCAGATATCACATCCAGAGAAAGTGTTAACAACATGAACCTACTGTATGTAGTATACATGGTTGTCACATGGAACCAACTTTTGTCTACTCCGGATAACCTCTGTTGTATTGACTGGCATGTCAGATTTTCATGACACCAATGACAGGAAAGGTTGTATGATGTCTGGTTAACATTGATTTTGGTGACAATCAGGATAAGTCATAGGTGCTCAGATCAGAAAAGTAGCCATTCCAGGATTTAGAATTGTCCCCTCTCTGTCAAAGAAATAGAGGACCTCATCAGTGTATGTGATTACCTGTAACAGCTCCTTAAAAATTTCAAAAGTGGTCAAGAGCCACCTTTACCCCTTTATTAAATCTAACAATAGCACTGACACATCAGAAAGGGCCTCCAGTGTGTGTGCCTCTAAACCTTAGCTTAACCAGAGTGTTTGATTGTAATTGGCACCACAGCACTCAAAATATTGTGCATAGACTATGTTCTGTTTACAACAACAGGTGACCTTAACCTTTGACATTTGGGTCTGGAAAACTTTTTCAAGCAAATGCTTTCTTTGAAGAACCGGACAAAATCCGAGCCCTACAGAACTCGAGATATTGTTTATATACTGATTTGATATTCATAGTAACAATAAGAACACTGACAGGTCAGCAAGGGCTCAGTCTTGTGGCTATAAGAAGCCATCTTCCCATATCACTGAGGTAGATATTTAACATTTGGACTTCCAACATCAATCACAAAGAGGCAAAAGATACATTATACATGTACTGTGATGACTAAGTTTCCTTCCATCTCCTTATAATTCTATTTTATTGTCTGACGGAAATGTAAAATACCTCCCCTCCTCCTAACAGCAAGGGTCATTGTCAGAGATCGATTTTGTCCTTGACATTTACACCCAGATTACCTTGACATTTGACCCATGAAGTGACCTAGATCTTTGGCCAGTTGACTTCTTGTTTAATCCAGACCAATTTTGCTACATGTCACAAAATGTTCATCAGTGAAAAGATACAAAATTTGATTTCAGCTTTGACTCAATGACCTTGACCTTTGATCAGTTGACTGTTTAATTCCGACCTACTTTGCTTCATGTCATGAAATGTTTATCAGTGAAATACTATTCCAACCTTGACCTATGTACCTATAGCTAATATCCTTGATTTTTGTGAACTGAACATCTTGACCATTTCATGTAAATTGATCAATAAATACTTGAGTTATCAGCAGGGAACTAAATTGGTGGACAGAGTAATTGTTTCAAGCATGGTGAGAGGTTCATGAGGTATCTTTTACCGAAGCTTTTTACTTTTGCTATGAAGAAATGTACAGAGGGATGGACTCAATTCTATTTTAGACAAGAGAACATTTTTCAGTTAAAGATGCCTCAGCCAATCAAATCACTTACAGTGTTGATGTAAACTGTTTTAAAGTGAAACTTTTGATGACAAAGTAACACAAATTCTGAAAATACATATGTATGAAAATTTATTCCATAAACAATCTACCATTACACATCAGAGGTACAGTGATGCTCATTCAAATGTTTGCATGAGGTGACACACTCAAAATAATCTAGTAGTGAGGCACCCAACATGTACAGTTGGTTTTTCATCACAGCAGTACAAAGATACCTGACTGATGTCTCCTTCAACCAACACAAATGACAGCCCAATTAATCCACCAACCATGGCAGTAAATAATAGTAAAACTCTATTGTCACAACAAATAACAAGAGGCCCACAGGGCCTGTATCGCTCACCTGGATTTAAACATTTGAATCCTTACCCAAAAGGATGCTACTAGTCAAATATGAGCTGTTTCAGAGAAGTTGTTCATATCAATTTAGCAAAATTGACCCCTTTTGGCCACACCCCTCAGCCCCCTGGTGGGGTCAACCCTAAAATTTTGAATCCCCACCCCATGACCATGCTACCATACAAATGTGAGTGATATCCATTGCTTAGTTTCAGAGAAGAAGTTGTTTATATCAATTTAACCAAATTGACCCTTTTTGGCCCCACCCCTCAGCCCCCTGGAGGTTAGCCCTGTCATTTGTTCAATTTTGAATCCTTAACCTTAGGGAATGCTACCAGTCAAATGTTAGAGATATCCATTGGCTAGTTTCAGAAAAAAGTTGTTTATATCAATTCTGCCAAAATGACCCTTTTTGGCCCCGCCTCTCAGCCCCAAGGGAGGTCGGCCCCACCATTTGTACAATTTTGAATCCCGACCCCAAAGGGATGCTCACAGTCAAATATGAGCAATATCTATTGCTTGGTTTTAGAGAAGAAATTGTTCATATCAATTTAGCCAAATTGACCCCTCTTGGCCCCGCCCCTCAGGCCCCCATGGGGTCAGCCTCACCTTTTGTACAATTTTGAATCCCCACCTCATAGTGATGCTACCAGGCAAAAAGGAGCAATATATCCATTACTCGGTTTCAGAGAAGAAGTCGTTTATATCAATATAGCCCAATTGACCACATTTGGCCCCGCCCCTCAGGCCCCTGGGGGGTCAGCCCAATCATTTGTAAAATTTTGAATCCCCACCTAATAGTGATGCTACCAGGCAAATATGAGCGATATCCATTGCTCAGTTTCAGGGGAGAAGTCGTTAATATCAATATAGCTATATTGACCCTTTTTGGCCCCACCCCTCAGGCCCACAGGGGGTTAGCCCCACCATTTGTATAATTTTGACTCCTCACCCCATAGTGATGCTACCAGACAAATAGGAGCAATATATATATCCTTTGCTTGGTTTCAGAGAAAAAGTCGTTTATATTAATAGAGCCAAATTGACCCCTTTTGGCCCCGCCCCTGTGGGGTCAGCCCCACCATTTGTACAATTTTGAGTCCCCACCTCATAGGGATGCTTCTGACCAAATTTGGTCAAATTCTGACCAGTGGTTATGAAGAAGAAGTCAATTGTTGACGGACGGAAAGACGGACGGACGACGGACGCAACGGTATGACATAAGCTCACCTTGGTCCTTCGGACCAGGTGAGCTAATAAATGGAAAATAAACAAGTTTAAAAATCAAGAGACAATAAAATGTAAATAAATAGTTAAATGGATCACTCCTCCATTCAAAAGTCTGTGTAATGTTAATTTAAGTGAACCTAGGATTGCAATGTGTCAAATACACCAAATAGTGTTCAGATCTTGACCTGTGGAATTCCTATCTGGTGAATTAAAATGTTCCTCAACTCAAGCTTCAATCTGACAGATGGTCAGGATAGGGATCCAGATGGACACTGGTCTGTTGGACAGTGTACTATATGGGCATGCACACTAGTCGGTTGAACAGTGAACCAAATGGATCCTAGCTCTGTTGGACAGTGAACCACATGGACACCAGTCTGTTGGACAGTGAACTATGCAAAGACTGATCTTTTGATCTGTGAACCATGTGGACACTAGTCTGTTGGACAGTGAACCAAATGGACCCTAGCTCTGTTGGACAGTGAACTACATGGACACTTGTCTGTTGGACAGTGAACTACATGGACACTAGTCTGTTGGACAGTGAACTACATGGACACTAGTCTGTTGGACAGTGAACTACATGGACACTTGTCTGTTAGACAGTGAACTACATGGACACTAGTCTGTTGGACAGTGAACTACATGGACACTAGTCTGATGGACAGTGAACCACATGGACACCCAGTCTATTGGACAGTGAACAACATGGACATTAGTCTGTTGGACAGTGAACTACATGGACACTAGTCTGTTGGACAGTGAACTACATGGACACTAGTCTGTTGGACAGTGAACTACATGGACACTTGTCTGTTGGACAGTGAACTACATGGACACTAGTCTGTTGGACAGTGAACTACATGGACACTAGTCTGATGGACAGTGAACCACATGGACACCCAGTCTATTGGACAGTGAACAACATGGACATTAGTCTGTTGGACAGTGAACTACATGGACACTAGTCTGTTGGACAGTGAACTACATGGACACTAGTGTGTTGGACAGTGAACTACATGAACACTAGTCTGTTGGACAGCGATCTGTGAACCATGTGGACACTAGTCTGTTGGATAGTGATCTGTGAACCATGTGGACACTAGTCTGTTGGACAGTGATCTGTGAACCATGTGGACACTAATCCATAGGAGAGTGAACTACACACATACATATATGATGGACTGTAAACCACATGGACACTAGCCTGTTTGACAGTAATTTACATAGATAATCACCAATTGTACAGTGATCCACACGGAACACTGATTAGTCTATTGGACAATGCTCCACATGAATTTATAATACCTTGCTGAACTGTGACTTACATGGACTTAGTATGTTAGACTGTGATCCATGTAAGCAGATACATAACCTTTTGAAAAAGACAATTTCTTTATGGCATTTTATCAATTCCATATCCACTGATTCATCAAAGAGCCCAGACATGTGTACATGTTATATCATGCACAGAGAAATACAAATCATCAATCTTAAATCTATTTGAGCCCATGAAACCTGGTTCAATCCCTAGGCATTGTACTCATTCATAAATAATTGTTCTTGTTCATAATTTTATATGCACTTGGGCATGGGCATCTATGATAAAAATTCTGTTGCCACATTTATTGGTTGAACATATATCAATTAACAAAGAAACAAGTAATATGATATATAATTTCATATAGGTTAGCCAAGTAATCTCTCCATGAACAGGCCACTGTGGCGTCCATCATATGCAGCACTATAAATAGCTAGTTCACATCCAGGCCCTATTTGACTTTTAACGTAAGGCAGCTACAACCAGCTGAGATCCTAGAACACATATTTCATTGCTTGGAAGGAAAATGCTGAGCACTCATGGTGTTGATCAGTTGTGGCAGAGTGAGTTCAACCACACACACACCTTTCATCTTTGTATCAATTCAGCAGAAAATAACATAAATATAATTTCATCATACTCCAAAAAATATCAATAAAACAATCATTTGTCAAATTTCCTCATGACTTTGCTTGTATCCCCGCGACAATTCGGACAGTACCACTTGCCCTTGGGTTTGTTGACAAGATTGACACAGTTAAAATGGAACCATTCGATGACACAAGCATCATTGTCACATCCAATCATCTCTCCATATGACACCTGATCACATAGACAATATGTTGGCTCATCTGGATCAATTGGAGGCTCAATAGGTGATGTTGGAGCTTGATCCTTCTCTTTCTTTGTCTTACGTTTCTTCTTCTTCTTAGGCACTTTCTCCTTTTCTTCTTGCTGCAAAAGTCCAGTACATGTATAAGCATCAAAATACTTATCATACTCTGTTACAATACATTTAATTTTTTCAGTTCTTTCTTCCAAACATTTGTAGAGAAAAATACTTATTTGCTTCATTAATTTTCCAGTCTTGATCGACCAATACCTGTTCATAGCACATAGATGGTGATAATTTTTGTATTTTTTTTTTTAATTCAACAACAGAAAATACTGATATATATGTATGATAAAACCATAATTCAAACTCAAAATTTATCAATTAAGAGTAATATATTATGAATGAAAAATTTGCAAGGAGACATTGAAAAATCCAAGGAGACTATGACCAAGTGTTCAGAAAGGCGTCCTGTGCTTCATTGATGACTATCAACAATAGCAAGAAACCATTATTATACAAAACATGAAAACCACCATAAAGATGATGAAGAACATATCCCCTGGATCAAACTTACAGTATTGATGATCTAAGCAACTTTACACAGATAGATAACATCAGAACTGAATACTATATCAGCGTTAGTTTGTACCTTCTTTTCTTCTTCTTTAATGACAGTGTCACTTGTTTTCTGGCGTCGCTGTCGCTTCACAGCCACTTTCTCAGGTTTTGGTTCTGTATGCTGCATAACAGGTTTAGATGTTGTCGTTGTTGTTGAGTTAGATGTTGTAGTTGCTGATGATGTTGTCACCTTTTCTTCTTTTTCTGTTTCTTTTCCAAACATAGGATCTGACAAAAGAGTAATTATACTGTGTTACAGCTCATTATAAATGCTATTAAACTAGAATACCATATCAGTGTATTTCCGTAATAGTTTTTGCCATCAGAAAACAGCTCCAGCACTAGTGCAAATGGACGGCCAATACATACAGTATCACCCCTATAACTTTTGAATAGGTGTATACTGCCAAACTGAGCTGAAAAGTGAAAATATTGCCATAAATTATCCAAGGAAAGTGCTGGCTTGTCTCCTCTCAATTTGTCCAAAAGCAAAAGTTAACTGTTGTATATATCAAATGGGTAACTTTAGTAACATCATATTGCTGAAATAGTAATTAATCACTGTCTTACCTAGATTTTCTCTGTCTTGCTCCAGTTGTCTCCCCCTGTTATCAATATGTTCTATAATCAGGGCCATAAGGTGGAGCTTTTCATCTCCAATCTCCTGACATTTGATGAGTGCCCTCTGTATGGCTGAAAGAGCTTTTTTCTTTGTTGGTCCCTCTTGTTCCTTACAATAAACTTCCTGGTGGTTGTCAATGTCTTGGAGAATGTCTGCAAATGTAACAATTGAATCCCTCCATCATCAATGCTCCTGATCAAAATCAGTATTAGCTATAATTTAATCTTATTTGCCCACCACAGTTCCACCCATTGTATAAATAGTAATACACAATTTCGAAAACAGCTTAATTTGAAATAAAACCAAATCTCTGTGCAAATGCCTTCTTTGTTTTTTGTATTGATCATCATCCATTAATTTCAAATTGTTTACTTTGAAGTATCACAGATAAAAAGGAACAAAGAAATTGTAATAATCAGTCACTTCAATTTCTATGTATTCCCATCAGAGATTTGTTTTACTAAATCAGAGCACTTGCAACATATTTCCTATTTTGCCAAGTTTGTTTTTGACCTGGCCTGTAATTTACAATATTTTTTATGCATATATACACATACTGCATCCATCTCTTATTGAGTATTACAATTAACAGCAGTTAAAACAAAGGCTAAACGCATTCATACGCTGCATTGAATTAAAGTAATAGATCAATGAGGATACACTGAAAACTACACGTGTTTGCTAAAAATAGCTATGAACCGGAAGTGGTTGTATTTATTGTTGAGCGTCAGACGACGAATGTTTCCAACAGGTTCCCGCAATAATAAATATACAATTCTTTATCAATATGGGTTCCCTAGACACGTTTACAAACACCTGAATATACGAAAGGCTTTTTGGTATTGGCAGACGTCGTGATTCAATTCAAAACTAATCTAAAACGACAGGGAAAAGGTTGGTTGAACCTGCGCTTAGGCCAGTAACGTCACCAGGCTATAGGCCTACTTGATACTGATCCTTAGAACGAGAAGCTCCCATACCACCAAGGGCACTTCATAACACGAGATTATTGACATGTTATCCTACTTGAAGGCTAATACAAACCTCGACACTGAATATCTAGTTCGCGAAGCTGAGTAACGATCTTCTGTAAATCGTCCGGCAAATTTTCCATCGTGTCCAAATAATTCTCTAGATATGTAGCAGAGCAGAGGGCCTCCACCGCAGCTTGATTCAACATCGACATCTTCCCGTGTTGTGTTTGAAATCGTCACAAGTTCGTTGTCGTAGATACCATATATTAGCACTGCTGGATGCCCGACTGTTCTGACATTAGTTTACATGTTTTCCCTCCGAGTCTTGAAAGCAAGCCTCCTTGTGACACAGGTGACCTATATCCGTGTTTTGAGGCCTTCAAAGGGGATACGCTATGTAGTAATCATAATTATTATAACCGACGAAGTTCACAAACTTGGTAAAACGGAGTGAAAATAGTAACATTTTTATTTCAATCAAATGAACTACTTATGGAACAAATGATCATGTTTGCATTTGTGAATTCTTACAATTAAAGCACACCTTCAACTGTATTACCTCCCTAATGTGACCGGAAGTGATAATAATTATTGGGGAAAGTCTCAAAAGGTGCTTAGGGACTGCTTTCGTTTATTCGGTCGAACCGTTTTAATCGGTTAAACGTGAAAAGGAAATCACTATGGGTCGTTGAATTTTTTATTCACTATTTATATATACATTATCAAATATAAAAAATTTGATATATATATATATATGGGTCAAAGAAGTAATATAAACAGTACAATCCAGATAACACTGGATCCTCACAAGAATGTATGGAGGATACGAATTACTTGTAATGATTATATGGGGCAAAGAAGTAATTCAAACAGTGTGGACAATGAGGCTTGTTAAATTTTCGAGGCAATCCGCCCCTTTATCAAAACACAAAAAATACAAATACAATCACATAATATATATAAGAAGTACTGGAAATACAATAAAATACAATAAGAATAATGTTTTTTTTTTGTAACTGGAGAAACAACAATGAACCCTTCGGCAAACGTGGGACCGAAGGCGGATTGGGGCGGATTGCCTCGAAAATTTAACAAGACTGTTTGAATTACTTCTTTGCCCTATATATATATATAAGCTTTTGACATTTTGATAATAACATAAACCTATACTGAAGACAACGATAACAATATAACAGTTATACATTGTATTATATTTTAGGTCTCTGATATCAAAACTCATTCACTGATGCAGTGTATTAAAAATGGGTAATATTACTTATTTTTCGATTTAATAAATTGATTAGGTAACTCTTCATTATTTGATTTTTTTATCAAGAATACCATTTTTTTGATATAAAAAATTCAATCCTTTAATCTTCAGATTTTTTTTTTTTGATAGAGAAATATGCAAGCGATATACACATATATCGACATAAATGTGTGCATCAAGAAGAATGAATGGTATCAGTGGAAATATCATTTATAGAAGAGTATAATACCGGATAGGAGTCAACGCTGCCCTAATGCATTCTGATATCAGCGTTACCTCCCTTTGTCCCACTCCATGTCGGTCCCAGAATGTTTAGTTTAAATTTTGTTTAATTTCAATTTAACAGGGAAGACAATAGATGATTAGGTAATTCAGAACTTGGTCAACAGGAAATTTAGCTGGCCAGAATACCCTAAATGGGATTCTATAAGTTAGTTTATGTAAAAAAAAAGAGAGTCATTAATAGGACTTATACATGCAAAGTTCTTCATTTCAAAAGGGTTTTCGTATATTTTTTTAGTAATTTTGTCACTAATCGTCCCTTAAAATCATGTTAGTTAGATAGTTAGAACAACATGTGTTTTGTTTTCGTATTTAGAATTAATACAGGATAGTTGTGTTGTCGCATGACACCATTTTCCGTATCTTTTTTCTTATATTTAGAAAAAAAAAAAAAAAAAAAGTCCCGATGATAAACAATTACTGTAAAAGGTAAACACACAATAAATATAGTTTTATATATATCAAATTTTCAGTAGAAACAGTTATCATTCCTGTATTTCAAAATGTTGGGAACTGTCACAATTTGGGTACATCACCATAGTTAAATCAAATATATGTAGCGTTGTTCTTCTTTTCCGCAATTTTGTTGTAATGACATGTACCAACAAAGTTATTCTATTCCGAACGCTCACAATCTCCTTTCCTTATTGTTTCAGTACTTCGTCCGGTTATACTAACTTATAAGGGTATATATATGGACTTTACAACTGGCAAGGAAGTACTGCGGCTGGAAAGGGAATTTTTTATAGAAAACCTTGGCGTGTTGGTGGGTAGAGCATCTTTAACGCCAGTCAAAACATACTGTATATTGTTAACAGCTTCAGTCCTTTATATGACAAACTTGATATAACTTCGGACAAGATATTTCAATCTCACCCCGCCACCAGCTTTATTCCGAGCATTAGGTACCATGATCTGTACTGGTGAGGTGACTTATTCTCCCTCCAACGTTCCATAACTACATCCCCAGAGAGGACAACGATACGAATACATTGAACATATTTGTATTTGTGTGTGGATGAACTTCATGCAATAGGCTCTGCAGTGTTCCAACCCACAGGCATTTGGAATGAATGCATTTTATAATACATATATTTGGCCGTGGGTAAGGAATTCGTACCAAGTTCCTTCAAATGTTCCAGTCTAATAGTGGAGCAGATCATTGCCAAATATGGTCAAAGCCCTACGATGAGTACGCATTATCTGTGATTTTCCTGTTGGGTAGGTGAAAGATTTCTTTATAGCATGTCCAAAACACAATAGCCTATTGACATTGCGTTCCCATTTTGTTCCACTCATATCAATATACATTTGTAGGTATCAAGTGGAGCAATAGAGCTCCTGGAGTTTAGGTATCGACGAATCTGCACGTCTGGTGATGTTTACTTCGACGACTTATCATTTCATTAACTATCCATTGTAATCTGTTGGAATTGCCCCTGATTTTCGTTGATACTTGATACCTCTAATGTGTGAGTGAACAAGGAGATAATGAGGATATCTCGTTCTGGACCTATAATGTTTGAGTATACAAGGAGCCAATGTCACACCTCTTGCTCTGGACCTATGACGTGAGTGTACAAGGAGCCAATGACGATCTTCTTGCTCTGGACCTATGATGTGTGAGTGTACAAGGAGCCAATGACGATCTCTTGTTCTGAACCTATGATGTGTGAGTGTACAAGGAGAGAATGACGATCTCTTGTTCTGAACCTATGATGTGTGAGTGTACAAGGAGCCAATGACGATCTCTTGTTCTGAACCTATGATGTGTGAGTGTACAAGGAGCCAATGACGATCTTCTTGTTCTGGACCCACGACGTTTGAGTGTACAAGGAGCCAATGACACATCTCTGGTTCTGGTACTATGGTGTGGACTATGAAAACTCATTTAGAATGTTTGAACTATATTCTTCACTCTTATTAGGCACAAATGACTCATAACTATGGCAAGCCAAGTTGTCATTTATTCACGGAGCAACGTTGATCCAGGCATTACCCAAATTATATAAGATATCTTATAAACTTTATAAGATATCTTATATAATATATAGAATATCTTATATACTTTGTAAGATATCTTATATCTTTTATGAGATGTCTTATATATATTTTTTTATAAGATATCTTATATACTATATAAGATATCTTATATCTTTTATGAGATATCTTATATACTTTAAGACAAGTTTATAAGATATCTTTTAAAAGATATAATATATCTCATATATTATATATGATATCTCATAAAGAAAAGTTTATAAGATATCTTATATATTATATAAGATATCTTATATCTTTTATGAGATATCTCATATATTATATAAGATATCTTATAAACTTTAAATAAGATATCTCATAAACATATAAGATATCTCATAAACATATAAGATATCTCATAAACATACAAGATATCTTATAAACATGTAAGATATCTTATATAATATATAAGATATCTTATATAATTTGGTAAAATACTGGATCAATATTGCTCCGCGAATAAATGACAACTTGGCTTGCCATACATAACCCACTAATCACAGAGTTCACCCTCTACCTACACTATGAAGATATGATATACAATAGCCATTTAGGATAAATAATAACCTTCAAATTAGTAAATAACCTTCGAAATAGAGATATAACCCACTGATGTATAACCGTCTACTTAGGTAACCTGCAAATTAGACAAATGTCATAATTCAATAATCTTACTCTCTAGTACAATCTATTTTTAAAGGATTATCTCCCTTGAATAACACTTTCCAGACTTTCCTTATTTTTGTTATTTGTCTATTTGCCGCATTTTGTTATTTGTCTATTTAACATTGAAACTGGATCATTTTTTTAAAGGACAGGGCTATAGTGTACCTATCAGAACTAATCACAATATAAAATGTATAATCGCATTGGCTATTTTCTACTGTCCCATTACAGAAATCCATATCAGTTCAATATGTGACTTTACACTGCTGGACACTAGTCCTATCATTACAGGTTTTGGACAAACAGTATTGTGTTGGGCATCAGAGCTTTATGTAGACAATGAGATGTTCCATCAAGTCTTAGAATCTTAGTTATAGAATTCACAAATGTGAAGAAATTTTGTAGATAATAAAACACCCAAAACTGTGGGATTATTAATACATGGTAAATACAATGTACATTATGTATATCATTCAAAATTAAATTTAGATCTACTGTCAAAATAAAATATTTACATTTGCATTATATAAGTATACCTAGCATAAGTGGCACATATATGACAAAATTAATTCCAGAAGGATAATGGTGCCCACCATTGAATGATCTTGATTGGTTCTATATAACACTGATCATTTCCAATCAGTCTCAGAATTGAATATATAGACAGACCAGGGGTAACCTATTATTGAACTACAAAATGTTTGTGAAAGACCCACGAAGAACTTTCTGAGAAATAGCACATACAAATTTCAACTGTCAAAATTCAAAATGGCCTCCTGTCCACCTTTTTGTTTTCTGTTCAGTCGCAAAATTCAACATGCACAACCAGAGATCAAGGGTAACTATGAAATTTGAGAAAGAAAGATCCTACAGGTTCTTCTCAGGAAATAGTGAATACAAGGATTGTTTACAGACAGACCACAAACCAGGAACGAAGTGCGATTTGAACAGCCCACTATCATAATAAATACAATGTATAGAATCCTTATAAATGTAGCAATTGAACTGTCTTGATACAGTATTTATAGTTATTACATGTATAAAGCACAAAGCTTTGCATCAAAATATAGCTCAATTGTGACAGCACTGTTTGTCTGTGAAGCCCTGTCATTTATATCGACTATAAATACTGTATGAAGACTGAATGACTTTAATATATTGGGTGACATTGGATGACATACATGTACAACATGACGAAGGAATAACAAAGTCTTATCTGTAGGAAATCCAGTTTTATTGAATTCTAAGTAAGTATCAAGTCATGAGTGACAAAAGTTCTCTATAACCTGCAGGCTTCTCTCCTTCACACAGAGTTGTAAGAGAGGATGTCAGACTTCATGATAAAGCTTATAGTTACAATGCTTACTAACAACCCTGTTCAGTCATCTAAGGGGAACAAAAAGGTATCTGGGCTTATAGTGATGTAACCAACCAGTGATCATACAGATTTGTACAATGAATATTTATTGAAATAACCATCAATAATGCCATAAACAGGGTTGGTATATTGGTCAACCATTTCTGTATCAAACTTAATGGTTAAAACCTGATACGTGATATATATGTTTGTATGATAAACCTTGGCTGGTCTGATGCATGTTCTTGGATAGTAAACCAATGCTGGTGCAATACACATATGGTTTTGTATGGTAAATTATTGCTATGGTAAACCATTGCTTGTACAAAATAAAGTTTTGCATGGTAAACAATTGCTTGTGTGATAAAACATGGTTCTGTATACATGTATGGTAAACCATTGCTGGGGCAATACACATGCTTGTGGTATACCGGTATATGGATTTGTATGGTTAACCATAATGCTTGTGTGATACATATGGTTTTGTATGGTGAACCATAATGCTTGTGTGATAAGTATGGTTCTATATGGTGAACCTGTATGTTCTACTGAGATGAACAGCTATGGTTGCATGATACAATTTCATTGTAGTTGGTGATGACAATGAGACGGAGAAAATATTGATGTGATATTAATAAACAAACAACATATACATGTATAAAATCTGACAAATAAAAGTTTCACAACACTAAATTGGTTGATTGACTACAGGAATTAACTGACTACAACAGACATAACAACTGAAGTTTTAAATCTAATACGAATCTCTGACATATCATTGTATCACAGACAAAATACAATGTATAAAGTTGTCCTTTTTTAAGCACGACTCTGATGAGGGCAAATTGAATATATATTTATATGTACAGAAATTACAAGAACTTGTAAATCAACACATATGCAGAAAGAAATGCGAGACTCGTGTAAATTACAAAATGTATTATACAATATATATATTATATACATTTACATAAAAATGCCAAACTTGAATAAATTGTTATACATGTATACATGTACTGAAGATGATTTACACATTCAAACAGCATGGTTGATGGTGGAGAAACATTTCATTATGGAGACAGATCCGTCCTGGACTGTAGATAAGTGACTATGGCAAATGTTTCACATATCAAATCACTATATTTATATCTGACCTGTGCAATGTCAACAATGTATTTTTATCTATTTATTAAGAAAGGAATCTGTATCAATCAATATTACTAAAATATACATATGCTCAATTTCAGTGACATGATAACAAAATCCTACCATGTAAAGTCTTGAGCAAGTCTTTAAATAATTAAATGAAAATTCATTAAGATTCTTGTTATCAAAATAAAAGTTGTTTATATTCTGAAAATAGATGTTGGTACAAGACTCGAGGTAATAGAGTGATGACAGGGTATGAGCTCCGAGTAACAGGGCATGACTCCGAGCAACAGGGTATGACTCCGAGTGACAGGGTGTGACTCTGAGCAACATGGTGTGACTCCGAGTGACATGGTATGACTCTGAGTGTCAGGGTATGACTTTGAGTGACAGGGTGTGACTCCGAGCGACATACATTCAATGGTGAGCAATCTACAGAATCACAAGGCAAATAGAGAATGTTTACTTACATGTTACATATGTAATTGATAACATTAATTAAAGCACTTTCAAGACAACAATTAAAACGTCACATGAATTACTTCTAATTACACTTCACAAAATTAATAATATTTACATGTATGCCTGCTGATCTTCGAATTCCTCAGTAATATTAACATTACTCAAACTGCCATGTGGTTTTCAAGTTATCATTTTCAAAACTACAAATTACTAAATATTATTCAACTTTACTGTGCACACATTAAAATTTGTACTTTTTCACCATAACAACAGCATAAGGAATACTGGTAGATATTTGTAATATCAGTCTACACAGTAATCTATATATGTCACCAACATGAAAACCTTATACCATACAGCATGTGAGGTTAATGGTGAACTTTGTATGACAGAGATGTATCAACAACTGACGACTTGCAAGGAAATTACAGACTTGCACCCAACACATCCAAAAACATTCCTATATATTTATATGTCACACTTTCATCAACTTTCATCCAAATGATTGGGATCTTACAATAAAATTAAATGGCATGCAATCACTCGACCACTGAAGTACAAATATAAATTACACCAACTAACAGGTAGGTGCCTAATTCTCCATTATTCAGAATCAAGGCCACTTGGATTTGGTGCATTAAAGGGAATTTCGAGTGATCTGATGAACCTTGGACCATGGATTCATTTATTGATTCATACACTCTATAAATCTATAAACAATATCTACCCTTCTTTTATCGAGAGAGTGACCAACACATGATTTGACAAATCACACAAATATCTCTTAATGATATTTCTTCACTTAGCAGCTGTACTTTGACCTTGCCATTGACCCTGAACTCTCATCTGGAGGTCTGGAGACGATGACCGTGAGAGGTAATTAGCTTGGAACTGATCTTCACCTTCTTGTTATGTAAACGTACATGCTTGCTGTCCTTGTTACAACCTATTAATGCCACGTTTCAGGCAACACCAAGTACATACATTTACCTGTATTGCCAGTAATAAGCTAGTCCTACAGCTAAGGGTAACAACTATGGGGTGTGCAGCACAGATGGGTGATAATGATGTGTCCTAGGCTGTTCTCCCATACGTTTAACATTAGGGTAACAAGATCAAGAATAACAAAAGCGATCATTCCAGACAGGACGATTGTCTACAGACTTAGCACTACCCAGACGATTAGTGCTGCACATAGAACGAACCGATTTAGCGCTACCTGGTCGTAAACTACCAATGGATTTTGCACTGCCTGGGCGTAAGGTGCTGGTTGTGGACTTAGCACTTCCTGGTCTTGACTTTCTGCTGCGCATGGTGGAATTTGTGGTACTGCTGAAGACACTGGTGAGGCTGCGTGTGCGCTGACCCATGGAGCCCTCGTAAGGTTGGACAGCTGCCATAGGGACCCCATACAGGACAGTGCGTTTGTAGTCATTCAGCTGTTCATTCCGTGACATCCCACGAGTTGAATTGGTGGTCTGGAGGCGCCTAAGCATTTGCTGGAATGTAGAAAAATAAACTTTGTCAAAGTGCTGTCATGTCCACACTAACACCACAGCCACTCTAACCAATTGGGCTAGAGGTCTGGTCTCTCTATAAAAATTCTATCTAAACAAATAAAAGGGGCGTTGAACACCTACACTAGAATTCTTCAGTGTTTTACTTACAGTGGAATCCTTAACCAAACATCTATTTGCAGGACAGTCTGTGGGAGTAAAGAATATGGAGGTGCATGGGATTGCGAAATACAAACTGTCATTTCAAAGTGTAATGGCCCAAGTTTCAGCCCTAGGTGTTGAAGGATCATTATCGGTTGTCAAAGTCAACCAACCTACCATCTGATAATTTGTGTAAGACGGATCTACTTAAACACTTATCATGTCTGAATCACTCAAGGCCAGAAACACAGAATAATGCTATGTGTATATAAATATAACATGAACTGAACACATGTATTCTAATTATACTTTTTCAACATTGATTGTAGTTTGTGCATGATCAACTTATCGGTCATGATATATATCGAGTTCCAGACTAATGTTAGTTGTGTACACATATACAGGCCCACTACCTGTACATGTACTGCCAGCATACAATTTTCTGGCGTTTAATTTTCTATCATAACTCAAGTCAACAAGCACCTAGTTGACATTCATGTCTTGTTGGACTATTTGTGTGGACTGTCAAACACGATAAAAGTCAACAACATGAAATAGTTCACTATGTATACAAGTTCATGGACCAGTGTTTTACATAACCAGTTTTCAATAATCTCTATATAAAACTTTTCCTTTAAAATAATGTGTTCAATAAATGTGTGTTTGCCTTTTCATGTTCCATACATCAAGTCCTTCAGAGATTAACCCAGCAGGGAAACCAAGGGACTTAACTCCAGGTGTGTCTTTATAAGGTTCTACGCAATAGGACTCATCATTAAAAGGAAATCAACCTGCATGCTTCCGATTTTGACTGATATTTTTGCGAAATTTGTTAGGCCTATATTGAATAGACAAACATTTTCAAATAAATATATCTCAGAGGATATCTTTTGAAATTTGTGAGCATGAAGACCTGAATTTTTCTAAAAAAACTGGTAAAAACCCCTGACAGTATTTTACTTCATAACATAATTCATGGCCAAGGTGATTAATATTTATACATGAATGTTGTATAAACAGCAGCGATTAAGTTTTTTCAATGTTTTATGTTTTTGTTTTTGTTATTTTTGTTTGATTAAATTTACTCTGTACATGATTAACAATTGGATTCAGGGTTACCTATACCATGCAATGATTAAAACTAATTAAGTCTGATCTGAGAATATCTAGTATGTACACAGGTGACATACAATAGTGGACAAGCCAAGCTTCTGTTGGGTCTAAACATGTGGAGTTGGCCTGCAGGTATGAGGCCACTTCGGTGAGATACTTCTCATCGGGAATTTAAAGAGTTTGGTTATGCTGGTTTGGGTTCATTAAGTGGACTGTCAAACTACAAGTCAACAAGTCACACTAGACTCCATCTTAACATTTCTATTTTATCACAACTGAACTACAGAAATCGTTATTGTTTACAAGTTGGCACTAACATGTGGTGATCATTATTACCTCCCTTTGTTTCAAATCTTGGGCATTAAATAAAAAAAATCACTATACAAAACTGCATTTCACAAGCATTCGAAGCTCACCAATCTTCAAATTCTATCAACAAATGAATGACATTAACTGGACTTTGATGCGAAGTGACAATGGAGTGCTGGGCCATTGTCTACATATAGGGGGTTTGATCAAACTTCCTATCTGATAACACAGTCCATTGTTATTGGGTTTTATATGTGGACGTAGTCAGTTTACAATACAATTACATACAAGTCAGACATTTTGTATACAGGTAGTGTCAGTTATTTATGCACTGTATATACTTGAATTGATAGGCAAGTCTTTTACCAGTCAGTGCTTTAGGGTAAATGGACTTCTAACAGAGACTTCGAAAATAACAATGTATTAAAATTTGTTTTGAGATAATCTTCCTCGCATCCCAAAATCAACCAATCATCATACATATATATATCTGTGTTACATGAATCAATAATTTAACAAGATTAAGATTACTTTTGTTTTTAAGTGATTTTGGAAACATCTTATACAATTCAGATCAGGGCTGAAGATAATATACAGAAGCAGATGGAAAAAACTAGTTTATTTTCTACTTTTTAGGATGCAAATGAAACAAGAATTTTTTCTCCCCTTCCCATCTGGAATAACTTTGTTACTAAATTGTTTCATTAGATTGCAAAAGTTTACAATGAACAGTGAGATAAGTAGAGATCCATTAAGTTCCTTATTGTAGTGTTCGTTTATTTCTGTATTTCTTTCCAAATACACAACTTCACTGCTATATAGTATATATAGTAGAGACAGTACCATATACTACTTAGTCTTACCACTCAACCACTCAATCCAATAAAGTCTTTAATTATTTAGATTACTTAAAGTATAACAGGAGACAATGACAGACAATTCCAGTCAATACATGGTACTTGTATACCTGTACACCACTGGGAGTGAGTGGCACATCAATATTTCATTTGTACACACGTCACAATCAGTGGTATCATCAACTAGGACACTAAATGAAATAAATGGTGTCCTTTGTGTATTCAGAAAAAAATGCTATATTCTACCATATGAGTACATGACATACCCTAGCCTCCTGTGTATGAGTACATGACATACCCTGGCGTCCTGTGTATGAGTACATGACATACCCTGGCGTCCTGTGTATGAGTACATGACATACCCTGGCCTCCTGTGTATGAGTACATGACATACCCTGGCCTCCTGGGTATGAGTACATGACATACCCTGGCATCCTGGGTATGAGTACATGACACAACCTGGCCTCCTGTGTATGAGTACATGACATACTGGCGTCCTGTGTATGAGTACATGCCATACTGACCTCCTGTGTATGAGTACATGACACAACCTGGCCTCCTGTGTATGAGTACATGACATACCCTAGCCTCCTGTGTATGAGTACATGACATACCCTAGCCGCCTGTGTATGAGTACATAACATACCCTGGCCTCCTGTGTATGAGTACATGACATACCCTGACTTCCTGTGTATGAGTACATGACATACCCTGACCTCCTGTGTATGAGTACATGACATACCCTGACCTCCTGTGTATGAGTACATGACATACCCTGACCTCCTGTGTATGAGTACATGACATACCCTGACCTCCTGTGTATGAGTACATGACATACTGGCCTCCTGTGTATGAGTACATGACACAACCTGGCTTCCTGTGTATGAGTACATGACATACCCTGGCTTCCTGTGTATGAGTACATGACATACCCTGACCTCCTGTGTATGAGTACATGACATACCCTGACCTCCTGTGTATGAGTACATGACATACTGGCCTCCTGTGTATGAGTACATGACATACCCTGGCTTCCTGTGTATGAGTACATGACATACCCTGACCTGTGTATGAGTACATGACATACCCTGGCATCCTGTGTATGAGTACATGCCATACTGGCCTCCTGTGTATGAGTACATGACATACCTTGGCCTCCTGTGTATGAGTACATGACATACCCTGGCTTCCTGTGTATGAGTACATGACATACCCTGGCCTCCTGTGTATGAGTACATGACATACCCTAGTCTTCTGTGTATGAGTACATGACATACCCTGGCATCCTGGTCATGAGTACATGACACAACCTGGCCTCCTGTGTATGAGTACATGACACAACCTGGCCTCCTGTGTATGAGTACATGACATATTGGCCTCCTGTGTATGAGTACATGCCATACTGGCCTCCTGTGTATGAGTACAAATATGACACAACCTGGCTTCCTGTGTATGAGTACATGACATACCCTGACCTCCTGTGTATGAGTACATGACATACCCTGGCTTCCTGTGTATGAGTACATGACATACCCTGACCTCCTGTGTATGAGTACATGACATACCCTAGCCTCCTGTGTATGAGTACATGACATACCCTGGCCTTCTGTGTATGAGTACATGACATACCGTGGCCGCCTGTTTATGAGTACATGACATACTGGCCTCCTGTGTATGAGTACATGACATACCCTGGCCTCCTGTGTATGAGTACATGACATACTGGCCTCCTGTGTATGAGTCCATGACATACCCTGGCCTCCTGTGTATGAGTACATGACATACTGGCCTCCTGTGTATGAGTACATGACATACTGGCCTCCTGTGTATGAGTACATGACATACCCTGACCTCCTGTGTATGAGTACATGACATACTGGTCTCCTGTGTATGAGTACATGGAATACCTTCCCATGTACACGGCATACCCTTATACCATAGTGTATGAGTACATGGAATAACATAGCCTCCCATGTACATAGCATACCCTTATACAATTGTTTTTGAGTACACGGAATACCCTCTCATGTATATGGTATACCCTTATACAATTGTTTTTGAGTACACGGAATACCCTCTCATGTATATGGTATACCCTTATACCATTGTGTAAGAGTACATGGACCCTCCTGTGTACATGGCATATCCTTATGTATGACATACCTATTTGTATGAGTACATCACAAGTTCTTTATCTAAATTCCGAGCTTAAGACAGGGATTAAATCAAAGTCTTTTTGTAAAAGTTTCCTTTTATGATGATCATGAACTGAACTAATCCTTGTATGCATGTAGCTAATTTCAGAGTTATACCACGAACTAATATATAAAAGACATTGTGTACATGTTTATCGATTTTGGTCACATAATCAACATGCTATCCTGCGAATTGCCCATGTAAAAAAATATAATTTTGCATATGTCATCAGACTCAGTGTAATATACCTGGAGCATTTTCCATTGGCTGCGCCAGTTAGAAATTGATTAGGATGTCATAATATGGACAATGACTTGATGTCATGAACTTTGAATGATGCAACAATGCCTGTCTCGGTTTGATTAAGTCCTACACATTTTTACTGTAAAGCCTGTCAAAATGTAAGTTTTCTGAATTATGTGATAAAAAGAATCTTAAATCTAATTAATTTATGTTCATTTCAGATGATATTTTATGAGACTCATCTCAAAGTTTGTTTTTTTTTGCTCCCCAATTAAGGCTCATAGAATAAAAACTTCTATGACTCTTTTCATAAAAGTATAACGTCATGTGAAATGAAAACTCAGTTAAGATCCTATATATATAACTTTAATTTACTGTCTCTATATACACACATGTGATGGTTTATTTTTATGACAATTTTGTATGTATCTATCAGCATGCAGAAAGATAAAATATTTCAATGGTGTATTATAGTACACAGCGAAGGACTGTGGATGATACTGGACAGCAATGATGGAGAGCAAAGTAATGATCAGTGATTTTGTGGTAGAAATCGATCAATAGCCCATGCCATTGTATAAGTAGACAGTCGTGACCATGAGATATTAAGAGATAATACCCTGTAATTATATACCAGCTCTCATTATCTCTTGGGAACAGAAGCAAGTACATCTGTCATTGATTTTACATTACAATTTATATACATAGGTAGATTTGAAGACTACATTTAGGTGTTTAGAAGCTTTAGATACATATACATTAGAATATAGTTTTTAACAAAGTTCCTCTTTTTTATCTATATATGTCAGATTTTGTGCTTAAGGCATTACTCTATCCTTTTGCAGCATAGAAGTAAAAAGAACCCCATTTATTTTTAGAAATTCTATTCAAACTATACAAGAGGACCCCATATAATCTGAAATTGCGTAACATAGATCTAACCCTGATCAAATACAGGACATGATATGTACCATGGGGTGTCTTTATTCTCACAATTTCTCAGACATGTAGCTCCTGTTATCAGTGATGAGTGGTTACTGAAGATTTCAGCTACTATTGTTAGCCTATAGCTACTCCACCTTCTCCGTGGTAATAACTAATAAATGTTGTTTGTTTCCATCTTGCACCCACAACAACCTTTGGAAATGAGTTCAATATCGGTCGGTAGTTTTGTTACAATACACCCATGCCATGTAGAATAACCATTTATCACATAAATAGCCTGATATTCAGTAAATTTGCCCAAGAAATATATCCTTGAGTATGTTATCATCGGCTGAACATGTGCCAGACAAAAATTGAAAATGGCCAACAAAACGACTGCCTTCATTTTCAAGTTATGTGATGAAATGTTAACTGTTTACTAAAAGTATGGATGCTAGCACACGCACAGACAAATCTATAACTCAATAGTCAATCCTTTCAATCCTTTCAATACTTAGCGGAGAGGTATTGTAGCAATTCAAATTGCCACAAAAGATTTAAAGAGAGCATAATCATATTTTTGCAGATATAATAACTGTCTAGAATGCAAACATAATGAAATATATGAATCCATTGACCAAGTACTTGTCGTGTATGACTTGATTGAGTGATAATTTCCTCCTATGACACAACTAGTAGTAGAATCAAAATGAAGTAGGTTTGCTATTTTTTAATATCACTTTTGCTTTAACTTACTTATCTAAATTTCCATACCATTAACATTAAAAACATTTAAAAGAGACTGTTACATATGCATATAGAATGCAAGACACATATCTCTGACCCAGAAACATTGTATAATATAGTCTTATACTGATCACGATTGACAGCCATTACACTCTGGTTATAATTTCAAGTAACATTTTCAATGATGAAGTGATTAACTGGAACAGGCATTACAACCCATCTTCAGACCTACCGTATTTATTCTAATAAACGCCCCGGGGGCGTGAAATTTTTCCAAGGGGGGGCGTTTAATGGAGATCAAAATTTCAGAGTCGGTAAGTTGTGAGATATGTTGTATGTACCCATTTCACGCCATGAAACATGTGTATATGTATCCAAAACATTGTAAAACTAAGTGACAAACATTTTGTGTATGAAATTGCAAGAAACATAAACTTTGTTATTTATACTTACGGTAGTTGTACATTACGTACAACATATACATTGTTTGAAACACGGGGTCGAGTGTGTTAAATTGCGTCATAAACCGGTCACGATCCAGTTTACTCTCATCACTTGTAGTTTATTATATCTGCTATCAATCATGTCGGGTTTGAAGTGAAGTTATATGAAGTAAGTTTCAAACTGAAAGTTGTAAACTACGCCGAGCAAAAGGGAAAACATGCGGCAGCTACTGTGTTTAAGGTTGACCGGAAACGAGTGCGGGACTGGTGCCAAAACAAACAAAAACTAAAAAACATTTCTAAAACATCAAAACGCTGTAAGGGAGGAGGAAGGTCAGTAAAATTCCAAAATATTGACGTCCAGGAAGCTGAGGATGTACTGGAAAATTTAATGGGAGGTGCAGTTGAACTCGGTGAAAGTGAAAGTGAATCCACCGGAAGTGATGATGACAGCGAGGTCAGTGGCGCGTATGACAGCCCGGGACATTAACGTTTGTTGATACGATATAGTGGTACTGTGTATATAGTTACTGAAACTTTGTTTTGTGGTTTGTGTTAGTTTTATGTTGGATATCCTTTAAATAATTACCTCTGGACACACGTGGATGTGCCACGGTAAGTTCTTTTTCTCGAATTGAGGAATTTTCTTTCCAAAAAAAGGGTGGGGGGGCGTTTATTAGGGTGGGGGCGTTTATTAGAATAAATACGGTATTTAAATACCTAAGTCAATATGTAATGTTTAGCTAGGTGTGTATAGCTCAACCAAACCAGTTTAACAATTTTCTGACATATCCAAGGAAACGGGAAAACAATGACGCCATTGGAGGCCAGCCATGTTTGTCCAATGACACTCATCAAACATGAAGATGTGTCTGCTATGAAAACATCCACTGTTATTGATTATGTGCAGTGAGTGTCAATCTCATATAATTAATCCTGTATATAAATATAGTATCTGGTAGGCGATATAAAACCTGGTAAAAAATCTGTCAATAATTTTACTTCTTACATATCTTAAATTTGAAAATAACCAGTGTTTAAGTGTAATTGAATTGTCAACTTGAAAAATAAGATAGTTTATTGTAGCTAGAACAAAAAATCGGTACTGAATTGCTTAGAACCCACTATAACAATTAATTATAATTAATTTAAAGTCATCTTTGTAAATCGTTTCATTTTCAAATGGACTGGTACAAAAGCTGAACAGAAAGACAAATATTAACTATAATTTTATAGGAATACAAAGACTGAACACTGCTGATATTACTATTCTGAAAATTGCTGTCAAGATGCTAAAAGTAAAATGATAAATTAAATTAGAACTACTTTGCAATATTAATTTCTCAGCTGTATAAATTCAAATTTATACCTGATTAGAATTAATGTTTCTTTCCAAACTTTCCAAACTGAACTAAAAAGATATGGTATAAAATGACATTTGAAATTGCCTTTGAAAACATTTCACCTTTTGTATGTATTTAAATGATAAATTAAGTATATGTTGGATTAGTCCCAACAATAACAATTTCAGTATATGTATAGGATATTCAATTCATGTCTAAATATTATATTTGGACGATCACACTATCTGTATAGAGTATAGAGACCTTTAAAAAGGTAATTTTCTCAAGTCATTTCAATAAAGTGAAAAGGTATAGATATTTTAGTCTGCACTTAGGGCTGTAGCTAAGATATGGAATGCTAGCTAGCAATGAACAGCTGTCTATACATAACATTTAGGTTGTCAATGGTAAATTTTGTATATTATGTATACATGTACACTAGTGCTAGCCATAGCATAGTAACATTGTAATTTAATTTAAGTATAATCTATGGATTTATTTCAAATCGTGCAATATTAAAATCTACACCCCTTCAAATAACCTGAGATACATACCTGTACATGTATGTATTTCATATATAATTATTCAATTAATTGCTTCTTTTCAGATTTTAGCATTATATGCAGTTTGATCAAACTTAAATGCTTAAATTACCACACTTTCAGAGGTATCCTGTAATTACGCTGATTGTAACATATACCTCTAGGTCAAGGTCATAAAGCAATATTTCCAGTAAACTATATCATAATATGGTGATTTCAAACTGACGAAAGGGAAGAATACGGTCACATTTACCTGTATCATCCATTGCTACTGCAGCAGCTTTGCATAGAATGCTATTTGGAAAGTTATAGTGGGATCTAAGATGGTGCCCATTTTAATGGTAACTTGCATCAAATTGGTATAGATAAATTTATACATAAATCTCAATCTCATTTTGGGGAGTCAAAAAATATAAAGCACATACCTAAAAGCAGGGTCTACTGGAGGCCTAGGTATACTTATAACATTATTTTGCTATTTTGAAACAGAAACATGCAGTGTTCGAAAGTAAAGGTGATCCGATGGCCCGAGGCTATAGAAAACCTGGCCGGTCTATGTAAAATTTCTAAATGTTGGCCCGAATGGCTATGAAAAGTTTGAATACTTTTCAATTCATGTAAACAATATTCCTATATTTTCTGACAAACGATCATATGAAATCAGAGTTTACAATCAAGGTGTTTTTATTGAGAATAGCGTGTTTTTGGCTTCAAACATTTAAGTGAGTATGAACTTGATGATGCAAGCTTTTGCATGATGCAGTTATAATTATGCTACTTTAAATAATATATGTTTGCAAAATGGGTCTATCGAAAAATGACTTGGGCTAAGGGATTTAAATTTTCTGTAGACCAATTGTCTAAGGAATTTTCATCTATACTTTCAAACACTGTAACATGATTCAATAGGATTTAGTCAAGCCAAGCTCTGATATATGATGTGTGGAAATAATGGAATCATTTAAGTCATGATCACTTTGCCCATTTTTACAAGTTTATAGTATATTATAAATACTATATGCTCTTTATTTGACTATTGTTTTGGACCTCCCATATTTTCATTACTATATAGACAGTTTAATTCTTGGTCTTATTCAAGCAAGCATTGTTAAGTCTGATCATCTTTGTAAGCTTAAGATGTAATTCAGTACATGATTATTTAAATATAAATCCCTGCCTCCGCTAGGGATAAAACCCAG
Source organism: Pecten maximus (assembly GCF_902652985.1). NCBI lineage: Eukaryota > Metazoa > Mollusca > Bivalvia > Pectinida > Pectinidae > Pecten > Pecten maximus. Next base: position 28,829,844 of record NC_047020.1, on the reverse strand, counting down.
CGACCTCAGGCTCTAGCTGGCTTTCTAGCCTTGAACTTGACTGATCAAGCCAAAGAGGGAAGTTCTCTCTAATGAGATTTTTTATTGCTTTTACACTAGTTATAAATACCTACCTAAGCTATCTCATTCTTTAAATACAATACAAGAACAAGAAAATATACTTAAACTCTCTATTTGGCACTCTGCAAGTTTGCATTTTTTTTATTGGACCTGTCTTCCTTATATTTTTTCACAAACCAGTTAAAAAGTAGTAAATTCATGATCTTAAATAAATTAATCAGACAATAAAGCAAAAGAATGTATTCCTCTTTCATTTCATAAATCTCTCATTGTACTACCCTACCAGATTAACAGCTTATCTCCATACAGTATGTGTGAAGTACATAGCGTCCTTCAGTAAATTAATGCCAATATATGTGATGGAATGTTTTTGATTACTTTGCTTATTTGTATTAGGAAATTTACACTAGCACAATCTGTCACAAAATAGATATCAGTATCCCCACAACTAATATACAGACTTACCAAGTTTTCTGACTCTATGCGGCGCTGGTCCCGCTTCCTGTTTACAGCAGATGGTGTCAGCCTTTGAACAAATGGTTCTGCTGCAACCCGCTGATGCTGTTTCTTCTTATTTGGACCAACATGCTTCATGATTTCTTTCAAGAGTCTCTGATTTTCCTTCTCTATGGTTTTAGCACGATCTTGATCATATGTAAAGTTTCCATGTTCAGATGTCTGCTTACCCTTAGGAGGTGCAAACATTACCCTACGAGAGTTTATTTTTAGTCTTTCATTTCGTTGTTGCTCTCGTTCTATTTCCTGAACAGCATCCATAAGAACACTGAGATCCAACTGTTTATTTTGCAGTTTTATGTTTGGTACATCATCATATTGCACATTAACGTGTCCATTATGTGAGCGTGGGGAGTGTTTAGGTGATGGTAATGGGGAAACATCGGTCATTTCGCTATCTGAACCAGACTTTGATCTTTCACGGAATAAACGTTCATTACTCGTATTGATGCCTCGACTTCTTGGCTTTGAACTCTTAGGTCTGGATCTGTTAGGAACAGAAGTACCACTGTCACCTTGATCCTCCATATCAGACCTTGGTTGATGTATTTCTACTTTGCGAATTCCGCCAGTTGACCATGCCTCTCTTTTTGACGATTCTGCCTCATGCACGGGCGTTTTGTGTACCTGTAAATCCGAAGGTCTGTTAGATTTAGACTCTTTGGATTCATTTTTCTGCCTGAATCTCTCTCGTTCCGTCTCTATTATATCCTCTTCATCATCTGTCGACTCGTCTGAATAGGCACTGGAGCTATCCGTAAAGCTGTCGTCGCTGTACGTCTCCCCCTTCACCACAACCCCCGGGCTTGATCTGTTGTTCTTCACTCGGTCAGCACTTTTGTAACTAGCAACAGAATCTGTCTCTATATCACTAACGTCACTGTCACTCGAATGAGACGAGTCAGAATCGCTATGTGACCGCCTGCTGCTTCGTGCCTTACTCTTTTGTGCAAGGAAAGCGTCATGTTTGGGTGGTTTTTGTGGTTCTTTGCCAGAATTACCTGTTGCCTTTCGCGGCTTTGTGCTCTCTTGAATGCGATTATCCTCGTTCCGTGGCGTATCAAAGAAGTCGAATACATCGGCAGTGAAATCCGTCTTCCCACCGATAACAGCCATGGTACTTACTTTCGTTATTTCCAGTTGATTTACATTCTTACAACGTCAAAACAACATGCCAACCTTCTTGTTTGATAGCAACTGATGACGTCACTTCCTCCAAGTCTCGCGTGAAATTCCGAAGAATTGGAACTCTTCAGCGTTTTTTGTAGGAAGATGGCGGTAAAATATGAACCAAAAGTGTAAATTTCGGTAATCAAACTATTTAATGTGATGTACCGTCGTTCAAAGCGTAATGCTTCAGTAGAAAACACAAATTTGCATAGTACTAACTGCGGATTATTCCCTCCATCGAAACAAATAGGACTGTTATAGCGGTTTTAGGACTGAACGCTATGGGGCTGTAACGTCTCAAAGTTTACAATGATGTTTGTAGTTTTACATGGTATGGGAATGGTAGCTGGGACTTGAATTGAATTTCGGTTATAGTACTGCTGTTTGGCTGCATATGACGTTTTGTCCCTTTGTAGGCCAATTTTCTGTGATAATTATGGATTGATTAATAACATGCGGACATTTTCAGGAGTATTTGAGATTTACAGCAGACCTGAAAAATTAATAAAATAGTAGGATTAATTTGTGAATTTCGTTACCCCATAATGCATTAAAACAACATTTTAAAACATTCTCTACTCCCTTCTTTAATCATAAAACAGCATGGCACGCAGCGGTTTTTTTTTTGGGAGGGGGTGGGGGGTGGGTGGGCAATATGATTCCCAATTAAAATATTTCATATTTATTCCAAATTCACAAAATTTTTCCTGTTATTCAATTCTACAATGTTCTTCCAAAATTGACACAAAAAGGCAACATCCAAAACCCGGTGAGAACCTTTAATATCTGGGTACCTTTAATAACCTGAAAGATTTATTGCTTGGGATATACCTGGTCTGGATTCGAACACACGTTTTTGGTCCTATCACACAGTAATTATTATACCCCCCGCAATGAAGTTAGCGTTAGCGGGGGGGGGGGGGGGGGAGGGGAGGGGGGAGAGAATTATACTAGAATCAGATTGTCCGTCCATCCGTCCGTCTGTAGACACAACAATGTACCGGCTACTCCTAAACTGCTGAGGGAATTTCAACAAAACTTTATGGCAATAACCCTTATACATTGTAGATGTTCGTTATCTATATCATGTTGTAATTTTGTGGTTACCATGGTCACCAGGTCACTATACTTCGTTTTTTGGGTGAGTCTGTAGACACAACAATGTACCGGCTATTCTTCCTAAACTACTGAAGGAATTTCAACAAAACTTTATGGCAATAACCCTTATACATTGCAGATGTGCGTAATCTATATCATGTTGTAATTTTGTGGTTACCATGGTAACTAGGTCACTATACTTCGATTTTGGGTGAGTCTTGTGGATAACTTTCTTAAGACAAATCGGACAACTCCTATCAACTGATTTCATTTGAAATACACAGGAATGTTAGGGACTCATAATGTGTACATTTGCATGCAGGCATTTCCCCCACAAATTTAGGTTGCCGTGGTAATCCGTTCACTAAACACAGGTTTTTGTTGGAAAATCTTCACCAGAGGGGCGGGGGGTATGAGTTGGCCCTCTGGACGACAGTTCTAGTTGTCTGTGTATTCTTTTTCAGGTACTTCTGATAACTGAACAATTTCTTCAAGATGTTTGGGGATAGTGATGGACAAGATGAATATATGGTACAGCAAAAGGTCAGTTATCGTATGTATGAACAGGAGCAAAAAGTACTGCTCCGGTCCCGCTACCCCTTCCTCTCCCCAGTACAGATCAGCCGCAAGGTTAAGGAGAGCTGGAACAGACTGAAACAGGAGGCAAAATTGTCATACACAAAATCTGTCCTCGTCAAAACTCCATCCAAAGAACAGACGAAGGGGACCACCAAATCGAAGCCTAAGAAACATAATGTCAGGGCTATGGTTGATGAAGAAACATGTGATCTGATAGGTTATGAAACAGTGGACTTACCCATCCAGAAGGCTTCACCTGTTTATGGTCAACCAAAGAAAAATGACTCTGTGTACACAAGTGACTTTTACAGTTCACCAATGGTATCACCGAACAATGACAATAGCCAGGATACATTCTGTCCCAAATTGTTTGAAAGTCCAAACTTTGAGTCTCCACCACATCGCCAGTTTGACATATTCAATCAGAAGAACTACACCAAAAGCAAGCTTCCTCTCAAAGTTCCCAAAATCACTCAAAGTGAGCATTCTACTCAAGGAATCCTGAAAGGAAGACGGTATACTGCATCTTTCATAGTTGTTATTTCATATATTTTCAGACTTTTGTTGTTTTGCTTTCACTACATCTTTTTACAGTCTTCTTGGTGCCTGATATTGATTTATTCAAATTTTCTCACATACTTCAAAGGGACCATAGGATGATTCTGTTGTTAATAGGGAAGAGATAACTCTATCTTGCATGTGGTAGGCAAAGACAGCAGACATGTACTCTGATGTCATAAGAAGTAATTATCAACCTGATGTCATTATATTTTCTCACATACTTCACAAGGTTATCCCGTCTCGTTGCTAGGGAAAAGGTAAATCAATCTCACACAGGGGGGTAACGAATGTTCATTGGCAAATGAATACATAGAGAATATCTAACAGTGTCTTTGCAGTAATACCAAATATATTTCAAGAGTGTAGCTAATATTTTGATATTTTTCATGAGTGCGTATACGTAGCATGAGTGAAAAAATATCAAAATATTAGTAACAGGAATTTTAAAAATTGATTACCTTTGTTAATTTTGAATTTATTCCCCTTGATATTGTCCAACATTGTCAAATAACTTTAATGCAATTGAAGTATGACAAGCAATAACTTTGTTTGTTAGAATATTAAATTAATCATATTAGTGTAGTGAATACAATTTAATATATTAGTCTACTTTTGATTGCACATGTGTGATGTTTAAAAGATATAATGAAATATTTACAATTGCTCCATAAATCAGTCTCTATAATTACATGTATACTCATGTATTGCATGCTTATTAAAATCAAAAACAGTATTTTTATCATAAAACTATTATAGCCTTATAACTTTGGTCAAGTTTATCAACCTGAAACAAATTTCAACCTCAGACTTTGCCCTTTGTTGATATGTTTTTAGGTTAATGAAACCATGTATCAACCTTATCGAAAGGCTTTAATTTTGTAATATCAAATATGACCATTTAATGTTTCAATATGACATATTTTGTTGCATGTTTATCTTGTGTAAACTGACCAGTGCGGGAAATATTTTCTTTGCATGTTATAGGATGGGTCTATTTTGAAATCCCTACTGAGTCTTATCTGTTATTTATAGGACTGATGAGACACCCAAAACAAAAGCTGGGAAGGGGAGAGTAAGCTTTTCCACTGATGGGAATGACAACTACCAACAGTCACAGGATTGCAGTGATGCAGACGACTGTAACCAAGACGATGACTCTGAAGATGATTACAATGCTATGCTCATCAGACGTACAGATGACTCCTTCGACTTTGATGACATTGACCAACACCATATGTTTGTGGAAGAAAAAAAACAACAAGGACAGATTAACACTCATCCGGTCTTCAACAAGGAAAAAAAAATGCACAGAGAGGTGTTGAAGTGTGACAAAAGTTTACACAACAAAGAAAGATTGAGAATATATAAGAAAATAGATGGAGGTCAAGAAAATGAATATCAAAGGGAAAGTTCATTTAAGGAAGCAGAAGAAGGGAAAAAAATATTGAAACCAGCAACATTTGGGAATACAACAAGAGGAAAGAAAAGGAAAGAGTGTTCAGGAAAAGAAGGTGAGAGACAAGTCAACTATGGAGATGAAACAGTGAAAGATGAAAACCTGGCTGGGAAACCGAAAAGGAAGTCCAGGAAGATGAGGAAACAGGACATTTCTGATGGTAAGGGAGACAATCATACATATTACAGCTTATTTGAAAACAGTCTTTCAAAGGGCAATGATAGTAGCCAATCAAATGACAGTGCTCATGGTAACAGCCAATCAAATGACAGTGCTCATGGTAACAGCCAATCAAATGACAGTGCTAATGGTAACAGCCAATCAAATGACAGTGTTAATAGCCAACCCTATAGAAAATCTTATTATTTGACCAAGAAAGAGATGACATTGGGGTTAAAACCTAGCTTGACAGAACAGGGTGGTGATATAACACCTGTTGTACAGACAGGGGAGAAAACATATATCACACCACAGATGGATGATGATGTTTACACACACAACCTTCTTGAAGCATCAAAATTACCACGGAAGGCACGGCGATCATCAATGTGGAAGGAGAATTTTCAAATGCCACCTGATAACTGTATTGATCAATCATCTAAGCTTACAAAACAGAAGCGTAGATCATCTAGAAATCTTGCTGGAGAAGAAAAGGCCTATACAGAGGTGAAAAAATCTCACGATACTGTAGATAGATTCATGAAATGTGAACAGAAAGGTGAGAGTGTACTGTCACCATTGGTGGATGCTTCTGGGGATGCGAAGGAACCAGACTGTTCATCAGTGTTTAGGAGGACCTTGAGAAGCCAGACAAAATTGGCAATTCAATCGGAAAATTACGACCATAATGACAGCACAAAACTGTCTGACTTGTCCAGTTCTGACTCCTGGACAATTCTGGATGAAGAGTATAATGCAGATGACTTGTCGGAGGGCGAGAGTGACTCCCATCCTATTGACCAATCTGATGCGAGTCATGCATTAATGCAAGCGTTACGTAAGATGAAGCAGGTGGTGGCAGATGAGGAGATTTCGGATGAAAGGTCATCCCCAAAGTTGTTATCTCCGGCTCTTTCTGGAATCAGTCAGGTGGGTAATAATTTTGACATGATGGTAAATACACACTTCTGTGTCATCCTCAAAGCTATATTCACTATATAGGTGGTGATATAAATACAGTCACCAAACATTGTACAAAAATATACACAAATGTGATACCTGCATGCTACTGTAGCTACAAATGAGGCAACTGCGAAATATTGGCAAGTTTAGCACAGTGAAATTGAATAACTTTATATGCATGTTCAGTTCTGGAGGGATCTTTCATGGACTTCCTTTACAATATATGTATGTTCTGATTGAGTTCTGGTGAGATTTTTGATTGATTAGTTTCTGGATTAGTTTTCATATTTTAATTTCTATTTCCATGAGAATAATGAAGGATAAATTTTATGCCAGAAATAAAATATCAGAGGACTTGACTACTTTTTCAAAATTATGTGATAATATATTTCATAGTTATTAATTGAATCACTGTGATTGTGCATGTTTAATTGCTGTTAAGATGTTAATCCCCTGTTTCAGATGTCAAGTGTGTCTTCCAATTCCTCTGCTACCAATTCCCAGTCTTCACCTGGGACCGGACACATTATACAGGGACATGTTTCTTCAGACAAGGTAGGTACTGTTATAACGTTCATGTTCTGTTACTGTCTAATAGAGGTTAATTGATATTTTCTGAAGTTATGTTATTGTTTATTGTTACCTGAATCTCTCTTTAGATAAATAAATATTTTCAACTGTTTCCAAGAAAAATTTGCTAGAAAATCATATCATCTTTAGCTGGTCAACAGTATACAGTTGTTTCATTACCTGAATAATCCACAAGATTGCACATTTACCTGGTAGGCTATTTTATTAGGCTAAGGAATGCATAAAAATTCTTCAGTAAACTGTTAATTCCGGCTTTGGACGTTTCTTTGGCCTCGCAGTACAATGTAAGAATTCATTCAGACCGTTTTATGACATTTTATGTGATAGCCGAATCCCTGTTTTCAATTAGATACAACAAACCCTGATTGGAGATTTCTTCGAACCTTTCTGACTTTAAATCTAGGCATTGCTAGAAAACTCATGTTTACAAAATCAGAATCAGAAAGACGCTTCATCGTAATCATTTGGGTGTATGGGCGCATGCAGAATATGTTCCTCGCCAGTCAACAGTAAAAAAATTATACTGAATTTACTTTTACATAGAGACAGTCAGGTAACAATAAAACATTTTGATCGACATGGAACATCCGAACCACCCAAGCATTCAAATGACTATAATGAAGCATCTTTCTTATCGTGATTGCCGACATCCCTACAGGACGGTTAGGGATATACATATCATCAGACAAGGGTTCTCTGGATCAGATTTTAATTGCCTGTATCTGATTTTTTGGGGGACTACCTGGGGTATTCAGGTAACAAAACAGTTGTTTCATGCCTTACTATCAGCAACAGTTGGGGCCGCGGTGGCCGAGTGGTTAAGGTGTACCGACACTTTATCACTAGCCCTCCACCACTGGGTTGCGAGTTCGAAACCTACGTGGGGCAGTTGCCAGGTACTGACCGTAGGCTGGTGGTTTTTCTCCTGGTACTCCGGCTTTCCTCCAACTCCAAAACCTGGCACGTCCTTAAATGACCCTGGCTGTTAATAGGACGTTAAACAAAAACAAACAGCAACAGTTAAAACCCTTTACTGTTTACAAGTAGCTATGATGTTATAGGTTTTGATGGAAAATTAAAATCATTTGAATTTGTGTATTTCGCAAAGTGTTGTGCAGGACTCTTGCTGTGGAGATATAGTTTAAGAAGGTTAAACATATAAAGATTTAAACCTTTTAAAGGCAAACTAAAAGCATCATTTCAGTTTTGGCAGACTTAAAATGTAAAGATTTTAACCCTCAGGGCATACCAAAAGCAAATTTTTCCTCTTTCTACTTTTAGTGGCCAATCATTTTTTTCTTGTTTTGATAATTTCAAATATTTAGTTGCTGTCTGTTTAACTCAAATAAGTTAATATAACCATTGTAAATCTTTATAAAAGTTTGATTTATATCACATTTTTGACTTCCATGAAAAAAAGGACAATAATTTTTTGTATCTTGCTGTTAACAGGCAGTGTCCCAGGGCTTGTGTGAAATGTTTGGTGACATGACTCCACCTGAGAAACGGACATCTCAACACACCCGAAGGTAGACCTTTTGTAAAAGTGCAGAGTATAGGTCTTTAGTAGCTCAGGCTAGTGGAAGCTTCATTTTAGCCTCAAGTGGTAGGATGTTGGCTAGAGAGCAAAAAAAAAGATCATTAGTTCAAAGTCCAGCACAGGCAGGGTATTTTTCATTACTCCTTTACTTCATATACCAGTAGTTCTATAGTAAAATAAATGTAGGTGTGCCAATTCATCATAACACTAATCTGCTGAAAACAACTAATGTGCTAAAATTAAAGTGCACCAAGATTAGAATGTTTACAATAATATGGTGGGGAAAAAAAATCTAACAAAAGTTTACATGTAATACTGAGGATGAATTAAACAAGTTTATTAGTTTCATATTCAATGGCACATAGCAATAGCGGTACATGGAAAATATTCTATCCAATATGAAGGTTAGGAAGAATGCTAATGAACAAAACTTTCTTAAATATTTCTTCAACCAATATTTTTACGAAACAAGGGAACATGATACCTCAGTCGGTAAGAGCGCCGGCCTTGTAACCTGGGGACAAATATCTGAGGTGCGTGGTTTGATGCTCCCAACCCATGTCGGTTTGTGTTTCTCGAGAAGCTGAAAAACAGACTGGTTGTGTTGTTGTGGCTGTGTCCCTGGGCAAGACACTTTACTAATTGCTCTGGATAGCATGCAATGGGCCTCACATATGTTGTTCAGTGAGGAAGTCACCAACTACCAACCTCAAAATGACCCTTGCTGTTCATGGGGAAATAAACCCAGCAAACGACTAAACAAATTATAGTATCATAGATTATTTACATCATTTCAATACATACAACAATAAATCATCATGCATGCATGCCTAAATTGATGCTGTATATATAAACAAGAGGCCTGTATCGCTCACCTGGTTGGATTTGACCAAACGTCTAAATAATGTTCATGTTCAATTTGTTAATATGTAGTTCTATTTGTCAATCTCGAACAATGCTATATATGGTTATATAATCTGGGGATCCCAACTGCTTTAAAAAAATAACGAAGTCCAGACTCTCTAAGGGTGTGAAAAGATCTCAGGAATTGTTTTTACAACATGATTGTGTTTAAAGCAACTAAGTTCCTTAGGGTGGGGAAAAACCCTTGGGCCTATTTTTACATCAGAATTGTGTTTATCCCTTAACGTCCAGCGATGCTATACATGGTTATGGGAGGGAGTGTCAAAGCAACCATTTATTTACTACATCATTTCAATAAATACAACAACATATCGATCATCATATAAAAAATTGTATGTTATATGTTTATGACTAAATGTACGTGATCATTTTTTTTGAACAATGAGTTTACTTAATTTCAGGTTGCTGGCCAGCTCTAACAGAGAGTCATCTAGTAACTTTTCACAGCTGTTCAAGACCAAAGACATTTTCTACTGAATGTTAAATCTTCAGCAGAATTGTAACGTATCCAATTGTCTGAACTAATACTGTTGAAGTATTTAAGGTTTTGCCATGAACAGTTCTTCTCCTAACTGCTATGAGTTGACATTTGTGGTAACTAAACTGTAAAGACTAGATCCTCACAATTTTTCACAGCAGTTTCTGTTTATACTGTTCAAGGCAACAGATATTACAGAAATGTATAAGATGTCAGAATATTTATAGTTCTGATAGAACTTCTGAAATTTTACAGTATTCAAGAAAATGTATGAATGATTCTGCAAATATTCAAGATTCAGAATACTGAAATGTACAGAGTGTCACAATATTTCAGATTCAAGATAGAACTTCAGCAGCTGAAATTTGAACGGTTCACTTTCAAATGATTCATAGATCTATGTAAGGCAGCATTAACCCTTTCAGAAAAAAGCCAGACTCCAAATATCTATAGTGCTGCAGTTTTTTAAGTGTGACTTTTCAAAATCAAACACATTTGCAACTCTTTAATACCAGCGGGTAACTATCCCTACACTAATGCCATTTACTACCCACAGGGATAAGTGATACACTTCATGAGATACCAAATTACTTAATTAGTGTATTGAGCTCAATTATGAGATAAACAATTTCATTTGATGGTTTATGAAAATTTCTCAAATTAATATCTTGTATTCCATGATAGCATAATTTATTTTAGTTTTTATGCCATCTCCTATTGTAAAAGTATGGCAGGACATGGCAATGGTGTTTGTCATGGTTATATGTCTAATGTACTCAAGACAATATTACAGCTGAATTGTACGACTGAACACTTACCGGTAAAAGAAATGAATTTATGCATGTATAGAACGATATGATTCCTGTGTAGACAATAATCCTCACTAGTGCTACCAATGACCTTAGCCCAGTCTTTGATCCTTAAACCTATGATGGTTCAAGGATCAGACTGGTTTTAAGGTCGATGGTAGAACTAGTAGCATTTCAATTTAACTTCTAGTCATTTTATAATATCAATTGTATGTCCTTTAACATCTATTGATACATGTTCTTTAATTTCTAGTCTATTTTATTGTGATGAAATCAGTGATTTAACCGTCCATGTTTTTGCAATACAATGTACATTATTGATTAATTAACAGTAATAATGTTTAATGAAGAGTTGATTACTAGAGTTGAGTTTTGTTTAATGCAACATGCTTAATAATGCAGGCATTGTTATTGCTGAACACAGCAAAATTGAATGCAGCCAAGAATTTTGAAGTTTTTTTCACCAAATTAAGGCCATTTCTTGTATAAAGTTATGTTGTTGTAGATTTAGTTTATTGTTTTATGTTTTCTTAGAATAAATTGCTACATTCATCATAGAGTGCAACAATTGTTACACCCATCTTTTTTGGGGAATCGCATGATCATTACAGGACAATTTTATCAAGTTGTGGACACTCAAAATTCTCATATAGACTAGATGACCAATTCTTTTTCTGAATTTGCTCTTTAACGAAACAGTATGGGAATTTGTCATTGATTTTCTAGTCAAGCCACCTGTTTACCAAATTAGTATTGACTCCTAGTCTAAGTTTTCTCTTTACCAAAATCAGCATTGACTTCAAGTTTTGTCTGGTGTTTACCAAATCAGCATTGACTGCTAGTCTATTAAGTCTACTGTTTAACCAAATCGGCATCGACTCCTAGTCCAAGTCTGCTCTGCTGTTTACCAAATCATCATTGACTTCTAGTCTAAGTCTGCTGTTTACCAAATCATCATTGACTTCTAGTCTAAGTCTGCTGTTTACCAAATCATCATTGACTTCTATTCCAAGTCTGCTGTTTACCAAATCATCATTGACTTCTAGTCCAAGTCTGCTGTTTACCAAATCAGCATTGACTTCAAGTTTAGTCTGGTGTTTACCAAATCAATGTCACTACAGTATTCTTTTTATGTTAATCTAGTCATTCTAATATACATTCTACCCATCTTCCTATTGTTTGTCAGGTGACAAGGTTGAGGTCACTGTTACTATTTTTATATTCAATTTATATCAAATGTTACTTAGTTTTCAATGAAACTTGGTATAAGAGAGATGTATGCAAGATGTTAAATATGAAATACTCCTTTTCATTTCAAGTTATTTGTTCCAATATTTTTCCTAAGACACATGCAGTTAGATGTTTTAAGCCTTTAGCTTTAAGTTTTAATTGACTGAGCTGTTCAGTTTTATTTACTTTTTATGATTACAGTTTGGTTAGTGTTCAAATGAAGGAAATGTTTGAATTTGATTGATTGTTATTTGTTAATAAAATTTGAAAACTACTTTTAAGATGAGTGGTTATTATGTCGAATTGATATGCTTACACATTTAATGTACATCACCACACTGTAGCACCATCTTCAAAATGTCACTAGAAAGACGGAGAGGCTGGATACCTTACTTGTCCATCCACTGAATGCCAAGACAGGCAAGGGTACAAAGTTCACATATCGCTTTATTACATTTTACCAGTGAAATATAAGAAATTATCAATTTGGTAACAAGTTTTGTCACTTTTTTTGTCATCACTAGCGATGATATGATAAATCTTTATAATATCATTAGCGATGATACAATAGATTTTTAAGTCATCTGGCCGAAGAGTCAGGATGACCTATAGTCATGGCGTGTCATGCATTAACTTTTCATTCAAATGAATTCTTTTCAATAACCAGAAGGCCCAGGGTACGGTTAATGGGCCAGTTGCATGCTTGGATAAAGCCCTACCAAATTTGTTCAAATGGATGACCTTGACCTACTTTCAAGGTCATATGGGTCAAATAGGCTAAAAGTTTTAAGCAACTTCTCAATAACCAACAGACCTAGAGACTTGATAGTGTTCAAAAGACTTCCTCTCAATAACCAAGGGACTTGATATTGGGTCTGGATGATACTAGTGCTGGGTTGAAGGGCTACCAAGTTTGTTCAAATGAATGACCTTGACCATAATTTGATTTAGAGAGGTAAATTGGCCAAAATATTTAAAAGACACCTTTTCAAATAACTGCGAGACCCCAAGATCTTATATCTGATCTCTGATACACTTGGTTTTTAATTACGTTTATGTATAAAAAGGATCACTTGATAGCAGGTAAGCGATTGGGGCCCAATGGGCTCTTGTCATTAAGTGTGGAATGGGTTTTAGCCAAATTTGGTCAGTGAAACCTTTGGGGGAAAGGGGAACATCAAATTTTATTGCCTCCTAAAGGAGATTAGTGAAATAAAATGAAGTCTTGTTGTCAAGCGTAAAGTTGTTAAAACACATCAGAATTAAGGTACTGATTCTTGCACTTTTAACTTACTATTCGTCTACAAAATAAAAGATATAGCAATTTAATCGAAGTTGGAGAAAATTCTTTCATTACTTCTCAAGAAATAGCAATAACAAACTTCAACAGTCAAAATCCATGATGGCTACCTATCTACCATATCGTTTTCTTGGGACAGATTCAAAATGGAATGGGCACAACTAGCTATAGGGACCAAGGGAACCTACCTGTTAAGTTTGAGAAATATGATTCCAATACTTCTAAAGAAAGAGATACTAAAAACAAGGATTGTTTACAGATGTAGTGAGATACCATGATGGTGGGCTAAAAAAGGATGTGCTTAATATGTTAAACCAAGAAAAAACAAGAAATAGAAAGACTTTAGAAATATTAGTGCTTGGCTATCTCTTGAACGGAATACGGTTTTAAAGGACTGAGGATTAAATTGACAAATCAGCGAGTGAGCTAAGCCTTTAATTTCTGTATACTGATCCTCTTTCCCAGAAAAAAAGCTAAATTACTTGGTCAAATAAAGAAACAAATCTATGGCAAATTATTTTTTTTTTTAGTTTAACCAATTAAACAAACCATCTCCACATTAATTTGTTGTGAGACCTATCTATTTTATATTTATTTGAGCAAGCTACTTTTAGATAATATGTGTACTATATGGGTGAAATTATCAGATTCTTGAAATAGTTACCGTACTTTTACACAAAATTAACACAAAATACTGAAAACGTTCACTCATGGCATCATAAATAATTCTTCATGTATACATTATGATTTAATCATTTGTGAAGAAAAATAAGTCACTTGTACATTTACATAAAATATCATTTATTATCATTCAAAATGTTACATAAACACTAACACATCAAGTTTTCATTTCACCTAGCTCTCCACCTCAGTCATTCACACAAGTATCCCCACTCATTTTCACTCACGATTTACTTTGTTTTACATGGATGGGACATTCTATGTTCACTTGTCCTATGAAAGCTCAACCTGTTTTATGTACTTGTCCCATATAGACTTCATGTACATGTGTTTACAAGACTGTTGTCCAATACTGAATAAGGCCAGCTATTCTCCATTACAATTTTTTATATCAAATAGCCACACTGAAAACTATGTGATACACATAAATTGTCATTAATACTAGTCAGCAGAAGTCAAGCATTAAAAGATAGTCAACACAATAATCCAGATACAAAAGTATTTTTGTCAGTGATTAATGTTAAATATCAACAAAACAAACAGCATGATTCCAGTCCTTTCTTTCTAGGACTACAGTAAAATAGGACATAAACCTGATGTTTGATTTACACTGAATGTTACACAATGATGTATTTTCTCTAGATCATACAGCCATTTTCCAATGTGATGTCAAATATTTTAGGTCTCCAGTGAAAAGTGACACATCCAATATCTGCTCTAACAGTCACATTGAAAATCAGCAGGTGGAGTACAGACAGTGTGATAAAAAGTTTTTTGTTTGTGTAAAACCTTTGTAAATTAACGGCTGTGATACATATAGAACCCTTTCCCTGTATGACACTGTACATTGTCTGTATCCCTCGTGTACCTATACTATATCTAAGTTCCTCGTCATTATTTAAGATGTTTCACATATCGGTATTAAAACAGTGCTGCAACTGTCTGTCCATCAACACACTAGTATTAACCTCTTGTTATGTGGGAGGTTTAGTTGTACCAAACCCAGAGAATCCCATCACAGCAGCCATGTCTGGATCTACATTGATATTCAGTCCTGTTGAGTCATCAGCTTTCCTTTTTCTTTCCTTCCTCTTCTCCTTTCTGTAAGCTTTCTGCTTCTCCTCCTATAACATTAAATGAATTTGCATTCCATGAAAATTTCTCCACAAGTTTATACAGAAAACTAAAGGACTCTTTGATATCCTACAACAGGACAAGCAGACAATTATGTGAATCAATCACTGTGCATCATAATTCTTATCCATAAAATCCAACACGAACACACCACTTTGACTTTTTGATTTGAGATGAATGATGAATCTGATTCCCCTTCAAACTTCCAAATTTTATGTGTAATTTTATTGTCACTTACCTATTGTCTTTTTGACTGATTTTTATATTTCAATGTTATCTACACAAACATTTACACTTTGTCAATCTATATAACAAAAAAATTATATACTGACTTAGTAATTATGAGAGGAAATTAAAATCTTCAACCTTCAGATCAACAACTGTGTATGATACATTATATAATTAAGAACCAATAAGAACAGATTATAGGTAGAAATAAACATTTGTGTTTCTGTTTTATTCTACTAAAACTAACCATAAACATTGTGTATGTACTATTCTTAGAGCTTTTTGAAATGATAATGACTTGACTTTTGATTGTTACCACTGCATTACCCTCCCACTTTAACCTTGAATACAGCATTAACAAAGTGGTCTTTACTTTTCAAATAACATGTTGTTTACAGTCACTTTGTAGTAATTTTATTTTACAAGTTTTTCAAGACCATCCTATCAACTAAAACTCTTGTGTTTTTTCAGTGAAACTTTGACATATCATGTAACCTAGTTGTGCAAATAGCCATCATGTGACTACAAACCTCTTCCTTGAGCTCCTTCATTCTCTCTTCAAAGTCATACTCTTTCTTTTTCTCTTCCTGTTTTTTTACATTCATCTCAAACCTTTTTTTAACCTGATCTAATGATGATCTCTCAATCTTCATTGACATGCCCAAATTTCTCTGATCTGAAACACAAGTTGATTTGAATCACATCAAGGCTTTCTTTTGGATAAAAATAAGTTTAACTGTTCTCATACAGAACAGAGCTCTTCCATTGTATGATAAAATGTTGGCTTTTGCCTTTCAAGATAAAAACAAGAGAAGAGCATTTTATTAAATAATGACAAAATAAAATTCTCATGATGTATGGGTTTGGCTTTGCATTCGCACGTTACAATTTTGAATTACAAAATATATAATTACATGTATATAAATCAATAACATGATGAGCATATTTAAAGTGATGTTCATGTTTCACACCTGATAAACCACTGGTTACAGATCTCATATAAGAAATATACAATTGACAAATAAGAATTTTACATGCTTTAAGTTCAAAATTGCAAAATTTTGATATGAGAAAAGCAGTGCTCACAAATTGCTGGATTGCATATCATCATATAAAAAAATACCAGCTTTAAAGATTTTGTGAATTTTGATGACTTATCGGGAAAAATAAACAGCACACAACAGTTAGAATTACCGTAGCCCTAGGCCTTAAAATTTGGACCCAATTATATAGGCAGAAAAAATACTGCAATCTAAAGAGCAGAAATAATCAGGAGTTATGAAATCTACAAGTTAATACTCAGTATTGGTGTATCAAGGAGCTTTAATACCTACGTTTTTTTCCATTGATATGATCCAGGAAATTGATCGAGTCCTTCACCACACAATCACACACATTGCAGTAATATCTACAAAGTAGTAAAAATCAGGTAAATTGCATTGTACTAAGTCAATATTTATCCACAACACTCCCATGTCATATAACAGGGTATTTAACATGTAAAATTTTTAAACATGGTCTATTGTGACATCACAAAATGATCAGCAACATAGACTCGAGGTGTTATAATGTTTAAATAGAAATGACATATTTCACACAATTAAGAATGACATGAGAAAATGTATTTTTCCAATCAAATTGATAATCGCAGTTGAAAACCAGAGTCATGTTAGATACTCAGTTGATAACATTTGAAGATCGTTTTTAGAGGGGGGGGGGGGGGGGGGGGGACTTAATCCATTAATTTGCCATAGTGGTGGTGGGGGCTTATTTGTGGTCAAATATGGTACTTTGTATTCACAAATATTAAGTGAAAAATTCTGTCTTAAATCTTTTATGCTATCAACACCCTGGCAAAATCATGTATTTTTTATACACTCTGCACATTCAAATTTCAATATCATAGAGATATCCACCTGTTTTAGGTGAATAAAATGATTATTGGCCCTGGAAAAAAAGATATTTCCCCCTGCAAATTTATATTACTGACATTTGAAAGTTGATATTTGGAAACATCTCTTTAAAGGGTAAAAATGTCATCACATTCAGAGGAAAACAGGCTCATAACTGTTTTATTATATGACTTTCTCAACATTTTCACTTCACAAAGTTCTCAGTCTCAATCAATGGATAGACTGGATAGAAAAGAGAATGATCAATATATATATGTAACTATTTAAAATTCATCTTCAGTATTCAAATTACTAATTGCAAGATTTCAGATGGAAAATAATGCTTTGGAGTAAAATTAAGTTATTTGTAGCATTTACTTTATTTGGATTCACTGGATTGAATATGTTATTTCAACCCATAGTCTTGATTTGGGGTTGACAAAATGTTTGAGCAAAGTGATGATATTTAGAATTAACCAATCAAGAAATGGGAATTGCATATTTACAACTATCTATATATATATATATATATATATATATATGGAGTAACCATAGGCATTAAATGTGCCTATTCAGGTGATAAAACAGCAGATTGATACACTGCACCTTCATACGTATTCTGTAAATTACAAAGTGAGACTATTAAAAATGTCCAGTGTCTTGTATATATACTGCTTCTTAGATCACTTACCCTCCTTGTTGGGAGGCTGGTGTTGTCTTTGTGATCACCTGAGACTTTCCCAGTTTTGAATCAAGATCAACCTGGAACAGAAAGTAACAACAAGCGTAAAACAAATCTGAATCCATATTGCACCAAAAATAGAATATTTCTTATAAAGGTCTTGATGTTGACCATATCACTTTCCAAATGTCTTCGTCGCCCTACATTTCAATTGACTTAATAAAACCAGAGTACCATAAGTACATTTTGTATCTACCTTGTACTCGCGGGGTTGGAGAAGTTCTCTTTTCACTGGTGGTTCCTTTAGTTCCTTCTCCAGCAAAGCCATCTGCTCTGCTTCCAACTTCTCCTTAGCCATTTTCTCGTATTCCTCTTTGTCCCATTTTCTCCTGAAGTCTGTTACACTTTTCTGAAAATATATATATATAACCATTCAAGAGTAGCAAAATGATAAATGTTTGTGAGCAAGAATTTTGCAGCCTACAATTATGGTAAGTTTATATCTAAACATGTATTCATCATCAAGTTTGCTCAATATAAAACATCAAAATTATGGATTTTTGCATGATTTATTGATAACCATGCATATCCTCTTTTTCTTATAACAACTTTTGTTGTAACTGTTCTGGTTTTTGGAAAAAATTTTGCTGGTTCTTAATCATTTGAAAATGGTGATTTCAGTCACTATAATAAAAAGCTATGAAAATCGGTAAAATACCAAAACTGTTAAAACAAAAGTAGAAACATTTCACTTACTGATTGCCAACTGATCATGAGAAATATGAGTGTATAAACAGGTATTTGATGGGTGAGGGCCATTTTCTTCAACAAGCAAGGTAATCCAAATGGTTCTGATGTTAATATATATCGCTTTTAAAGCTTCCTTGTATGTGTATCTACGTAGTAAGGATTGTCAGAAAATTCTGACTGCAAGCGAGGTATACGTAGCTCAAATTGGTGACTTTCCAATGTCACAATATAAACGCATCAATGAGATTATATACAAGTTACTTCCCATGATAGTAATTTTATTTCCTTTTGAAATGCATCATTTGTTTTAAGGTTTTTATTTTAATTCTTATTTATTTTACATTGATTGTTTTATCGATAACAGACATGTTAAAACAAATAATCAGGTTAGGGAAAACCTTCCCATGCCACTAACTTGTGTATAATATGCAAATTCTCACCTACATACACCAGTTGGAGTATGGATTTGTTGCTAATAATTCTGGTTCAACCTGTCAATTTGTTCAGCAGCCGTACACGCGTTTGCACCTAATTTTACCCATGCAGAATTGTATTTATTTATATTTCGTCAAAGGTTCAGTGAAGTATCCGCGCTGTTCTAGCGGACTTTAGGAGAATTTAAGACAGTGGACATACTTTTGGAAAATGTACCGATGTCAGGCATTCAATAAACTATACAAGACTGCATTCACTGTGATTCATGATCACTACGATACGTACTGAACCACTAGTAGGTAGTACAGTAACAATATAACTAAACTGTACTGTACATTGCTAAAAAACAATAAGTCCAGCAATGTTAAATCTTACTAGTTAAAGAAATTCTGTGAGTCCCATCAAAATTTCATGAGTACAGGAGTAAGGAATCGCATGTATATTTATCACTTAACATTACATAAAACATGGATTATCGTAATATTTTCACAAAACAGAAACAAACCTCGTAAACGCCAGCCATCTTTGTAATTTTATTGCCATACACGGGCTAGTCAAATGTTTGTATGCGAACCACTGATATTCAACTACATTTTTGCATCAGTTTTGATTATGAAACGGCATGGATAGGGCATCTTTGTATTTTTTAATAAAGGTATCTAACTTTTATTAGAAATGGCATTTCTTTTGTATGTACTAGTAACATTTAAAATACATGAACCAGTTTGCTTGTTCAAGTACAATAAGTTTACCAGTTGTCTGCGTCAACAAAACGTTTTATCGTACGCCAAAATCCAGCTGGCAATTCAAGCTGTAAAGTTACATCAAAGAAACAAAAATTTTCTGGCGTATACGTAGTTGACGTGGCCTGAATAAAAACAGACGGTAATGTGATTTGCGCTAACTAACATCAACCATTATACTAATTCATGCTGATTTCTGTTTATCAAATTAATTCAATGACAGTTGGTCATAACCTATGAATGCTACTTAAGTGTCAAATAACAAGTAAGTAATTTATGACGTCATAAACAAAGTCAGAAACTTCTATATATGCATTTTTTGTACATGTATTCGTCTTTGATCAAATCAAAGTAAATTGCTGTTACACGATAAGCTTCTCAACCGGTCGACTGTATAAGTTTTTGTAGGGGGAATGTACTTGTATATATGTACGATCCAGAATTGTCATATGGTGTAGTAAAAATAACAGAGGATTTTCAGTACCTTATGTAATAGGTTGTGATTCTATGAACATCCTTCGATTGGCGAGGATGCGCTGGAACTCAAAACGCATCCTCTCATTACATAGGAGAAAAATCTTCTTAATAACCTGACAGATGACATATCTCATTTAAATACAGAGATATCCACATAAAAAAAATAATAAAAAAAGAGATTTCCACTTTTTTACACAAATTGATAAACTATACACTGCACAGTGCAATTAATCCAATGAGAAACCACAGTAAAAGCATGCACGGTTAAGTGGATCTACTTTAAGAATGTGTTCACTTACTTTTCTGACAAAAGATCAATGGCAATATTGAATAGTGGTACAGTTTATCAGTTTGTGTAAAAAGTAGATAACATATTTTCGAACTTTTTGTTTGCAAATGTAGTTTATCATACAAATATTTCATACCTGTACACAAATTGTGTTCTGAGGAATATTAATTTATCATATTCTCCTCTGTAATGAGAGGATGTGTTGCAGTTGGGAGTTCCAGTGCATCTTTGCAAATGCAAGGAATTTTCCAACCTGTTGTAGTTATGAATATAAATGCCTTATAATTACTTAAGCTTTGATAAAACATGCTAAACACTATGGTTTAATGTGATGAATAGACTGTTACATGTGTGTCAATGACATCATTCTCATCTATCACAGTTACCTACAGATTGTACATGCTACGTATACATGTACATTCATTTCACATGGGCGATTGGCACAGTCAGTGGGGCTGAGAATGATCACATGTTTGTAAGTCTAATAACAAGTCAGTGGTTATTAGTATACTTACCTTGATATTTTTTCAGACTACAACAGCCATGTCTGATTCTGAGGATGAGTTTGCTAGTGCAGATGAAGGTGGTGGCTTGTCAGAGGACACTAAGTCAACACAAGGAAAAGTAAAAAGATCACATTCAACAACAAAATCTGACAAATCTGATGCAAGAACTTCAGGGACATGTGTCAAGGAAACAGAAAGCAAGAAAGGTGCAACTAGTAAAGACTCTCAGAAAAAAAATAAACAGAAAAATGTGAATAAAAACAAAACTGATGTTGGAAAACAAGAAACAGGATCAACAAAATCCACAGATAAAAAGAAAAAAACTAATATCGCTGATAAAAGTCAGGCTCCAAAGTCTAACACAGAAGTAAAGGGTTCTGGTTCATCTACCAAGGAAAAAAAGAAGCAATCAGAAGATTCAACTGTGTCATTAAGTTCGGGTAACCACAAAAAAGAAAAGAGTGATAAACATGAAGACAAATCTGATAAAACTGAGTCAAATTCTGAAACGCCAACACAGACAAGTAAATCAGAAGAGACACCAGGGGAAACAATTGCTCATACACCAGAGGAGGTGGCTACTCATAGGTCAAGGGAAACAACTCCCCAGAAAGAAGTAAACACAGAAACTTTGAAAGACACAACAACAGATACAAGACAGAGAACGGACAATGTTTCTTCTAAACGTTCAGAAGAATTAAGAACAGAGGCAAAACAAGAAGAGAAAAAACAAGTGTGTATTCTACATAATATGATTATTATATATACATCACTTTTTGTCCTTGGTCTGTCATTCTCTGAAAATTATTTTTGTTACTTCTATTGGTTAATTGTCACTATTGTGAGTGATAACTGTTACATTACATCTAGTTAGGTTTATTCTAGAATAGTTAGAAACAGTGTTATCGTTGAATGTAATGTAAAGCTGTGTTAACAGCTGATCGGTAGTTCTATAGTGTGTTGTGATAATTCACAACGATGTGATTATATTGTATATCACAGATCATCTATTTTGGATTCTTCCTGAAACTTTGGGAATATGTTTGGTTTGTTTCATTGTTGTGCATGCCATTTGAAGGGATATTCAAGATGGTCTCTGAGGCAATTTTAGAATTTAGAATTCAACATATAATGTTTGTATGGCATTTCTTAGGAACTGAAGAAGAGAAATTCTGAAAACTATTTTCAATATGTCTGATGGTCCAAGTTTGAACCTGATAGGATATTCAGAATGGCCATTAATATATGAATTTCAATGTGTGAAGTTTGTTGCTGCTGTTTCTATAAGAATCTATGGTGATTCTCTTGAACTTTAGGAGCTTAGTTGTGCATTTAGTTTTTCACATCATTTTTTGAGATAGGTCATATATTTGCTATGTCCTCCAGTGGCCATTTTGAATTTTGAATGATGAATCAAGTTTGTTGGCACTTTTCCTTAAATAAGAGCTATAATGAATGGATGTCTTTGTTAACATGAGATTTACTCGATACATGCTTGAGCTTCATCAGATACTCGCCAGCAGCCTTTTAGAATTTTGAAATTTGTAGTTTGTTACTGCTATTCCTCAAGAACAACAATAGTGATGTTCTTAAAACATAAGACAAACATTCAGCTTTGGTCCTAGCTGTGCATGCCATATCTTGAGCCTGCTTAGACATATTCTAGCATCTATTATGAATTTTGATATATCATCATGTTACAATTCACTGTTTTAGTCCATAGATTGAATGATTTTATCTTTAAAAGGATTATTTCAAACACAGCAGAATAAGTTTTAGAACATGTTGTTATCCATGAAAGAAGAAAAATATCTATAGCTTGCATCAATGCAATAAATACATACTTACATAAATAGTGGGTGCCAAGATCCCTCTGGGATCTCTTATATGAAAGTATATATTACAGGAGGAAATTATTTTGAAATGATGATGATGATGATGATATTAAATACTTGATTATTAACAGTTTGTATTATTTACTACATTGCAGTCCTCTGCATCTGGTGGCTGGAGTGCCTGGGGTAACTGGGGATCATCTCTGATGAATGTAGCGTCCCATTCAGTGTCAACCTTCACCAGTCAAGTTGGTATGTACAGTATCAAATACAATGTACTTAAGTCCTATTCTTTGATATTTAGGTATACGCATGTGGTATACATGTAATTTATAAGTCTCCTACTTCAACATTGTTTGAGGTATTTGTATATGTTTGATAGCAGCAAAATTTGTCAGCATCATTAAATGTATTTCATTTCACAAAGTACATTTGATGTGTATCTACAGACCTAGTGTTTTCAGGAGAGCCTCTAACAGTATTACTTTTGTAGAGGGCGGGTTCAATACACTAGTGGATGCAGTAGAGACCAGTATGGGGGCGCCGTCAGCAGAGGAGCTCGCCGAAATGAAGAGGAAGTCTCGGGAGGAATCTGAGGCCCCAGAAAACACCACCATCGACAGAGAAAGTAAGATATATCATGAGATGCTGGTGTAAATTGTTTCTAAGGATATGAAAGATTGAAGTGACATTTAAAATATTATTATATGGTAGTGATCTGTTTCCTGAAAATGTAAACTTCAGTCTTTTCATCCACATGTATCTTTACATTCATTCCTGAAAAAGCATTTAGATTTAAAATATGTGCAACTACAAAATTGCAATTGCTATTATCTAGGCTCATTGAATGTTCTTTTTGTATGTAAGGAGATTGTGTTTCATAAGTTGAAATAACATATGTCCTGATTTGCTGTCATGACAAGAAGATATGTATACAAGAAAACCATGACACTGATAATGTTTTTTTTAATAACTTTGCAGACTCAGAACATGATGATCAGGAGGAAAATAAAAAGTCTGTGACAGAAAATAAGGGAGATAACCCAGAAGATCGCCAAGAGGAGCAGGCTAAAGGTGGCTGGTTCCAGTCCTTAGCTGGCCATGTTGGTATGTAGAGCTTGTGTAACATCATGTAACTCACTCAGGTTTTGCTGCCAAAGTCAACACTGATACATATATACCTCTGTATATGTATATACAACACAAACATTAAATTAGTTACTTTTAGTAAGGTCGTATATCCTCTACCGCAGACTATATTTGACCAGTATCTATTATTTCAAAACAATCATAATTATCTTTTTGGAAGTGAAAAGGGATTAACACTATAAAGGGAGATAACTGGCTATTAGACAGTGGATATTAGATGAACATCCCTACTTTACAACATTATTTATTGGAGGACTCAGGAGGATTTTAGAGAAAAAAGTGTAAATGTCATTTTCCATGAATTTTTCATTTTTCTTTCTGATTTATAATTTTGTTGGGTATGATATATATTAATATGTACTTGTAATAGTGGTCAAATCAACATTGAAATTACCAGTTACACATACATTTACATATATATATATATATTAGTATTGTATGATATCTGACAATACTGAACATGTATTTCTGTGACAGAGGACAAGTTCAATACACTTGTGGATGCAGTAGAGACCAGTATGGGGGCGCCGTCACCAGAGGAGCTGGCCGAAATGAAGAGGAAGTCTCGGGAGGAATCAGAGGCCCCAGAAAACACCACCATCGACAGAGAAAGTAAGATATAGGATTTCTGATACATTTATGATAATATATGTCTGTTCTAGCCATGGGTAACTGTGAATTTCTATGATACTAACAGTGAATTACTATGATACTAACAGTGAATTATTATGATACTAACAGTGAATTATTATGATACTAACAGTGAATTATTATGATACTAACAATGAAATGCTATGATACTAACAGTGAATTGCTATGATACTAACAGTGAATTACTATGATACTAACAGTGAATTGCTATGATACTAACAGTGAATTACTATGATACTAACAGTGAAATACTATGATACTAACAGTGAAATACTATGATACCAACAGTGAATTACTATGATACATGTACTATATAACAGTGACTTACTATGATACATGTACTATATAACAGTGAATTACTATGATACATGTACTATATAACACTGAATTACTATGATACTAACAGTGAATACTATGATACCAACAGTGAATTACTATGATACATGTACTATATAACAGTGAATTACTATGATACTAACAGTGAATTACTATGATACTAACAGTGAATTACTATGATATTAACAGTTAATTACTGTGATATTAACAGTAAATTACTATGATACCAACAGTGAATTACTATTATACTAACAGTGAATTACTATGATACCAACAGTGAATTACTATGATACTGACAGTGAATTACTATGATACTTACAGTGAATTACTATGATACTAGCAGTGAATTACTATGAAACTAACAGTGAATTACTATGATACTTACAGTGAATTACTATGATACTAGCAGTGAATTCCTATGATACTAACAGTAAATTGCTATGATACTGACAGTGAATTACTATGATACTAACAGTGAATTACTATGATACTAACAGTGAATTACTATTATACTAACAGTGAATTACTATACTAACAGTGAATTACTATGATACTAACAGTGAATTTCTATGATACTAACAGTAATTTACTATGATACTAACAGTGAATTGCTATGATACTGACAGTGAATTACTATGATACTAACAGTGAATTACTATAATACTAACGTTGAATTACTATGATACTAACAGTGAATTACTATGATACTAACAGTGAATTACTATGATACTATTGTACCTGGTAGTATAATCATTCGTTTTTTTTAACAGACCAAGAAGAGGTTGATCAGAAGGAAAAAGGAGAAAAACAAGAAGAGAAAAAGAAAGAGGACAATGTGATGAATCCTGAAGGGGGAGACCAAGGTTCTGGAAGTAACTGGTTCTCATCCTGGGGGATGTCCAGCTTGACCTCTGTAGTACAGAACACTACTCACATGGTACAGAACACGGTCAGTAAAAACAGACCATTACCCTACAGAACACGGTCAGTAGAAACAGACCCTTACCCTACAGAACAGTGAACGGTCATACATACAGGCTTATTACTGTGAATCATTTTAAATAGGCTCTTCACAAAGACAGATCTTGATGGATGTCTATTACAATACATACAATACAATATATTTAATCAAAGTGTCACATGTCAATTTTAAATAAAACATCATATATACGTATTATAATTATACAGAATTATCAAAATTTAGAATTTACACCTAGCCTATAAAAGGCTTATGAGACACTCAGAGAAATAAATATACAAAGCATGTGAAAGCGCTTGTGATTTTATGGTTTGTGTTTTTTATTATGTTTTTTTTTATTATGTTTTTTTTTATTATTATGTACATCCATCACAAGGACATTATTTACTTTTAATTATAAATATATACATGTACAATATATATGTAATAATCACATAGTATGCCCTCAGTTTCTTGTTGAAAGTTTAGGAGACTACTCCATTGTTTGTGTCACAGGGTCTCGTTAATTTTTAATGATTGCTCTAAGTTTGGAATTAGAGTATTTGTGAATGGAATGAAACCTACAGACATATATATATGTAAATAGTGTGCAGAAAGTAAAATACACATCAGTAGAGAGTGATTGTGTTCATAGCATGACAGTAGACACTGCACTGTCATTACTCCAAAACCCATGTCATACTTTCCATACCTTCTCTTCTGGAGGCTTTCAAATTGTTACCTTATTCTCAAGTATAAATCATCTGTAAACCTCCTCGATGTTCACATTTTCTCCAATAAGCCCACAAGAAAGAGTAGCCAAAATATATTTTTTGAAATATTCGTTTCTAAAAGGAGGTCTATGAATGAATAAATGAGGCATGAAATTTAAGATGTGTGCAATCTCCCAGAAAGGATTTTTTTTATTTCGTTATGTACTTTGCATTAATATACTGGTATTTCTAATTAGGTGACATACTTACTTGCATTTTACAGAGTAATGCCTTGGTGACTGGCAGTTTGGATGTCCTGGAAACCATTGGTAAAAAGACATTTGATGTCATCAAAGACCACGACCCCGGACTTCACAAGACAAAGGAAGTGTTGTTTCAGAGGGGAGATAAGCCTAACCTTTCCCAGATTCTGCGAGATGCTAAGGAAGATTCAGCCAAGCGTATGGAGCAGGAAAAAGAATCCGATGATGCACGGAAGGCCCACTTTGGGTTCATGTTTGATGAATATCAAGGCAAGTTTAGAGATTCTATCGATTGGGGTGTTTCAATATTTTTCTCAAATGAGGGCATATAAATAAGTGGATCTTTCTTGGTATCTTTTCAGTCCTGTCAGGTCTTATTTAAGTATTTTTATCATAACAAGCCAAATTTTGGTGTCACATATTTTTGCAAATTCACTCAAACACAGAAATGCATCTACATCAAATGTCAGTCTTTACAGTAGAGATTCAGGTACCTGTTTAGATGTCAGATTAGTAGTCAGGTCTCTATTATTTGTGTAAGATAGAATACTCAGTCTGTATTGTCGGTGACAGACAAACTACGTGGGCTGTACATTATGGGTAATTGTAGGGTAAGCAGATATTACTTATATGTATTAAAGCCCGTGGTGAGCGGTTCAACGCTTCGTACCAGTACCCATGTTGGTTTTTGTTTCTCAGAAAACTGAAATCTTGGCCTGGCCCACTTGGACACTCTAGATATTCTGTCTTATAATTTCTATATCTAGGCCTGGCCCACTTGGACACTCTAGAGATTCTGTCTATAATTTCTATATCTAGGCCTGGTCCACTTGGACTCTCTAGAGATTCTGTCTGTAATTTCTATATCTAGGCCTGGTCCACTTGGACTCTCTAGAGATTCTGTCTATAATTTCTATATCTAGGCCTGGCCCACTTTGACACTCTAGAGATTCTGTCTATAATTTCTATATCTAGGCCTGGTCCACTTGGACTCTCTAGAGATTCTGTCTGTAATTTCTATATCTAGGCCTGGTCCACTTGGACTCTCTAGAGATTCTGTCTGTAATTTCTATATCTAGGCCTGGCCCACTTGGACACTCTAGAGATTCTGTCTGTAATTTCTATATCTAGGCCTGGCCCACTTGGACACACTAGAGATTCTGTCTGTAATTTCTATATCTAGGCCTGGCCCACTTGGACACTCTAGGGATTCTGTCTATAATTTCTATATCTAGGCCTGGTCCACTTGGACTCTCTAGAGATTCTGTCTGTAATTTCTATATCTAGGCCTGGCCCACTTGGACACTCTAGAGATTCTGTCTGTAATTTCTATATCTAGGCCTGGCCCACTTGGACACACTAGATATTCTGTCTGTAATTTCTATATCTAGGCCTGGCCCACTTGGACACACTAGAGATTCTGTCTGTAATTTCTATATCTAGGCCTGGCCCACTTGGACACTCTAGAGATTCTGTCTTTAATTTCTATATCTAGGCCTGGCCCACTTGGACACTAGAGATTCTGTCTGTAATTTCTATATCTAGGCCTGGCCCACTTGGACTCTCTAGAGATTCTGTCTGTAATTTCTATATCTAGGCCTGGCCCACTTAGACACTCTAGAGATTCTGTCTGTAATTTCTATATCTAGGCCTGGCCCACTTGGACACTAGAGATTCTGTCTGTAATTTCTATATCTAGGCCTGGCCCACTTGGTCACACTAGAGATTCTGTCTGTAATTTCTATATCTAGGCCTGGCCCACTTGGACACTCTAGAGATTCTGTCTGTAATTTCTATATCTAGGCCTGGCCCACTTAGACACTCTAGAGATTCTGTCTGTAATTTCTATATCTAGGCCTGGCCCACTTGGACACTAGATATTCTGTCTGTCATTTCTATATCTAGGCCTGGCCCACTTGGACTCTCTAGAGATTTGTCTGTAATTTCTATATCTAGGCCTGGCCCACTTGGTCACACTAGAGATTGTCTGTAATTTCTATATCTAGGCCTGGCCCACTTGGACTCTCTAGAGATTCTGTCTGTAATTTCTATACCTAGGCCTGGCCCACTTGGTCACACTAGAGATTGTCTGTAATTTCTATATCTAGGCCTGGCCCACTTGGTCACACTAGAGTTTCTGTCTGTAATTTCTATATCTAGGCCTGGCCCACTTAGACACACTAGAGATTCTGTCTGTAATTTCTATATCTAGGCCTGGCCCACTTGGACACTCTAGAGATTCTGTCTGTAATTTCTATATCTAGGCCTGGCCCACTTGGACTCTCTAGAGATTCTGTCTGTAATTTCTATATCTAGGCCTGGCCCACTTAGACACTCTAGAGATTCTGTCTGTAATTTCTATATCTAGGCCTGGCCCACTTGGACACTAGAGATTCTGTCTGTAATTTCTATATCTAGGCCTGGCCCACTTGGTCACACTAGAGATTCTGTCTGTAATTTCTATATCTAGGCCTGGCCCACTTGGACACTCTAGAGATTCTGTCTGTAATTTCTATATCTAGGCCTGGCCCACTTAGACACTCTAGAGATTCTGTCTGTAATTTCTATATCTAGGCCTGGCCCACTTGGACACTAGATATTCTGTCTGTCATTTCTATATCTAGGCCTGGCCCACTTGGACTCTCTAGAGATTCTGTCTGTAATTTCTATATCTAGGCCTGGCCCACTTGGTCACACTAGAGATTGTCTGTAATTTCTATATCTAGGCCTGGCCCACTTGGACTCTCTAGAGATTCTGTCTGTAATTTCTATATCTAGGCCTGGCCCACTTGGTCACACTAGAGATTGTCTGTAATTTCTATATCTAGGCCTGGCCCACTTGGTCACACTAGAGTTTCTGTCTGTAATTTCTATATCTAGGCCTGGCCCACTTAGACACACTAGAGATTCTGTCTGTAATTTCTATATCTAGGCCTGGCCCACTTGGACACTCTAGAGATTCTGTCTGTAATTTCTATATCTAGGCTTGGCCCACTTGGACACTCTAGAGATTCTGTCTGTAATTTCTATATCTAGGCCTGGCCCACTTGGACACACTATATGTTCTGTATTTAATTTCTATATTTAGGCCTGGCCCACTTGGACACACTAGAGATTATGTCTGTAATTTCTATATCTAGGTCTGGCCCACTTGGAGGCTCTGGAGATCCTGGCCAATCAGTGTGAGAAGAAGGTGCAGACACTACTGACATCCATGCCTGCTGATACGCTCGCTGACATAAAGTCTGATCTCATCATGATCAAACAGGTGTTTGAAAGAAATGAAGAGGATGATGACGATGGTTTGTACAATTAATGATTTAAATTTTGATTTACTATTGCTGTAATATTGATAGTCCAATGTGTCTTTAGTAGATTTGTTTTTATTTGAACATTATATTTAGAATGAATATTCTCAGAATAGCAGTTAGATTATATATGATATTATAGTATAGTATTGTTGTATTAATCCTCCTTTTCATTGGTGTATGACAATATGTTCCAGAAAATCCTAGATTACATGACATTATAGTATAATATTGTTGTATTAATCCTCCTTTTCATTGGTGTATGTTCAATGTGTTCCAGAAGATCCAGAGGATCAAGATTTTGTGAAGCTGGTTACTGATAACTTGGCAAACCTCAGTCTGGGTACTGATCCAGGCAAACTGAACAGGGTAAGTAAGGTTTGTCTGTGCTCCTCCAAATGATTCTGACTCTCTATCCACTTTAATATACTGTAGGTGTAGTGGATGATTGTCAGAATTCCTTGTTATATTGAAATGTAACATTCTGTGTACCCAGCATAGAACTGCACATTTGAAAATATTTTTCAGTGTTTAGGATGTTCATGTTAACCTTAAATCTCGTTACTTTTCACGGCTGTCATTACATGGCTGTGAAATCTGGCAGTCTGTAAAAATTTTATGATAATATGTTCACTTGAATGGTCATGGAAGTGTAAGATTGTTATGTTTATAATTGATGCACTCACCACATATTAACAAAGTAAAACACTCTCAATTTTTATTTGCCGTCCGTGTTTTGAACAAGTGTGTGAGAACATGCTGACATCAGAATTATCAGATCTCTGTCAGGTAGTAGTTGCAACCTGTACAGTAAGACGGCTCGAGGAAGGCTGGTTACCTGAACTATGGTAGGATGACCTGAGAAAGGTTTGTCACCTGAACTACAGTAGGATGACCTTAGAAAGGTTGGTTAGCTGAACTACAGTAGGATGACCTTAGAAAGGCTGGTTACCTGAATAACATTAGAATGACTTGAGAAAGACAACTTCATTTCTATAGAGACATTAAGGCTGAATTATATGAATGATCAAATCTATTTCAGACCCAGGACAAAATCCGCCAAAGTATTAGTAAATTTTGCACGAAGGAGGAAGGGGAGGAAGAGCAGGCCCAACCCAAGGTGATTGTTCTTTGGATATCCATTATGTAAAAAAATGTTCCAACAATTATCGAGAATGAGTTGTAAAGTTTTTACCCAAAAGTAAAAGCGGAACTGGAAAAATAGAAAAAATCATGGTGTCAAATCTTTTTTATGGACAATAAGTTATAAAGGTCAATTAATTTTTTAATGAAATATAGATTGATATATTATCATAAGTTTAAGTTTTCAATATCTCCAAAGTTAGCTTTGTACTTTGTGTTGACATTTAATGAAATGCAACTCCTTTAACAATTAATCCATATTACCCAGTTTCATAGTATCAATTCTAAGGTTGTTTCAAATTCAACTACACGTTCGCAGTTGTTTGAAAAAAATTGCAGAGAAATTGTATCTTTGTGTGGTAGTTGTTTCTCCTCTAGGAAAAGTTGTCTGTCTTTTGTTGTAGGCTGTCCACCAGGTGGCGATACAATCACTGGCGGAACTGACATCTAAGTCTGTGGAGCAGTTTCACAAAGCAGGGGAGCTAATTCTGTTAAACCAACCGTCTGATAAACAGTGTTTAGACAGAGCCACCAGTCTTTCTAAGTGAGTAATCATTCTCCTGATAACATCTTGTTTTTAAACATATTTCTAACCTTAATTATTGGGAATGTAAATACGATTTAGACTTTATTGTACAACACCTAAGTGAGACTTTGCATTTAGTTCTTCGTCCTTTCTTCTGTCTTTTCCTCTTTTTCTTGTCTTCTTCATCCCACATCATCCTTACCATCCTCTTCCACCTTTTCCTTTCTTCCTTAGTGTTTCTTTCTCGTTCTTTCCCTATTCTCTTCATTATTTTGAAATGCAGAAATTCACAAATTTTTATTTTGGACCTAACACTTCAATAGAGTGCTGGAATCATTGTAACTATATGCTAATGGATTTTTTGCAGTCTGACAAATGTCTTGTGTACGGAGGTGGGAATTATGTCCGTGAAGTTTACATCTGTCCTCAACACACTGGCCGTGAGTATCCATGTCTGAAAAATCCTTAATAAAACAATATTCATTTTTTTAGCTCACCTGGTCCAAAGGACCAAGGTGAGCTTATGCCATACCATGGCATCAGGTGTCCTTCGTCCGTCCGTCCGTCCGTCCGTCCGTCCGTCCGTCCATCCGTCCGTCCATCCGTCCGTCAACACAATTGACTTCTTCTGAACCCCTGATCAGAATTTAACCAAATTTGGTAGGAAGCATCCCTAGGTGGGTGGGATTCAAATTTTTACATATGATGGGACTGACCCCCTAGGGGCCCGAGGGGCAGGGCCAAAAGGGGTCCATTAGGCAATATTGATATAAACGACTTCTTCTCTGGACCTAAGCAATGCATGACATTGATATTTTAGTGGTAGCATCCCTAGGTTGCTGGGATTCAAATTTGTACAAATGATAGGACTGACCCTTTAGGGGCCTGAGGGGCAGGGCCAAAAGGGGTCCATTTGGCAATATTGATAATAACAACTTCTTCTCTGGACCTAAGCAATGTATGACATTGGTATTTCAGCAGTAGCATCCCTAGGTGGCTAGGATTCAAATTTATACATATGATTGGATTAACTCCCCAGGGGCCGAGGGGCAGGGTCAAAAGGGGTCCATTTTGTAATATCGATATTAACGACTTCTTCTCTGGACCTAAGCAATGCATGGCTTTGATATTTCAGTGGTAGCATTCATAGGTGCCTGGGATTCAAATTTATACAAATGATGGGGCTGACCCTGCAGGGGCCTGAGGGGTTGGGCCAAAAGTGGTTCTTTTAGCAATATTGATATTAACAACTTCTTCTCTGGACCTAAGCAATGTATGACATTGGTATTTCAGTGGTAACATCTCTAGGTGGCTGGGATTTAAAGTTATACAAATGATGGGCTGATCCCCCAGGGGCCTCAAGGGCGGGGCAAAAGGGATCAATTTGACTATATTGCTATAAAGGACTTTTTGCATTTTTGAAACAATTAAGATCAAGAGATGAACACAAGCCTGATGTAAGAATAAGCCCAGGGGTCTTTCCCCACCCCAAGGGACTTAATAGGCTTCTTTAAACACAATCATGTTGAGTCTTGACTTCGTTTCAAGGTTATATCTTTGAAGCAGTTGAGATCTTTAAGCCATACTCATACATATACAATGTAGCATTGTTTTAGACATTAACAAATATAACATGAACATTATCTTTATGTTTGCTCAAATAAACCAGGTGAGTGATACAGGCCCTCTGGGCCTCTTGTTTAATGTTGTACCATAACATAGTAGGAAAACATGCTGCTATGTAAATATGTAACTTCAATGACCTTGACCTAGTTTGGAGGTGACAGGTCACATGAGACTTTCAAACATTGATTGATAATCTGTAAGGATAATCTGCAGTGTTTATTGCCTTGGAGGCCACACATGTGAGATGTGTTCCATGCTTGAGGTGTTGATTTGTTATTAATGTTTTCTGTCTGTCCAGGACTGACATTTGTCTGCCTGTTTTGAATTTTGTCTGTCTGTCTTTACTGGAATGTCCATATGTATGTCCTGGACTGACAATATTGTACTGACACTGGTTTGTTAAAATGTCTGGAAGCTGTCGAAGTAATAGAGTTTTTCTTTATGTTCATCAGGAGGGTGAAGAGGATAGCAGTGACATCAACACTCTGGTTACCAACATCTATCTGGAGGTAAGTACATGTATAATAGGTGTATCAACTACAACATTACCAAGATATAATCTTTTACATGTATAAGAGTGTAACTTTGACCCGGTATAGAAAGATTTTGATATATAATAACTGACAAACTTTGTATTGCAGGCAGGAAACAGTAGTACATACATACAGGATGCTTTCCAGTTACTGCTGCCGTGTCTACAAGAGGTCACCATTCAGGCTGCCCTCCAATAGGGACACTGAACCATACATTCTACAGGTCACCATACAGGCTGCCCTCCAATAGGGACACTGAACCATACATCCTACAGGTCACCATACAGGCTGCCCTCCAATAGGGACACTGAACCATACATCCTACAGGTCACCATACAGGCTGCCCTCCAATAGGGACACTGAACCATACATCCTACAGGTCACCATACAGGCTGCCCTCCAATAGGGACACTTAACCATACATCCTACAGGTCACTATACAGGCCACCCTACACCATGACAACTAAACCATACAGGCTACTGGTCAACATACAGGTGGCCCTTCAAAGAGACAACTTAACCATACAGTCTACAGATCACCATAAAGGCCACCATACACCAAAAAAAACTGAACCATACAGTCTTAAGGTCACCATACAGGCTGTCCTCCAATAGGAGAAATGAACCGTACAGGCTACTGGTCAACATACAGGCCGCCTTTCACCATGACAACTGAACCATACAGTGTGCAGGTCACCATATATGCCACCCTAAAATATTGAATCATACCATACATTCTCTTAGCACACAGATTGAACCACAGTGTTTATAAACAGCTGAACTTCATGTATTAAATGTACAATGCAAAATTTGCCAGTATAAGGGTCATATACAATGGTGTGCACTTTATATAAAAAAAAACTGTTGGCTGTGATGTTGAAGTATTGTAACTTTTTTGTACATACTCAATGTAGTATATTTGACAACATTATAAAGAGATTCCATAGACGTTCACAAAGAACAGAAATGTATATAAAATGTACAAAGAAGCAATGAAGTGTATATACAATGTAGTATATTTATACATTATGATGGTGTGCAGAAATCTGTGTTATACAAATTATTCTGAACAGTGTTGTACAGAGTTGTCTGAACAGTGTTGTATAGATAAGTCTGAACAGTGTTGTATAGATAAGTCTGAACAGTGTTGTATAGATAAGTCTGAACAGTGTTGTATAGATAAGTCTGAACAGTGTTGTATAGATTAGACTTAACAGTGTTGTACAGATTAGTCTGAACAGTGTTGTATAGATAAGTCTGAACAGTGTTGTATAGATAAGTCTGAACAGTGTTGTATAGATTAGACTTAACAGTGTTGTATAGATTAGTCTGAACAGTGTTGTACAGATTAGTCTGAACAGTGTTGTATAGATAAGTCTGAACAGTGTTGTACAGATAAGTCTGAACAGTGTTGTATAGATAAGTCTGAACAGTGTTGTATAGATAAGTCTGAACAGTGTTGTATAGATAAGTCTGAACAGGGTTGTATAGATTAGTCTGAACAGTGTTGTATAGATAAGTCTGAACAGTGTTGTATAGATAAGTCTGAACAGTGTTGTATAGATTTGTCTGAACAGTGTTGTATAGATAAGTCTGAACAGTGTTGTATAGATAAGTCTGAACAGTGTTGTAGATAAGTCTGAACAGTGTTGTACATATAAGTCTGAACAGTGTTGTATAGATAAGTCTGAACAGTGTTGTATAGATAAGTCTGAACAGTGTTGTATGGATAAGTCTGAACAGTGTTGTATGGATAAGTCTGAACAGTGTTGTATAGATTAGACTTAACAGTGTTGTATAGATTAGTCTGAACAGTGTTGTACAGATAAGTCTGAACAGTGTTGTATAGATAAGTCTGAACAGTGTTGTACAGATAAGTCTGAACAGTGTTGTATAGATAAGTCTGAACAGTGTTGTATAGATAAGTCTGAACAGTGTTGTATAGATAAGTCTGAACAGTGTTGTACAGATAAGTCTGAACAGTGTTGTATAGATAAGTCTGAACAGTGTTGTAGATAAGTCTGAACAGTGTTGTACAGATTAGTCTGAACAGTGTTGTATAGATAAGTCTGAACAGTGTTGTACAGATAAGTCTGAACAGTGTTGTATAGATAAGTCTGAACAGTGTTGTATAGATAAGTCTGAACAGTGTTGTACAGATTAGTCTGAACAGTGTTGTATAGATAAGTCTGAACAGTGTTGTACAGATTAGTCTGAACAGTGTTGTACAGATTAGTCTGAACAGTGTTGTACAGAGTAGTCTGAACAGTGTTGTATAGATAAGTCTGAACAGTGTTGTATAGATAAGTCTGAACAGTGTTGTAGATAAGTCTGAACAGTGTTGTATAGATTAGTCTGAACAGTGTTGTATGGATAAGTCTGAACAGTGTTGTACAGATAAGTCTGAACAGTGTTGTATAGATAAGTCTGAACAGTGTTGTATAGATAAGTCTGAACAGTGTTGTACAGATAAGTCTGAACAGTGTTGTATAGATAAGTCTGAACAATGTTGTATAGATAAGTCTGAACAGTGTTGTATAGATTAGTCTGAACAGTGTTGTATAGATTAGTCTGAACAGTGTTGTACAGATTAGTCTGAACAGTGTTGTACAGAGTAGTCTGAACAGTGTTGTATAGATAAGTCTGAACAGTGTTGTATAGATAAGTCTGAACAGTGTTGTAGATAAGTCTGAACAGTGTTGTATAGATTAGACTGAACAGTGTTGTATAGATAAGTCTGAACAGTGTTGTAGATTAGTCTGAACAGTGTTGTACAGAGTTGTCTGAACAGTGTTGTATAGATAAGTCTGAACAGTGTTGTAGATAAGTCTGAACAGTGTTGTATAGATTAGACTGAACAGTGTTGTATGGATTAGTCTGAACAGTGTTGTAGATTAGTCTGGACAGTGTTGTATAGAGTTGTCTGAACAGTGTTGTATAGATAAGTCTGAACAGTGTTGTATAGATAAGTCTGAACAGTGTTGTATAGATAAGTCTGAACAGTGTTGTATAGATTAGTCTGAACAGTATTGTATGGATAAGTCTGAACAGTGTTGTATAGATAAGTCTGAACAGTGTTGTATAGATAAGTCTGAACAGTGTTGTATAGATAAGTCTGAACAGTGTTGTATAGATTAGTCTGAACAGTGTTGTATAGAGTAGTCTGAACAGTGTTGTATAGATAAGTCTGATCAGTGTTGTACAGAGTTGTCTGAACAGTGTTGTATGGATTAGTCTGAACAGGGTTGTATAGATAAGTCTGAACAGTGTTATACAGATTAGTCTGAACAGTGTTGTATAGATAAGTCTGAACAGTGTTGTATAGATTAGTCTGAACAGTGTTGTAAAGATAAGTCTGAACAGTGTTGTATAGATAAGTCTGATCAGTGTTGTACAGTTATATAATTAATAATGGGCATTACAGAGGTTAAGTGATGCTGCTAATAGTGCTATAAATCAGTGACTACTTAGTCATAGATTACTGATACTGTAATCCTCAGACCAGTAAAAAGTACTTTTGTGACATACATTTGTAATTATAGGGATCATTTTAACAAAGTTTGAAAATCATTCGTATTGCAAAACTAATATTTGGTGAATAAATGTTTTATTGCATTTTGTAATATTGATCATGATTAAAGAAAAGAATGGAAATAATTGTGGAGTTATGGGGGAAAATCATTGTACATGTAAATTGTTTGTAGTGATTTTAATGTCATTTCTGTAATTTGAATTGATTTGATATTGGAATGAAATATTGCTATTGTATTTATTTTCAAACTAATAATGAAAAGAAAATTAAACAAAACATCACTTTCATTGATTGTTATGTTATATCTTACCTGGATAAAGAACAAAATGATTTCATACAGTGGCGCCTGTCTCAAGACCTTCCTGGCAAAGTCCAAAAGTGGAATGTTTGATGCTAATCCTGATGTGACTAATCCTGTTAGATGTAAATGACATTTTATACTGAAGCATCCCCATATGATGGAGATTTTATTTTGTGCCAATGAACTTAAAAACTTCTTTAAAACAAATATTTCATACATTTATTATACGATTGTCCTGAAACATCATACACTTACAACTATCACCTCTTGTACAAGTTGGCATTTCAAGGACCTGAGGTCATTTGAGATCATTGTAAGTATAAGTTTTTGGCATTGTCACTCTACTGACATCATTAATTATCCAATTGCCCTGAAACTGCATACACTTACTCACAACCTTTTTTTTCATTAAGATTTTGCCTTTCAACCACATACAGTGGAACTTTGTTAACTCAAAGTCGACGGGACCACGAAAAAATTAAGCAAGTTATCATTTTTGGTGAAAAGTTTGGTCAATATTTGTCAACATTATATAATCATTATAAGTCCGCTCTGTCGCTCATCAGTTTAGTGTGAAGACTGGTCAATACATGAAAATATATATGTAATGTTTCGTTCTGTCACTTGTAGTTTTGCCGTTATACAGTCACGATAACGTTTCTTTCACTTAGTAATTCAAAATTGTGGTCACTGTTACTATCGGTAATTTTTTGATGTCCTTGATTTACTGACTTGATTGATTATCCAATTGTTCTAAAACTTCATACACTTACTCAAAACCATCATGACTTCTACAAGTTTGCATTTCAACCACATGCAGTCATAATTGAGGTCACCATTACTACTGGTTTTCGACTTCCTTGATCCAACTTCTTCATACACTTACAACCATTATCTCTTCTACAAGTTAGCATTTCAAACACATGCAGACAAAATTGAGGTCACTGTTACTATAAATATAGTTTCATGTCTTCGCTCAAGTAACTTCATTAATCATACATTTACTCACAACCATCATCTCTTGTGCAAGTGTGTAATTCAATTCAACTGCCTTGAGTCAAAATTGAGGTCACTGTTGCTATAAATAAACATTCGTGATTAGTATTGTGTGATGCCTTGTTAGTCCTCCAGGGTTGGCCACACAATGGTGAGACATTCTAGTTGACTTTTTAGCTCATGAGGTTTACCACTCAATGGTTAGATTATCTGGTGGGCATTTCAGCTTTTGAGGTCTGCCACTGAATGAGACTTATAAGGACATGTGTCAAGGAGACACCAACTGGGCAATATGAGGACGCGTGTCAAGGAGACAACAACAGGGTCATATGAGGACGGATGTCAAGGAGACACCAACAATGTCGTAAGAGGACGGTGTCAAGGAGACAACAACTGGGCAATATGAGGACGGGTGTCAAGGAGACACCAACTGGGCAATATGAGGACGGGTGTCAAGGAGACAACAACAGGGTCATATGAGGACGGATGTCAAGGAGACAACAACAGGGTCATATGAGGACGGATGTCAAGGAGACACCAACAGGGTCATATGAGGACGGATGTCAAGGAGACACCAACTGGGTCATATGAGGAAGATGTCAAGGAAACAACAACAGGGTCATATGAGGAAGAGGTCAATGTGACACCAACAGGGTCATATGAGGACGGGTGTCAAGGAGACACCAACAGGGTCATATGAGGTGGGGTGTCAAGGAGACACCAACAGGGTCATATGAGGTGGGGTGTCAAGGAGACACCAACAGGGTCTTATGAGGACGGATGTCAAGGAGACACCAACAGGGTCTTGTGAGGACGGGTGTCAAGGAGACACCAACAGGGTCATATGAGGACGGGTGTCAAGGAGACACCAACAGGGTCTTATGAGGACGGATGTCAAGGAGACACCAACAGGGTCTTATGAGGACGGATGTCAAGGAGACACCAACAGGGTCTTATGAGGACGGATGTCAAGGAGACACCAACAATGTCGTAAGAGGACGGTGTCAAGGAGACACCAACTGGGCCATATGAAGAAGGTGTCAAGGAGACACCAACTGGGCAATATGAGGACGGGTGTCAAGGAGACACCAACTGGGCAATATGAGGACGGGTGTCAAGGAGACAACAACAGGGTCATATGAGGACGGATGTCAAGGAGACAACAACAGGGTCATATGAGGACGGATGTCAAGGAGAC
Source organism: Pecten maximus (assembly GCF_902652985.1). Classification (NCBI taxonomy): domain Eukaryota; kingdom Metazoa; phylum Mollusca; class Bivalvia; order Pectinida; family Pectinidae; genus Pecten; species Pecten maximus. Next base: position 28,789,525 of record NC_047020.1, on the reverse strand, counting down.
AACAACAGGGTCATATGAGGACGGATGTCAAGGAGACAACAACTGGGTCATATGAGGACGGATGTCAAGGAGACACCAACAGGGTCATATGAGGACGGATGTCAAGGAGACACCAACTGGGTCATATGAGGAAGGTGTCAAGGAAACAACAACAGGGTCATATGAGGAAGAGGTCAATGTGACACCAACAGGGTCATATGAGGTGGGGTGTCAAGGAGACACCAACAGGGTCATATGAGGTGGGGTGTCAAGGAGACACCAACAGGGTCTTATGAGGACGGATGTCAAGGAGACACCAACAGGGTCTTATGAGGACGGATGTCAAGGAGACACCAACAGGGTCATATGAGGACGGGTGTCAAGGAGACACCAACAGGGTCTTGTGAGGACGGGTGTCAAGGAGACACCAACAGGGTCATATGAGGACGGGTGTCAAGGAGACACCAACAGGGTCTTATGAGGACGGATATCAAGGAGACACCAACAGGGTCTTATGAGGACGGATGTCAAGGAGACACCAACAGGGTCATATGAGGACGGATGTCAAGGAGACACCAACAATGTCGTAAGAGGACGGTGTCAAGGAGACACCAACTGGGCCATATGAAGAAGGTGTCAAGAAGACACCAACTGGGCAATATGAGGACGGGTGTCAAGGAGACACCAACTGGGCAATATGAGGACGGGTGTCAAGGAGACAACAACAGGGTCATATGAGGACGGATGTCAAGGAGACACCAACAGGGTCATATGAGGACGGATGTCAAGGAGACAACAACAGGGTCATATGAGGACGGATGTCAAGGAGACAACAACAGGGTCATATGAGGACGGATGTCAAGGAGACACCAACAGGGTCTTATGAGGACGGATGTCAAGGAGACACCAACAGGGTCATATGAGGACGGATGTCAAGGAGACACCAACAGGGTCATATGAGGTGGGGTGTCAAGGACACACCAACAGGGTCTTATGAGGACAGATGTCAAGGAGACACCAACAGGGTCTTATGAGGACGGATGTCAAGGAGACACCAACAGGGTCATATGAGGATGGGTGTCAAGGAGACACCAACAGGGTCTTGTGAGGACGGATGACAAGGAGACACCAACAGGGTCTTATGAGGTGGGGTGTGAAGGAGACACCTACAGAGTCATATGAGGTGGGGTGTCAAGGAGACACCAACAGGGTCATATGAGGACGGGTGTCAAGGAGACACCAACAGGGTCATATGAGGACGGGTGTCAAGAAGATACCAACAGGGTCTTATGAGGACGGATGTCAAGGAGACACCAACAGGGTCATACGAGGACGGATGTCAAGGAGACACCCGTCCTCATATGAGGACGGGTGTCAAGGAGACACCAACAGGGTCTTATGAGGACGGATGTCAAGGAGACAACAACAGGGTCTTATGAGGACGGATGTCAAGGAGACACCAACAGGGTCTTATGAGGACGGGTGTCAAGGAGACACCAACAGGGTCATATGAGGACGGGTGTCAAGGAGACACCAACAGGGTCTTATGAGGATGGATGTCAAGGAGACACCAACAGGGTCTTATGAGGACGGATGTCAAGGAGACACCAACAGGGTCTTATGAGGACGGATGTCAAGGAGAGACATAGAGTAGGAAAACAATGCACAGAAAGACCGAGTAGTGAGGATCGATTTAACATACTAAGTGTTTAATGGTGTCAGAAGATCTATTTTGGTCTCATCAATGCTCTCTAAATAAAAGACCCGGAAGAAAATCCTCAATTTTTCAGGGGTCTTGTTTGTGTCTCCTTGACATCCGTCCTCATAAGACCCTGTTGGTGTCTCCTTGACACCCGTCCTCATATGACCCTGTTGGTGTCTCCTTGACATCCGTCCTCACATGAATCTGTCTGCTGGTGTCTCCTTGACATCCGTCTTCACATGAATCTGTCTGCTGGCGTTTCCTTGACATCCGTCCTCACATGAACCTATCTGTAAGTGTCCTCTTGACACCCGTCCTCATATGAATCTGTCTGCTGGTGTCTCCTTGACACCCATCCTCATTTGAACCTGTCTGTTGGTGTCTCCTTGACATCCGCCCTCACATGAACCTGTCTGTAAGTGTCCCCTTGACACCCATCCTCATATGAACCTGTCTGTTGGTGTCCCCTTGACATCCGTCCTCACATGAATCTGTCTGCTGGCGTTTCCTTGACACCCGTCCTCATATGAACCTGTCTGTTGGTGTCTCCTTGACACCCATCCTTATATGAACCTGTCTGTTGGTGTCTCCTTGACACCCGTCCTCATATGACCATGTCTGTTGGTGTCTCCTTGACATCCGTCTTCATATGACCCTGTCTGTTGGTGTCTCCTTGACACCCATCCTTATATGAACCTGTCTGTTGGTGTCTCCTTGACACCCGTCCTCATATGACCATGTCTGTTGGTGTCTCCTTGACATCCGTCCTCACATGAACCTGTCTGTTGGTGTCTCCTTGACACCCGTCCTCATATGACCCTGTCTGTTGCAAATGGGTAAACACCGAGCACAACGATCGGAACGACAAGTTCACACAGATCGATTCTCCGCCAATGGTTCAATTCTAGGGTCCAATCCCAGATAAAGAAACTTCCGGGAGATATGTTGAGCTTATCGATATTGTGGTCTTTAGTATAATGGACATTCAAATCTTAGGATAATGGGAGACTTCCTGAAATGAACATGCTTCTGTCTTAGATAACGGCTAATATAACCGTTCTATTTACTTGATAAGATTCGGGAACTGTGTACTTGTTAATATGACAAGTGCTGGGTGTAAAACCACAGAAAGATGACTACGAAGTAGACTTGTAATGTTCTGGAGATAGACAAGTTATTAGATACAGACTGACTTATCGTTGACATGAACGTTTTCACGTTACTTATAAGTTAATGGACGAATGGACCGACATTTTAAGGAATGACGGGGAAATGGATGTTCTGGAAGATAAAGTTCTACACGGGAGACTATTAAGTATCAAGTCCTAAAGCTAAAAACTAAATTGATTTCGTGTGCAAGTAATATGTTGTAAAGATAGAAATTTGGGTAGATTATGAAAAAAAAATTATGAGGAAAGGTCGAAAAGAAATAAAGGGAAAAACCAAAGTGTGATAATGAAGGATTAGTAGCATGTTTTTCTTACACATACTTTTTTCTTACACATACTTTCCCATGATGATATATTTCTGATGACACAAGTAATAAAGATTAAAGAAGAAACAATATGTTTCAAGTGGAGATAACGGCAACAAAAACAAAACTCCTAAGGGGAGAGAACCGTAGTATACAGTGGAAGACAATACAAAACACATCCGTACATCTATTAACAATGTAATGGATAAAAAGCTAGTAAGACCGGTTAAGGAATAAAGCAAACTACTGTCTAATCATAGCCAGAAAACCAGAACATTGTGCTAATTTTAAACATTGTTATACTGTTAAGGTAGACAACGAGAACATTGTACTACTGTTAAGACTGAGAAATAGAAGATTGTACTACTGTTTAGTTGGAGAAATAGAACATTGTACTACTGTTTAGTTGGAGAAATAAAACATTGTACTACAGTTTAGTTGGAGAAATAGAACATTGTACTACAGTTTAGTTGGAGAAAGGGAGCATCGTACTACTATTAAGACTGAGAAATAGAAGATTGTACTACTGTTTAATTGGAGAAATAGAACATTGTACTACTGTTTAGTAAGAGAAATAGAACATTGTACTACAGTTTAGTTGGAGAAAGAGAGCATCGTACTACTGTTAAGACTGAGAAATAGAACTTTGTACTATTGTTTAGTTGGAGAAATATAACACTGTACTACTGTTCTGATAGAAAAAAAAGAACATTGTACTACAGTTTAGCTGAAAAATACAACGTTGTACTACTGTTTATTTGAGAAATAGAACATTGTACATGTACTACTGTTTAGCTGAATACCTGTACGTGTATACTATATCGTTACTCATTCTTTACGTCTTTGTTTGGTACCATTTGATGGCACAGAAAAGATGTATACGACTACATATAAGAACAGATGCTGTGGTCCATCAAACTAAGGCTTTGTCACTGATGGTAATTAGTAATACCGAGTCTGGAGCGCCGATAGAATATTGGATTGTGCAGTTGCAATAATATATATTCTCCCCAATAATGAGTTGCGTGTATGCACATCTAACTTAATTAACTAGTTGAGTTTGTGAGGGATGTTGTGACAGGTCCTAGTTCCTGGCTCGGTTACTATATTAACCCTGCCATTCTGATCCGTCAGCGACACGAGGTCTCGGAATCAAACATGTCTCTCTGATATGCTGATGAAATATACCATTCTATGTCACAAGGCGAACTCTACTACATAAACACATTATAATTTGACACAGCATCAATACTTCCCCTTAACTACCGCCTTGGTCTGATATAATACCGTCCAATGTGGCCGTCGTCCTTCTTATTACCATACAGCCGAATCAATCCCTTGAATGTTTTATCAAAATAACTACATGTTGAATGCCCATTGGAAAATCTGTATATAAATGCTCGCTGTGTTCGCCTCTGAGGCTTTCGTAGTAACTGAACAACAGTAACATTTCAGTTAAATGATTCTGCTTTTTCGTTAGAGATGAAGCGGTCCGTTTTTTCCAGGCAGCCTTATCAAGTTTTGCCGTAATTATAAAATAATGACAAATAAATAAAAGCAAATAAATAACAACAAATAAACGGTAACAAAAACAGTGAAAACAAATAATTAATCATAGGTAAGAGGCTAAAGGGCTTAGTCAAGATAGTTTTCATTGATAATTTGTTAATATGACACTTGAACAAATACGACTAACAAATAACAAATAAATGCTGACAAATAAAAGGTTACTAAAATGTCCCTGAAGGCTTCCGTACTAGTGACTTCTACAATTTATACTGAAATACATTTCAAGTAAGGCTTAGCGCACTTGTCACCGTTACGTGACAAATTGACTAGAAACCCCAAATTATCGTTATCGTGAATCCCTCTAGTGTAGTGACAACAGGCAGCTTTACATCCCGAACGGAGGAATACATTAACTGTTTAGTACAAAATACATACACAAATCAAGTATTTAGTTATTCCAGCCCTAGTTTGACAGTGCCACACTCATATCAGGCCAAGGGACGTGTGAAGAGAGTATCTCATATCAAAGCCGTCCATATGGATAAGAAAAGCTTCAAAACGAATGTAAAAGTACATTGCAGAATGCAAGGTCAGAAAGATCCCCGCCTCATTCTCCCATGAAAAAAAAACCCTAACTTATTTCATCCATGTTTAATTCTCTAGAGATTATCTATCAAACTATGCTTTTATATTAAAACGCTAAACTGTTAAGCATTATATACATGTTCTTAAATATCATCTTAGTAACGTAATCAGTTATCATGATTTAAATCCGATACTCATAACTTCATTCCTACCATTAACTTGACTGCCGGATAACGGTCTTTCCTTAATTGTCGATTTAATGACCGTTCTAGTATGTTTAATTAAGGTAGGCCTCAGGAGAGAGGAAAGTCTCCCTCGTGGTAACATTTTTATGATCACGGAATTTGGTGATATCACTACCATACAACTTGTCATAGAGAAAATAATAGAAAATCTCCTACAAGAAAACGTCATGGAATCATAAAAAGTGATTAGCACTCAAACAAAATAACAATAGACCTTGATACCACAACTGCATGTAACTTATGTGATAAGTACCAATAGTTTTATACAATGTAAAAGCTGTCTGTCGATGGAGAGACATGTCTATATATGAGCCGCCGGCTGGCATTTAGGTCCTTAAGTTCTATCCAATGAAAACGGAGAAAAAAGGGAATTCCGTCAGAGTTATTATTTCCATTCTATTTCCGTTTCGCGCGAAAACGGGAATCCCACTTGCGTTGCAAAAGCACAAAATGCAGCTGATATACTTTGTTATAGATGAATTTTAAATACCTGTCCTTAAACTTTAGATATGTCGGTTAATTTTCCATTCAATAACATTAACGGTAAATGTAAATAAAAGTGTTTATTCAACAAAAATATCGACACGAATGGGGTTTCCCCGTTTTCTGCCGCACACACTTCCGGTATTTACGTAGTTGTTTACATTCGCTACGAAGATGGCAGATGGGAGTGTTTAGGTCTTACGCATCAAGAAATCGTATATGATGTCTCTTCCGCCAAATTTTAACGTAGTCGGATGTGATAGCGATTTAGCAAGTGAGATAGACGATGATTTTAGCCATTTCTTCCCGTGTACAAGTCGGGTAAACAGTGGTACAGCTGAAGAGGTGAGTTCTGTCTCCGGTAATCAGGATGAAGATGTTGATTTTGACTATGACATCGAGAGTGATAATGATGATGATGATGTGAGTAACGGCATTAGCGTTATTAATTCGCCGATTCTGCATACTCGGATGAGAGTTTTTATCAGAAATGACGTTGAAAGGGACACAGAAAATGATTCTGATCAAGACACACTACGTAGTGATGACAACGAGGTTGATGATGATGATGATGACGAAAATAACTCGGACGAACGTGACGCACAGCGTAAATGTAAGAAGGGGTGTCTGTCCAAATTTCCCAATATGGATATCAAAGATAACAGATTGAATGTGCAGGGAATGGAGAGAGATGGCAGGGACATGTTAATTATTGGACAGCTCCAGGCATGTGGCATGACAAGGGGAATACATGGTCAAACTAACGTCAAACGGCATCGCTTTGACTACCAATTCCAGAACACAAGTGTTTGCAAGGCTTGTTTCCTTTATGTTAATAACATAAATGCACATTACTTGAAAAACATCAGGGCCCATTTCGTCAAGAATGGTGCTGTTCCACGGATACATGGTAATACAGGGAAAAAACCCAAAAATGCAGTGACCTATGATAATGTTCAACAAGTTGTCCAGTTTATTTCAAGGTAAGTGCTGTGTCGTATGTGTACTTATACACAGGTATTTAACATTAAAAAAAAATAAAAATGAAACCCATAGTTCTGTATGTAGAATATTCATACTTGTCGTGCATGTCATGATTAACATCAAACTATCTGTGCAGTCTGTATTTTGTTCTCTTTTGCTGGGGAAAAATAAATAAATAATACAACTGTTAGTAATTTAACTTAACATGTGCAAAACTTAATTTAAAAAAATCATCTCAAGTCACCTTGATTAAATATAAACATACCGGGTACATGTATTTTGAAATATAATAGCTATATTATTTATTTACATACATTCAATTGTAATAGGTCACAGTTTGATACAGACCTTGTCTGTTTCGAAATTTCCATTATACATATTTTACTATCAGCACAATGAGATATTTGGAAATGAATTTTGATGTTAATTATTTTTTAATGCAGTTACATTTATATGTTAGGTATGCAGATGAGATGGGATTGCCCCAACCTGCTGCACCACGTGGACGGGACAGCTTTCCACCAATATATTTACCTGGAAGTGAAACCTATCTATCTGTCCATAAGAAATACAGCCAAGTATGTATGTAAGTATTATCCTCATAATGAAAAAAGTACTTGGTAATCAATTCATACAGCAATCCATGATAAACCAGTGTCAATTTTCACTGTTATGAATTAAATATTGTCTACAGATACATTTAATTTATAATCATAAAACATTTGAAATAATGCCTTTATAAATTGGTTTAGCTATAAGAATATTTTTTTAACTATGTATGCTTTAATTATCAACACAAACAAGCTGCTAATAAATTATCTTCCATCACTAGATATCTTAGAATTTGTCCAAATTATTTGTTAAAATGAAAATAATATATTTCAAACTTTGGAAATGACATTGAATTATTTGGTTTTAGTATTGTTTATAATCGTCACCCTCCAATTTTATGATCTAGTGACATATCTATTTTCAACAGTGAAACAGAAAACCGATGCCTATCTGAGACCACTTTCAGAAGAATATGGCACCAGTGTCTCCCACACATCCAGTTCATGTCCTGCAAGACAGATGTATGTCACAAATGTGAATCCTTTAGGAATCGGATACAGAAGGTAAGAACCTTATCAAAACAAGTCTAATTTAATATCCATGGACATTAAAACCAAAATATCTTAATATATTTGAGTTCTAATTTTAGATAAACAGATAGTGATATTGTAATAATTCTACATTCATATTCATTCATAACAATAATGGTATGAATTTATTAGTAAAATTACAAAGAAAACTTTTATTGCTTTAAACATCTTGTTATACATTTTTATAGGTTCATTATATACATTTTGTATGTACAATGTATATAGAACATTTTGATGACATGTTAAGATAAGATTTTTGTACATATATTGTATCTAGGCCATCACTGAGGCAGATAAAATGGAGGCTAGCACAGACTTTGCAGAACACATTTCATCAGCCCAAAAGGAGAGAGACCATTATCGACAAAAATGTCATGCTGCTATTGCAGGTCTTCAGGGTCATCCAAAGTCTACTGTTCCTGTTCCTCCAACTTCCATGGACCTAAATGATGTCCACTACACATTTGATTATGCTCAAAGTGTACTTCTGCCCAGTCATTGCAGACAGGAAGGAGCTTTGTACTTCAGGTAAAAAACAATTTAAGTCTGTTAAAAGGGAGAAGCAGTAGGTAAAACAGGTTACATTTAAAACCATTAAATCTCTGTAGTATTGGATCATATTTCATAAAATGTAATTCATGTATTAAAGATGTAAAGTTTCAATCTTGAATATCAGAATAAAAAAATATCAGATTGAAATTAAAAGAAATGATCTTGAACACTATGCTTCTCTGATATTGTACAGCTTTTTCTTTCAGGTCACCATATAAAGCTAATCTATTTGGTATTTGCAATGATGGTCGGTCCCTGCAAACAAAGTATTTGTTCGGCGAGGATAAGTCCATTGGTCTGGATGGTGCCCAGAGCCACTCGGCCAATGCTGTTGTATCTATGTTGCACCACTTCTTCGAATACCATGGGGAAGGAGAAAAAACTGTGTACTTGAATGCAGACAATTGTGGTGGCCAAAATAAGAATCAGGTATGGAATATTTGTTGTTGAGTTAAGAAAACACCTTAAAGGAGTGTGGCACATCAGTTAAGATCATTTGCCAAGTTGAACTGAATTCATTCAAAAAAGTCAGCAGTGTAAGTTTCTGTTTATCACAAAACTGGTAGTTATGCAAATATAAGGAGCAGGCTGTATGTTTCTTTGTACTGAAACAATTATTCAGCATTACATAATCATTATGACATTATAAGTTACATATTTTTGAAGCTGTTGAATGTTGATACCCACTCATCTCTCCAAAATTTTGTAATTGTGAAGTCACAATAGTGTTATTATACAGGTGTCTTATTTTTGACATGCTAGTAGAAAGCAGGCCAGTAATATAATAAACTTAATAATACAGGTTCTTACACTGCTTTATACAATGAACCTAATTTTATTTTTTTATGATTCAGGTTGTCACAAGCTATCTGGCTTGGAGAGTGGCAAATGGATATCATGATGACATCCATCTACATTTCATGAAGCCATATCATGCCCGTTGTCTTGTGGATGGGATGTTTGGTATTGCCCGAAGGAAAATCAGACGCAATGATGTGGATAGTTTGTCTGACCTGAAGATGACAATTCATGCTTCATCCACACATAACCAGGCAGATTTATACAGTGAGATGTCACCAAATTCGTGGATCTGGAGAGACTGGAAACAATTCTTCAAGCCTGTATTTAGAGCGGTTCCTGGTATTGGGAAATACCATCACTTTCACTTTGCTTCCACCACTTCAGGTACATGTACTGCTATATTTACATATTTCAATCCATTTAATTTATATAATGTACTGCGCTTTCATTATCAATTACCTCCATGGGTAATTCCGCTAGATTTATGAGTCTGATTCTAATGATGTATTTGGTATGTCGGGGCATGCAGAATTTTTATCCGATTTAAAAATAAAATGGTTTTGTACAGGTTCTTTTTGATTTTTATGTGTATCCCTTTCAAAACTAAGTTCAATTACAACATGCCATTCCTGTTTCTTTCTTTCAGGAATGGTTACTGTTAAAAAAGGTGTTGACGGGGAGACAACGCCAGTGAGGCTTGTGAAGAGGGGAAAGATTATTCCACAGGGTTTGCCAGTGAGACTGGAGGCAAAAGGTTTTTCCGCAGAACGTGCATGGTACCTGTACAAAAATATCAGGCCTTTTGTAAAGGATCCCTCTAAGGACCTTCTATGTCCCCTGCCCACTGTCCCACAGCCCACCTCTAGACCCACCCACACAGAAGAATGAACTGAAAGTTGAGATCAAAATTGTTATTGATGAAAACTTAAAAACTGTACTCATGCTTTTATTTATATTATGAAATGAGCATTGCTTGTTAGGATACAGTTAAATACAATTTCAAAATAAATGTTTTATCTTCTTACACTACATGTAATTAATTGTAACAATATAATCCTGATGGAGTCCTGGAGTTCACTTTGCAATCTGTTTCTACCAAATAAAATATAAAATGATTGTTATTTGTATTAGGTAAGGGATGTGACTGATTGTTTTTGTATTAGGTAAGGGATGTGACTGATTGTTTTTGTATTAGGTAAGGGATGTGACTGATTGTTTTTGTATGTAAGGGATGTGACTGATTGTTTTTGTATGTAAGGGATGTGACTGATTGTTTTTGTATGTAAGGGATGTGACTGATTGTTTTTGTATGTAAGGGATGTGACTGATTGTTTTTGTGTGTAAGGGATGTGACTGATTGTTTTTGTGTGTAAGGGATGTGACTGATTGTTTTTGTGTGTAATTACAAGGGATGTTACCTGTTTATTGCAAGATACATGTTTGTGTTCAAGTTGATATGTGAATCACAAATTTTATCCTTGTAAATAAATGAATCATGACAACTGAAAAGGACTTTTTTCTTTTTAAATGACTATAGATATAATAACAATTACAAAATAACAGTCTTCAATTCAAGACCTGTAACAGCAAAGCATTATGCAACTGTCTGTGATAAATGACGTTGCAAAAAATGACGTCAAAAATGGCACTGGTAAAATGACGTCGTTATTAACGCCAACGTCATCTAGCATACCAAATGCGACATATATTCAATGTAGCGTCAAATCGTCAGTTATTGACACACCAAAGCTATTTTTACACCAATTTAACCGCCATAATCTCTAGATTATGAAAATACCAAAAACTCAATTTTGATTTTTTATGCCTTAAGGACCTAAATGCCAGCCGGCGGCTCATATACAGACCCTGGTATCCTCTCTATCTGAACCTGGACTAAGTAGCATGACACTCACATCATATCCTGAAAACGGGTAAGTCTTAGAAAGAGTGAATAGAAGAGTGGATATTAGAAGTGTCTAGCAGGACAACACTCATAAATAGTAAGAGAGAGAGAGAGAGAGAGAGAGAGAGAGAGAGAGAGAGAGAGAGAGAGAGAGAGAGAGAGAAATCCTCCATTCTGTAGGTCCTCTATTATAGGATTGCTCATTGTGATACAGCAGGCCTCACCCCAAACCAATAAATGTATATCTTGGTAGAGAAACAAAATAACAGGCACCAATTTAATCAACTTTCCTTATCTGAAGGAAATTACTTCAACTGAAATTCCCCATAGGAAAACATTACAGAGTTTGAAGAAAGTTTTCAGTCGTAACTTAAACTTTTCTCCTGAATCCAATAATGCTTTTATGGAATTTTATAACTTGAGGGATTTCCTTTAATCAAGAAATATTGATGAAATTGGGGCCAGAAATTCACCAATCAACTACAACTCCCCCAACACAGAAAGGGGGTGTCCAACTTCTAGTAGTGATTTCTACACAAGATAATTGAATTTACACGAAAATGAAATCATAGAATAATAATAAGTTTTATACACATAAACATTTTTTTTACTATGGCGAACTGTTACAAGATGTTTTTGATCAATGCAAAATGCCAATAAAATTTCAATATAGTATTTCTAGGAATGCATTTTGATGAAGAATATGGAGAATTGTATTAACCTTATTGGGAGATATTCTTTTCCATTGTGGCTTTGTGAATGTCGATATTTCGGATTAAGCTCATTAGTATGCATTGTGGTTGTCACTACTGCCTGATGTTATTGTTAGAATTTAAAACATGACTGGGGGTAATTGTGGGGTAAACATGGCGTAATTGTGTGTTCATTTACGTGGAGTCATTGTCACGCAAACACGACCTACTTTTTGTCATCGTAAAATATCTAAAAGGAAAAAAAGCTGGTTATTTCAATTTTAGATGAATCGTGGAGTTTGACAATGAGCATTCTAAATGTGAAAGTCTTCTTGTTATAGGAGTTAAGATTGAAGGGAAACTGTTCAGCAAGTTTGATAATCCAATGTGAGAAAGGGGTCTAATTATCCTAATCATAAGTTGATCAGAGAAGATTATCAATATTCATAAACTCATTAATATAGAATATTCTTAAACCATGTTCTAAGGGATTCATATATAAAAGTGTGTCCGTTATCAATAGCATAAACACTGTACGTTGGAACACTACATATCCGGCCTCTTGCTACTTCCCCCACAAAATGGGTTTCCCTGTTATTGTGTTATCAAATATCTGAACATCTGCATTTTTACTTTCCTTATTCCTAGCAATAATATTATCAATGCATTTTTTGTATATTCTAAATAGCCCAAAGTTAAACGACTGCTGCGAAAATAATTAACCAATATCGAAGCCTTCTTGATTTTATATTTCTATATTTCTAGGTTCTGCTCACTAATGCACGTTTCATCATCATGTTTTAAATAAAAGATAGTTTTTTGCAATATTTTAAGCGTACTAAATATAGCGGTAAGGATATGTTACCTAGTTACCTAGCGGCCTTGACAATGCCATATAGCGGTAAGAATATGTTACCTAGTTACCTAGCGGCCTTGACAATGTCATATAGCGGTAAGAATATGTTACCTAGTTACCTAGCGGCCTTGACAATGTCATATAGCGGTAAGAATATGTTACCTAGTTACCTAGCGGCCTTGACAATGTCATATAGCGGTAAGAATATGTTACCTAGTTACCTAGCGGCCTTGACAATGCCATATAGCGGTAAGAATATGTTACCTAGTTACCTAGCGGCCTTGACAATGTCATATAGCGGTAAGAATATGTTACCTAGTTACCTAGCGGCCTTGACAATGTCATATAGCGGTAAGAATATGTTACCTAGTTACCTAGCGGCCTTGACAATGTCATATAGCGGTAAGAATATGTTACCTAGTTACCTAGCGGCCTTGGCAATGTCATTACCTATTTCTGTTGTCATTCATAAGCCATGTCGCGGAAGCAATTGTCATATAGCGGACGCCTGGTCTGTACCCTTTGGTATAATAAAATAGTTATTGAATCAGCGATGTCGTCTTATACTGTAGCCATGTAAAATATAGGAATCATGTTACATTGATCAGATTACCGTCCAGAAGCTCTTTACGTTACACATAGACTGCATGGGGAAATTAGACCCGTGTAGTGGTTACTGGTATGGCTGAATGTCTGATTATATGTTGGAATGTATCGTCCTTTCTTCGTAACATGCTGCCAGGTAAAACAAAAACGACACCGGATACAGGCGTGCAGACCAAACCATAATTCTATTATGTAAATTCAAGAAGGCTTCGATATTGGTTAATTATTTTCGCAGCAGTCGTTTAACTTTGGGCTATTTAGAATATACAAAAAATGCATTGATAATATTATTGCTAGGAATAAGGAAAGTAAAAATCATTCATTTACCCAACGATTTTGGTCCCCAGCGTGTATACAATCTGTGACGAAGATAACTTGCCAGTTATTCAGATTAATTAACACTCTGTTATGTTTACACAACCTGTGTCTCTATAATACTAGTATAGCCTTTTTACTATTACAGTAGAATGACGTAGATCTGAACTGCTCGAGAGACACGCAATTTGTTGGATTATGCAGATGTTCGGATATTTGATAACACAATAACAGGGAAACCCATTTTGTGGGGGAAGTAGCAAGAGGCCGGATATGTAGTGTTCCAACGTACAGTGTTTATACTATTGATACCGGACACACTTTTATATATGAATTCCTTAGAACATGGATTAAGAATATTCTATATTAATGAGTTTATGAAGATTGATAATCTTCTCTGATCAACCTATGATTATGATAATTAGACCCCTTTCTCACATTGGATTATCAAACTTGGTGAACTATTTCCCTTCAATCTTAACTCCTATAACAAGAAGACTTTCACATTTAGAATGCTTATTGTCAAACTCCACGATTCATCTAAAATTGAAATAACCAGCTTTTTTTTCCTTTTAGATATTTTACGATGACAAAAAGTAGGTCGTGTTTGCGTGACAATGACTCCACGTAAATGAACACACAATTACGCCATGTTTACCTCACAATTACCCCCAGTCATGTTTTAAATTCTAACAATAACATTAGGAAGTAGTGACAACCACAATGCATACTAATGAGCCTAATCCGAAATATCGACATTCACAAAGCCACAATGGAAAAGAAAATCTCCCAATAAGGTTAATACACTTCTCCATATTTTTCATATTCCGGTAAAACGAGTGCAAACTACATGCATGACATGAAATCGGAGATGAATTCCACGTGCCAGGTTTTGGAGATGGAGGAAAGCCGGAGTACCCGGAGAAAAACCACCGGCCTACGGTCAGTACCTGGCAACTGCCCCACGTGGGTTTCGAACTCGCAACCCAGAGGTGAAGGGCTAGTGTAAAAGTGTCGGGACGCCTTAACCAATCGGCCACCGCGGCCCCCATTTTTGAATACAGAAAGAAAAATATATCTATATACGAATTGCTAAATGTTATTAAGTTTTCAGAAATAATGAACACAAAAAATTTCAAAAAGAAACTTATGTAAATTTATAAAAATTATGTTTCAAAAAGTCTCATGATCCGTCCTCCACATCAACGCTTTGTTTGTACATTGTTGTAAATATGTTTTCCTCTGTATATCTAATTTTGTGAAGAGAAATGGAATATTGAAAGATTGTTGATAGGTCTTTAAATATATATTTCTTTTACAATTTTGCAATTTTAAAAGTTTTGCTGAAATGTTTACATTTTTGTAGTCTCATCAGATTTAAGACATCACTTAACCACTATACCAATTTATATATCGGGTTTCATGAAGCATGGTAAATGTTGTTTACCTGGTATGAAATTGTAATATACCTTCCACCTAAACGTTAAGTTTTTGTTACCATTTAATTGTCTGAAAATTAACCTATTAAATCTGAACGGAGATTGAGCATTAATTAACTGAGACCGTTGGAAGGGAAATCAGAGATGTTACTGTCTAGAAATAGAAATTTATGATGCTGCATCTATTGAGTAAGGTTCAGTCAAAAATGATTTACGCCTCCTGGTAAAATGAGTTTCAAAGAAATCTTACAGCTTTTTTGTTTGCTTTTTTGTGGGTTTTTTCAGTCAAATAAACGTATATCTTCCATCTCATCTGTAAAACGACATTAAATCGCTTTCGGGGTTAATAAAATCCATTGCAGGTAAAGTATCTAATGAATTGATTCTCATCTGGTTATACTATCACCTCTCCTGTTTGCAATAGAAGCTAGGCTTGCTTGGTAGCCAGGGAATTCAAAAGACAAGATACTAGCTGATTATTATACCGTATTGCAATCTTAAAAAAACGGGATGATGATAAGACTACATACCTTCCTATATTGGATTAATTTACCTCATAAGAATCCTTATAATGTTACCAGCAGGTGCAGTTAAAAACCGCATTAGGCGATAAGCGTGATGAATTCGATTTCCCAATTACTTTCCAGTTCTAGATGATAACATCGGTGCTTCCCCAGCCTACGGTGTTAACAGTTGAATCGATATGCAATGGTTTGCTCCCATTCCATTATCACGATTTCCGAGAAATATGTCGACAAAAGGAGGGGGAAACTGGCAACAATAGTTTTCGAGAGCTACAGTTTGCTGAAAACCATGGACATTTTTTATGGCCGACACCATCATCCCATTAAAATGTATTCGATTTTGTGATTTTTTGAAGTCAGACATGTTTGATGTTTGTTGAGATGTTTTGGTTCTGTTGTGACAGACCTAACCTCGACTTGACTTGGGTTTACTAGAAGACGTTTACTCTCCCAGAACGCGTGGCCTATCACTTGGACTTTATATCATTGGTCTCCATGCAGATCCATATTTTGCACATACATGTATATATTATATTTCCTTAAGATACGGTTTATCTGACCAATAGACTGTACTTTACAGTTGTATTACACTAGCTCTCCACACTTCTGTCCCCTCGCGACTCTCACTGCCCTTTCTGTCTGTATGTGTATCTGGATGTACGAGTGCTGATTGATAAGTTGTGAACCTGATATTGAAGGATTTTAATTTTGCCGGACATATTGTTTTATTTTTCAACATAATCCCCTTCAGTATCTACACACTTTTGCCAGTGGTGTTTAAGGGCCTCAATGCCACCTTTATAGAACTCATTTTCTTGGCTGTGCAGAGAGTCATCCACTGCATGTTAGTGTTAGGGTGCCTGAAATAGCTAGATGAAAGTCTGATGGAGCGAGATTAGGTGAATAAGGCGGATGCTCAATGAATTTAAAGCCACAATCGTGAATGGCAGCCATGGCAATGACAGACTCTTTCAAAATATAACCCTAACTCTAACCTGTTTTGTCCATTTTGCAAAAAAAAAAAACCGCTTGTCTTGTTTACTTTAGAGTGCTACCTCGTCGATATAAACTAACCAAATGAGACCAGTCCTTGGGCACACGATCCTATATTGTCAAACAATATTAGGCCTTAAAAACAACATCCTTGAGTACTTTCTTCAATACGAAGCTCACAACATATCAATCAACCCTCGTACGTTTGTCCGTCCGCTGCCTTAGGTCCTTAATTTTCTTTGTCTGTTTTCGTTTCCAGTCCATGTGTGTCTCTTTGTTCTAAGATGTTTTCCTTGTGTGTCTCTTTGTCCTTGTGTGTTTCTTTTTCCTAAAGTGTTTGTCTATGTCTCTTTGTCCCTAGGTGTTCTTCTATGTCTCTTTGTCCTCAGGTGTTTGTCTATGTCTCTTTGTCCTAAGATGTTTTCCTTGTGTGTCTCTTTGTCCTTAGGTGTTTGTCCTTGTGTGTTTCTTTTTCCTAAAGTGTTTGTCTATGTCTCTTTGTCCCTAGGTGTTCTTCTATGTCTCTTTGTCCTAATATGTTTGCCCTTGTGTGTCTCTTTGTCCT
The DNA here is from genome assembly GCF_902652985.1 of Pecten maximus. Lineage (NCBI taxonomy): Eukaryota > Metazoa > Mollusca > Bivalvia > Pectinida > Pectinidae > Pecten > Pecten maximus. The sequence continues at coordinate 28,772,176 of NC_047020.1, read as the reverse complement.
TAGGTGTTTGTCTATGTCTCTTTGTCATTGGTGTTTGTCTATGTCTCTTTGTCCTTAGGTGTTTGTCTATGTCTCTTTGTCCCTAGGTGTTTGTCTATGTCTCTTTGTCCTCAGGTGTTTGTCAATGTCTCTTTGTCCCTAAGTGTTTGTCTATGTCTCTTTGTCCTAAGATGTTTGTCCTTGTGTGTCTCTTTGTCCTTAGGTGTTTTTCTATGTCTCTTTGTCCTTACGTGTTTGTCTATGTCTCTTTGTCCCTAGGTATTTGTCTATGTCTCTTTGTCCCTAGGTTTTTTGTCCATATGTTTCTGTTTGTCTCTAGTTTTCTTTTCTGCTCTTGTGTGTCTCTTGTTCTCAATTCGCTATCCTAAATGCACACTCTATTCCACCTGTCCACCGGAGCCTCGTTATCCATGTCTCTGACCTTGTGTGTATGTTTGTACCTACGTTTTTGCCCTTGTGTGCCTGTTAGTCTCAATTTGCTGTTTTCATACACAATCTATTTCAACTCTCCACCAGAGCCTCACTACCCATGTCTCGTTATCCTACACAATCTATTCTAACTGTCCACCAGAGCCTTTATCATCAACGAACCACAAAATACTCTTCACAAACAACTCATTTTCTTTATTCTGACATCTTTTCTTCGACGGGTTACATCAATCGATTAGGTCATGTGTACAGTGTAGTAAAATTCTTGTGTGTAAGATCGCATTTACATCCTATTATTGGTATATCAAATAGTTCTGTCAAGGTTTACGGTCAAAGGTCAGACATGACCATATTGGGTGATATTGAATGAGCAATTAAAGGCGATCCACACTACCTATCGGGAGTGGCTGCCCAGACACTCAGTATATATTAGCTATGACAGTATATTAAGTTCTGCAGACAAAGAATGTTTGTATATTGCATATCACTAATCATGTCCTTTTAATAACTTGTACATTTTTGTATATATCAATTTCATACATGTACCTGTAATATTTTAATATAGATGTGTATAGACAATGGAACTTATTTTTACGATCTAGAATGTTTCATTAAGTCATTAATGGCTGAATGTTAATACAGTTTTTATGCTTTATGTCTCAAATACATGTTATATAGATTTGTATTAACATGTGACTCTGGTTGCTTGCTTGATTGATTGATTGATTGATTGATTGAAGTATACTGCCTTTCAAATTGTTTTGTCTGATTTCACCATTAAAAGGAACGCAAATGTAAACGGTTACTTAGTCTATCTTTTATCATCTGGAGATAGAAGGAACACCATCCCCAAAAATAACAACATTGCTTTTCCGTTTGACACCTCGTTAAAAGGATCGCTCTCTCATCACGCGGCGACGTATTTCGCATGGCGTTAAAGGCAACAATATGTCACAAAAAAACATCGACCATGAAACATACAAGGTTCTATAGACTTTTTTTATTGAATCTAGATTGAACAATTAAGGATTCCCCGCTGATACAATGGTACAACATTTAATTGCATCATTGAAGTCTCATCACTCCACTCAAGGACTGGGTGTACGTCATACTGAGGCTGTGGGTCGTGTGTCGGACGTAAAACGTCGCCTGTTATCTATCAAGTATCCTATAATTGTCACTCGATTGTCTATCCGCAAGGAACATGTGTCGTTACAAATGGAATAGTCACATGTAACAATTAACTAGGCGAGAGTTGGGAGCAACTTTACCGACAATTAAACGCCATCCTTACATGATCAACGCCGGCAGACACGCCACAGGGGAAATCTTTCTTCGATCTCATTAAAACTCCTTATTATCGCTGTTAAGTAAAATCCAAAGCTTTTAGATCCAAAAGTTCGTTAAGGAATATAAAAATTAGCGCAAATTAGTGCATGTCAATTTAAAATTGGTACGTGATAGCGTCAAAGAATCCTTATTTGAGCATCGTGTGCTTTTGTAAAGAACATATTCTTTACACATTTATGATTGTCACAGATATCTTGACTTCTGTATTTAATCATGATGTAATTTTAAAGCGGTTGGCATGCTGTGACATTCCGTCCTCGATACAATAGTGGTTACGTAGCCAGCGGAAGTGAACGTATCCCCTAGAGTATTGAGGTAGCGACATTCTCGATCGTGGCGTCAGAAATATTGTGATGTTGAACAGGTTCGCTGATATTTACAATGATCATATGTGGGGTTTTGCCCAGTACCAGAGCGAGGTGTCCAAATTTACATCAGTCCCCTAACACTTTCCTATCTAGAAAGAAATTATTGGGTTTTTTTTTATCGATATGTAAGTTACTCGAGTTTTGGAGCTATTGTATGCTTCAATGATGGCGTAGACCTCGGCAAATTAAAGTAAAGGAAAACATCGACTAACTATAGTCATTGGATGACGGAAACCCAACAGACATGGATGTTGGTTGTTAATATTTTGCGTTCTTAGGAACTTAACCAATGTATACAATGATTTTCCAATTAATGAGGGTAAAATATTTAATGGCGAAAGGGTTCACACGTACCGGTATTTCAGGATATCTCCAAACTGAACCATCGCAGTGGCTTTTTCAAATATAACTATCGCATCCAAAGTTCCTACCATCTGTACTCCTCCAAGACAGCCTTACCACTAAGCTGTATGATATTTTGAATTTTCCATTTCTGCATATTTACATTCCTACTTGCTGCGTTTTTTGTCGCAGTTGATTGGCTATCTAGGGCTAGTTCACATTACATCGATTTCCGTGAGTAATACCTGTAGCAGACAGAAAAGCTTACCAACTTACTTACTGGAAAAGAACAAACCAGCGATAGGATACGACTTTTTGTTTTTACAACTGCGTAAAGATCTTAATGGAATAGGTTTTTATCTGAAATAGTACAAAATACAACCTAGGGAAACCGAAATAAGTAAATACCAATGTATTGATCTACTTAAAAAGAATATTGGGGCTTAAAATCATAATAGACATCAGAGATACACTAAACAGGGATGTTTTATAAGTCTGGTCGCTCTCAGTATAGCATGTAAAACACACAGCAAAGTTTTCTCTATCAGAGATTACTTTGACGGGAGTAATGGAACAGTATTTACGTATAAATAAAACCTTTATAGAAAAGTAAATAGATATTGTATATCAAGGTCGTTTTTGAGGTTTTCATTAAAGATGACACCCGCGTATACTTTTAGTTGGAAGTTGTTCCTGACCGAGCGATGTTGCTGGCCGAGCGATGTTGCTGGCCGAGCGATACTGCATTTTTCCAACGTCGATCCTTCTTCTTTCAGGACGAAAATTTTGACGGGAGAAAATGGAACAGCATTTACGTATAAAGACAGAGTTTCTGGATATAGTAATACAATAATTTTCTTTTCTAATCTATTATACATCCACAGAAATGATTAGTCATTAGTACCGTCCCATTTAATAGCGAACACAGCACGGTAAGCAACATAGAAGAAAAAATAGAAATCTTTGGTTTGGTTTATTTTGTTTAATGTCAAAAACGTTAAAAAGAACATTGTTCTTTGGTCAACTTTACAAAATTTCTTAGACTTTTATTTCAAAGGTGAGTTGACCAAAGAACAATGTTTTTTTTTTTAAATATTGTATGATATGTAAACTAACAAAACGAAAATACACGGCCATTAAGCTAACTTACTACAAAGGTGATTAAGATTATTTAACGGAAAACAAGTAGATATTGACTTGAAAAAGGAGCAAGAAAAATCTGATATCATCAAACGGCGTGTCAGATCACATATATTTGTAATATTATATTGAATGATATAGAAAATAAAAAACGCATGCTATAGGTCCTTATTAAATTTAAAAAATACCTTATAATAAGAGTTATACTAGGTAATTTATCATATATATGATTCAAAATACAGCTACAAATGCCTGCTTTCAGATATTTGTCATACGGGGGCGGATCTCATTAAATTCACGACTATAGCCAAGATGAAATACATCGAATGCGCAGTCGTGACATTTAGCGGATTCCTGGTTGACAATGTCCTTCTTGAGTTGGTAATTCCAACAGACCACGGACACACCGTTTCCCTCTCCTGAGGCCTAATCTTTCAAACAGCTTATCACTTCACGCAATAAACACATTATCTTGTTGTTTATGATTAGACCGATGGTATAAACTTTTTAAAATATTGTTCAAAATCCTTTGTAGAATTTCCACTAAAACAATATCTCCTAAATTGGGTATTATGTATCAAATTTATTGTTTAATGCATTCTAACACGCGAGTCGTTCTTATCTTTCAACACGCTTTCTGCGTTTTTGTCCGACGTATGAACATTTTAAATCAAAACAGCCTCTCTGGTGCTTTGTCTACAGTAGTTATTACAAACTGTGCTGATGAATGTGCTGGAAACTGAAAACATATCTTTATTGTATATCGATTAATGGTTTGATTTCAAACATGGCCGGCCATGTAACCATTCATGTGTAAGAGATGACATAACGCGGAGCCTCAAAAAGTGATCGTCAAAGCGTTATTGGAGGATACCGGTAAATGGGACACTGATTTATAACCCTACAAATCAGGTAATAGTTTATTATCATAACGGGCATGTCAAGCAGTGTAACCTAGTGATTGAATCCACAAACACCATTCCCGGTAATCAACAGCTGAGAATTAATCACAACATTTATGATTGAAAGCACAGGGACTTGAGAATGTGTTAGTCTGCAAGTATTTTGATCTTTCCTAGTGTGTGTGTGTATAGCACATTTTAAGACGTTTTGGGAGGCTACATTAAAATTCGGTAAAAATGACACCCAACCCCGCCACCTCCCCCCGGGGTGTTCGTTATAAAGAAGGATGGAAAGCACTTTTTTACCGAATTTTAATCTAGCCCCACAAAACGTTTGAAAATGTGCTATACACACTAGGGAAGGTCCAAATACATGTAGACTGTAACTTATTCTCAAGTCCCTGTCATTGAAACTCTCCTCAGGTGAAGAGAGAATTACATGAAGAGAGCGGTATAAGACAACTCAGTGATTTAATTCAACGCTCGGAGAAGTATCACCACTAACGTCTCTTTCCAAACAACAAATCGACTCAGCAGCACGACGACGTGATTTTGTTTAAAGACCTCTGCAATCATCATGGTCTTCTTTAGCTCTCCAACGCCGAAAAAACAAAGCACCTTGATCTTGGGTAGATTTCTGCCCTCGTGTTGACGGACTTGCTGAAGGTTATTACTAATTGAACCGTATGATAATATGTCTCCTAGGACGTCATGCTTCTGTGAAACTCTCACATCTGGTCACGTGTTTGCGTGTAAAGGAATTCCCCAAACTCGCGAAGCGCGCCTCTGTTCTCCTCCGGTTAAATCGCACCCTGTGTGTTAAAGTGCCGCAAGTGTATTACACGCGTCTAAACACGCGAATACAGGACAATTGTCAATCGGGACGTTTACATCGTGCACAGTCATTCGTGCCCTGGTGCCGTTCGGATAATTTGCATTATATTACTTCTGTGATTGCAACGCTGTCGTTCGAAAACTTGACATAGTATTGCTAGTGTGCAATGCTGTCGTTCGAAAACTTGACATAGTATTGCTAGTGTGCAATGCTGTCGTTCGAAAACTTGACATAGTATTGCTAGTGTGCAATGCTGTCGTTCGAAAACTTGACATAGTATTGCTAGTGTGCAATGCTGTCGTTCGAAAACTTGACATAGTATTGCTAGTGTGCAATGCTGTCGTTCGAAAACTTGACATAGTATTGCTAGTGTGCAATGCTGTCGTTCGAAAACTTGACATAGTATTGCTAGTGTGCAATGCTGTCGTTCGAAAACTTGACATAGTATTGCTAGTGTGCAATGCTGTCGTTCGAAAACTTGACATAGTATTGCTAGTGTGCAATGCTGTCGTTCGAAAACTTGACATAGTATTGCTAGTATGCAATGCTGTCATTTGGAACCTTGGTATATTATTGCTAGTATGCAATGCCGTCATTTGGAACCTTGGCATAGTATTGCTAGTATGCAATGCTGTCGTTCGAAACCTTGACATAGTATTGCTAGTGTACAATGCTGTCATTCGAAACCTTCACATAGTATTGCTAGTATGCAATGCTGTCATTTGGAACCTTGGCATAGTATTGCTAGTGTGCAATGCTGTCATTTGGAACCTTGGCATAGTATTGCTAGTGTGCAATGCTGTCATTTGGAACATTGGCATAGTATTGCTAGTGTGCAATGCTGTCATTTGGAACCTTGGTATATTATTGCTAGTATGCAATGCCGTCATTTGGAACCTTGGCATAGTATTGCTAGTATGCAATGCTGTCGTTCGAAACCTTGACATAGTATTGCTAGTGTACAATGCTGTCATTTGGAACCTTGATATAGTATTGCTAGTATGCAATGCTGTCATTTGGAACCTTGGCATAGTATTGCTAGTGTGCAATGCTGTCATTTGGAACCTTGGCATAGTATTGCTTGTGTGCAATGCTGCCGTTCGGAACCTTGACATAATATTGATAATGTACATGCAATGCTGTCCTTGGCAGTATTGAGTTACTATTGATAACAAACATACAATGCTGCCGTTCGGAACTTTGATGTAATTTTGTTAGTTTGGGTGCAATGCTGCTCGTCGTTCGGAACCTTGACATTATACTGCTAATATGCGTGCTATGTTGCCGTCCAAGACCTTGACATCAAATTGCTACTGTGCGTGCCGTGTTGCCGACATCAAATTGCTACTGTGCGTGCCCTGCTGCCTTCACTATAGGGATGGTTGTCCAGTTTACATGCAATACTATATTGTGTTCGCCATAATATACTTCGTGCGTGTCTTAAGAATCTCGAGGGGTCTTTCCGTCATTCATGACGATTACGGTTTATGGTTACCGTACCTACTGTCACTGGAACATGAAAACGGTGTTGTTTTTTTGGACAACAACTATTAACCTTTGAGTCCTGGCAAAGGCCGAGACTTTTGGTTAACAACATCAGAGAGTAATGTTATTGTGTTTCCATGACAAGCAGGTAAACGGAATATCTGAAACTGTACCTGAAATACATACTGGGAAATATTTGGCTAGCTGACCTCTTCTGACCTTGACCTTTGAGGTAGGAGACAGTGCTCGTCTATCCATGACACCAACCCGTGCGTACGTGGCGTTTTGTCGTTTTTATGTTAACCATCCATGTAAATAAATATGGTGTTTCGTCATAGTGTACTTGGTACACCGCCCGTGTACACATGGTGTTTGGTCATTGTGTTCTTGGTTCACCGCCCGTGTACACATGGTGTTTGGTCATCGTGTACTTGGTACACCGCCCGTGTACACATGGTGTTTCGTCACCGTGTACTTGGTACACCGCTCGTGTACTCATGGTGTTTCGTCACTGTGTACTTGGTACACCGCCCGTGTACTCATGGTGTTTGGTCATTGTGTACTTGGTTCACCGGTCGTGTACACATGGTGTTTCGTCATTGTGTACTTGGTACACTGCCCGTGAACACATGGTGTTTCGTCATTGTGTACTTGGTACACCGCCCGTGTACACATGGTGTTTCGTCATTGTGTACTTGGTACACCGCCCGTGTACATATGGTGTTTCGTCATTGTGTACTTGGTACACCGCTCGTGTACACATGGTGTTTGGTCATTGTGTACTTGGTACCGCCCATGTACACATGGTGTTTGGTCATTGTGTACTTGGTAAACTGCCCGTGTACACATGGTGTTTGGTCATTGTGTACTTGGTAAACTGCCCGTGTACATATGGTGTTTCGTCATTGTGTACTTGGTACACCGCCCGTGTACTCATGGTGTTTGGTCATTGTGTACTTGGTTCACCGGTCGTGTACGCATGGTGTTTCGTCATTGTGTACTTGGTACACCGGTCGTGTACTCATGGTGTTTGGTCATTGTGTACTTGGTACACCGCTCGTGTACTCATGGTGTTTGGTCATTGTGTACTTGGTTCACCGGTCGTGTACTCATGGTGTTTGGTCATTGTGTACTTGGTAAACCGCCCGTGTACATATGGTGTTTGGTCATTGTGTACTTGGTAAACCGCCCGTGTACACATGGTGTTTGGTCATTGTGTACTTGGTAAACTGCCCGTGTACACATGGTGTTTGGTCATTGTGTACTTGGTAAACCGCCCGTGTACACATGGTGTTTGGTCATTGTGTACTTGGTAAACTGCCCGTGTACATATGGTGTTTGGTCATTGTGTACTTGGTAAACCGCCCGTGTACACATGGTGTTTGGTCATTGTGTACTTGGTAAACTGCCCGTGTACACATGGTGTTTGGTCATTGTGTACTTGGTAAACCGCCCGTGTACACATGGTGTTTCGTCATCGTGTACTTGGTACACCGCCCGTGTACACATGGTGTTTCGTCACTGTGTACTTGGTACACCGCTCGTGTACACATGGTGTTTGGTCATTGTGTACTTGGTTCACCGGTCGTGTACACATGGTGTTTCGTCATTGTGTACTTGGTACACTGCCCGTGAACACATGGTGTTTCGTCATTGTGTACTTGGTACACCGCCCGTGTACATATGGTGTTTCGTCATTGTGTACTTGGTACACCGCTCGTGTACACATGGTGTTTGGTCATTGTGTACTTGGTACCGCCCATGTACACATGGTGTTTGGTCATTGTGTACTTGGTAAACTGCCCGTGTACACATGGTGTTTAGTCATTGTGTACATGGTACCGCCCGTGTACATATGGTGTTTCGTCACTGTGTACTTGGTACACCGGTCGTGTACACATGGTGTTTCGTCATTGTGTACTTGGTACACCGCCCGTGTACATATGGTGTTTCGTCATTGTGTACTTGGTACACCGCTCGTGTACACATGGTGTTTCGTCATTGTGTACTTGGTACACCGCCCGTGTACATATGGTGTTTCGTCATTGTGTACTTGGTACACCGGTCGTGTACACATGGTGTTTCGTCATTGTGTACTTGGTACACTGCCCGTGAACACATGGTGTTTCGTCATTGTGTACTTGGTACACCGCCCGTGTACATATGGTGTTTCGTCATTGTGTACTTGGTACACCGCTCGTGTACACATGGTGTTTGGTCATTGTGTACTTGGTACCGCCCATGTACACATGGTGTTTGGTCATTGTGTACTTGGTAAACTGCCCGTGTACACATGGTGTTTAGTCATTGTGTACATGGTACCGCCCGTGTACATATGGTGTTTCGTCACTGTGTACTTGGTACACTGGTCGTGTACACATGGTGTTTCGTCATTGTGTACTTGGTAAACTGCCCGTGTACACATGGTGTTTAGTCATTGTGTACATGGTACCGCCCGTGTACATATGGTGTTTCGTCACTGTGTACTTGGTACACCGGTCGTGTACACATGGTGTTTCGTCATTGTGTACTTGGTACACCGCCCGTGTACATATGGTGTTTCGTCATTGTGTACTTGGTACACCGCTCGTGTACACATGGTGTTTCGTCATTGTGTACTTGGTACACCGCCCGTGTACATATGGTGTTTCGTCATTGTGTACTTGGTACACCGGTCGTGTACACATGGTGTTTCGTCATTGTGTACTTGGTACACTGCCCGTGAACACATGGTGTTTCGTCATTGTGTACTTGGTACACCGCCCGTGTACATATGGTGTTTCGTCATTGTGTACTTGGTACACCGCTCGTGTACACATGGTGTTTGGTCATTGTGTACTTGGTACCGCCCATGTACACATGGTGTTTGGTCATTGTGTACTTGGTAAACTGCCCGTGTACACATGGTGTTTAGTCATTGTGTACATGGTACCGCCCGTGTACATATGGTGTTTCGTCACTGTGTACTTGGTACACTGGTCGTGTACACATGGTGTTTCGTCATTGTGTACTTGGTACACTGCCCGTGAACACATGGTGTTTCGTCATTGTGTACTTGGTACACCGCCCGTGTACATATGGTGTTTCGTCATTGTGTACTTGGTACACCGCCCGTGTACACATGGTGTTTGGTCATTGTGTACTTGGTAAACTGCCCGTGTACATATGGTGTTTGGTCATTGTGTACTTGGTACACCGCCCGTGTACATATGGTGTTTCGTCATTGTGTACTTGGTACACCGCTCGTGTACACATGGTGTTTGGTCATTGTGTACTTGGTAAACCGCCCGTGTACACATGGTGTTTGGTCATCGTGTACTTGGTACACCGCTCGTGTACACATGGTGTTTGGTCATTGTGTACTTGGTACACCGCTCGTGTACACATGGTGTTTGGTCATTGTGTACTTGGTAAACCGCCCGTGTACACATGGTGTTTCGTCATTGTGAACTTGGTAAACCGCCCGTGTACACATGGTGTTTGGTCATCGTGTACTTGGTACACCGCTCGTGTACACATGGTGTTTGGTCATTGTGTACTTGATAAACCGCCCGTGTACACATGGTGTTTGGTCATTGTGTACTTGGTACATCGCTCGTGTACTCATGGTGTTTCGTCATTGTGTACTTGGTACACCACTCCTGAACACATGGTGTGTCGTCATTGTGTCCATACATACACGGTATATTATATCATTCATGGTTTACAAATTATATTACACGTAAATAGGGTGAATTTGCCCTTGGTTAGTGTATAACTGTGAAATTCCAGGGGGCTAATATTTCTCGGTTATCAATATCGGAGCTAGTTCGGAAGTGTTGTTTTTTTCATGGGTACCACGCCCTGTCAACATTCCGCAGTTAAAACTTTATTCGCTGGGTATATATATATTTTCGCGCTGTATATGATGACCGCATATATTACTAACTATACAGCAGACGGCCTACTGTGACAAAGTACATAGTATAACTGTCATTGGGTACATATGAGTACATAGTATAACTGTCATTGGGTACATATGAGTACACGTGTTCTTTGTATATATATATAGTATTGTCATTGTTGGACGGCGGCGAGAATGATCAAATACACGCCAGTAGACTTATTACGGCGGTAAAGTACATATGTATCAGTGTAAATAACGGTACAATACCAGCGTCTGCTGGCGGATATACTTAAGTGGATGGGCAAACAAATACACTGCACATTTAATCAGAGATTGGTAACTAGTGATGTATCAGTAATGAGATTTATCAATGTCTTCTCCTGATAAACAGCTTCCCCATTGGAAAGTATTGCTATCGTCATACAGAATAATGTGTACTACAACACACACTACAATGTATCTGTTTGTTAGCACAAAAAAACATTCCAAACATTTTGAATACTTTCGTACAGGACACGAGTCGGTAATAAACCAACGATAAAAAGTAAAAAACAAATCTTAATTGGGAAACATTAAACGAATCAGGCAATAGCTGGCGAGATACAAGGGAGATAGTATTGACACTGTTGAGATATGGACCGAGAGGCAAGGGTGATATTTTACATCCAAAACAACACCACATCATGTAGCTCGGCTTTCGTGACTTCTTCCGGTTCTATTTTTGACAATTTGTAGGTCGGTATGTTTTAAGATAAATTGGCTGTGTTTGGTTAACAGTTCCGAATGGTGACGGACATCAAACGGAAATCATTTTCGGATTTAGGCATTTCGATGGCCACCATTTTGGTCTCTCTAGTGGTCGATGATAGATGGCGTGGTTTTGTCACTTGAAGGATTGACGCTAACTACACAGAAGTCTGCAACAGACATGCAGCCTCTCCAGTGGAAAAGGTTCACGCGCAATTCACGATATTATGACTGTTTCGCCGGCATCTGCTGGAGATCTGATCAGGAATTTAAGGTTTTGAAATAAAACTAAGTTAAGTGTTAAACCGACAAAACTCATTTTCGAAAACGTTGTTATGATACTCAAGTAAATTTATACGGGAAGGCTGGCGTTTAATAACAATTATCTACTAAAAGGTAATCGAAATGACGACAACCGTATTTCTCTATTCACACTTCATACGTATGTCGAGGTAGACAGAAGATGATTTCAGTGTTATTTATGAAAGTTCACACCGAGAAAAACTTTGAAGTAAGCATTTCTCTCATATTATGAGGCGATAAATTGTATATCGGTGTAACAGTGAACATCAAATCAATGGCTAGACGTCATGCCATTTAATAAAAGGAGACGGTGACAGGTTTTATCTCATATCTTGCATGCTAAAATCGGACAGACCATATATCCGGAAGCTCATTACATGTAATGGTGTGGTACTTCAAATAGCGGTCGTTTTGTTGGTGATTTTAAATTCCCTAAGCGGAATATAATCATTCAAATTTATCACACCAATGTCCGCATCCGCATCCGACAATCAGCGATATATACATTCTAGTAAAGCACATGCTTGTAAGCGCGACTGACGTCACGGGTTGTAGGAGATTTGTACAAGATTTAATTTGGCATTGGTTTGTTATCACTTGTTGTTTGTCTTGGCAGATATTATGTCCGAATGATTGCCCACTCAACTCTACCCTATGTCAGGTCGAGTACCACGTCCTGTCTGACCTACGGATGTGAGCGGATTCTAATAGATAGCGAGCCGGGCGGCGGTTCCATAGATCTGGATCAAACTTGTATCAAGTGAAAATCAATGACAATTAAACGATGGCAAATTGGATGGGGTCCCCTGTAGGGGTAAGTCAAGAGTCTAGGACAATTCCAAACTCATCACAGTGAGACACACAGGAAATCCGACAATGACAGCACCTTGGCGTGTTTTAACGAAAAGAGATATCGGCATGAAATCCCGCCGAAGATGTGTGGTACACGTACATTAACAATAGAACCTCTTGCTTGCATTCCCCATGTTAAGAGTCCATCCTCTAATTTGTGAAGCATTTTCAGAAAGGGATACGCGTCTTCCGTTAAATGAGGGAGGTATGTAGATTCGCTGCCATGTCCAGACGACTGAAGATGAGGGACCAAAATCCTTTACATCATTACAAGTTCCCGACATTGTCGATGTTCTCCTGGGAGCCACCAGTCAAAATACGGATACTTTCGCCTGATCCTCTAATTACCCGGTCATGCGTACGACACCTGCTGCGACTCCCAATACGTATATCCGGAATTCTGGTCCGCATTTGTTCCGCTCTTTGGGTTCTCATGAATCCATAGCTCAATCCATTAATTAAAATGAATGATTTAGGCTATACACTGGTCATCCGTGAAATCGCAAGGTCACTTTCGTTTCCTCCTCAAGTAGCTACACTGTTTACTGTTTACTAGCTTACACTATGTATATATCCAATCGCTGTAACAATAGGGTATGTCGACGTAAGTAATTAAACAGTACAATGGTAACTGAGATATCTAGTGTAATACAATGATAAGTACAAGATCTAGAGTACCAAGCTACCGTATATATATTGTATATGATACAGTATAATACATCGGTAAGAGTACCATATGGATGTCATGTTATACAGTCATAGAACACGTGTATAAATTGCGTCACGTTATGTATTTTGACGTCAGCAAATAGAGGATATTGATGAATGGTTTCCCGTTAAATATGACAGAATATCGGTATACTCTTAGACTAGTAAAATATACATTTTTTCTTTATTAAAACGAAAAGAAATTTAAAAATAATAATGAAGACATATAAAAAAGAGCGAGAATCAATATTCTAATGGCGTTACGCTTGGTACAGCAAACAAGGCCGTCATGTAGGGCTGCTTGACATTTTGTTTGGGTTTATCTGTGTGTACTTGTGTAAACAAATCTTGTTAAATATCTATTTGGTTAAACAAGCAAATTCGTGGGATTTACATCCCCCGCTTTCCTGAGGGACGCAAAAATAATAATAATGATGAAAAACTTGGAAGACTCATAAAATCTCATGAAATGAAAACTCGATTTATATTTCACTGGCAAAATATAATAGGTATATCATGACGCGACATATTAACAAACGATTTTGTTTCGGTTTCCTAATCGCTTGGAACATTGTCGCGTGGGAGTCAGTGACATTCAATACGAAATCACTTCAGTGATATGATTTTTGTCGTGGTCTTTCATTGACTCAGGATTGAAGAGGCAGCATCTTAGATCACATGACAATAATATGACGTCACTTTAACATCATGCCGGTGAACGGTTGGTCAACGCTTTGTTTGCCGACTCAGAATTTAGATTATTTTGGGTTTTAGTACGTGATTATGTCGACACAGAATTAAGGTTATTTGGGGTTTTAGTACGCGTTGATGCCGATTCAGAATTTAGATTATTTTGGGTTATAGTCCTCGTTGATGTCGACTCAGGATTTGGATTATTTTGGATTTTAGTACACGTTTATGTTTTCTAAGAATTTACACTATTTTTGATTTTTGTACACGTTTATGTCGACTCAGAATTTGGATATTTTTTTTTTATTTCAGTACGCATTAATGTCGACTCAAGATTTTGATTATTTTCGGTTTTAGTACGCGTTTATGTTGACTCCGAATTTAGGTTATTTTTTGTTTAAGTACGTGTTGATGCCGACTCAGAATTTAGATTATTTTGTATTTTGGTACACGATTATGTCGACTCAGAATTTGGATAATTTCTTATTTCAGTAGATGAACTTTTCTAGTTGGATTGAATAGACAGGAGAAAGGATATTTTTTATTGACCAGAAACTAATTTTGATTACGGTCTTCAGGTTTTAATTGTTGTCGATATATTTTGAGTCACCAATGCTGACAGCTTAACAAACGTCACTTTATGTATCTGCCACGAATAATATTGCATTCATATTGACAACAAATACAATCCGACGACCGGTCAGAAGTTAAGTGACGTCACAATAAGTTGTGAAGCTTTTATGACAATTTTCTTATTTTCAAATCGTTAATGTTGATGTAATACATCATACTTTAGTACTTGGTGTGTAACATAAGTTAAAAGGCTTTGATATCAGTGAACACGTACTTATTTTGACCCGAACACCAATATTGACCGGTCTTATAATCACATATTCACCTCAATAAAAGTTCACGTCGGCGAAAAAATCCTGAGAGAGAAATGTATTGACTAAGAATATCGAGGTAAGAGGTAAATTAGTTGTAGATATCGAGGAGCGGTACGAAGGATATTGAGGGAGAGAATATGCTGCTTTAGGATATTGAGGGAGAGAATATGCTGCTTTAGGATATTGAGGGAGAGAATATGCTGCTTTAGGATATTGAGGGAGAGAATATGCTGCTTTAGGATACTGAGGGAGAGAACATGCTGCTTTAGGATACTGAGGGAGAGAACATGCTGCTTTAGGATACTGAGGGAGAGAATATGCTGCTTTAGGATATTGAGGGAGAGAACATGCTGCTTTAGGATATTGAGGGAGAGAACATGCTGCTTAATGATATTGAGGGAGAGAACATGCTGCTTTAGGATATTGAGGGAGAGAACATGCTGCTTAAGGATATTGAGGGAGAGAACATGCTGCTTTAGGATACTGAGGGAGAGAATATGTTGCTTAAGGATATTGAGAGAGAGAATATGCTGCTTTAGGATATTGAGGGAGAGAATATGCTGCTTTAGGATATTGAGGGAGAGAATATGCTGCTTTAGGATATTGAGGGAGAGAATATGCTGCTTTAGGATACTGAGGGAGATAACATGCTGCTTTAGGATACTGAGGGAGAGAACATGCTGCTTTAGGATACTGAGGGAGAGAATATGCTGCTTTAGGATATTGAGAGAGAGAATATGTTGCTTTAGGATATTGAGGGAGAGAACATGCTGCTTAAGGATATTGAGGGAGAGAACATGCTGCTTTAGGATACTGAGGGAGAGAATGTGTTGCTTTAGGATATTGAGGGAGAGAATATGTTGCTTTAGGATATTGAGAGAGAGAATATGCTGCTTTAGGATATTGAGAGAGAGAATATGCTGCTTTAGGATATTGAGGGAGAGAATATGTTGCTTAAGGATATTGAGAGAGAGAATATGCTGCTTTAGGATATTGAGAGAGAGAATATGCTGCTTTAGGATATTGAGAGAGTGAATATGCTGCTTTAGGATATTGAGGGAGAGAATATGCTGCTTTAGGATATTGAGGGAGAGAATATGCTGCTTTAGGATATTGAGGGAGAGAATATGCTGCTTAATGATATTGAGGGAGAGAATATGCTGCTTTAGGATATTGAGGGAGAGAATATGCTGCTTTAGGATATTGAGGGAGAGAATATGCTGCTTAAGGATATCGAGGGAGAGAATATGCTGCTTTAGGATATTGAGGGAGAGAATATGCTGCTTTAGGATATTGAGGGAGAGAATTAGAACGAATATTCATACCCTGCCTACACTGCTCTCAGGCAGGGTATGAAGTCCCTCCCATTGCCGATAGTGTAGCAAGCCCCGATGTGATTCACATCGGGCAGTATTAGCAGTGGTAAAATTTTTCTCGGATAAAAAAAAAACATGTAAATTGATGATTCTAGTATCTATGATGAATATTCAAGCAACAAACCTGCACATTACTTCAAATGTTTGACAATAAATGGTAAAATCCAAAACGAGCAAGACACACGGAGATATCAGTTCAAACATACCGCCATCTTTGATACAAGTGTAAAGGTCAATTTCCTTATAAGGAAATCAAAATAAATTGATGCTAATGAGGTTTCCCGCGAGATTTCAACAGAAAAACAGATTCGGAGTAATATATCTCGGTAAGGAAGGTCAATTCATTCTGAAATTATTTAATTACGCAAAGTAAGATTCGCTTTCTTCACAAGAGTTACAAAAGAGTGGTTAAATATCTCTGATTATGTATTTATTTATCGTAGTAGCTTCATCCATATATGGATCACGGGTTCCATATTTGGGTTAGAATCCTCGCGAGAGTTCTTCGAGAAGTATCATGGCGGATCACGGAGACAACTCCGAGCAGTATGATATAAGAATATGCGAATTAAAGATTTCTAGATTAGACGGTAGGCTAATACATTGCAAAATTGAATTAGAAATGTTTAATTATACGAACTATTACTCCAAAGTTAAACGATATCCGCTATTTGTAGCATTTTCGAGGTTCACTGTTTTGCTACATTACGAGCAATGGGAGGGAATCGTAGCTCTGACGACGACCATCTGTCAAAAATTGTCCGTCCGTCGTCCAGAGCTACGTTATCGCAGCTAGGAGAGAATATGCTGCTTTAGGATATTGAGGGAGAGAACATGCTGCTTTAGGATATTGAGGGAGAGAATATGCTGCTTTAGGATATTGAGGGAGAGAACATGCTGCTTTAGGATATTGAGGGAGAGAACATGCTGCGTTAGGATATTGAGGGAGAGAACATGTTGTTTGAGTATATTGAGGGACAGGATAGTTGCATGAGGATATTGATAAAAAGGATACCAGGTATGTTACTTGGGGATATTGAGAAACGGGAAAGTTGCATGAGGATATTAATAAAAAGGATATGTTATTTGGGGATATTGAGAAACGGGATATGTTATTTGAGGATATTGAGAAACGGGTACGGTTCTTTAGGATATTGAGGGACTGATGATGTTGGTGTTTGGCATGAAGGCTATTGAGTGATGCGAGATACCACCGGCTAGGATGCGGAGATAGAAATTGTTTATACGTCAAACTTGTACCCGGCCAATAACCACTTTAACGTTCAGCTGTAAACAAATAAAGCTAACGTAATGGACGAGTTCAAGAGTGATGTGCTGTATTTCCTCTTACTTGGCAATTACATTCTGTCCATCAACAACACTACTCGTGATGGCCGGTCATTTGATTCTTCGGATAAATTTCAATGTGCATCTCAAGACATTAATCTTTTTTTCCTTTAAAGTTGTTATAACTTGTGTTAATCGGCTCCATATAGTCCCAGTATTGTATTCATACAACTCATAATCATCCCACGTGACCCTACTCACGTAACTCTAGTCGTGCGGGTGTTCTATTTGGCTAGTCTAAATTTAAATAATCAAAATGAGCATCAACGCTTTTGTCATTCCTATAATTAAAAAGATCGAATTGAGAACACAACAAAGAGTAACTGATACATTTAATTACAGATTCACAAACCATTGTTTCTCGTGTCAGTAACGATTATTTGTTTTCGGTGAAGAATGATTGTTTATGGCGTCTTCAGATAAATTGTTTAAAAGTGATTAAATAAAGAGGATACTACACGCAACTGTATCCAAGGATTGTTTTAAGTCGAACACGTGACTATCACGTATCACATGAACCTAGGAATAGATGAAGTAATACGCTGAAACAAGAACATGCAGAGGTATGGCGCATATTGGCCTGTTTCGACCTAACGGTGACAGTTTTCAAAGTGAAAAAATAAATGTTGAAAACTGAGTTTAAAAAAAAATAAAAACCTAAAATCTATAACATATAAACATTCTTATTTTTCGAAAATGTGTTTATTAATTACAATTAATGTTCATTAAAAGGACCGTAAAGTTGCATATTCGGGCTATTTGCAGTATTCGATGTTTTTTTCCTGCATTCAATAATCAATTTTTGAAAAAGAGCACATCGGAAGACCAACTTTTACAATGTATTTTTCATTTTATGCACCAAACGCCCATTTACTCCGCATCGTTCAAAGTAAAATGTAAAGAAACTAACACGTTGACAAGAGACATACATGGATGGGGAGTGTAAAATTCCTATTAAATGTGTCAATTTTACATTATTTCATATTGTACGTCGTGACTACAAAATCCGTTCACAACACACACGTCGCCAATGAACCATGACGATCTGTTCTGGTACTGCGGGACTCACTTGGGTCACGTGATATTTTACATGTACTTTAAGCCCAGACTGTACGTGGCAAGCTAGGTCCAACGTCGGATACCCGGGGTTGAATGCACTACACGCTACGTCACAAAGTGCATTACAAACAACTGAGGGTATCCAACGATGACCTAGGCAATTACCAGCGGATTCGTCATTGATGCTAGTGGCCAAATGTATTGCAATCCAGAAATGTCGATCATATGCTTCATAAAATATTTATTAGCTATTCTATGGTAGTTTATATACAAGACATTCTATTTACTTTCCTTAGTAAGATATCTCGTTTGTTGTTTTGTCCGTAAGGATATTTTGGAGTACGATTTACCGTAAAGCTAATTTTCAATTTCCTTACTCGTTGATCACCTTAATTTTCATTTTGAGAATGTGACTTAACCTAGATTGACCTAGATTTGTATTTGCGGGTGTCGTCGTGACCTATATTTGTATGGCGGGTGTCGTCGTGACCTAGATTCGTATGGCCGGAATTATCGTTATCTATATTTGTAAAGCGGGTGTCGTCGTGACCTCTTTTTGTATGGCGGAGTGGTCGAGACCTAGATTTGTATTGCAGGTGTCGTCTTGACCTATATTTGTATAGCCGATGTCGTCGTGACTTATATTTGTATGACGGGTGTTATCGTGACCTAGATTTGTATGACGGGTGTCGTGGTGACCTATATTAGTATGGCCGGAGTGGTCGTGACCTATATTTGTATTGCGGGTGTCGTCGTGACCTAGATTTATATGGTCGGTGTCGTCGTGACCTATATATGTATGACCGTTGTCGTCGATGAAGCAGACAAACTTATCCTTCGGACACCTGGTTATATTCCCCATGTACTTTTTCGAAGGTTTCCAAGCAAATCTTATTTATTTCTTATTCAGCAATAGTTATGTCGGTTTTGAATTAGAATTATGGTAGTATCTGTTCTGTCTTGACCAGCTGACTACAGTAGTTACATATCGGACAGATTAGATAGTCATTAGTGCATCGTACAGTCGATCTGATGATGAAGTCGCGAATAGATAAGGAAGGGTAGTATCACTTGTTGATATTGTAACTCGTGGATGTCTACACACATCTTCTCCTCGTCAAAATCTAAGATTCCCCGAGATAATGATCATTCCCACTACTGGTCATTGATGTGATCAGTTGCTGTATTACTTCAGCTGTAATCTCGCTTTAGACAGTAAATCTACATCTTATTAAATAGGAAGCCTACGTAGATATATATCTGACCAAGCCAAAGTGTTATCAACTTATCAACAACTTCACCGATAGGGTGATAGTTCATCCCAGTAATGGCGTACTCCTAACCTGGGGTGTATATATTACCAAGTACCAGTTGGTAAATCAAGAACGGAATGACTATTTATGACGAGTTTATGAATTAAGTTGACGTAAAGCGTCTAATCCATAACAAGCTGGTAAATAAAGTCTAAACCACATTTTCATTAGAAACTCCACGATCCACTATATATATACTTTTATTGCTTGATAAGAAACGTAATTGGTCTTTCAAAATGTCTGCCCAGATATCGGGTTAGACTGTTATTAGGACAGCTGTTTTGCCTACTTATATAGGTCTGTGTGAACCATATCTTAGATACACTTTTATATGTTTCGAGTGTTACATGTATTACCTTGATTTCAGGTAAGTTTGATGTCTCCGGTATTGTAGTTAAATACATTGGCTAGAGTTAGGACATCGAAGTACATTGTAGGTCTTACTTTCAATATGTAGAACATTGTAAAATTTGGATATTTTCTCTTTTCCATTGACGTCCCTTGTTTGTCCGGGGTATGTGAACTGTCGACCCTTTATTTCTTATGTCCGGGGTACAGTGCACGGATGACCTCTGTCCTGTCTTTTCCCTGAGTCCAACCCACATCTACTTCTGTCCAGGGTACGTACACAATTGGCCTCTGACCTATATACTGTTATCCAGGGCACGTGCACGGCTGATCTTGTACGGCTGACCTCCGACAACTACTGTTGTCAGAGCTGAGTTTTGTCGTCTACTGATGTCCGGTATACTTGCATGACTGACATTTGACGTCTACTGATGTCCTGGGTACGTGCATGACTGACATTTGACGTCTACTGATGTCCTGGGTACGTGCATGACTGACATTTGTCGTCTACTGATGTCCGGTATACTTGCATGACTGACATTTGTCGTCTACTGATGTCCGGTATACGTGCATGACTGACATTTGTCGTCTACTGATGTCCGGTATACGTGCATGACTGACATTTGTCGTCTACTGATGTCCGGTATACTTGCATGACTGACATTTGTCGTCTACTGATGTCCTGGTTACGTGCATGACTGGCATTTGTCGTCTACTGATGTCCGGTATACGTGCATGACTGACATTTGACGTCTACTGATGTCCTGGGTACGTGTATGACTGACATTTGACGTTTACTGATGTCCGGTATACTTGCATGACTGACATTTGTCGTCTACTGATGTCCGGTATACGTGCATGACTGACATTTGACGTCTACTGATGTCCGGTATACGTGCATGACTGACATTTGACGTCTACTGATGTCCTGTATACGTGCATGACTGACATTTGACGTCTAATGATGTCCTGGGTACGTGTATGACTGACATTTGACGTTTACTGGTGTCCGGTATACTTGCATGACTGACATTTGTCGTCTACTGATGTCCTGGGTACGTGCATGACTGACATTTGACGTCTACTGATATCCTGGGTACGTGCATGACTGACATTTGACGTCTACTGATGTCCTGGGTACGTGTATGACTGACATTTGTCGTCTTCTGATGTCCTGGGTACGTGCACGGCTGATCTTCTTCATCTTCTATTGTCCATGGTACGTGGCCTAAGACTTCTGCTGTGCAAAACCGACATCTGCTGTTGCCCAGGGTCATACACGGTTGACCTTTGACGTGTTTTTATGTCAGGTGTACACACATGTACGTGCACTGTTGAACTAGGACATTAACGGTTGTCTGGGATTTGTGTACTGTGATTTGTCTACTGTTTTCTGGGGTAAGTGAACAGCTGACCTCTGACCCCTATCGTCGGGTGTAGATGCGTGGCTCACCTCTTCCTCCTACTACATGCAGTTCTGACCTCACACTTTTACAGTTTTCCGAGGTTTGTGTAATAACCTCTGACATCTGTTTTCTGGGGTACGTGAACAGCTGACCTTTTATTGTTGTCCGGCATACGTACACAGCTGACCTCTAACCTCTGTTGTCCGGGGAATATGCACGGCTCATCCCTACCTTCTATTGCGTGCACTGCTGACCTAAGACCTTTACGGGTTTCAGCATTTATGCGCGGACCTCTGACATCTACTTCTGTCCGGGGTTCATACACGGCTGACTTCTGACCTCTTCTGTGTACCAGAGTACGTGCACGGATCTGATTTCTATTATTAACCCGGGTACGTGCACGGCTGACCTCTGACACCTAGGCCTCCTACTGCTGAACAGGGTAAGCGGCATGCTCGTGATGCTTTCTTATTGACACGGAGTAAGAGCCGTGCGGACTACTTCTACACACAGCGAACACGTACTGATCGCTGGGCTTTTTACCGCGATATTCCGTTCAGAAAATTGTGTTTGGTTTTTGTGAAAAGGTCAATTATGGAATATCATTTGCTAATGGTGGTGTGAAACTTTTCATGCAGTTTATGTGTGATGTAAACAAAATGAACGGGCTATTGTGGTCCTGTTTGGGAATTCGGGACTATATCAATAGGAGGACTCGCTTGGTCAGGTAAGACTACTGACAAGTTTTGCTATTTCATGTTATATGTTAGAATTTTACTGACGGTAATTTACTGACAGTTTACAGTATCTACTTGTGATTATATTAAAATCTCGCACATTTCAACTCAAGGAATGTTAGCCACACGGACACTGCTTAAAGTTGGAATCGGAACTGATTTCATTTTTTCATGATATTCTAAGTATTGGTTACGATTGATCATAATAAGTTTAAAAGGCAATTTCTACATAAATTTTGAGTTAGACGAAGACATCGAGAGCTTTTAAAACACGCCGTGTCTTACTTTTGGAAACTTATCACGTCCTGAGCTTTTAGCTTAGTGCTGAAGTTGTAGAGGATCCGTAATTAAAAAGAAAAAAGTTTGTTGATCAAAATAAACGTGTAATGAAAATAAATATGCACGTGCTTACTGCGTCCTGCAGCGTAAGTGGTCCATATGAAATGTTAGTGAATGTTCGGTACTTGTGGCGCGGAAGGCGGCGTGCAACAGGTTGACGATTCATCTCCTACCTACTGGAATTAGAAATAAACAGGGGTGCGTCTGTTTTATATACAAAGTGAAAGTCATAGTTGAAATATACATTCCCTGTACTTCCTACTGAGAGGACCTGTCAGATACCGACCAGGCATGCATTTAGTACAGGCGGACAGCATTTAAAAATGGTCATAATTATCACGAACTTTTATCAACAACACGGGCATGTTAAGTTGTGATATGTATATTTCTACAGACCGCCGCATGCAGGTAGGGGCCGCGGTGGCCGAGTGGTTAAGGTGTCCCGAAACTTTAACACTATCCCTCCACCACTGGGTTGCGAGTTCGAAACCTACGTGGGGCAGTTGCCAGGTACTGACCGTAGGCCGGTGGTTTTTCTCCGGGTACTCCGGCTTTCCTCCACCTCCAAAACCTGGCACGTCCTTAAATGACCCTGGCTGTTAATAGGACGTTAAACAAAAACAAACCAAAACCAAAGCATGCAGGTCTTTGTGCCAAATGACACACAATTATAATATAATTTCAGATAATGTTTCTACTCAAATACAAACTCAACAACTGTGGGGAAAACACGCGACAGATTTATTCCAGCAAGTACAGTCTGTGTAGTATGATGTATGGTGGACCTAGACAAAAAGCCGCGGGTATTCCGATCTGTATATATAAATCAGTTTGCATATAGGCCTAACGAGCAGATCCAGAAACAATCGAAAATAATAAAAGATTATGAACTGGCATGTTGTAAGTGATGTATGACAAAAGTCCAGCAGCTATCGTGTGACTCTGCCTTCGGCGATCACTCTACAACTGGGAATGAATTTCATCAGTCACTTAAACATGTTTTATTGATTAATAACAATCAAAGGGATTGGACACACACTCTAGCAAGTTTCCAGGCAATCTCCAACTTCATCAATCTCCCCCAAAAAACTCAAAGAAAATGGGATATCATGACATGTAACTAATCCCTTCGGCAAATCGGACATATTTGATCGCCTTCAGATATCCAACGTCCCCATCAATTACGATAGCGTCACGTCAATTAATTAGTAAATCGTCAGAACTGGAAATGAAAACGCAAAACGTTTCAGGCTACTAGTGTACTATACCGAGGTGTGTTATACCTACTAGTGTACAATATACCGAGGTGTGTTATACCTACTAGTGTACGATATACCGAGGTGTGTTATATCTACTAGTGTACAATATACCGAGGTGTGTTATACCTACTAGTGTACTATACCGAGGTGTGTTAAACCTACTAGTGTACAATATACCGAGGTGTGTTATACCTACTAGTGTACAATATACCGAGGTGTGTTATACCTACTAGTGTACAATATACCGAGGTGTGTTATACCTACTAGTGTACAATATACCGAGGTGTGTTATACCTACTAGTGTACAATATACCGAGGTTTGTTATACCTACTAGTGTACAATATACCGAGGTGTGTTATACCTACTAGTGTACTATACCGAGGTGTGTTAAACCTACTAGTGTACAATATACCGAGGTGTGTTATACCTACTAGTGTACAATATACCGAGGTGTGTTATACCTACTAGTGTACAATATACCGAGGTGTGTTATACCTACAAGTGTACAATATACCGAGGTGTGTTATACCTACTAGTATACGATATACCGAGGTGTGTTATACCTACTAGTGTACAATATACCGAGGTGTGTTATACCTACTAGTGTACAATATACCGAGGTGTGTTATATCTACTGGTGTACAATATACCGAGGCGTGTTATACCTACTAGTGTACAATATACCGAGGTGTGTTATACCTACTAGTGTACAATATACCGAGGTGTGTTAAACCTACTAGTGTACAATATACCGAGGTGTGTTATACCTACTAGTGTACAATATACCGAGGTGTGTTATACCTACTAGTGTACAATATACCGAGGTGTGTTATACCTACTAGTGTACAATATACCGAGGTGTGTTATACCTACTAGTGTACGATATACCGAGGTGTGTTATACCTACTAGTGTACGATATACCGAGGTATATTATACCTACTAGTGTACAATATACCGAGGTGTGTTATACCTACTACTAGTGTACAATATACCGAGGTGTTATACCTTCTAGTGTACAATATACCGAGGTGTGTTATACCTACAAGTGTACAATATACCGAGGTGTGTTATATCTACTGGTGTACAATATACCGAGGCGTGTTATACCTACTAGTGTACAATATACCGAGGTGTGTTATACCTACTAGTGTACTATACCGAGATGTGTTATACCTACTAGTGTACAATATACCAAGGTGTGTTATACCTACTAGTATACGATATACCAAGATGTGTTATACCTACTAGTGTACAATATACCGAGGTGTGTTATACCTACTAGTGTACAATATACCGAGGTGTGTTATACCTACTAGTGTACAATATACCGAGGTGTGTTATACCTACTAGTGTACAATATACCGAGGTGTGTTATACCTACTAGTGTACAATATACCGAGGTGTTATACCTTCTAGTGTACAATATACCGAGGTGTGTTATACCTACAAGTGTACAATATACCGAGGTGTGTTATACCTACTAGTGTACAATATACCGAAGTGTGTTATATCTACTAGTGTACGATATACCGAGGTGTGTTATACCTACTAGTGTACAATATACGGAGGTGTGTTCTACCTACTAGTGTATAATATACCGAGGTGTGTTTTATTCCTACTAGTGTACAATATACCGAGGTGTGTTATACCTACTAGTGTACAATATACCGAGGTGTGTTATACCTACTAGTGTACAATATACCGAGGTGTGTTATAACTACTAGTGTACAATATACCGAGGTGTGTTATACCTATTAGTGTACAATATACCGAGGTGTGTTATACCTACTAGTGGACAATATACCGAGGTGTGTTATACCTACTAGTGTGCAATATACCGAGGTGTGTAATACCTACTAGTGTACAATATACCGAGGTGTGTTATTCCTACTAGTGTACAATATACCGAGGTGTGTTTTATACCTACTAGTGTACAATATACCGAGGTGTGTTATACCTACTAGTGTACAATATACCGAGGTGTGTTATACCTACAAGTGTACACTATACCGAGGCGCGTTATACCTACTAGTGTACAATATACCGAGGTGTGTTATACCTACTAGTGTACGATATACCGAGGTGTGTTATACCTACTGGTGTACAATATACCGAGGTGTGTTATATCTACTAGTGTACAATATACCGAGGTGTGTTATATCTACTAGTGTACAATATACCGAGTTGTGTTATACCTACTACTAGTGTACAATATACCGAGGTGTGTTATGCCTACTAGTGTACAATATACCGAGGTGTGTTATACCTACTAGTGTACAATATACCGAGGTGTGATATACCTACTAGTGTACAATATACCGAGGTGTGTTATACCTACTAGTGTACAATATACCGAGGTGTGTTATACCTACTAGTGTACAATATACCGAGGTGTGTTATACCTACTAGTGTACAATATACCGAGGTGTGTTATACCTACTAGTGTACAATATACCGAGGTGTGTTATATCTACTAGTGTACAATATACTGAGGTGTTATATCTACTAGTGTACAATATACCGAGGTGCGTTATACCAACAAGTGTACAATATACCGAGGTGTGTTATACCTACTAGTGTACAATATACCGAGGTGTGTTATACCTACTAGTGTACAATATACCGAGGTGTGTTATACCTACTAGTGTACAATATACCGAGGTGTGTTATACCTACTAGTGTACGATATACCGAGGTGTGTTATACCTACTAGTGTACGATATACCGAGGTGTGTTATACCTACTAGTGTACAATATACCGAGGTGTGTTATACCTACTAGTGTACAATATACCGAGGTGTGTTATACCTACTAGTGTACGATATACCAAGGTGTGCTATATCTACTAGTGTACGATATACCGAGGTGTGTTATACCTACTAGTGTACGATATACCGAGGTGTGTTATACCTACTAGTGTACAATATACCGAGGTGTGTTATACCTACTAGTGTACAATATACCGAGGTGTGTTATACCTACTAGTGTACAATATACCGAGGTGTGTTATACCTACTAGTGTACAATATACCGAGGTGTGTTATACCTACTAGTGTACGATATACCGAGGTGTGTTATACCTACTAGTGTACGATATACCGAGGTGTGTTATACCTACTATTGTACAATATACCGAGGTGTGTTATACCTACTAGTGTACAATATACCGAGGTGTGTTATATACTACTAGTGTACAATATACCGAGGTGTGTTATACCTACTAGTGTACGATATACCGAGTTGTGTTATACCTACTAGTGTACGATATACCGAGGTGTGTTATACCTACTAGTGTACAATATACCGAGGTGTGTTATACCTACTAGTGTACAATATACCGAGGTGTGTTATACCTGCTATAGTACAATATACCGAGGTGTGTTATACCTACTAGTGTACAATATACCGAGGTGTGTTATACCTACTAGTGTACGATATACCGAGGTGTGTTATACCTACTAGTGTACAATATACCGAGGTGTGTTATACCTACTAGTGTACAATATACCGAGGTGTGTTATACTTACTAGTGTATAATATACCGAGGTGTGTTATACCTACTAGTGTACAATATACCGAGGTGTGTTATACCTACTAGTGTATAATATACCGAGGTTTGTTATACCTACTAGTGTACAATATACCGAGGTGTGTTATACCTACTAGTGTACAATATATATAGCTTAAGACGAATTTGATTTTATTATATGATTCATGGAATGATGTGTTGGAGTGATGTAAATGTTTTGGATAGGCTCAGAACAACAGATGATATATATTTTTTTATGGGTCACATCGTCTTTACAATGACGTCATCAAAATAATATGATACGATCAATATAATCAAAATCATTTCTTTGATTGGTTAAGATAATCACGTGGTTGCTAATGAAAAGCCCATCCGTCTGTCCGTGATTCGTGTTTTAGAAATACATTCTAGATTAACTCTACGACATTGTCCAACACTATTGTTATTTTGCATCAATTGCAGAATTGACAAGCAATAAAAATGAATTTGAAAGTAATGAATTGATGAATAGTTTTATTGATTGATTGTAATGCATCTGTTTAATGTTTCGAATGTGTGGTCATTAAACACGGCGGACCTGGATATTTCCTAACGAAACATCGTCTGATAAAACAATTTAATGTGCAATAAAAAACGTATGAAAAATTCATTTGCTTTGAAGATTAAGCGAGAAATGTAGTTTTTGAAGGCTGTGAATCAGTGATTGATTATTATGGGTACTATAACAATGAATTTGCGGAAAACAACCATCAATATCTCCTTAATTATGATAATGACAGAGATCACAACACGCTGTTACCATTTATTCAACTTGGAATAATTTCCTGAAAAATGGATTTATATTTTTCACGTGAATATCGAACATCGTGTGTGACCCCACTAGGCATCCGTGTTGTTGATTCTGACCCCACTAGGCATCCGTGTTGTTGATTCTGACCCCACTACGTATCTATATTGTTGATTCTGACCCCACTACGTATCTGTATTGTTGATTCTGACCCCACTACATATCTGTGTTGTTGATTCTGACCCCACTACATATCTGTATTGTTGATTCTGACCCCACAACGTAGTGTTGTTGATTCTGACCCCACTACGTATCTGTATTGTTGATTCTGACCTCACTACGTATCCGTGTTGTTGATTCTGACCCCACTACATATCTGTGTTGTTGATTCTGACCCCACTACGTATCTGTGTTGTTGATTCTGACCCCACTACGTATCTGTGTTGTTGATTCTGACCCCACTACGTATCTGTGTTGTTGATTCTGGCCCCATTACGTATCTGTGTTGTTGATTCTGACCCCACTACGTATCTGTGTTGTTGATTCTGACCCCACTACGTATCTGTGCTGTTGATTCTGACCCCACTATGTATCTGTGTTGTTGATTCTGACCCCACTACGTATCTGTGCTGTTGATTCTGGCCCCATTACGTATCTGTGTTGTTGATTCTGACCCCACAACGTAGTGTTGTTGATACGTATAAAATCTAATTTGAGGTTTGGGGATCGCTATAATTCGGTCAAGTATTGATTCAGTATACCGACAGCTGCCCCCTTCGAACTTACTCACATCCTACCGTAAATGTCGCTCTGACTAGGGAAGCGAACTCTGACAGCAATCGAAAGCGCATATAAATTCATGATATATATATTTACCACATGCTAGAAACAGTTACATCAACCGTTTCTGTGTAGATGGAACAACTACCAATGGGACCAACTAGAGCCAGTTTCAGATTAAGCTGGACTCAATCGAGACTAAGTCTAATCCATACCTTTCAGAATGTATTGCTGGGGTGCTGGCGTCACTTCCCAGTATATAACGTCAGAGGCTTCAGAGTTTGTGCTAATGTTAATGTAAGGAGAGCGCATCCCATATTCTCAAGGTGTGATCAAGTGTGAAGTTTAGTAAGGATATTTAGGACTTGGTAACCTCGTTAAAAGATGAAATATAAAATCTCGAGGCTCCCTCCTGGAACTGTTACGTCACGCATTCTTATGTTTTTATACTAGTAAATCGTTACTGATCTATCTCCCCGCTTGGACTGAAATCCTCCAATTTCAAAGAGAATGTAGACGCCTACAAATTTTCAAACAACTTTCAGTATCGTGTCTATAAAACAAATGATAGGTTATAAAAACATTGTTTTCATTTTGTTTGAGGTTTAACGGTAACTTCGCTGTTATTATATAAACATTCTAAAGCATCACCAGCTTTCTCCACAATTAGCTTGTTTATCTCGGGTCATCATGAGATTTCTTAACCCGGTGTATGTTTCCGTGTGTTGTTTACAAAACCCCTAGAGATACTTGTAGAACTGTGACACTACCTGCTTAGTTCAAGGGTATTAAACGTAAGGGCTTCATTATAGTTCAATCATCTGGAACTTCAAGCTCAATTCAACCTACAAATAGTCTTTGACCTATTGTTTGCTTTATATCAAACTATTAAACATATTCCTTCTGTTGTTTAATTCGTACAAAGTCATGCTTTCCTTCTGTTGTTTAATTCGTACAAAGTCAAACTTTTCCTCTGTTGTTTAATTCGTACAAAGTCAAACATTTCTCTATTGTTTAATTCGTACGAAGTCAAACTTTTCTCTGTTGTTTAATTCGTACTGAGTCAAACTTTTCTCTGTTGTTTAATTCGTACAAAGTCAAACTTTTCTCTGTTGTTTAATTCGTACTGAGTCAAACTTTTCTCTGTTGTTTAATTCGTACGAAGTCAAACTTTTCTCTGTTGTTTAATTCGTACTAAGTCAAACTTTTCTCCGTTGTTTAATTCGTACTGAGTCAAACTTTTCTCTGTTGTTTCATGCTTAACTAAGTCAAACGTTTTCTCTGTTGTTTAATTCGTACAAAGTCACAAACTTTTTCTTTCTGGTCGAATTCGTAGTAAGTAAAGTGTTTGCCATTGGTTTAAGCTATTCTTACTGAAAGCTAACTTTAGATTTATTCCAATTTTACTTGTTGAAAGTACGACGTTGTTTTGATACTATGATTAAAATGAAATTTCATGACGAATACGTAATGATGAAAATTATATTCTTCTATTCGAATTAAGGTAAAATACATATAAAGCAGTTGGCTCTATGAGCCCCCCCCCCCCCCCCCCCCCCCCCCCCACCCCCACATTCTGTATATTATATTTATATTTGGTGCTGTATTTAATTGTTAGCATGTGAAAATATCATGTAAAAAGCTGAACATGGCTACAGCATGTTCTTTATGTCTGTTCAAATCAGGATTTATTGTTCTCCGACTATTTACTAAAACACAAGATAACTCTTTGTTTAATTAGAAATTTGAATTGTAACATATCCATATGGATGTTAAAATGACGGTTACTGAATTCGAACAACTGTCAGATTGATGGTGTGATGGTGTGATTCTTGATTTTTTTTCCAGATAGAATTTGACAAAATTAAATGACTGTATATCGCAGAATCCAAACGTTGTGCTTACTGAATCAAAAGGATTTCTCATAATGTTTATGGTTCAGTTACTTCAGGTAAATAGATTAATTCATCCTTTGAAATCCCTCCAAGGATAATAGTAAGACAAAAGTACAATGAAAATTCATCTTTGTGTCAGAACGAGCCGAGAAGGGCCGAGGTCAAGTTGGTAAATTGTTTTCTCCGGCGCGGAGAGATCCGTTGGACGACATTTGGGAGTCACGAGCTGTTACAACAGTTGAGGAGTATTTAACAGAAAACCGGGCCGTGTGAGTTGATCCTGTTAGTTATACAAGACCGTACACAAACCATTAAGGTTCCGATACTGGGCAGTCTCAGGTGTTGTTGTTAAAGTTTCACCTCTGTTTAAATGATGGGATGGTACTGGTATGTTGATTGGAGGTCGGCTTCTATTACTAGACTTCTTGCTATTGATAAACATCCGGATCTGGTCAATAGGGGGCCTGTCACTCATTTACAAATGTAGGGCGGAGCTGCAGCGTATTATATTGCCCATCTTGTTGGTATTAGTCCTAACAGGAAGAATCTGTAAGCACCTCACACCATCACCATACAGTGAAATATATGGAAAATCATTTAATGTAGGCCAATAATTAGTGCCGTTTGTCATAGACAATAAAATATGTTCAAACTAAAAACCATACAATCACATTTTCATCCCTGTACATTTATTTAATCACGCTGGAACGTCATCATATAATTGTATCGATTTAATTGTGTAAACTATTTGGGACTCAATTCAAAAATGTTAATAATTGTGTCAATTATTTTTGGAAACAAAATTGGGACTCAATTTAAAAAAAGTTAAACGTCAGTCATAGCAGCAAATACGTTTGAATATATAGATATTTACACCATGCAATGTTTATTCTTTGAATTATAACGAAATCGAAACGTCATGTAGGTATCTTCAGAATTTCAATAATAATGAAGTATCTACTTGTTGCTTACTGGTCAATTTAACAATTTTCGTGTAGACGAGTTCATAACTTTGATTCCAGCCACAGAAATTATCTGACATATTCATTCATTTTACATTACGTAAATATCCTTATCAAGAACCCTGTTTGGTTGCCTTACTTTCCACACAGGACGCGCTATCATGTTGCATGTACATGCACAGTAAATAAGTATTAGAGGAAACGGAAATACTACATGAAAGGCATGTCGTTTGCCAAGGCCGACGGAGCAGGGTGTGTGATAAGTTGTCTTGAATGGACAATACAATGACTAATTGCTGCCCAGTTTGTGACTGAAAACTCATCTGTCATATATCTCTTTCGGGATTTGTAGACCTGTCTCGATCAATCGGTCACAAATAAATAGAGACCTTTGAAACTGTAAACATGGGGCTTTTACGGCGCAAAATTGACCGTGTGAGTATCAAAGGCTGTTTTCATGAGTCAATTAAGTCTCTGTATTCATAACATGTATCAAGAGCACGAGTCAAGTGTGGAACAACCTACACCTTTTAGTATCATAGCGGTAGGACTAGTTGTAGGTAGGACTAATTGTATGACTATCAATTTAGTATCACAGTGGTAGAACTAGTTGTATGACATTATTCGCTATTAATTCACTGTAAATAAAAGATTTAGTTCATGATATTCATGCATTAAATTCTGTTTGATTGAACCAGTATAATATCGATCCTTTCCATGTGCTGATGTGATGCTGCTGATGCTGCATAGGCTGTGTACTCTGTACTATAAATAGAAATACAAATATGTAAATTATTTAAAAGAACAACTACAAATATTTATGTTGATGGTTTTAATCATGTTCCGGCATTGATGATTCAGTCCTACACTCACTTCCTTGTTTCTCATACTGGCGAAATATGAAAACAATTAGCGGAACATGAGGCACGAGGTTGCAGGTACTGTTTAGGAGCTTCAATAAGTAAAGTAATTTAAGGTGTTATAAAAAAGTGATAATGGGTTGGAATTTATGTGATTTCGAGCAGAATGTTGAGACAAGGACACGGTTCATTGAGAAATAATAATTTGTTAGGTGTTTAATGCCTCATAATAGGACATTGTAGGGAGAAATGTCGCGTTAAGAATGAGTTGATGTCAGAGAAAAAGCATCAAAGCTCCCAACTGTAGTAATAGGGGTAGCATATCAACTAGGATCCCTTTCAGCGTCCTCTAGGACATTTGATACGTAAGACACTACGGGGGACCTACGTTTAGTTACATTCTACGGTCGACATGTGCAATGGGATTGTAGCAGGTTGGGGGCAATATATTGGTTAAAAAGGTACATACCTGATCCCTGGGATCTAGAATATCAGCTGGTTTAAAGTTACACGAGTTGCACGATCCGTTTTCCTTTCTTATTTCACGACAACATACTAACTACGATGAGGATATGCATACAAATCTTTGAAATTACCAGATAGCGAATTATAGCGCCGTTTCCACAGTGACCTAAGAATTTGTTTAATTTGTAAAATGTGCTCTACGCTCTAGGGAAGCTACAAATACACGTCGACTGTAACAAATTCTCAGGTCTGTGTGTCCCTTCCTTTAGGGATAGTAGACGCAGTGTAGTTAATGACGATCGGCTTAGAATCTATCGTATTTTTGAATTGGAATCAGAAACTCGTCTCCGTGTTTTATCTAGTGTTAGATGGTGTCCTCCCCATCTCGTCAATAACACATGTAAGTAATAAAGACCATTGGCTCCTACAGAACAACACATCCGTTAGATCGACGGAGGATGGATATCATGACAGAAAATACTAAGGAGACAGTCTATCAGCTGAAAAATATGTCCGTTCATTTATAGATTAGTAGTGAGAAGTAGCTCTTTAGGTAGAGTTCTGATGAAAATTGTATAATTAAAAAAATACAACAACAACAACAACAACAACAACAACAACAACAACAACAAAAACCCAAAAAATTATATACAAAAAATATTTTTAAAAAAATAAGAAAACAAAATATAACTGTTCCGCCTTTGTTGACAAGCACATATGTTAAATCTACATCAAATTGAAAAAAGGCACGAGGCAAAAACTTAACAAGGGTAAAGGAAACGTCAGAAGTCTTTATTTGGACAAACAATTTGAAACAAGTATATGTAAGGTAATGGGTTTCTTTTAACGATGGATTAAGTTGCTCTTGCCTTTTCATAGTTTCTCTTAAAGTTTTGTCATTTGACGGAGAAGAGCTCTTCAAAGGGGATTAGCTTGCACATGAAATGTGATTTGAAGCGAGTGAATATAGTAAGCCATTTTTTGAAATGTTGGAAGATTTCCAAATCCTTTCTACACATTTACACCGCCACTTGTTGTTCTGAATTTCTGTATAAGATCGTTAATGGGCCGTAAAATACTAGACTAATAAATATATCATCTATAGAGTGGGATTTCACCCTAAAACGTTCGTAATACTCCATAAACAGTTCGGGAATGGCCCAAACGTAATGTGCATTAAACGAATATGAGTCTCAATTGTGGGATGCCGGGGATACATTTTGTTCACTTCGGAGACGCTTTGCTCAGAGCTGTTTTGTGTCCCGGTCATGTGATGTTTTAAACCAATCAGACACACTATGGCATAAATCAGGCATAACAACATAACAAAATTATTTGAATGCGGAAAATTAATATTTCTTTGTAACGCGTGAGGTCTCCTGCTGTCTACCATCCCAGACCACCGTTAAGACTCGCGGGTTTTACATAAACAATGTGGAGTGTATCTCCAGGATCGAGGGTATTAAACAACTATTAGAAAGTCCTTGGCATATAAGCAGTTAGCATTTATATCATTCTAAACGTTAATCATTCTGAAGTGGTCATATGGTTTCTCTGGCGTGAGTTAGTAGTATCTCAATAAAGGTAAGAGGACAGGGGAACAGTACGGGATATGTAAGTGAGAAAAGGTTGTAAGTTATGTACGAGGGAGACGGAAGTGAGGGTCTGTCAGTGTGAGTTATATACGAGGGAGACGGATGTGAGGGTCTGTCGGTGTGAGTTATGTACGAGGGAGACGGATGTGAGGGTCTGTCGGTGTGAGTTATATACGAGGGAGACGGAAGTGAGGGTCTGTCGGTGTGAGTTATGTACGAGGGAGACGGAAGTGAGGGTCTGTCGGTGTGAGTTATGTACGAGGGAGACGGATGTGAGGGTCTGTCAGTGTGAGTTATATACGAGGGAGACGGATGTGAGGGTCTGTCGGTGTGAGTTATGTACGAGGGAGACGGAAGTGAGGGTCTGTCGGTGTGAGTTATATACGAGGGAGACGGATGTGAGGGTCTGTCGGTGTGAGTTATATACGAGGGAGACGGATGTGAGGGTCTGTCGGTGTGAGTTATATACGAGGGAGACGGATGTGAGGGTCTGTCGGTGTGAGTTATATACGAGGGAGACGGATGTGAGGGTCTGTCGGTGTGAGTTATATACGAGGGAGACGGATGTGAGGGTCTGTCGGTGTGAGTTATATACGAGGGAGACGGATGTGAGGGTCTGTCAGTGTGAGTTATGAACGAGGGAGACGGAAGTGAGGGTCTGTCGGTGTGAGTTATGTACGAGGGAGACGGAAGTGAGGGTCTGTCGGTGTGAGTTATATACGAGGGAGACGGATGTGAGGGTCTGTCAGTGTGAGTTATATACGAGGGAGACGGAAGTGAGGGTCTGTTGGTGTGAGTTATGTACGAGGGAGAATTTGTGGGGGTCTGTCAGTGTGAGGAGAATGTGAGAATGGTGGTGAGAGAATGGTGCATGATAATGTGTGGCTCTGTAAGAGAGAGAAGGATGGCGAGAGAAGGGTGTTGGATATGTGTGGCTCTGTACGAGGGAGACGGGTGGTGAGAGAAGGTTGTTGGATATGTGTGGCTCTATGAGAGAGAGAAGGGTGTTGGATATGTGTGGCTCTGTAAGAGAGAGAAGGATGGCGAGAGAAGGGTGTTGGATATGAGTGGCTCTGTACGAGGGAGACGGGTGGTGAGAGAATGGTGTTGGTTATGTGTGGCTCTGTAAGAGAGAGAAGGATGGCGAGAGAAGGGTGTTGGATATGAGTGGCTCTGTACGAGGGAGAAGGGTGTTGGGCTCTTTTGGTGTATGGGAGGGTGTTAGTAATGTACGAGGGAGAAGGATTTGTTGGTTCTGTCGATGTGAAGACGTATGGCTCTGTAAGAGAAGTAAGGTGTGGAGGTCTGGGTAGGTAAATGGTGTAGGTTATGTAAGAGTGAGAAAGGTGTGTGGGTCTGTTAGTATCAAGAGCAGATGTTTGACTGCTGGTGTGTGTGTGGGTTGATGGTTTTTGACTTCTTGTACGCATATGATACGGGAGTGAAACAATCAAGAAACCTTTTTACTTGTACGGGAGACGCTTTTTTCAGACACATTGCTATCGATTGTATGTCCATGCAAAGTTATTAAATTTTTACTTAAATGGCCGTGTGTGATTCCCATTAACAAAATCACATAGTTATATTGGATTTCCCGATTTATTGATCCGTTTATCCTCTGTGGCCAATTACAGGGTTTCATCCTTAATACATTACTTTATACCTACATGTTCATCACATCGATATCGCCATCGATACGACTTAAGCCCATCCCTACATATCCAACGCTACGCTGATTTGGGGGAGTGGAGGGCTGTCCCTAGATACTCAGCATCAGCAATTTCCTTATTTTTCTACAATAAATTAATCAGTTTTTAATCATTACAAGTTTTTTGTCACTTTTTGTCATCAGCTTGGTCGTGTATTTGTATTACCAAAATATCAACTTTCATTTCAATATTATCAAAACATTATAGACCATTAGTTCGACCAGATGATAAATTCATATTTGATCCGCAGCCACAGCAATACAATATTATGATATAGAGGAGGCCAGATATACATTTTACTTTATGTATTTCTTTCTGTTTTTTTTTTCTTCTTTTAATTCTTTTGCCCACGTGCCCACGATGCACCTTCAGTAAATGTGGACTTTTAAAAATCGTTGCATCTGCGGCCCGCCCGCTCTGAAGCTTTCGTCTGTAAACAAAGTTTGTTTAAACTATTTGTCAGACACATCTGACAGACCTATCTTTAAACAAATACATATGTTCGTTTCGGGCTTTAGTTATTCAACATCACGTTGGCGAGAGATTATTACAAAGAGAGAAACAGACAAAAAGTTATGTTTGTTCAAAGTTTCTCTATGGATGTTTGTTCACCATACACAACAAGTACCTTTAAGGACATGATAATCAATATGGCCGACAAACGGCCATCTTGAATTTCAGGATGATAATTGGCTATGGCTAGTTCTAAGACAGTTATACACAGGTCTTTTTAAATTGTGTAAATCGGTTCTCATTTTTCTTGTGTTTTTGTAAGTGTTTAGATTTACGAGATAAAGATTCAAGATCAAAAGGTTACATAATGATATTTACAATGACGTACACTGCATACAATCATGACGTTATATTACTGAAATTTCTAGTGTTCGATGAATGTAAGTTAAAGGTCATATGAATAAAGGTCAAATATACGTTTTTTTCTATTAATAAAAAGAACTTACTTATACCATAATGATGTAAAAGTGTTGGGAATGGTCCCCACTACACGGTAAGTCCTAAGTCAAACGCTTTAAGCCAATATGATCTCCTTAGTAAGCATTGCGTCACAGCATTATGAAGAAGTAATGCAGATGTGTTTCTTGGTAAAGGTGAAGGTCAGTGGGGAAATGTGAAAAGATCATGTTTATATTTCTAAAAAGGAAAACATAACAATATTCATTGGATTGAAGCCAATAAGGCTCCATGTTTATGGTCAAGGTGACATGGCAAAGGTCAAGTGTCTTCATGAGTACACACGTCTGTTTGGTAAACTTCAACATTAATTTACATTATAAAAGCAAAACCATTCCTTTACAGTAAAAAAAAATCAAAATAAATAAATAAATAAATAACATTGCACAGACAGGTTTTAGGATAACAAGGCCAACTATGTTTCAGCGGCTTATCTTTGTGAACCCTGACCTCTAGGCACCAGAATCACCCAGTCTGGCATTTCTCCTCAGATGTGATATCCGTGATTACATGTACATTTCAAATCAAAGCAAAGTATGAGATTGTTGACACCTGGACTGGTTTTTTTTATTAACTAATATCATTTCAGTTATTTTCAAGATCTTTTATTAATAAATAATTCAACATATCATTCTTAAAAAAGGAATTGATATATTGGAATAACATAGTAAGTTTTGTCTACCGTTGTCAAATGAAAACGGTATGCTTCTCTGGATAACCAATAACAAAAGAATGCTTCTTTTGATAACTTATCATAAAATAATGCTTCTCTCGATAACCAATCATAAAAGATCGCTTCTCTCGAAAACCAATCATAAAAGATCGCTTCTCTCGATAACCAATCATAAAAGATCGCTTCTCTCGATAACCAATCATAAAAAATCGCTTCTCTCGATAACCAATCATAAAAGATCGCTTCTCTCGATAACCAATCATAAAAGATCGCTTCTCTCGATAACCAATCATAAAAGATCGCTTCTCTCGATAACCAATCATAAAATAATGCTTCTCTCGATAAACAATCATAAAATAATGCTTCTCTCGATAACCAATCATAAAAGATCGCTTCTCTCGATAACCAATCATAAAAGATCGCTTCTCTCGATAACCAATATTAAAAGATCGCTTCTCTCGATAACCAATCATAAAATAATGCTTCTCTCGATAACCAATCATAAAATAATGCTTCTCTCGATAACCAATCATAAAAGATCGCTTCTCTCGATAACAGCCATAAAAGATCGCTTCTCTCGATAACCAATTCGAAAAAAGTAAGTGTTCATTTATACATTCTTTAAAATGATGAAAATTACTTCAGGGTTATCGAAAACATTGTTTTAAAGACATAGATAATAAAACAACATAGATGAAGTACTGTTTTACAAAGTTTATTTCCGATCCGAAAAGCGAATAAGTAAAAATAACCCTAATCATCCATCATGCTTTTATATAAGTGAACAGCTAGTTTTATTTTGTCAATAAAATGTGCTATTGAGAATGCACAGACATTTAGCTGTAATGGAAATTGTGGGTTTGAATGATGCTACAAAGCGTTATCTCATAAGAAGGTCCATTCTTTTTCCGCCAGTGAAAACTTGGTAACCTTGTTTAGTTTGTTGTCTGCGGTCTGCCGTTCGTCAATGTTCTGTAAATTGAACTTTCATATGCCGTATTCTACTCGTAGGATTTACCTGAAATCTGTCGAAATCCAGATAATCCCGACTATATATTGTCGTGTCGATTTAACCATAATTCGGTAAGAAAGAAATGAACTCGTGCCAACAACATGACGATTTTTGTTTTTGTTTTTTTCGGCTTGATTATAAGTTTGACAGTAGCTATTTGCAGAAAATCTGTTTGGTAAAATAACAGACTCGTAAAACTTCTTGACAAGTTCTTCTGTCAGGAGGATTTTGTTGAGACTTATCAGAAATGAAGAAAGATATCCAAGATGTGCAATGAATCCTTTCTAAATAAACGGTGTGAAACTTCACATCATGTTCCATAAATGTGATGTAGCTGAAACTTGCCAGTCATGGCTCTGAGATGATACTGAAAGAAAGTCTGATGAGTAACCAGATTAGCTTGAAATCCACCGGGTTACCATCATCACCATCTTGAAAATTTGACTACTCATCGTTGTCTTGTACAAGTATCTGTATTATATATTTTTGTATATTATATATTTCTGGATTTATCCATACGTGAACTTTTATTTGGGTGATATATTTATGTATGCGGCCTGGCTAAAAGTAACTTTAGATGACGTTATGACTAATTACCTTGTCGAAGGTATTGATCCAGTGGTGAATCTATGACACAGTCATGTTTCATTATTATCCCTACACTTTATGTTAGAGTGTGGCCGCATTGATTGATAGACACAGCCAATTTCCTGTCTTGACCATTTGTTTCTGATATCATAATATATCATCGTGACATTCTAGTAAGTACTGTCATCCACACGTAACCGAAACCGTTATTATCACGTGACATTTAACCGAAATCGTTATAATCAATTGCCACTTAACCG
Source organism: Pecten maximus (assembly GCF_902652985.1). NCBI lineage: Eukaryota > Metazoa > Mollusca > Bivalvia > Pectinida > Pectinidae > Pecten > Pecten maximus. The sequence continues at coordinate 28,731,982 of NC_047020.1, read as the reverse complement.
AAACGATTATAATCACGTGACATTTAACCGAAACCGTTATTGTCACGTGACATTTAACCGAAATCGTTATAATCAATTGTCACTTAACCGAAACGATTATAATCACGTGACATTTAACCGAAACCGTTATTATCACGTGACATTTAACCGAAATCGTTATAATCAATTTACATTTAACCGAAACGATTATAATCACGTGATATTTTACCGAAACCGTTATTATCACGTGACATTTAACCGAAACCGTTATTACCACGTGACATTTAACCGAAACCGTTATTATCACGTGACATTTAACCGAAACAGTTATTATCACGTGACATTTAACCGAAACCGTTATTATCACGTGACACTTAACCGAAACCGTTATAATCAATTGACATTTAACCGAAACCGTTATTATCGCGTGGCATTTAACCGAAATCGTTATAATCAATTGCCACTTAACCGAAACGATTATAATCACGTGACATTTAACCGAAACCGTTATTGTCACGTGACATTTAACCGAAATCGTTATAATCAATTGTCACTTAACCGAAACGATTATAATCACGTGACATTTAACCGAAACCGTTATTATCACGTGACATTTAACCGAAATCGTTATAATCAATTTACATTTAACCGAAACGATTATAATCACGTGATATTTTACCGAAACCGTTATTATCACGTGACATTTAACCGAAACCGTTATTACCACGTGACATTTAACCGAAACCGTTATTATCACGTGACATTTAACCGAAACCGTTATTATCACGTGACATTTAACCGAAACCGTTATTACCACGTGACATTTAACCGAAACCGTTATTATCACGTGACACTTAACCGAAACCGTTATAATCAATTGACATTTAACAGAAACCGTTATTATCGCGTGGCATTTAACCAAAACCATAATTGTCACTTGACATTTGATATTTCAGTGTGATGTCACTGCGTAGCTTAGCTTATATGAGGATGTAAACCCGGACGACTACATGTACACGTACTTCTAAACGAAACACGTCATATTTAATCACCATATACATTGTATCATAATTAATTACACTGTTAGTGATTGATATGGTAACGGAAATCAATGACCTGCGGGATAGTAGTAGCTATGTTTAACAATAAGATATGTAAGGCTCTTCATCTCAAATATATATATAGCCGTAGATGGCACCAGGCATTCTATTTTCCCGTCCACGTGACGCTTCACACCAGCGCAAAATAATATAAGTATGCAGAACAAACATGTCGAACATGTTTTCCCTCCAACTCTTTGCTATAAAAGTGAATGGCAACATAAAAAGATATCTCGTGACTTTAAACATGTCGCATACAAACGGGATGGGGTCTAACACCAACGACGCCAAACAGTCAGGCAGCTCTCCGTAAAACAGGCATGACGTCATTAGTATTCCGGCCTGATCTGTAGAAAATCAAACGCTCCGGTGGACTTTGACGGCGGAAGTGATGTCTAAAGGAAGGAAACGTGCTGATCTGCGTACTATCATCAATAAAGACACCTTCTGTGACTCTAATCCAGCTCGTGCTAATTACACGGGTTTTTCTGATCACGAGAAGGGCGTTAATGACTTTATAGATACATAAGTAGTGAACTGTTTTGCAGCTCGGGACGTTTTAGCCTAAACAGGTCAAATTAATGGCCTAGCAGCTTCCGGTCAGTCGTACGTCTATCTCATTTGTTCACAACCTATCCATCACGGTACGGTATCCACTTACACTGGCACACACACATTTATACGATTAGTATTATTAGCCTGTAGTAATATTAGGGAGCCAGGAAGATACCATCGTGTAAGTCTAAAGGTGTCCGACAACTACCACGTCCACATACGTTGTGTTAATACCATCGAGTGAAAAAATAAACCATTAAGGAAAGTTAGATGAATTGAAAATGTAAAACCATGAAGACAGTAAAATAATAAAAATAAATGAATAAATATATAAAACAAATAAATAAAGTTACGTTAACGCCGTCTAGTTTCACTCTCGAGACATGCACATGGACGGCGCTCAGCTAAAATCTTTGAGACAAAAGACCTACATGTAACTCATTGTTTTGTGTATCTATACAACAGGGCTAGCTGTAAACTTTTTATTTCCGTACATGTAATTAACGGAAAGTGTTATTTTATGATATACATGTGCATTTTAATAATTATTACGTTAACAATGTTATCAAGCACTTTATTTTAAAAGCAATGTTTATTTGAGACATAAGTTTTAAAACTAGGGGGATAGTCTAGTATTAGAATTTAGTGGAGCAATTCTAACTTAGGGGCTGGGGGCCAGTCTAGAATTCATATGACGGAGTCACATTGGTCCAGACGACTGTATCATGGCTGATCTTAATTAAACACCTTAACTTCGTGACTTGTGTTGCTGCAATTAAGGCATAACAGTAAAATGTGCATGGATGGCATACGAGTCTAGACGCCGTGACGGTAGGACATTCATTACACAGTGTTGTGTTCATCATGATAATGACATTACATCGAAAACGTCGGAGACATTAACGTTATCAGTCCACATACACTCTCCTGTGTTTGGTTTAGTACGGTTTTGTGTTGACATTCACAGTGAAGGTTTACATGTCTCCGTCTCGTGCTGTTAAAACAACGATTACATATCATGTTACACTCTTAATTAGGTTGTAGATCGGACCGCAAACAAACTGACGGGGACTGATTGATAGCTTCAAATGTTCCCATGGGACCTGGAAATGGATAGAATTTTACTCCCCGGAAAAGCGTTCGGAGAACCGGTAGCAAGTCCCCTTGGACCACGTGTATAGTGATCAAACATTGCTGTCGGTTACTGGACTTCTAAACTTCTGACTCCATTTGTTCGATGTGGAAGATAAATAAAAAGACTTAAAATTGGATGACCACTTATCTAAATTTACATTGGACACGGACTATGGAACATTATACTTTAGATTTTATGTTTGTATGGATGTTGGTATTTGACATGGAGCTAAACAGTTTGTCAGATTGGGCTGTTAAGAGTAAAGCTGTTTTGAAGAGAAGGCAAAGCTACCGATTTGCACGAATGGGGTGAATGTGGTTTTAGGGAGAGAGAAATACAATGTTAGGCGAAATTTGGGTGGAAATGGATTTTGAAAAGGTCGCTACTATTTCGTCAGGTGAGCGTCGGGCAATGTATGAACTTTTGTAAGGAGTGGTGGGTGGTCGGTTCGAGGAGGATGTGTTTAGGGGAGTGAGCTGGGAAACAATACTTTGGATATTTTGAATCTGTTTGGATCCTTCAACCATTTCACAAATCTTTGTGTTTATATATCGGTTTTGCGTTAAACAGGAATGTAGATACAGTCTTGTTCGCAGCTAGGGAGTCATTTTGGCGCTGTATTGAGTGCATCTAGCTTTCAGATGAATAAGATTTTCTGAAAACATTTCCGGTATCTAGACATACAAAGAGATAAAGGGTCGGGAGAATTTTTCATTTTTCGAAGTGATGTATGAGATTTTACGGCGAAAATATAAGTGGTATTCTCACTCCAGTAAAAACGACAATTCTGATGTTTTCTTCCCCTTTGACCAATCAGAATACAGTTTATAGAACTCGAGGGAACTAATTGTTCAATCTGATTAAAATCATCTGTTCAAGGCTCCATTGACTTCGTACTACGCCTGGAGTTGGAAAGCATTACAAACGCATATGGCTATTTCCTGACATTGACATTGATTTAATATAACGCAGACCATGATATTTACATTAAAGATTTGTTTGCTGGTATTTTTACCCCCATTGTCGGTACGGAAATGCCTTCAATTCATATCCACTGACGTGCCCTACGTACGCTTCTCGTAGTTCGCCATATTGTGCCAGTTGTGTTGCCAATGATATTATTACGCACACCCTTTTAAACAATGGTTTAATGGCAGAAAATATAACTCATTGCTCCTAGAATATTTGCATTGTATTCTTTGAGCTTTACATGTGCTGTATTTATTTGCTTCATGTTAATTTTCTTCAAACATGTGTCATATATGTAGTCTTTACTATTCAGCAAGCTTTGGAAAGCGCTTTGTGTATACTTCTGTTGTCGGCATCGGTGAAGATTAGCTCTTATCTAAATTGCTTGGATGGATATATATAGATATGTAACTCTCTCTCTCTCTCTCTCTCTCTCTCTCTCTCTCTCTCTCTCTCTCTCTCTCTCTCAATTTAAATATGTAAATATGTAAATATGCCATCTTGTTGTAATGTTTATGTATAACTATATCGGGAAAGGGCTTTATATAAGTTGTATAACTTGTGCCCAATCCCTTTGTAAAGTTCATTTACAAATAAAAATATGTTTAAATCAATACTATTCAGCGGAATGATAACGATAGGGCAAGCAGGCATCAGTAAAGATGAGAAAAAATAGATAGATTTGGCACTCGTGAAAAGTATCAAAGTTTCCTCCCCACGAGATGACAAGGACTTTCTTCTCTATTTATTGTCAGTTATTAAATTTAAAAAGGAAACGGATAAATTATAATGACGTCATCGTTATATTTGACTATCATCAAAGTTGCTTTCATATTGCCGATAAATACATGTACAACCTAACGACCGTCCAGTGGTTCAATCAACATTTGGATTATAACGTAATTGTAAGGAGGCAATTGACCAAACGAATCTGATAAAAATTTTGTGAAAGACAACGTATGTACACTGCCATTCATAAAAAATATTCACTCTTTTGACAAAGTTATAAGCGAATCAAAAACCATAGTTTACTTTAAACATTTTTAATTTGAAAATATTCAAAAGGAACTAGACACAAGTTGTATAACTTATAAACATCCTTTTTCATAACTATGCAATTCCTTGCAGATCATTCATTTGCCAGTAAAAAAACGTTTTTTTTTCCTTTAGAAAAAAGATATCCTGTGAAAAAGTTATGATTTTCTGTGACAGTTTGCTCTCAATTTATCAAAAACTGTAAAAAGACATAATATTGCAAAAATGTTGCATTTTGAGAAGTTGTACATCAGCAATAACCGTATAGACTGTTAAAGCAATGCCATAAGGAGTTTGTAGACAAAATATACAATACACAAAATCATGATATTTACTGAATTTCAAAACATTATCTGAAAAGAAAACGCAGTATATTTAAGGATCCTTTGTATTTGGTAACTATGATGAAAAATGTAAGCAAATGTTAAAATAGAGGAGATTTCATGTGTAAATTGAATATTGAATAATACCATTTATAATATACTGAAACGAAAAAGAAACGCAACATGGAAAATTGTGATTAATTTTGTATTAAATATACATATCTGTATAAAAATCGCGGAAATAAACATGCACCCTGCCTAACACCCATACCAATCTTCAAAATCACCCAAGTGTGACTAGAGACCTATGCACTTCCGGCGCGGTAAAAACATCAAAAACCGTGCCTGTACAAACATATGCGTTCTTTTTTCATTCAAACCAGTATCAATTCATCACTAACATTGAGCCACATCATCGCCAATACTTTTGCAAACAATAATTCCTTTTACAATTATGCCACGGTTATCAAAGGTTGATAGAGGACGTGCTATAGCGATGCTTCTGGCAGGGAACACGCAACTTCACGTCGCTCGACAATTCAGAGTTCACAAATCGACTATTAGTCGATTAGTTTCACGTCTTAACGCAACAGGAAGAGTCGATGACCAGCCGAGATCAGGACGTCCACGCGTAACGTCGCGACGTCAAGACCGGGTTCTTAGGTTGGCACACCTGCGTAACAGGAGATTAACGGCCGCTGAAACGGCAAGGAATACGATTGGTAATCATAACCGTCGAATTCATCCCCAAACAGTGATCAACAGACTGCGTGAGGCTAATTTGCGTGCAAGGCGACAGTACGTTGGTTTACCACTAACACCGCAACGTCGAGCACGTCGTATGCAATGGGCAACGGCACATATGCCCAGACGTTTTCCTATGAGACGTTGGAGGTCTATGCTCTTCACCGATGAATCTCGATTCACGTTATTTCGAGCAGATGGCCGTCAACGTGTGTACCGGCGTCGAGGCGAACGTTTTGCTGACGCCTGTGTTTTGGAACACGACCGATTTGGGGGTGGATCAGTTATGGTTTGGGCGGGAATCTCCCATGGTTTGAAGACGCCTTTGGTGATAGTCAATGGGAATTTAACGGCCGTACGCTATCGGGATGAGATCCTTAGGCCCCATGTTGTGCCGTTTGTTAGGCAGCATCATCTAACCTTTCAGCACGATAACGCGAGACCACACGTTGCAAGAGTCTGTAGAGACTTTCTTGCGACACAGAACATTGTTCCTATAGATTGGCCTCCATATAGCCCCGACCTGTCCCCAATCGAGCATCTGTGGGATGAATTAGACAGAAGAATTCGAAATCGCCGTAACCCCCCAAATACCCTCCCTCAGTTAGCAAATGCACTCGTCCAAGAATGGAATAACATTCCAATACGGAAAGTCAATGCCCTGATGAACTCAATGCAACAAAGAATTAGAGATGTGATAACTGTTCGAGGAGGACACACACGATATTAGGGCACGGTTTCAAAACTGCTGCCATTTCAACTTGGATTCACGTAGGGTACTACCAATCATGACCTTCTAGCAAAGTGACCTGTTCTTAAAAATCTCTAAACATTTAAAGGATGTTACATCAATATTCAATATTAACTATTACATATGAAATTTAAACATAATGCTCACAAGTATTATTTTATTAAACCTACAATTTGAAGTTGCGTTTCTTTTTCGTTTCAGTATATATATATTATGTACACGACATTTCAACATAACTATTAGATCTGATGTAGTTGTTGTAACATTGACCACTTTTCGGGTGACCACAGTCGACCCCGTGGGCTGACCACCTTTGGCTACTTGTGATCCACGATTGGCCACTTGTGATCCACCATTGACCACTTGTGATGACCACCATTGACTTCTTGTGATGACCACCATTGACTTCTTGTGGTGACCACCATTGACCACTTGTGGTGATTACCTTTGACCATTCGTGATGACCACCATTGACCACTTGTGATGACCACCATTGACCACTTGTGGTGACTACCTTTGACCATTCGTGATGACTACCATTGACCACTTGTGATGATCATCCATTGACCACTTGTGGTGACTACATTTGACTATTCGTGATGACCACCATTGACCACTTGTGATGACCACCATAAACTACTTGTGATGACCACCATTGACCACTTGCGGTGGCCACCATTAACCACTTGTGGTGACCACCATTGACCACTTGTAGTGACCACCATTGACCACTTGTAGTGACCACCATTGACCACTTGAGGTGACCACCAATGACCAATTTGGGTGACCACCATTAACCACTTGTAGTGACCATCATCGACCACTTGTGGTGACCATAAATATGTAATAAAAACGACTTGTACAGTGTGGTGGCCAGCATCACCAACAATGGTGATCGTAATTAACAGCTAACGACGACGGGCGGTTGCCGCCATTAACCACCGCTTGTTGACCTCTCCAGTTGTGTAACAAAAAGAAACATGAACTCCATATTTAATTAATTAATACGGACTACTGACGGAATAAAAGGGGAAGGTGACAACATTAATACCCGATAACTCTTAAACGTTACAATATCGGTTACCATGCCGACGTCTTTGGTTGAGGTGTGGATATTTGATGGACACTAAACCATTTCGTGCTGCTCAGTTTGTTTAAGCAGTCATCAAACCTAGCGACATTGCATGGGGATTACATGTATGCCTGGCAAACTTTATTTCTCAATAATTTAGCATTTAACGAAAATCCGGTGTTTTATTCTCTATCGAAGGAATCCGTTGAGTCTCCAGTCATCCGGATTACGAAAAGGTAAGATTGTCGATAACTATGCATAAATAAACGTAAAAATATTTATCAGTGAATGGTCGCGGTAATGTTCTAAATACTGGTCGCGCGGTGATGTTCTGAATACTGGTCGCGCGGTGATGTTCTGAATACTGGTCGCGCGGAAATGTTCTAAATACTGGTCGCGCGGGGATGATCTGAATACTGGTCGCGCGGTGATGTTCTAAATACTGGTCGCGCGGAGATGTTCTAGATACTGGTCGCGCGGAGATGTTCTAGATACTGGTCGCGCGGTGATGTTCTTAATACTGGTCGCGCGCAGTGATGTTCTAAATACTGGTCGCGCGGAAATGTTCTACCACACATGACTGCCATACTATACAGGAGGTCCGCCGATCGTCGAGCACACTTATCCTAAAGCAAACTAATTAGACTTTCGTTTTATAGTAGTTTTATCGGATAGATGTGTCTTGTATCCGATCGAAGATGTAGTAATGCATGTTAATACGATCAAATGAGGATGCGAAATTAATTGCGTCACATCCGAAGTTACTGTCATGAAACACAAACTATCAAAAAATGGGTAGCGAGTATTCGTCACAAAGAGGTATGGTCGTTTTCCGCTTATCCTGACATAGTCTGAATCAGTACCATATGAAATAAAGTTAAATTGACATGTTAATATGAATTTTACACTACTCATCCATGTATGCCTGTTGTCGACGCTGCTGTTCATTTACATGTTACTTTGAATGATACGGAGTAAAATCGGTTATGATTTCACTCTTTTTTTTTATCCAAGTGGACATTTTCTATCTAAATATTTCTATCTTTATACTAAATGCTTCATATTAAATATGCATTTAATGTTGAAAATATCTTTCAAATACGACCAAGAAAAAATAAGTGTTATTTTTCTTAGAAACATAACAAAATATGAATAAGATACATCTGGTGATTCGAACTCCGAACCTTCGGGTGGCTAAGCGACGGTTCTACCATATGCGGACTTATGGGAATGTGATGTTTATGTTATCAGTTATATAGTCAGTCGAGTTAATGCTAAAATCAAAATATTTTATCAACTACGTTTTTACAATTTTTCGATACCAGCGCATCGGAGGACCACTTTTTAAGAATAGGATTTTAGTTGTTTTTTTGTACATAAAATAAAACTAGACATTATAAAAGTTAGTCTTGCGATGCGCTCTATGTCAAAAAATGATCTGAATGCGGTAAAACCCCCCTCGAAAGTTGCAAATAGCCCGATGATGAAACTTCACAGTCATTTAATGAAATATCCATTGCAATGAACTTTTTTTTTTTTCTTTTTTTCGCAAATATGAATTTCTTTATGTTATAGATGTAAGGTTGTATTCAAAAACTCAGTTTTTAACATTTATCTTTTTGATTTTGAAAACGGTCACGTTAGGTCGAAACAGGCCAATATACGCCATACCTCAAAGTTTAAGCCACTAGTTCAGTGATCGAAGGGTGTTTAAGAACTTCAAGAAAAAATATTTTGCATTTTGTCTTGTTTTCTCGGGCCTCTTCTTGGCAAGAGTTGGCCAAGAGGAAGTGTAAGTCACGAATACGGCTACCGTTGGTAGAAGGAGCCGGTCGGGCAGGCGTCGCTCGACCTTTTCACGTCCGATCCGGGAATTTGTGGCAGTCGAGTGTGTTACCACTGCGCCACCCAACCACACATTCATAATTCTGTGGGCTGGGTTGTCATGTGTGTCTCGAGTCTGGTCACGACTGGGGAAGGAGTTAGATGGTTTCCGAGTGATATTCTGCTAATGTCGATGGTTACTGGGTCTATGGCCTTTATTTATTACCATGCTGTGTTCGTAGGTGTGACTCCGTCGGTATGACCGCAGATGTTTGTTTGGGTGTGACTCCGTTGGTGTGACCGTAGGTGTTTGTTTGGGTGTGACTCCGTTGGTGTGACCGTAGATGTTTGTTTGGGTGTGACTCCGTTGGTGTGACTCCGTTGGTGTGACTCCGTTGGTGTGACTCCGTTGCTGTGACCGTAGGTGTTTTTTTGGGTGTGACTCCGTTGGTGTGACCGTAGATGTTTGTTTGGGTGTGACTCCGTTGGTGTGACTCCGTTGCTGTGACCGTAGGTGTTTGTTTGGGTGTGACTCCGTTGGCGTGACTCCGTTGATGTGACTCCGTCGGTGTGACCGTAGATGTTTGTTTGGGTGTGACTCCGTTGGTATGACTCCGTTGGTGTGACTCCGTTGGTGTGACCGTAGATGTTTGTTTGGGTGTGACTCCGTTGGTGTGACTCCGTTGGTGTGACTCCGTTGGTGTGACTCCGTTGGTGTGACCGTAGGTGTTTGTTTGGGTGTGACTCCGTTGGTGTGACTCCGTTGGTGTGACTCCGTTGGTGTGACTCCGTTGGTGTGACTCCGTTGGTGTGACCGTAGGTGTTTGTTTGGGTGTGACTCCGTTGGTGTGACTCCGTTGGTGTGACCGTAGGTGTTTGTTTGGGTGTGACTCCGTTGGTGTGACTCCGTTGGTGTGACTCCGTTGGTGTTACCGTAGATGTTTGTTTGGGTGTGACTCCGTTGGTGTGACTCCGTTGGTGTGACTCTGTTGGTGTGACCGTAGGTGTTTGTTTGGGTGTGACTCCGAGTGTTAGTTCCTGTGTATGCTTCATCATGGTTGTAGGATGTAATAAGCATTTTCCTGATCTGTTGAATTACAGAAATTTGGTTTTAATGGTATCAATTAAAATATATTCAATCAACATGCTTCCGCTGCTTGTGACAACTCTTACACTGGACTGTATAGTGTGACTCCGTTGGTGTGACCGTAGGTGTTTGTTAGGTTGTGACCGTTTGTGTGACCGTAGGTGTCTGTGTGGGTGTGACTCCGTTGCTGTTAACGTAGGTGTATTTTGGGTGTGACTCCGTTGGTGTGACTCCGATGGTGTGACTCCGTTGGTGTGACCGTAGATGTTTGTTTGGGTGTGACTCCATTGGTGTGACTCCGTTGGTGTGACCGTAGGTGTATTTATGGGTGTGACTCCGTTGATGTGACTCCATTGGTGTGACTCTGTTGGTGTGACTCCGTTGGTGTGACTCCGTTGGTGTGACCGTAGATATTTGTTTTGGTGTGACTCCGTTGGTGTGACTCCGTTGGTGTGACCGTAGGTGTTTGTTCGGTTGTGACCGTTTGTGTGACCGTAGGTGTCTGTGTGGGTGTGACTCCGTTGCTGTTACCGTAGGTGTATTTTTGGGTGTGACTCCGATGGTGTGACTCCGATGGTGTGACTCCGTTGGTGTGACTCAGTTGGTGTGACTCCGTTGCTGTGACTGTAGATGTTTGTTTGGGTGTGACTCCGATGTTTCGACTCCGTTGGTGTGACCGTAGGTGTTTGTTTGGGTGTGACTCCGTTGGTGTGACCGTAGATGTTTGTTTGGGTGTGACTCCGTTGGTGTGGCCGTAGATGTTTGTTTGGGTGTGACTCCGTTGGTGTGACCGTAGATGTTTGCTTGAGTGTGAATCCGTTTGTGTGACCGTAAGTGTCTGTGTGGGTGTGATTCCGTTGCTGTTACCGTAGGTGTATTTTTGGGTGTGACTCCGTTGGTGTGACTCCGTTGGTGTGACTCCGTTGGTGTGACTCAGTTGGTGTGACTCCGTTGCTGTGACCGTAGATGTTTGTTTGGGTGTGACTCCGTTGCTGTGACCGTAGATGTTTGTTTGGGTGTGACTCCGTTGGTGTGACCGTAGATGTTTGCTTGGGTGTGACTCCGTTGGTGTGACTCCGTTGGTGTGACTCCGTTGGTGTGACTCCGTTGGTGTGACCGTAGATGTTTGCTTGGGTGTGACTCCGATGGTGTGACTCCGTTGGTGTGACCGTAGGTGTTTGCTTGGGTGTGACTCCGATGGTGTGACTCCGTTGGTGTGACCGTAGGTGTTTGTTTGGGTGTGACTCCGTTGGTGTGACCGTAGATGTTTGTTTGGGTGTGACTCCGTTGGTGTGACCGTAGATGTTTGTTTGGGTGTGACTCCGTAGATGTTTGTTTGGGTGTGACTCCATTGGTGTGACCGTATATGTTTGCTTGGGTGTGACTCCGATGGTGTGACTCCGTTGGTGTGACCGTAGGTGTTTGTTTGGGTGTGACTCCGTTGGTGTGACCGTAGATGTTTGTTTGGGTGTGACTCCGTTGGTGTGACCGTAGATGTTTGCTTGGGTGTGACTCCGATGTTTCGACTCCGTTGGTGTGACCGTAGGTGTTTGTTTGGGTGTGACTCCGTTGGTGTGACCGTAGATGTTTGTTTGGGTGTGACTCCGTTGGTGTGGCCGTAGATGTTTGTTTGGGTGTGACTCCGTTGGTGTGACCGTAGATGTTTGCTTGAGTGTGAATCCGTTTGTGTGACCGTAAGTGTCTGTGTGGGTGTGACTCCGTTGCTGTTACCGTAGGTGTATTTTTGGGTGTGACTCCGTTGGTGTGACTCCGTTGGTGTGACTCAGTTGGTGTGACTCCGTTGCTGTGACCGTAGATGTTTGTTTGGGTGTGACTCCGTTGCTGTGACCGTAGATGTTTGTTTGGGTGTGACTCCGTTGGTGTGACCGTAGATGTTTGCTTGGGTGTGACTCCGTTGGTGTGACTCCGTTGGTGTGACTCCGTTGGTATGACCGTAGATGTTTGTTTGGGTGTGACTCCGTTGGTGTGACCGTAGATGTTTGTTTGGGTGTGACTCCGTTGGTGTGACTCCGTTGGTGTGACCGTAGATGTTTGTTTGGGTGTGACTCCTTTGGTGTGACCGTAGATGTTTGCTTGGGTGTGACTCCGTTGGTGTGACCGTAGATATTTGCTTGGGTGTGACTCCGTTGGTGTGACTCCGTTGGTGTGACCGTAGATGTTTGTTTGGGTGTGACTCCGTGGATGTGACTCCGTTGGTGTGACCGTAGATGTTTGCTTGGGTGTGACGCCGTTGGTGTGACTCCGTTGCTGTTACCGTAGGTGTCTGTGTGGGTGTGATTGCGTGTGTTAGTTCCATGTAATAAGCATTTTCCTGATCTGTTGAATTACAGAAATTTTGTTTTAATGGTATCAATTAAAATATAATCAATCAACATGCTTCAGCTGCTTGTGACAACTCTTACACTGGACTGTATAGTACTAATAGTGCTGTTCACAGAAACACCCTGCCCCAGACAGACATGACCTTCTGCAACCTTTCCTCTGTCTGTATCTTAACTAGCACCCTGCTGATTATAGTCCACACCGAGTCACAGACAGGCATGACTGACATTATTCTGACTCTTAGTGCATTTAGACTAGTCCTCCTCATAAACATTGTATTCCTGGTACTTAAGTACATCACAGCGACTATCGGATCTAATACTGGGATCTAATACTGGGATCCAATACTGGGATCTAATACTGGGATCCAATACTGGGATCCAATACTGGGATCCAATACTGGGATCTAATACTGGGGTCTAATACTGGGATCTAATACTGGGATCTAATACTGGGATCCAATACTGGGATCCAATACTGGGATCCAATACTGGGATCCAATACTGGGATCTAATACTGGGATCCAATACTGGGATCCAATACTGGGATCTAATACTGGGTTCCAATACTGGGATCTAATACTGGGATCCAATACTGTGATCCAATACTAGGATCTAATACTGGGATCTAATACTGGGATCCAATACTGGGATCCAATACTGGGATCCAATACTGGGATCCAATACTGGGATCCAATACTGGGATCTAATACTGGGATCCAATACAGGGATCAATACAGGGATCTTATACTGGGGTCTAATACTGGGATCTAATACTGGGATCTAATACTGGGATCTTATACTGGGATCTTATACTGGGATCCAATACAGGGATCAATACAGGGATCTTATACTGGGGTCTAATACTGGGATCTAATACTGGGATCTAATACTGGGATCTAATACTAGGATCTAATACTGGGATCTAATACTGGGATCCAATACTGGGATCCAATACTGGGATCCAATTCTGGGGTCTAATACTGGGATCTAATACCAGGATCTAATACTGGGATCTTATACTGGGATCTAATAATGGGATACAACACTGGGATCTAATACTAGGATCTAATACTAGGATCCAATACTGGGATCTAATACTGGGATCCAATACTGGGATCCAATACTAGGGTCTAATACAGGGATCTAATACTGGGATCTAATACTGGGATCCTATACTGGGATACAATACTGGGATCTAATCATGGGATCCAATACTGGGATCCAATACTAGGGTCTAATACTGGGATCTAATACTGGGATCTAATACTGGGATCCAATACTGGGATCCAATACTGGGATCTAATACTGGGATCTAATACTGGGATCTAATACTGGGATCCAATACAGGGATCAATACAGGGATCTTATACTGGGGTCTAATACTGGGATCTAATACTGGGATCTAATACTGGGATCTTATACTGGGATCTTATACTGGGATCCAATACAGGGATCAATACAGGGATCTTATACTGGGGTCTAATACTGGGATCTAATACTGGGATCTAATACTGGGATCTAATACTAGGATCTAATACTGGGATCTAATACTGGGATCTAATACTGGGATCCAATACTGGGATCCAATACTGGGATCCAATACTGGGATCCAATTCTGGGGTCTAATACTGGGATCTAATACCAGGATCTAATACTGGGATCTTATACTGGGATCTAATAATGGGATACAACACTGGGATCTAATACTAGGATCTAATACTAGGATCCAATACTGGGATCTAATACTGGGATCCAATACTGGGATCCAATACTAGGGTCTAATACTGGGATCTAATACTGGGATCCTATACTGGGATACAATACTGGGATCTAATCATGGGATCCAATACTGGGATCCAATACTAGGGTCTAATACTGGGATCTAATACTGGGATCTAATACTGGGATCCTATACTGGGATACAATACGGGGATACAATACTGGGATCTAATACTGGGATGCTATACTGGGATACAATATTGGGATATAATACTGGGTGAGATGTTCCCCTAAGTACGTTTGCATTCTTACTAACCAACCCGAAGAACATGTTTATAAAATGTCTGATTGCTTGACTACTGTTACACAACACCCACGACAATCAACACATTAATATATGTTTTTCCACAGTCGTCTTTACTAGCGTTTAGTACAAGGTGTGTAACCGAGCCAACCCTCGTCTATGACTGCCCAAACTTAGCTCTACCGTTTGTTTTTACTGTTCCTATCAGATTAATTACTTATAAAAATTTGGTGTCCTGGGAAGGTCAACTCTGAGGTACACTGGTCCGTAGCACATGCCACATCAATTTGATAAGGCCCCTTACTTCTCCAGCATACACTAATTAGATGTCAACAGACCCCACCGGTTATCTATTGATATATGGAGACTGTCTCCGCATCACTTCTACACACAGAGTCCATCTGCTGGCTATACCGTTACATTAAGATTAAATACCTGTATTTAATCTAACACGGAAATTTTTCTAATTTCTAACCTTTAACACCTCCCTCCTAAAAATAAACTTCTATAACAAGAGAAGTTTATAGGACTGATATCTATCTGATGGGTTGACTCGGTACACGGTTACATTATAAAGATTATACAGAAGAAGTAGACAATACTCACGCTTAAAGCTGAATCCAAATAAATCCATAATAAAATTACTCAATATCCAACTCAAATAGACTTACTGTTCACATTTGAATACACTTATTGTCCACTTTTGAATACACTTATTGTCCAATTTGAATTCACTTATTGTCCACTTTTGAATACACTTATTGTCCAATTTGAATTCACTTATTGTCCACTTTTGAATACACTTATTGTCCAATTTGAATTCACTTATTGTCCATTTTGAATGCATTTACCGAGTTAATTGAAAATTAACCAAGTCCTAAATACGTGATAATCCATCTGCATTGGCATTATCCTTTCCTTTACGGTATCTCACGCAAAAGTTGTATTGCTGTAAAGCTAGTGCCCACCTCAATAGGCGCTGGTTCTTGTCCCGAACCTGGTTTAACCACACTAATGGATTGTGGTCGGTCTCCACGACGAAGTTTGTACCACTTACAAAATGTGCCACGGACTCGATCGCCCAAACTATGGCCAGGCATTCTTTCTCTATCGTGGCATAGTTCCTTTCCCTGGGCAGTAACTTCCGGCTAAGGTATGCTACAGGGTGTTCTTCACTTGCTTGCTTTTGTGTCAAAACAGCGCCAATAGCGATGTCACTGGCGTCTGTTTGCAGAACAAACTGCTCCTCAAAATTTGGCATTGACAGCACTGGTGCTGACACCATTTTAGACTTTAGGTCTTTGAAAGCCTTGGTAGCATGTTCATTCCAGATGACCTTTGTTGGCGCTCCCTTTTTAGTAAGGTCGGTAAGCGGTGCTGCCAGCTCAGCAAAATCTTTGATGAACTTTCTGTAATATCCTGTCATCCCTAGAAATCCACGTACCTGTTTCTTTGTGATAGGTAAAGGAAATTCAATCATTGCTTTGATTTTGTCCGGATCTGCCTGAATTTTGCCACCTCCAACAAGGTGTCCTAGGCACCTTACTTCTTCCTGCCCCAAACTACACTTACTTGGTCGAATAGTGAAGCCATACTCCCTAAGTCGCCCCATCACAGCCTGAACATCCTGCATATGTTCCTCCCAGCTGTTGGAGTGTATGATGATGTCATCAAAATAAGCCAAAACATGGCTTAGACCTTGAAGTAGTTGTGTCATAAGTCGTGCAAAAGTTGCTGGAGCTGTTTTCATTCCAAACGGCATGACGGTGAACTCGTAGAGTCCAAACGGCATTATAAATGCAGATTTTTCTCTGGAATTTTCAGAAAGAGGCACTTGCCAATAACCCTTAGTTAAGTCCAAAGTGCTCAAATATCTAGCATTTCCCAGCTGCTCAAGTATGTTATCGATGCGGGGAGTTGGGTAAGCATCAAACACTGTAATGCTGTTCAGTTTTCGATAGTCCACAAAAATTCTAATCGTTCCATCGCGTTTTCTGACCAAAACTATTGGTGAACTCCATGGACTCTTTGACGGTATGATTAGGCCTTGCTCAGCCATCTCATCCAGTTGTTGTTTTACATCAGCCTGCTGAGTGTATGGAATCCTATAAGGCCGTTGTGTTATGGGAATCTCTGATGTAGTTTTTATCTCATGTTCCACTACAGTTGCCTTCCCTGGCCTTGTCGTAAAGACATCCTCAAAATCAGCACACAACGCCCACAGTTCCATCACTTTGTCACTGCCTACGTTTTTGTTGACGTTAACATCCTTAACTGTCTCCTCCGAGTCATTTGGATGAAAGATTTTCCCCTCCTGACCAACATCGTCACCCTCTACTCTGCTAACTATGTTCATAGCACGGTAGTACCGTTTAAGCAGGTTTACGTGATACGTGACTATTCCTCTGCGACCTCCGACGTTGACCTTGTAATTGACATTGTTGACCCTTTCAGTCACTCTATATGGTCCTTTCCAGTGTGCTAGCATCTTGGCGTTCTCCGTTGGGAGTAGAACAAGGACTTCATCACCTGGACTGAATGATCTTTCAGTTGCCCTTTTGTCGTACCATACTTTGACCTTGGCCTTCCGTTCTGCTAAGTTATTTTGAACCACCTGACTGACATCTTGAAGTTTTTCTCGTATGTTTACTATATGGTCCACCACAGATCTTGGGGTGTCTCCTTCTCCTGTCATGATTCATTCTAGTGCTTGTAAAGGTCCACGAACAGGCCAACCGTACAGAAGCTCGAAAGGAGAAAATCCAGTTTCCTCATGTGGGACTTCACGGTATGCAAACAGGGTATAGGGCAGTAACTCATCCCATTGCTCGACATTACCTCCGCACAGCTTCTTTAGCATGGCTTTCAGAGTACCGTTAAACCGTTCTACTGTGCCACTTGTTTGAGGGTGGTATGGAGTTGTTTTGATACCTTTGATCCCAAGGTTTCTGTAGAGGTACGTCAGTAACTTGCTGGTGAAATTAGTACCTTGATCTGTCAAGATAACTTTTGGGATACCCACACGGCTGAACATTTCCATGAGTTTTGTAGCAATTCTCTCCGCCTCAATGCTAGGTAACGGGAATGCCTCAGGATATCGCGTTGCATCGTCAACTACAGTTAGGATGAACCTATTCCTTGATTTTGTCATTGGTAACGGTCCGACAATGTCCATAGCAATTTTCCCAAATGGCTGTCCAACTCTTGGCACAATGACCATTGGAGCTCTCTGGTGGTCACGTCTAGCCACTTTTTGACACACATCACACGTTTGACAGTAACTTTTTATATCCGAAAACATTCCAGGCCAATAAAATGATTGTAGGACTCTTTGCTTAGTTTTCTCTTGTCCAAGATGTCCTGCTAAAGGTCTGTCATGGGCAAGTTTAATGACAGCTTGTCTCAGTGATTTGGGAAGTACCAACTGTTTTCCAGCTGTTATACCATCTCCAGTCCTCCACTTTCGCCTTAGAATGTCATGTTCCCAATAAAAAGCAACATCATCTTCATCAGCTTCCTCAGCTGACGACAAGGACTTCGCCTTAATTTTACTCAGCGACTCATCCTCTCGCTGTAACTTGGAAAGTTCCTCTGAGTTGACCGTTGACAGCTCATCAACACCCAGCCTTTCCTCCGATCTTTCTTCCATAATGTTTCGAGGTAGTACTTTTGTTACCTCCATTTCACGCTCCACGACATGCTCCTCAGCCTCTTGCTGCTTGGACTGTGCCCTTGTCACTGCCATAACTGACCTGTCAAGAATATCCATTCCTAGTAAAGCTTCAGCAGCCAAGTCCGACACGACACCAACTTGAGCATGACCCTTAAAGCATGGAAGGTCAAGATCCACGATTGCCCGTTTTGCTTGAAACGGCTGGCCAATCGCCGTGTATAACGTCATACACTGTCCTTCAAGGATAGCACTTGGCTTGACAAATTCCTCACGAATTAACGTCACATCAGCCCCAGTATCCTTGACAAAGCTTATTTCCTGTCCGTCTGCAAGACCTGGCACACAAATCAGTCGCTCCCCAATTGTTTGCCTAACAAGATACGAAGCCTGATTTTGTCCTCCTTGTCTTTTATTACTCGGACAGTCCCGGGCAATATGGCCCCGTGCCTTACACTTAAAGCACACCACATTCTTCTTGCCCTCGCCAGCAAATCGCGACATTTCCTGTGAAACCACTTTACTGGCATTCGTACCTCCCGATCCCATAGGTATATGCCCAGCACTCCGCCTATTCTGATCTCTCTGAGGTACTATATAATCCTCTGCAGCCTCTACCACCGTCCCTGTTCCCTGGTTTCTACGTATCCACTGGGACTGTGCTCCTGGCAACGCCTTCAAGAAGTACTCTTCTCGAAAACACTGAATAGTATCACGCTCTCCGATGAACCTTGCCAAATATTGATCTATGCGTGCCATAAGTCCTCGGTATGTTTCATTGTGGTTTCTTTGGATACCAGATAACATTCCGAAATAATCAGACCTCCTTTTGCTGAATCGTGTAATTAAGGCCTTCCGTAGATCTTCATATGTTTTACTAGAGTGAGAAGCAATCTCGCGAGCATCTCCAACAAGTAAGGATTTCAAATGTAAAACTTTGATATCTTCTTCCCATCCTGCTTGCTTGGATACCGACTCAAATTCATCCAAATATGTTAGCACATCTTCTTTGTCATGATTAAATGGTTGTAATTTAAGTTTCACTGGAATTTTCGTTGTGGCTTCAGTTTTTGTTGTGCCACGATTAAGTTCAAGTTCAAGTTCTTTCAGACGCAATTGATGCTGTAATTCCTGGTCTATTTTGTATTTTTCAAATTCTAAGCGTTGTTTTTCTAATTCAATTTCCATTTTTCGTATTTCAAATTCCTTCATTTCAGTGTTGTCTTTTAAAACCTTTGTCATAATAGTTACTTCTTCATCAACTTGTTCCTCTATCTGTTCACCAGTCATTAGTTCTATCAGGCTTTCCTCAGTTGCCATACTGCACTGTGATATGTTACTGCATACAGTTCATAGACCTCCTTTGGCTCAAACAGCTATAATAGCCAATAACAGTTTCTTGATATACCAAAATTAAAACACTTAATTAAGATACATATATCCCAGAAATGTGTTCAATATATCCCAGAGATGTGTCTGACAGATATATCCCACCGCTGCCACCAAAATGTTACACAACACCCACGACAATCAACACATTAATATATGTTTTTCCACAGTCGTCTTTACTAGCGTTTAGTACAAGGTGTGTAACCGAGCCAACCCTCGTCTATGACTGCCCAAACTTAGCTCTACCGTTTGTTTTTACTGTTCCTATCAGATTAATTACTTATAAAAATTTGGTGTCCTGGGAAGGTCAACTCTGAGGTACACTGGTCCGTAGCACATGCCACATCAATTTGATAAGGCCCCTTACTTCTCCAGCATACACTAATTAGATGTCAACAGACCCCACCGGTTATCTATTGATATATGGAGACTGTCTCCGCATCACTTCTACACACAGAGTCCATCTGCTGGCTATACCGTTACATTAAGATTAAATACCTGTATTTAATCTAACACGGAAATTTTTCTAATTTCTAACCTTTAACAACTACACACCAATATTGCTGATTTCCGGTTATAATTGCTTGCCTACACACCAATATTGCTGATTTCCGGTTATGATTTCTTGCCTACACACCAATATTGCTGATTTCCGGTTATGATTGCTTGCCTACACACCAATATTGCTGATTTCCGGTTATGATTTCTTGCCTACACACCAATATTGCTGATTTCCGGTTATGATTTCTTGCCTACACACCAATATTGCTGATTTCCGGTTATGATTGCTTGCCTACACACCAATATTGCTGATTTCCGGTTATGATTTCTTGCCTACACACCAATATTGCTGATTTCCGGTTATGATTTCTTGCCTACACACCAATATTGCTGATTTCCGGTTATGATTGCTTGCCTACACACCAATATTGCTGATTTACGGTTATGATTTCTTGCCTACACACCAATATTGCTGATTTCCGGTTATGATTTCTTGCCTACACACCAATATTGCTGATTTCCGGTTATGATTGCTTGCCTACACACCAATATTGCTGATTTCCGGTTATGATTTCTTGCCTACACACCAATATTGCTGATTTCCGGTTATGATTTCTTGCCTACACACCAATATTGCTGATTTCCGGTTATGATTGCTTGCCTACACACTAATATTGCTGATTTCCGGTTATGATTGCTTGCCTACACACCAATATGGCTGATTTACGGTTATGATTTCTTGCCTACACACCAATATTGCTGATTTCCGGTTATGATTTCTTGCCTACACACCAATATTGCTGATTTCCGGTTATGATTGCTTGCCTACACACTAATATTGCTGATTTCCGGTTATGATTGCTTGCCTACACACCAATATGGCTGATTTGCGGTTATGATTTCTTGCCTACACACCAATATTGCTGATTTCCGGTTATGATTTCTTGCCTACACACCAATATTGCTGATTTCCGGTTATGATTTCTTGCCTACACACCAATATTGCTGATTTCCGGTTATGATTGCTTGCCTACACACTAATATTGCTGATTTCCGGTTATGATTGCTTGCCTACACACCAATATTGCTGATTTCCGGTTATGATTTCTTGCCTACACACAAATATCGCTGTTTCCCGGATATGATTCAGCTGCCAAGCTAGCGGCCTACATCTATTTCTCTGCTGCTATATCTATTTTGTATTAAATCAAAAATTTTAATTTGTTTAATTTGATTTATATTAATTTTTGAAAGTTTGATATTGAGTTGAATTGAATTAAAATTCTAGTTTAATTTGAATATACTATACACTGTCCAATGAACAACGATAAATCAAAGTAAGATAATAACTATTTCCATATTCTTACGACGTCCATAGCATGTTAAAACACAATAGAACGGATTCCTCTACATGTATATATATATGGCGGCATCCATTTTAACGATTAAGTAGATTATGTGTCAGCGGCATTTATAATCGGATGAGACGATCTGGGATGGCATGACTGCAATTATATCCATACCACGACAGAATTCCGTACATTAGATAGATCCCTGGTATTACAACTAATCACTAATCTTATATGGTTGTATGAGCTAGTCCAGGCAATGATTCTTATTGAAGAACCTCTAAAATCAAGTCCGTCCGGGCTCATTATATATGTCAGCATCCATTTCAGAGGACGTTATATGGTAGATCGTCTGTGGTGAGCTAGGTAGATAGATATCCTTAAAGTATTGAAATTATAGGTAGATTTACTATACTCTGGTATAATTCAATTTATTCTAATAAATTGTCTAGCAATATTAATAGATTAATGTACCGCTAACATGAAAATGGAAATAGTTTTAAATGGATAAATTATATGAAAACTATATTTTTTGATATTGGTTTATACTTTGTATGGAACTTACCGGAAACTTGTACATTAACTAAAGATAGTTTAATGTTGATTCTATAGCAAAGACTTCAGAACCAATTTATTCAGAAATGATTTAATGATGTGGATGTGTCATCTAGAGGACAGATGTACTCCATGTTTAAGTCTAAATTTTAAATTGAACATTATCTTATTAAATTGAATGTAAGAGAACAAAAAAAAAAGGTAAATATCCGTACATCAGATTTGCATTTGCCCATAGAAAAGGGACGGTGGGCTGGTATATACCTCGTAATGGTCGAATCTGTCCTTCGTGTTCTAATGGTGTTTGGTGACGAATACCATTATTTATGTGTTAGTAATTATGATTTAGTATGCCAAATTAGAAATTTATAAATTCTACACTATTATTGTACATACCGTAATCTGGCAAAAATGAAAGGTTTGGTTACTCTATGTAATGTCCGTGTGCTCTCAATATCAGTAAGTTTGTCGAAAGACTTGAAAAAACTCTAAACTGTGTATGAAATTGTTTGTGTTCCGTCATTTGTAAAATTTGCTTTTTATATGTGACCTCTTGTAACAAACATGTGTGTCTGAGTGGACAATAAAAATTTGAACCCGTATAGATTGCATTTGAATAAATGAATAAATCGCTTATGTCGCAAATACTCTGTCCACAGTTAGAAAAAAAATCGCTCTAGCAATTTGTCTTTTATAATTACTTTTCTCTGCATATTTATTAAGAAATTTAGCTTTCAATCGGAAAACAATGGCTGTAAACGGTCAGTTGATCTATTGGTCCGTTTGGGTTTCTGTCCGGGATATATCTACCGTTAGCCGTACATTTTCCTCTTCTTAAAATAACGCACGGAAACTCATTCGGCTAACCTCGGCCGATTCCGGTAAAGGTACGGAATCGGCCGAGATGTGACGAGTGACGGAAACTTTGTACGGGTCGGCTTCTACCCCATGGTGTAATGACTGTACTATTTCTGAACTTGGAATTCCAAACACCTCCCTCACTATCACAGCTTATATTTTCTGAGTATTAAGAACACCAACATGTTCGTGAAAGATCTCCCAATCGTTTGTGTTTGTAGATTATGGTACACTACCTAGTTTTTGTTAAGAACTTAAGAGATCTAGAACACCCTTAAATTTTAGGCTATGCTACAACTGAAGAAATATGTCCTTACAACCAACCAATTGAAAAAATATATTTTTGAAACAGCCCCTGTGTATAGAAAGTTGAGCCAAGTATAAAATGTCTGGCAGCCACTGATTGGCCAGTATGTTATGAAGTGAGAAAATAGATATGTAGCCTGATAGTTAAGTATCAATAAGAAATGTTGATATAAATTTCGTAAGTCCGATTGATTTTTTCCCAAAAAGTTCAGGTAATAATAATTAACAGGTAAACATTTAAGATTTTTGAGAATTTTTACTGCGAAATTCACCCATTTTCAAAATGGCTACCCTGGAGAAAACTTGAGCTGAAGGACCCAACTTTTTTTTTATTAGGTGTTATATCAGACCCTAAACTTTTGTTATAAACCATAATTGTCATATTGAATTCAAGAATTTGAATGAAATACTCCAAAACGTTAACACTAAAGTCTATGGGAAAACAATTGGTTGGTTGGTCCCTAAAAGGTCTTAGGGGAAATTATATGAAACACACAGATAGACTTTGTCTGGCGTGCCTATCCGGTATATAACAGGAGTGTTTGGTTTCTCTATTTCAAACGTGGTAGGCTTTGAAACCTTTAAGTTGTGAGATGGCCGTCCAAAGATTCCGCATGACGTCACCGGTACACTTTATTTGCATACGCGAAATTATACTTGGCCACGTTTCCCTTTGATTCAAGCCGATATTATTGTGGTAGAAACAGGTCACACGACTCGAGATTGTTGGATATGGAATTTATTTCACACTCGTAAGTTATTTTTTTAAAGTTGCAAAAAACACTCGCTAAAGCTCGTGTCTTTTGTAACTTTTAAAAAATAACTTACTCGTGTGAAATAAATTCCATATCCAACAACCACTCGTTGTGTAACCTCTATTTAAACAATAACCCATGACTCTTTAACATACATGTATCTACCAATATCTGGGAAGTGGTGATCACTACAATGATGGCTACATTACTAACGATCCAGAACATCTTACTGTAATTGGGTGACTACGTAGTCGTCAGTATGTATCTGATTAATTGGTCTTTCTCCAATGTTTGCTGGCTTATCGGCAGCTTATTTTTCGATTATGGACCTGGGATATTTGCATTGGTACGTTCCAACAATGCTGCGATGTAAATGTACTCTACTTCGCTGTAACTGTACACTGTACTGATCCCTAGGGTCGGGGAAGGGTATTTGGGGTCACCTGTCCGACCTGTCACCACGTGGGTTTTCTGCGGGTACTCCGGTTTCCCCTCACAGTAAGTTCCCGGTACACTTCCATCCAAACATCGCTATTGTAAGATAAATAAAGCTTATTTATACTCCTGAAATACAACAAAGAAACTGGCGAGCCATCCGTTCAACACACATCCAGCGCGCCCAATGGCTAGCTTCCATTCTCCAACATCAGCAGCTTAATTTACAAACATGTAGTCATCTGAACACTTTATCCATATTGACTCATCGTATGTTCGAGTTGGCAGTACCTGTACTGTGAAATGTGAGGAAATCCTCGGATTCAACACTTCATGTTTAACCTCTAACCTCTTATAAAATACCATTATGATACTATTGTGGAATCATTACTCTGATTAGTAACTGGAAGAGATATTCTCATACCTGAGATGTTCAAATGAAGACCGTTAAATATCATACGTATCACAAAATACATGGCACTGTGTGATGGGAACAGCACGAGAGAACGTTTTGTAAAAATGATAATAATAAATAAATGAATCATGTGTGACACCTTAAGAGTAAAGCTTCGGCTGTTGATTGAGGAAGATAATTTCTTCCCGACGACTGAACTCGAACTATGACAGAACAAACCTCGCCATATTGTCTTGTGTGCGTACTGTATCTATTGGCTTCGTCAGACTTCATGTTTTAGTACAATCTGTAAAATCATATCAGGTCATAAATCATAAGTCATACGTCATACGCAAACATACCCGCGTGTATTCCCTGAATAACAAGCCTGTAATATACAACTGTGTATACAGTTTATATATGTATGTTACTATAATGTATGTTATTGTTTCTAGTTTGTTATTAACATTAATATTTAATTTGAAATTAGAATGTTTAAAATAATATCATACCTATATATTGATAATAGATGAATATAAATGCTTACCCGGCATACCGAGTAATTTTGGTGAGATGGAATATAGTGATTATGTATGATACGTTTTGCCGTCTTGGCTTCCATACCACCGACATGTAATTTGTATGATTGGCCCGTACTACCGGGAGGGGTATTGTGCAATATGAGCTGCTGGCTTTTAATTAAACATGGTTAATAAATTACTGTCCGTATTCCAATGACAATCAAGCATGTATATGACACAGAATGCTTCACAAAAATATAATTGCACAGGAAAGGTCTGTTAATTATTAAACGGTCATGGGAGAAATCACGAAAATAATAATAATTAAAAAAAAAAAAAAAAAAAATCCCGACGTGATTAGTCCTTACAGGTACACATCCAACCAATATACCTGGCAGGTTGTACAGCTAATTACATCAGGTACCGACAATGTTACCCAGCCACCCAACCGATATACCTGACAGGTTGTACAGCTAATTACATCAGGTACCGACAATGTT
Source organism: Pecten maximus (assembly GCF_902652985.1). Classification (NCBI taxonomy): domain Eukaryota; kingdom Metazoa; phylum Mollusca; class Bivalvia; order Pectinida; family Pectinidae; genus Pecten; species Pecten maximus. The sequence goes on along the minus strand of NC_047020.1, from coordinate 28,705,807 downwards.
ACCCACCCAACCGATATACCTGACAGGTTGTACAGCTAATTACATCAGGTACCGACAATGTTACCCAACCACCCAACCAATATACCTGACAGGTTGTAAAGCTAATTACATCAGGTACCGACAATGTTACCCGGCCATCCAACCAATATACCTGACAGGTTGTACAGCTAATTACATCAGGTACCGACAATGTTACCAACCAGCCAATATACCTGACAGGTTGTACAGCTAATAACATCAGGTACCGACAATGTTACCCAACCACCCAACCAATATACCTGACAGGTTGTACAGCAAATTACATCAGGTACCGGCAATGTTACCCAACCACCCAACCAATATATCTGACAGGTTGTACAGCTAATTACATCAGGTACCGACAATGTTACCCAACCACCCAACCAATATACCTGACAGGTTGCACAGCTAATTACATCCGTTACTGGGAGGGGAGGTATACAGCTCAGCCACAAGATCAGTCATTGTAATTTTAGTTAATTATATATACGTCACTGAAAACTCTCCCTCTGTACTCTTGTGTCTTGTGTTTCCTATTTTCTTCTTAACAACAGATGTTTTTATCAGAAATGATCAAACATCATATACATATGTACGTCAGGATTGTTCAAGAGACAAACAAGCCTACGTACTTAAAAGCTACGACAAAAAATTGTCTGTTATAAAAGACCAAATCCTATCATCAATTTGAGAAACATTCATGTTCTAAAATGCCCATGTACAGATTTGTCAAATGAAATAATAGCAGGTGGTAATTGGAGATTGTGTCCGACGTCATCGCTGGTCAGCAAACACAGACAAAAACAACAATCAAGCGATTAATATCTCAAAGCGTCGTTGGAGAATCAATGATCAATTGATATTTCCTTATACTTAATCGAGATCAAGTTTCTTACAAATGACGTTTGAAAGTGCTTGTCAGAAGCATTTTTGAAATTACGGTGGTTTTGTGTATTCAAGAACTCGTATTGAATCTTCAACATTACACAACCAAATAAAAATTTCGTAAAGACACGTTTTTTATACCAAACTCAGGATTACCACACTCTTCTGTATTTTGATGTTTGCTTTAACGCGTGATTTCCTTACTTTGAACAGACAGATGTTAAATGGTAAAGTGTTCAGAACCTCAGTTCAATCTCCGATGTCAAAAGTGATGGCTAATTGATAAAATGTCTACTGTGTCTGCATGGTACTGCATCATTGAACCCTTTGATACTCAAACGGAACGCACAATATTGGTCTACTAATTCACTTCGGGTATCGAGGTTTAACCAGTAGTTTGATTTATTTGGTTTATTTTGTAAACATCCTATTAACAGCCAGGGTCAATTAAGGACGTGCCAGGTTTTGGAGGTGGAGGAAAGCCGGAGTACCAGGAGAAAAACCACCGGCCTACGGTCAGTACCTGGCAACTGTCCCACGTAGGTTTCGAACTCGCAACCCAGAGGTGGAGGGCTATAGTAATGTAGTGTCGGGACACCTTAACCACTCGGCCACCGCGGCCCCAATAGAAACATGCGTTATATTTTTTTCAATCGTTAATAAATGTTTTAAGACTTGTGTGTTATTATGAGGACTGAGGACTTAACTGAGATTTCTTTGTGTATTACAGATAGCAGCATGAGATCTCAACTAGACATGGACATTAGCACGTCAGCTAACTACACTCAGGTTGGCGATGAGAATACCACGTCACTTCCGGACCTGCCTACCACCCATATAACAGACTTTGCCTTCGTCATATATGTCGTGTTGCTGCCGACGGTGGCGGTGCTTGGCATGGTCGGCAATGTCCTGACGATGGTCGTACTCTGGAGCAAGCGAATGCAGTCGACAACAACGTTATTCCTCCGCGGCCTCGTCCTCACTGACGTCGGGGTCATTGTGGTTCTTACGATAGCCATTACCCCGCTTGCAGTGGGCATGCACGGTAAGACACTTCCGGTGTACGTACACTCTATCTACCCTCATTTGTACGGACCGTTTGACTTCCTTGCGATGTCTGTACAACAGTGTAATGTGTGGATCCTCGTATCCGTGTCGGTGGAGCGCTATATCGCAGTTTGCCATCCATTAAAGGCGGCCTACTACCGCACCCGCAGAAAAACCATCATTACACTGGTGCTGCTCGCTGTCTCATCTGCCGTGTACAACGTCCCACGGCTATTCGGCACAGTTGCACTACCTACCAAGTGTAAGCTTCCCGAACTAGAAGGATTCACATGCTATGGCATTGATTTGACGGACCTCGGGAGGAACTTCTTTTACAAGGACGTGTACAAGGTGTGGATGTACGCCATCGTGATCTATCTACTTCCGCTCATTACTATGTCAGTGATTAACGTCCTCATCATCCGGGAACTTATACGCATGCGTTCCAGACGGCGGGATCTGGCTACCTATTGTCATCAACAGCAGAAGGAAGACAACGTGACGTTGGTCCTTGTCCTCATCATGACAGTCTTCATACTCTGTCAGACCCTTGCGTTCTTCAATCAAATAGATGCTTTATTCGATGACAAGACTGTGCAGGAAAACTACATCGCGGTCATTAGCTTCCTGTATGTTGTCAACTCGTCCGTGAACTTCCTTATTTATGTACTCGTTGGTAAAAAATTCCGGCATGTTTTATTCGCCCTCTGTCGGCGATATCGGCGGAGGTCAAAGTTCTGTCCCGCACGGAATGGCTCCAGTCACAGTCTCGAGAACACCATGGTTACGGAGTTTCCCCATACAGCCCTTTCCTGATCTATTTCCTTTGCCCCTTTCCCGTGGATATACAGACCCTCTTTCGCGTGTGCAGTGTAACATGTATGTGTACGTAATCACTTATGTACCTGGCAGCGTACTTGTTCGATACGTGTTTGTCCCATGTTTACATAAATTGTGACGTCATGTGCTGTGAAATATGTGCCCGTGATATTTCAAAAGATTTTATTGGTATTCATATTTTATTCAAGCTTTATCGTCTTGAAGTATTTACTTTGGATGCAAACGTACATGTCATTATTATGACTTCTACGGTTCGATAAGGTGGGACATGTCCGTAATTCACATCCGGTCACGTGATATCGTTGAATCACTTCAATGTCTTGATTGAGCGCTTGTTATGCGCTGTGACGTCACCATATTGTCGGATGTATGTTAAAACCTCAGGTTTCAATTCGAATCTCATTCAGGAACAGAATACACATATTTATTAAAATTACTTCACGTGCAGACTCACGAATACCATATTATTAATGCAGAGCTTTATTTTACGAAATCTATATTATTGAAACATGTTACACACACATTACTGGTCCATACGAACACGTTTGTGTCATATCGGGTACAACGACAGAGGACCAAAACGGATAACCTTTCCCAGAACAATATTAAAACTGTATCCATGCTTAGTATTGTATAGTATTACAGATTTTTGGTAATCATACCAAAGTTTGAGAACTCGGTACACAACACAGGAGTCACCCGTGTGTACGAGAGATGTGTGTTATTGACATTCATATCATCTGTTATACCCGCCATCTACCGCGGAGTATCTCCACAGTCTTAACTTCATTTTAATAATTTAAATCGTTATACCATTTTATTGTCTCATTGGAATATGTTGCCTATATAAATATTTAATGTGTGAATAGTCTTTTTTATTTGTTTTTAATTCAGAAAAATCAGCAAGCCTCTGATTCATCCTCTCGTACTTCACAGTATAAATTACCGTACGAATCGGGAAGTTCAGCTCGAACGATGGAAAAGCGAAAAACTTGAAGCTACTGTTAGACAACTCAGTCGGTCAGACGAAGTCCAGTGATTCTCTCGAGTCTTGGGTAGTGTCAGTTAGTAGCCAATTAACACTTAAACATAGACATGGCATAGACAATAAGAGATGGACAAGATTTAAATAAAGGCGGTATTCTGATTCAAACTGTATAAGATTGACAAATTATGAACAAACTTAATATTTACGTGTAATTATTGGCAACATAAAGTGAGAATAAGACCAGGTGCCCCAAAAGAGTAAGCCTTAACTCATTTCTACTTCACCGACAGCACTCACTAGTAGTGTGCAAATCATGATAATGCCATGTTCTCTATACGAGAACAGGGGCATTCACAACGAAGGGAAAATGCATATTTAAGTGCATAACACATTTTATATCGCACAAGGAAACATAATATTTCCAAATATGACCAAAATGACGCTCCTAAAAGTCACTATTAGCCTGCATCTCTCGTTATCATAGATTGTAAGTTTTACCGTTAACAGCTGACATATTTAACAGAAGTCGTGATATCGGGAACGAGTCGGTGAGTATCAAATCAACTGCGACGTGTAGAACGTTGGTTGGTAAGTTGCTATCCTGAAATGGGAAACTCACAATAGAAAAAATATCAGCGCTGTTATCATAGAACAGAGTGTCCTTAGGATTGAATTTCCGGGTATATCTTATAGACTTGTTAAACATCCCATGGACGTGTTGTATATCTTACTAACATGCTAAATATCCTACTGACATGTTAAAAAAATACAGATAAAAGACAATATATAGGATATGATATCTCTGAAACAATTGCGGAGCTCTGTTTGTCCCTTCGCGGCTATTTTGTCAGCTTTGCTTTGTTTATGTTGATTACATTCATCAGTTGCTTGGGAGAGTTCTGGTACATGTATATATACCGCATAGACTGTATCTAACGCTAATATAAATGAAGGTAAGTGGTCCATTCTCTATTGACGTTGGTTGGTAAACACCTCTGAGGATACTTATCTTGGTAACCCGACAAAAATCTCACGTTGTCTAAAGTGGATTACATCATTAAACGGACCAATCAAAATGGAAGGTATGCTATCGCTTAACTGGAGGTATAAAGCGTGCTGACAGATCCAAACACCCTTGGGGTACCAATCAGGTGTAAGATGCTGGTGGTACACTTTAACACGTTGTGTTTGCTTGTCTTAGAAGTCCTTTTATATTGTATTGTAAAGGATACAGTAACAAATAACTTATTATCTGCATATGTTTACAAGGAATAAATCATTTTGCATACTTTATGATGTAAAGGAGCCATGAGTTAGTCCAATCAGTGTTAAAACGTGTGGTTAAATCACATTATCTGCTAAAATAGAATCGCTGTGGTTTTCATATATTTAGAAATCCAGAGATTCAGGGACGTCAGAACGCATCTTCGTGCCATGTTTTTATGAAGCCATTAACGAGTTTGAATTACGAGAAATTGTGGAGAAGTCTAAAATTAGATTCCGGAACATTTGTCCAGCTGAATATCAAGACCCAAGTTACAAGAAAATAACAGAGCACACTGACATGGAAACGAATTCGTACTTCTAACTCAGAATCGATGGAATGTGGGACACAAAATAGATTTGTGTGGTGATCCCTGAAAAAGTAAACGGAGCCAGGTGTTCCGGAAGAGTAAGCGCTTTTGCTGCAACGACGAATTCAAGGAAATGACTGAGGTCATGGGATCAGTCCACTCCATAAATGAGGGCGTTTTTCTGGTTAATGTGTATTTACCATCGTCCTTATTTAGATGTAATAGTATTCTTTATTTCTTTGCAGAGGGATTTTCTAAACATTTACATGCAATACAATTTAGGCAGGATTGTAGAAAGAGTGGTGTTTATCCCGTCCATACTAGAGGGCTCCTGTTTGCGGTGAATCTGACCTTGTGTCTCCTCTCGTCTGTCCTCCATCACTGTCTTTACAGAGCTGTCTACACCAGCTTGCAGACCTTGTCAGAATTTTCAAAGTTGGTAATTTGTATGCAAAGCCTTCTTTTTGTTTTTGCTGTTAGTGTGTGTGTGTGTTTTTTTTGTTTTTGTTTTATTTTTTTGTTTGTTTTCTATTCCTCAGATTCATTACTAAGAGAGATGTGTTATTTAGGGCAATAGTAATGAATTCAGTAAAATAACATGTCCCATTTGTCGTTACTGGTAACGGTCAGGTGTTTATTTTGATAACCGACAATTTCCATCCGTATCCTCGTCTTAACCTTTCGTTGGTTTCGGGCAACACGAGTATATTTCCATCTAAAGCTTCACGGAATTTATTTAAGGTTCATGGTCACCGGGGCAGAAATGGCAGCATCTATTGAGCTCCAACTTCTCTAGCCAAGGGTGTTTAATTCGATAATCTACCTTTTGAAAAGGAGAGTATCGTATTGAACACCCTTGGCTAGTGAAGTTGATGGAGTCCATACTTAAGAGATTATTATACAAGTGGCCTATATAGTGTAAAACAAATATTGCCTATCAGACCGCTGTCATCCTGAATCGAGTTTTAATCATCGCGAAGTTCATCTCGATGATTGAACACAGTCCAGTAGATTGTAGGTATTCTATAAATAGATTAATCCAAATATGGCGGTTGTTCTCCTTCTGGGGAGCCATGGGCATGGTGTTACCGATATTAATTAATCGCCTGTGATCGTATATGTACAACATATCAATTAGATTATAACATGTCGATAAAGTTTAACGTTCTTGTTTCTGCTATATATGGTATGAAAAATCATTTTCTTTTAACGTATACTCTTAATATGCCATGTTTTCCATTCCTTTTCAATGATATGCTCTTCGTGAAGTTGTCCAGAAGATATCTTAAATATACAGTTGTATGTGTGTATAATGGTACCAAGAGTAGTTACTACTCGGTAGAGAAAACCGAACAAGGTTGTTTACGGTTTTATCTTATATATATTAAGGGTCGTGTATCCTATTTTAATACAAATCACCGCGAAGAGAAATATTCAGTCTTTCAAACGAGTGTTTACAAGTATTGAGCAAGTTACGACTTGACTAATTCGAAAAAGTAGTTATATTATGCTTGGAAAACTTATGCCTGTCCGCTTTTGGGAATTCGTGCCATAACCATGTGATTGAATTGTAAAAAGCCTTAGTCCTTATAGACCAAGATAGACTGAAGGATACTGAGAAGAAGCATTAAAACAGTTCCAGATCGACCAAATGCCTACATCAAAACAAAACACTGGACATCGAAAACGGAATATACTGCTGTAGACATGCAGTCTAGAACGCTGACTGCAATAGGCGAGACGAAACCTGTATCAGTGGGGGGAGTCAAAGCAGTAACTGAAGTGTGTACATGTACAGGAGAGTTACAGTGGGGTTCTAGTATAAACCCTTGAGTACTGATCTTTATGTTTCGATAGAATCAGTTGGTCACGCGCAATTAACACATTAACGAACCAGAAACAAGGTATCACTCTCACCTTTTTCGCATCACAACGGTTTCCAAAGAAAGTCTTAAAGCAGTTGCTGTTTATCTGCACGCAAGTTCTCACACGTCACTGGTGTCGGTGGGCCATCTACCTCCGGAACTCTCTTCACACGACACTGGTGTCGGGGGCCATCTACCCACTCCCCCCCCCCCCCACTCGGCGGGGCCATCGACTCCTCCTTCACACGACACTAGTGTCGGGGCCATCTACCTCCGGAACTCTCTTCACACGACACTAGTGTCGGGGGCCATCTACCTCCGGATCTCTCTTCACACGACACTGGTGTCGGGGGCCATCTACCTCCGGAACTCTCTTCACACGACACTGGTGTCGGGGGCCATCTCTCTCCGGAACTCTCTTCACACGACACTGGTGTCGGGGGCCATCTCCCTCCGGAACTCTCTTCACACGACACTGGTGTCGGGGGCCCATCTACCTCCGAACTCTCTTCACACGACACTGGTGTCGGGGGCCATCTCTCTCCGGAACTCTCTTCACACGACACTGGTGTCGGGGGCCATCTCCCTCCGGAACTCTCTTCACACGACACTGGTGTCGGGGGCCATCTACCTCCGGAACTCTCTTCACACGACACTGGTGTCGGGGGCCATCTCCCTCCGGAACTCTCTTCACACGACACTGGTGTCGGGGGCCATCGCCCTCCGGAACTCTCTTCACACGACACTGGTGTCGGTGGGCCCTCTACCTCCGGAACTGTCTTCACACGACACTGGTGTCGGTGGGCCATCTACCTCCGTTACTGTCTTCACACGACACTGGTGTCGGGGGCCATCTACCTCCGGAACTCTCTTCACACGACACTGGTGTCGGGGGCCATCTACCTCCGGAACTCTCTTCACACGACACTGGTGTCGGTGGGCCATCTACCTCCGGAACTCTCTTCACACGACACTGGTGTCGGGGGCCATCGCCCTCCGGAACTCTCTTCACACGACACTGGTGTCGGTGGGCAATCTACCTCCGGAACTGTCTTCACACGACACTGGTGTCGGTGGGCCATCTACCTCCGTTACTGTCTTCACACGACACTGGTGTCGGGGGCCATCTACCTCCGGAACTCTCTTCACACGACACTGGTGTCGGTGGGCAATCTACCTCCGGAACTCTCTTCACTCTGGAACGCTTACGAATTCCATGTTTAAAGTGTAATAAAATATCGGGGGGAAATAAAACACATAAATACATTTTGTCTCCAGTTGTCCATTCCTTTCATTGACTTTATTGGACCGTCTAGTTACATGTGTCCAGCTTGGGTGAGTGAAGCATGTCTGAGTAAAATGTGTAGGCCTACGGCGGTCCAAGGCAAGATTCCCGAACCCGGACTGCGAACTTTTATTTCCATTTCGATACGGGCTTTATTAAATATCGAATGCCTGTTTCTTACAGAAGTTTTTATTCGTCGTTATTGAGATAAAAGAAACCCCATTCAGTTCATAGTTCAGGTATAAGACAACGATACGGGACAGGGCATAGCGTACAGAAAGGTTGACTTCCACACACCTGTACCAAGTACGATGAAGGATTCTCCGGTTCTCGTTTGAAAGACATTTCACAACAGGTACCCGGTTTCTAATATTCCGTATATAATATTTATATATAATATTAATAAAAATTCCACCATACTACTATTTATATAGTCTATTTGTAAAGTAGTACAGTGGAATTTTTCTTTATACAATGCATCATATATGGATTATTAGAAACGGAGCACCTGTGATTTCAACAACCTATATCTTTCCTCCCAAATATACACGGGACATTGTTTGTTTTATATTCGTTTTTCCTTTTTGTGGTGGACACAATGTTTTCGTTCGGCTATAAATTCTGTTTACATCAGAACACATTAGCGCTGCATTGTGGGATTGGGTAGCCTTATACGGGGGACATCTCGGCCTCTTGACAATTAAGATCGGTAAGGATTTCCATCTTTATTTATGTGATTACATATTTTTTCGGAACCCAGCCTTACGTAACATTTGATTAAGGATTTAGCCAATCTTTAATTTGCATAGTGTTCAGTATAATCAGAAAACTGTAATTTGCTTCTGCGGTTTTAACTTGTCTTAGAGGATCCTCAAGTCAAGCACTTAAAGTTGCCTCCTGGTACGATTTAAACTCGAGGCCGCGTCACAACTACCTGTAAGATCCTTCCGCGTAATCTAAGTGTTAGAAAAAGTGCGTGCGTTATATAGTACAATGTTTGGATTTAATTCATGTCTTACAAAATTCACAATTCACAAGGAAGATAACGCAACAGATAACCTCCTGACTGTGTCGATAGGAAGCTGTCAGTTTCTCACCAGACTGACATATTGTCAAAGCAATGATAGTATTTTTATCCGGGTGTCCATAACGAAGATAGACATCATTATTTTTTCATGGTTTCTCCAGGGATCGTGATCCTGAGACCCCTGACTTACCACGCCAGTATTTTACGGAAGGATATAAATTCTCAATTCTCGAACTGTTCAATATTTTACCAGCTACATCGTCGGTATTCTCGTGTCTCCGTATCCTGTGGTATCATGTTAGGAAATGTTTCACGTTGAGAACCTGGTTCCTTGTTACAATGAGGTCGTGTGTGGTGTAGCCCGGCCTTGTAAGATCTATAAATGTAAACTTTATTTATTTTACAACAATTTCGAAACAAGTTATCAGCTAATATCAATCATGCTTGTTGGCCCGGATGGAAGCGCGCGAGGGGTCTTACTGTTGGAGGAAACCGGAGTACCCGGGGGGAAACCCACGTGGTCAGACAGGTGACCTCATACCTTTCCACGTCCGACCGGGGATTCGAACCCCTGCCGCCTAGGTGAAAGGCAAGTGTGTTACCACTGTGCCATCCCACCACCCATTGCGGTCGGTATATGGCTTTCATGGAACCAATATAGAACAAACAACAAGTGTACTAAAAGCATTATTACGAAAAAAATATATCAATAACTTTAGTCCGAATTTTCTGACGATCTTACTACGTAGATACACAAGGCAGCTTGAAAGGCGATATTAACATCAGAACCCTTCGGATTACAATAACTTATGAGTCTAACAGATATAGACATTCGTACAGCAATGTTCAGAATCAATGGTGTATTCATAATATCAAAACAAATATCACTTTCTTAAACATCAGAATCATCAGCTTCATATTCAGTCAGAGTATGTCATTGGCTGCAATGTCAGATCAAATAACTGGCGGCTTAAGATTAAAATAAAACCTATAAATTAAAGATGGTGTAGGCAGACAGAGGAATTGATATTATTGACAATTGATTTAAAAAAAATTATTATGTTTAATTAGTTAGAATTGATAATAGTCCTCGAATCTAGGTAATCGCATTGTTCATAAATAGGGAAAAAATAATAGCAGCTATTAACGTAATGTATTACACTGACTTGAATCAATATAAATCAATCAATTGAATGACGTAAGCCAGATCCTCTGTGTATTGACCCTTGACAGCCATATGTTCACGACTTACCGCCTAACATATAGGTCCGTTATCTATATGGGTGAAATTATTAATGAATTCCATTTAGGCCAGAGTTGTTCATTTTTCAAGACATTTTTAAACCTTGAACAATATATTCTACCAGAATATACGAACATATGTTGATTAATATATCATGCCGTGTGAAAATGTAATAGATCATGTCTTCTTAAGTGGCTCTAAGGCAACATTGTCCAGGTACAGTATAATCCAATTAATCTTAATTAGATATTGTTCTTTGCACGTGCAAACATTGCGTACTGCTTCGTTTTTCATTTCCCCAACAAGCCGAGACTGCATTAACAAGTTCCTCCCTTAGCCAGGAAGTTGTTCTATGTCAATTCATTTTTAATCGTATCTCATAAAATATTCGAACATATAATGTACTAATCACCATGCAATCAAATGCGCAACAAGTAAGATTTGTAAGTCTACTTCGTCGAAAGGACCAGTGTGTCGTGGTACAACCTCTGACCTTCCGTCTAATTCGTTCCGGGTCATATGTCGGCGGGAAAGTTCCACGTATGGAAAACGGAGCAGAGAACTTTCAACCTTCACCCCCCCCCCTTTTTTTTTATTGAATTATCTCTCCAAACCACTGACGTAAAGAGAAAACATATTATACAACATTCAACGTACATGTATATACAGAGTATCAATCAGGGAAACGAATTATAAAAAAACGAAATATAAATATTCATTGGCTCTGAAAACTTAAGAAAATTTGGCCGTGTATAATAATATTATTCTAAAAATGATTTTCTTTCAAAAGGCAAAAAAAAAAAAAAAAAGCCTTCACAACAAATATTGAAATTCGTCACCTATTTCATGGGTATCACAATATGGACATTTTAGGTTTTAAGAATATGTTCCTTAGATACATTATGGTCAGGCGCTGTGTAGCTATGAATGGAATCACGTGCAGGGGTCAATATCAAAATGTCGTCCGATTCCGTGAAGGTGTTTGATTCCGACCACAGTGTCCTCATGCGATATGAAGTCAGACGTGTTTGACAGTTTGATGTCACCACCCATCGGAGATTGTGACTTCCCCCGGATTTGACCAGACTTGTATGTCGGCTGTCGTCGGTGAAGCAGAAGACCCTTACTCTTCCGAAACACCTGGTCTTATTCTCCTTGTAGTTTTTCTTGAGTTCCCGTGATAGTCTATATATCTTTTTATTATTATTACTTTGTCGTTGTTTTGAGTTATTGTTTCGGTTTGCTTTGGTACATTATGTGGACATAATACAACATGTTTTTGACATTTGACCTTGACCTGAATTACCTAAAATCGCGTTTGCAGTCTACCATTTCGGGAACATATTTCAAACTAATATGAAATTGGGAACAATGATCTATATTAGGTCTTTGACCTTGAACTCATATACCGTTAAATGTAAGAGTCAAGAGAAGACTTCAAATTTACTGTAGGTACATCACAACACGAGAAGGTGTTATATCGCATACCATTCAAATCCGTGAAGTAGGTACAGCATTGGCAGGGATGGCATGACCAAAATGATTGTGGCCTTTGACTTTTCTGTAGCATATTTGACCACTTTTGACCTCTGACCTTGACCTCCAATACTGAAGCACTGGTTACAAAGCAGTGTCCTTACCAACGATTCGTGTTTTACTCTAGTAGAACTACCACAGTCTCTATTCTGTATCTGTCATATTGAAAATGTTGGGGTTTGTGTTATTCATGAAGCTCTCGTTTCGAATTTAAGCTAACATTAATTGTGGAACAGCCACGTCAGCGAATTGTGTGGTAGGAGTGTTCAGAGGGGAAATTATCAAAAGTCACAAGACGGTATGGGATTTAATTTCTCACTAAGCCGCTACAACATACGTAGGTTTGTAACAGAATCAGAATCAAATTGACTTAGCAACAAACTTACATAAAAATGTTAAACGGCAATTCCGTCAAACTGGACCGTTATCAGACACATCACAGTCGGGCGTAAAATCAGTTTTGAACTATAATTTGCCATAACTTACAATATACCTGAACATCCTCAGCTACTAAAGAGATCGAGTCGAACCCAGTACCTCTAAACATAAAATCTGCCTCACTGTGTCGATAGGAAGCTGTCAGGATCTCACCAGACTGACATATTGTCAAAGCAATGAGGAGTATTTTTATCCGGGTGTCCATAACGAAGATAGACATCATTATTTTTTCATGGTTTCTCCAGGGATCGTGATCCTGAGACCTCTGACTTACCACGCCAGTATTTTACGGAAGGATATAAATTCTCAATGCTCGAACTGTTCAATATTTTACCGGCTATATCGTCAAATAGACTTAGCATCCTAGACGGTCAAACCAGATAAAACTTTCATTAAATGTTAAACGGCAATGCTGTCAAAATTACTTCAAACTTGACCGTTATCAGACACATATCACTGTCAGGTGTAAAATCTGGGGATGTTCCGCAGGTATACCACCAGCAGGTGTTACACTGTCACATTACACAGGTATACCACCAGCAGGTGTTACACTGTCATATTACACAGATATACCACCAGCAGGTGTTACACTGTCACATTACACAGGTATACCACCAGCAGGTGTTACACTGTCACATTACACAGGTATACCACCAGCAGGTGTTACACTGTCACATTACACAGGTATACCACCAGCAAGTGTTACACTGTCACATTACACAGGTATACCACCAGCAGGTGTTACACTGACACATTACACAGGTATACCACCAGCAGGTGTTACACTGTCACATTACACAGGTAGACCACCAGCAGGTGTTACACTGTCACATTACACAGGTATACCACCAGCAGGTGTTACACTGTCACATTACACAGGTATACCACCAGCAGGTGTTACACTGTCACATTACACAGGTATACCACCAGCAGGTGTTACACTGTCACATTACACAGGTATACCACCAGCAGGTGTTACACTGACATATTACACAGGTATACCACCAGCAGGTGTTACACTGTCACATTACACAGGTAGACCACCAGCAGGTGTTACACTGTCATATTACACAGGTATACCACCAGCAGGTGTTACACTGTCATATTACACAGGTATACCACCAGTAGGTGTTATACTGTCATATTACACAGGTATACCACCAGTAGGTGTGACACTGTCATATTACACAGGTATACCACCAGGAGGTGTGACACTGTCATATTCCACAGGTATACCACCAGTAGGTGTGACACTGTCATATTCCACAGATACGCCGCAATCAGCTGTCATGTGATAACACTTTTCCAGTCGTGTCCATTTACTGATGTCCGATAATGAGTTTATCCTACTTTTCCAGTGTATGAGAGCTGTATGAGAGCTGTATGAGATACTTGTCCAGCATATGAGTGCTGTATGAGACACGTGTCCAGTATATGAGAGCTGAGAACCTTTTTTTTTATCTGTTATTGCAGCACTTGCGAAGATTCAAAGGCGACACTAACAGCCAGGGTCAAGTGAAGGCGGGTGTAAAGGAGACACCAACAGCCAGGGTCAAGTGAAGGCGGGTGTAAAGGAGACACCAACAGCCAGGATCAAGTGAAGGCGGGTGTAAAGGAGACACCAACAGCCAGGGTCAAGTGAAGGCGGGTGTAAAAGGACGGATGTCAAGGAGACGTCAGTAGCCATGGCCATGCGAGGAAAGCTGTCAATGAGACACCATTCTGCAGGGCCTTACTATTCTTGCGCTCGTTGAAATTAGAAACCCTTTGACCTACATACAGAAGAGGTGAGATCGCCTATTACGATAATGGCAGCAGACAGAGGCATAAACCATTGTAGGTTTTCATTGTTTTCTGTTTTGTCTCCCATGTTTACTCTGTTATTAAATGCATTCCTGATGATATATCACCAAACTCCTATAGAATGTCGACATTCCTCAGGACAAATTGTTTCAAAATTGTGGTAGATCATATCGATTTTAGCCGTGTGGCAGATTCCCTATAGATACACCTATACTTCATTCGGACACAAAACAGAACAAAAACCCTATGATGTATGAGTGTAAAAACTTAAATGTCATTCATATCTGACGCGAAATTCCTAATAAATAAATGCCAGGCTCTATCGTTTTCATATTAAATATTTATATATCCGGTGCAGTGTATCCACAGGCGTCTGCATCTGGGAAGTATTTATAGAAACAAATATCAGTCCCCACTCCTACTATATGAACAAGGTGTAACATTTAAAGACGGAAGTGGGGGTTAGCTTCGATTCACTATTAATTAAAGTTCAAGCCGACTGAAATATCAAATACACACAAACTTCAGTAACAGGCTGTATTATTATGTGATGTGACAATCACTTAAAGAAGAGAAAATGGACCATAAGCGGTCGTGATTGCCAACGATGCATCCATTTTAGAGCGGTTATGCAACGGGCAATCTGATTGGTCGACAGTTGTCTGTCCACAGCCGGCTGTACACAGTACTAACTATTATTGTCGACCATTGTAAAACAACTCTAAAATAGGTAGCTACATCCGTTCCACAGTCGATGCATCGTTCGACATTTCAATTATTTCACCTTGTTGATATCGTAGAAGTACGGAAGAGCATTAGGGCCATGAAGCAAAAAAAATAAATTCATTTTTTCGTGTTAATAACTCGAAATTTCGACTTACTAACTCGAAATTTCGAGATAATAACTCGAAATTTCGACTTAATAACTCGAAATTTCGACTTAATAACTCGAAATTTCGAGATAATAACTCGAAATTTCGACTTAATAACTCGATATTTCGAGATAATAACTCGAAATTTCGACTTACTAACTCGAAATTTCGAGATAATAACTCGAAATTTCGACTTAATAACTCGAAATTTCGACTTACTAACTCGAAATTTCGAGATAATCGAAATTTCGAGTTATTATCTCGAAATTTCGAGTTAGTAAGTCGAAATTTCGAGTTATTATCTCGAAATTTCGAGTTACTAAGTCGAAATTTCGAGTTATTAAGTCGAAATTTCGAGTTAGTAAGTCGAAATTTCGAGTTACTAAGTCGAAATTTCGAGTTATTATCTCGAAATTTCGAGTTAGTAAGTCGAAATTTCGAGTTATTATCTCGAAATTTCGAGTTACTAAGTCGAAATTTCGAGTTATTATCTCGAAATTTCGAGTTACTAAGTCGAAATTTCGAGTTATTAAGTCGAAATTTCGAGTTAGTAAGTCGAAATTTCGAGTTACTAAGTCGAAATTTCGAGTTATTATCTCGAAATTTCGAGTTAGTAAGTCGAAATTTCGAGTTATTAACACGAAAAAATGAATTTATTTTTTTTGCTTCATGGCCCTAATGCTCTTCCGTATAGAAGTAAGTGGTAATATGGGTTTTTTTCCCTTCTTCTATAAATAGTAACGAGATGCAGAGTCTGCATGTGATGTATCTGAATGTGATCTAGTAGCCTAACTAGGAAAGTTCATAATAACCATTTTGATCTATCAGAGTTACTTCCCTTCGTTTCACTATGTCGTTAAGGGATAGCTTGACACCCGATGGGGTCCGAGAATGATATTGATAAAATATTTGATTTTTTTTTTGACTCGAACAATTAACCGGCTATGTACTTACGTTACAAACAAATATTTTTCGCACTTTGATTTCATTTGTTGATTTATTTTTATGTTAAATGGAAATAATTCTTTGATGATATCATACACAAACGACTCATTTTGCATTTAACAGTATTCTTTGTTGTTTCCTACAAAATACCGTCTTCATCAAACAATGACATTCTTCGTTTTCCACAAAAACTTTTTGTTTTCCACAACAAAGATAACGACATGCAAACGAGGTCGTAATTCGAACTCAAAATCGAAGGGTTTATCGCTCCGTGAATAGCCATGGTCATTTTAAGCTGATGGCTACTTTACTGAACAACATACGGAATGCCCGGCGCACGCCATCGAAAGCAATAAGGGTTAAGTGTCTTTCTCAAGGACACAACAACATAAGCATAGATTGTTCCGTTTGTCAAGGTTCCTGAGAATCCCCCATTGGTAGAGATGTTTTGACTTGGTTTGGTTTATTTAGTTTAACGTCCTATTAACAACTAAGGTCATTTAAGGACGGCGATATGCATGCGTGTGGTGAGTGGGTATGTGTGTTTTGGGAGGCTGCGGTATGTTCTTCGTGTTAAGTCTCCTTGTGATAGGCCGGAACTTTTGCCGATTTATAGTGCTACCTCACTGAAGCATACTGCCGAAGACAACCAGCAGCACACCCCACCCGGTCACATTATACTGACAACGGGCGAACCAGTCGTCCCACTCCAAATATGCTGAGCGCTAAGCAGGGGTAGCAACTACCATGTTTAAACCCATTGGTAGAGAGCGTCGTACCACGCACCACCTTGCATCTTCAACGTAGGCTGATCTAGCGCACCCCTCGGTTTACATGGGGACCCTTAAATGGTACAAAGATAATAGGACCAGGTGTCACTGAAGAGTAAGTGTATTCTTATCGACGGCACCTGTCATGAACACATGACGGATCATGGACATGTCTTTTTAAATTGTAGATTAGAAAACCCGACTCGAAATTGAGATTTAAGTAGACTTGCATCTGGAAATAAAGGCGTAGAAAACTGTTATCTGAAACACCGCCCCTGATTGATCAACGTCAAAATCAAAGCACCACTGACAAAAAAAAAACAAAAAAACAACAACAACAACAACAACAACAAACGAAAAAAAAAAAAAAACACAACAAAAACAAACAAAACAGCAAAACAAAAACAAACAAAAAACAACATACTTGCTAATAGATAAAAAGAAGCTCCGTTTTTGATTTCGAAATTAAAACGGCATCTTTGAAGACTGCATATTATCAATACTACATAAACATCATATTGATCTACCATCGTGTTAAATAATTAAATGTGGATTTGATCTATGGAGATACGCGTCATCGCTGTCAAAGCCACCATGTTCAGGCATTGTCGGGACCGCCGTCACTAGTTCCAAATAACTCATAAGCAATACGGTCCATTGATTGGTTGACAGAAACTGGCAACAGGCAATATTATTCCGAGAATTCATTGACGGAACCAGATTGGCACCATTATAAAGACTATACCCTGTGGTTATGACGTATTTGACAATAGATTACGTCCACTTCCGCAAACTTTAGACGGCTTTGGTCATTTCTATCAATGATATGAGCTTTGCATTGTTTAAGGTCGTATTAGGAAAATTAATTGGGGTTGAAGCATCATTCACAAATAATAAAAATTACTCCTTTACGTCAAAGATACAAAATGAAAGAGATGATCGATTTTCCCGATCATCGTAACCGAGACAAAATATTGAAGCATCGAAGTCCGGAGTATTTTTTGGCCAAATTTTAATTTTTAGAAAAACACTCGACAAAATATTCGGAATCTTATGTAATTATCCAACGAAATATTTCATTAAATCAATAAAAATATAGTTTGAGTTTTGTGTGTCTGATATCACAAGGAGATATATTCGTTAAGACATATTCGACTGGAAAATTCCGTGATGTGTCAAATTTGGGAAAAGTGCTCCATTTAATCTCTCTAACTCTGATCAACCCAAGTCATCCTATTCACTCATGAAAGCTCCATACCATCCAAATCAAAATCTTCACAACATTCTCCGCGTAAATTTGTTTTCGGATATAACCCATGTCCAATAACGACTAAAGTCCCCCACTTTTTAATTAAGAGGTGGCCTTCGATAACTTTCACTGGTTGTGTTCCGCGTCTACAACTCTTTCGGACGGTCAAGCGGCACAGTGTTAACGCACTCGCTTTTCACCTTGGCGACCGGAGTTCGATTCCTCGATTAAGCGTGGAAAGTGTTGGGATCACCCGCCCGATCACGTGTTTTCCCCCCTGATAGTCCGGTTTCCTGCCCCAATAAAACCCCTCGCGCGCCTCCATCCGGGCCAACATCAGTGATCAATATACGTTGGTATAGCTTCTTTAACAGATTACGTAAAACTTGAATTATCTGTCTTAGGATGTTTCATAACCAAATTAGGTTTAAGGTCTGATGTCCCATCCCATGACTAGCTTTCTTAATTACGACCATTTATTTAGACCCCCTTTCAACCAGGAGGACATTGAATAAATTTTCTTCAGGGGAGCTCAATTTAAAACGTATCCTAATTACCGCTGGTCGTTCCTGGATATTTCCTGGCTGTGAAACATGTATCTAATTCTACATCTAAGTTGATTTACAACTAATTCCACTGGCAATTAAAAGCCCCCGAGGCATTCTGATTAATTTTCAAATGGATTCCGACACAACTAGGTCATCCAAGGAAGGAGGAAGGTAGTGAATTAAATTTAGATCATCAAAGCGACAAGTGACAGCAGGCGCATCACCACACATGTGATGGCCACGGTTACTCTAATTATTTGGTTAACATATCAATATGAATATATATATAATGAGTTGCACAGCTCTTTCCTTTCTGCCTTTTTTGTCTCTATCTCTCTGTCTCCCTCGTTACGATCCGTTAAATCTAACGAAGTCACTTTTATTGTCGGTTTTATATAAAAAGATCTCCGAAACAGACAGCTGTGACAACAACGTTATTTTGTGGAGAATCCCTACAGGAAAAAACCGTACTAGGTAGGCCAGCTGGGACCAACCATCAGGGTTTTAATTTCTTATTCGCCGGAATTACGGTACCCATCTCCGGATCAGTGTATTTTAAGTACTAGTACTTTTTAGATATACAGTCTGTTTACTCTGGAATATACATCACGTGGTTGGTTACGTCACGCGCGTTAACAAGGATTCACGCGGGTCGCAAGGTGCTACATCACATGGTTCCTGACGTCACGCGGGTCAACAAGGACTAACTGCAGGTGGCCATGTATTCTACATCTCGTGGTTAGCTACGTAAAATGGTACGGATTGCGTATGTCCCGATACCACTAAATAACTGTAGGGATTGCGTATGTCCCGATACCACTAAATAACGGTACGGATTGTGTATGTCCAGATACCACTAAATACTGGTACGGATTGTGTATGTCCAGATACCACTAAATACCGGTACGGATTGTGTATGTCCAGATACCACTAAATAACTGTAGGGATTGTGTATGTCCCGATACCACTAAATACCGGTACGGATTGTGTATGTCCAGATACCACTAAATACCGGTACGGATTGTGTATGTCCAGATACCACTAAATACCGGTACGGATTGTGTATGTCCAGATACCACTAAATAACGGTACGGATTGTGTATGTCCCGATACCACTAAATAACGGTACGGATTGTGCATGTCCAGATACCACTAAATACCGGTACGGATTGTATATGTCCTTATACCTCTAGATAACTGTAGGGAATGTGTATGTCCCGATACCACTAAATACCGGTACGGATTGTGTATGTCCAGATACCACTAAATAATGGTACGGATTGTGTATGTCCCGATACCACTAAATACCGGTACGGATTGTGTATGTCCCGATACCACTAAATAACGGTACGGATTGTGCATGTCCAGATACCACTAAATACCGGTACGGATTGTGTATGTCCAGATACCACTAAATAACTGTAGGAATTTTGTATGTCCCGATACCACTAAATACCGTTACGGATTGTGTATGTCCAGATACCACTAAATAACGGTACGGATTGTGTATGTCCCGATACCACTAAATACCGGTACGGATTGTGTATGTCCAGATACCACTAAATACCGGTACGGATTGTGTATGTCCAGATACCACTAAATACCGGTACGGATTGTGTATGTCCAGATACCACTAAATAACGGTACGGATTGTGTATGTCCCGATACCACTAAATACCGGTACGGATTGTGTATGTCCCGATACCACTAAATACCGGTACGGATTGTGTATGTCCCGATACCACTAAATAACGGTACGGATTGTGCATGTCCAGATACCACTAAATACCGGTACGGATTGTGTATGTCCAGATACCACTAAATAACTGTAGGGATTTTGTATGTCCCGATACCACTAAATAGCGGTACGGACTGTGCATGTCCAGATACCACTAAATAACGGTGAGATTGTGTATGTCCCGATACCACTAAATAACGGTACGGATTGTGCATGTCCAGATACCACTAAATACCGGTACGGATTGTGTATGTCCCGATACCACTAAATAACGGTACGTATTGTGTATGTCCCGATACCACTAAATAACGACTTACGGTACGGATTGTGTATGTCCAGATATCACTAAATACCGGTACGGACTGTGTATGTCTCGATACCACTAAATAACGGTGAGATTGTGTATGTCCCGATACCACTAAATAACGGTACGGATTGTGCATGTCCAGATACCACTAAATACCGGTACGGATTGTGTATGTCCCGATACCACTAAATAACGGTACGGATTGTGTATGTCCCGATACCACTAAATAACGACTTACGGTACGGATTGTGTATGTCCAGATACCACTAAATACCGGTACGGATTGTGTATGTCCCGGTACCACTAAATACCGTTACGGATTGTGCATGTCCCGATACCACTAAATGCCGGTACGGATTGTGTATGTCCCGATACCACTAAATACCGGTACGGATTGTGTATGTCCAGATACCACTAAATAACGGTAGGAATTTGTATGTCTAATGTCTGGACATCATTAAACAAAATATTTCAGATGGATCTCGGCGCCAACCATTTGATCTTTAATGGTCCTATGTCAGACTGATCTTCTTTCTACTTTTCCCTTCCTTCTTCTTTTCCTCTTAATAATCTGATAACAAGAAAAAGTGACACCTACTTGTGAAGCTTGAATAGAAATAAAGATAAAAAAACTTTCCAAAATTCAAGATGGCCTTTTTTTCCCCAGATGAAAAATCTAACTTCAATTGGCACAACTAGGTACAACGGGAAACCTACACACGAAGTTTGAGGAATATCCCTCCTGTACTTTTCAAGAAATAGCGATAACAAGCTTCAATTCTCAAAATCCAAGGTGGCTGCCTATCGGCCATTTTGTTTTCCGGACCAAAATTCTAAATTGAGTGCCACAACTAGGGACCAAGGGGACCCTACACATGCAGTTTGAGAAGTATTCCTTTAGTATTTTTTTTCAAGAAATAGTGTTAACAAGTATTGTTATGGACAGACAGACGACTGACGGACGACTGACAGACGACGGACCATGGACGCGGGGCGTTTTGAAAAGCCCACCATCTGATGATGGTTGGCTAATAATGGTACAACATCTTGTTCACTGAATGTCCTGATTCAATCAAATAACATTTATTTATCGTCAATGAAGCTTTGAGTTGAGTAGAAATTTGGCATCGTTGTCCACTTTCTTTGATCAATTGGTGTTTCGTTTCCGGTCGTTCTGCTTCAGATACTAAGCTAATACTCCCCGGTATCCCTGGAGGTAATTACACAGAGTTTCGTGTTCTCTAGTCGTTACTGATATACAAAATGTAATTGTGTTGAGGTAATTTTATAACTAACGGTGTGTGGTCAATGGAACGGTCAAAATCAACGTCGGGTCATAGAGTATTCTGAACACGAGATTTGTTGGATGATATTAACTAGTAGCCACACACAAGGTTAACCGACCGATTGGAACAATCAAAACAAATTGATGACGACTGTTTTACGGTATACCTGTGCTATATCCGAACTCGTTAGGTATAGGGCCGACCATTCCTGTCCAAGGAGATCCTGGTCTACTGCAATTACTCTTCAATTATAACACCTCATTGTTTTGAAACTGAAAGTCCTTATTATTTTTTATTATTTAAAACTCGTACAGTAAAACAGTATGACGTCAGTCAAAACGATAAAACGACATGGAAAGCTCAAAGAAGAAATAAACAGGTCATCAATTAAAACTAAAAATACATCACGTCAGGATCGTAGACTGTAGAAATGTGACAAGTAAGACGTAGACGGAAGTATTACCGCCGTCAGTACCACGAACTCTACAGTAGTGGATAGGCCGACACGGACGGAACCAAGTATTACCGCCGTCAGTACCACGAACTCTACAGTAGTGGATAGGCCGACACGGACGGAACCAAGTATTACCGCCGTCAGTACCACGAACTCTACAGTAGTGGATAGGCCGACACGGACGGAACCAAGTATTACCGCCGTCAGTACCACGAACTCTACAGTAGTGGATAGGCCGACACAGGCGGAACCAAGTATTACCGCCGTCAGTACCACGAACTCTACAGTAGTGGATAGGCCGACACGGACGGAACCAAGTATTACCGCCGTCAGTACCACGAACTCTACAGTAGTGGATAGGCCGACACGGACGGAACCAAGTATTACCGCCGTCAGTACCACGAACTCTACAGTAGTGGATAGGCCGACACGGACGGAACCAAGTATTACCGCCGTCAGTACCACGAACTCTACAGTAGTGGATAGGCCGACACGGACAGAACCAAGTATTACCGCCGTCAGTACCACGAACTCTACAGTAGTGGATAGGCCGACACGGACGGAACCAAGTATTACCGCCGTCAGTACCACGAACTCTACAGTAGTGGATAGGCCGACACGGACGGAACCAAGTATTATCGCCGTCAGAACCACGAACTCTACAGTAGTGGATAGGCCGACACGGACGGAACTAAGTTTTACCGCCGTCAGTACCACGAACTCTACATTAGTGGATAGGCCGACACGGACGGAACCAAGTATTACCGCCGTCAGTACCACGAACTCTACAGTAATGGATAGGCCGACACGGACGGAACCAAGTATTACCGCCGTCAGTACCACGGACTCTACAGTAGTGGATAGGCCGACACGGACGGAACCAAGTATTACCGCCGTCAGTACCACGAACTCTACAGTAGTGGATAGGCCGACACGGACGGAACCAAGTATTACCGCCGTCAGTACCACGAACTCTACAGTAGTGGATAGGCCGACACGGACGGAACCAAGTATTACCGCCGTCAGTACCACGAACTCTACAGTAGTGGATAGGCCGACACGGACGGAACCAAGTTTAACCGCCGTCAGAACCACGAACTCTACAGTAGTGGATAGGCCGACACGGACGGAACCAAGTATTACCGCCGTCAGTACCACGAACTCTACAGTAGTGGATAGGCCGACACGGACGGAACCAAGTATTACCGCCGTCAGTACCACGAACTCTACAGTAGTGGATAGGCCGACACGGACGGAACCAAGTATTACCGCCGTCAGTACCACGAACTCTACAGTAGTGGATAGGCCGACACGGACGGAACCAAGTATTACCGCCGTCAGTACCACGAACTCTACAGTAGTGGATAGGCCGACACGGACGGAACCAAGTATTACCGCCGTCAGTACCACGAACTCTACAGTAGTGGATAGGCCGACACGGACGGAACCAAGTATACCGCCGTCAGTACCACGAACTCTACAGTAGTGGATAGGCCGACACGGACGGAACCAAGTATTACCGCCGTCAGTACCACGAACTCTACAGTAGTGGATAGGCCGACACGGACGGAACCAAGTATTACCGCCGTCAGTACCACGAACTCTACAGTAGTGGATAGGCCGACACGGACGGAACCAAGTATTACCGCCGTCAGTACCACGAACTCTACAGTAGTGGATAGGCCGACACGGACGGAACCAAGTATTACCGCCGTCAGTACCACGAACTCTACAGTAGTGGATAGGCCGACACGGACGGAACCAAGTATTACCGCCGTCAGTACCACGAACTCTACAGTAATGGATAGGCCGACACGGACGGAACCAAGTATTACCGCCGTCAGTACCACGAACTCTACAGTAGTGGATAGGCCGACACGGACGGAACCAAGTATTACCGCCGTCAGTACCACGAACTCTACAGTAGTGGATAGGCCGACACGGACGGAACCAAGTATTACCGCCGTCAGTACCACGAACTCTACAGTAGTGGATAGGCCGACACGGACGGAACCAAGTATTACCGCCGTCAGTACCACGAACTCTACAGTAGTGGATAGGCCGACACGGACGGAACCAAGTATTACCGCCGTCAGTACCACGAACTCTACAGTAGTGGATAGGCCGACACGGACGGAACCAAGTATTACCGCCGTCAGTACCACGAACTCTACAGTAGTGGATAGGCCGACACGGACGGAACCAAGTATTACCGCCGTCAGTACCACGAACTCTACAGTAGTGGATAGGCCGACACGGACGGAACCAAGTATTACCGCCGTCAGTACCACGAACTCTACAGTAGTGGATAGGCCGACACGGACGGAACCAAGTATTACCGCCGTCAGTACCACGAACTCTACAGTAATGGATAGGCCGACACGGACGGAACCAAGTATTACCGCCGTCAGTACCACGAACTCTACAGTAATGGATAGGCCGACACGGACGGAACCAAGTATTACCGCCGTCAGTACCACGAACTCTACAGTAGTGGATAGGCCGACACGGACGGAACCAAGTATTACCGCCGTCAGTACCACGAACTCTACAGTAGTGGATAGGCCGACACGGACGGAACCAAGTATTACCGCCGTCAGTACCACGAACTCTAACGATTCCTAGAAATACACTATCTTCTCCAGTGCTCATTTTGTCAACGTCAAACCGTTATCATACGGTTGTCCCCGAAAGAAATCCAAATTATCCTTCTATCCACGAGGATGTTAAAAGATACTTTTTAAATATGATTCTTTGAATAGATAACCTATTTATGTCATTTTAATTACTGCGATATTGGCCATTGACTAGCCAGTCAAGTCGGAGCTATGACGGCTGTGACAGACAGCCAGTCCACCGAGAGATATCAACAGTCAGAGGATATAGCAGATCCTATCAGTAATATTTCCGGGTTGATTTTGGAATATTGGTTTAATAAGAAGCATGGCAGATATAACGTCTCCCTATCTCTCATCGCAACAGGCAATATACATATTCCTCTTTGTCCAAAGTTCTCCACAACTTCCTAGTGTAACTAGTGACACCATTTAGTATTTAACAACTTCCGGATGAACTAGGAACATCATTCATACCTTTAACTTCCGGAAGAATTTCGTGGCATCATTAATTACTGCCTTCCGACAACTACTAGGCGAATCTAGTGATATCAGTTAGTGTCTTGGTGTCTTGAAGACATTATGGGAGTTGATCTATATACTCATGATGTTTGTTTCACAACTTGAATACAACTATAGACATCACTTAGTGTGTCTGATAATTTCTGATAACTATAACATGGCACTAATGAGTGTGTCTCTCAGCTTCCGGACACAGGGACTCGCGACTCGTTATAAACTAAAAAATTAATAAAAAAAATGCAATTCTAAACAAGAAATATCTTTAAAAAAGATAAACGGCATAGTTTTAATGCTGGTGGTTATAATGTTAAACTGATGGTGAAATAAATTAACGAATTAATGCGTTTCAGCACGGATAACGAAATTATATCAGTTTGAATCATTTTTGGTGATAATAAGACTGCATTTGAATCAGGAATGTAATTTTATTAATGTGTCATTTGAAAAGATGCATCCACTTATTTAGCTTGCATTTAATCTTATTTTTGTTTCGTTTTTAACTGCATATCTGCATTTTGCATTTACCGCTACATTGACCAATCACATACTTCATCTTGACCAGTAACGCCACCTGTCGCGTCATATCCGGGGCAAAAAGAATATTATATGGCTATGCCGGTTGATACTATGGGACACACACACACACACACACACACACACACACACACACACACACCCTCACACCCTCACACCCTCACTCATTCACTAACACACACATATATATACGGACCGTGATTTGGAATTCGCAAGTCCCTGTGTTTCCGGGCGACGATATCATCAGATACAGCAATTGGTACAACTTTTAACTTCCGGTCAATGATATGGCTACATTCTTACATCGGTCAGTTATTGTCAAAACTTCAGGATATCAATACATCTAAAGTTATCACTAGATATGTCTCATGGAACCTGAATTTTCATCTACTTATGGCCCTGTCACACTATTGCGTATGAGAGAAACGTATGAGTTGCGTATGGAAATTCATAATATAATTTTCATACGGACAAAAAGCCCTTGAAAATACAGAATTGTGCGTATACTTACCGTATTGAACCTATGAGTAGCGTATGAGTAGCGTATGGCCAGCGTATTGAAAGCGTATTGACAGCGAATGTCAGCATATGACCAGCGTATGTCAGCGTATGAACAGCGTATGGCCAGCGTACTCTGCATATGACCAGCGTATGTCAGCGTATGAACAGCGTATGTCAGCGTATGAACTGAGTATGCCCAGCGTACCGCCTATCGGAAACATTGCTGCATTATTGCAGTAGACGGCGGACGATCAACATCTCTCTCGACATCTCTCTCCATCATGCCTCCTAAGAAGCAATCATCGTCTGCCCGGGCCGAGTACGATACACCTTCCGCCAACGTATGGCAACTTATGTCCAGCGTACTCGACCTATGAGTAACGTACCTATACCGTACCTCTAGCGTATTCAGCGTATGCCTAGCGTATGCTTAGCGTATTAACCATACGTCCCCATACGTTTTTTATGCACAAAATTTTTGAACAAGCTCAAAAATTTATTTCTGCCTCAGCGTATGCCAGCGTATTCCAGCGTATTCCAGCGTATGCCAGCGTGTTTGAAACGTATACAACCTATGCCTAACGTACCCCTAGCGTATATCAGCGTATGCCAGCGTATGAGTGATACTTTCCATACGCTGGCATACGCTAATACGATACGCAACAGTGTTACAGGGCCATAAGTGACATTACGAAGTTCCACAGGACTCTGTCGATGGTCATAAGAAGCTATGATCGGTCATCAAGGCCCCTGTCCTAATTTGTTTTGAGTTTGGGGTCGGGGTCCTTTAAAGACAAGCAAACGAAACTTCTAAAAGAAAACTGTCTTCTCTTTATCACTAAGAAACAAGTTATGACGTGGGAAGCAGAATTAACACGAAAAGTATATCATAGTGTAATGGGTCTGACAACGGAAAATTAAGTTTACTAGAGGTCAACGGTAGAGAAATGGATTGGTAAATTGGAGAGTTAATACTAGGACCAGAGACAACAGTACTATACGGTTGTAGATATGTTCCTCTGTTGTCGTCAGCTGTTTGGTCAATAAAAACATGGTGATGCAAATTGCCTGGAAGGTTAACATCTATATTGACATAGAATATAAATGTAACAAAGGCTACAGACACACTTGGGATGCTGAAGTGTTTATATAACGGTGTCTGTATCACGTAAATATTATCCCACGAAACATATATCAATGACACGATAAATTGTCTTCTTGTTCAATATAAGTGACAAGTTTGATATTTGTTAAGCTAACATACTCGTGGTCATATTGAGGGCTCTCCATTACGCATTTTAATTAAGACTGGCTACCAACCCTGTACGTTTTTGTAGAGAATTGCCTAGCTGAATTTTAATACTGGTTTGTTTCCCCTTACTTTGAAACTCTGGATCAGACAGATCTCTGAAGGATAAACTAATCAGTTTAATTTTCATTTGTCATTTTAATGACCTAGAAACGAAGGCCAATCTCATTTTAACCGTGCTTTGATTTAATTGAGCATTGTACAACGGAATCTGCTTAGCTCTCATTTCACCAATCCAGTCATAAAATGTTGTTTTGTACAATAATAAACTTTATGTTAAGAAACTGCTCCAATGTAATTTTAATTTAATTTTCGTATGCATAGCAGATCAGTTTTTAAGATGTCATTCATATACATGTACTAGTATTGTCTCCTCCTGAAATAAATATGGATAATCATAAACCCGAGAACTTCGACCAACAAGAAGCATTCTGCATTTTGCACCAACACAAACATTGTGACGCAACAACCTCGGGAACACTATGTAATGCAATTGTCCGAGACGGACGCAGTGGTATGGTCTCCATGTGGTTGCATGTTTACCGGAAGCTTGGGAAGAACAGTCTTAACACGCGGGTCCTACAGATAGGTGTTAGACGGGCATTGGTATAAACCACAAGAACGCCTAAAGTGACATATGTGTACATACAGCTTGTGTAAATGCTAGAAAAATATACTTCCGTGCCAAACACTAACAGGTTTACACGTCACAGAACGGAATACTTTAAACATGGTGATA
This sequence comes from Pecten maximus, assembly GCF_902652985.1. Classification (NCBI taxonomy): domain Eukaryota; kingdom Metazoa; phylum Mollusca; class Bivalvia; order Pectinida; family Pectinidae; genus Pecten; species Pecten maximus. Next base: position 28,676,866 of record NC_047020.1, on the reverse strand, counting down.
ACAATACCAACAAAGTCAAAACTATCATAATAAATAAATATAGTAAACAGTCTTCATAAAAACCATTCTTATTCAAGGTAAAGCCATCCTATTAGTCAGGGACATACATAGAAGCATGTACGTCCCTGTATTAGTGACTTGATGGTTATGTAAACCGAAGACAAATTACCTATCAGCAGGCTAGGTAAGCTTTTTACTGGAGATGGCGGAGACATTCTAATGAATTTGATAGGATATGAACCAGACTGGTTTCTATCACATTGCCAATAACAGAAACACAAGTAATTGTACTGTGTTTTCATTAACATTGAAAATGGCAAGTCCATGTGGGGAGACAATACGTCGATAAACTCCACACAGATCAGGATTACGTCAAGAAACCAAGACTTTCTGGTGAAATTGGCGCGAGACAAGGGAATGACAGCATAGACACTCGTAAAGTTACGGACCGAATAGGCACATCACTACTGCAAATAGTTTCTGTAGGTCACGAATGGGCACACACGGGCAAAGCATGCATTCCAAACCCGTGTGGTTTAACAGATTTTGTGTGGGTTATGAAGGGGTGTTTGTCCCTTGTTTGTTAGAGTAAATCTAATTATGACCGATAGTGACCCGAACAATACCATCTGAAGGATGTTATCCGTAAGTACTAACGACACAGGAAGAAATTGGTTTGGTGATCGGGGAATTGGGATCGGTAGTTATATTTATCTGAATATTATAAGCAAATAGTCCAAATCCATTATAATGAATTACAAGTCTCTGACTGTGGAGACTAAATATGATTGATCTAAGAAGTTAAGAGAATATAAACCGTGAAATAGTTAAACATCTGTCATGTAAAATAATATTTATTGAGAGTTGCTCTTGCCTAACTTGTATATTGTATATACTAATTAGTATGTTTTTCTATGTTATTGATAAGGGAAAGAGGACCAGCCTTTGGTGATTGTTTGTAATCAATCTGTCATAACAAGTGTCACAGTTATTAAGCCAGTAATGTAGACCGCACGCGACTACAGCCTCCAACAGATGGCGGCCTCGGCGTGTCTGGAGGTTCCTTCTGGTATACAATACCCAAAAGCTATTAGGTATTTGGACGGGAAACTCCTTCGGTCATCAACTAATACTTCAGGGTCTGGGATCCGTGTCCCTAATAACACTCATGTTTTAGTGTGAAATTGTCTCAGTCATGCGTCAATTATTGCTGTAAACTACAAAAGAGAACGTCTATGATATTAAAACGAACCCGTTAATATAGCTCAAACCCAATAAAACGATAACAGAATAAGAAAAATGTGGATTTACATGGCGACCACTGAAAAAGTACACGGAGAATAAGACCAAGCGTTCAAGAGGAGAAAGCGTCTTCAGTTTCATTGACAACATCCGCCATACAAATCTAGGTAAAATCCGGGTAATATCACATTCCGAAAACGATATTACGTGGTAACAACGGAACCACCGTGCATATTAACAGGCATCTGAAATGTCCGACTTCAAATCGCACAGGAAAACAGAAAATTTCCACATGAGATCTTGATGTCGACCATTAAGTTTCCCGGTCGCCTCCATTAACCTGCATCTCTGGAGGTTGATTTTTTCGGTCAGAAGCTGACATCAAGTTGATTTTAACGTGTGACAAAACACACTTGGGATTCAGGTAAGAGCTAGAAAAATTACAACTTTAAAAAATGAGGTCGTAGAACGGTACAGCACAAACAGGATTATGGTGTAAAACGGTACAGCGCAATCAGGATCGGGGTGTAGAACGGTACAACACAATCAGGATTGGGGTGTAGAACAGAACAGCACAATCAGGATTGGGGCGTAGAACGGAACAGCACAACCAGGATGGGGTGTAGAATGGTACAGCGCAAACAGGATCGGGGGTGTAGAACGGAACAGACCAATCAGGATTGGGGTGTAGAACGGAACAGCACAATCAGGATTGGGGCGTAGAACGGTACAGACCAATCAGGATTGGGGTGTAGAACGGAACAGCACAATCAGGATTGGGGTGTAGAACGGTACAGACAAATCAGGATTGGAGTGTAGAACGGTACAACACAAGCAGGATTGGGGTGTAGAACGGAACAGCGCAATCAGGATCGGGGGTGTAGAACGGAACAGCACAATCAGGATTGGGATGTAGAACGGTAGACCAATCAGGATTAGGGTGTAGAACGGTACAGCACAATCAGGATTAGGGTGTAGATCGGTACAGACCAATCAGGATCGGGGTGTAGAACGGTAAAGACCAATCAGGATTGGGGTGTAGAACGGAACAGCACATCAGGATCGGGGTGTAAAACGGTACAGACCAATCAGGATTGGAGTGTAGAACGGTACACAGGAGTGATGATTTAGACTGAAACATCACTCAGCTGTGAAGATCTAATATAGACTGACATATAACTTGGGATTGAGGATCTTGTCTCGATTGACATAGCACTCAGGGGTGAGGATATTATCTAGACTGACATAGCACTCAAGAGTGAGGATATTATCTAGACTGACACAGCACTCGGAAGTGAGGATCTTATCTAGACCGACACAGCACTCAGGAGTGAGGATCTTATCTAGACCTACACAGAACTCAGGAGTGAGGATCTTATCTAGAATGACACAGAACTCAGGAGTGAGGATCTTATCTAGACCGACACAGCACTCAGGAGTGAGGATCTTATCTAGAATGACACAGCACTCAGGAGTGAGGATATTATCTAGACTGACACAGAACTCAGGAGTGAGGATCTTATCTAGACCGACACAGCACTCAGGAGTGAGGATCTTATCTAGAATGACAGTGTTTAGGGATGAGGATCTTATTTAGACTGACACAGCACTCAGGGGTGAGGATATTATCTAGACTGACACAGCACTCAGGAGTGAGGATCTTATTTAGACTGACACAGCACTCAGGAGTGAGGATATTATCTAGACTAACACAGCACTCAGGAGTGAGTATATTATCTAGACTGACATAGCACTCAGGAGTGAGTATATTATCTAGAGTGACACAGCACTCAGGAGTGAGTATATTATCTAGACTGACACAGCACTCAGGAGTGAGTATATTATCTAGACTGACACAGCACTCAGGGGTGAGGCTCTTATCTAGACTAACATAGCACTCAGGGGTGAGGATATAATCTAGACCGACACAGCATGCAGGAGTGAGTATATTATCTAGACTGACACAGCACTCAGGAGTGAGTATATTATCTAGAGTGACACAGCACTCAGGAGTGAGTATATTATCTAGACTGACACAGCACTCAGGAGTGAGTATATTATCTAGACTGACACAGCACTCAGGGGTGAGGATCTTATCTAGACTAACATAGCACTCAGGGGTGAGGATATAATCTAGACCGACACAGCATTCAGGAGTGAGTATATTATCTAGACTGACACAGCACTCAGGAGTGAGTATATTATCTAGACTGTCAATAATCAGGAGTGAGTATATTATCTAGAATGACACAGCACTCAGGAGTGAGGATATTATCTAGACTGACACAGCACTCAGGGGTGAGGATCTTATCTAGACTAACACAGCACTCAGGAGTGAGGATATTATCTAGACTGACACAGCACTCAGGGGTGAGGATCTGATATAGACTGACATAGCACTCAGGAGTGAGGATATTATCTAGACTGACACAGAACTCAGGAGTGAGGATATTATCTAGACTGACACAGAACTCAGGAGTGAGGATATTATCTAGATGGACACAGCACTCAGGAGTGAGGATCTTATCTAGACCGACACAGCACTCAGGAGTGAGGATATTATCTAGACTGACACAGAACTCAGGAGTGAGGATATTATCTAGACTGACACAGCACTCAGGGGTGAGGATCTTATATAGACTGACACAGCACTCAGGAGTGAGGATCTTATCTAGACTGACACAGCACTCAGGAGTGAGGATCTTATCTAGACTGACACAGCACACAGTAGTAAGGATATTATATAGACGGACACAGCACTCAGGAGTGAGGATCTTATCTAGACTAACACAGCACTCGGAAGTGAGGATCTTATCTAGACCGACACAGCACTCAGGAGTGAGGATATTATCTAGACTGACACAGAACTCAGGAGTGAGGATCTTATCTGGACTGCCACAGCACTCAGGGGTGAGGGTCTTATCAAGACTGACACAGTGCTCAGGAGTGAGGATATTATCTAGATATTATCTAGACTGACACAGAACTCAAGAGTTAGGATCTTATCTAGACTGACACAGCACTCGGAAGTGAGGATCTTATCTAGACTGACACAGCACTCAGGAGTGAGGATCTTATCTGGACTGACACAGCACTCAGGGGTGAGAATATTATCTAGACTGACACAGCACTCAGGAGTGAGGATCTTATCTAGACTGACACAGCACACAGTAGTAAGGATATTATATAGACGGACACAGCACTCAGGAGTGAGGATCTTATCTAGACTAACACAGCACTCAGGAGTGAGGATCTTATCTAGACTGACACAGCACTCAGGAGTGAGGATCTTATCTAGACTGACACAGCACTCAGGAGTGAGGATCTTATCTAGACTGACACAGCACACAGTAGTAAGGATATTATATAGACGGACACAGCACTCAGGAGTGAGGATCTTATCTAGACTAACACAGCACTCGGAAGTGAGGATCTTATCTAGACCGACACAGCACTCAGGAGTGAGGATATTATCTAGACTGACACAGAACTCAGGAGTGAGGATATAATCTAGACTGACACAGCACTCAGGGGTGAGTATATTATCTAGACTGACACAGAACTCAGGAGTGAGGATCTTATCTGGACCGACACAGCACTCAGGGGTGAGAATATTATCTAGACTGACACTGAGCTCAGGAGTGAGGATCTTATCTGGACTGACACAGCACTCAGGAGTGAGGATCTTATCTGGACTGACACAGCACTCAGGGGTGAGGATATTATCTAGACTGACACAGCACTCGGAAGTGAGGATCTTATCTAGACGGACACAGCACTCAGGGGTGAGAATATTATCTAGACTGACACTGAGCTCAGGAGTGAGGATCTTATCTAGACCGACACAGCACTCAGGAGTGAGGATCTTATCTAGACTGACACAGAACTCAGGAGTGAGGATATATTCTAGACTGACACAGCACTCAGGAGTGAGGATCTTATCTGGACTGACACAGAACTCAGGAGTGAGGATCTTATCTGGACTGACACAGCACTCGGAAGTGAGGATCTTATCTAGACTGACACAGCACTCGGAAGTGAGGATCTTATCTAGACTGACACAGAACTCAGGAGTGAGGATATTATCTAGACGGACACAGCACTCAGGAGTGAGGATCTTATCTAGACCGACACAGCACTCAGGAGTGAGGATATTATCTAGACTGACACAGAACTCAGGAGTGAGGATATTATCTAGACTGACACAGCACTCAGGGGTGAGGATCTTATATAGACTGACACAGCACTCAGGAGTGAGGATCTTATCTAGACTGACACAGCACTCAGGAGTGAGGATCTTATCTAGACTGACACAGCACACAGTAGTAAGGATATTATATAGACGGACACAGCACTCAGGAGTGAGGATCTTATCTAGACTAACACAGCACTCGGAAGTGAGGATATTATCTAGACTGACACAGAACTCAGGAGTGAGGATATAATCTAGACTGACACAGCACTCAGGGGTGAGTATATTATCTAGACTGACACAGAACTCAGGAGTGAGGATCTTATCTGGACTGCCACAGCACTCAGGGGTGAGGGTCTTATCAAGACTGACACAGTGCTCAGGAGTGAGGATATTATCTAGACTGACACTGCACTCAGGGGTGAGAATATTATCTAGACTGACACAGCACTCGGAAGTGAGGATCTTATCTAGACTGACACAGCACACAGTAGTAAGGATATTATATAGACGGACACAGCACTCAGGAGTGAGGATCTTATCTAGACTGACACAGCACACAGTAGTAAGGATATTATATAGACTGACACAGCACTCGGAAGTGAGGATCTTATCTAGACTGACACAGCACTCAGAAGTGAGGATCTTATCTAGACTGACACAGCACTCAGGAGTGAGGATCTTATCTGGACTGACACAGCACTCAGGAGTGAGGATATTATCTAGACTGACACAGCACTCAGGAGTGAGGATCTTATCTAGACTGACACAGCACTCAGGAGTGAGGATCTTATCTAGACTGACACAGCACTCAGGAGTGAGGATCTTATCTAGACTGACACAGCACTCAGGAGTGAGGATCTTATCTGGACTGACACAGCACTCAGGAGTGAGGATATTATCTAGACAGACACTGCACTCAGGGGTGAGAATCTTATCTAGACTGACACAGCACTCGGAAGTGAGGATCTTATCTAGACTGACACAGAACTCAGGAGTGAGGATATTATATAGACGGACACAGCACTCAGGAGTGAGGATCTTATCTAGACTAACACAGCACTCGGAAGTGAGGATCTTATCTAGACCGACACAGCACTCAGGAGTGAGGATATTATCTAGACTGACACAGAACTCAGGAGTGAGGATATAATCTAGACTGACACAGCACTCAGGGGTGAGTATATTATCTAGACTGACACAGAACTCAGGAGTGAGGATCTTATCTGGACTGCCACAGCACTCAGGGGTGAGTATATTATCTAGACTGACACTGAGCTCAGGAGTGAGGATATTATCTAGACAGACACAGCACTCGGAAGTGAGGATCTTATCTAAACTGACACAGCACTCAGGAGTGAGGATCTTATCTAGACTGACACAGAACTCAGGAGTGAGGATATTATCTAGACTGACACAGCACTCAGGAGTGAGGATATTATCTAGACTGACACAGCACTCAGGAGTGAGGATATTATCTAGACTGACACAGAACTCAGGAGTGAGGATATTATCTAGACAGACACTGCACTCAGGGGTGAGTATATTATCTAGACTGACACAGCACTCAGGGGTGAGGATCTGATATAGACTGACACAGCACTCAGGAGTGAGGATATTATCTAGACTGACACAGCACTCAGGGGTGAGGATCTGATATAGACTGACATAGCACTCAGGAGTGAGGATATTATCTAGACTGACACAGAACTCAGGAGTGAGGATATTATCTAGACTGACACAGAACTCAGGAGTGAGGATATTATCTAGACGGACACAGCACTCAGGAGTGAGGATCTTATCTAGACCGACACAGCACTCAGGAGTGAGGATATTATCTAGACTGACACAGAACTCAGGAGTGAGGATATATTCTAGACTGACACAGCACTCAGGGGTGAGGATCTTATATAGACTGACACAGCACTCAGGAGTGAGGATCTTATCTAGACTGACACAGCACTCAGGAGTGAGGATCTTATCTAGACTGACACAGCACACAGTAGTGAGGATATTATATAGACGGACACAGCACTCAGGAGTGAGGATCTTATCTAGACTAACACAGCACTCGGAAGTGAGGATATTATCTAGACTGACACAGAACTCAGGAGTGAGGATATAATCTAGACTGACACAGCACTCAGGGGTGAGTATATTATCTAGACTGACACAGAACTCAGGAGTGAGGATCTTATCTGGACTGCCACAGCACTCAGGGGTGAGGGTCTTATCAAGACTGACACAGTGCTCAGGAGTGAGGATATTATCTAGACAGACACTGCACTCAGGGGTGAGAATATTATCTAGACTGACACTGAGCTCAGGAGTGAGGATCTTATCTGGACTGACACAGCACTCGGAAGTGAGGATCTTATCTAGACTGACACAGCACTCGGAAGTGAGGATCTTATCTAGACTGACACATCACTCAGAAGTGAGGATCTTATCTGGACTGACACAGCACTCAGGAGTGAGGATATAATCTAGACTGACACAGCACTCAAGAGTTAGGATATTATCTTGATTGACACAGCACTCAGGGGTGAGCATCTTATCTAGACTGACACAGCACTCAGGGGTGAGGATATTATCTAGACAGACACTGCACTCAGGAGTTAGGATATAATCTTGATTGACACAGAACTCAGGAGTTAGGATCTAGACCGACACAGAACTCGGAAGTGAGGATCTAGACTGACACAGAACTCGGAAGTGAGGATCTAGACTGACACAGAACTCAGGAGTGAGGATCCATACTGACACAGAACTCAGGAGTGAGGATCTAGACTGACACAGAACTCAGGAGTGAGGATCTAGACTGACACAGAACTCTGAAGTGAGGATCTAGACTGACACAGAACTCGGAAGTGAGGATCTAGACTGACACAGAACTCGGGAGTGAGGATCTAGACTGACACAGAACTCTGAAGTGAGGATCTAGACTGACACAGAACTCTGAAATGAGGATCTAGACTGACACAGAACTCAGGAGTGAGGATCTAGACTGACACAGAACTCAGGAGTGAGGATCTAGACTGACACAGAACTCAGGAGTGAGGATCTAGACTGACACAGAACTCGGAAGTGAGGATCTAGACTGACACAGAACTCAGGAGTGAGGATCTAGACTGACACAGAACTCAGGAGTGAGGATCTAGACTGACACAGAACTCAAGGAGTGAGGATCTAGACTGACACAGTGCTCAGGGATGAGAGGTTTTACTTTTCTCTCTGTCATTGTCTAATCTAGGTCTGTGTTCAAATGGACAAAACAACTAACTTTCTCTCTGTTATTGTCTAATCTAGGTCTGTGTTCAAATGGACAAAACAACTAACTTTTCTCTCTGTCATTGTCTAATCTAGGTCTACATGTGTTCAAAAGGACAAAACAACTAAGATACTATTTCAAGTTAAGAAATTTATTAAATACATGGCAAAGTAAACAAAGCAGTATAAATTCAAGCAAGATAAACAAAAAACGTAAGAAGGGAGATAACCTGTGAAATGTTCAAAGGGGAGACAAATCTGTGAGGTTTGTGTAACTTTAATATACTGTATTCAAAAACTAAAAAAAAAATTACAGTGTTTTTAAAGAAGATTCTTTTTTCTTCTTAAAACATAGTCGCATTATTTTGGTTTGCTCCTTGAAAAAATTCAGAGTTGCACGAAAAATGCAATTTTTTTTGATGGTTTACAACAAAACTGAAGATAAATTTGTTATTTCTCATTTTTCACTAAGTGGGTATAAGCACACCATCAGTAGTATTTAAAATTCTGTGTACACTTTACATACTGGTATATCTGTTCTAAGAATATATTCCAGTGTTTATTTTAGTCCCTCTAGTTTTTACCTCCCCCAAGTAAATGTTCATATCATGTAAACCAGAAAAAATTGAAGGGTATTAAAGCACTTCTTATAGTTGCTGATTTGTCTACAATTTAGTCAAAATATGCTATGTAGTTCTGGAGGAGCAGCACTATAAAGAGAAAGTTATAGGCCAACGGTGGACACCAGAACATGATGTAACTCTCTTGCTGTTTTGGCAAGTGCAATAAAACTTTTAAAAAATTAACAATTAAATAATAAAGATGTACCCTAGTTTAATCTCATCTTGTAAATATCTAATACAGGTGAATTATAATAACATGTCACACCCAGGTAAGTCCTAACATGTCATACCCAGGTAAGTCCTAACATGTCGTACCTAGTAAATCAAGACATGACATACCCAGGTAAGTCCTAACATGTCGTACCCAGGTAAATCAAGACATGATAATCCCAGGTAAGTCCTAACATGTCATACCCAGGTAAATCAAGACATGACAATCCCAGATAAGTCCTAACATGTCGTACCCAGGTAAATCAAGACATGACATACCCAGGTAAGTCCTAACATGTCGTACCCAGGTAAGTCCTAACATGTCATACCCAGGTAAATCAAGACATAACAATCCAAGGTAAGTCCTTACATGGCATACCCAGGTAAATCAAGACATGACAATCCCAGGTAAGTCCTAACATGTCATACCCAGGTAAATCAAGACATGACATACCCAGGTAAGTCCTAACATGTCGTACCCAGGTAAATCAAGACATGACATACCCAGGTAAGTCCTAACATGTCATACCCAGGTAAATCAAGACATGATAATCCCAGGTAAGTCCTAACATGTCATACCCAGGTAAATCAAGACATGACAATCCCAGATAAGTCCTAACATGTCGTACCCAGGTAAATCAAGACATGACATACCCAGGTAAGTCCTAACATGTCGTACCCAGGTAAGTCCTAACATGTCATACCCAGGTAAATCAAGACATAACAATCCCAGGTAAGTCCTTACATGGCATACCCAGGTAAATCAAGACATGACAATCCCAGGTAAGTCCTAACATGTCATACCCAGGTAAATCAAGACATGACATACCCAGGTAAGTCCTAACATGTCGTACCCAGGTAAATCAAGACATGACATACCCAGGTAAGTCCTAACATGTCATACCCAGGTAAATCAAGACATGACAATCCCAGGTAAGTCCTAACATGTCGTACCCAGGTAAATCAAGACATGACATATGCAGGTAAGTCCTAACATGTCGTACCTAGTAAATCAAGACATGACATACCCAGGTAAGTCCTAACATGTCATACCCAGGTAAGTCCTAACATGTCATACCCAGGTAAATCAAGACATGACAATCCCAGGTAAGTCCTTACATGTCATACCCAGGTAAATCAAGACATGACAATCCCAGGTAAGTCCTAACATGTCATACCCAGGTAAATCAAGACATGACATACCCAGGTAAGTCCTAACATGTCGTACCCAGGTAAATCAAGACATGACATACGCAGGTAAGTCCTAACATGTCATACCCAGGTAAATCAAGACATGACAATCCCAGGTAAGTCCTAACATGTCATACCCAGGTAAATCAAGACATGACATACCCAGGTAAGTCCTAACATGTCGTACCCAGGTAAATCAAGACATGACATACGCAGGTAAGTCCTAACATGTCATACCCAGGTAAATCAAGACATGACAATCCCAGGTAAGTCTTAACATGTCATACCCAGGTAAATCAAGACATGACATACGCAGGTAAGTCCTAACATGTCGTACCTAGTAAATCAAGACATGACATACCCAGGTAAGTCCTAACATGTCATACCCAGGTAAATCAAGACATGACAATCCCAGGTAAGTCCTAACATGTCGTACCCAGGTAAATCAAGACATGACAATCCCAGGTAAGTCCTAACATGTCGTACCCAGGTAAATCAAGACATGACATACGCAGGTAAGTCCTAACATGTCATACCCAGATCAAGCATAATATAAATGCCTTAGTATATGTCAAAATGTATCCAAGAACTTATTGCTACTGCTGGTGCTGAGTGATAAGGTATATGTCAACACATACTTATCAAGGTCTGCATTAATGTTTAAGTAAAGAATTTTTTTTATCGTCCTAATTTCCTGCACGTTACCAACTCCTGCAGAAGCAAAAATGTAGCATTTTATTTTTAGATTTTGTAAAACTAAAGATAACCTGCACTGGAAGATTATTTGTGGGTAATACATTAAATGATATCTACTAGAAAAGTAACAGTTCAACTATCTAAATATGAATTAATGACGTAACAATTTATAAAACAGCTATATAAACATGATTATAGAAGACAAGGATATAAAGATCAACATAGTTGGCATGTGTGCAAGGAAACCACATATGGCCTGCTTCAGCAGATGGACCACAAAAGGCATCTTCAAATGTCAAAATTGGCCTGCTTCAGCAGATGGACCACAAAAGGCATCTTCAAATGTCAAAATTGTATCGCCCTTGGGGTTTATGCTGGAAATTACAGTATATTTTTAGAAGTTTTACTAAAATATTCAGAACCAAATCTTCATTAAAGACAGGATTGCTTTTTGTTTTGTTTATTATGCAATATGTAAAATTATAGACCAAAAGAAACCAATCTAAAGTATTCTTCAATACCATGTTAATAATAAAATAATAAAAGCATAAAAAAAGCATTAAAGAACAAGACAAAAGAGATTCTGAGAACACACATGAGCAAGTATAAAAGTACCCAACACTTGTATAGTAGCGCTTACTTCTACATTAACCTGGTACCCTCTCCACCAGGTACCCTCTCCACCTGGTACCCTCTCCACCAGGTACCCTCTCCACCAGGTACCCTCTCCACCAGGTACCCTCTCCACCAGGTACCCTCTCCACCTGGTGCCCTCCCCACCTGTTACCCTCTCCACCTAGTACCCTCTCCACCTGGTACCCACCCCACCAAGTACCCTCTCCACCTGGAACCCTCTCCACCTGGTACCCTCCCCACCAAGTACCCTCTCCACCTAGTACCCTCCCTCTCCACCTAGTACCCCCTCCACCTAGTACCCTCCCTCTTCACCTAGTACCCTCTCCACCTGGTACCCTCCCCACCTGGTACCCTCTCCACCTAGTACCCTCTCCACCTGGTACCCTCCCCACCTGGTACCCTCTCCACCTGGTACCCTCTCCACCTGGTACCCTCTCCACCTGGTACCCTCCCCACCTGGTACCCTCTCCACCTGGTACCCTCTCCACCTAGTACCCTCTCCACCTAGTACCCTCCCTCTCCACCAGGTACCCTCTTCACCTGGGACTCTCAACATGAGGCCATATCCACCTGGGACTCTCCACCTGGTACCCTCCCCACCTGGTACCCTCTCCACCTAGTACCCTCCCCACCTGGTACCCTCCCCACCTGTTACCCTCTCCACCTAGTACCCTCTCCACCTGGTACCCTCCCCACCAAGTACCCTCTCCACCAGGTACCCTCTCCACCTGGTACCCTCTACCTGGGACTCTCAACATGGGGCCATATCCACCTGGGATTCTCCACCTGGGACCCACTCTACCATCTTGAGGATGTTGTACCAGTGTTCTTACAGATCTATCTGTAGATTTGACACCCACCTGGGACTTTCTGCTCCCACTACTCTCTGCATGGGACCTGTCCCGCCATCTAGTGGAATACTTAAGAGTTTGGGGACCTGTTTACCTGAGACCTTGTCCACATGGGACCTGTTCTACCTGGGACCTTGTCCATGAGGGACCTGTTCTACCTGGGACCTTGTCCATGTGGGACCTGTTCTACCTTGTGTACTCTGTACTGTTGTATTTCACCCTGTACAGAGGACAACAATTAATTCCTGGATCAGGGAACTGTGATTATTACAGGAAACTACAGACCTGCAATAGATGTGGATGGGCTTATTTCCAGACAGGGGATTATGGCTGAATAAATACAACAGTACATTTATATAAGTTACACATAAAGAAAGTTCCGGGACCCTCTCGCTACTAATACAAGATGGTACTTCAGAGGAATGTGAAAGCTTGCACTGCCAAGTTATAGAAATAAGCTGATTATAACCTTAGTTATGATACACTGATGCACTGCCAAGTTATAGAAATAAGCTGATTATAACCTTAGTTATGATACACTGACTAATTTGTCATTCTGCAGACACAAGTTTAACTGATACAGCCATCTTTAATTTTACATTGTCTAAAAACAAACCGAGTAATTCTTAGAGGGTTTGGTTGAAGTATTGAACTGATCGGTCATTTTAATGAGGTTGGAAAAAGTATGGCTTGTGTAAGGCCATCATTTGAATTTACATGTGAATATTGTTACTGATGTACCAAATAAACAAATATCTGCAGGTCATAAGATTTTATAAACTGGTAACTATCACTGTACTTAAGATGTACAAAATACAAAAATATCATATATACACAATACCAACTGTTTTGTGGTACGTCAAAGGAAAGAGTACATTTGAGTTAGGAACTCAATATTATAAAGTGCATATTCTATAACAAAAAAATTGCCGTCATAATAAAAAAGATTCAATATGGCACACATATACATTTCGTCTTTTGTTCAACAAATTGGTTTATCAAATAGCTTAATATTTCCACTGATAAGGACAAATTTAGAAGTCCTATTTGGACATTACCTTTTATTTTGAATAAAGTATCTAAATCTGACATCAGATTAGAAATCTCAGATCTCCAGTAAACAATACTAAGGCCTGGGGTATCATACCCTTGTCATTTAGGTATAAGACGTCAATCAATAGTTGTATATTCAGATCCATGACTCATATGTAGTTGTCATAGTAACATAGGTATAAAAGGTCAAATCAGTATCTATGTAACCGTGGTATACAAGGTCAATAAATAGATGTAGGATTGAAATTGATGTGGTTGCCAAAGTTACATAGATATAAAAGCTCAGTAATTTTAAGATTTTTGTAGTAACCACAGTCACAGCTCTAAGATTACAAGTCATCTGTTATAAGGATGACATCTTTGTTAAGGCCACCTAGTCTAAAAGGCCTATCAGTTGTAGAGGTGACATTTGTGAGGTTGTTGTAGATGTTTACGTAGTAACGCTCAGGTCCTGGAGGTGTCTGTAGTTGGGGTATTTGATGCGTTTGTACATGGCTGGTACAGCAATGGCCAAAACAATTCCAAGTGCAAGACAAATCAGAGCCACTATCACCACCACATACGACTTCACTGTAACAGAAAATACAAACAATATTACGTCTATGGCTTTATAGATTCATTTTTGATCATATAAATACAATAACAAATTAAATAAAACATTTAGAAAGATTACTTCAACACCCAAATTAACCTTGTGAAACAAGAGACCCATGGGCCTAAATGGCTACCTGGGGTCTGCAATACATACTGATAGTTGATGAGTTTGTTGTTAAATTAAGAATTTAACACATTTGACCTTGTAGGTAAGTCAAGGTCATTCACATGAATGAACTTTTCAGGCTATTATTGAAGCATGTCACTGTCCCAATATCATGACCATGGGACTCTGGTGATTGAGAAGTTGATTAAAGACTTAGACACAATTGACCTCTGTGACCTAGAAAGTACAAGGTCATACATTTGAACACCTTTGGTAGTCATTCATCCCAGCATGAAACTACCCCAACATCATGACTGGACCTCTTGGTTATTGAGAAGCAGTCAAAAACATAAATTGTGTACAATGGATGTGACATGTACTGCACGACTGACAGCAGACAATGGATGATGCCAGACAAAAGACGATTGCAATAGGTCATATGAGACTTTGTCTCAGGTCTCCGAAAACTTGATGTAATGAAAACCAAAGTAACAGGAAAAGTCCACATAGAGCCTGGGACATGCTCAATAAACCATGAGATTGTCTCCAGATGATGCTGGGTTATCTTACCCTGTCAATTTCGTTATAACCAGAGCTACCTACCCCCAGAAGATTTGCCAGATTTAGGTGATTTTGGCGTCGTTGTTGGTACTATGGGGACAGGGTAAGTACAGTTGAGTTCGTCAGTGTTGTCGCCACAGTTGTTGACCCCATTACAGTACCAGTCGGGATGGATACACAATCCATTCTGACATTTCTGTGTGGAAGGACAGGCTGAAAGACATATAGATGTAATTATTATACTATTCACTTGTACTGTGAAATCAGTACTTGTTGAATTTTTTTTTTCCCAATGATTTTGCTGGTACTCCAAGTTCCTTAATTCAATATGTCTACAATACTAATGAAGAGTCAATAAGCATGCTGATTTCTTTTTCAAATATACAACACTGTCAAATATTAAATTTTCTAACACATACATATAACTCTCTTTTTATGCCATAAATAAATATAAATGACCCAGGAAGACATTTGTGTAAGTTAAACAGTGTATTAGAGTTCTTTTTTTATAATTGGAGATAAAGATGAAGTATACACTGCAAATGATTTTTAAAAGTTTTCTTTCCCATATCTTTTCTGTTTTCATTTTGCATTTTAAGTACACAAGTTTTTATTGGATTTTATCTGTAATATCAATCAAATCAAGTATGTGTACCTATGAAATGGTTAATTCTACGAAAACCAAGAGTCCCATGGAATTATGAGATTCGAAAAACAAAAACATTTGTACAATGCAAATTTGGTTTTTATCAGATTTAACAGAAATTTTTGTACAATGTAAATTTGTTTTCTTATCATATTTAACAGAAACATTTGTACAATGTAAATTTGGTTTTTTATTATATTTAACAGAAACATTTGTACAATGTAAATTTGGTTTTTATCATATTTAACAGAAACATTTATATAATGTAAATTTGTTTTTTTATCATATTTAACAGAAACATTTGTACAATGTAAATTTGTTTTTTTATCATATTTAACAGAAACATTTGTACAATGTAAATTTGTTTTTTTATCACATTTAACAGAAACATTTGTACAATGTAAATTTGGTTTTTATCATATCTAACAGAAACATTTGTACAATGTAAATTTGGTTTTTATCATATCTAACAGAAACATTTGTACAATGTAAATTTGGTTTTTATCATATCTAACAGAAACATTTGTACAATGTAAATTTGGTTTTTATCATATCTAACAGAAACATTTGTACAATGTAAAGTTGGTTTTTTATTATATTTAACAGAAACATTTGTACAATGTAAATTTGGTTTTTATCATATTTAACAGAAACATTTGTATAATGTAAATTTGTTTTTTATCATATTTAACAGAAACATTTGTACAATGTAAATTTGTTTTTTTATCATATTTAACAGAAACATTTATACAATGTAAATTTGTTTTTTTATCATATTTAACAGAAACATTTGTACAATGTAAATTTGTTTTTTTTATCATATTTAACAGAAACATTTGTACAATGTAAATTTGTTTTTTTATCACATTTAACAGAAACATTTGTACAATGTAAATTTGGTTTTTATCATATCTAACAGAAACATTTGTACGATGTAAATTTGGTTTTTATCATATCTAACAGAAACATTTGTACAATGTAAATTTGGTTTTTATCATATCTAACAGAAACATTTGTACAATGTAAATTTGGTTTTTATCATATCTAACAGAAACATTTGTACAATGTAAAGTTGGTTTTTTATTATATTTAACAGAAACATTTGTACAATGTAAATTTGGTTTTTATCATATTTAACAGAAACATTTGTACAATGTAAATTTGTTTTTTTATCATATTTAACAGAAACATTTGTACAATGTAAATTTGTTTTTTTATCACATTTAACAGAAACATTTGTACAATGTAAATTTGGTTTTTATCATATCTAACAGAAACATTTGTACAATGTAAATTTGGTTTTTATCATATCTAACAGAAACATTTGTACGATGTAAATTTGGTTTTTATCATATCTAACAGAAACATTTGTACAATGTAAATTTGGTTTTTATCATATCTAACAGAAACATTTGTACAATGTAAATTTGGTTTTTATCATATCTAACAGAAACATTTGTACAATGTAAAGTTGGTTTTTTATTATATTTAACAGAAACATTTGTACAATGTAAATTTGGTTTTTATCATATTTAACAGAAACATTTGTACAATGTAAATTTGTTTTTTTATCATATTTAACAGAAACATTTGTACAATGTAAATTTGGTTTTTATCATATTTAACAGAAACATTTGTACAATGTAAATTTGTTTTTTTATCATATTTAACAGAAACATTTGTACAATGTAAATTTGGTTTTTATCAGATTTAACAGAAAGATTTGTACAATGTAATTTTTTGATAAGATTTAACAGAAATAATTGTACGATGTCAATTTGGTTTTAAATCAAAGTAACAAAGAATACCTACGGTAAGTAGTGTAGCTGAGTTTGAGTTGGAATGTGGAGTTGGCTGCTAACTCAGATGTGTGAATGGTGTGTCTGAACACAACCATTACATACGGACCTCTTGTCAATGTGTTGTTGACTGATTTACCCTTGCCCGACAACTCGAGCAGTGGGGATTGCCTCGAACCTCCGTCTAATATTGTCACAACATCCCTAAAAGAATACATGCATTATAATTTGTTCAGAAGACAAATCATTCTCAAAGTATGGTTTCAACAAGACATATCTTTTTCTGATAGCTTCAGGGACATGTACAGTAAGACAAATCATTCTCAAAGTATGGTTTCAACAAGACATATCTTTTTCTGATAGCTTCAGGGACATGTACAGTAAGACATATCATTTTCTTATAACTTCGTGACATGTACATGTACATGTACAGTAAGACATATTTTTTTCTTAAACTTGAGGGACATGTACAGTAAGACATATCATTTTCTTATAACTTCGGGACATGTACATGTACAGTAAGACATATTTTTTTCTTAAACTTGAGGGACATGTACAGTAAGACATATAATTTTCTTATAACTTCGGGACATGTACATGTACAGTAAGACATATTTTTTTCTTATAACATCTATTGATTTGCCAACAGATCACAGGTATGATATCATCAGTCTTAAGATATCCGACACTTACCATGTAGTATTTCCAGTGATTGAAATGTTGAGAGACAGAATGTTGGAATTGTTTGCCTTGCCAGGGCTTGGAGCTTGTATCTGCCAAATACACAAACGACTAGTGTTCCAAGCTTTGGAGCTTATATCAATCTTCCCACTTTTGTCAGCTATTATTTTCTCACCACAGTCTGTAATCACAAATGCCAAGAGTACTTGATACTTTTATACAAGGACATAACCCTGATGAGTCATACACAAATTGACATAACCCTTAACCCTGAAAACATTACATAAAGGGACATAACCCTGTTAAACATTTTACAAAGGGACATAACCCTGATAACATTACATAAAGGGACATAACCCTGATAACATTATACAAAGGGACATAACCCTGATATGATTAAACAAAGGGATGTAACCCTGATAACATTACACAAAGCGATGTAACCCTGATAACATTATACAAAGGGATGTAACCCTGATAACATTATACAAAGGGACATAACCCTGATAACATTATACAAAGGGACGTAACCCTGATAACATTATACAAAGGGACATAACCCTGATAACATTATACAAAGGGACGTAACCCTGATAACATTATACAAAGGGACATAACCCTGATAACATCATACAAAGGGACATAACCCTGATAACATTATACATAGGGACATAACCCTGATAACATTATACAAAGGGACATAACCCTGATAACATTATACAAAGGGACATAACCCTGATAACATTATACAAAGGGATGTAACCCTGATAACATTATACAAAGGGATGTAACCCTGATAACATTATACATAGGGACATAACCCTGATAGCATTATACAAAGGGACATAACCCTGATAACATTATACAAAGGGATGTAACCCTGATAACATTATACAAAGGGACATAACCCTGATAACATTATACAAAGGGACATAACCCTGATAACATTATACAAAGGGATGTAACCCTGATAACATTATACAAAGGGACATAACCCTGATAACATTATACAAAGGGACATAACCCTGATAACATTATACAAAGGGACATAACCCTGATAACATTATACAAAGGGATGTAACCCTGATACTATTATACAAAGGGATATAACCCTGATAACATTATACAAAGGGATGTAACCCTGATAACATTATACAAAGGGACATAACCCTGATAACATTATACAAAGGGATATAACCCTGATAACATTATACAAAGGGATATAACCCTGATAACATTATACAAAGGGACATAACCCTGATAACATTATACAAAGGGACATAACCCTGATAACATTATACAAAGGGACATAACCCTGATAACATTATACAAAGGGACATAACCCTGATAACATTATACATAGGGACATAACCCTGATAACATTTTACAAAGGGACGTAACCCTGATAACATTATACAAAGGGACATAACCCTGATAACATTATACATAGGGACATAACCCTGATAACATTATACATAGGGACATAACCCTGATAACATTATACAAAGGGACGTAACCCTGATAACATTATACAAAGGGACGTAACCCTTATAACATTATACAAAGGGACATAACCCTGATAACATTATACAAAGGGACATAACCCTGATAACATTATACAAAGGGACGTAACCCTTATAACATTATACAAAGGGACGTAACCCTGATAACATTATACAAAGGGACATAACCCTGATAACATTATACAAAGGAATGTAACCCTGATAACATTACACAAAGGGACGTAACCCTGATAACATTATACAAAGGGACGTAACCCTGATAACATTATACAAAGGGACATAACCCTGATAACATTATACAAAGGGACGTAACCCTGATAACATTATACAAAGGGACGTAACCCTGATAACATTATACAAAGGGACGTAACCCTGATAACATTATACAAAGGGACGTAACCCTGATAACATTATACAAAGGGATGTAACCCTGATAACATTATACAAAGGGACGTAACCCTGATAACATTATACAAAGGGACGTAACCCTGATAACATTATACAAAGGGACGTAACCCTGATAACATTATACAAAGGGACGTAACCCTGATAACATTATACAAAGGGACATAACCCTGATAACATTATACAAAGGGACATAACCCTGATAACATTATACAAAGGGACATAACCCTGATAACATTATACAAAGGGACATAACCCTGACAACATTTTACAAAGGGACATAACCCTGATAACATTTTACAAAGGGACATAACCCTGATAACATTATACAAAGGGACGTAACCCTGATAACATTATACAAAGGGACATAACCCTGATAACATTATACATAGGGACATAACCCTGATAACATTATACATAGGGACATAACCCTGATAACATTATACATAGGGACATAACCCTGATAACATTATACATAGGGACATAACCCTGATAACATTATACATAGGGACATAACCCTGATAACATTATACATAGGGACATAACCCTGATAACATTATACATAGGGACATAACCCTGATAACATTATACATAGGGACATAACCCTGATAACATTATACAAAGGGATATAACCCTGATAACATTATACAAAGGGACATAACCCTGATAACATTATACAAAGGGACATAACCCTGATAACATTATACATAGGGACGTAACCCTGATAACATTATACAAAGGGACGTAACCCTGATAACATTATACAAAGGGACATAACCCTGATAACATTATACAAAGGGACATAACCCTGATAACATTATACAAAGGGACATAACCCTGATAACATTATACAAAGGGACATAACCCTGATAACATTATACAAAGGGACATAACCCTGATAACATTATACAAAGGGATGTAACCCTGATAACATTATACAAAGGGACATAACCCTGATAACATTTTACACAAAGGGACGTAACCCTGATAACACAAAGGGACATATCATTGATGAGTCATGCAGATATGCAGATGTTGGAGTTGGAATTCCTGCTCAAGATGGTTACTCGCTACCAGTCCTCCATGTCATCAACAAGGGAGGTAATTGAAGGAGAGTACCTGTCTAATCGCAGTTTAATAACAATTTTGATATCTTTATAAAATCATTTCTGGTAGAACTAATGTGACTAAATTACAAACTTTTACAAGTTGTAGATAAAATATGAAACTGTGCATCCTGTTTCCATTGAATATGCAAATATTTGAATCCTATGACAACTACATGTACAAAGTTACAGGGAACTAGGAACAAACCTGTTTACAGGGAATTTTGGCAAAAAAGCCAAATCCAAAACAGCAACCAGTACCTACCAAAGTATGTGTAAGTGATGGTAAAGCCATTCCCTGTTGTGGGCACTCCTGATGTATTGGGGTTGACACTGTTGAAGTCAAGTACCAGATTTGACTTATTGGTGGTGGGCAGCAATAGATCCACATCTGTATATCCAGCTAGCGACATTTTCTTTTTCCCATCATCCACTGTGAGGCTGTGCTTGGGGTTCAGATCAAGGCTGCCAACTGATACCAGTATGAATAGTTTCTTGTTAGGGATGAAGGTCCATTTACAATGGGCATTGATAGGGTACTGGTTTGGGAACTGAGGGCTGTTCACAATCCCAGTGGGGCATGCATTGAGGGTACCACCACACTCTACAACATAAAAATCCTGCTTTTAGTTTATCAACAGATAAATGATGGAACAGAGGTTGTGGCTCACAACAAGCCAAGATAGTAGTAGGTTTGTCGAAGATACTGTAATTTTGAGTTTTGCCTATAACGGCTTTAGTAAGTATCGAACTCAATAAAACTAAGAGCTTGTTCAACCTGCCATCCCAGCTTGTTCAACATACTACCCCAGCTTGTTCAATCTACCATCCCAACTTGTTCCCACCTATATCCATGCTTATTCAACTTACTATTCCAGCTTGTTCAATCTACCATCCCAGCTTGTTTAACCCAACATCCCAGCTTGTTCAACCTAACATCTTAGCTTGTTCAACCAACCATCCCAGCTTGTTCAATCTACCATCCCAGCTTGTTAAACCAACCATCCCAGCTTGTTTAACCCAACATCCCAGCTTGTTCAACCTAACATCTTAGCTTGTTCAACCAACCATCCCAGCTTGTTCAATCTACCATCCAAGCTTGTTAAACCAACCATCCCAGCTTGTTCAACCTAACATCCCAGCTTGTTCAACCAACCATTCCAGCTTGTTCAATCTACCATCCTAGCTTGTTCAAGTTACCATCCCAGTTTGTTCAACCTGCCATCCCAGTTTGTTCGACCTAACAAAAAAAATTCCCAGCTTGTTCAACCAAACATCTCAGCTTGTTCAACCCAACATCGCAGCTTGTTCAACCCAACATCCCACCTTGTTCAACCTAACATCCCAACTTGTTCAACCTAACATCCTAGCTTGTTCAACCAACCATTCCAGCTTGTTCAATCTACCATCCTAGCTTGTTCAAGTTACCATCCCAGTTTGTTCAACCTGCCATCCCAGTTTGTTCGACCTAACAAAAAAATTCCCAGCTTGTTCAACCAAACATCTCAGCTTGTTCAACCCAACATCGCAGCTTGTTCAAACTACCAATGCAGCTTTTTTAACCTGCCATTCCAGTTTGTTCAACCAACCATCCCAGCTTGTTCAACCTAACATCCCAACTTGTTCAACCAACCATCCCAGCTTGTTCATTAGTTTATTTGAATCAACAACCCATCAAACCTGAACAAGAATATGTAAGGTATTAGCATTTCCCCCTATATCACACTAGGTACCTTACTCGTATGGCCATTACTGTAGTATAACAACATTAAGCTCTAAGGAAACTGTACAAACACTTCAAATATTCACAAGAAATCTATAATGGTGGTATGGCTTAAGTACAATGCGTTTCAGCTTTTCCATTCCTATTGTTGGTCTCATGACAATACAAGAAAAATATCCATCACTTACTAGCCATGTTTGTCTGGTAGGATGATGTTACGATGGCAGAGTTATTCTTGCTACAGCTGCCTTTGGGACTGTTCAGAACCAACCTATATACAAACAGAATTCAACATCAGCACTGTGATTACATAATTTATATAACCTTTAGACCATCTTGTTGGGTTTTTGTTTTAAAAACAGAAGAGAATACTGCCAAAATAACAAAAAAATTTAACATGTCGGAAAGAAATCAACGACCACATAATTAATAAAGGAAGATAATGGAAAACTTTAAATTGTAGTTGATTTTTTATAAAACTGATTATCTTAAGTAGTACCAACTGATATAAGAATCTCGAGTGAAATTCAGAATTCTGTTACGGAGCTCAGGATTCAGAGTTTTTACTACATATGTATTTATTTCACTTTAAATCCCAAAGCTAATGAGGATGAACATTATACATGACAGAATTCTGTTACATAGCTCAGGACTCAGGGTTTTTATAACATATGTATTTTTAACCCTTTAAATCCCAAACAAATGCGGATAAACTACCTGAAGCCATTTTGACTCTGAGAGTAGATAGTAGGAACCAGGCTGTTTTGGGTCTTTGCATTGAGAGTAATTATAGGTTTCTTGACAGCTTTGGTCAGTCCTTCGTACAGAGCCAGGGTGTCATTCTGACACAACCTGACTTGGCCCATAGTCATATCCAGCAGCCCTACAATACAGACAAAAGCACTGAGATAAATTCACCAGTAGATAGTACCATCTCCTCAATGGGTCCCACTAATGTTGTACATACCTGTGGTCAAGGAATTTTAGATATCTCTCAGGAGATATCCACACAACAGAAGGGGTGCTGAAATCATCATTAGTATGTCTTTATATCAAAATACTGATTGAAAATGTTCAAATCATAATAATTGTCACTGATTTCTATTGCACACATAACTCATATTTTTTGTATTCACCTGATTATGTGTTGGGAAAACTATACCGAAAAGGTATGAAGTAGGACAAAGAAATCTTCGCCTTTAAAGGAGATTTCTGAATAACTATTAACTTAGGCTAGTGGTTAGACAGTCTAGTCTCCTTTGGTGGAGATTTCTGATTTAATAAATTTTTTTTTTTCAGTTTTAAAATATTTTTATTCATCCTTTTGCATATTATAAGTACATGAAATACATAAAAAAAATATCAACTATAGATACAGTTTTACAGCAGAACAATATCAGTTTTTGAGAAGAGCATCAAGGGTGACAATGATTTGGTATACATAATAGTAACATTTTAGAAAATGCGTACATGTATATATATTGAAACAATGTTTAATGGCTAATAGAAACAAGGCATCGCAAACGATACAAATCCCCTCGCGTGCTAACACATGAACTCTGACGCAAAATGGGGGTTGGGGTTATTGCAGGACATTGAAATAACATCAGTTGTCATTTGCACTGAACTGCAATAGACATGGATGGGCTTATTATCAGGCATGGGCTCATTGCCAGATAAATAACTCGTTCGAGGTATTCCCATGCTGGACCCTTATATGAAGTTTGGTCAGGATCCGTTCAGAAATGAAGTCGCAAGAGTGCTGACAAAGATTTTCTATAAATAGTAACGGTGAACTTAACCTTGACCTTGGCACCCTAAAACACGAACTCTTTCGAGGTATTCCCATGCTGGACCCATATATGAAGTTTGGTCAGGATCCGTTCAAAAATGAAGTCGCAAGAGCGCTGACAAAGATTTTCTATAAATAGTAAAGCTGACCTTGACCATGACCTTGGCACCCTGAAACACGAACTCGTTCGAGGTATTCCCATGCTGGACCCATATATGAAGTTTGGTCAGGATCCGTTCAGAAATGAAGTTGCAAGAGTGCTGACAAAGATTTTCTATAAATAGTAACGGTGACCTTGACCTTGGCACCCTGAAACACGAACTCGTTCGAGGTATTCCCATGCTGGACCCATATATGAAGTTTGGTCAGAATCCGTTCAAAAATGAAGTCGCAAGAGCGCTGACAAAAAGTGAACATACGTACGTACGTACGAACGGAACTTTCGTCGCGAGGGGATAATAAAGTATGTATTGAACATTTAAGATAAAGATGTACCATTGTTGAATTATATATAGCTTACAGTATTAAGAGGTTGATAGGTGTACATATATAGTATTGAAGAGTTATGACATATATATGTATAGTAAGTTGACCATCACTTGCATAAACTGGAGGTGTTGCATGATTGTATAGTACAGTGTATAGAATATATATAATGGTTTTAAGAAACAGCAGAAATGCAAGCTACCTGAGTATTATTTTGAGACTTGTCTCCCTTTGATTAAAAGCTATATCTGGATCTGCATATAATATAAAAAGGCTAATGAAAGTAGCTATTGTTAATTATTGATTTTGTGGCATGTACTTATATAAGGCAAGTAGTGAATATAGTAATAAAACTGAGTTTTAACTAAGGCTTGTGGTTAGAGTGCCTTATAGAGTCTCCTTTGGTGGAGATTTCTGACTGATTATTAACTTAGGCTTGTAGTTAGACAGTCTAGAGTCTCCTTTGGTGGAGATTTCTGACTGATTATTAACTTAGGCTTGTGGTTAGACAGTCTAGAGTCTCCTTTGGTGAAATTTCTCAGTTCTACATTAAAACAGGGCAATGATTCCTACCAATCTACAGGTGTTGTGTTGTCTGCTTGATGGCCTCTGGAAATAAATTTTAATCAATTAAATCTGTATCCAAGGACCTTGACCTTTATTTCAACATATCCAAATCAATAGTGCTATATTCCACTTCTAGGATATAAGGTATGAGTGTTTTGAGAAATAATTATTCTCATATTATCAACTACACAAGAAATGACCATCAAGAGGTACAAACGAAAGGTCTAAGACGAAGTGACGATGACCTTGAACGTTGGCAAGTCACGCTAAAAATCATAAGATTGATTCTCTTCTTCTCATGCACTGCACACACAAAGTTTGATTCAATGATTGTGAAGATTCATTCTCATTTTATCAGCCAAAAAAGCAATTTTATTTTTAGAAGCAGTGACCTTGACATTTGTCCAATCATACCTTGGAAATGAAAAGTTTCAGGGTCAATATTGATCAAATATCTGATGGTAGTCAAGTTCAATTCCTATAAATGTCAAGGTCAGGCTGATTGCTTGACTTTCTTGAATCCTAGTAGTCACGGCAGGTTCATGCCCTCGTAAGAGGTCAATGTTGTGGTGATGATAACCACTCTACTCTAGAGGTCATATTAAACTTACATGCACTGATTTGAGGCTTGATTGACCAGGTACACTGAGTGCCACTTTTACCAATCATGCTGTATGTCTCGTATGGTCCTGTAGACAACTGATCACAGTCTGAAAGTTCAAATAGGATTAACACTTAGTTCTTGTTCATAATATTATACCATATAATGAAATAGTTAGGATATGTCTTGGTATGGTTTTTATTTTGGAATATTTTCCTGTTTTATATCCAGTTCTATATGCTGAAGTGTAAATCTATGTCATGACTAAACCCTAATGTAACACTGTTTTGTGTACTGACTAAAATCTCTTTTGTGTACTGGCTAAAATCTGTTTTGTTTACTGACTAAAAAAATTTTTGTGTACTGATTAAAATCTCTTTTGTGTACTGACAAAAATCTCTTTTGTGTACTGGCTAAAATCTCTTCTTTTTTTTGTACTGACTAAAATATCTTTTGTGTACTGACTAAAATCTCTTGTGTACTGACTAAAATCTCTTTTTTGTACTGACTTAAATCTCTTGTGTACTGACTAAAATCTCTTTTATGTACCGACTAAAATCTTTTTTTGTGTACCGACTAAAATCTTTTTTGTGTACTGACTAAAATCTTTTTTTTTGTACTGACTAAAATCTCTTTTGTGTACTGACTAAAATCTCTTTGTGTAAAGCCTAATTTGAACACATGTTTTAACTGTCAAGATAAATTAAGTGTGACATGCTGGTCTAACCATTTTGTGTGTAAGCTGTTGTGTAACTTTAACTACCTGGTCTGATGGTATTATAGCTGGCAGTAAATGTCTGAACACCAAGGAAGTTGTTGGCTTTTATAAGGATACTTTGCCCACTTCCAGTTATAGTGTAGAAGTCAGACACCTTTCTGCAAAAATAATTCTGATGAATAAAATATCAAACTTCATCATTATTGAAAAATAGTGATATATCAGAAACAATGATTCAATGTCACTGATTAAAATGAGTGATGTTTCTGTAAACTGTCAATTCAATACTGCAAAACTTGAGGTAAACATAATATACTACAGTGTAGAGTACATGGTATATTGTATATGGCAGAAATTGATTGGGTATATTTCTTATTTGGACACATTTATCTCCCTTGATTGTGTCTTTTACTTAGACACAGTTATCTCCCTTGATTTTGTCTCTTACTTGGACACAGTTGTCTCCCTTGATTGTGTCTCTTACTTGGACACAGTTATCTCCCTTGATTGTGTCTATTATTTGGACACACTTATCTCCCTTGATTGTTTCTTATACTTTGACGCAGTTATCTCCCTTGATTTTATCTATTACTTGTACACTGTTATCTCCCTTGATTTTATCCATTACCTGGAAACTGTTATCTCCTTCGATTGAGTGTATTACTTACTATGACACAATCTCCCTTGATTTGTTAGATTACTTATGTAACCCTGGTACACACTAGCTGCAATACTGTTTGGCTAAAGAGATCTCTTAATTTTGATCATTTGAGCGTAAGACTAGTAAGCCAAAGGTCCTGAGTTCAATCCCTAGCAGAGGCAGTAATTAAAATTCAATCAATCATGCCCTCTGGTACATATGGGGCCTCAGGAATTCAGCATTGCTTCTGAAAGCACCGCTGTAACCCCTGGAAACTCAAGGACGAGTTCTTCCTTGGAGGGGGCTATGTAACCCTGGTAAATACTAGCCGCAAAATACTGTTCGCCTAGAAAGATCTTCTCTTAAGCTTGATCTGTTGAGCGTAAGACCAGTAAGTCGGGTTTGATCCCTAGCAGAGGCAGTGATTTACATTAATCAATCATGGGCATTGTAGACATAGATAGTTATCTGTCTGGTTAATACTTACTTGAATACAGCTATTTCTTTTGATGGAGTGTTGTCATCAAATACTTCAAGGGTGGCATTCTTTATTTTTCCATTTACAAAGGTAACCTGGGCCTGCAAGAAAAATAATATCACATAATCACCTGTTATATAGTGAATTTGCCTATCTCAGATTTTTGCATATATATATAATATACTCTGGAATGCTTTTTGGCCGACATGCCACTCAGAAACTCATATTGTGGCCAATGAGTTTTTGCCATTAATTGAAAATGTCAAACAAAATGGTCTATTTGAGACTTTCATATGATTTATTTGATTGATATATTTTAAAAATCAGTGAAAGAAAATCAAAATTGTTCAAGATAACTTAATATAAATAGAGGATAAATACCTGAATTAAGAAGTACCTTTAACAATTGTGAATTTATTTACATTGAAATTAATGTTTCATTCAGATTTAAAAAGGCCTTTTCATTAACCCAAAGAACAAATATACACCATTAACAATTCTATACTGTTTCAAACAAAAACTAACCAAGTCATGGTCAGGTAATTAAATGGCAATGTAAACTCTGTTAAATAAACATATCCTTATTTTGAATTTAACAAGTTTTATTTACAGGTATTTTCATTGGTATGATTCACCAGACATTTACCAGTTGACAAATGTTTATCTGTACAGGTACATTAACTGAAGCAATGTATACAAATATCTACAAGAATGTATGCAATATATATATACATATATTGGCAGCTTTATTGCATATTGTATAATTTATAAATATCTATGAAATCTGCTAAATCAAATATTCTGAAATGAAAAATATCCAAAAATTAAACATACATGGTGTGTAGCTGGGGACTTTTGATTGTTGTGATTGTAGAGTCAGGTATGATCAATTGTAAAAAGGCCAGGTTAATTACCAGTACAGGTAAACTGTAACAACATCTCATTAATTACCTGTACAGGTAAGCTGTAACAACACCTCATACCTTAATGAAGGAGTGGCTATAATGATTACCCCTATTCTGTTGGTCACGGTACAGTGGTCAAATTAAGACCCTTATTAACACTATGTTTAATTACAGAGGTCAAAGGCCATACAGGTATATCCTAATTACAGAGATCAAAGGGCAAAGGTCCTCACCTCATAATAACAAATATTAATGATTTTCACCTTGATCTTTGATTGCCTCACATCAAAGTGAGTACAGGTGAGGTGATCCGAGTCAGAACTGTGGGATTGTGGAGGGGGAGGAGTATATATACATGGGTGATCCCTAGGGGACACACACTTGACCTTCAGGTCCCATCTGATAAATATTACATATCTACACCTATATATTGGAAAGGTAACCATGACCTCCCTTACCAGGAATGTGATGACCGATGCTGACGATATGACCACACGTAGTGTTCTTACAGATACAGATGATCTGTCCACACACAGAAGTGTCCTCACAGATACTGACGATCTGTCCACACACAGAAGTGTCCTCACAGATACAGATGATCTGTCCACACACAGCGGTGTCCTCACAGATACTGACGATCTGTCCACACACAGAAGTGTCCTCACAGACACTGACGATCTGGCCACACAGGATATCATTACCATAGCCTCTGACCTGCAGAAACTATTGGTCCACCATGATCGGTCCCTCCAACAGATCGTCCTCATAGGTAAGTACACTGTCCTATATAGGATGTTGTCTACAATCCTTCCTATTACTAGTAAATGTACCCTTATAAGAATATTATACAATACCTGCCAAAAAGTCAAGGGAGGGACCTATAATTTTCCAAGATATTCGATATTCCAAAATTGCAAATTCTGTTATAAGCTGTGACCTAGCTTAAACATTAATTGCTGTGAATTTCTAAAGATTTTTGGTATTATGTAGAAAACGGTTATCAATTTAACAAAATTTTGAAAAAGACATATCACAAAAATAATGCATTTTGCAGATTTGTACTTTAACGGCCATTCTAAAAGTGCATGTCTTATATTGATCAGAAGTTATCAGATAGAATTTCAACTATGATTTAATCAGAATTACTGAATTTTAAAATATTTTTGTAAATTTTAATTAAGTTTTGGAAACTTACGGATGACAATGTATATTAATACTGAGAACTGTACTACTCTATAAATGTTTTTACATATTGTATTTTATTTTACAGACAGATATATAGCCAGACTGACCAGGCAGGCTCTTGTCTACCTCGAACAGAAACGTAAAGGCCAGGCTCTGAGGATCCTCACACACAGGGCAGTAGCCAATGGAATCAAGTTCCTGTATCGCCTCTACCGTCTACGCAAGTGGCAGCAAGTACAGCAAGTTGTGACGACCATAATGTATACCCTAGGACAGGAGGCTCCATCTCTCCCAACTCCATCAGACTACTCAAGTCTCTCTGACCTGGAGACTGACCAGACCACAGGTATCTCAAAAACACTCAGTGTTGTCCACAGTGTCCATTACAGGTATGATTAGTGTTTCCATAGCAACCACTACAGGGAGGATAAGTGTTGCTCTTAATTAGCAACCAATACAGGGACGACATGAGTGTCAGAAACCACAGCAGTGATGGTCAGTGTTTCCATAGCAACCATGATTGGGACTAGTGTTTCTAAGTGGCCTTGATATGTGGTTCCACAGTACCACTACAGTGTATTACAACTTAACAGTGACATTTGTTTCCATAGTAACCACACTTCCACACTGACTTCTACTTCTTGGTTTGTGTAATACAGAACTCTATAGTTGTCTAAAGTCACAGTGGTCAGTCAAGGTTTGACCAATGTTAGTACTTTCTGAGGTAGTGCTTATGTAATAATAGTTTGCTCCAATGTCCAATGTATATAATTACTATACTGTTAATTGTTTGTTAAGATCCTGTAGTGCTTTTAAATAAAACAGATATATCAATATGTTTTTGTTTGTTGTTTAATAACCCATTACATTTAATTCATTACTATTCAAAACAGTCAGGATCAATATACAATTGAACAAAGCCAGTTCTCTCCCCTTCAATGTTATGGATTATGTATACATATGTCTGAGTGGATGTTGAAGGACTTTATAACTAGTGGAGGAAGAACAATACCTACAGTATTGATAAAGATATAGGTACTTTATAGTCTTATTCCACAATTTTCTTTTAAAACAAAAGAATTCAATTTATTTTCAAAATAAATAATTGTAGTTCCTGGTGGAGGTGGCCGGGCCCTCTAACCATGGTACAACACAATGACAGTCGTGCCTCACATTTATTTCACAAATATTTACCAGTCTATTTGTGTCTTATTATTTCACTGGTGAAATTTTTGTGACCACATAATGGCCTGCGAAATAGTGAAAAATACCTTGCAAATATCACTGGCTATATGGTATATAGGACAATTCAACACAAGGACCTAAATAAGTGGGAATACAAGACTGAAGTTCATTAGAATTAACTCCTTCTATTTTACTATGAAGTTTGGTGATCTTTTGTTTATTTGTAATATATAATACAACCAGACTGATAAGTAATGAAAAAATGATATTGCTGTGTACCCAAGGACTGGTCTCACTTGGACAAGACAAGCGACTTTTACAAAATTGGTTAGGGTGAAAGAATCTGTCATTGCCATGGCTGCCATTCACGATTGTGGCTTTAAATTGAGCATCCGCCTTATTCACCTGTTCTCGCTCCATCAGACTTTCATCTATTTCCAAAACTGAAAACAACATTTTTAAGCGCCCTAACTCTAACGTACCCTAACATGCAGTGGATGACTTTCTGAACAGCCAAGAAAAGGAGTTCAGTAAGACAAACAGGGCAGGTTCTAAGATGCCTAGGCACGTTTCTATATATCTATCGATTAACAGATTACATCAATTAGGGTTATGTATAAGTAATGCATTAATTGGAATGATGTGTAAGGACTGTCTTGATAAAGGCAATCATTAGGACTGCATCAAAAAGGACAATAGATTAGGGCTGCATTAAATAGGACAATGTATTAGGACTGCATCAAAAAGGACAATAGATTAGGGATGCATTAAATTGGACAATGTATTAGGACAGCATTGATAGAGACAATGTATTAGGACTACATTGATAGAGACAATGTATTAGGACAGCATTGATAAAGACAATGTATTAGGACTGCATTGATAGAGAAAATGTATTAGGACAGCATTGATAGAGACAATGTATTAGGACAGCATTGATAGAGACAATGTATTAGGACAGCATTGATAGAGACAATGTATTAGGACAGCATTGATAGAGACAATGTATTAGGACAGCATTGATAGAGACAATGTATTAGGACAGCATTGATAGAGACAATGTATTAGGACAGCATTGATAGAGACAATGTATAAGGACAGCATTGATAGAGACAATGTATTAAGACTGCATTGATAGAGACAATGTATTAAGACTGCATTGATAGAGACAATGTATTAGGATTACATTGATAGAGACAATGTATTAGGACAGCATTGATAGAGACAATGTATTAGGACAGCATTGATAGAGACAATGTATTAGGACAGCATTGATAGAGACAATGTATTAGGACGGCATTGATAGAGACAATGTATTAGGACGGCATTGATAGAGACAATGTATTAGGACGGCATTGATATAGACAATGTATTAGGACTGCATTGATAGAGACAATGTATTAGGACAGCATTGATAGAGACAATGTATTAGGACTACATTGATAGAGACAATGTATTAGGACAGCATTGATAGAGACAATGTATTAGGACAGCATTGATAGAGACAATGTATTAGGAGAGCATTGATAGAGACAATGTATAAAGACAGCATTGATAGAGACAATGTATTAAGACTGCATTGATAGAGACAATGTATTAAGACTGCATTGATAGACACAATGTATTAGGACTGCATTGATAGAGACAATGTATTAGGACAGCATTGATAGAGACAATGTATTAGGACTACATTGATAGAGACAATGTATTAGGACAGCATTGATAGAGACAATGTATTAGGACTACATTGATAGAGACAATGTATTAGGACAGCATTGATAGAGACAATGTATTAGGACTACAT
The DNA here is from genome assembly GCF_902652985.1 of Pecten maximus. Lineage (NCBI taxonomy): Eukaryota > Metazoa > Mollusca > Bivalvia > Pectinida > Pectinidae > Pecten > Pecten maximus. Next base: position 28,643,397 of record NC_047020.1, on the reverse strand, counting down.
TGATAGAGACAATGTATTAGGACAGCATTGATAGAGACAATGTATTAGGACAGCATTGATAGAGACAATGTATTAGGACAGCATTGATAGAGACAATGTATAAAGACAGCATTGATAGAGACAATGTATTAAGACTGCATTGATAGAGACAATGTATTAAGACTGCATTGATAGACACAATGTATTAGGACTGCATTGATAGAGACAATGTATTAGGACAGCATTGATAGAGACAATGTATTAGGACAGCATTGATGGAGACAATGTATTAGGACAGCATTGATAGAGACAATGTATTAGGACTGCATTGATAGAGACAATGTATTAGGACTACATTGATAGAGACAATGTATTAGGACAGCATTGATAGAGACAATGTATTAGGACAGCATTGATAGAGACAATGTATTAGGACTGCATTGATAGAGACAATGTATTAGGACTACATTGATAGAGACAATGTATTAGGACAGCATTGATAGAGACAATGTATTAGGACAGCATTGATAGAGACAATGTATTAGGACAGCATTGATAGAGACAATGTATTAGGACTGCATTGATAGAGACAATGTTTTAGGACAGCATTGATAGAGACAATGTATTAGGACTACATTGATAGAGACAATGTATTAGGACTGCATTGATAGAGACAATGTATTAGGACTACATTGATAGAGACAATGTATTAGGACAGCATTGATAGAGACAATGTATTAGGACAGCATTGATAGAGACAATGTATTAGGACAGCATTTATAGAGACAATGTATTAGGACAGCATTGATAGAGACAATGTATTAGGACAGCATTGATAGAGACAATGTATTAGGACTACATTGATAGAGACAATGTATTAGGACTGCATTGATAGAGACAATGTATTAGGACAGCATTGATAGAGACAATGTATTAGGACTGCATTGATAGAGACAATGTATTAGGACAGCATTGATAGAGACAATGTTTTAGGACAGCATTGATAGAGACAATGTATTAGGATTACATTGATAGAGACAATGTATAAGGACAGCATTGATAGAGACAATGTATTAGGACAACATTGATAGAGACAATGTATTTGGACAGCATTGATAGAGACAATGTATTAGGACTACATCAACAAGAACAATGTATTAGGACTGCATTGATAGAGACAATGTATTAGGACAGCATTGATAGAGACAATGTATTAGGACAGCATTGATAGAGACAATGTATTAGGACTGCATTGATAGAGACAATGTATTAGGACAGCATTGATAGAGACAATGTATGAGGATTACATTGATAGAGACAATGTATTAGGACGGCATTGATAGAGACAATGTATTAGGATTACATTGATAGAGACAATGTATAAGGACAGCATTGATAGAGACAATGTATTAGGACAACATTGATAGAGACAATGTATTTGGACAGCATTGATAGAGACAATGTATTAGGACTACATCAACAAGAACAATGTATTAGGACGGCATTGATAGAGACAATGTATTAGGACGGCATTGATAGAGACAATGTATTAGGACTACATTGATAGAGACAATGTATTAGGACAGCATTGATAGAGACAATGTATTAGGACAGCATTGATAGAGACAATGTATTAGGACAGCATTGATAGAGACAATGTATTAGGACTGCATTGATAGAGACAATGTATTAGGACAGCATTGATAGAGACAATGTATTAGGACTGCATTGATAGAGACAATGTATTAGGACAGCATTGATAGAGACAATGTTTTAGGACAGCATTGATAGAGACAATGTATTAGGACTACATTGATAGAGACAATGTATTAGGACTACATTGATAGAGACAATGTATTAGGACTGCATTGATAGAGACAATGTATTAGGACAGCATTGATAGAGACAATGTATTAGGACAGCATTGATAGAGACAATGTATTTGGACTGTATTGATAGACAAGGTATTAGGACTGCATTGATAGAGACAATGTATTAGGACATCATTGATAGAGACAATGTATTAGGACTACATCAACAAGAACAATGTATTAAGTCTGCATCGTTAAGGGCAATGTATTAGGACAGCATTATAAAGGACCCCCCAACTGCCACGTTTCATTGGTAGGGAGCTAACAAGAGCATCACAAATAGATACATGTCTCAGTCCATATAGGTACATAGAACTCCTAATTTCAATTACCTACATTATAGTGAACTACATTGTACTTCATCTACTAGTGACTATAACCTAACTATTGTAGAAGTGAACTCACTTTGGTTACATGTAATGGACATGTGTAAAGATACGACAAGTTACAATGTGCATGTCTAGTTGACTTTGCTCAACCAATTGGTCTGAGGATAGTAACTAGATTTAGTTTGGGCATGCCTCACCATTCTGTTTGGTTTATTTTGTTTAACGTCCTATTAACAGCCAGGGTCATTTAAGGACGTGCCAAGTTTTGGAGGTGGGGGAAAACCAGAGTACCCGGAGAAAAACCACCGGCCTATGGTCAGTGATGAAGTGTTTGGACATCTTAACCACACGGCCACCGCGGCCCCTCACCATTTGGAAGCAATACAATTTTCAAGACCTTAGTTTATTTCTAATGCTTTATGCTGATGATATGGTGCTATTTTCGGAGACTGTCAAGGGTTTGCAAGATCTACTCGATAATTTAGAAAGGTATTCAAACCAATGGAAACTTACTGTAAATATTGAAAAAACTAAAGTCGTTGTTTTTCGAAAAGGTGGTATAGTTCACTACAATGAGAAATGGACATATCAGGGTAATGACCTTGCCTGTGTAAATGAATTCACATATTTAGGAGTAAATCTGAAATTTAATAATAAATTCAACAGTATTCAAATACAGCTATCAAATCAGGGTCGGAAAGCAATGTTTGCACTTTTTACAAAATGTAATCACATGCAATTAAATATTGAAACTATGCTTCATCTTTTCAATACATATGTTGGAAGTATTTTAAGCTATAGTTGCGAGATATGGGGATCGTCAAAGGCAATTGACATTGAAAAGGTCCACACACATTTTTGCAAAAGAATACTTAATGTAAAGAAATCAACCTCAAATGCGATGGTGTATTGTGAACTATAGGTCGTTTTCCACTACAATATTACAGGAAACTAAGGATAATTAAGTACTGGTTTAAGTTAATTACTACACAAAATTGTATTTTAAATCGTGTTTATGGATTTTTAAGAAATTGTAATACAAGAAATTGTTTCAATTGGGTAACTTTTGTTAAAAATGAACTTTTTTCGCTTGGTTTTTGTTATGTGTGGGAAAACCAGCAAATGTATGCAAGTTATATCGACAATATTTTGCCAGTTATTAAGCAGAGAATTTTTGACCAAGCTCAGCAACACCTACACCATTTATTAGAGTAATCCTCAAAATGTCATATATATAAACATCTTGTGGACATTGTAACATTACCTTTTTATGTTACCAAATATATTCCTAAAAGATTTAGAATTTGTCTTACTAAGATACGTCTATCTGCACATTGTTTAGCCATTGAAGCTGGTAGATATAATAATACTCCAAGATTAAGACGATTTTGTAATATGTGTAATAATAGACAACAAATTGAAGATGAATATCATTTTATTCTTGAATGTAATAGTTATAGAAATTTAAGGAAAAAGTACATCAATCGTTATTACTGGAATAACCCATCTGTTTTTAAATTCATTCAGCTATTCAGAGTACAAAATGTAAAGGAACTGTGTTCTCTAGGAAAATATATACATGAAGCTACTAAATTAAGAAATAATTACTAAACCAATCACTGATGTTATGATGTCTCATTCTCTTTATGTTATGTTCTGTTGTATACGCCATGCTGTAATTTATGTAGTTCTTGTACAATGTTTTTGCATGTGACTGATAGGTCGTACGGCCGAAAGTAATAAAAGAATTGAAAATTGAATTGGAAGATACACATATGTAATCACATTAGACTGAATAGCCTAACTATAATAATAGTTGACGCCCGAAGTAGGCCAAAGTCTATCTTTGTAAACATTATCCATCAAACATATTAAAAGTTATCGCTCAAACAAATCAAAATAGTTTGAGAAGGAAATCTTTTTAAATGGAATTTTTTCCTTAAAGTTACAAACATGAGAAGACTGAATTTGTTTTCACTACATGAAAAAAGAAAAACAAAGAAAAACAAAGGTATGCTTTACAACAGAAAATTTACCATAGTCTACCTAATGGCTGTGATATTTAAAAAAAAAACTAATTCCATGTTTTTTCTCAAAGAACTACATTTCTTGTATAACAATAATGAAAGTTACAGATATATACTTTTGAGGAATACAGCTTGAAGTTAAAACAAGAGCTGTTGGAGAACAGCATAGCTCGTCTCGCAAATGTTTGTCAATAAACAATTAAAATATATTAATTGGAATTGCATTAATAATATCTATTTTGTTTACTTGTTTTGTGAATTCATGCAATTTTCAAAACCATACCAATTTATATATTCGGGAGACAAAATATGTTGTTGTTAAATGAATATATTAAATACAAATGTAATTGCTTTTGGACATATTTCTTCAATTTTTAGACAAAATATTATCCTAATGAGAGTTGTCTCCCTTGAAAAATGTGGACCAGTATAAATTGTCTATTGTGAGCATTTCGACATTGTTTTATTTTCAGTTTCACCCCAAGAAGGGATAGTGTAACTCCATAGGGACTCTTTTAACAAATATCAGCACCCTAGTACAATCATAAAGTGACGTGTTAATAGCTTTCAACATTTGCACAAAAAAAAATAAAATGTGTTTTTTCCCCAGTTTAACACTGGCAAGGGATAGTTTAACCCGCACAGGGAACCTAATACCATGTATTACTATAGCTTTCAACACTCAACAAAAGTGAATTGATTTACAATACACTATCTATGCATGTGCTTATCAAAATAAGATCAATTTCATGTGTTTCCATTGGAAATGAAAAACAAATTCTTATTCAAACTAAGGTATCATTGTCAAGAAAAATCATCTTGCTTAGAAAAGATTGCAAATAAAATGCCACATATCTTTTTGAAAATAATCCACTTTTTTTAACTGATAACTTAACTCAATGATTCATGATTAAGTCAACATATTTGTGCAAGTTTTTATCTTATTGATTTATTGTCATATTAATTTCGTCTAAAAATATTGATTGTACAGGTGCTCTGTTCAAACATTTTATACCTGGTTTATACAAGTGTACTGTACATAATAAAACATTTATTGGTCAATCTACCTGGTTTACCTACCTAAAGTACACTAATGATGTAATTCAAACCTGCTTTTTTAAGAAGCCTGGTTGATTGACACCATCACAAGGAGTGTTGATATACCAGTAAGTTATTGTACCACAGGTGTGATAACCTACCCTGATCTGTGTATAATGCCTAATTAGGGCTAAACACCTGTTGAATGACTTTTGTTTATTTTACCTGTACAGTGTTGTGATACCTGTCAACTAATCTGATGAGGTGTGATGGTAGAAACAATAGCATCTCCATATTAATTATCACCTTGTGTGGGTAGGCACGTTAAATTGGCCCAGTGTTGATCCAATGACCAGTAAAGGAAAGTGTAAATGTATACCAGTCTTTGTCCAAACCCTGGGGACCCAGTCCAACCAAAACATACAAGTGTTTTTCTACCAATCAATAAGTTTGTATATCCACCCATATATGCTCCTCCTATTCCATAAACTGGACACAACTGACCTTTGAAACACATCAGAAATCACTCTCCCAGATACGATAGGCAGTAGAGACAATCTTATCACCAGCTACATTGTATATTTGAAGATTCGACAATCAGATTTTCCTTACACAGCCATCATCATGTACATCCCTGCCAAGCCTGTTTCCCAGACAGAGGTGTATGCTATTGCCAAGAGACTTAGGGAGCTGATGTCCTGTCATGACAAAGCCACTCATCAGATAGTTCTCCTGGGTAAGTTATCTCCCCTTAAAATCATCTCCCTCCAACTAAACACTCTAGTACTACTGCATCAAATGTATCAACTGCAGAAATGGAAATATGTTTGCAGATCTTTTTTTTTCAGTTATTATAAGTAACATATCTTTATCATATGTTTATAATGAATTAATGAAACTTAAAACTAACAACCAGAAATTGATAGAAATGTTTGAATTGAAGAAAATGCACACATTAGTAAAATGATATTTTCACACAATAGTTTTTTTATGTTCAGCAAATACAATTTACAGCTGTTTTGGAAAATCTATATCATCAATAATAAATTAGTCAGATTTTGATTTATTTTCTATTCCCCGTAATGTACCTGATATCTTACAAGTATAGATTAACAGTGATATGTCTGAGTAATATAGGCTGAGCCTGTTGTCCAATCCCCTTTGCCAACACCAATTCTGTACAATATTCAATGTAAATTTATACTTGTTGTGTTGACAATAAAATATTTTGAAATTTATCTGAGTTATATACAGTAGATAAGCATTGTATCAAAATTCTGTACGAAATAATCTTTCTAGTTACACTAGTTACAGGATAAATACAATCCAGAATTCAGCTTTTGTTCACAGATAATGATAACAGTAATGTAGCTAAGATTTACTAGATATTTCTTAAGGTAATCTGAAATTATATTGGCAATAAGTTTTTCATGCAAAATAAATTATCACTGGCCACTACAAAAAAAAGTGTGCCATGTGTTTTAAATATACAAGCAGAGCTTCACTGCTAGTAGCATTCAGGTTGAATAGATTGGGTACTCAGTGACTTTAACATTCCAAGGACAGGCAAAATTAATAACAGTTCTCAATATTGTTGATGAATAAAGACAAATACCTCGATAAAATTATATGATGTGTGATTTTACACATAATATGGCACATAATGTAGTTACAGAGTATCAGGGATACGGAGCAATGTGTTATACTGTAAAAGGAGAGAAAAATGCTATATACAAAACAAGGTATCACCATGCTGTAAAAGTTATGTATCTCAGAACTGTGCAATAAATATCACTAGTGGATCAAGGGGTGGGGGTCCTGGGGGTCAGGACCCCCCTTTTTTCGGATTTTATACCCTAGGTATAGACATAATCTTCAACATTTGAAGGATTTAAAACTTGGTATAGAAACAGCAGAATTGATAAGAGTTTGAGGATTAAGTCATCATTTATGAATCAGTATACATTTATTCAGAGTCGTGGTTTCAGCAACCTTTTTTGGGAATAGGATTAAATTGATTTAGGTTTGGGAAATGAGTTTTAGTCAGGTTACTTTTGGGGATTAATCAAGATATGCTAGTCAGGTTTAGGATTGAAACTTTTTGTTAGATTTAGCATTATTGATTGAGATTAAATTAAGTCAGCATTAAGGAATCAGTATATTAAATCAGATTCATGTCTGGGAATATCAAGATTAATGTTTGGGTCAGAATATGTTTGGGTTTTGATAAATTTGGGCATCTAGATAATATTAGTTAGAAAAGGGGAATACAATTTTGGTCAGATCTAGCTTTAGAAATTAAGATGTAGTCGTTGATCAGGAATCAGCATATCTAGTAAGTTTAGTTTGGGGACTAAAATTAAGCTTTGGGACAGGGATATTTCAAATCAAACCCATTGAGTCATATTTTAGGTTTGGGGTTGAGATCTAATCAGATACAATATTATATATTGTGGATAGACTGAGATATTTTAGTGTTAGGTTTGGGGATCTAGATATTTTAGTGTTAGGTTTGGTGATGTAGATATTTTATTGTTAGGTTTGGGGATGTAGATATTTTATTGTTAGGTTTGGGGATGTAGATATTTTAGTGTTATGTTTGGGGATGTAGATATTTTAGTGTTAAGTTTGGGGATCTCGATATTTTAGTGTTAGGTTTGGGGATGTAGATATTTTAGTGTTAGGTTTGGGGATGTAGATATTTTAGTGTTAGGTTTGGGGATGTAGATATTTTAGTGTTATGTTTGGGGATGTAGATATTTTAGTGTTAAGTTTGGGGATCTCGATATTTTAGTGTTAGGTTTGGGGATGTAGATATTTTAGTGTTAGGTTTGGGGATGTAGATATTTTAGTGTTAGGTTTGGGGATCTAGATATTTTAGTGATAGGTTTGGGGATGTAGATATTTTAGTGTTAGGTTTGGGGATGTAGATATTTTAGTGTTAGGTTTGGGGATGTAGATATTTTAGTGTTACGTTGGGGGATGCAGATATTTTAGTGTTAGGTTTGGGGATATAGATATTTTAGTGTTAAGTTTGGGGATCTAGATATTTTAGTGTTAAGTTTGGGGATCTAGATATTTATTGTTAGGTTTGGGGATGTAGATATTTTAGTGTTAGGTTTGGGGATGTAGATATTTTGTTGTTAGGTTTGGGGATGTAGATATTTTAGTGTTAGGTTTGGGGATCTAGATATTTCAGTGTTAGGTTTGGGGATCTAGATATATTAGTGTTAAGTTTGGGGATGTAGATATTTTAGTGTTAGGTTTTGGGATCTAGATATATTAGTGTTAGGTTTGGGGATGTAGATATTTTAGTGTTAGGTTTGGGGATGTAGATATTTTAGTGTTAGCTTTGGGGATGTAGATATTTTAGTGTTATGTTTGGGGATGTAGATATTTTAGTGTTATGTTTGGGGATGTAGATATTTTAGTGTTATGTTTGGGGATGTAGATATTTTAGTGTTATGTTTGGGGATGTAGATATTTTAGTGTTAGGTTTGGGGATGTAGATATTTTAGTGTTAAGTTTGGGGATGTAGATATTTTAGTGTTAGGTTTGGGGATCTAGATATTTTAGTGTTAGGTTTGGGGATCTAGATATTTTAGTGTTAGGTTTGGGGATGTAGATATTTTAGTGTTAGGTTTGGGGATGTAGATATTTTAGTGTTAAGCTTGGGGATCTAGATATTTTAGTGTTAGGTTTGGGGATGTAGATATTTTAGTGTTAGGTTTGGGGATGTAGATATTTTAGTGTTAAGTTTGGGGATGTAGATATTTTAGTGTTAGGTTTGGGGATCTAGATATTTTAGTGTTAGGTTTCGGGATCTAGATATTTTAGTGTTAGGTTTGGGGATCTAGATATTTTAGTGTTAGGTTTTGGGATCTAGATATTTTAGTGTTAGGTTTGGTGATGTAGATATTTTAGTGTTAGGTTTGGTGATGTAGATATTTTAGTGTTAGGTTTGGTGATGTAGATATTTTAGTGTTCAGTTTTGGGATGTAGATATTTTAGTGTTAAGTTTTGGGATCTAGATATTTTAGTGTTAGGTTTTGGGATCTAGATATTTTAGTGTTAGGTTTGGTGATGTAGATATTTTAGTGTTAGGTTTGGTAATGTAGATATTTTAGTGTTAAGTCAGGGGATCTAGATATTTTAGTGTTAGGTTTGGGGATGTAGATATTTTAGTGTTAGGTTTGGGGATGTAGATATTTTAGTGTTAGGTTTGGGGATGTAGATATTTTAGTGTTAGGTTTGGGGATGAAGATATTTTAGTGTTAGGTTTGGGGATCTAGATATTTTAGTGTTAAGTTTGGTGATCTAGATATTTTAGTGTTGGGTTTGGGGATCTAGATAGTTTAGTGTTAGGTTTGAGGATGTAGATATTTTATTGTTAGGTTTGGGGATGTAGATATTTAGTGTTAGGTTTGGGGATGTAGATATTTTAGTGTTAGGTTTGGGGATGTAGATATTTTAGTGTTAGGTTTGGGGATGTAGATATTTTAGTGTTAGGTTTGGGGATGTAGATATTTTAGTGTTAGGTTTTGGGATCTAGATATTTATTGTTAGGTTTGGTGATGTAGATATTTCATTGTTAGGTTTGGGGATGTAGATATTTTAGTGTTATGTTTGGGGATGTAGATATTTTAGTGTTAAGCTTGGGGATCTAGATATTTTAGTGTTAGGTTTGGGGATCTAGATATTTTAGGGTTAAGTTTGGGGATGTAGATATTTATTGTTAGGTTTGGGGATCTAGATATTTTAGTGTTAGGTTTGGGGATGTAGATATTTTAGTGTTAAGTTTGGGGATGTAGATATTTTAGTGTTAGGTTTGGGGATCTAGATATTTTAGTGTTAGGTTTGGGGATCTAGATATTTTAGTGTTAGGTTTGGGGATGTAGATATTTTAGTGTTAGGTTTTGGGATCTAGATATTTTAGTGTTAGGTTTGGTGATGTAGATATTTTAGTGTTAGGTTTGGTGATGTAGATATTTTAGTGTTAGGTTTGGTGATGTAGATATTTTAGTGTTCAGTTTTGGGATGTAGATATTTTAGTGTTAAGTTTTGGGATCTAGATATTTTAGTGTTAGGTTTTGGGATCTAGATATTTTAGTGTTAGGTTTGGTGATGTAGATATTTTAGTGTTAGGTTTGGTAATGTAGATACTTTAGTGTTAAGTCAGGGGATCTAGATATTTTAGTGTTAGGTTTGGGGATGTAGATATTTTAGTGTTAGGTTTGGGGATGTAGATATTTTAGTGTTAAGTTTGGTGATCTAGATATTTTAGTGTTGGGTTTGGGGATGTAGATAGTTTAGTGTTAGGTTTGGGGATGTAGATATTTTAGTGTTAGGTTTGGGGATGTAGATATTTTAGTGTTAGGTTTGGGGATGTAGATATTTTAGTGTTAAGTTTGGTGATCTAGATATTTTAGTGTTGGGTTTGGGGATCTAGATAGTTTAGTGTTAGGTTTGGGGATGTAGATATTTTAGTGTTAGGTTTGGGGATGTAGATATTTTAGTGTTAGGTTTGGGGATGTAGATATTTTAGTGTTAGGTTTTGGGATCTAGATATTTATTGTTAGGTTTGGTGATGTAGATATTTCATTGTTAGGTTTGGGGATGTAGATATTTTAGTGTTAAGCTTGGGGATGTAGATATTTTAGTGTTAGGTTTGGGGATGTAGATATTTTAGTGTTAAGCTTGGGGATCTAGATATTTTAGAGTTAGGTTTGGGGATGTAGATATTTAGTGTTAGGTTTTGGGATCTAGATATTTTAGTGTTAGGTTTGGGGATCTAGATATTTTAGTGTTAGGTTTTGGGATCTAGATTAATGCAAAATCTGTTGCCCTTCCTCTAAGGATCAAATTTAGTTCAAATCCATTCAATATTTTATGAAAAGCAGTGATTTAAAGGGCTTACCCCTATTGCCCCCCCCCCCCCCTTTTTTTTTTTTAGCTTATAAAGAACTTGAACTTGATGAATTATAAAGAGGGGATAACTCTTGTGATAAATAGAAAAATGACAATAATGTAACGTATTGTTTTTATCATGGCGAGGTCATGTTCTTTCATATTATGATATTTATCATAAGCTAGTATCACTGCAAGAAAGGTAATATGATTTCAAAAAAATGTTCAAATTTCCCCTTTTTTATGAAATAAAAATACCAACACAAATTGAAATTATTACCTTTCTGTAAAAATTGCATGTTTTTTTCTCAGAAATGTCTAGATATTGAGGCAATTAGCATGGAAAAGCAAAGTAACTTTTTGCAACCAAGCAAATGGTGATGCAAACATTACTTATGTCAATTTTCATTACAATCAATTCATTATTTTTTGACTGTGTTGTATCCCATGTATGATCTCAAACTTTACTTACAAATCTGGACAGTAAATAGAATTCATTACAATATAAATGCTGTATTCTGTGCTTCAAATGTATTTCTTATTTTATTTATTACTCACTTTTCTTAATTAATTATATAAATGGAAATGAATGATCATACTATCTCAGTTTTTATTTTAAATCTTTTTGAAATAAATCTCAACAGAGCTTATCACCAAGACACGGTACAGTACATTAATGATGAGATAATATTTTCATTTTCTTGGGAAAGCATCTTTTCCGAAAAATCTCGGATATATGATTTAAACTACATATTATGTACATAATATTTGCAAGTCCTCTGTCTGTCTTTCTGATTGAGGTGTTCAGAAAGGTATTAGATGTTCAGAAAGGTATTAGATGTTCAGAAAGGTATTAGATGTTCAGAAAGGTATTAGATGTTCAGAAAGGTATGTTCAGAAAGGTATGTTCAGAAAGGTATTCTCTTCAAAGCTTTGTTGTTATTTGTGTGTATATGTTTGTGAGGTGAAATAAGACTTTACTATTGGTGAAATGACAGGTGAAATAAGACTTTACTATTGGTGACATGACAGGTGAAATAAGACTTTACTATTGGTGAAATGACAGGTGAAATAAGACTTTACTATTGGTGACATGACAATAGACTCTCTAGATCTATGTAAAGTAGTACCACATCAGGCACTAGTTTAGAAATTAACTAATGCTGTATATCTTTTTACAGATTGTCGTATCAGAGAAAGTGTACGCAGACATCGCCAAATCTCTTCCTCTCCAGTATCTTCCCAAATCCGTAAGCGCCTGGAGGAACGCATCAGTATCTATGAGTGGGTCCGGGAGGCTTACGACGAGTACCGCCATGTCAAGTGGGTCACAATCCAGCAGGTGATCTTCACCATGTTTAATGGTTTCTACATCCCCCAGACCATCAACAGCATCATCTCCATAGCAACACACCATCTGTATAGCGGCACTGCACATGACAGTATGGAGTTGGACAGCGATGATGACGAGGGCGAGGACGAGGACGAGGAAATGGAAGTGATGCCATCTATGGACAGCTCCTTTGTGTCATTTTCGGGTGATAGATTTGGGTGATTTAAAAACTGTGGTAGGGGTTTTAGTCATATCAGTGCAGTGACTGTCAGAACAGTGACTATATGAGTGCAATGTCATGTCAGGATGTTGGGACATTTTAGTGCAATAACTGTGCCAGGACGTCGGCCAATTTCTAATGAACTGAATGAAAGTTACTAACAGGCCACTCAAATATCTTATAAACCTGGTTATACATGGCTGATGAGACAGTATCTGGATAACAAGTAGATGGAGATCAGTCAGTGTTCATATGAACTGAAGAAAATTATCACATTTTTAGAAAATTATCACAATTTTAGAAAATTATCACCTTTCTTAGAGAAACATGTGTAGCTATGGTCTATTTGGGATTTTTTTATTTGAAAATATGAAGATCAATATTCCAAGGTGTGTTTTTATGCTAGTGTAATTTTTTTTAATAATCTTTACTTTATTACAAATATTTTTGTATCATCAGGACTTGTGTTATCATAAATGTGCTTTTTTACCACAATAGACTATTTTGTATGATAAATGCTTTTCTACCATCAGGACATGTTTTATTATAAATGGTTTTTGTTTCCTCAAGATTATTTAAAGATCAATTTATTTTGTATCAGGATTATTGTTATAATTCTTATAACTGTTGTTTTCTTATTGTCACGATTAATGATATAAATTGTCAATATATTTTTATCATCATATATAAAATTGTTTTGCTACTACAAAGGTGAATTTTGATGTCATGATTATGTTTTATCGATGTATTTCACATAATTAACAATTGATATAACGGGATATTTAGTGCTGTAGTATATAACTATATATAGCCCTCCTTGTTTTTGTCTTTTTTGGTGAACTCAATGTTTGTGTGTAACCCCACTCACTGTGTGGTACTGTTTGTGTGTAACCCCACTCACTGTGTGGTACTGTTTGTGTTAAACCCCACTCACTGTGTGGTACTGTTTGTGTTAAACCCCACTCACTGTGTGGTATTGTTTGTGTGTAACCCCACTCACTGTGTGGTACTGTTTGGGTGTAACCCCACTCACTGTGTGGTACTGTTTGGGTGTAACCCCACTCACTGTGTGGTACTGTTTGTGTGTAACCCCACTCACTGTGTGGTACTGTTTATGTTAAACCCCACTCACTGTGTGGTACTGTTTGTGTGTAACCCCACTCACTGTGTGGTATTGTTTGTGTGTAACCCCACTCACTGTGTGGTACTGTTTGGGTGTAACCCCACTCACTGTGTGGTACTGTTTGTGTGTAACCCCACTCACTGTGTGGTATTGTTTGTGTGTAACCCCACTCACTGTGTGGTATTGTTTGTGTGTAACCCCACTCACTGTGTGGTTTTGTTTGTATGTAACCTCACTCACTGTGTGGTACTGTTTGTGTTAAACCCCACTCACTGTGTGGTACTGTTTGTATTAAACCCCACTCACTGTGTGATACTGTTTGTGTTAAGTGTCATTCATTGTGTGTTACATCCTCAATACTCAATGCTTTATGTTTAACTTTTTTCTCTCTACATCCCTTGAATATGTCATGAAAAACCTGAAGGCCTAGTAACTGCCACCTTGTAGATAAAACAAAAGATTTATTTGATCCTTTGTCCAAACAAATGAACAATTGAACTTAATTGACTCTGCTATCTTCAAAATGCATCAGCTTTGTGATTGGTCAGTTTCCTTACACCAATCAAATAGCTAGTTGTACAATTTGGCTTTGACATATTCCAGGGGTGCAGAGGGCGAAAGTGAATGGAACCTCTCGATTATCGAAGATATGTGTGGTGCTTTTTAAAATGTTTTAAGGTAGACTGAAAAATTATCAGTCAGCAACTGCACATTTATCTATGTTTATATTTATTTGACAAAGAATGTTATACTTTATATGTTCATACTCAATGTCTTCAGATATAGTCTAGTCTATAAGATACACTTTATTAGATAATAGTAACGTATATTATGTGTAGCCCAGCAAGTTGTGTTCTTGATGTGATGTTCTAGTGCTCTGTACATTTTCCAATAAACTATAATTGTTTTAATTTGTGGTTTTTGTTTCTAACGATGTCAACTGTTGTACATTAAATATCAGACATTAATTACAAAAAGAACTTCTTTGAGAAGGTTTACGAAATATTCATGAAACTTTCCTGATCTGAGCATGAAAAAACATTTAGCATCACTGGTCATTCGAGTAAGTTTGGCTTAAAAAGTTTTGCCTAAAGTTGAAACAAAGTGGTCCGATTAAATTGTAGTATCTTAAATTACTCGAAGGAAAGGGCTAAGATTATAACAAAATTTGAACTTGCCCATTAGACAAGAAGTCATCAATATTTACTTGCCCAAAGATCAGATCTGCTGGCCTCTCGCCATCAGACATGGGTTTTTTCTCACCCTTGAATTGGCGATATTTAATTAATTTTTAAACTATAAACTTAAAGATATCAATTCCCCCACTTCCATGTGACCTTCACATAAAGTTTGACAAAAAATCATGAAGGAATGAAGTTGGTTAATTGTTTCGGATGAGATAGAGACAGGATGGACATGGGCAACACTATATGCACTCCAATATATGGTGGGCCATAAAAATATCATTGGCTACCAGTTCATGATCTGAAATTTCTCTGGAATGTTGCAGCCATTTCATATATTCAATGAGAAATGCAGAAATGTATCAGTGGTGTTTTGTTTGCTTTGTTGATAATGTAAAAAGGTAAGTTAGATTACAAGGCCTGACAGGCGTCTTTTTGCCCAAACAAACACCTCACAATGAAGAGAGAGGATGGACAGTTCATCTTTAGAGTAAACAAATTACAGGTATATATATATAACTAAACTCACCCTGTCATCAGGTATATATATATATAACCAAACTCACCCTGTCATCAGGTATATATATATATAACCAAACTTACCCTGTCATCAGGTATATATATATATAACCAAACTCACCCTGTCATCAGGTATATATATATATAACTAAACTCACCCTGTCATCAGGTATATATATATATACTGTAAACGTACATATTTTAGCGGTAATTTTATTTTAGCGCTTTTTGCGCTGGAAGCCTTGCGCTAAATTATGATTGCGCTAATTACTTTTTGTACGTTCCATTTCTATAGAAAGTTCTGTGGATGCGCTAATTCATCATTGCGCTAACTGGCTGAAATCTGCAAATGCGCTAAAATTTGATTGCGCTAAAATAAGTACGTTTACAGTAACCAAACTCACCCTGTCATCAGGTATATATATATATAACTAAACTCAACCTGTCATCAGGTATATATATATAACCAAACTCACCCTGTCATCAGGTATATATATATATATAACCAAACTCACCCTGTCATCAGGTATATAGATATATAACCAAACTCACCCTGTCATCAGGTATATATATATATAACTAAACTCACCCTGTCATCAGGTATATATATATATAACTAAACTCACCCTGTCATCAGGTATATATATATATAACTAAACTCACCCTGTCATCAGGTATATATATATATATATAACCAAACTCACCCTGTCATCAGGTATATAGATATATAACTAAACTCACCCTGTCATCAGGTATATATATATATAACTAAACTCACCCTGTCATCAGGTATATAGATATACAGTCAAACCTGCCTTAGCGACCACCTGAATTAAACGACTTCCTTTCATATGCGACCGTATTTTTTCCTCCCAACGTTATTTACTATACTAGTGACCTGAATTAAGCGACTACCTGTCAGACGCGACTAACGACCGTCATTTCCGTTTCCCAAATGCTGAAAAGCGACTTTTTTCAGCGACTTTCCGAGTTTTAAAACGGAAGCAGAAGTCATAATCAAGAAGAAACCGGACGAACTTATCTGCTTTTAAAGATTAAAAAATACTTCAGAAATGCATGAAATGTCTTATTCTGTCTCAAAAAATGTACTGAATTGATTATATTTGCTCTGATAACACCCAAAAACGAACGAAACTGTATTTTACTTCTAAAGAATGAAAGAAGGAGATGGGATATGGCGAAAAAACGTCCTCGCCATTCAGACGATTTTCACGAAATTTTGATAGATAGAAATACAAACATTTGCTTGGGAAGTATGCAAAAAGAGTGAACAAACAGTCAACTTACTGTTTAACTGGAATTTATGTTCTTTTTGAGACATTAGGACAGATATTTGCAAGTTAAAAACGTCTCCATCGTTATGAAGGAAATGCAGTTACGTGACTAATAATCTGGACGGAAGTCCGGACCAGGAATTCAGGAATGCAAAAAAAAAAAAAAAAGTTTTTTTTTTTTTTTTGGAAATGTATCCGGCACTGGAAATAATCAAATTAGCCATTCAAACTCTTTGATTATTTTTTGTTTTTAAAAATATTTATTTTTTATTGTAACATGCTAAAATAATTTAAATATAATTATATATATATCAATGAAAATAAAAGAAACTTAATTAAATTTATAAAAACAGATACATGTATTGTACTTCATATGTAGAAATGGGGATATTTTTATATATTGTTCATTATTATAAGCATTTTATTTCATAAAGTGAATAGTGATTTTTCTTTTTTTTTTTTTCTTTTTTTTTCTTTCTTTCGTTTTCCTCAAGAAGTCTCTTACAGATTTGATTATATACACAATCTTAATTGATGACTGAGGTAATTCCTTTTCATATATGTACTAATACTTGTAGCTGATAAATTTTACATATGTGGCAGAATAATTATGAACTTTACTTTTCGGGTCATTTTCTTTGAACCTGGATTAAGAGACCACCTGTCATATGTGACCTTTTTTAATGACTCCCTTGGAAGGTCACATATGACAGGTTTGACTGTATAACTAAACTCACCCTGTCATCAGGTATATAGATATATAACTAAACTCACCCTGTCATCAGGTATATATATATATAACTAAACTCACCCTGTCATCAGGTATATAGATATATAACTAAACTCACCCTGTCATCAGGTATATATATATATAACCAAACTCACCCTGTCATCAGGTATATAGATATATAACTAAACTCACCCTGTCATCAGGTATATATATATATAACTAAACTCACCCTGTCATCAGGTATATATATATATATATAACCAAACTCACCCTGTCATCAGGTATATAGATATATAACTAAACTCACCCTGTCATCAGGTATATATATATATAACTAAACTCACCCTGTCATCAGGTATATAGATATATAACTAAACTCACCCTGTCATCAGGTATATAGATATATAACTAAACTCACCCTGTCATCAGGTATATAGATATATAACTAAACTCACCCTGTCATCAGGTATATAGATATATAACTAAACTCACCCTGTCATCAGGTATATATATATATAACTAAACTCACTCTGTCATCAGGTATATATATATATAACCAAACTCACCCTGTCATCAGGTATATATATATATAACCAAACTCACCCTGTCATCAGGTATATATATATATAACCAAACTCACCCTGTCATCAGGTATATAGATATATAACTAAACTCACCCTGTCATCAGGTATATAGATATATAACTAAACTCACCCTGTCATCAGGTATATATATATATAACTAAACTCACTCTGTCATCAGGTATATATATATATAACTAAACTCACCCTGTCATCAGGTATATATATATATATAACCAAACTCACCCTGTCATCAGGTATATAGATATATAACCAAACTCACCCTGTCATCAGGTATATATATATAACTAAACTCACCCTGTCATCAGGTATATATATATATAACCAAACTCACCCTGTCATCAGGTATATAGATATATAACTAAACTCACCCTGTCATCAGGTATATAGATATATAACCAAACTCACCCTGTCATCAGGTATATATATATATAACTAAACTCACCCTGTCATCAGGTATATATATATATAACCAAACTCACCCTGTCATCAGGTATATATATAACCAAACTCACCCTGTCATCAGGTATATATATATATAACTAAACTCACCCTGTCATCAGGTATATATATATATAACCAAACTCACCCTGTCATCAGGTATATAGATATATAACCAAACTCACCCTGTCATCAGGTATATATATATATATAACCAAACTCACCCTGTCATCAGGTATATATATATATAACTAAACTCACCCTGTCATCAGGTATATAGATATATAACCAAACTCACCCTGTCATCAGGTATATAAATATATAACCAAACTCACCCTGTCATCAGGTATATATATATATAACCAAACTCACCCTGTCATCAGGTATATAGATATATAACCAAACTCACCCTGTCATCAGGTATATAGATATATATAACCACACTCACCCTGTCATCAGGTATATATATATATATAACTAAACTCACCCTGTCATCAGGTATATAAATATATAACCAAACTCACCCTGTCATCAGGTATATATATATATAACTAAACTCACCCTGTCATCAGGTATATATATATATAACCAAACTCACCCTGTCATCAGGTATATAGATATATAACTAAACTCACCCTGTCATCAGGTATATATATATATAACCAAACTCACCCTGTCATCAGGTATATAGATATATATAACCAAACTCACCCTGTCATCAGGTATATAGATATATAACTAAACTCACCCTGTCATCAGGTATATAGATATATAACTAAACTCACCCTGTCATCAGGTATATATATATATAACTAAACTCACTCTGTCATCAGGTATATATATATATAACCAAACTCACCCTGTCATCAGGTATATATATATATAACCAAACTCACCCTGTCATCAGGTATATATATATATAACCAAACTCACCCTGTCATCAGGTATATAGATATATAACTAAACTCACCCTGTCATCAGGTATATAGATATATAACTAAACTCACCCTGTCATCAGGTATATATATATATAACTAAACTCACTCTGTCATCAGGTATATATATATATAACTAAACTCACCCTGTCATCAGGTATATATATATATATAACCAAACTCACCCTGTCATCAGGTATATAGATATATAACCAAACTCACCCTGTCATCAGGTATATATATATATAACTAAACTCACCCTGTCATCAGGTATATATATATATAACCAAACTCACCCTGTCATCAGGTATATAGATATATAACTAAACTCACCCTGTCATCAGGTATATAGATATATAACCAAACTCACCCTGTCATCAGGTATATATATATATAACTAAACTCACCCTGTCATCAGGTATATATATATATAACCAAACTCACCCTGTCATCAGGTATATATATAACCAAACTCACCCTGTCATCAGGTATATATATATATAACTAAACTCACCCTGTCATCAGGTATATATATATATAACCAAACTCACCCTGTCATCAGGTATATAGATATATAACCAAACTCACCCTGTCATCAGGTATATATATATATATAACCAAACTCACCCTGTCATCAGGTATATATATATATAACTAAACTCACCCTGTCATCAGGTATATAGATATATAACCAAACTCACCCTGTCATCAGGTATATAAATATATAACCAAACTCACCCTGTCATCAGGTATATATATATATAACCAAACTCACCCTGTCATCAGGTATATAGATATATAACCAAACTCACCCTGTCATCAGGTATATAGATATATATAACCACACTCACCCTGTCATCAGGTATATATATATATATAACTAAACTCACCCTGTCATCAGGTATATAAATATATAACCAAACTCACCCTGTCATCAGGTATATATATATATAACTAAACTCACCCTGTCATCAGGTATATATATATATAACCAAACTCACCCTGTCATCAGGTATATAGATATATAACTAAACTCACCCTGTCATCAGGTATATATATATATAACCAAACTCACCCTGTCATCAGGTATATAGATATATATAACCAAACTCACCCTGTCATCAGGTATATATATATATAACTAAACTCACCCTGTCATCAGGTATATAAATATATAACCAAACTCACCCTGTCATCAGGTATATATATATATAACTAAACTCACCCTGTCATCAGGTATATATATATATAACCAAACTCACCCTGTCATCAGGTATATAGATATATAACTAAACTCACCCTGTCATCAGGTATATATATATATAACCAAACTCACCTTGTCATCAGGTATATAGATATATATAACCAAACTCACCCTGTCATCAGGTATATATATATATAACCAAACTCACCCTGTCATCAGGTATATAGATATATAACTAAACTCACCCTGTCATCAGGTATATATATATATAACTAAACTCACCCTGTCATCAGGTATATAGATATATAACTAAACTCACCCTGCCATCCGGTACTGTCACCAGGAAGTACACCGAGTTATTGTTAGTGAAGTGTGAGGCGTCCAGACTGAGTTTCCCACTGCCATGGTAACGCCCTGCTCCTCCTCCTGTCCAATAGGAAATTTAAAAAATGTTATCCATTAATGTTAATTTGTATAAGTTAATCAACCTACCCATTTTATCAGATTCAGAATCATATGACTAAGAGTACACAGACAGTCAGAACTACTTATGTCATAAACTTACCATATTTTGATAGCCAAATTATACAATTACAACAGGTTTGGTGACTTACAAGCATAAGTAAGAGAAGGAATGGTAGTTAATTAAATACTCAGTAAACAATTACAACTGTATGAGAAATAATAAAATACATAACCCTTTGAATAATCAAGTTAACCAACAGAATCAGCTTGTCTTTAGTTAATAATACTACAAAGACAGCTATATACATTGGGTACATATGATTCACCATGGATCATTACTTGTTTCTTGATCTGCTCTCATGTGGCATTAAATCTAGGTATGAAATATCATTTGCTAAAAGACATTGATATTTTATGAGTACTTTTTTTTCTGATTGATAATCAGCCTTTATAACTTTCCCTAAATTGATACATGAATTATCTGTCCTTACATTGAGGTTGTAACTCATTATGATTCATTGTCATCATTTATCTTTTTGATGTGCAGAGTTATCTGCCCTTACCTTGGTGTTAATTAAACACAACACTCCCCATGTAGAGTTATCTGTCCTTACCTTGGTGTTGATTAAACACAACACTTCCCATGTAGAGTTATCTGTCCTTACCTTGGTGTTAATTAACCATAAAACTCCTCATACAGAGTTATCTGTCCTTACCTTGGTGTTAATTAACCATAAAACTCCTCATACAGAGTTATCTGTCCTTACCTTGGTGTTAATTAACCATAAAACTCTCCATACAGAGTTATCTGTCCTTACCTTGGTGTTAATTAACCATAAAACTCTCCATGCAGAGTTATCTGTCCTTACCTTGATGTTAATTAACCATAAAACTCACCATGTAGAGTTATCTGTCCTTACCTTGATGTTAATTAACCATAAAACTCCTCATGTTGAACCCTTACCTTAGATTCTAGTTATCTGCCCTTACCTTGTGGTTTAAAATCTAGGTTCACAGAACTATATACAGTTATCTGCTCTTACCTTGTGGTTTAAAATCTAGGTTCACAGTACTTTTTTGCAGACTTTTCTCCAATCTGATCTGTATAAATAGTTTGTTTCCACTGGTTACAATCAGCTGACCTGTACAAAATTGATAAAAAAAATCACCATTTAATCCAAAAATAGCATTTTAAGAGCTAAACTATCACCATACAACTACCATCATCCAACATGCCCAGCAAAACACCAGAACCCTAAAACCAATATAATCTGAGAAACAGACCTAAACTCTACATTTTAATGCAAGTCCAATGAAAGTGTGATAATTATGTAAAAGGGAATAACCTAGAATTCGCAGTATAAACTACATACTTTGTAAAGTGTGATAATTATGTAAAAGGGAATAACCTAGCATTCGCAGTATAAACTACATACTTTGTAAAGTGTGATAATTATGTAAAAGGGAATAACCTAGAATTCGCAGTATAAACTACATACATTGTAAAGTGTGATAATTATGTAAAAGGGAATAACCTAGAATTCGCAGTATAAACTACATACTTTGTAAAGTGTGATAATTATGTAAAAGGGAATAACCTAGCATTCGCAGTATAAACTACATACTTTGTAAAGTGTGATAATTATGTAAAAGGGAATAACCTAG
This sequence comes from Pecten maximus, assembly GCF_902652985.1. Classification (NCBI taxonomy): domain Eukaryota; kingdom Metazoa; phylum Mollusca; class Bivalvia; order Pectinida; family Pectinidae; genus Pecten; species Pecten maximus. Next base: position 28,620,530 of record NC_047020.1, on the reverse strand, counting down.
AATTCGCAGTATAAACTACATACTTTGGAAAGTGTGATAATTATGTAAAAGGGAATAACCTAGAATTCGCAGTATAAACTACATACTTTGTAAAGTGTGATAATTATGTAAAAGGGAATAACCTAGCATTCGCAGTATAAACTACATACTTTGTAAAGTGTGATAATTATGTAAAAGGGAATAACCTAGAATTCGCAGTATAAACTACATACTTTGTAAAGTGTGATAATTATGTAAAAGGGAATAACCTAGAATTCGCAGTATAAACTACATACTTTGTAAAGTGTGATAATTATGTAAAAGGGAATAACCTAGCATTCGCAGTATAAACTACATACTTTGTAAAGTGTGATAATTATGTAAAAGGGAATAACCTAGAATTCGCAGTATAAACTACATACTTTGGAAAGTGTGATAATTATGTAAAAGGGAATAACCTAGAATTCGCAGTATAAACTACATACTTTGTAAAGTGTGATAATTATGTAAAAGGGAATAACCTAGCATTCGCAGTATAAACTACATACTTTGGAAAGTGTGATAATTATGTAAAAGGGAATAACCTAGAATTCGCAGTATAAACTACATACTTTGTAAAGTGTGATAATTATGTAAAAGGGAATAACCTAGAATTCGCAGTATAAACTACATACTTTGTAAAGTGTGATAATTATGTAAAAGGGAATAACCTAGAATTCGCAGTATAAACTACATACTTTGTAAAGTGTGATAATTATGTAAAAGGGAATAACCTAGAATTCGCAGTATAAACTACATACATTGTAAAGTGTGATAATTATGTAAAAGGGAATAACCTAGCATTCGCAGTATAAACTACATACTTTGTAAAGTGTGATAATTATGTAAAAGGGAATAACCTAGCATTCGCAGTATAAACTACATACATTGTAAAGTGTGATAATTATGTAAAAGGGAATAACCTAGAATTCGCAGTATAAACTACATACATTGTAAAGTGTGATAATTATGTAAAAGGGAATAACCTAGCATTCGCAGTATAAACTACATACTTTGTAAAGTGTGATAATTATGTAAAAGGGAATAACCTAGAATTCGCAGTATAAACTACATACTTTGTAAACTATGAAAATTATAACAAGGTTATAATATCTCACCACTCTGGCTGCTGGAGAGGAGGGTAGATATTTCTTGAGAGGCTTGACTGCCTCCATCTCGTAATATGACAGAATTACTTCCCCCTGGCAGCACAAGGTCCTGTACTATTGTCACCAGTGTGGTATTTATAGGTGCAGTAACAATTACCAGGCAATCGAGAGGAAGGCTTTGGTCAGAGGGAAGGGTGAAATGGTACGGCAGGCTGTCATTGAAATTAACCTTCCTGGTACAGCCTGAAATCATATACACAGATCTATATCATAGACATTCAATATGTAGGAATTAGAGAGATTTATATTACAGACATTCAATATGTAGGAACTACCGTGAGATTTATATCATAGACATTCAATATGTAGGACCTACAGAGATTTATATTACAGACATTCAATATGTAGGAGCTACAGAGATTTATATTACAGACATTCAATATGTAGGACCTACAGAGATTTATATTACAGACATTCAATATGTAGGAACAACAGAGATTTATATTACAGACATTCAATATGTAGGACCTACAGAGATTTATATTACAGACATTCAATATGTAGGACCTACAGAGATTTATATTGCAGACATTCAATATGTAGGACCTACAGAGATTTATATTACAGACATTCAATATGTAGGACCTACAGAGATTTATATCATAGACAATCAATATGTAGGACCTACAGAGATTTATATTACAGACATTCAATATGTTGGAACTACAGAGATTTATATTACAGACATTCAATATGTAGGACCTACAGAGATTTATATTACAGACATTCAATATGTAGGACCTACAGAGATTTATATTACAGACATTCAATATGTAGGAACTACAGAGATTTATATTACAGTCATTCAATATGTAGGACCTACAGAGATTTTTATATCACAGACAATCAATATGTAGGACCTACAGAGATTTATATTACAGACATTCAATATGTTGGAACTACAGAGATTTATATTACAGACATTCAATATGTAGGACCTACAGAGATTTATATTACAGACATTCAATATGTAGGACCTACAGAGATTTATATTACAGACATTCAATATGTAGGACCTACAGAGATTTATATTACAGACATTCAATATGTAGGACCTACAGAGATTTATATTACAGACATTCAATATGTAGGAACAACAGAGATTTATATTACAGACATTCAATATGTAGGACCTACAGAGATTTATATTACAGACAATCAATATGTAGGACCTACAGAGATTTATATTACAGACATTCAATATGTAGGAACTACAGAGATTTATATTACAGACATTCAATAGGTAGGACCTACAGAGATTTATATTACAGACATTCAATATGTAGGACCTACAGAGATTTATATCACAGACATTCAATATGTAGGACCTACAGAGATTTATATTACAGACATTCAATAGGTAGGACCTACAGAGATTTATATCACAGACATTCAATATGTAGGACCTACAGAGATTTATATTACAGACATTCAATAGGTAGGACCTACAGAGATTTATATTACAGACATTCAATATGCAGGACCTACAGAGATTTATATTACAGACATTCAATATGTAGGACCTACAGAGATTTATATTACAGACATTCAATATGTAGGACCTACAGAGATTTATATTACAGACATTCAATATGTAGGACCTACAGAGATTTATATTACAGACATTCAATACGTAGGACCTACAGAGATTTATATTACAGACATTCAATAGGTAGGACCTACAGAGATTTATATTACAGACATTCAATATGTTATTATAGTATATTATCTTTTTTCATATGTCACTAACGTCATACAACTATTGTACACACTGGAGTGTTTTTCCTTGGCCAGTTAGAACATAGGCAATGACATTACTGGTACATCATAAACTGAAAATGGTGCAAAAAGCAAAAAAATGGCTCACAAAAATAAAAATATACAGACTTGTTTCATAAAACCTCATATGAAACTCATTTAATATCCTCTATACATTCGTATACAAAAATTTACTGATAGTAAATAGGCCCAGATAACATTGTGTTTTACCAGGATCTGCCTCCGTCATAAAGGCCTTAAAATGCTGTAGAGCCGAGTTGTTATTCAGGGCTATGGTAAGAGACAGGTTTCCAGTGGTGCCAAGCAGAAGGTCATCAGGTAGAATAATGCCTGTAAAAGAAAACAAGAGGCCCAAGGGCCTTAACAGTCATCTGACTATAAATTAAAGACCCTTATACTATTGTATATGTAGTATGCATTCTCTGTAGCGAGTATAGTGGCACTGTTGGCACTGTTGGCCATTCGGGTCAGATGACCTAAAAAGGGCATGGAGGCAAGGTTATAACCATATTAACTGTGAAATACTTTACCAGTTTACTACCAGTACTTAAGACTCATATCTATTACTCTGAGAGTGTGGTATGATATTTACACTGTACCTGTGAGTGTGGTATTACATTTACACTGTACCTGTGAGAGTGTGGTATATTTACACTGTACCTGTGAGAGTGTGTTGTAAGATATTTACACTGTATCTGTGAGAGTGTGGTATGATATTTACACTGTACTTGTGAGAGTGTGTTATTATATTTATACTACCTGTGAGAGTGTGGTATGATATTTACACTGTACCTGTGAGAGTGTGGTATGATATTTACACTGTACCTGTGAGAGTGTGGTATGATATTTACACTGTACCTGTGAGAGTGTGGTATGATATTTACACTGTACCTGTGAGATTGTGGTATTATATTTATACTGTACCTGTGAGAGTGTGGTATTATATTTACACTGTACCTGTGAGAGTGTGGTATGATATTTACACTGTACCTGTGAGAGTGTGGTATGATATTTACACTGTACCTGTGAGAGTGTGGTATGATATTTACACTGTACCTGCGAGAGTGTGGTATTATATTTACACTGTATCTGCGAGAGTGTGGTATGATATTTACACTGTACCTGCGAGAGTGTGGTATTATATTTACACTGTATCTGCGAGAGTGTGGTATGATATTTACACTGTACCTGCGAGAGTGTGGTATTATATTTACACTGTATCTGCGAGAGTGTGGTATTATATTTACACTATACCTGTCAGATTGTGGTATTATATTTACACTATACCTGTGAGACTGTGGCTGATATTGCCGTTCTGGACGAGGAGAGAACCTTTCACAAGACTGAAGTCTGTAAAAGACATAACAGAGGTCCTCCTGTCTGATGGCAATGTCATTTGATAGACACAAGTCACTGGACCTGTCCCAGGCAGATAAACAGGGGAGACAATCGGCCTTGCCCATTCCACTCGATTGGTACATTCTGTAATATGATTTATTAATCAACCAATTATTAAACTATTGATTTAAACAGACACATCAAATTTTTTTCTGACATATTTTTGATTGATTTGAATATTTGCTATAAAACGAGGCAATACAGCAAACATTTATCACATTGCTGAAGGTAATGGTATGCTAGTTCTAATACTGAAGCCATTTTTCGAGGTTTAATTCCTTAAGGAAAATAAAAACAACTGATTTGTTCAATCAAATAGTGTTAATTAAAGATTTTTTTACACAACAAAAACAGAAATACGTTTTGTTTATTCACATATAACAGTTACTGGTAGGTAAAACCTTCATTACGTGACCACCAAAAGTATGGTCGAACTTTGACATCTCAAGGCTAGTGAGGTCATGAAATAAATTAACCAAGTATATTATGAATATTTCCTTTGATCATGACTTAAGCAGGATCTTTGAGATATCAGAATTCAACATAACTTTAAGTTTGAATGTATCCTGGTATAACTTTCTGGACAACAGTGTTCAGCCTACATAAAACGAAATTCTACCATGTTTGCTATGTAACGCCAGTTTTGATTGGTTTAAAACCATGTATTATTTTCCAATAACCCACGTTCGTGCCAATAATACACGGTAGTAAGTCACGGCTGTTACAATTTTATATATCCAATATTCACACATTTTATAAAAGGTTACTATAGCCGAGTGGGCTAATGGGTTAGTCTTTAAATAATTTTTTATCACGATGCGAGTTCGAATCCTACGGAGGCCCCCCCCCCCTTTTTATTTTTTTTAAATTTTGTTTTTATCCTTTTTTTTCAAAATCAATGCCATATGATAGATGCTCTTGATCGTAGTACTGTATTGCCTGTATATTTCATCAACAAATAATGCAATACTCCAGAAATAAATTACAAGGTTTTCTCGGGGTTTCTTTGCTTTTTTCTATTAGAAAGAGGTCGATCTCAGAACTAAACAGTACATGGTAGAATAGAAATAATCAACTTTGACTCGTGTATTGTTGCAGGATATACAACTCGGACTCGGATATTTTGCAATTTTAATTAATAACTCAGGCCTGTGGCCTTCGTTATTAATTTAATTGCAAAATATCCTCGTCCTCGTTGTATATCCTGCAACAATACACGAATCATCGTTAATTATTTCTTAAGTAACTTCTGGACAACAGCATTCATCCTATATAAAATGAAAGTAACTTCTGGACAACATGCAGTGTTCAGCCTATATAAAATGAAAGTAACTTCTGGACAACAGTGTTCAGCCTATATAAAATGAAAGTAACTTCTGGACAACATGCAGTGTTCAGCCTATATAAAATGAAAGTAACTTCTGGACAACAGTGTTCAGTCTATATAAAATGAAAGTAACTTCTATTCAAACCCACGTACCGTCTGCGTTGTAGGTGACATGTAGGGATCCCTGAGTTGTATTTTTATTATGAAAGACAATAGATGTCACTTTGTCTGCAGAGATCACAAGTTCTTCTGAAACTGTAAATAAAAGACAGATTGTCATGATAAATATATAGAGGGTACATAATCATAACATCTGAAGGGTTTTAACATGAGATACAGTTACAGCTGATTTTCTTTTAAATGAAAATACAGAAAATAGAAAAAACATGTCACCAGCCTTACCTGTATCACCAGCTTTGTATGTCTTAATGACTGTAGCCTTGGTACTGTTGGACTGGTAGTGGCCGGAGTAGACCGTGACAGTGCTGTTAGTGGTAGGGAGGCTGAAACTAACATAGAGGTTTGTACTGGTGTTTTTATCACTCTTTATGTACCACACACACGTCTGGTTAGAGATGGCCGAGAAGTTCACCGAGATAGGTGTCTCCACTGTGGTGTTGTACTGACCTCCACAGGCATCCAAAAACACTGTCAGGACAAAATAATATCGATAAAACATAGAATGTGGCCAATGAATTACTAAATTCTTTTTTGCTGTTGTTTGTAGAAATATTATTGTCTTCAAAATTACATGCAAAAATTACAAAGGTGTGTGAATCACATGATTTTTAATAGTTTTTAAGATACTTTTAGTTTTTAGATATAAGAAATGCGAAAGAAATTGCAATGATAACATTATGCATATGCACACCTCTTTTGTATTGTGTTTGTTAATTAAGGGATATAAAAACCAAAAGTTGAGCTACTAGAAAGACCTACCTGATTCTGACAGGGTGACTATTGCCAGGCAAACTCCTACCAGTATCAAAACACTTCCTTTCTTCATGATGCTACAATCAGAAATAAACCATATATATATACGGACCTGAAACCTAATCAATAAATCATGTCTCTCACAATGATTAGACGTCCCGTCATGTACATTTCAATAAAGTTTTGTAGCTGCTGCATGTTTATAGGTAGCACGTACACCAGTCAACAGTATATAAGAGATAGCCTGGGCAAAATCAAATAATCTTAATGCTTAGTAACACAGAATTTGACAATACCCAGGCGAATTTATATTATAGTTGGCCTGATACACTGATGCTGTGTGCCATCAGTATACACTGATGCTGTGTGCCATCAGTATACACTTATACATACAGGGTGCCATCAGTATATACTGATACATACAGGGTGCCATCAGTATATACTGATATATACAGGGTGCCATCAGTATATACTGATATATACAGGGTGCCATCAGTATATACTGATATATACAGGGTGCCATCAGTATATACTGATATATACAGGGTGCCATCAGTATACACTGATACATACAGGGTGTCATCATACACTGATACATACAGGGTGCCATCAGTATATACTGATATATACAGGGTGCCATCAGTATATACTGATATATACAGGGTGCCATCAGTATATACCAATATATACAGGGTGCCATCAGTATACACTGATACAAACAGTGCCATCAGTATATACTGATACATACAGGGTGCCATCAGTATACACTGATACAAACAAGGTGCCATCAGCATACACTGATATATACAAGGTGCCATCAGTATATACCAATACATACAGGGTGCCATCAGTATATACTGATATATACAGGGTGCCATCAGTATATACTGATATATACAGGGTGCCATCAGTATATACCAATATATACAGGGTGCCATCAGTATATACCAATATATACAGGGTGCCATAAGCATACACTGATATATACAGGGTGCCATCAGCATACACTGATACAAACAGTGCCATAAGCATACACTGATACATACAGGGTGCCATCAGCATACACTGATACATACAGGGTGCCATCAGCATACACTGATACTGAGTGCCATCAGCATATACTGATACAAACAGTGCCATAAGCATACACTGATACATACAGGGTGCCATCAGCATACACTGATACATACAGGGTGCCATTAGCATACACTGATACATACAGGGTGCCATCATCATAAACTGATACATACAGGGAGTGCCATCAGCATTCACTGATACATACAGGGTGCCATCAGTATATACTGGTACATACAGGGTGTCATCATACACTGATACATACAGGGTGCCATCAGCATACACTGAAAGACAGTGTCATCAGCATACACTGATACATACAGTGCCATCAGCATACACTGATACTGAGTGCCATCAGCATACACTGATACATACAGGGTGCCATCAGCAAACACTGATACTGAGTGCCATCAGCATACACTGATACAGAGTGCCATCAGCATACACTGATACAGAGTGCCAACAGCATACACTGATACAGGGTGCCATTAGCATACACTGATACTGAGTGCCATCAGCATACACTGATAAAGCAAGCAATCAGCTTATACTGATACAACACGTCATCAGCATATACTGAAAGACAGTGTCATCAGCATACACTGGTACAGAGTGCCATCAAAATATTTAGCTCACCTGGTCTTAAAGAATGACAGAATTTGGTCCACTTTTAGTATGAACCACTGTTGCGAGAGACAGCTTAAAAAGTAGGAAAATATTTGAAACATAACTTAAATGAGATTATTTTGTCATGATTACGAAAATATCTAGGTTAGCGCCCGTGCAGGCCCTCTCAGACTTTGGGCCTCTTCTGTTTTTTATTTGGCCCGACACCTGACAGCAGTGCATAGCAGCGAAGCAGAGTGTGATTTGCATGGAGACAGTGGTACAGTTAGACCATTACTGATGTTAAAGCACTCCCAGTAACCAGTCCACGCTAGCAATCCCAACAAATATACCCCCCTAATACCCAAAATGTATCAGAAAAATTACCCCCCTAATACCCAAAATGTATCAGAAAAATTAACTCTACCAACAGTATAACACATCTATAGAGTTTACAAAATAAAATTACCCACTCCAAATACTTAAGTCAAGTTGAAACAAGCATTGGGCTGAACACCTTGAACAAGTTTATATCCAGTGCACTACCTATAACTAACTGTAAATATTGTGATATACAAAATATCCCACATGTGCAACCATGCATGCATGAAATTTGAGTCGACATTACCGTTATCAAGATTGATGTGTCATAAAAGCTAAGAATCTTGTGTGGATGTGACAACCATAACAGTCACTCAATAAGGAAATAGATATCATTATTAAGGAAGTATATAATAGACATGTCAGCCAATTAAAAACATGCAGGCACAGTGACAAAGTAACAGACGAGTCGTCAATAATCTGGTGTACAAGTTACATCTAGCTAAAATATTACAAAAGAAGTAGTCATGGTGAACGCGTTATATACTAAGCGATAATGGTTGTCTGATGCTAATCATTGGTTGTTACGTCATAGTCACAAGCTGTCTGGTCAAGGACGCTAACATAGTAGGTAAACAACCTTCTTCAGGAAGTTTGCAAATTGATGCACGCGCGGCTATCTGACAAAATGTACATATCTATCCATAAATATCGGTCATAGATATGTAATAGATATTACGAACATGGATAGCATTTCTATAGCAAAGTATTACGCCATTGCAACGTAGGAAACTATTGAAATACTTACAACCGTCGTCCTGTTGGCGATCACCGGCTACTTTCAGTTTGGGAAACCCCCAGAGTAACCTGAATTACTCCGTTGTCGTGGTACATTATCTACATATAGCAGTTTGAAGTGCGTTAACCTTTTACTAAACCGAACACACCAGGAAAAATAGCGATTCGACGCGCGTATGCTCACTAAGCATGGATGATAAATTAATGATTTCTATACAAAATATCTTATCTTATTTTTTTTTAAATGCCAAACGACACATGTTCCATAATTTTTGTCATAAAATTATTCCCTGACCCCTACCGGTAAATTATTGAAACACATGAAAAGATCGATCTATGGCGATTTCAATCACTTAGCCAGGGACGTCCATAGCATTTACTCAACTTTTTAGATTAGTGGAAGTATGTCCGCTTACTGAGACAAAGAGGTTGCTGTTCGAACCCTTGTGTGGAAGGCTTTATTTCATTACTCCTTCCTATTATTGATAAACAGTAAACCAGAGACGTATATACCTGATATACAAGTCTCTGAGTAAACGAAGTGATTTAATTTCTTCTTCTTTTATTCAGAGACGTTTATCTCTGTGATATACACGTCTCTCACTCTGTTTTATTTAATAAATAAGTTGTCATTAATAAAAATGTACATTACTGACAAAACAGTCATTTTGATCAATTGGAAATATTTTTTTTACATACAATACCAAAAGCTGCATAGATGATGATGATGATGATGATGATGACGATGATGATGATGATGATGATGATGATGATGACGATGATGATGAACTCTGTCATTAGTCCATACGGGCACTTCTTCGGTCTCAATCAACCAACCTCACTTTCTACCCAACTTTCAGTAGATTGAAACCCGCCCTGGCAATGTGAAGTATTCAATATCAACATTTGTACCCGTGCATTTCATGAAAACCTTTAATTTGCTATACAAGTCGATGACGATAGGCTGAGAACGCATCCATCCCTCAGGGAAAACATAATGTTTTTCCCGTTTTCTGTTCTGTCTCTCAGTACCACGAAGACAACATATGTCGATTTTTTTTTTTAAACATGACGAAGGAAGACAATTGTATGACCCGTGCCCTGACAAGGCCTCGAACTCACTATCTACGGCACCTACATGTACTCGCCAACCAGAAATAGTCTCATACCTTAAATATATACAGAACTGTCGGTATAAGAAGTCAAGTGACTTATAAATGAATTTTAAAAAATCCGTTGTGCAATTTTATATTGACACAAAAGGTCCAGAGGACCTGCATCGCTGACCTTAATTGATAGTTCAGGAACTTAGCAAAACATTATCAGTTATAATATTAATACAAATCTCGTCATATACAATTATTTTGCTACCCGTATCTTGGAACCATTGGGGACGCTAACTTTGCTTTATCCATAGCAAATACAGTTAAAAATAACCCCATGTATTTCCTTTAATGAAGGACTGAGATGAAATTCAAGACTTTTTTGCTTAAATTTTCTTATTGGGTATAGCATCCCCAAGCCCAAGGCAGCAACACTATCTGTTTGAACACAGGTCCATGTTTTTGAGAATATTATTTCATATACATATTTGTATCTCTACATACAAAAATCTTATTTAACCACAGATCAGCATATCATAGTACAAGTTCAAAGTTACCATGCAGTATGATATGTTACCAATTCAATTCGTGTAAAAATTCAATAATGTGATAGCCTTCAGACTGTACGTTAGACTTAAATATGGTGAAAATCTAATTAGCTGTTTTAGACATACACTTTGTGCGTAGCGTCACAGTTTTAAAAAATGACTGGATCGACTGACGACATACTAACCGTCGGAAAATTATATTTAAACACTTTACGGTATAGAGGCCCTGTAGCAGACATATATATGTCTCTGCCTGTAGGTATCGGGACTCCGGCGTGATTTTCTTTCTTTCTTTTTTCATCTTACATAACATTATATAATATAAACAAATAGAAATTAAATAGCTTTATAATAAATGCATGTGCAGCTTTGCCGCCACAAGACATAAATTATATATAAATACACGCCCTGAGGACTTGCACAGATATGATCATGAGAAAAGAATTATATAATAGTTAGGAAGTACGGGTCACTGACTTGTGTTTCCCTTCCTTAGTTTTATTATAATATCATAATATGTTGGGTTATAAACATTACTTTAAAATTAAAAATAAAATGTTCTTGAATTGCAAATGATATAACACCAATGTGTTAATCACTTGCTATCATATCCTCTTGACGTTTCGGCGTCGATTGGGCTATTAGCAATAGGGCTATTCTAAGATGAATTTCAGATAAGCGATAAAGATACAATATTTTTCACCATTAACTTGGTAAACACTTGTTAAATGGGTGGTTAGTGAACAAAAGTCTAATATAACTGCGCAAAATAAACTTGCACCCATCGACCTTGTGACCTACTTTTCAATCCGGTTCCGTCCGGTTTGCAATATGCTAAACAACGTATGATTTTATTGGCCAAGAACGAAAAACAAATTTCCAGTGGAAAAAAAATCAAAATCACTATGTATATGCTAATCGGCGAACACATTATCTATACGTATACATTGTATCTACTTCCTCATCATTTATTGGTGATTTCCTACTTAAATACAGGAGAATTTTTCGTTTTTATATTTAGAGTTGTTTTGAGGATATTTTTGACACTGACCAATCAGAAAGCGCGTAACACAGTGCTTCGATAAGACCCCGGTACCCTTTCCTTTGTGCGCCATTTTCTCCGCAAACCAGACCGAAAACACAACGCGGCTTGGGGAATATAGATATCTAGAGAAAAAAATACCGTCGATTTCACGATGTCGGAAAATAAGGTACACTTTTTCATTTGCCTGGGTATATAAAACCTATCATAGAATTGATATAATTTAAGAAACCCATCATTGTTGAAGTGATTTGTATGTGATGATTTCCCGCGGTTCTTCAATTATTGGGTCTAATCAATAGAATTTATATCCTATTTGATTATGTACAAGAATTTCTCTTACATTAATCATACTGCAATTTCCGTGTGCTATTTTTAACCGGATTTTTGTAATATATGTATGTTTTACATATGATCATGAATCTCTTGATGTATTGAAGAAATAGAACGTCAGTATTTACACTGATCGCCGGCCACATGTTTGATCCGAGGTCGACATTTTGTCACTATCACAAAGGAAAGATTTCGACTCCACTAATTACTGTAAAGATATATATATTATTTCAGTTCTCGTCATATGTGCATAATCATCACAGCTTGCGTAAGTGATGGATTGGTACACCAAACGATTACTCGAAAATTTTACGACATTCAATGTTTGGATGCACACGTGCTGCGTGAAGAATAAGTTATTGATAGTTTAGGTAAACTTAATTCGTGTTATCACCTTTGCAGTGGTCATACAGGGCATCCAGTAGACCCTTGTGAGTATGTTTTTGACTCCCCAAAATCAGATTTGACTCCTGAGTTTGAAGGAGCATGTCTATCTGAGATGTTTTGACCCTTCATATTTCTGAGAAAAGGTGATTTGACTTCTGAAAATGCTAAAAGTCAAGGGTCAACTGGATGCCCTGGTCATACTGTTGCAGAAATATTGCAGTTAGTGTAATTAGAAAAAAAGGAGAAAGTTAATTGTCAAATGTTCCCCATCTACCCACAAGATACCATTCTGTAAAACGTTTATCATTTAATACTTAGACCAAAAAGGAGTCATAAATAATGGGGATATGATAATAAAAAATATACTGATATATAATAAACTCTAGTATAGAACTCTACAGTTTGATAAGTAGGCAGATTTAAATGTTCATCCTGTTCTTTGATACTTACAGTGTGTACATTGTGATATGAGAGAAAAATGAAAAAGATTGTGTCATAAAGTCTTTTCAAAACAACTCTATGTTCTGATATTGATAATTTCAATATTTTCAATAAAAAGTGCAAAATCTCAGAATGACACGGTGACAGGTTTCTGCTGCCATGTTCCCCCTTCTTGACAAATGAGAAGCCGAGTATAACCCATCTTTTTACTGACAGGGATCAGAGGAGCAGCAGATAGTGAAGCCAGAAGGAGCAGAACACATCAATTTAAAAGTCACAGGTCAAGATGGCAGTGTGGTTCACTTCAAAATCAAGAAAAACACACCACTACGAAAATTGATGTCAGCATACTGTGACAGAGTTGTAAGTATATAAGAATTTTTATCAGCAGTTTGCAGACAGGTCGAAACCAGGATTAACAGGTGTCTCCTTGATGCCAGTCCTGGTATGACCAGGACTGGCATCTTTCTGTTGTGATGTACAGTAGAACCTTGCTATATCACCACTATCTGTTCTCTGCGATTTGGTGGTATATCAGGTTTGTCGTCCAAATCCGAGTTTGCTGTCCAAACACTATAGCTAGCTAGTGTTTCTGTAACAATTGTAGACTTTGAAAACCAAAAACAATTTATTCATATCAAAATTTCGCATCAAATTGTACATAGATATATACTTTGATAATAGATTAACATCAAATTTAATTATTTTCCCAAGAATGTCATCATTATTTTCATCACATGGTCTACAGTAATCGCAACATGATTTTCAATACTACCTTACCTCGTTAAACTGTGTGCATGGTCCACCAGGTGCCGAAAAATATATAAATTGTCGCTTGTTTTACCCTCGACCGACAAAGTGACAGGACAAACTGTTAAAGAAATAAACATTTCTGAATGTCTGATTCAGCTGTAGAATGCTTGTGTTCTAGAAATGTGACAACAGTTCATCGCACAAGTAATGTTTTTAGATCTGTGTCCAGGGTTTACTGTATTGTTAATGTTGCGTCATCACATGGTACGGTACCTCTGTGTATCCGACATCTTACTGTTGTCTCTGGAGTAACAGTCCATGATATTTTAACAAAGTGTGTAGCACTATCACAAAAGTGAGTTTTATTCATCATAACTTACAAAACTTACCTAAAGAAAGACCATGAAGCACTAGCCATGGTTCATTGATTTCATGTGTGTACAGCTCATCTGGCAGTTGGCAGTCAGTCATGTAACAATATCATATAAACACATGTCCTTCTGGACTCAATTTGACAAAGGTCTAGACGATGTTGTTTTTACCATTTGTTCTCGAAATACGATGTTGGATGGCGGTAAAACAGGTGCATTAGCGTGGGAGCGATGGAAATCTGCTTTGAATGAATTCATGGCGATACGTGCGTTTGGCTTTATAATGGGTGGCAAAATAACAGGGTTTTACTGTATATTAACCACTAAAACAACAAAACTCTTATAATGGGAAGAACACTTTAATAGCTTCATATAAACTATGTGCATTTAAATTACCTGTTACGGACCGTTTCTTGCCAGCTCAATGACATTTTCAAATTTTTCTCAGACAATTAGGAATTTTCAATACTTATGTCAATAATGACAACGTTTTCAGTTGGTCATGGACATTTTGAATTATTGGAGGTCCACAATTTCTCTGAAATTTAAGGATTCCACAGTACATGGCACATGCAAGATCCTTTCAAACTAGCGAGTTACAGCTCATTTAGAAAATTTTAAAAACGCATCCTCAAAGTATTTGAAGATATTTCACATGGAGAAATTGATCATGGAGGTTTCTTTTTGGTATTATAAATTTTCTATACTTGTCTATGATTGTTATTGGGAATAGCTATTACAGTACTATTAGCAAAAATCACATGTGCTGTTCACATTTTAAAAAAAAAGTCTATATTGGACCATCCCCTAGCATTTTTATAACTGAAACATGCTTTTGATTGCAGTATACTTTTCAATGTGTTTTGTTTTCCAGGGACTGAAATTATCATCTTTACGGTTTAGATTTGACGGCAATCCAATCAATGAGACAGACACCCCTACTGGAGTAAGTGTTTACTGTACATATTCTATTGAATGGGATTTGTGATATTGCCCTAGCACACACTTAAGGGTATAGAAAAATTACTGCAAACAATTTTAATAGAAAGCGGGGAAAATCATAGAAATCCACGTGGGGCAGTTGCCTGGTACTTAATGTAGGCAGGTGTTTTTTTTTGCCTGGTCCTCTGGCTTTCCTCCACCTCCAAAACCTGGCTTATCCTTAGATTACCCTAGCTGTTAATAGGACATTAAACAAAATAAACCGATAAGCCCACACATTAACCTGTTTAATTTGATAATCCACCCAGTATTTTTTCCAATTCTAAATCAGCAATGCTTGCTACCTTAAGTTCTTATTAAAATACTAATACTCTTGACTTAATGAAAGTCTGAACACAGGGATGTCATAGATTCTTATGATGGCAAATTGGAAACCTGTGAAATAAAACTTTAAACACTGATGCTATTTTCCAGATTTTTCACTTAAAAATAAGGAGACATATGATAATTTTCCCAATGAATTTTAGGACATGTCCTTTGTCCCCATTCCAAAGTTCTTGGTAAAATCAGGGTATTCATTCCATTCATCTTGTATTATTGTTGCATAGTGATGCTGGAAAAAATGGATTTGTTCAATTTGTTTCTGTTGACTAATTTCCCAAAGAGGTCTGACTATAGATGATTTTACCCTTGGAGACCACTCAATGGTACTGTATACGTTGTGTCATAAAAATTTGTTCCCTTGTCTATACATATAACCCAAATTAATCGATGACTAAGTTTAAAGCACTTGTACTTGTCTGGAATAAGAATTCATGGATAATTGATAGTAATATCCATGTGGAGACCCCATGACCCATCAAATATTAAAACATATTAAGTATAGGGATTACTAGAAAAATGAGACTAGCCCTATGCCACCACCCATCAGATTTTAACACGCATGCCTCCCACCCATCCCACATAGACAGTTCTGGAATAGCGCTAAATTCGTTTGCTCCACTGTATTTGAATTCTGTAGTTCATATCATTGTGCTATTGGTCTTTGATTACCTCAAATCTATTTACCAGAAAAAACTATATGCAATCTTATTTGTCTGCAAAATTAATCAACTGTGCAAGTAGGAGTATAATTATTAAGCAAGGTGTATTGTATTGAAGTGACATATCTTCTCAATAAATCATTAATGCCAAGCATTTGAAGTTTTAGTGTTGTAATGTAACAATATCACTTATTTTCTAGCTGCTCATTTAACATTTGCTGTTG
Source organism: Pecten maximus (assembly GCF_902652985.1). Classification (NCBI taxonomy): domain Eukaryota; kingdom Metazoa; phylum Mollusca; class Bivalvia; order Pectinida; family Pectinidae; genus Pecten; species Pecten maximus. Next base: position 28,603,920 of record NC_047020.1, on the reverse strand, counting down.
CTCACTTTCACAGCTTGACATGGAAGACGGTGATACGATAGATGTATTTGCACAACAAACTGGAGGACAACGGTAAATTGGAACAAAAGAAATATCGGACTTTTAAGAGACCTCATCTCAGCATTCATCATTCATCATTCATCATTTCTCATTGGACTTCGTATCACTCATATCATGTTGACTTTGGCAGTCCTGTACTGTCGTGATGAATGTTGTAAGGATGAGAGCTTGTGCGTCGTCGAGGAGTTTTCCTGAGCTTGGTTTCCTTTGCGACGATTCTGACTTGGTGTGGGACATACCAGAAATTGAGCAAAGAGTGACTTTCGATGTAAAGACTGCGGCGCGTGGAGATGGTGGGCACCAGGTGTGAGGCCCACACAAACTTTTCATGTTATTTGTAGTGTCCACAAACTAGGTCATGTCACTTGTATATGTTTGTTTGTCAAAAAAACATTTTTATTCATTCAGTCATGGACATTCATCCCATAAATATTGGTAAATAAACATGTGGTTGTACAGTTTTCTTTTTACGTCATTGTCCGTCATCTTACAAAAAAAAAATCCAATTTTCATGTAGGCAGTAATCCAATATCAAATTCATATAATTTGAATTGCTCTTAAACAACAGTATTTTACATAATCAAGTCAGGTCTTGAATTACACATATTATTAAGAAAAGAAAATATTAAATAGAAGTTTTTCTGGAGGGGGAGGGGGGGGGGGGGGACACAAATACTGTCTACAGGGTCAAAATGGAAATGAGAATTAGGTAACCATATGCTTAAACAATTGTTGTCAAGAAATTTTGAAATTTAATTGCTATATGTGTAAAAAGAAAATCTTTTCCAAAATAACATGAATCATCCATCAGAGGCATTTTTAGCCCACTATCATCAGATGGTGCTATTCAAATCGCCTTGCGTCCGTCCAGCTGTCCCCCCGTAAACAATTCTTGTTGTCGCTATTTCTCAGAAAGTACTGAAGGGATCTTTTCAAATTTCATGTGTAGCTATAGGTTGCCCTTGGTCCGTTGTAATGCATATTGCATTATGGAACCAATCTGAAACATCATGGATGACAGGCAGCCATCATGGATTTTGACAATTGAAGTTTATCGCTATTTTACTGGATATTGAAGGGATCTTTCTCAAATTTCATATGCGAGTTCCCCTTGGTCCCTCGTATTGCGTTTTGGGACCAATCTGAGAGCAACATGGCCGACAGATACTCCAACAATGTTAGAGGTTTTACACGGCGAGATACTTTTGACAGGCGCTGTGTAACCTCTAACTGCCCATAGCTGATTTTCCCGATGCTGACGATGAAATTTTCAAAGTTCGTATATTGAAAAAATATAGCGTCTCAACTTACATTTAAATGATCAACAGGGTCCAATATATACTTCTTTCCATAATCCCATGATTAAATGAGAATAATTTACTAGCAAACACACAAATTATGAAGTTTTCTTCTTCCGAAGCGAAGCAGAGCTCAAGCAGACAATACTGCCAGTAGTGATAGTAGAAATACCATGTGATTTGCCGGTTAATACAAAAATGGATTACAACCTATGTCCTACAGGCGGAATACAACAAAGTCTGTATCATTTTGTTCCGTTTGAAATATCCAATACTATTTTGTATCAACCTTGAGGCAGCCATTTTTAAAAACGACTAGAAAAGTGCTACAACGACATGGACATGTATTTTGTGTGTTCTATACGTATACCGAATAATACTATATATTTGTGTCTGTGACATACATATGGAATATATATTGCATAAATGATGCGTAGACATCGTTGTAATGACCTGACAACCTCTAAAGTGTTTTTTTCAAGCATATTTCGTTGCGCCTGGATTTCAGGCGGAAACTGCTTCGGAAATAAGAGGTTGTAGTCGGCAAAATCATATCCGATAAAAAAAGAGCCGACCAGCGGCCTCTTATGTTATAGGAGTAGGCCGACAGACGGCCATTATCACTAAATCTCAAATTTCATATATAGGTTCCCCTTGTTTGAAAAGTATGGAGGGATGCTTCTCAATTTGCACAAAGGGAAAAATAGAGTGAAAATCAATCTGACATTGAACCTATAAAGATCATTCAATGGTGGGCGCCAAGATCCTTCTGGAATCTCCTGTTGTGGACATTTAGTATAAAGAATACTAGAAAAATTTTGTCCGTCAAACTTTGATAAAAATGTCTTCCAAACAGACAATTCTGGATAATTTAAAAAAAAAAAAACGAATTTATATTCAAAGATCAATTTAAAACCTCCCAAGAGATCCGAGAGGTAGCCTGGTACCCACCATTGAATGATCTTTATTAGCCCACCATCATCAGTTGGACTATTCAAATCGTCCTGCATCTCTGTGGTCCGTCTGCTTGTTATCGCTATTTCTCAGAAAGGGCTGAAGGGATCTTTCTCAATTTTTAGCCCACCATCATCAGATGGTGGGCTATTCAAATCGCCCTGCGTCCGTGGTCCGTCGTCCGTCCGTCCCTCCGTCCGTCCGTCCGTCCGTCCCTCCGTCCGTCCCTCCGTCCGTCCGTAAACAATTCTTGTTATCGCTAATCCTCAGAAAGTGCTGAAGGGATCTTTCTCAAATTTCATATGTAGGTTCCCCTTGGTGCCTAGTTATGCATATTGCATTTTGAGACCAATCGGAAAACAACATGGCCGACAGGCAGCCATCTTGGATTTTGACAATTGAAGTTTGTTATCGCTATTTCTCAGAAAGTACTGAAGGGATCTTTCTCAAATTTCATATGTAGGTTCCCCTTAGTGCCTAGTTATGCATATTGCATTTTGAGACCAATCGGAAAACAACATGGCCGACAGGCAGCCATCTTGGATTTTGACAATTGAAGTTTGTTATCGCTATTTCTCAGAAAGTACTGAAGGGATCTTTCTCAAATTTCATATGTAGGTTCCTCTTAGTGCCTAGTTATGCATATTGCATTTTTAGACCAATCAGAAAACAACATGGCCGACAGGCAGCCATCTTGGATTTTGACAATTGAAGTTTGTTATCGCTATTTCTCAGAAAGTACTGAAGGGATCTTTCTCAAATTTCATATGTAGGTTCCCCTCAGTGCCTAGTTTTGCATATTGCATTTTGAGACCAATCGGAAAACAACATGGCCGACAGGCAGCCATCTTGGATTTTGACAATTGAAGTTTGTTATCGCTATTTCTCAGAAAGTACTGAAGGGATCTTTCTCAAATTTCATATGTAGGTTCCTCTTGTTGCCTAGTTATGCATATTGCATTTTGAGACCAATCGGAAAACAACATGGCCGACAGGTAGCCATCTTGGATATTGACAATTGAAGTTTGTTATCGCTATTTCTCAGAAAGTACTGAAGGGATCTTTCTCAAATTTCATATGTAGGTTCCCCTTGGTGCCTAGTTATGCATATTGCATTTTGAAACTAATCAGAAAACAACATGGCCGACAGGCAGCCATCTTGGATTTTGACAATTGAAGTTTGTTATCGCTATTTCTCAGAAAGCACTCAAGGGATCTTCCTCAAATTTCATATGTAGGTTCCCCTCAGTGCCTAGTTTTGCATATTGGGACCAATCCAAAAACATGGTCGACAGACAGCCATTATCGCTAAATCTTAAATTTTATATATAGTTTCCCCTTGTTTGAAAAGTACTAGCTATAGAGGGCTGTTTCTGTATTTACACAGATTAGGATTAGTAAGACTTAGAAGAAGGGAAAAGTAGAGAAAAGATCAATCTGACATGGAACCTATGAAGATCATACAATGGTGGGCGCCAAGATCCCTCTGGGATCTCTTGTCATATTTAAGTTCCCCTTGGTCCTTAGTAATGCAAATTGCATTTTGGGACTGATCGGAAATCAACATGGCAGACAGGTGGCCATCTTGGATTTTAACAATAGAAGTTTATTATGGCTATTTCTCTGAAAGTCCTAAATGGATCCTTCCCATATTTCATATGCAAGTGTCCCATTGTCACTAGTTGTGCATATTGCATTTTGGGACCAATTGGAAATCAACATGGCCGACAGGCAGCTATCTTGGAATTTGACAATTGCAGGTTGCTCCTGCTAAATTGTGTTATATAAAGTTATTAAATATTTGAAAGAAGAGAAAATATCAATCTTTCATATGGATCATTCAATGGTGCCAAGATCCCTCTGGAATCTCGTTAGTTCTGTTAGACTGATCTCTTACTAATCTGACAACATGAACAAGTGAAACCTACATGTGAAGTTTGAAGTTGAAGTTTTTACAAGAAATAAAGATAACAAACTTCAGTTCTCAAAATTGAAGATGGCCAATTGTTGGCCATTTTCTTTTCAAGATGAAAAATTAAACTTCAACTGGCACAACTAGGTACATGGGGGAACCTACACGTGAAGTTTGAGAAATATCCCTCCAGTACTTTTCAACAAATAACGATAACAATCTTCAATCCTCAAAATCCTACATGGCCGCCTGATCAAAAATCTAAATTGAATTTGCACAACAAGGGTCCAGAGGCAACCTACACATAAGTTTGAGAAACATTCCTCCAGTACTTTTCAAGGAATAACGATATCAAACTTTACTTCTCAAAATACAAGATGGCTGACAGTCGGCCATTTTCTTTTTCTGATTAAAATGAAAATTTATATGGCACAACTAGGGACCAAGGGGAACCTATAGTTTGAGGAATATCTCTCCAAGTACTTTTCAAGAAAAAGCATTAACAAGGATTGTTCACTGACGGACGAAGGCAATTTAAATAGTCCATCTGGTGATGATGGGCCAAAAAGTTGCCAGACTCTTAGCAGAAGGCACCCTGAGAAGGATAAAATTGTGTTATCCCATTAAGCAAGATAATATTTTTGATTTTGATTTTGTTCAGAAAACAAAATATCTGACAGGTGCCATCTTGTATTTTGAGAATTGATGGTTTTGATCGCTATTTCTTGAAAAGAACTGGAGGGATGTTACTAGAACTTCACATGTAGGTTCCAATTGTTCTGTTATCAGATTATTGAGAGGGAAAATACTGTCATTGGACCAATAAAAATTATTCAATGGTGGTTGCCAAGACCTATAGTCATAATTCATTATGAAACAATGAAAGGTGTCCAAAACACTGGGACTGCGAGACAATTTATTGATAAATGTAACCAACAGTTCTATGGCTATAGAAACTTGGTAAATAATGACTGATGGCTGTGTATAAATATAGGGTCTGTTTAGAGTTTCGTGTCAAATGTCATGTTGAGGTTGGGGGGTGTCCTGTGGTGATGGAATATTGGTTGCATTTCCAGAACTGTTATGAATTTACTTTTGGTGTAGTTAACCAATTACACAAATGGTCTAGTTCAGACTTCCTACCAAATCACTTGAGTCCCTGTTGCTATGGTTGTTTTCTGGAATGTCAAGATCGGGGGCCCATGCAAATATTGCATCACATGAAACGCATGACAGCATTTAGAATCATTACATGTATTTGTGTTTAGTCATTAAGTTCCTGTGAAAGGAATCAACATAATTAGTAAGAAGTTAACCTTTAAGTTTCATCAAAATCCGATCATTCCTTCAAAAGATAGCGTGTTGAAAGCAATTAGCAAATGAGATCACAGCAGTCTCATTAATATGCATGGAATACGACAATAATCAAACTTGAGCGAGGAGTTTAGGTAATAGATCTACCAAGCAACTTTCTTTAAAATCTGATCATTGATCATTCCTTCAAAAGATATCTTGCAGAAAGCGAATCCGGACGAACGGAACCCATTTGTATATCCCCCATCCAACAAATAAAGTCTGGAAATCAGGGCAAGCCCTTTAGGATTTAAACTTTGTTACCATGTTTACAAAAATCCATTTACATTTGTTGCAGTCATATTACTGCACAGAGATGAGGTGCGACAGATGGACAGACAAATCTAAATTATCACATTACAGTGAATGTGGCGAATAATAACTTTGGCAAATATAGTTGAATCAAATTGCCATCCAGGGAAACACAATTATACATCATGGTCATGAAGCCTACAAAATTTCAAGATCGATTCAGACTAAACATCAAATGAAGGGCAGTAACTTTTGCAAAAATGATATGTAACCACTCAATGTATTAGAATTTATAAAGGATATTTCCACGCGACACCTCTGGTGAATTGTGTACATTGCGGATTCCAGAAACCATGATGGTCATGTCGCTTGGAACACATATTAACCAAGTGTTACCAACAAAGTATGATATATCTTTTCCCATAATGATGGGGGAACATGTATACGAGTTAACACAAGGCTGTATGTCCATTGGTTTGGCAGATGCATCATATGGTGTCATTATGGGAAAGAGCTGAGGGCTATTCCATCAAAATATCTACTCCACCCATGGACTCCAGTTTTTGTTTAGGGGTACCACATATAAAATTTCTTTGGATAATTATATATGTAAAAGAAATAGGAAACCCAACCATGGACAGAAGTGATTAATTCTGGAGTCCTGTACATGTTTTAATGGAATAGCTCTAAGTCGTCCATTTACAAATTCAATTAAAAAGTAGTTTTAACAGAGTAAATAACACAACACCATGATCTTTCCAATATTTTCATTCAATATAAATTGCATCTAACAAGGAACTAGGACGAGATTTGACTTGTGAACAAATGACTGTAGTAATTCTACAAATTCCTTATAAAAATGTTTCAGTTTTTTAGCCATCATCTATAAAACCACTGTTAATGATGATGATGACCTTGGTAAGCACTAATTGACAAACATGATTGATTAACAAAGTGATTATGTGGGTGGATTAATTAACAGATGATAATATCACACCGGTCTAACCTGTAGGATGACTACAGTATTATAATGTTCACAAATAGTAATAATGAAACATGTATAAACTTTTAGCACTGGCCTTCAGGCAACAACACTGTACAACATTTTATGCGTGAAAATGTATATCAACTATTGCAATTATAACATTTAAATTCTTCCCATTTGCAGTAGGTCATATCCTGTCTATATCAACAAAGTGGCCACAATCTAGACAGTAACATCAAAATACATAAAATAAACATTTTGTTAAAATTGTCTATAAGTTACATTCTTCTTTTAATATGGAAAAGTGTAATCACATTCAAGTATTAATCCTATTAACTCAGTTATTTATGTAAATAGAAAGAGAAAATACTGTTTAATAGTAGAGTTACTGCTTAAAAAATGTCATTCTGAACTGTGCAGTAGATCTAAAGAAACAAAACAAAACAAATGTACAAACGAGTCCTATCATAAGGACATACTTTACTGTCCTTACCCATCAGCCCACAAGAAAATGTGACGGCCAACATTTCATTTAATTGAAAAATTCATCCATTTTGTAAATAATCATACATGAACATTTGTTTCAGTAATTGATACTGGACAGTAATATGTATGAAATTATAGAATATTCTTAATGCTTTCATGTGTAATCTATTCAGATTGACAGGGAATTTATATTCTTATATTCCTGTATACAGAAAGATTTTGTCCGTTCATTAGGTTTTTTGCTCTTGTGGGCCAGGGTCATTTTGAGGCAGAATCTTATAGTAGTTGGTGACTACCTCTCAGAACAACTTACAGGAGGCCCATTGCATGCCATCCAGTGCAATTTGGGTAAAGTGTTTTGCCCAAGGACACAACCATGACAGCACAGATCGATTTGTTTCTCAACTTCAAGAGAAACACAAACTGACACAGGTAGGAAGCGCCGAACCACATACCTAGGCCTCCGATCTTCATCCAGAGGTTACTTGTCGTGCGACACTCTAAATGACTAAGCTGTTGTGGCCCACTGTCTACAGAAGGAAGAAATTGCACTCTTATTTATACACATGTATACAACTATAAAATCTTGAAAACAAAGACTATAGGCAATGGCAGATATACAACAGAAAAGCAGACAAATGAGGAAATTTGCCTGTTTTTAAGTGTTTATATTGGTTTGATTCAGATGTCCATATTTGATTTGTATTAGTATCCATATTTCATTACTTGTACAGGTGTTGTAGAGTGTCCACACTTCAGGTTTTGAGGTGTCAATACAGTTCAGTTGTAGGGTGTACATAATTCAGGTTTTGAGGTGTCCCATACAATTCTGTTGTAGATTGTCCACACTTCAGATTTTGCTGTGTCCAATACAAATCTGTTACAGGTTTTCCATACTTCGGGTATTGAGGTGTTCCGTTATAAGATGTCCATACTCGGTTTTGAAGTGTCCTATACAATTCTGTTACAGGTTTTCCATACTTCGGGTATTGAGGTGTTCCGTTATAAGATGTCCATACTCGGTTTTGAAGTGTCCTATACAATTCTGTTACAGGTTTTCCATACTTCGGGTATTGAGGTGTTCCGTTATAAGATGTCCATACTCGATTTTGAAGTGTCCTATACAATTCTGATGTAGGTTTTCCATACTTCGGGTATTGAGGTGTTCCGTTATAAAATGTCCATACTCGGTTTTGAAGTGTCCTATACAATTCTGTTGTACAGTGTCCATACTTCAGGTTTTGAGGTGTTAATACTTCAGGTTTTGATGTGATAGTTTTGTTTTCCAAATTTACACGTTTGATGTAGGTGTCCATATGATCTTGTACATGTTTGGTGTAAGTGTCCAAACTTGTACAGGTGTGTTGTATGTGTCCATACCTGTACAGGTCTCGTGAAAGTGTCAATATTTTCCAACAGTGTAGCAAGAAAAAGAACCTTGACAAATTGACCAAAAAATAATTATGCTATGAAGAAGTGATTCTTGATGAATTTTTTAAGTTTTGAATTAGGTCATATATTTTGAGTGAAGCACCAACTTTCATTCCTGTTAAACTAACAATCTGCTCTCGAGTCAACTCCAAAAGTTTCTTTCCATCAATGTTCTGAAATAGAAAGATAGACTTTTTAAGCATATATGTATTACTACAATCATTTATTTTTTATTCCAAATCATAATGTGCTTGCCAAAAACGTATGATAGAACAAGTACCGTGGGCAGAACAAGATATATGCCTGTTTAATGCAATAAACAGAGTAGTTATAAATTTGTATATACTATCTTGCATTGAAATAAGATTTGTATCAACTGATGAGAAGTTATAGGTAGCATGCTTTTACTGTCATCTTTACTTTCACTACAAAGTCAATGTTCAACTTTCTAACAAAGGAATACCAGTAATAAGGAGTTTTTATTTATTAAAAGTAGTCTTCAACTCATAAAACACAATTTGATATCATGATGATGAAGCCTACCAAGTTTTTAAGAAATCATTAAAATCATAGGGCCAAATTAAAGGCCCTGAGAAACGTCAGGGTCTGAGGTCATGAAATAAAAAATTTAAAATTGAATTTATAGTTAGACAGCTACATTTGTATTAGATGAAATGTCTTAATCTGGTTATTCCTATTATATATATATATTAAAGAAAACATGTATGATTACATCTATATTTACATCGAGTCCATCACTAAAATACTTAACATATTTATCTGCTGAAAAGTTTCCAATAGCTGAGTATAGTTCTTTCTCTGACCTAATTATTTAATGTTTGTGGAAGATTATTGGTATACATGTACTTCTGAATCAGTAAAGCTGCTTGTAAACTTGAAATTTTTTTACTGAAGGACAGTTTATTAACAGTTACATGTACTGTACAACCAGAGATATAATCCAAGATGTACACACCCTAAGTTTTTTTATCTATACCATAAGTTTTTTTATCTATACCATAAGATGTTAATTAGGCCTAGCAAACACCTATTTTATTACCCCTAGTAACATCGAAAATGCATATTTCACCTCCGATATAAAACTACGATCGCGCTGTCGGTCACGCTGTCCGACGAGACATATATAGGCCTACAGTTTTGACAAACAAAATGCTAGTACTGTGGTACATCAGTCACGGATCATAATCGTTAGATTCTTTTCAAATAAACAAATAATAATCTAATTTAACAAAATCCTCATGAAAAACGACATTGTAGTTTGTTACAACTTGCCATCAATTCCTGTTGACATTTCTTGCGTATTCTAGCGACATACAAATAAATATGAAACTACGAACGGTCGCTGGTTTAATTACATTAGACATAACCGCCATTTTGGCTGATGATCACGTGATTAGTTACGTGACAGCTGAAGTTATCCCTGTTTCGCTGCAGAACTATTTATAGATTTGTAAACATTTGACTACGTAAACACGGTTGGTTTTAGGCTTATATAAAATGTTCCTGCATTTTTTTACTTTCGTTTTCAAGGCAGAACTACGTAATCCTACGCCAACAAAATTGCATATACTGATGAGGAAAATGTTTATATTTATAGTCTAAAATAGTTCAGAACACCAAAAATTCATATTTCATTTTAAGTAATTGCAGTAAACACGGGAACCATCGGTTAAATCGTGTCAATAATTGCTGTGTTAAAATAGGAACTATATGTGGCTGCGGATGAATATCATTTGTATTACAGAAAAGAGAAGTTGTTAGCCGGAAACAAATGTGTGATTAACAACATTTACCCACGACTATAACGGCAGGTGCCAAAGGCGTCCTGACGTTAAAAATGCAGGATCTCTGGAGAACAACGTTTGCAAAATTGGTCCAATCAAAATGCCTCTCGGGGAGACACAAATATACTATGATCATAATGCCTGCCAAGTTTCAAAGAGATCGTAAAATAAATGTATAGGAGGAGATCTGCAGACAAAATCAAATACGAAATTAACCAAGGGCAATAACTTTTGCAAAATAGTTGAAACACTACTACATATCATGATTAAAATGCATATAAACTTTTTTTTCCTTTCAAGAGATTGGTAAAAACATGAAGGAGGAAATATCTGGACAAACAAAAGTTTTCAATGGATGATGCCATACCATAATACTCCTGTCAAATCTGACAGATGCATAAAGAACACCCCCACTTATACAGCAAGCATATACCTAGAGATGAAGTATGTTAGCACCTCATATAGACACTTAAGTGAGCCCTACTTTGTTTCCTAGTTGATATAAACCTTGACTAATCTATGGGTCATTAATGCTCCCATAAGCCATCTCTACAAGCCATTTTCCTCAGTGTTCTAGTACATACGATATATAGTCCTGTAAGTTTTATTATCATGTTACTTAGTGTTTAGGCCCTTCTTCTCGTACTAGTCAGGACCTTCCAGTCTACACACATACTGCCTACTGTATACACTATCGTTCCTTACCAGTTTAGTGAAACTGTCACACTGTGCAGCACAATCCTGATCTCTCAGGAAGTGGTTCACATCCCCAACAGTCCATAAAGAGGGTGATGCTGGTTTCTGTCTTTCTGATGGCATGATCTCTGATGACCCAGTTTTGCCAGGGTCAAAGTTGATGACATGAGTGAGTGGGCTCGAGTTGATGACCTTGGCTAGGTCTGATGATGAACCCCGGAGTGGTGACTTAGACAAGAGGAGATTGGAGAGAGCAGTCTTGGTGAAGGCTAGACCAGTGGTAGGAGGAGCTGGTGAAGTGTCCATGGGCTCGACCTTGATGTTTTCTATGGCAGTTCCCCCTGGAGCATGTGGGCTTAATGTGGGCGGACCATCTACTGTCCCACTATCTTCCATCTCCTGCTTAACTGTAAACCAACATAAAGATATATCAATGATGCTGTCATTTATCGGGAAATATTCACCAAGTTAGTCTTCTTTGCTTTTTAGCTCACAACTCATATGATAACCTTTGACCTGAACTGTCTATGCTGACTTTAAGAAGACCTGTTAATACTCATCTTTGACATAAGGTATTCTAACCTGACTGAATGGCTATAGTCACTGCTTACAAGAAGAACTGTTTGCATGATCTATTTATGAAGGTCAGGTCAAAATCTGCTTGGGTTGTTCTAATCTTTGACTTAACCTGTTAATTTTGGATTTTGACCTGACTTTCGACTGAATTGTTATAGTGACCTGTTTACATTGGCCATTGACCTGGCCTGTTTAAACTGACCTTTAACAGAGCCCGTACGTCCCTCATCCAAGGGTGGCAGTGTATTGGTGTCGGAGTGTGCGGACCGCGTGCGGCTGCCGAAGGACAGGAATCCTGAAGCACGGTCGTTGTTCTGTAGATCTCTGTGAAGATCCAGCATGGTGCTACCTGGGATCAACTTTGGTTTCCTCTCTGTAGTATATGGCAGGTATTTAAGTTAATAACGTTAAACATGGGGTATTTACTTGTCCAATGATATCAATTAAGCAATAATGAGTTGAGCCTTTAGCGACAGTGTAACAAACATCTCCATGCCAACAAAGGTTGTTTTTGCATTATTTTCAGGCCCACTGACTATCACATCCAAGTCATTTTGGGCCAATCCAACATAACTATATGAAACACAAGACCCATAATCTCCCACATGAGAAGTAATATAGTTGTGTTTTGTTGTTGTCGCAATGTGAAACTCATGTAATGAACAATATCATATGGTAACTTGGATTTCCTACAAAATGTTATGGATTGACAGTGATAGATGAACATCTCTCAGTTACTATAACAATTCAGGCAAAGCCTATCAATCTCCAATCTCACAGGACTTGTATGATCCTTCCGAAAAAAAGATCTAATTCTTAAACACTGAAGCCACCCCCTTCCCCTCTGTATCTTCAAAGTGGATATTTATAGAACAATAGCGCATGCAATTAAATTCAAGTAGAATATAAAAAGAGTGAGTAAAGTGACACTAACTTGTAGACTTACTTTTGCGCGGCCCCTTGTAGATCTGTGTCTTGCCTTTGCGCTTTTTAGAGTGACTGTCTGATGACTTGTTTGACTTAGGTACTGGAGGGATGGGTGCAGGAGGTTCAACTACAATACACGAAACAAAGGAATATTGACTATTGTCTGACGTAACAATTTTAGTACCTAGTTCAATTTTAAAAACATTTCTAGTAATAGTTACTCTGCATAGAAATGAGCAGCACAATACTCAGCATTTTTCTAGCAACTAGTGTCTACCAGTTACATTGTACAGGAGCGGAGTTTCAACAAAACCAGGTTTGAAGAAGTGTAGTGTCAAAGATTTTAAAAATCAATCATCAAACGAGAAGCTAATCTCATCACAAATATGTTAAATCTCTATCTAAACAAAACTGTAATTTTAAGTATTTAGCACATTACAATATTATCTGTAAGTTCATGTTTGATTTGTACCTGTTAAAACATTCAATGGATTTTTCTGTATTTTACCAACCTTTGACCCTTGGCCCTTCCAGGCCATAGTTCATAACCTCACACCAGCCTGCAGGGTAGAGATCCGGAGACTCACTGTCTACCCATTGATCATATTCATTCTCCCAACCATCAAAATGGATCCGTAAAAGTCGGCCCACTACCTTACTGACAGTTGCCACACAGATTAGTCTACAATACAAACATAGAACATATGATATCACTTCTCACATTACATATGATCACATGTTAATTCTTATCCCTATGTTATCAAGTATGCAAATCACAATGCATCACTGTCATTGTCACCAAATCATAGTATAAATCACAGACTTCAGGTCTTAGGAAATATGCATACAGGGCTTTTTTTCCTCATTCAGGGAAGAACATTCGCAAACTGGGAAGTAATTTTTCAAAAGTGAACTGCAAATTTGAGGAATTTGACTTCCATACATATGAGAAATAGCTTAAACTGGCATACATATGAGAAATAACTTAAACTGGGAGTGGGGTCCATTATCGGCCTCGAAGAAGCCTTCTTCATTATAACTGAAAATTCTCCTAATGCAAATATGCTTGCAATGCTTGACATCAAGCTACAAATTTTCAAATCGTTTGTAAGCTGGTACGTGACTCTGATCAAGATTGTTGCTATTTGACATCTATGAATAAATATAAATCATTCCGATAGTCTACCTAATGAGAAAATGAGTGTACCATCCCCCGAGCTGTGAGAGATTTTTTTCTTTTTTTTTTTTGAATGTACAAACCTAGGTTCCATAAGATCAACTGCCTCTACTTTATGACCAGGTTTGAAACCATGTTTTGGTATTTCCTACAATACAAAATGCCATGATATATATATGACAAATACATATTTCAATTTAATACTTCTCCCAAACTCCTGCATTAAATCCTTATTTTAAAATATGACGTTATTCTCTACATAACAGAGAAAACATCTATAACTTCTGATGACTTAAATGCTTTTTTTCACCTCACTTTTAAATGTTTGTGAAAAAAGTTTAAATGAGAACGTCATTTTAAAACAAAATTTCAGCGTAAGAAAACAGCTCTTATATAATCTTTTAACATTTTATGAATCAATATTTGAAGCAAAATATCATATGACAAGTATGAATTGAAAAAGAAACCTCTCCACTAAATGAAATTGTAGATTTCATACCTTATCAAACAGTTTAACAGGAGCAGCAGTTGACTTTGATTGCTTTAAATACTCAAACCACTTAAACTGGCCTTTGTACCCTACAAAAAACAACAAAGGTAATAAACATACTTTTCATACAAATTCCACAAGTCATAAAGCCTCAAAAATAACAAGCCACTGTTACAGAGAGTGCCAGGCTTTTTATATAGCTTGTTTCCCAATCGTTTTGGTCATATAATCTTTATAATGAAGTCACATACACTTTACAAGTCATTACTAAACCTAAAGGTAACAATGAGTCCAGAAGTCAAACAATATTAACAAGTTATATCTGTATAACAAGACATGCCCATTTTAAACTAAACTGAAACCACAAGATCAGCAGTTACCTCGTGGCGGTGTGAGGTCTAGACCATTGATCTCACAGAAGCCCACAGGGAAGATGCAGGGTGAAGATGTATGATAACAGAACCAGTCAGAGCCGTTTTGGGCCATGGAGCCATCAATACCAATCATCAGATAGTTGTTCTTCAGTACCTACAAATAAGTAAATACAGGTAAGTCCACAGGAACACAGGTAAACTCTTCCTTACGAACAATGATATACAACCGAGCTTTCACACTTTGATCAGAGATATTGGAGAGTGCTCTCACAATTCCATCAATTACAAGAGACCTACCTTCATGACAGTAGCTACACAGATAGCAGACAGGTTGAGTGGATCAATGGCCTCTAATTTCATTCCAACCTGGAACTTAAGATCTCCTTGGGGCTCCTTTGCCTGACAATAGAAGACATTGTATCATTAGAACAGCTTTGTATGGCTACAGATAAAAACAAGTCACTTTATCCATAAATAAAAAGTGCAATCTCTCCTCAACTTTGATCTATGCAGATATCTTTTTATCTCCTTTTTTATCTTTCCCCACAAACCATTGTTCTCAGGTCGTAAATTTTTATGTTTAGATTTCAAATTCAATAATTTGATATTGATGAAAATGTTAAAAAAAAACAAACAACAAACTAAACAAACTATCAAATTAATTCATAAAGAAGACAGGTAATTTTGACTTGTTGAATGTTTTTCTCTACAGAGACAATTGTGCATGCAATGACATTTATTAACAACATCATAAAATTATTTACATTTAATTTTCTTTTCATTATATCATTATGCAGACAGTCCCAGCACATGACACAGTTTCAGTAAAAGACACTCCATCATCTGTCAGACTTATACAAAGTTTGGTAATTATCAATAGTTATTATTGGTGAAACAGGCTTTTCCCCAAAAGTGTCAAAATGACCAGAGTAGAAAATCTGTATCTACAAGGGTACGAGACTCAATTTTAGCATTTCACTTTCTGCCATCTTACAAGATATCCACATGTATGGACAGACACTTGCAGTAGTCCCCCTGCATAGTACTGACAGAGGATCAATTATCAACACTTGTAGATATTCAGTGGTGACACCAACAGTAAAAGTGCCAATCACTGTACCTTAATCAACAAGTGGGATATTATTTCATGTCAAAGTAGACTGCCTAAATGACCAGTATCCGATCTCGGACCAAGCTAATATGTATGCAGAATAGTTTGTATCTCACTACAAAAAATATGCTGTTGAATTACAGCTAATACATGAAAGTCTGACCTTGTGGAACATATCGGGTACAGCATCGTTCGGGTGATAGTTCTCAGTGATGATCTTGTTGAGACATTGATTCTTGTATTCTGTATAACAAATACACATCACAGTTATACAGTACACATCATGAAGATAGCAGATCATAGAAATAATCATACTAGTGTATAGATGCAGATATATCAGGTGTACTGCCATTATAAAATCAGCTTTATTTATTTTTTCTTTCATATCAAATCTCATTTTGTGTTAAACTGTTCCTTTCACATATCATGAAGAAAATATACAAGGCGGTATATCAATTTAGCAAATTTAACTATGGCATCTTAAATGTTATTTTCTTGGATACGATTCATATCTTATTTTTAACATTTTTCCAAGACATTGTGAAAATCAATTTAACTTCATTATATGGTTAGTGAAAATATGATAACATGTAACTTTGTAAAATTTTGTCATTACTGATAATAAATAATGAAGAAAACAGCTTTTACATATAAAGGAAGAAAACCTCTGGGTACATCTTTCTCTCATCCCTTTTAAAACAGGGGCAATAAGCCTCTGGGATAAAAAAAACATTAGCTCAAGGTGAGCTATAATCCACTGTTCCAGATTATGATTTGAAGAGTAAAGATATCTAATCTACCAATCTGGCATTGATATCTGGTATAAAATACTTACCCTGGCTGGCATGGAGTTTGTGGCCAGACCTTTGAGACCAGGTGATGGGGTGTACTAAGGGCGATCTCATGTGACACCAGAAGTCATCATTTTCCTCCTGTAAGACAAATAGTTACAACTGTTACACCACTAACTCTATATGCAAGTTGTGTTTTAGTACAGTGTCAGGCAATACAGTTACAGTTACCATACGTTTAAGTCTATACATTCTGTTGGATCTGAAATCAAAGGTAAATGTTGTAAAGGTTGAAAACAGATATTTACATACCAGGTACATTCCAAAGAGACTGACAGGGAAATATTTTACACACTGAAAAAAAACTCACTTATTTCCTGCATTACTTAATTAAAATTGATAGAACATCATGGTTTTTTTTTTTGGTGTTGTTTTTGTTTTTTGTTTTTTAAAGCCATTTTCGGGTAAAAGAAAGATATCAGTCTAAAGATACAATTACACCATGAGTTACTACACCAGTAAGTAATAGAGTTACAAATTATATCGTTTGTTTACTTTGACAGAGTAAATATGAACAGATTGAAATTAGTTTTAAAATACTTCCTGTATTCCTAACAGGCTCCTGACAGGGAAATATTTTAGACAGGAAACATAAATATATTTCCTACATTTCAAACTACAAAATAATGTGTATGTATCAGAACAGTGAAATAAATGTCAACTCAAGAGCATTCATTCAACATGTGGCCTATAGAGACTAACAAATCCCTCTAGAGACATTGTAATCATAACTGCAAACAAACCTCAAATATACAAACATAAATTCCAGGTACTGATTTTTTCCTGTAAAACATCAACAAAGGGAAACTTCAAAATTTTTCATCAAAATATCTATCAGCCAAAAAAACCCCCCAAAAAACAAAAAAGTACTAACACTTCAGCACATTTTTGTAATTTACTACCTTGGAATCCACATATTGCAGTCGCAAACGGCCTCCGATAACTTCATCCACAGTGGCAACCCTCATGGCTGACACACACATCTTATCCACAACTTCCACATGCACACCTTTCTTGAATCGATGATTGCCAATGCTCTCCACTACCTATAAACAAGTTCACAAGATCATTGTCTATGCCGATTATACAGCACTACACTGAAATTAAAAGTGATAAGTAATTTAAATCATATCACATCTAATAAAATACCAATACATCATTTTCATAATTTTTAATAAATTTGGAAGTAACACATCCATGGGACAATTTTGGGGTAAGATCTTTAAAGACTGTTGTTGCTGTTAAAAAAATCAATTTATTTTCCTCAAAAAGCTCCATGTCTCCTAAAACATTATTGCCTCAGAATTAAACCTGTAGATATAATCATAATGATGTTATCTGATTACGGGAAATAATACAAAGTTTACCTTATTGTAGAAGTTACTGGGCAGTGTGCGGGAGCCAGTCAGTCTCTTCACCAGATATTCCTTCCAGTCTAGATATTTGTGTTGTATTGCTGCAAGATGTAGCATATAACTTCAATAAGACATATGTATCAACATCCTTTCTAACACACTGACTCAGTTTCCTATTATATCATATTCTTATCACATTCAAACATTTCATTTTAAGCTGTTTTATCTGTCAGAACCAAATCCATCTTGCAATTTACAAAAGTAAAAAATATTGATATTAGTGATATAACATTAAAGGAGATGACATTTTATTCTTAATCTTATTAAGATACTAACATTTTGGTGGTACCAATGGCTTGCCTATGGTAGCACACCATCCCACAGGATGAACATCTTGTGTGCACAGATTCATCCAGAAATCATAGCTTGTGTCATTGCCAAATCCCTCAAACCTCATCAGTGACTTGTAACCTAGAAAGAAAGGGTTAAAAATCAGTAATAAATCATTCAATGAGTGATATCACAAATACTGTACATGTGGTAATTTATGCTAAATACGGTTGTGAAAATTCCCCTTGTGATATTTGGTGAATCTAATCTATGTGGTATTTACAGAACAGATACAAAAGAAAATTTTGCTGAAATTACAACCCCCCCCCCCCCCCCCCCCCCCCCCAACATAGTTTGCCTATCAAAAGTGTGAATCTGCATGAAACAATCATGTTTACACTACAAACAAATGATTGTTTGGTTTATTTTGTTTAACGTCAGATTAACAACTAAGGTCATTTAAGGGCGGCCTCCCGTGCGTGCGACATGCATGCGTGTGGCGAGTGCCTGTGTGTGTTTTGGGAGGCTGCGGTATGTTCGTGTCAAGTCTCCTTGTGATAGGCCGGAACTTTTGCCGATTTATAGTGCTACCTCACTGAAGCATACTGCCGAAGACACCCAGCAGCACACCCCACCCGGTCACATTATACTGACAACGGGCGAACCAGTCGTCCCACTCCTATTATGCTGAGCGTAAGCAGGAGCAGAAACTACTATTTTTAAAGACTCTGGTATGTCTCGGCCAGGGGACAGAACCCAAAACAAACGAGCTTTGACTACACCAGTTATTTTGAGATTATAAAGCTGGTGTGTACATTAGTATACCTGCTATTTTTATAACAGTCGCTATCCAGTAGGCATGGTCAGGGAGGTCACATTCATGGTTTTGAATTTCTACTTTCATCCCAACTGTGATGTTGAGCCAGTTGTCAGACATCGGGCACTGCAATCAAGAAAAACGATGACTCATATACATACAATGTTCATCCTCCATTAAAAAAAAACCTCCAAAACAATCTACAAGATCAGACCAGGTTTCTTAGATTTGTTAATCTGCAATATGTCCAGTGAGAAAGTGGTATAGCAAGAATTACATGTAATTATATGTCTCGCAAGTCCTGATTTGTAAGTATAGTAAGTTTTAAGCACACTTAAAAAAATTCACTAAGATTTATATTTTTGTCCAAACGCAAACAAACCTCTACGATATTTCTGCTCAGCAAGTCTCCTTTCAATTATTGATTCATTTAATCTTCAACACAAATTGCAATTCTTTCCTTTGTGAAAACACAAAACAAAGTGCCTTAAATATCATGCTGAAATATATATTTCGACTCTAAACAAAAAAATACTGACAGCTATTATCCACCATTAATCATGACAGTCACACAATGGCGAGACCAAATTCCAAGGCATTAGAATTACTTAAGAATTTCATTAAACTCCAATAGGTGGGATATCCCTTTGTCTTACGTGTTTGAAACAGCTGACAGAAGCTGCATCTGATGATGTGGAAGACAGGTATGGACCCCAGTCAAACCCTCGCACTCCACCTGTAAAACATATACGACAGATCATAGCTTATCACAAGTTGTACTGGCTACACTGTGTAATCTGAGAAAAAGGAATGCTATCAACATTTTAATTTAACATTTGTCATACCAGGATGACTGGTCTGTATAGATGATTTCAGTCTGTTTGCTATAATAAGTTTGTTACACACAAGTTATCAGAAAAGTAGTAAAATGTGATAAAAGCATGTTTTAACACAGAAATTTATTCTTTTCATTGAAAAATTGTGTACTTGAAATACTTGATAATCTAAACAAACTGGAAATTAACTGTGACTGGACAATAAAGTAGTCAACATTGCTAAACTTTAAATCCAATAATCACATACCTAGACGACTGGTAATAGTTTTTGGCCAAGACATTTGTTTGACAGGTTGTGTAGCTTGCTTGCCAGGGGAATTCAGCTTTTTTCCTGCAATTTTTTTCTGCAACAAGGAAATATTCGGTGAAAGATCAAATTGGGGCCAAAGTGAGTCTTAACAATGGACAATCATATCCTAAGTGGTCAAGTATGACCTTTCACCTTTAACATTGAATGATGACCACCAAAATCTATTAAGGTGTAGACCTTCATGGCATGATGTGACAAGCCATCATGGACTGACATGCCCAGATAAAGTGATCACTATAAACAGAGGAATCTGCTTCTTTTCATATTTTTTTTCCCAGTTGAAAATATGCAAATAACAGGGTATGATAATAGACATGATGTGCATCATCCAGTAGACATGGAAATATGCACTAGATGCATGTATCAATCATTTGCAAGCCAAAAACAAATTAAAAGAATAATTTTGCAAGAATGAAAGTGTTTTTATTATATGAACATCTCGACCTTGGGCCAGTATCAATGTTTCTTAAATTAAGGAAATTCCTTAACTGAAAAGTTTCCATAGGGAAGCATTACAGAATCTAAGGAAGGTTCCTTAATTTTTACCTTTAAATTCTGTAATGCTTTCCTGCAGAAAATTTTAAGTAAAAGGATGTTAACGAAACCAAGGGGAAAGAGTTCAATGTTTCTTTGTTAGTTTTTGTCAGGTCTTTCTACAGCTTTAGTATTTATTGAGTTATTGCAGACAACAGCCAATACGGAAATGAATCGGGATGAGATTTGAAAAACAATATTATTCATCATATTTGTGTTGATACCTTAGGTGACAGAAATATCAATAGTCATATTACCCATAATACTGGATTGTTCCTGATTTTCAAGTTGCCATTTGGTAAAACTAACTGAAATTACTTAAGATTTTATTCGCTCAGACCAGATGCTGGAGAAGATGAACTAGTTATACATGAATGAATAGTGAAATGAGATTTATAGGTGTTCTGATAAGTGATAACAGTCAGTCACCTCACCTGTAAACGAGAGTTTACCTGTGGTGCTGTTGATTCCTTGGAGTTAGGTTTGCCTTCTCTCTGGGCTGTGGCAAAGCTCCTTGAACATGAGAGACTACAGAAACGCTTGGACTTGGAGTAGAATGCATGCTTGATCCCAACAGATCCACATCTTTCGCAAGTTGCTATGAATTATGATATATTCATCAGTTATTATGTTGAAATTATTTTCTGTAAATACATATATATCTTATGCTACCAATGAATATTTGCAATTAGAACAATACTAAATTATACCGTGAACAATTTTATGATACCTTAGTGTTTTAAAACCATTTGCTTCTGAAGAGTGTGAACAGTACCATTCATAAGTTAACAGCATGTATATAGTCAGAATTAGTTTGGTTATAATCATACCCATTCCGTCTTTGCCATTGATGAACCGAAAAGGTGTTGACTGCCCCGAGGACTGGAAATTGTAACTGCCATAGCCAGGTTTTTCATTTTCCCCATCATCATCAGAGGAGCTTCCGGACATTTCATTGTAGCTGTCATAACCATCATACAGTCCGAGATTACTCATGTAGTCATCCTCCCCCTACAAAAACAGATGTAGTGAAAGCATAACATACCGCACCATACAGATGTCAGCAGCAAAGCTTCATTGTGTACCAAAGAATGTTTTGCACCAAACAAACGGTAAAATACTATGTTCAGAACATAAAGTTCAATATCCAAGCATTGGTCACTGAGATAGGCATGTTCCTTTTATTTTTTTCTGTTAAATGCAAGACCGAGCTATATGAACACACAGGCTGTTTTTTTCTGCCATTCTCTCAAAGGCAGATCTGAACTATTTACCCAAATGGTATTCAGGACATCCAGTATACCTTTGAGAGTATGTTTTTGACTTTCAAAAATCATATTTGACAATTAGAATTGAAGGAACATGTCTATTTGACATAATGTTTTTTACCCATCAGATTTCTCAGAAAAAGTGATTTGACTCCTAATATTGCTAAAATCGAGGGTAAACTGGATGCCATGGTATTGTCATAAACACCAATGTTGCTGTTAAAATTAATAAAAACCTAACTATACTACAGCATACTTACTCCCATGTTGCTGCTGTCATAGACAGAATCAGAACGAGCATCTGCCAGACTATGGTTGGAGTCTTCTTCCTTGTGAAATGTTTCACCATCTGCTTGTCCAGGTACACTCCATCCTCCCCAGTCTGACAAAGTTACAGTTTCTTCTTAGTAAGTTACATCTTAGTTAATAACATGTATTCTACATTTGCCAAATTTTACATCATTTACTGAAAATGGTTTAAACAAAGTTTTGATATTATTGAATTCATTCTAAGAAATAACTCAGCCTGCACTTGTAATATAAGTCAAACTAAAACAATTTTAAAACTGGCATTTCTTTAAATTCAAAAACTCAGGAAGTCTCTTGAATTATTAAACTGTTTTTTATTCCATCAAACCTGTTGGACTCTTACCAGTATCAGTCTGTTCCTGAAAACAGAAAATAAATCAGTTTAATTTAAAGAAATGCAACAGACATTTAATATAAAAAGACCACGAGTATGGTGTACTTTTGGAGTAAAATATTCAGACTATTACATGGTCAAAGACAATTGAATTCCTTAAAAAGTTTTCACAAAAATCTCACTTTCTCAATTTCTGAATTTGGATTCAATTTGATAATATTGTTATTTGACACTAATTGACAAGTCATAGCAGTTCTGTATATTGTAGATAATGAAGTAGAGTAACCAAAATGAGGCTATGAATATTGTGTGGCCATATTGTACTTTACCAGGGCCGAATAGTTTTATAGTAACAAAACTAATTAAGATGCACAATATGCTACAAAAAAGGGTTAAAGTCCTCGTCAATTTCCGTTGATCTTAATTTCCAGGGCCGCATACACCGTACAATTGGATGATGTTGTATAGATATTCCAAATATAGGTCAGTATGATGGAGTCTACATGTAAAGTAGGTTATGTTTATGTCGGAGACGCGTGACCAACTATATGCATGCACTTTTGTTTGTTTACCCCAGGACTTTTTCAAACTTTCGTGAAAGAACAGAAATGTCGTTCCATAAAAGCTAATGTTTGAATATGTTTTATATACTTCAATATTCAGTTAGCATAACACAACCTGTCAAATATAAACACAGGTTTCATGTGCCACGACCTACCCAGCCATCAACCAAAACATTCGCCTGCAAGCTCGCATGCTGCATGTCAGACGCAGATACTTACCATTTTGGTCTATAGGACAAACATTCAATGTTATCTTTATAAGACCACGACGAAATATCCAGTAGGAGGCACTGAAATAACGTATAACTTGCCACTTTCCTAGAACTGTGGCAGAAAAAGTTGCGCTGGTGCCTAGATTTTCAGGGACAACAAAGGTGCACTTGACTCCGCATGCGCAAATCATTGATACGCTTATCTTACAGAACATTTGATTGGCCAATATTTGCCAATAATCTGAAGAAGACGCATTCGTGACCAATCAACGCCAGGATAACAACAGGGTCCATAAAAGGTATGTTCGTGCCACCTTCGGGTTTATTCGCGATTTTCCGTTTGTATACAAAACGGAATTAGCCGAACATGAGATGCAATAAATTATATTATCGTTTGAGCATGCGTCGGTTTGTAAACTTCCGACATGTGTTTCAGTTGTTTCGCTTTGATCTGACAAGCAGTTTAGTACCAAGAGAAGTTGTCAAGAAGATTTCACTGAAATGTGCGTATCGCCGCTTCAAAAAACACCTTAAATTATGATCGTGTTAGAACTTTAGTCCACCAAACACGAAATTAAGCACTCTGTGGCTCACCAATGTATGTGACAGCATCTACAGTAACGTTACTTTTAGCTGTTCTGTACCGGTAAATACCCCCCCCCCCCCCCTCTCTCTCTCTCTCTCTCTCTCTCTCTCACTAAAACGACCTCTCGCCAAAAACTTTATAATAATCTATGTTTGAATATGTCATGATGTGTAGAGAATGGAAACAGTTTGAGAGGCAAAGTCAAAAGCATAAAGCATATTGAGACCCATTTATATAATTCCCTAATTGTATAGTCATGTTTCTCTGATAGTATGTAGGACATGCATAGATGTTTGTGTAAGAGGGGTGGGAAACTGCACAGCGAGAATGGGGGTTGGAACCGGGGCCTCCGAATGCTAGCTGGATGCTCTGCCAGTTGAGCTGCCTGGTCACCGATGATCGAGCCGGTCCAGTTCCGCTACACTCTTCGAAACCCTCCCTTTTTGACCCCCGAAGACCTTACAACTCACAACCCAGGTTTGGGTATCTCCTTGTAAAGTATTCACCTCACTTGAAACAAGGTTTGGTCACAGGCACCAAACGTAAGAGGAGCGGGAAAATGCAAGGGAAGACCAGGGTTCTGACCCAGACCTCTGAACATCAGCCGGTTGCTCAACAAATTGAGCTACCTGGTCGCTGATGGTCGACCCAGTCCAGTTCTGCTACATACGTACGCCCCTGCTGATAGAGAGTACAAGTACAAATGTCGGGAGTATTATATAGGTCGCTGGTGGGGATTATTTCTCTATAATAGCCATGCATGTGGTAGGATGTACCATAGGCACTTGTATCTGGTAATTTACACCAATAGTTAAAATCCAATACCCTCAATATGTACTTTACTGTACATATCAAGGATATTGGACTTTAACTCTTGGTGTTAATTACCAGATACAAGTGCCTATACAATGTATATATATATATATATATATATGTGTGTGTGTGTGGATTTACATATGCTTGGACTATGAGAGGTTTCCAGTGCAATATCAAAGTTAACATGGGCAGGATAATCTTTCATTGGCCTTAGATGTGTTTTCTGTTGTCTGTTAGAATTGGCACCCACCTAAATGCCCATTGAGGGATGTATAGGATCTCATATGTGTCTGACAGTCAATTAGGGAGGACTGAACATTGTGTTTTCCCTCTCCATTTACACTTATTACAGACTTTCTTGCTAGTGACACTTCCATATGCAAGGTTGATGGAAATTGTGATACACATTGTTGGAGGTTAACAAAAATGCCTGCATGGCTTGAGGTTTCTCTCATACCAGAGAGTATGTAGCATAAATGTGTCTGAGGTGACCTACTAGCTAAGTCTAGGAAGAATTTCTCTCTAGGCTATGGCATAGTAGGATACACTTATAGGGAACAAGAGGTCACTATAATACAAGCTTCAGCATAGGCAGGACTTTTTTCATTACTCCTACGTCGTAGTGCAATCATGAATTCCTATGATATTGCCACAATTGTGTGTTCAAAGTCAAAGTTGTTAAGATTGAATATCTAACACAAAAAAAAACAAAAAAAGCCAACAAAGTACAAAATCACCTATAGCTACAGGAACATACACTTATGTATGTATGTCCCTGCTATTTATACACAGCAAAATGAATTTGAAAATTTAAGTTTCCAGCATGTTTACTTTAAAGTGTTTTCTTTTATATTTGCTGAGAATACATATTTCATGTGCTGCTTATGCACATTATAATAATCTATGGCGATGCCTGATCATTTAGAACTTGTGTATAGGCTGATGTGTCCTGTCAATATTTGCTGTTTTTGTATATATGATGTTTTCCCTATTTCAGGGCGACCTATTGGAAATCACAACCAAAAAAGTTTTGCGACTTCTGCAAATGCTGGATTACAGACAATAAACCAGTATGTAACAATGTATTTATAGATATATACCAGTATATATAAACCAGCTAAACTAGCCAGGTATTTAAGCTTTCAATTACTGCTGATTGCCAGGTCTATTAAATAATACCTTGCTGCCAATCACATTTATAAGGTTCTGACAGCCAGTTAATTGGTGCATAAACACAATATCTCAAGTCGATAGTATCCTTTCTTCAATAAAGTAACAAAATCAAAATTTATTAACTTTTTTTTGCGTGTGTATTTTATTATTCTACAGATCAACTTTATACGAAAGATTTTTGGTAAAGAACAAAATGAGATGGATGCTTATTAACAAATGTAGGCCTGGTTCCAAAAGACTTCATACGCAGAGAAAGGGGCTTTTGTATATATGTGATCATGTCACGGTATCGGGTCGACCATCACTGCGCCATTGAAATGTTCTTTTTTAAGGCCGTGGATGTGGCGCTGCAGTAGAAGCTGGAGGTATTTCTGGCTAGGCAATTGGGTGCTGTAGATTGTGAGTTTGAGGTCGGTAAGACAGAGTCTTTAGAGTGTTGACCTCTGTACTGTTGGTTTTAATGTACATGTAAATATATTGTATAATTTGTATTTATTTTCATTTATTTAGAGTGTTGACTTCCATGAGAAAGGAAAAAAGCATCAAGAAAATGTAAAAAGGAAGATTGACGAGGTAAATATGAAATCAGGGAAGTATTTATATCACCCCTTGTAATATCATTCCTTACAACCTAGGGGACCACTCACTGACAAGGTCATAATGACAAGGTCACTGGCAAGGTCACCAATCAGTAGCCGATTACTGGGTATGTTACTTACCACACATGATTAGTACTGAGAAGTCCATCAGTTAGTTTCATTCATGGTGTTGAGACTTGCTAACAAGGATATAATTATTATTTATTTTTTTGAATTATATTGAAGGGTGGTCAGGTGGCACAGTAAAAACACATTTGCCTTTTACCAAGGTGGCAGAGATTTGATTTCCTGATCAAAAGTGATAAGGTATGGGGTCACCTGCCCGACCATATTTGGGTTTTCCCTGGGTACTCCAGTTTCCTCCCACAGTAAGACCCCTTGCACAGTCTATTGTTGCCAATAAGAGAGATTTATAAAATTAAGTTGATACAGCTTGTTCCACAATTGTTGTAAAATAAAGTTTGCATAAATTGTTTTGATATGTACATTTGAGCAATCTGATTAAAATACAGATGACCATTATATATAACGTACGTAGTGTATGATGATCAACTGTTTTTCATCCAGATTGACTTTGAATTTATTTTAAGGATGGAAGAGGGTGGAACAAAATGCATTATTGTAATAAGTTAATACAAATATTGAAATGTAAGATGAATTGTCTAATCAAAATGCAATTGACAGTGTACAATTTCATGTCATGGCAAAGACTACAAAGTTTGAAAGAAATTGGTTGAAAACTGAGGGTGAGCATTTACAGATGTGCCAGTAATTTTTGCAAAAATTGTTAAATAAAAATGTCGTTCAGGGATAGACAACTTCATTCATGGTTACAAAGTCTACTCATTTTCGAAGGGTTTGGGTGAAAATATAGGAGCAGATCTCTAGACAAATACTAAAATAAACAAAGGTCATTTTCAAAGATAGTCAATTAAAAATGCCTTTCAGGGAAACAATTATGTATAGTCATGACAAAGCATACTAAGTAACAAAGAGATCAATTAATAAATTTAGGAGATCTCCTGACAAGTAAAAGTTTACACCAGATTGACAAACAGACAACACCATACCATGATACTCTCATGAAACTTTCAAACCAATCACTTGATGTGACTGATTAAATGGACCATACAATGTTTGATATGCATTATAATTATGGTTTTGTTTGCAGGTGAGGAAAAAAAGTACAAAGGATGCAGAGAAAAGAGAAGAGGCAGAAGATGATTTTCGGAAAATGGAGGAGGTACTAGAGTGTTAACATCTTCCAGTACATATCATTCTGTTCACTAGCTGATCATCGAAAAAACATTGAAAACATTGAAAATTACTCAATTAAGCTAACATCTCAAGATCTTGATAGAACTTTTAAAAGATGGATTATGTTTGGAAGATATTATGTATTTTAGTGTTGTTTTTCTGTTTTGATGTGTCATTTTGCAGCAAAACGTAATGTAACCCAATAGTTAAAAAAGCTAAAATAGAAGTATAGAAAAATTAAAGTATTACTTCTACACATCTACTATGAAACTTAAAAATGTATTTAGGCTGCACTTGAAGCGTTTAAGAAAGACCTCGCAGAGAATCCTGAGTTAGCGGCCCAGTACAGTGCAAAGGTCAAGGCAGCTAAAGGTAGGTAAATATGTATTCAATGATATTTGAATAATTAATTTGTAACTAGATAATGTGGATGATATTAATTCAGTATTCCAGAGTAGAAACATATTCAGTAATACTGTAACATTCATATTATCCACAATTTTAGAAAAAGAGGATCAATTGAAGAAAGAAGTTGAGGAAGAAATGAAACCAGAGAAAGAGGAAACTCAACCTGAAGAGGCTGGGGAATGGTTAGAGGCGAAATCTCCTGAGGGATACTCCTACTACTGGCACACCATCACACAGGGTAATGTCACACACCACTACACAGGGTAATATCACTCACCATCACACAGGGTAATGTCACACACCATCACACAGGGTAATGTCACACACCATCACACAGGGTAATATCACACACCATCACACAGGGTAATGTCACACACCACTACACAGGGTAATATCACTCACCATCACACAGGGTAATGTCACACACCATCACACAGGGTAATGTCACACACCATCACACAGGGTAATGTCACACACCACCACACAGGGTAATGTCACACACGGTAATATCACACACCATCACGCAGGGTAATGTCACACACCATCACACAGGGTAATGTCACACACCATCACACAGGGTAATGTCACACACCACCACACAGGGTAATGTCACACACGGTAATATCACACACCATCACACAGGGTAATATCACACCCCATCACACAGGGTAATGTCACACACCATCACACAGGGTAATGTCACACACCATCACACAGGGTAATGTCACACACCACCACACAGGGTAATGTCACACAGGGTAATGTCACACACCATCACACAGGGTAATGTCACACACCATCACACTGGGTAATGTCACACACCATCACACAGGGTAATGTCACACACCGTCACACAGGGTAATGTCACACACCACCACACTGTAATGTCACACACCATCACACAGGATAATGTCACACACCATCACACAGGGTAATGTCACACACCATCACACATGGTAATGTCACACACCATCACACAGGGTAATGTCACACACCATCACACAGGGTAATGTCACACACCACCACACAGGGTAATGTCACACACCATCACACAGGGTAATGTCACACACCATCACACATGGTAATGTCACACACCATCACACAGGGTAATGTCACACACCATCACACAGGGTAATGTCACACACCACCACACAGGGTAATGTCACACACCATCACACAGGGTAATGTCACACACCACCACACAGGGTAATGTCACACACCATCACACAGTGTAATGTCACACATCACCACACAGGGTAATGTCACACACCATCACACAGGGTAATGTCACACACCACCACACAGTGTAATGTCACACACCATCACACAGGGTAATGTCACACACCACCACACAGGGTAATGTCACACACCATCACACAGTGTAATGTCACACATCACCACACAGGGTAATGTCACTCACCATCACACAGGGTAATGTCACACACCATCACACAGTGTAATGTCACACACCATCACACAGGGTAATGTCACACACTATCACACAGGGTAATGTCACACACCATCACACAGGGTAATGTCACACACCACCACACAGGGTAATGTCACACACCATCACACAGTGTAATGTCACACATCACCACACAGGGTAATGTCACACACCATCACACAGGGTAATGTCACACACCATCACACAGTGTAATGTCACACACCATCACACAGGGTAATGTCACACACTATCACACAGGGTAATGTCACACACCATCACACAGGGTAATGTCACACATCACCACACAGGGTAATTTCACCTCCACACAAGATTATGTAACCATCACACAGATTAATTTCACACTTTTCATAATCTGTGATCTTTTCTTAATAATAGAAACAAGAAAAAGATTGTAAACTGTCCTGACTGGCAATGTGAAGATTTGTCAGCGATCATAATATATAATGAAGTAGGATAGTATCCATGTCTCCATTACCTACTTACTCATAATTTCTGTCACTTGCTTTAGTGCCAGTGTGGGAGGCACCAGAAAAGTTTGTGTCCTTGGAGGAACAGAAGCAAAGAGAAGAAGAAAAGGCTAAGGAAGAAAGTCAACAACAGGTGCTAATGTTTACTGTATAGGGACTAATAATAATGAAATACATTTCTTTAGTTTCATGTCAATTTAATATGTATAAAAATTGGATGCCATTCTTATTCGCAGAAAGCCTCCTCTGTTATTTTCCAGAATTATCAATGTTAAAATAGTAAGCTATATATATGGTCCCAAATCAGCTTTTTCTAAACTTAACGTTTACATAGCAGGGTGTGCTTGATTGGGGAAAAATAAAGTACTAAACTTTTACATAGAGGTGTGTGCTTAACTAAGGATAGATATGGTAATAAACTTTTACATAGGGGAGTGTTCTTAACTGAGGATTAATATGGTACTAAACTTTTACATAGGGGTGTGTGCTTTACTACGGATAGATATGGTAATAAACTTTTACATAGGGGAGTGTTCTTAACTGAGGATTAATATGATACTAAACTTTTACATAGGGGTGTGTGCTTTACTGAGGATTAATATGGTACTAAACTTTTACATAGGGGAGTGTTCTTAACTGAGGATAAATATGGTACTAAACTTTTACATAGGGGTGTGTGCTTAACTGAGGATTAATATGGTACTAAACATTTACATAGGGGTGTGTGCTTAACTGAGGATTAATATGGTACTAAACTTTTACATAGGGGAGTGTTCTTAACTGAGGATTAATATGGTACTAAACTTTTACATAGGGGTGTGTGCTTTACTACGGATAGATATGGTAATAAACTTTTACATAGAGGTGTGTGCTTAACTAAGGATAGATATGGTACTAAACTTTTACATAGGGGAGTGTTCTTAACTGAGGATTAATATGGTACTAAACTTTTACATAGGGGTGTGTGCTTTACTGAGGATTAATATGGTACTAAACTTTTACATAGGGGTGTGTGCTTTACTGAGGATTAATATGGTACTAAACTTTTACATAGAGGTGTGTGCTTTACTGAGGATTAATATGGTACTAAACTTTTACATAGGGGTGTGTTCTTAACTGAGGATAGATATGGTACTCAACTTTTACATCAGGGAGTGTTCTTAACTGAGGATAAATATGGTACTAAACTTTTACATAGGGGTGTGTGCTTAACTGAGGATTAATATGGTACTAAACTTTTACATAGGGGTGTGTGCTTTACTACGGATAGATATGGTAATAAACTTTTACATAGGGGAGTGTTCTTAACTGAGGATTAATATGATACTAAACTTTTACATAGGGGTGTGTGCTTTACTGAGGATTAATATGGTACTAAACTTTTACATCAGGGAGTGTTCTTAACTGAGGATAAATATGGTACTAAACTTTTACATAGGGGTGTGTTCTTAACTGAGGATTAATATGGTACTAAACTTTTACATCAGGGAGTGTTCTTAACTAAGGATAGATATGGTACTAAACTTTTACATAGGGGTGTGTGCTTTACTGAGGATTAATATGGTACTAAACTTTTACATAGGGGTGTGTGCTTAACTGAGGATTAATATGGTACTAAACTTTTACATAGAGGTGTGTGCTTAACTGAGGATAGATATGGTACTAAACTTTTACATAGGGGTGTGTGCTTAACTGAGGATTAATATGGTACTAAACTTTTACATAGGGGTGTGTGCTTAACTGAGGATAGATATGGTACTAAACTTTTACATAGAGGTGTGTGCTTAACTGAGGATTAATATGGTACTAAACTTTTACATAGAGGTGTGTGCTTAACTGAGGATAGATATGGTACTAAACTTTTACATAGAGGTGTGTGCTTAACTGAGGATTAATATGGTACTAAACTTTTACATAGAGGTGTGTGCTTAACTGAGGATAGATATGGTACTAAACTTTTACATAGAGGTGTGTGCTTAACTGAGGATAGATATGGTACATGTACTGAACTTTTATATAGCAGAGTTTGCTTAACTGAGGATAAATGCAGTACTACACATGTTAACCCTGGGTTAGAAATTCGTGCCAAGTCTCTTTGCTTTTTCTGTTTCAACAACTCTTCAGGAAGATTTTTTTTCTTGCTATCAGGTCACATTGTAAGTTGTATATTCACAAAAATAGATATTTCACCTGTCAGGAAGGTAATATATCATAATATGTATTGATGTTGTCAACCTTACCTAGTTATGTTTTGTATATCCAAGCAATGTTAACTTACTGTGTAACTGTATACACTAGGATTGTCTGTTTTGATACCTGTATACACTAGGATTGTCTGTTTTGATACATGTATACACTAGGATTGTCTGTTTTGATACCTGTATACACTAGGATTGTCTGTTTTGATACCTGTATACACTGGAATTGTCTATTTTGATACCTGTATACACTGGGATTGTCTGTTTTGATACCTGTATACACTGGGATTGTATATGTTGATACCTGTATACACAGGGATTGTCTGTTTTGATACCTGTATAAACTGGAATTGTCTGTTTTGATACCTGTATACACTAGGATTGTCTGTTTTGATACCTGTATACACTGGAATTGTCTGTTTTGATACCTGTATACACTGGAATTGTCTGTTTTGATACCTGTATACACTGGAATTGTCTGTTTTGATACCTGTATACACTGGAATTGTCTGTTTTGATACCTGTATACACTAGGATTGTCTGTTTTGATACCTGTATACACTGGGATTGTATATGTTGATACCTGTATACACAGGGATTGTCTGTTTTGATACCTGTATACACTGGAATTGTCTGTTTTGATACCTGTATACACTGGAATTGTCTGTTTTGATACCTGTATACACTGGGATTGTCTGTTTTGATACCTGTATACACTGGGATTGTCTGTTTTGATACCTGTATACACTGGAATTGTCTGTTTTGATACCTGTATACACTGGAATTGTCTGTTTTGATACCTGTATACACTGGGATTGTCTGTTTTGATACCTGTATGCACTGGAATTGTCTGTTTTGATACCTGTATACACTGGAATTGTCTGTTTTGATACCTGTATACACTAGGATTGTCTGTTTTGATACCTGTATACACTAGGATTGTCTGTTTTGATACCTGTATACACTAGGATTGTCTGTTTTGATACCTGTATACACTGGGATTGTCTGTTTTGATACCTGTATACACTGGAATTGTCTGTTTTGATACCTGTATACACTGGAATTGTCTGTTTTGATACCTGTAAACACTGGAATTGTCTGTTTTGATACCTGTATACACTGGAATTGTCTGTTTTGATACCTGTGTACACTCGGATTGTCTGTTTTGATACCTGTATACACTAGGATTGTCTATTTTGATACCTGTATACACTGGAATTGTCTGTTTTGATACCTGTATACACTGGGATTGTCTGTTTTGATACCTGTATACACTGGAATTGTCTGTTTTGATACCTGTATACACTGGGATTGTCTGTTTTTATACCTGTATAATCATTGTAATCATTGTAACCCTTAGTTACCTGAGGAGGACCCTGTAGAACCAGTGTATACCTCGGCATCCAATGTCGACACAGAGGCATTGCTTGGTATGAGTTTTGGACCTCAGCCCCACCAGCCTGTCAAGCATGTGTATGGATCTTGGGTCACGACCTCTGACACGTGAGTAATGCTTCACAGCAGTTATCTGTATCAATTCCGGCCCCTACAGTCCACCAAACACGCCAATGAATCTTACAGGGATTTTGGTTCCTTTGTATCAACAATTTTTCTTCTTTTAAAGGCCTGTAGATATTTGGTATTTTGTAGCTTTGCTATGAAAACACTTTCTCAAGATTTTATTAAAAATGTGAAAGTGAAATATATATTGAATCTTCCAATTAAGCCCCACAAGGAGTAGAGTAATGGTATCTAATGGATTTTAGTGTTAGTTTTCTTGCTATTAAGTTTGACCCTTATTAAAGCTCACACAGCTGTGTGTATATTTCTATATATTTTATATGTATACATATTGTTGTACTGATTACCTAATTACCTTACTAGCTAACATGGTTCATCAGCACTTGGAAATGTCTTGGAATTTGATCAAAATACCTTCTTCAAAAATCCTCGAATTTATATGTTTGATTTTGAAATAAACTATAATGGAAGATGAATGAAGTCACAACAAAATTATGATATTTATTCACTCCCTGTGTTGCAATTGCTATTTACAACTGATTCTTGTATGCACTACAAAATTGCTTCTTTGACTGGAATAAGACTAATATAATTTTGTTTATGTAAATCTGACAATTTTTGTTGTGTGTAACCAGGACCGAGTTTGAAGCTGAACCACCGGTTCCCCAGGAACCTCTCCCAGTGAACTGTATACCCCTCCCTGGAGAATGTGAAGCACCCCCAGACGAGTCCTCAGATCAACCCTCAGACCAGCAACCAAAACCCAAAAAGGACAAATTCAAGGAGAAAAAAGTTGCCTCCCTTGGAGGAGCTCAAGGGGAAGCCGTTGCTTTTAAAAAGAGAAAAATTGCATCAGGAGCAAGGAATGTTCGGCGTCGAGATGAAGATGATTGACATACATATTTCTGTAGTTGGGTTTTAATACGAATTGATGACCTAGAACTTCATGTACATCATGTACACAGTACATATGTCGTTAAATTACCTCAAGTGACAATGACCACTCTGTAACTATACCTACAACACTGTATCAGTTTTAGAGATTTGGAAAGGTGGGTAACAACCAGGGGATACTCTTGATGTTTAGATCTGTAAGACATAACGATCAAATAGTTAAGCTCCCTGAAATGTCTTGTGTTTTAATATGGACACTGAGCACAGAGTATGTGTATTTTACTGGGGTAATTCCTGTGAGGTAGTTCTTGTTATGTATTTATAACTAATATGTATGCACTGTATGGAGTCTGACACCGTGGAGTACAGAGCCTTGGATACAACACGGAATCCACATCAACATTATGGCTTGATGAACTTATTTATATAAGTGTCAAGAGTTGTTAAGAGCTTAAAGAGACTAGACTAGTTGTGAACTATTAAAACAATCGATTGATTGCATGTGTTTGAATTTTACCCACTAGAAACTATATCTATTTGTTAAAACATGTCAACAACAAAAAATCGAGTGAAAGCAGATGATGTTTCCAAATAAATGTGATCAAACTTACCCTGATCCTGTTGTCAATGATTCCTATTCTTAGTTTCCCCTAATCTTCAATCACTGTGCATACTGGATGTGATGCAGGTAAGGGATCTATGGAACTACACCTGGTTATACTTTGGTGGTCATCAATGTTAAAGCTCAAAGGTCACACTGTACGATTTTGATGTCCCTTGAGGTCACACTGTACGATTTTGATGTCCCTTGAGCCGTTGTACAGATTTAGTTCATATTCACACCATAACATCACCACATGATATGCCTCCAATTATATATTGGTGGTCATCAAGTTCAAAGGTCGCAACTGACCACTTTAACATTAAAAATCCCGTGTTTAAGATATGTCTTAAACCTGTGGTCAGATTTAGTTCATATTCAATGTAACATCATGTATAGCATCAAATTCTATACTTGATCAGATTAACGAGTCTAACAGAGTATGTATGTTTTACCAGGGTATTTATACAAGTCTAAAACAATCCATGTCAGCATAAATTCCACTACATGCTTCTAACGAAATGTTAGGTAAGGGAGGATCCCATACAATTTTGAAGTATGGAAAGTATACTAGCGGAAAAAAGAAACGCAACTGTATTTTCGAAAGTTATGATTTTACATCATTCATTGATGATGTGATCATGGTGTGTGTTTCTCGATTATTTCATCATTACTGAATACATTTTGATGATTTTTGTTGTCCTATAACAGACGGTGTTTGCACGAATAGTGTTAAAACAAGAGTACACCAAGCCGTTTCCTGGTCCGAATCAGTAGCGTGTGTGTCCACCCCTGGCATCAGTCACTGCTCTTACTCTCCTTAACATTGACTTCATCAAGGTGTTTATTAAATAACCATTTGAGGGATATTATTCCACGGCTGAATAAAAACCTGCATGAGTTGAGCGACCTTATATGTTTAGTTTGTTTTTGTTTAACATCCTATTAACAGCCATGGTCATTTAAGGACCTGCCAGGTTTTGGAGGTGGAGGAAAGCCGGAGTAACCGGAGAAAAAACAACAACACCGGCCTACGGTCAGAACTAGGCAACTGCCCTACGCAGGTTTCAAACTCCAACCCAGAGGTGGAGGGCTAATGATAATATGTCGGGACACCATAACCACTCTGCCACCGCTGCCCCGCGATGTTATATGGGACGTTGACACGCTTCCCAACCTTTTTTTGTCTAGCTCGTCCCACAAATGCTCGATTGGGACCTATCTACATTGTATGGTGGCCAATCAAGAACTGAACGTTGTTTTGAGCCAGAAAGTCACGACAAACCCTAGCAACATGGGTTCTCGCGTTGTACTGTTGCAACGTAAGGTTACATTGATAGATAAGAAGAACGTGTTGTCTCGAAGACCTGATCCTGATGTCTTACTGTTTTTAAGATTACCATAGATAACCACGAGAGGAGTTTTCACGGGTCCCCGTGATTTCGTGTACGCCGCACCCGGTCCCGGACCCGATCCCCGTACCAGGAATATTGATGTTATTTTTTTTCTCAACAACGACTTAATGAATAAATCTCATGTTTTTCTTGTAAATCCTTTCATGGTCCCGTGATTTCGTGTACGCCGCACCCGGTCCCGGACCCGATCCCCGTACCAGGAATATTGATGTTATTTTTTTTCTCAACAACGACTTAATGAATAAATCTCATGTTTTTCTTGTAAATCCAGATTTATATTTCCAAAATCTGACATCTAAAATGAAATGGAAGTTATACAAACAATTTTAGTAATCGTCGATTTACATTTTTCAGGGTGTGATTTTGTGTACGCCGCACTCAACCGTGAAAAATTACGGTTTTTGGCTGTTTATTCGTAAACAAGGGTTAATGTTTATGATATTTTCGATTCCATACTTCAAGTAAACCTAGTTGTTGATACAAATATAAGTTTTAATTACAAATAATACTTATTTTATTTCAAATCTTGCCTTTTTTGAGATCGCGGCGATGATCACGGGAGTTTTTGTTTACGCCCGGTCCCGTACCAAGGGCAGACTACTCTTTAAAAATGTAAACCTGACTTATCACTGACACATCTATTATGAAACCATGCATACCTAACTTGAGAAGGGGACCTAAGATTAGCCCTACCCTGTAAGCTACCCTTAACTTGTTTCTCTGTTTGATTCCTCTTAAACACCGATGACGGATTACTATCACTAGAACTAACTGATTTAACCTGCTTTAAAACGGATGGAAAAGTCCTCCTATAATCATTCCCATCTATGCCATTCCCGTGGACCCTAGGGACAAAAATAGTCTCATCACCTATGTACTGAATAAACCTGTAAGTAACAGTCCCCTTCTTCGTCATATACATTCTACGCTGAAAGTTTTTGGAACCTTTAGTATCGCCCTTCCCTTCACTTATGTAATAAGTACGTTTCCGCATTTTTGGATTTGCTTTAGGAATTCCATGACCACCCTTATTAACCCAAAAATACAAATCTAATGAATTTAATGAGTACATAATATATAATTGTGAATTAAACACAGTTCAGCAAATTAAATCAATGTCGTACTATATTCCACTGATCATTTTGTATACTTCAATCAAAGATTGATATGCTTGTATTTGTATAGATACCATGCAGATTGCACTTGGTGCATAACTATTCATAAATATTCGTATTATACACAATATTAAGTGGTTTTTTTTTTACTTTTTCACTTTTGTAATTTTCGCGGAATCTTTAACTAACATCACTAAAAATCGTCCGATCTAATTGATTACTAATGTATCTAGAATAAAAGTCATGTATAATATCTGGTATTACACAATACACGCTACTCATAAAAAAATATAAACCAGTAGTCCTAGCACGGTGGATCGGGAGTAGTCTGCCCTTGGTACGGGACCGGGCGTAAACAAAAACTCCCGTGATCATCGCCGCGATCTCAAAAAAGGCAAGATTTGAAATAAAATGAGTATTATTTGTAATTAAAACTTATATTTGTATCAACAACTAGGTTTACTTGAAGTATGGAATCGAAAATATCATAAACATTAACCCTTGTTTACGAATAAACAGCCAAATACCGTAATTTTTCACGGTTGAGTGCGGCGTACACAAAATCACACCCTGAAAAATGTAAATCGACGATAACTAAAGTTGTAGGTATTACTGCCATTTCATTTTAAATGTCAGATTTTGGAAATATAAATCTGGATTTACAAGAAAAACATGAGATTTATTCATTAAGTCGTTGTCGAGAAAGAAATTAATATCAATATTCCTGGTACGGGGATCGGGTCCGGGACCGGGTGCGGCGTACACGAAATCACGGGGACCGTTTTCACGCCTTGAGATATCCCTGCCCATACTATAACAGACCCTTCTCCGAATCTGTCGCTTTATGTTACGCAAACGTCAGAATATCGAATATCACCACGACGTCGATAGATACGTTGTCGTCCATCTGACATATAACGTGTAAAGTGAGACTCGTCAGTGAACAACACGTGTCTCCAATGTGCCAGACGAAACCGATTAGGTGCATGTGCACGCAGCCACTCCATTCGACTTAGGCGTCGCCTCTGCGTAACTGGCGGACTAACATAGGGACGTCGTGTCCTTCATGAAACACCCGCAACCGATTCCTAACCGTCCTTAGCAACACTGACGAGTCATAGAAGGACGAAACGGCTGTATGACTGACGTGTCCTAGAAGGGCTGAATGGTGTCCCCAACATCACAGACGAGTCCTACAATGACGACATAGCTGTATGGTATCCCTAACATCACTGACGAGTCCTAGAAGGACGAAACAGCTGTATGGTGTCCCTAACATCACTGACGAGTCCTAGAAGGACGAAACAGCTGTATGGTGTCCCTAACATCACTGACGAGTCCTAGAAGGACGACACAGCTGTATGGTGTCCCTAACATCACTGACGAGTCCTAGAAGGACGACACAGCTGTATGGTGTCCCTAACATCGATGACTAATCATAGAAGGACGACACAGCTGTATGGTGTCCCTAACATCACTGACGAGTCCTAGAAGGACGACACAGCTGTATGGTGTCCCTAACATCACTGACGAGTCCTAGAAGGACGAAACAGCTGTATGGTGTCCCTAACATCACTGACGAGTCCTAGAAGGACGATACAGCTGTATGGTGTCCCTAATATCACTGACGAGTCCTAGAAGGACGACACAGCTGTATGATGTCCCTATCATCACTGACGAGTCCTAGAAGGACGACACAGCTGTATGGTGTCCCTAACATCACTGACGAGTCCTAGAAGGACGACACAGCTGTATGGTGTCCCTAACATCGATGACTAATCATAGAAGGACGGAACAGCTGTATGGTGCAGTGTAACACATTTTGGCTGTATTGTCTGCAACTCTCTGAGTACCTTTCAAGACGGAAAATGTCAAAGGTAAAAACATAAAGACGACACGATTTCAATTCTACCTGCCATTCTTCAAGGTCCAGAACCAGTAAGTATTTCCTTTTCCCAGTCTGTCATTCACATTTAGCTACATTGACTAACGACTTTGTATTGTCATATCCCCGGGTTCATGAACGTTTATAAAGTTAAGGAAACTTATGAAATTGAAATAAAAGAATTTCCTAAAGTTAAGAAATATTGATGAAACTAGGACCAGACAAATAATCAAAGGAACAAGGAAACAGCCGAACAAGTATTCACCAATAATAACGACTTTTGTTTTCCATTGAAACATGTTAATCTGCTACAGCACACTGGAGTAGGGGTACGTAATTTCTAATGGTGGTGGAATATAGGTTACTGGAGAAAACAAAACAAAAAAAACCAACAAGGGTACAATTTCTGTTCAAATTTATTCTTTTTGAAACGGAAAAGCGGGAGTAAGATATTTTATACATTAAAACATCGATAATCACAATTTAGTCATAATTCATGCATGAAACACATATACCAGATAATTACATTCTTTGACCACTGTCTGTTCACAGGGCGAAAAACACGGCAAGCATTTATTGCGCAAGATAAAAAAAAATATATATATAAATCGTATGCACCAAGAAAAATATGAATATATATTGAACGCACATGTCTTTACAGTAAAGCATTGCACGAAATTCTGCTAAACGTAAACTACATGTACATTTCGTAACTGACATCACAATACACCAATGAACAATTTATTAAATCCTTCCGTAACCTACACAAATTCAAATTCATTTTATTCTCTTTTCACAAACACAGATCATTAAGTTTATAACCATTGTCATAATATATCTGCATACATTTTGCTTTGTGTACTAGACTGGAGTCATTTACATAATCAACTAGTTGCATAAATTGGTTGTGTCTATTTTAGAATGTCTTCTTTTTCTTTACGACAAGTATAATGTCTTTTTCTGTATTGATATTCATAACCATGTACCTGGTAACTATTCAATTTTGGAGGAATAACGAAATGGACGAATGAATGGTGATTTAGGGGTAAACTTCACAACATTCTAACTACACATACCATGAGAATATATCGTAATTGTATGAATTATATAAGACCTAACGAATTATTTATCATCTATCGCTGACAACAAAGGATTTTATTTTCAAAAAAAAAAATATACATACAAAAAAAAAAAAAATATATATATAATAACAATTTCAATTGTCAAGTAGTAATAACGACAGTACAGAATCACAATCTAGACCCTATAATAACAATTTTAGGTATTTGTGTAAGTAAAATTAAACTTAAAAGCAACATTGAAAAATTATGCGCCATGACACAAATAATTTACATGTTTTGATGTCGTGGCCATGTTAAGAAACATATCCGATATCCATTGTGACAGACAAGTACTTTACCTGTAACAACTACGGATCTTATACATACTGTCGACTAGTTGAGCATCAGGAGATCAAGCTAATGATGTTAATAAATAGTAAACAGCACTAAATATGGCACATTTCCTGGATATCTCTGGCGACATAACAGATATAGCCTGAATACTGAAAGACTCATTAGTGAAAGAGCATAGATACGCATGCGTCATACGTGTTGGCGAGGGTTCAAGCGACTAAAGTTTATAATCAACAATAGTGAAAGTATAAACTTCTAAAACACACATGGATATTTCTAACACCCTACTTTTGATGAAACTAGAACTGTCGTCCGGGGGGCCAATTCATACCCAAATAATTTCTGATATATATATTCAGCTTAGTTGTTTAAAAGATGATCATCGTTTTTGTATGTCTTACGAAGTTGATAATTTAGCAATTATAATCATAATGCTTGCATTTGAATTGTCAATGTGACATTTATCCATGGGATGGCAGCTGATATGAAAAGTGATAACTTGTATCTATGAGTAATGTCTATAATAATTCCTTGTGGTGGTCAGTTTATGTAAATATGATCCAATAGCCATCCCTTTCGATGGATTGGCGATTGCACACATTGTTGAAAACCATAATAGCTCATCATTTTTTCTCTTGATGAAGTATTTGCCATACAGTCTATGTTGAAGTTATTGAGCGGAAACCGTTTCGGAAAATCTACAATGGGCCGTGATTCCGTAAAAACATGCGAGTAAATATCGCAATAAACCTTCCTCCGAAGTTTTGAATTAAGTCGTTAAAATACTCGAGTTCTGGAGAAGAAAAAAGGTTACTAATGTACAAAAAAGGGGAGATCATTTAACCTGCTATATGTTACTCATATTTACAATGTGTAAGTATTATTGCCAGGAAGTTTCATTGGAATTCCCTCAGTAGTTTAGGAGGAGTAGCCAGTACTTCGTTGTGTCTACAGACGAATAACCTCCTCCCCTTCCCCAACTTCGTATTTATATAAAAGAATACTATATAACGGTCAAGGTCACATATAAGATCTCTCTCTCTCTCTCTCTCTCTCTCTCTCTCTCTCTCTCTCTCTCTCTCTCTCTCTCTCTCTCATATTTATATGTATTGAAATATTGAGGACAGCAGTTCTCACAGACATTCAATATAAATATGTATATCGAGTATTATTGTGCAAAAAATATTCTCAGCAAAGTATAACTTAATCAATTATATTCAGATGACGTATTATTTCCACAACATATGAGCTAACTAATCTCAAAATACGTCCAGGACACGAGTAATCTGGACAGCATACTCCTTATTTGTCTAAATTATTCCAAAGTCGAGAACATAATTGTCCACATCACTAAGTTAGTGCCATTCAAAGGCGATGTGGCACACTGCTAGGTACGCCATCGCCACAATGTTGGTTACTATCATCATCGGGAACCCGACCCTGTAACAGAACAGACAGAGAAGTTAATACGCTGATAGTTAAGTGGGTGAAAACGAAACCTTGCACTAGGCAGAAGCATGCAGGCGGTAAACTAGTTATAATCTTATTTTACATTTCGTTCAGTAAAGGCATCGAACAATCCCCCGGAGGACGTCGAATCAATCGAATACATATTCGTAGCATGAGAAACTTAATCATAGGGTATTTAGTAACAATGAACTCTTAACTTTATTCTATACAATTGTTCAGTTTTTATCGCAATGTAGAGGAGATCTATTGGCTCCTATACTGGAAAATCAACTTAATGTACAGAACATACCCTGGAACAGGTACACTTAGTAGTTAGTACTACTTTATGCAGCAAATGATATTCACATAAGGATTTACCATCCTGGTTTTATAATATACAACCATGGTAAGA
Source organism: Pecten maximus (assembly GCF_902652985.1). Taxonomy (NCBI): domain Eukaryota; kingdom Metazoa; phylum Mollusca; class Bivalvia; order Pectinida; family Pectinidae; genus Pecten; species Pecten maximus. The sequence goes on along the minus strand of NC_047020.1, from coordinate 28,560,635 downwards.
TGGATTGATATTGACTTGATATAGCAATGATACATGTAAAGATGCATTAAATGTGTAATTGTAATCATAGAAAGTTTATTTAAATGAATATGATTAAGTTTAGGAATTTCATGAACTAGTACTTACTTGAAGAACTCGAGGAATGTGAAGCCATACCCATGCTGTTCTGCTATACCAGCACACACTACGTTGGCTGATGCTCCGATCAGAGTGCCATTACCTGTGAGGTCAATCAAAAGTAATCACATAGTGTCGGGTAAGGACGATTTTACTAAGACGTTCATCACAACATCAGGAAATATGGTTTAATGCATACATAATGTGTGAGAGAAGTGACAAGCATGTTGGTTATTGCTAAAGCAACACATGTCCCCACACCGGCCCCGCTAAATATAGTAACAGTGACCCAAAACCCTTGAAACTCAAACTTGTCCTAAATATTATGGCCCTTTATCACTATTTGAAGTTTTATCAAAATCCCACAAGGAATGAAGCCGCTAGCTAGCGCTGACAATCTTTGGCGTTACGTATGAGACGGACGAAGAGGAAACCTATACTCCCCCGGTTTCACTGACGGAGGAATAGTAAGCATGGAACTTGGGATATGGTGGATGTTCTCTGAACCTTACATTCGCTTATTGAAGTTATACCTCCACCAGTTGTCGAAGATTTTAATTTGATCCCTCTTTTGTGAAGAACTTTCTTCCTGCCTTTACTCAAAACTTTTGTTTTTCATCATGGCCATCGACTTGGAATTCTCTTAAAATCACACTGGTATATAATAGAATGATGTAAACTTGGTATGCTTGTCCTTGTCGTCCTTCCTTGTTTAGACATCTAGACATATATTTGCATGAAGACTTTTATGGCATGTGCATGAGTAAACCAAGTACTTCCTTCGTAAGCCAGTGTAACACTTAGTGTGTGGCCTGTTCTACACAGCTTCAAAATACCTGGAAACCAGTGTGGTATCTCGGTTAGGGTTATATGAAGCTTGAGCCATGTACAATGAGGCTTTGGGATTTGGGTGAGTCTTACTTTAATCCCGTTTTTACTGTGAGTTACGAATATCAGCGTTATATGTACATCTGGACTATGGGTAGGGTTTCTATGATCTCTACAGATAAATGTGAACCCATTGTTATTTGGTGTACGGATTAGGGTGTGAATTCCTCTGAAATATTGAATTATGGTGTCTTGAGTAAGGGTTACTAGGGAAACACCGTTATTTGGTGTACGGATTAGGGTGTGAATTCCTCTGAAATTTTGAATTATGGTGATGTGTATATACCTCCAAGACAGGCGCCGAACGCCAAGGCGAAGGTGAGTGGCAATATGTCGAGATTGAGGTCTGGATCTTCCTCCAAATGGATCAACACAGGTATCTACAAGTAAAGTTTAGGTTTATATAAAAGGTTCTTCCTCAATATATGGCCCAGTGAATTATAGATTTGGGGTTTTATGTTTGCGGTGTTTCAAAGCTGCTAAACATTTGCCATTTTTATATTCATTAATACACGTATTTGTTTAAAAAAAACCCATACGGTATTTTATCCGATATGTAATGAACAAAACCAAAATACAATTGTAATAAAAGCAAAGGGGAAACACACCAAATGTGTTTTAAGAAAGAATGACATGACGATGGAGTAACCTATCAATGTATAACCAAAGAGGAGAACTCCTACAAAACCACGTCTATGGACAGACTAGGTCAATATCCAGTTCAGACAATGAAAAATATTGTTTTGCATAAGATGATAAATGGTGTATTTTTTTTAAAAGGAAATAGTCATTTGTGTAAATATGTTGTTTTAATTTTTTGTTCAATCATTTGAAAGGTAGAACATATATACAAAGAGTTTGTTACAAGAGTAAATAATACCATAGCCGTAGTATAGGGAATGTTGTCTATAAAGCTGGACGCAAATGCAGACACCCAAAGGATGACCATGACGGCGGCGGTCAGTCTCTGGCCCTCGTCCACACTCTTGATGACGTCACTGACCTTGTCCCCGATCCAATCAATCAGTTGGAGCTCCTTCAGGGCCTGGGAAACAAATCAAACGTTGATACGCTTTAACAAGCTTTCTACAATCCCGCTACGTCACGAGGTTAGTAACAGTTAAACTCCAGTTTAGAATAGAACTTACAGTCGTCTCCACTATTTCCAAAGTTTGAAAACTTCTGGTGTATATTTATAATTGATACATGGATAGGGGTTGGGGGATATTTTGTCCCTTCGGGTTTCGATAGAATTAACCCCCAGGGAACACTATAGCTGCTGTTCCGGTTGTTGCATTTTGCTTTGCGGACAACATTTGTTTTCTCAATAATCAAGCGTTTGCAAAATGTCAAAATTATTCGGACACGAACAAAATGTCGACAGCCCTAATGAAAGTATATTGACGTTCTCAATTATGAAGGTATTTATGGAACACATTACGGGATACTTGTAACACGAGCGCACGTGCGTGCTTTGTAATTATATTAAATGTGGTGGGACTTACTTCCATCAAAACGAAGAGTGCCGCAAAGAATATGAGAGTCGCCCATTCCACTTTATGTAATGTATTTTCCATATCTTCGATGTCAGCAAGTACAATCAACAAAATAGCTCCCATCACGGCTACCCATCCTATATATAGAATAATGATATAATATGATTATCAAAGTATAGAAACGTGCTGTCACCGTATCAGTTACTACACAAGAAAGTTCAGCAATGATTTTTTTATTATGCATTTTTTTAGGACAATGAGATGGCTTGATTTTAAGACGACCACCTCTTATATGATTCTCAGCTTCGCATAAATCAAGACATTTGATGAACCTGAATGCTTCTGCTATTTACTTTACACAATCTGTATGTTTCTCACATGGGTTTCTCGTCAGTGTACAAATTAGTATGTACAAAGAAAAATGTAATCTTATTTAATTGATAGACCATTAAAACACTACCAAACAAAAAGCTCGCCAGGTAGTTGGAGAATTCTCACCTATATTGAGATGTATCCCGCCCACAAAAGACTGCAAGAAGAAAAAGAGGATGGCCACAGCGAGGATAAAACTACTCTTCACCAGCAGCCATTGATCCGTGATGAAATACTGTAAATGTGTAGTAAAGGTTGCTAGGGTTACTTAGATACTAGTATAAATATAGCAGACTTATGATTACCCTGATACCGACATGTATAGAAAATGTAATGATTACGTAGATACCGTCATACAAATAACATACTGTTATGGTCACCTAGATACCGTTATACATATAACATACTGTTATGGTTACCTAGATACCATCATACATATAACAAACTGTTATGGTTACCTAGATACCGTCACACATATAACATACTGTTATGGTTACCTAGATACCTCATACATATAACATACTGTTATGGTTACCTAGATACCTCATACATATAACATACTGTTATGGTTACCTAGATACCGTCATACATATAACCTACTGTTATGGTTACCTAGATACCGTCACACATATAACATACTGTTATGGTTACCTAGATACCTCATACATATAACCTACTGTTATGTTTACCTAGATACCTCATACAAATAACATACTGTTATGGTCACCTAGATACCGTTATACATATAACATACTGTTATGGTTACCTAGATACCTCATACATATAACATACTGTTATGGTTACCTAGATACCGTCACACATATAACATACTGTTATGGTTACCTAGATACCTCATACATATAACATACTGTTATGGTTACCTAGATACCGTCATACATATAACATACTGTTATGGTTACCTAGATACCTCATACATATAACATACTGTTATGGTTACCTAGATACCGTCACACATATAACATACTGTTATGGTTACCTAGATACCTCATACATATAACATACTGTTATGGTTACCTAGATACCGTCATACATATAACATACTGTTATGGTTACCTAGATACCTCATACATATAACAAACTGTTATGGTTACCTAGATACCGTCATACATATAACATACTGTTATGTTTACCTAGATACCTCATACATATAACATACTGTTATGGTTACCTAGATACCGTCACACATAAAACAGACTGTTATGGTTACCTAGATACCGTCACACATATGACATACTGTTATGGTTACCTAGATACCGTCACACATATAACATACTGTTATGGTTACCTAGATACCGTCACACATATAACATACTGTTATGGTTACCTAGATACCTCATACATATAACATACTGTTATGGTTACCTAGATATCGTTATACAAAGGGAATGCTGCCACGGCTTTCTAGATATCGTTATACACTGAGAATGCTGTGATGATTACCTAGATACCGTTATACACTGAGAATGCTGTGATGATTACCTAGATATCGTTATACACTGAGAATGCTGTGATGATTACCTAGATACCGTTATACACCGAGAATGCTGTGATGATTACCTAGATATCGTTATACACTGAGACTGCTGTGATGATTACCTAGATATCGTTATACACTGAGAATGCTGTGATGATACCTAGATATCGTTATACACTGAGAATGCTGTGATGATTACCTAGATATCGTTATACACTGAGAATGCTGTGATGATTACCTAGATACCGTTATACACTGAGAATGCTGTGATGATACCTAGATATCGTTATACACTGAGAATGCTGTGATGATTACCTAAATATCGTTATACACTGAGAATGCTGTGATGATTACCTAGATATCGTTATACACTGAGAATGCTGTGATGATTACCTAGATATCGTTATACACTGAGAATGCTGTGATGATTACCTAGATACCGTTATACACTGAGAATCTGTGATGATTACCTAGATACCGTTATACACTGAGAATGCTGTGATGATTACCTAACTGTTCATTATTAATGAGTTTTTACCTTTCTTTCCAGATCCTGGACATTTTGCTGGAAGTCTTTAATCTCCGAACGCCTGTAAGTTAGAAACACGCTCGATGTAAGTTTACCCGTTAATATTCAAGCCACGGAAGATTCATCAACTATATAAATGATTACTTTAAATGGGTGGTCTTGTAGAGATTAATTTATTGTTATATATTTTATTGATATACATATATTACATATATGACCTGAACACTAGAAATGCTTTCCAATGGACAAAAATGTCCTTAGATGAATGGACATAGACGACACTGGGGCCTGAGTCCATTATTATACAGTAGTCTGTCCTGGTCGTTTTTTCGCTATAAAATGTCAGTAAGCTCCCACACCAAACTTATAAGATCTGATGATTATTTTTATTCAACAAAACATTTTTTTTTCATATTTAGTGTCCTTTTATTTATCTTCGTTGGTTCCATACATAACATTATTATTATTTTATCTTTTCTTACTTTTAAATAAAAAATCATATTGTATCTAAAAAGTGCGTTTTTCTAGTACAAAACGAATTAATCTAATTTCAGGCTTCGATCAGATTTACTTTTCGAGGTGGTTTTGAAAAAAAAAAAATTTCTATTAGGGAGCGAACAATAGATCACGAAAAAAACCTCTGAAATGTTCTTTGTTTATTCATTGTCATCTTTTCACATAAAAATGTACTTTATATTTGACATATGCTGTTAGAGACAGTCGCGTTAACTTGAATGATACATCTATGAAATCATATCTACATACTAAATTCCCCTCCCTGGCTAACCGTTTATGACACCTACTTTATTCTATAGAGTCGCCGTACAAGGCTGTTTTCTCGTTGGGCTGACTTCTGCATGAATAGTGCCTTCATGATACTCTCTTCTCTGGTCGCAACCGACACTCTGGCGGCGGCCTTCTTCCACAGATCAATCTCGTGTTTCAGCTCTGTAAAGTTATGAAACAAACTACTAGAACCGGAAGTAATGCCATCATATAAAGTGAGAAAGTTTAGAAAGAGATACCAGACGAACTTTACAGCAAGTTGAAGATAGTGACAGAATACGAAAAGGTTGTGGTCTATCATGATACTCTGTGGGTAATGGTTAACTCTTCACAGCAGCTATGACTGTGATGGTCCTTAAATAATCCAATCTTTCTTGTAACAGGAATTTTCATAGGCTTGAAAATGTGTAAGCATAACGTACATATATGACGTCGTTGTTTGTAACATCGCTTTTGATTGGCTGATACAGCGGTGCACTAATTTCTATGAGAAAAGAGTCCGTCAATATTTTTCACAGATATTGTGTAGAGTAGATTATATTAAAAGGTTTAAAACATCCTTTTAGCCTGTAAGTACAGAAAAAAAAGATATTTTCAGTCCCCAAATTGCCATTTTAAGCTTTAATAGTAAACAAAAAATATATGGCGTCATGCTATATTTCAGCTGTGAAAATGTGTTTTATCAATCGTGTATATAATAAATAAAATCCGTGATAAAGTAGTATTTATTGAATTTATTTGATTCGTTCAATGAATTGAATATTACATGAACACTTATGGCATATCCTTCATATGTAAGCATTGATATGCATAACTGCACACATACTAAATATTTACCTGCTATTTCGGGAGGGTCCTTATTTTGTAGAGAGTCCATATTTCGGTAATAAAAACGTAGTGCCGCGTACCCCGCGATCGCTACAAAGACTATGCCTACTGTCATGTGAAGTGTGAATTCAGCGAAGTCGATACCCTGAAACGAGAATTTCACACTGAAAAATCATCACGGTATCCATGCAGAACGCCATGACCTAGGACACATAATGTCATTCACGACATTATGAACGGTCATAGGTTGGTGCTATTTTGGCTTTAGGAATGATGACATAGAGATAGTTCCTTTACCTTAATGAGATTTCTTTTGGCATAATAAATAAACTAACATTAAGGAGAGGTCCAAGCGTAAGTTACATAAGAAAAAAACACGTTTATTTTGAGGTCCAACTTTTCGTAGAAAGAGGTACCACGGAACGTTATAATATAATTAAGTTATGAAGTTGGTACATCATTTATAAAGCTGTTCCAGGAGTACATTATCTTAAAGAAAAGTCTGCGGCCATGTTGTCCTAAACATATTCCATTTTTCGATACTTAGCAGACTGTTCTGTGTTACGTTATCTTTGAGAAAGGTTCCGGGACATGTTATCTTAGAATGAAGGGTTCGGGATACATTGTCTTGTCAAATGATCCATTACCTTAGCGGACATTTCCTTGTTGGAAACAATGATGACGTTAGGTGGGTCACCCACAGCAGTAGCTGTCCCCCCAATGTTGGAGAACAAAACCTCGGCTATCAGTATGTTTTTAGGGTCGAGGTTCAGCACCTCACAAAGCCTGAAACAAAATTTATAAACATTATCAATTGTTTGTTATGTCAGATAATTTAATGCTACAAGACAGGAATTGCAACTTTTGACAATCAAGACAAATCGAGGAGCTCTAATGTAACGGCCATACAGGAAATATATATAGAAGACATATAACATCCAGTACATACAAAATAAACCAAAGAGAAACTATTCACAGCTACAAGCGTTTCCAGTACTACTTGTATCACCCATAAAATTGCTTCCTATTAACACTTGTGTTGCTGATCACCTTCTCTGCAAAGCAAAGTTCTTACAAGAAGAGAAAAAAAGTTCCTTCAGTTTGAAATAATGGTGACATCTTTTAGATCGTATAATACCTGATGGTTACTGGCGTAAGAAGAAGGATTGTTGTAACATTGTCAAGAAATGCAGACACCACGGCACTGAATATACACAGCAATGTAACGAGGCTCCAGACCTGGCCCTTCGCTATCTTATACGCCTACAACACAAATCATACATCCACAAATTAGGACGTCGCTCAATCCTCTGCCTGTCAGAAATTATTATAATTAGAAGCAACATTTTTATCACTCTACTTGTTAAAATATTTTCAGGAAGACGCTAGTTTGTAGCTGACGAGTACAAGTGAAGGGATGCTATTATATCAATCTGAACCCTTCATTTACCAAGACACTAGGTGAGTAACAGTATTATGTATTTAGATAGGTCATTAGTGTATAAAAATATATATTGTAAAGTCATCGTCGTAGAATATATGAGGCTCTAAAGCGCATTAAGTTGGTGATAATTGTTCTCTTTAATTGATATCATAACTCATCATCAGAAATAAACATTTTTCATCAATGTCATCACATTTGAGAAGTGCGGCTTTACATTTCTGCGCAAATGACAAAGTTTTGAAATAAAAATAAACATTTATTTAAAACCAAGTAAGCAAATAATCATGAAGCGATAATCTATTGATTTTCATATCAATGTATTAGGACATGATTCAAACATACCCTACCTTCAGGGCAAAGAAATTAAAGAATCCTGTTTCGGAAAATATGGCTACAAGTATCATCATTCCAAAGAGCAGCATGAGTGTCTCCATATCTATCCAGGATATGATCACTTCCAAGGATGGACGCTGTGGAAACCAAACAAAAATATTAAAAAGTTCTTATGACTTTGGTGTAGATCCAGTTTATATACAGTCATTGTCAGCAAGTGGAACATTGAATGTGATGAGTGACTTGTATCGGTGATTTTCAGCGAGTATAGGAGCTAGGGCAGCTAATTGCTTTTCTGAAGAAGTGGTAGATTTCGTCTGGTCCAGAACTTTTGGTGGACACGTAACGTAGTTTACGTACCTTTTCAAAATATGACAGGGCAGCAACAGCCGCCAAAGAACCGATGATAGCTGCAATGGTCCTGTGGACAAGCTGTAAAACAAAGGTAAGCTATGTTTTTACTTCCTTCAGATTTCTTTGGATGTAATTCGAAAACAACGATTGGCGTCCGTCATTTTGTTACCTTGATTATGATTTATTCTTTCGGTACTTTTAGAATCATGTAGAAAGCACAAACCTCAAATATGATAAGAACGTAGACGAAAGCCAGAATGATTGCTGCGACAATAATTTCCTCGTTACGTGTCACGTGCAGTTTCCATCTGACGGCAAAACTCTCAGAGGAGTTGGTAGTAAATCGTAGACTGACAGTTTCCCTGTAATATTTCAATTATCATCAATATAGAAAATATATGCAGGTGCGGGAAAAAAATATGTGGTTATTTTTGTCTCTAGAATACTTAGATTATAAATAAAATTGAGACTTTTTAATACGACTAGTTTTTTAAAATTAGGGGGAGTAAGTTAATTTTAGAATTTAGCTGTGCAGATCGTTTAATATTTATGGACTCCATTCTAGACTCATATTAAGTAAAACAAAAACAAAACAAAAAACAAAACAAAAAACAACAAAACAAAAAAACAAAACAAAAACACTTTTAACCTTAAAATTACATTTTGTGAATGTAACAGATAATTCTAATTTAGACAAGTTTTCCTGTAATGTTTCCAGCGGGTGTCCTCATACGAGTTACGTTTCTTTGACCAATACGATGCGATTTACAGTAATAAACTTGGTATGTTTTCACTTCAAACAGGACTCAGCGTGTGTTGAACATGAAAGGAGCTAACTAGGGTATTTTTTTTCTACATAAACAGGGTTGAAAGTAACACAACAGTCACGTGACATAAACATAAAATCACGTGATCGGCGTGGAATACGTACGTTTCACTGACGTTAGAGAATTTGTGTTCCACCTCCTCGGTCTCTTCCTGTAGTAGCATAGCATTATTGATCTCCCATCTCTTGGTGTCTAGTACTACAGACTGACGGATACACAACATGACATTGTCAATTGTATTAAAGACATAGTAAAGAGAATATGAATTCATTTAATTGATTAATGTTTTAATTCTTTAATTAATTGTACAGAAACCTAGAATATTATGCAGTTGTTTAATCTGTCTGTGTTCCAGGGGACAAATTAAGGAAATTAAATCCAGAAGGGAAGGGAAGAAAATAGAACATGTCCTAAAGGAATGTTAATTAGAGAGGGAGAAAAATGTCGATTTATAGGGAGTAGACATCGAAACATTCACGTGACGTAGACGAAGAATGAGTCACATGATGTTGACATAGAAACAGTCATGTGTTGTAGATATAGAAACTGTCTGCAAAATCTCATACAAAAGAAGTACGATGAATAAAATGAATAATAAAATAAATCTGTCTGATACAAGTTTGCCGTATCACCCCGCCCACACATAGTTTGGATATAAGCATTTCGTACCTATGGCGCCAGCTGGGAGTTTTTTTTCTTTATTCCTTAAAACACGAACAAAAGCTTTATGACCAAAACCAAGATCTGACACAATTTCAATATCGTCTTCTTCGCGTTTTTTGATAGTGTATTAAAATCTTCTATCAATTTGCGCAATGACTTCAATCTGGGAGTAATTTTAATATTGCAATTGGATTGGAACGATGAGAGGGATACTAGTATACGATATCCACTTACACTGCAATCCCTGATGATATCTACAATGATTACGGGGGCGGGGAGATAACCCTATCCATTGTTTATTTACGATACCCCCTTAAACTATTTTCCCTGGGGATATCTACTATGACGAAGGGAATGGGGCAGGGAGATAACTCTATTCATTGTTTGATATACCATATCCACTCAACCGTTTTCCATGAACATATCTACAATGATGAATGGGGCAGGGAGATAACTCTATTTATTGTTTGATATACGATATCCACTTACACTCTTATTACTGAGGATATCTACAGTGATAAAGGAATACGTCTTGTTCGGATCCCTTTCCTCTTTCGCATTTATAGGACCGTCTAATGTCAGCTTCATGACTCCGTCAGCTTGATGGGATGTTGATACTATAAGTCACATCTCAGAGTTAACATATGTGTCTATTGAAATTACGGGGAAAGTAAATCTGAAATCGAGCGCTATTATAAATAATCTTGATGCCTTCATTCGACACATATAATGGTATCTACAGCTCCAATTACAAACCAAGTAGCCATTTATGGCAATGTCCATCCAAAATATAGTCAAATTACATATATAGCATGTGCTCTTAGGTGTTTTTTTCTCCAAAGTTGATTAAAAGCGATATAAAGGATTCAAGATGTGTGATTAAATAGTAAGATATCTTATATAATTTGCTTAAATAAAAGACACTATTGTGAACCATTATAGAAGCGTATAGTGTCAGATAATTTGTGTTAGCTGTATTCCGTATAGAAATACAGTTAAGTTTATAGCTTTATATATCATATATGTTTGATAATACTATACCACTACTGTTACTGTTTGTATACAGTATCACAGAACTCAAAACTTGCCTGTAGGTTTGGTGCTGTCAACGGATGTTATCCAAAACTTCTCGCCCGTCTCGTCATGAGCAGTAATAATAGCCTGTGAATACATGGAGGCAATATTCTTATTTCCTGATGGATATTGAGAGCCGGAGACGCTAATCCTCCAGAACATCTGGTATAATTTCCCTTCTATTTTCCTAAAGGTATCTATATGCAAATCTGTATTTTTATTTCGGTTTTTGGTCCTAATACTATTGAGTTACCGTTTTGTCGGTGTCTGTTGTTTTGTTGAGACAAACATGCAAGTTTGTGCAAATGTTTCTCCTGATGCACCACCTAGATGATCAAGTTATTTATGGAGGTTAGAGTTTAGAGAAACTGCAAAACTAACTTACTTTCTGAGGGATTATGAAATTTGAAAAGTCCGCCTTGATTTTTTTTTGAAAACTACACTATTCGGAGAGCATATGATTCGGAGAGCATATAATTCAGACAGCATGTCCGGGACAAATCTTACTGAGTTTCTACAGAAAGGTTGATTAAACATTTTGTTATTTATGAGTTGATATCTATATATAAATAATATTATATAAATATTTGATCATTCAGCAGTTTACACGTGATCAACATCTTATATAACAGCTATGAAATATTGTATGAAAATAGAATATTGTAGTATTGATCTTATATAACAACTATAAGATATAGCCTGTCAATTCTATATTTTAATGGTTTCATGTTGTTTCATCTCTGAAGAACTCTTTTGTACATATAATCTACTGTGAGTAAACCATGACGCTTCCGATGAAGTGATTGGCACTAACTCATCACAAAAAAAAAAAAAAAAAATCATCAAAATGCTTGATTTTTTTCATGCACATACCACCTTATCTATTGTTTGACTAGACCACAACTGGACAATGACCATACAATTTGATAAAGTTGCTCCCCATATGTAGATTCTCAAACATATAGTAAAATCAGGGTGAAGAAAAGGCCTAACTCACACAGAAAACGACGGTAAGTACAAGTAGTATCGCGATCTTGACATGATGTAATATTTGTTTGTAGTTGCTTAACCGCAAGTAGCTGCCGATATTCTCTTTGAAATCCCCCTTCAGCTCCTGCATGAAAATACCACTGTTTCCGGAATCACTGAAACAATGAATATATATATATATATTGTTTTACTCTCATGATCTATCAATATATATTGTTTTACTCTCATGATCTATCAATATATATTGTTTTACTCTCATGATCTATCAATATATATTGTTTTACTCTCATGATCTATCAATAAGTAATGTGTTTGTAATATTTCATTGTTGACTTCTACAGTAAAGAAGGAAAGGAAATACACCAGGTACCTGGAGACACGAGAGCTTTTTACACTCCGTGCTACAAAAGTGTATTCATACCCAAGACTTACAAGTAATATTTAACAGATAAAGTACATTTACAATGGAGGATGAGTTATAATGCTTATCTGAAAAAGTTAACATATTTTTTAAATCATATTTAAAGACATAATATGCAAGTAGAATCAATGTGAAAAACATATGAATGACGTGTGCAAGCCCTCCTGTGAGGCGACATATTTGTAATATATTAACATGTTTTGCCTAAATAAAAAGATATTAATAAAAAAAAAAAATAAAAAAAAACAACATATTTTAAGAATCTTTAAACGTTTACACAAGGATTCTTTAATAACAGTTCCCAGCATTATAAAATGACGGGACTGTCTACCAATTCCTTAGGACCTGTATCAGCAACCATGGTCGGCAGATATCATTTTAATGATTTGATAAGCAGAGTGTTCTGTGAGTTATTTCACGTCTATTTTCGTCTTTGTTTTGTCATTTTCCTTTCCTTCTGGATTTCAATGCATTATCATCTTTTAAACTTGTCTAGAATGCTACCGCAGCTCTATAAAGACGAATCAACCTATCAATTTGATAAAATTGCGTACACTTGCCTAAGTGTATATGTACTTAAAGTGCTGCCGATTCAACTTGACGATTTGAATGTCATCTCGTCTACTTTACTGAATATACGTGACTTATCGGATGACGGAGTACAAATGAAACTTTTCCCATAAATGTGTCGACGGTTGTACATTAAGAGCCTCTATATTGATATGTTAATGTGATTGGTCGATTGTCACGGTGTTTCCTATTGGATGAAATAAAGGAATCAGTTTCATCTAAGCCTTGAATGAATATATTATAGAAGCAAGCTGATGTCTGATGAGAATGAACCATTTTCGTCACATTACCTTGTCCTTGTTAGCAATCGATCATGCCCACCTGTATATTATTTACGGACTCACCAACCTCCAAACGTTCGGGCTTATTTTATCTTTTAGATTTAAAGTGGATGATCATGCTCCACCTCTTTATTTTGTATGCAACCATCATTTCGTGTGTAACCATCATTTTGTGTGTAACCATCATTTCGTATGTAACCATCATTTCGTATGTAACAATCATTTTGTATGTAACAGTCATCTTGTATGTAACAACCATCATTTTGTATGTAACCATCATTTCGTATGTAACCATCATTTCGTATGTAACAATCATTTTGTATGCAACAATCATTTTGTATGTAACAATCATTTTGTATGTAACAGTCATCTTGTATGTAACAACCATCATTTTGTATGTATCATTTTGTATGTAACCATCATTTTGTATGTAACCATCATTTTGTATGTATCATTTTCATTTTGTATGTAACCATCATTTTGTATGTAACCATCATTTCGTTAAATTCCGTTTTTCAAACTTTCAAATGATCTCCTAATGACCATTACGGCGTCTGTATCTACAACATTTATTTCAGAATCAGATAACTGTATTGGTGTTAAGGAAAACAATCTTAGATAAGGAAACTTTCTTAATAATTTTGTTAAGCTTTCCTCGTTATATCCATATAGATGTACATAATATGTACATACTTGCTTCTATTTATTGCTACGGTTGACGATAGACACACAGCGGAGGGCATAGCGTGACCAACAATGATATTATACATATAAATTTTTGTCATATATAACAAATTCAATTTAACAAGAATACTATATTCATGTACATGTATTTAATATGGTAACGTAATTCACAGACACTTTTCAATTACTATTTCTGAACTGTAAAAGTGACCCAGTACATGCCGATATCATCGATGACATGTCGTATTTTATCCAGTTCATCACAGGAGAACTTTCTTCCATCCACGTCACATAACCTAATTGATCTGATTTCTACATTTATCTCCAGATCATCTTAACAACAGTTATTTACACCCGCGACGTATTTACTTACGAGGAACATGTATATTTACGTCAAAGATTCAGAAATTTAATTAATGCGTTACCATATAAAGGGAGGTACTAGTGGAGGATTGTATATAAAAAGGGTACTAGTGGAGGATTGTATATAAAGGGGGGTACTAGTGGAGGATTGTATATAAAGGGGGGTACTAGTGGAGGATTGTATATAAAGGGAGGTACTAGTGGAGGATTGTATATAAAGGGAGGTACGAGTGGAGGATTGTATATAAAGGGAGGTACTAGTGGAGGATTGTATACAAAGGAGGGTACTAGTGGAGGATTGTATATAAATGGAGGTACTAGTGGAGGATTGTATACAAAGGAGGGTACTAGTGGAGGATTGTATATAAAGGGGGGGGGGGGGGGGGGGGGGTACTAGTGGAGGATTGTATATAAAGGAGGGTACTAGTGGAGGATTGTATATAAAGGGGGGTACTAGTGGAGGATTGTATATAAATGGAGGTACTAGTGGAGGATTGTATATAAAGGGGGGTACTAGTGGAGGATTGTATATAAAGGGGGGTACTAGTGGAGGATTGTATATAAATGGAGGTACTAGTGGAGGATTGTATACAAAGGAGGGTACTAGTGGAGGATTGTATATAAAGGGGGGTACTAGTGGAGGATTGTATTTAAAGGGGGGTACTAGTGGAGGATTGTATATAAAGGAGGGTACTAGTGGAGGATTGTATATAAATGGAGGTACTAGTGGAGGATTGTATACAAAGGAGGGTACTAGTGGAGGATTGTATATAAAGGGGGGTACTAGTGGAGGATTGTATATAAAGGAGGTACTAGTGGAGGATTGTATATAAAGGGGGGGGGGGGTACTAGTGGAGGATTGTATACAAAGGAGGGTACTAGTGGAGGATTGTATATAAAGGGGGGTACTAGTGGAGGATTGTATATAAAGGAGGTACTAGTGGAGGATTGTATATAAAGGGGGGTACTAGTGGAGGATTGTATATAAAGGAGGGTACTAGTGGAGGATTGTACAGTCAAACCTGTCTATAGCGACCGCCCAAGGGGAGGCAGAAAAACGGTCACTATAGACAGGTTGCCTTTATAGACAGGTCAAAATTATTGCACCAACCAATTTACTTAAACCTGCCATAAATAAATTGTCATTGAACAGGGCATTCAGAAGACCAGTCAGAAGTTAAATAAATGCATAAACTTTATAAATCTGAAGGGTTTAATATTTAATGATTTGTGGACCCAAACACAAAATATAACTCAAAATGATCTTATGGATGATTTTTTTAAAATATTTTGTTCTGAAATAATGCTATATGTATCTATCAAATTATCTCCCTTTCTTTAAATAAAGAAAAAGAATACACAATAATTAATCAATTAATTATATTTGTGTTACTACTAATTATTTTGTGTTATAGTCTTACTTCTTAAAACCAAAAATGTTTTTTTTCTGACCCAAGTTGAAATCCGGATATTTGTGTCAGTTTACGACTTTTTATTAGTATTGACTAATTAAAGATGGCGGCAGTACAAACGCTAGTACCGACAGCTACGATTAAGAAAGGCATTATTGGCTTTCATGTGAGTAAATCTTGTTGACAGATATGACCAGTGTTTGTTATTGAAGTGATGTATCCTAGTTGTAATCACAAAATTAACTGACCGTGTCAAATGAAGCCACCTGTGCACAGTTGTAATGTAATACCGACACGCATGGTGACCCGACTCCTCTCTTACCGAGCCCCAGGCCAGGGCAGCTACAGTAATTATAGGCTAACTAGGTGGTAGGGGTCTTTTGTTTATATACTCAGGCCAGGGTTGTGGTGGTCCTTTGTTTGTATAATCAAGCCAGGGTCGATGTGTCTGAATTTTCCGGGGATTTTATGAGGGATGACTGCCGAGAGCAGAAAATGGCTGACAGAAATCGGTCGCTATAGAAAACAAATTAGCGACCGCCGTTCCGAAATCACCGGTCGTTAGCCACATTAGACAGGTAGTCGCTATACAGAGGGTCGTTATATAGTAAAATCTCACGGGGAATCTTAAAACCGGTCGTTATAGACAGGCAGTCGTTATATACAGGGGGTCGTTAGAGCAGGTTTGACTGTATATAAATGGAGGTACTAGTGGAGGATTGTATACAAAGGAGGGTACTAGTGGAGGATTGTATATAAAGGGGGGTACTAGTGGAGGATTGTATTTAAAGGGGGTACTAGTGGAGGATTGTATATAAAGGGGGGGGGGGTACTAGTGGAGGATTGTATTTAAAGGAGGTACTAGTGGAGGATTGTATATAAAGGGGGGGGGGGGGGTACTAGTGGAGGATTGTATATAAAGGGGGGTACTAGTGGAGGATTGTATATAAAGGGGGGTACTAGTGGAGGATTGTATATAAAGGGGGTACTAGTGGAGGATTGTATATAAAGGGGGGTACTAGTGGAGGATTGTATATAAAGGGGGGGTACTAGTGGAGGATTGTATATAAAGGGGGGTACTAGTGAAGGATTGTATATCAATGGGGGTACTAGTGGAGGATTGTATATAAAGGGGGGTACTAGTGGAGGATTGTATATAAAGGGGGGGTACTAGTGGAGGATTGTATATAAAGGGGGTACTAGTGGAGGATTGTATATAAAGGGGGTACTAGTGGAGGATTGTATATAAATGGAGGTACTAGTGGAGGATTGTATATAAAGGGGGGTACTAGTGGAGGATTGTATATAAAGGGGGGTACTAGTGGAGGATTGTATATAAAGGGGGGTACTAGTGGAGGATTGTATATAAAGGGGGTACTAGTGGAGGATTGTATATAAAGGGAGGTACTAGTGGAGGATTGTATATGAAGGGGGTACTAGTGGAGGATTGTATATAAAGGGAGGTACTAGTGGAGGATTGTATATAAAGGGGGTACTAGTGGAGGATTGTATATAAATGGAGGTACTAGTGGAGGATTGTATATAAAGGGAGGTACTAGTGGAGGATTGTATATAAAGGGAGGTACTAGTGGAGGATTGTATATAAAGGGAGGTACTAGTGGAGGATTGTATATAAAGGGGGGTACTAGTGGAGGATTGTATATAAAGGGAGGTACTAGTGGAGGATTGTATATAAAGGGAGGTACTAGTGGAGGATTGTATATAAAGGAGGTACTAGTGGAGGATTGTATATAAAGGAGGTACTAGTGGAGGATTGTATATAAAGGGGGGTACTAGTGGAGGATTGTATATAAGGGGGGTACTAGTGGAGGATTATATATAAAGGGGGGTACTAGTGGAGGATTGTATATAAAGGGAGGTACTAGTGGAGGATTGTATATAAAGGGGGGTACTAGTGGAGGTTTGTATATAAAGGGGGGTACTAGTGGAGGATTGTATATAAAGGGGGTACTAGTGGAGGATTGTATATAAAGGAGGTACTAGTGGAGGATTGTATATAAAGGGGGTACTAGTGGAGGATTGTATATAAAGGGGGTACTAGTGGAGGATTGTATATAAAGGGGGTACTAGTGGAGGATTGTATATAAAGGGAGGTACTAGTGGAGGATTGTATATAAAGGGGGGTACTAGTGGAGGATTGTATATAAAGGGGGGGTACTAGTGGAGGATTGTATATAAAGGGAGGTACTAGTGGAGGATTGTATATAAAGGGAGGTAGTAGTGGTTGGATTGTATATGAAGGGGGTACTAGTGGAGGATTTATTAAAGGGGGGTACTAGTGGAGATTGTATATAAAGGAGGTAGTAGTGTGGATTGTATATAAAGGGAGTAGTAGTGGTGGATTGTATTAAAGGGAGGTAGTTAGTGGTGGATTTTATAAAGGGGGTACTAAGGGGTGTGATGTCTTAAGGGGGTACTAGTGGAGGATTGTATATAAAGGGCGCGTACTATGAGGATTGTATATAAAGGAGGTAAGTGGAGGATTGTTATAAATGGAGGTACTATGGGGATTGTGTATATACTAGGTAGTAGTGGTGGATTGTATATAAAGGGGGGTACTAGTGGAGGATTGTATATAAAGGGAGGTAGTAGTGGTGGATTGTATATAAAGGGAGGTAGTAGTGGTGGATTGTATATAAAGGGAGGTAGTAGTGGTGGATTGTATATAAAGGGAGGTAGTAGTGGAGGATTGTATATAAAGGGAGGTAGTAGTGGTGGATTGTATATAAAGGGGGGTACTAGTGGAGGATTGTATATAAAGGGGGGTACTAGTGGAGGATTGTATATAAAGGGGGGTACTAGTGGAGGATTGTATATAAAGGGGGTACTAGTGGAGGATTGTATATAAAGGGGGGTACTAGTGGAGGATTGTATATAAAGGGGGTACTAGTGGAGGATTGTATATAAAGGGGGGTACTAGTGGAGGATTGTATATAAAGGGGGGTACTAGTGGAGGATTGTATATAAAGGGGGGTACTAGTGGAGGATTGTATATAAAGGGGGGTACTAGTGGAGGATTGTATATAAAGGGGGTACTAGTGGAGGATTGTATATAAAGGGAGGTACTAGTGGTGGATTGTATATAAAGGGAGGTACTAGTGGAGGATTGTATATAAAGGGGGGTACTAGTGGAGGATTGTATATAAAGGGGGGTACTAGTGGAGGATTGTATATAAAGGGGGTACTAGTGGAGGATTGTATATAAAGGGGGGTACTAGTGGAGGATGTATATAAAGGGGGGTACTAGTGGAGGATTGTATATAAAGGGGGGTACTAGTGGAGGATTGTATAAAAGGGAGGTACTAGTGGAGGATTGTATATAAAGGGAGGTACTAGTGGAGGATTGTATATAAAGGGGGGTACTAGTGGTGGATTGTATATAAAGGGAGGTACTAGTGGAGGATTGTATATAAAGGGGGGTACTAGTGGAGGATTGTATATAAAGGGGAGTACTAGTGGAGGATTGTATATAAAGGGGGGTACTAGTGGAGGATTGTATATAAGGGGGGGTACTAGTGGAGGATTGTATATAAAGGGAGGTACTAGTGGAGGATTGTATATAAAGGGAGGTACTAGTGGAGGATTGTATATAAAGGGAGGTACGAGTGGAGGATTGTATATAAAGGGAGGTACCTAGTGGTAGGATTGTATATAAAGGGGGGGTACTAGTGGAGGATTGTATATAAAGGGGGGGTACTAGGTGGAGGAGTTGTATATAAAGAAAGGGGGGGTACTAGTGGTGGATGTAGATAAAGGGGCGGGGGGGTACTGAATTGGATGGATTGTATATAAAGGGAGGTAGTAGTGGAGGGATTGTATATAAAGGGAGGTATTAGTGGAGGATTGTATATAAAGGAGGTACTAGTGGAGGATTGTATATAAAGGGGGGGTACTAGTGGTGGATTGTATATAAAGGGGGGGTACTAGTGGAGGATTGTATATAAAGGGAGGTACTAGTGGTGGATTGTATATAAAGGGGGGGTACTAGTGGAGGATTGTATATAAAGGGAGGTAGTAGTGGAGGATTGTATATAAAGGGAGGTACTAGTGGAGGTTTGTATATAAAGGGGGTACTAGTGGTGGATTGTATATAAAGGGGGGGTACTAGTGGGTGGATTGTATATAAAGGGGGGTACTAGTGGAGGATTGTATATAAAGGGGGTACTAGTGGAGGTTTGTATATAAAGGGGGGGTACTAGTGGAGGATTGTATATAAAGGGGGGTACTAGTGGAGGATTTGTATATAAAGGGGGGTACTAGTGGAGGATTGTATATAAAGGGGGTACTAGTGGAGGATTGTATATAAAGGGAGGTACTAGTGGAGGATTGTATATAAAGGGGGTACTAGTGGTGGATTGTATATAAAGGGAGGTACTAGTGGAGGATTGTATATAAAGGGAGGTACTAGTGGAGGATTGTATATAAAGGGGGGTACTAGTGGAGGATTGTATATAAAGGGGGTACTAGTGGTGGATTGTATATAAAGGGGGGTACTAGTGGAGGATTGTATATAAAGGGAGGTAGTAGTGGAGGATTGTATATAAAGGGAGGTACTAGTGGAGGATTGTATATAAAGGGGGGTACTAGTGGAGGATTGTATATAAAGGGGGGGTACTAGTGGAGGATTGTATATAAAGGGAGGGTACTAGTGGAGGATTGTATATAAAGGGGGGGTACTAGTGGAGGATTGTATATAAAGGGAGGTACTAGTGGAGGATTGTATATAAAGGGAGGTACTAGTGGAGGATTGTATATAAAGGGGGGTACTAGTGGAGGATTGTATATAAGGGAGGTACTAGTGGAGGATTGTATATAAAGGGGGGTACTAGTGGAGGATTGTATATAAAGGGGGGTACTAGTGGAGGATTGTATATAAAGGGGGGTACTAGTGGGAGGATTGTATATAAAGGGGGTACTAGTGGAGGATTGTATATAAAGGGGGTACTAGTGGAGGATTGTATATAAAGGGGGTACTAGTGGAGGATTGTATATAAAGGGGGGTACTAGTGGAGGATTGTATATAAAGGGGGGTACTAGTGGAGGATTGTATATAAAGGGGGGTACTAGTGGAGGATTGTATATAAAGGGGGGTACTAGTGGAGGATTGTATATAAAGGGGAGGTACTAGTGGAGGATTGTATATAAAGGGGGGTACTAGTGGAGGATTGTATATAAAGGGGGGTACTAGTGGAGGATTGTATATAAAGGGGGTACTAGTGAGGATTGTATATAAAGGGGGTACTAGTGGAGGATTGTATATAAAGGGGAGTACTAGTGGAGGATTGTATATAAAGGGGGGTACTAGTGGAGGATTGTATATAAAGGAGGTACTAGTGGAGGATTGTATATAAAGGGGGTACTAGTGGAGGATTGTATATAAAGGGGGTACTAGTGGAGGATTGTATATAAAGGGGGTACTAGTGGAGGATTGTATATAAAGGGGGGTACTAGTGGAGGATTGTATATAAAGGGGGGTACTAGTGGAGGATTGTATATAAAGGGGGTACTAGTGGAGGATTGTATATAAAGGGGGGTACTAGTGGAGGATTGTATATAAAGGGGGGGTACTAGTGGAGGATTGTATATAAAGGGGGGTACTAGTGGAGGATTGTATATAAAGGAGGTACTAGTGGAGGATTGTATATAAAGGGAGGTACTAGTGGAGGATTGTATATAAGGGAGGTACTAGTGGAGGATTGTATATAAAGGGGGGTACTAGTGGAGGATTGTATATAAAGGAGGTACTAGTGGAGGATTGTATATAAAGGGAGGTACTAGTGGAGGATTGTATATAAAGGGGGTACTAGTGGAGGATTGTATATAAATGGGAGGTACTAGTGGAGGATTGTATATAAAGGGGGGTACTAGTGGAGGATTGTATATAAAGGGAGGTACTAGTGGTGGATTGTATATAAAGGGGGGTACTAGTGGAGGATTGTATATAAAAGGGGGTACTAGTGGAGGATTGTATATAAAGGGGAGGTACTAGTGGAGGATTGTATATAAATGGAGGTACTAGTGGAGGATTGTATATAAAGGGAGGTACTAGTGGAGGATTGTATATAAAGGGGGTACTAGTGGAGGATTGTATATAAATGGAGGTACTAGTGGAGGATTGTATATAAAGGGGGTACTAGTGGAGGATTGTATATAAAGGGGGTACTAGTGGAGGATTGTATATAAAGGGGGGTACTAGTGGAGGATTGTATATAAAGGGGGGTACTAGTGGAGGATTGTATATAAAGGGGGGTACTAGTGGAGGATTGTATATAAAGGGGGGTACTAGTGGAGGATTGTAGATAAAGGGAGGTACTAGTGGAGGATTGTATATAAAGGGAGGTACTAGTGGAGGATTGTATATAAAGGGAGGTACTAGTGGAGGATTGTATATAAAGGGGGTACTAGTGGAGGATTGTATATAAAGGGAGGTACTAGTGGAGGATTGTATATAAAGGGGGGTACTAGTGGAGGATTGTAGATAAAGGGGGGTACTAGTGGAGGATTGTATATAAAGGGAGGTACTAGTGGAGGATTGTAGATAAAGGGGGGTACTAGTGGAGGATTGTATACAAAGGTGGTACTAGTGGAGGACAGTTCCGTACATAAGGGGAAAATTCATAAGAATTTAGATTAAATCCTGATTAAGAACATTCATGATTGCATCATTCGCCAGTAATCCAGAAGAGAAGTTAAAATGGGCCTAGATTAATTTGAAAACATATAATCATAACAAGAAATATCTTTAAAAAAGATCAACGGCATAGTTTTAATGCTGGTGGTTATAATGTAAAACTACTGGTGAAGTAAATTAACGTACTACGATGTAATTAATAAATGCGCAGTTTCAGCACGGATAACAAAATTATATCAGTTTGAATCATTTTTGGTGATAATAAGACTACAAATGTGTCATTTGAATAGATGCATCCACTTATTCAGCTTGCATTCAATTTAAAAGGGACATCACGGTAAAAACGTTGCAATTTTCACTGAATGTACGCGTTTTGTTCCTTTCCAGTTATGTTTCTGTGCTGTTCCAATGTTCACAGTCAATCCCTATGTCCAGCTTGACCACTCGATTTAGTTGGGAATCCCCCTCTAAATTTAGCGCGGAAATTATTTTTAGATCATTACGTGACTGTTTTGAAATCGTGGCAACACAAACACACGATAGTTTACAAGGCGATATCTATATTCCATCTGGGTTAGTTGGATAACGATATTATACACAGTGGTTTAAATGTTAAATAACACGTTCTGTAAATATTACGGCACACATATTTATGTGTAAATAAGTGTAAACACTGTTCATATAGTATAGTGACAGTAGCGATGTACTGGTACAGACTGTATTTGTGTAAATATTACCGAGATTATCATGACCTACTATCAAACAATCAAGCAGAATACGAGCGGCGTCCGTATTACTGCTGTTTTCATGTTTGAACTGTTACAATCTATTGTGCTGCTTCCCAAGTTTAATTCTAGGATTGTGTTTGACCCATTTTCCTATTATTCTCTTCATTGCGGAAGCTGTTATAGTTTTCAACCGCAGTCGATTCACATTGGAAGCCATTTTTGTTTCCGTATATGTCACAACATTTGCATATTCATCATTTTGCATTGACCGCTACATTGACCAATCACATACTTCATCTTGACCAGAACGCCACCTGTCGCGTCATATCCGGGGCCAAAACCAAATTAGACGGCTATGCCGAAAAATGATTATAAAAATGATTATATAATTATTTATGAAGTATCATTGCCAAATATGATTACAAAAATAACCATGAAAAATAATTATGAAATACACCCCGATATTATAAAATGTAAGTCAATCAATTGAAATCGTCAACACAAAATATTTGTTATTATGTTATTTTCTTGATGAGTAGCCGAAAAGATTGTTTGTTCTGACACAAATTGAATTTTTCGCTGTACCAGCCAAATCAACCAAGCTGTCGAATTGGTAGACATATGCCAAAAGTGCAGTAGAATAAACTTGTCAATTTGATTGAATAATAAAATGATATATTTTTTTTTAAATCCATAAATATGTTAATAGTTGCACAATATGAACCTATATCCATCTGTACATACAAACATCAATAAAGCATTTCATAACATTTGTATTTATCCCAACAAATGCATAGACATTACACGAGAGAGTGATCACAGATATATTTCGTTGCAATTTTTATATACTGTAAGCATGGCTTCATAACTAACTAGAACTGTCGCCAGGATGGCTGACTAATACCCCCGCAATCTGCACGAGTCAATGGTGAATTGGAACTGTTAATTAGAGGCTAACTAAGATAACCCAGTAAAATAGTGACCAGTTGCCATAGCAACCATAATTTTGAAGAAAAAAAAGTGGCATGAACATCTACACATGGTCCTATATATTTGTGTGAAGTTTAATTGAAATCGGCCCTTCGGTTTAGGAGGAGTTGTCCGGACACACTTAAAGTTATGGTTCTTATCAGAAAACCTGTTTATAGTGACCAGTTGCCATAGCAACCATAATTTTGAAAAAAAAAAGAAAGTGGCATGCACATCTACACATGGTCCTCTATATTTGTGTGAAGTTTCATTGAAATTGGCCATTTAGTTTAGAAGGAGTTGTCCGGACAAACTTAAAGTTATGGTTCTTATCGGAAAACCTGTTTATAGTGACCAGTTGCCATAGCAACCATAATTTTGAGAAAAATTAAATGGGATGCACATCTACACATGATATTTGTATGAAGTTTCATCGGAATTGGCCCATCAGTTTAGGAGGAGTTGTCCGGACAAAATGCGTCTACAGACGGACGGACGGACGGGCAGAAAACCTGATTCCAGTTTACCCCCCTAACTTCGTTGCGAGGGTATAAAAAATACCGGGTTATAAAGAACATCGGGAATTTGAAGCGAAATTGTAAACCGGAACCCATTCAGTGTTCGTTAAATCTCTAAAGCAGATTAATTGGCATTTTAATGTGATAGTTACATAATGTGATATTTACATTTAAGAGTAGTATCGCATTAAAAACCATATACTTGTCGGGGTAAAATATATGGAGTGTAATATCGAAATGATAAATGTAAAAATACTCAACACGTGGATGACATTTGTTGCGATGTTTAAATTATAAAAGCAAGTCTCATGCATGTGAATCATATTTCGCTTTAATTAGTTTCCATGCAGTCAGACTTGCTTATCGTGTATAATACATGTATCATAAGACATTGATAACGAAATACAATAGCCCCTACCATCACATGGGCCGCCAAACCTACCTATTCCCAAGAAGTGGTGTTGATTCGTTCTCATTCTCGTGGGAGCTCGATCCGGAGGACGGTGTGCGGGCTACGTCCACCAACGAATGCTGATGTGTGGAGAAGCTGGTGTCCTTCTGTGGCACATGATTTTGGCTAATGACAGGGTCACCACTTTTGTCAGGAAAGCCCGATGTCGTGTTAACAATTATGGGAGTTGATTTAGGGCGGTTATGGTTATAATGAAACAAGGTTTTGAGATCTGGGCTAGACATATTCAATAGCGTCACCTTCCAGAGAATAGAGCTTTCTGTTGTGAAATCATTTCCAGCAGATGAAAACTGAAACATAGAAATATAAATGATATTTTATTAACCAATATAACGATCACATATTCCATTTGTCTCTCAAAACTCGCTTTTATGATGCCTCGTTATCAATTTGTTCTTTATAAGGAGATATCATAAGTATCAACCAATCACACAGGGGGTGAGCACAGTCTTCAGTTTGTTTATTTCTGAAGATGTCTCCAAGGCCAAAATCCTTTATCTTTGAAGCTGTTAGCAAGGCTTACATTCTTTGCTTCTGAAGACGTTAGCAAAGCCGAAATCCATTGTTTCTGAAGACGTCAAAGGCTAAAATCGTTTATTTTTAAAGCTGTCAGCAAGGCCAAATTTCTTTGTATCACAGAGGAGGTGAATACAGTCTTCATTTTTATTTTTTTTTTATTTCTGAAGATGTCTTCAAAGCCAAAAGTCTTTTATTGATGAAAATGTCACCAAGACCAATACTATGACACTCTACCATAATTTAAACCGGTAATTTGTTTCAAAGTTGCTTTAAAATAACAACAATATTAAACAATGCACGTCACACCAGTTAATTGTATTTATTACATTTTTACCAGTGAAATATCAAAAATTATTCATTCGATAAAAGTGATATTTTTCACTAGTGAAAAATATCACTTTTGCTGATTTGACCAATCAAATTAATGATTAGAAAATACCAAAATAATTGAACAATCAGAAAGCCCGACATATATGTCAGCACCTGGACAGGGGGAACTACTTTTTTTTGTATGCAAACTTTCGCTGTAGGCCTAGTTAGCATACGGGGTAGGTTTTTCGTTGATAAAAAATGTAATAAACAGAATATCTAACAGTGTCTTCAGTAATACCAAATATATTTCACTCGTGTGGCTAATATTTTGATATTTTTCACGAGTGCGCAGCACTCGTGAAAAATATCGAAATATTAGCCCCACTCGTGAAATATATTTGGTATTACTGAAGACACTGTTAGATATCCTCTATATATAGCACGAGTGCGCAGCACGAGTGAAAAATATCAAAATATTAGCCACACTCGTGAAATATATTTGGTATTACTGAAGACACTGTTAGATATCCTCTATATATAGCACGAGTGAAAAATATCAAAATATTAGCCACACTCGTGAAATATATTTGGTATTACTGAAGACACTGTTAGATATCCTCTATATATAGCACGAGTGCGCAGCACGAGTGAAAAATATCAAAATATTAGCCACACTCGTGAAATATATTTGGTATTACTGAAGACACTGTTAGATATCCTCTATATATAGCACGAGTGAAAAATATCAAAATATTAGCCACACGAGTGTAAGATGTTTGGTGTTACTGAAGAGACTGCTAGATAAGTTGTTTATTACATTTTTAGCAAAATTTACCGAGTCAACTTTTCATATTCCCCATTCTCGTTTGTAAGCAGTGTTTTGATTGGTTAAACATAAAAATTGATATTTTTCGCTAGTTTTTATAGACTGAATAATTTTCGATATTTCACTGGTAAAAATATAATGAATTATACCACTTATATGACATGACACTTATTATAAAGTATCATAGCAATTATAGTAGTAATTGGAGGTCGGATATGTACCATAAGTAACGGTGTTTGACGTTCAGGTATAGGCCCTCACAGTTGTATGATTTTCAAGTTTGTTTTGTTGGTGATTATTGAAAAAAAACCCACAAATAATCAAACCTGAAAAATAGTCATGCTGTTATGCTAACAGGTATCTAAAGCACAAGATAGGAGCATTTGTTTGACTAGATTTGCTCTACGTACAACCACTTAATTTGTATTGACCTATGGCATATAGTGAAGCATTTCAATTAATAAATTATCTCATATATCATAGATTTAATACATCTGATGACAGTAAGAAGGACGTTTGTACGTTTCTAAGACAAATTGTGAAACTGGTTAGTTTGGGACTTTTTCCAAAAATATGCCTCTTTTACCCCAAACTCAGCGATTGAACATTTTCCCCTTAAACAGTCTTCTTGCCATGTCTAGAGTTTTTTTATAGTGCCTAATTAGAGCATTACTGATGTATAAAATACCCCCTTACATGTATATGCCATATGTGTGTGATATTATTCACAACAGCCATTTGCAATTCAAGGTCGAAATAGAACCAGTGTTTATACATGACTCGAAGTTTTCTCGTGGT